>NC_072003.2:870000-2070000 GCF_028885655.2 Pongo abelii
GCGTAGGTGACGGTGTGCACGGGTAGATGACAGCTGGGTGCATGGGTAGGTGACAGTGTGCACGGGTGACAGCTGTGTGCACGGGTAGGTGACGGTGTGCATGGGTAGGTGACGGTGTGCACGGGTAGGTGACAGCTGTGTGCACGGGTAGGTGACGGTGTGCACGGGTAGGTGACGGTGTGCATGGGTAGGTGACAGCTGTGTGCACGGGTAGGTGACAGCTGTGTGCATGAGTCTGGCAGGGTGTGCACATGTCCACCCGTGTTGCACATGTGTGAGATGGCAGGTGCATATGTGTGAGCTCCTTCTTCCTCCAGCCAGACGCCCAGTGGCTCTGTGTCCTCACAGTGGAGCCCTGAGACCTATAAGGCAGTGGAGCTGTGGGGGCAGAAGCCACCTTCAAGGGCCCCGGCTGCTCAGCTCTGCAGTGGGGGTCACGGCAGGGCCTCCCAGCAGGAACTGGGAGCCCAGCCCATCTTCCTGCTTTGGAAACCCAGCCCAGGAAGGGGGTTTGGGTGCAGGAGAGCCCCCTTATCTTGCTGGCCCTGGGGAGACCACGTGGTGAAGTCTCTTCTCTGGCAGGCGTTGAGCAGGGGTTGCCACAGCCCACACAGATCTGCCCACGGCCTCCTGGGCTGCTGGGGCCCGGCCCACCCCTCTCAGGGAGGGTGACGCACTGGGCAACCCTGGCCTCAGAGCCCGGCCCTGCTTGTGTCCGGGCTGCCCAAGAGAATGCCGTCTCCACTCACCCCCCCCACTGTTTCCCCAGAAGCCATGTCCAGTTGCCTGGGCCAGGAGTGGCCCCTTCTAGCCAAGCTTGCCTGCCCTGCCTCACCCTCCCAGGACCCCCATGCCTGCTGGGGAGGGCTGGGCTCACAGTGCCCTGGCAGCCCCACCCCCGGCCTGCTGCTGCTGGGCAGGGCCCACCTTCTCCTTCCTTGGCTTGGGACAGACCCTCGCTCAGGAGAATGGGGTGGCCAGAGCCCTGGGCACTCCCATGTCTGCGGGATGGCTTTGCCACGTGGGCCTGGCACTCTGGAGGCCCCCTTTCTGCATGGAGGTCTCGTCTCACCCACTCTGGGGCCCATGTCTGTGCGGTGGCGTGCACTGGTCATCCTGTCTGAGACGTCCCCGGGCAGGAAGGTGCTGGGGCCACGGGCAGTGGGTCCAGGACTAGCTGGAGAGGCGTAACAGAGGCAAGACACAGGTGAGACACACAGGTTGGCCCCGCACTGCCTCCCACCCCCTGGGGTGTGGAGAGGGAGGGTGCAGTCCGGGCTCACCCGGGGCAGCGGGGCCAGAGCTGCCGCTCCCCCACCTTCGGGGGGAAAGGATCCCATAAACACTAAAAGGCAGCAGCAGGCAGCGGGAACCATGTGAAACCCTGGGGCCTTTCTTACCGCAGGTCAGGGCCTAGGGGACCCACAGGCTGCTGGGTCTCCAATGAACAGATCTCCAACAAACAGCGAGTCCCCCAGGCAGCCTCGTGCAGCCCTGGCTTTGTCTCCACACCCAGCGGCCCTGGCAGCTCCCTTTCCCTCTTTGAGCCCCAGATGTCCGGCTCTGTTGCTGACACCCGGCCCCCAGTGGCAGCTGGGGTAGCCTCAACCACGCTGGAAATGGAAGCTGCAAGGCCAGGGACCCCGGAGGAGTCTGGTACTGCTGTGGGCCACTGTCTCCTCCTGGAACCAGCCTGATGGCTTTTGGGCACCTCTGGGCCTCCTGATTGTGGCCCAAGAGGGAGACAGGGAGGCTGCCCCATGCAGAGGCAAATGCAGAGGCTCAGGCCCAGCCACAGGTCCGGGACCGGCCCTGCGGGTGGGCTGGTGGTGGCTCCCGCCTGCCCTTCTCACCTGAGCAGAAACCCTGGGTGTGGCGGAGGGAGGTGCTGCCCAGGCTGTGGGGTGGCTGCTCCTGGCAGGGAGTTGCGGACCAGGTGCTCCAGACGCAATTCCAGCCCACCAAGTGTGTCAGCCGCTACCACTGAGCGCCCGGGTGCAGAGGCAGTGCAGGGCGGGGATGCCGGGGTCCCCGCTCACCTCCATGCCTGGCCTGGCAGGTGGCATGAGACTGCCCCGCCCAGTCCCATGCCCACGGTGACGCCCGCCAGCAGTCCTGTGGGGGAGGCCCGGGCCGTGCCAGACGATGCACTGTGTCAGCCCCTGGGGACCTCAGGCACAATGGGCACCTACTGCCTTCCCCCAGAGCAAAGGCTGAGCTCACGGCTGGCAGCTGCCCAGCTCACACCCCTCCCTGCCCACCGGGCCCCTGCTCTGCATCGTCTGCGCCCCAGGGGTCATGTCATGCATCTGCACCTGAGTCCGCCGTGTTTGCTGGTGCCTGCGTGTGCACAGGTGCATCTCGGGCCTCCTGGTCTGTGTGCCCGGGAGCACGGACACGGACACACTGCGTGTCCCTCTGCGGGGACATCAGGCACATGAGGACCCAATGCGGGGGCCAGGAATGGTGACGGCTGCGGCCATTCCATGAGTGCCACAGCTCAGAGCTGGGCAGGCAAGAGCACCCATGTGTGCACTGTGGGGCTCCACCAGGCAGGCTAGGGGGGCAGAAGAGACAGGAGGGACTTCCCAGCCCACCTGCCAGGCTTCTCCCCTCACTGGGACAGGGTGCTGGGTGACCCAGGCTGAGCCCTGGCCTGGCCCACCTACCCCAGCTCTCATCTTGGGAGAGACTCGGCCCCTGCTTGGCAGGACCTGCAGCTCAGTTTCAGCTGTGGCACCACCAACCCCTGCGCCACAGCTATGCTATGGGTGCCCAACGAGCCAGCTCCATGGCCAAGCTGAGACTTGACCCCCGATCTGGGTCTGGGGGCTGACAGCAGGGGAACTGGTGGGTGACCGCTCCCCAGGCCTGCACAGGCCCACGGGAACCCAGGTGCCCCTTTGAGAGCTCTAGGCTGACACCGAGGCATAGGCACCATGAAGGATGGCGCTCAGGAGGCCTGGCTTGTTGATGAGGATCCAGCTCAGGTCAGACCTTGAAGGCCCCTTGGCCGGCTGTCAGCTGGGTCAGCCCAGCTGGACACAGCGGCTCCAACAGCTGCTGTTGGGGCAGCGAGGTCGGCAGCCCCCAGTCTAGAGGGGTGGGGCCCTGTGGGGCAGAGTGGGAAGACTGTCCCAGCCAGAGAGGGGAGGTGTGCCTGGCCCCGACTTGGGCTGATTCAGACAAGGTCCAGGAGGAGGCCTGGAGACAAGCCAGCCCTGGGGGATGGGAGGCCGGGGCCAGGCGCCTGAGGGTGGACACGTCCCAGGGCTGGCCAGGGAGGAGCCTTGAGTGATGGGTGTGCTGGCCGGGAGGGCTTTGCTGCTGCACTCTGTTGGGGTAGCCTGACTGGCTACTTGAGGGTTATGCGGTCTCTTCGGATCTGCACCAGCCCCTTCCTTTACAGATAAGGAAACTGAGTCACGGGAGCAGAAGCAGTGAGTCCAGGGCCTGCGGCCTCGCCTCAGGGACTCCGGGTCTGGAACCCACGTCTCGGCTGAGGGCACGGTGGCAGCTGCCTCGTCAGGCCCCGGTGGGGACTCCGGGTCTGGAACCCGCGTCTCGGCTGAGGGCACGGTGGCAGCTGCCTCGTCGGGCCCCGGTGGGGACTCCGGGTCTGGAACCCGCGTCTCGGCTGAGGGCACGGTGGCAGCTGCCTCTGGTCTGGGACCCGGTGGGGACTCCGGGTCTGGAACCCGCGTCTTGGCTGAGGGAACGGTGGAAGCTGCCTCTGGTCCAGGCCCTGCTGCTGTCACTGCTGGGGTCCTAACCAGGGTTTCAGGGCTGGCCCTGGAGCTGGACAGTGGCAGGCAGGGGCCAGGCGGACCTGAGACCAAGTGCTGGCCCATGAGATGCCCCTTCCACAGAGCTCTGAGACCTGGGAGGCCAGGCCCCTCTGTGGGCCCAGGCCTGGGCTCTACGAAGATCCCTGGCTGGACCAGCTCGGTGTTCCCATAGTTCTGGTTGTGGGGGCTGGGGGTTGTCCGGGGCCTGCCCAGGGTCTGTACCCAGGCCAAAGCTGCAGGGTGCTTGCTGTCTGCAGAAGGGGCCGATAGGAGCCTGGATCACTGCATCTGTCCCGGGTCCTGCTGGGGCATCAGGGCAGGGAAGAGAGCTAGGAAAGGTCTGGGTGGCCAGACCTGCCCCTCGGAAGCCCCACTTCGGACACGTTCACGGTGACCCTTGGAGCCAGTCACTGAACATTTATTTGGAGTCCCTGGAGCCCCGCTGTAGCAAGGGGGACAGAGAAGGTGGGACCTGGCAGACCCATAGCTTCCAAGCTGGGGTCCCAGAGACAGAGTGACGATGCACGGCTGTGTGGGAGCCAGGCAGGCGGTGACGCGGCAGAACTGCTAGCAGGGGCCCAGGAGACTGCAGCAGGCTGGTGCTCACGGTGGATCTGAGGGACAGGCGTGCGTGGCACGGCCTTGGCCATGGCCCCTGACCAACCCCCCGTGCACCAAGCACCACACTGAGCTCAGAATCCGGGCGGAGGGGGAGCCACGGGTACAGGGAGGCCAAGGCACACACAGCCGGGCCTGCAGACTCGAGCCTAGCAGGGACCGTTAGGTCTCGGGAGGAGGCAGCTGAGGGCGATAGGATCTGCACAGAGCAGTGAGGGGCAGAGGACGCAGGGACCAGATGGGTCTCCCACGCCAGGTGAGCCCAGAACAGCCCTTCCCAGCCCCTCTATAGGGTAGGTTGGCGGCAGTAGCTCACCAGGCCCAGGAGCGGCCCACCCTGGAGGCAAAGCCTATCCCAAAACCTGGCCCTGCCTCTTCCCGGGGTGACCTTGAGTCCATAAAACTGACACCCCTGGGGTGAAGCTTGACAGCCGGAAGCCGTTCCAGGAGGGAAGGGCCTCGGTTTCTCCTGGGGCATGTGGGTAGGAAGGCCCTCTGGATCCTGCATCAGTCCCACGGCCGCAGTGCGATGTCGTCATGTGTGATCACGGCTGCCTGGCGCCCCCTGCCGGCCGCACCTCAGCCCTTCCCCGCAGGCCTGGCCAGGGCAACCCAGTGGGCCGGATGTTGCCTGGCACCTCGAGGCCCCAGAGCCGGTGAGCACACGCTCGCTTGCCCATCTCCCTAGAGTCCTGCTGTGCAGCTGACACCCCCTGCCCCAGCCCCACAGCTCTCAGCTGTCCGGCTCCAGCGTCCACTCCGACAGCCACTGCAGGCAGGGGCCCCGCTGTGCCTCAGTCTCAGGGGGCTTGGTGGGGGGTGGAGGGGGCCGGCCGGGCCCAGGCAGGAGCGCGGAGGGGCTGCCTGGCCTGGGGCCCCTATCCTCGGGGTCAGGGTCGGGGGTGGGCCGTAAGGCCTGCACGAGCTGGTCTAGTGACTGCAGCAGGGTGTGGGGGCTCCAGCAGGCGTCCAGGGAGGGCAGGAAGGGGTCAGGCGTGCAGACCTCCACACACTCGGCGTCCGTGGGGATGCGCAGGTAGAAAGCGTGCAGCATCATTCTGAACGGCCGGTCCTCCCGGCCCGAGGCCTCTCCGTAAGTCAGGTCGCCCACCACGGGGTGGCCCAGGGCACTGCAGTGCACGCGCAGCTGGTGTGTCCGGCCTGTGGGGCGAGGGTGGTGCCGGATCAAGCTGGGGGCGGGGCCGCTCCACACCTATTTCCCTGACCAAGACCTGGCTCCTATCATGACTCCGCTGTAGTCTTAAAGCAGCCTCTTGGGGTGGAACTCTCCCTGTCCCCTGCCATGGATGAGGATGACAGTATTTGGGACAGGAGACTCTGTTCAGGTCACCACTGGTGAGGACAGGGCCAGGATGGCGCTCGGTCCTGGAGAATCTAGGCCAGCCAGACCCCCAAGGACTCAATCAGGAGCCAGCAGGGACCCCGTGTCAGGTGAGAAGCTGAAAGGCTGCAGGGTGTGGAGTTAAGAACACATGAGTGCTTGTTGCCAGCTCTGCCTTGATGCTCAGGGTGGCCCAACCTAGGCTTCGTGGCCCTGTGCCTCAGTTTCCCTTCTGTCACCACCAGGACACCGCCCCCCCCAGACACACCCGTGAGCGGCTTCAGCAGCACTTTGGAGACAGGATCACCTGCGTACAGCCCGTGTTCCAGAACCACGAGCTCTGTGAGGCTTGGCTTTGGGTTCTCACAACCTGGGGCGCAGAAGGCAGGTGTGAGGTCAGCGGGACCGACCTGGGGCCCAGGCCCACCCCAACCCACGATGCCCACCCGGTGGGTCCCTATCTGCCCAGGCCCACCCCAACCCACGATGCCCGCCCAGTGGGTCCCTGCCTGCCACACCCTGCGAGCCCTCGATGCACATGGTGTGGGCCCGGCCTTCCGTGCTGTTCCTGCCAATGGCATGGCTGATGGTTACCCGGCTCTCTTGGATGTGTCCCCGTAGCTGTAGGAGAAGGGCAGTCGCACGCAGTTCACGGGGCAGCCCACCACTGCCGGGGAGCCCACCTAACACCAAGCAGCCACGTAAAGCATGGTGGGAGGCTCTGAGCCAGGGCTGCCCAAGTGGGGTGGGAGTCCTGAGTCCCCACGCCCCCCCACAGGACTGACCAGGTCTTACCAATGCCAGGTAAGCCTTGGTGACGCGCCGCTCCTTGAAGCACCTGTACGCGCTGCCAGCAGCTGCCTTGTTTAGGGCCACGCACAGCGCCCCGCTGGTGGAGAAATCCAGCTGGTGGCAGAACCTGGGGTGGGGCAGAGTCCGGCGTCTGAGCCACTTTCCTCCACAGACGCCACCGTGGGGCTCCGGCCGCCCCGCCTACCTGAACCCGTAGCAGGTGTCAGGGTCGGCCAGCTCGGGAAAGCGGTACCGCAGCTGCTTCTGCAGGGTCAGGGTCTCCCGCCAGGCCTTGCTGTCAATGCGAACGTCCCAGTGCTTGTTGACCACCAGGAAATCGCGGCTCCGATACACGATGGACAGGTTCTCCACGCTGCCTGGCTCCATGGCCGGCCTGCCGAGCCACGCGTGGGTGCGTGTGCTGTAAGCACGTGGGGAGCGCCCAGCCCAGCATACAGAGGTACCCGCGCCGCCCCACCCGGGCTCCGGTGCGAAGCCGCGAAACCAGGTCCGCAGCCCTACTGTGCACCTGCATCCTCAGTCCCCGAGATCAGGCCGGGGCGTCAGCTGGAGAGTCAGGGAGTCAGCCTGCCCCGGGCTGACCTGAGGGACCCTGCCTGATCCAAGGCTGGAGAAGCCCGTTCCAAGCCTGCCCCACAGATCTTCCCCACAGACCCTCCCCTCCAGGGGATGCACGTGACGGCCTCTGCCCGACGGTGGGGGCGGGGAGGGGCTGCAGCACTACCAGGCCCGGCGGCCAGGTCTGCCCGGGGCGCGGGTTAGGGCTGGGGCCTCCTCGCTCCCCGCAGTCCGCGCAGACCCGCGCCCCGCACAGGCCCGGTGGGCAGGCCGACCCTGGTTCCGAGCCCCTCCCGCGCCCACGCCCACGCCAAGACCAACCTGCTGCCGGGCCGTGCAGTCCAGGCCACCGATGCCGTGCCCGGCGCCGGCTCCAGCCCCGTGCCCGCGCGCTGGCGACCCAGAGACCCTGGAAGCTCCGCTCCGGACGCCTAGCAGCGCTTCCGCCCTGCCCCGCTGCGCGCGCAGCCCCGCCCCCGGCCCGCCCCCGCGGCGGAAGGGCGGCTGCACCGGCCAATGGCGAGCTCCCCAGGGCACGCCGCGGGGGCTGCGGAGCGGGAACTCGCCCCGCCCACCGCTCGCGCAGCCCCGCCTCCGCCACGCCAACCAATGGTGAGCGCCGGCGGGCACGCCGGCTGCTGATTGGCGGCGCCCGGCACGCTCGGGGCGGGCAGTGCGCGACGGCGGCGGCGGCGCGGGAGGTTCAGAGCGGGAGCCCGGGCTCGCGGACGGCATGGAGGACTACGAGCAGGAGCTGTGCGGCGTCGAGGACGATTTCCACAACCAGTTCGCGGCCGAGCTGGAGGTGCTGGCCGAGCTGGAAGGTGGGGCGCGGCCCCTGGCCGTTGGGGAGGGCTGTCCGGAGCTGCGAAAGCCGGGACAGTGGCGACCTCGGGGAGGGCGTGCCGGGGGCCGAAGGGGCCTCCACGCCGCCGCTGGCGGGATCTGCCGTCTCGGGGCGGCCGCTGACAATGTCCTCTCCCAGCAGGGGCGTCGACTCCGTCGCCCTCCGGGGTCCCTGTGTCCACCGCGGGCCGACCCCCGCGGACGTTCGAGGAGGCCCTCACCAGAGGGGACGCGGCCTCCAGTCCCGCCCCAGCCGCATCTGTGGGCAGCAGCCAGGGCGGCGCCAGGAAGAGGCAGGTGGACGCCGACCTGCAGCCGGCCGGGTCTCTGCCCCACGGTAGGTGGGCGGCATTGCCCCAGGGCCTCCGGAGTGGGCGCGAGGCTGGGGAGGCCTCTGGTTCTCTGCATGTGTCTCCCCCAGCCCCCAGGATCAAACGGCCTAGGCTGCAGGTGGCCAAGAGGCTGAACTTCAGGTCGGAGGAGATGGAGGAGCCGCCCCCTCCCGACTCCCCGCCGACGGACATCACCCCGCCGCCGAGTCCTGAGGACCTCGCAGAGCTTTGGGGCCACGGGTGTGTGGCTTGGACATGGGCGTCCCATGCCATCTGTCCAGTGGGACTCAGATGGAACCCATCCCGTGCCTTGGATGAGGCCTGGGGGGTGGGGAGGGTTCCATGGCTGAGTGGTCTTGGACACGCATATCCAAGGGTGACCCCATGCTTGAGTTTCTGCCACTGAGCCCCGGTTTCTCCCCAGAGCCTCAGACGCTGCTGCCGACGTGGGTCTCACACGGGCCTCACCAGCTGCCCGCAATCCTGTCCTGAGGCGGCCCCCCATCTTGGAGGACTATGTCCACGTGACATCCACGGAGGGCGTCCGGGCCTATCTGGTGCTGCGTGCTGACCCCATGGCCACGGGGGTGCAGGTGCGTGGCTGTGGCCTTCCTGCACGGTGGGTGGGGCAGTGCTGCTCAGAAAACGGTCCTGGGAGCCCTCACCTGTGCCATTTGCTTAAAGTGGGTCGTGTGCACACCCCCAGGGGCTGCAGAGGGGGAGGCTGCGTCATGGGGCATAGACTTAGAGGATACAGCCTCCACACCCCAGGCTGCTGTCCAGCCTGTTTGCATGGCCCGGGGGGTGGAGAGGGCCTACTCCCTGCTTCCCTCTCTTGCTTTTTCCTGTTCCTCCTTCCTCTTAAAGCTGCCCCCCAACTTCCCCTTTGCAGCTGCCCCATCTGGATGGTTTTTTTCTTTTGGCCCCCCTGCCCCGTCTCCCACCCCTCACCGGCCAGCTTACTGGGGTTGTCCCACCCGGGTCCCTGAGCACTGATGGGGGCTGACGTGAATCCTGTGACCTACGAGGGGCCCATAGGCAATTGTCCTCCCTTCCCCACAGGGCTCTCTCCTCCACGTCTCATGGCGAGGCGGTGGCCAGCTGGACCTGCTGGGTGTGTCCTTTGCCTCCCTGAAGGAGCAGGTCGACGGCGAGGTTGTGGCTGCGGGTTTGCTGGGGGGCGGTGGCAGGGCCGCCTGAGCCCTCCTGATCCCAGCCTGTTGTTTACACAGCGGCGGGAGCGGCTGCTTCAGGAAGCCCAGAGGCTCTCAGACACCCTGCACAGGTGACTCGGCTGGCCCTTCCGCCCTAGGGACCCTTGTTGGCTTTTGCACCAACTCCTAGCTCCTAGCACGTGGGTTGGCATGGTCCCTGCGAGTTGTTTGTGGCTCAGGACGTGGTCCTCTCCAGTCTCAGGTCGGGGGAGGAGAAGGCAGCACAGCCCGTGGGGGCCCCTGAGGAGGAGCCGACTGACGGCCAAGATGCCTCCACTCACTGCCTCTGGGTGGATGAGTTTGCACCCCAGCACTACACGGAGCTGCTCAGTGATGACGTGAGGTCTTGCTCTCGCTCAAGTGTGGCTGGCTTTCTTTGTTCCCAAGAGGGAAGAACCTGGGCCCAGTGATTTTTGCACAGCCAATCCACTGGGCCTCGGGGATGGAGTAGGGCTCTGGTTTGTCCCTTTGAGTTGTAAGGTGGGGAATTGAGCACAGGGCTGTGTGCTACTGGTCCCCCGTGACCTGTGAGGCAGGCCAGGGGTTCAGGGTGTCACCTGATCCAAGTCTCTGTTCCCTTTCCTACCTTCGTAGCAGCTGACACTGGGGTGACCTTGGGGAGGGCAGGGGCCTCCCAGATGGGTTGTGGCCAGAGCCGTGGGGATGGAGCCCCTGGTGTGAGCCTCACGGTCACTCACTGGCAGGAAGACGGGGGTGGCCGTCCACCCTGTGGCTCGGTGTCCCGTGGTGCACGGGGCTCACCGTGGCAGGCTGACTGTCCGTGCCTGGAGGCGGTGCCCTCAGGCTGTGCCTCCCTTCCCGTGCTGCCCGCAGTTCACCAACCGCTGCCTGCTCAAGTGGTTGAAGTTGTGGGACTTGGTGGTGTTTGGCCACGAGAGGCCTGCCCGGAAGCCCAGGCCCAGTGTCGAGCCGGCCCGGGTCAGCAAGGAGGCCACGGCCCCAGGCAAGTGGAAAAGCCACGAACAGGTGCTGGAGGAGATGCTGGAGGCCGGCCTGGACCCGAGCCAGCGACCGAGGCAGAAGGTGAGCCCCGCTGGCTGTGCCGCCGGCAACAAGCCTGAGGCTTTGCACTCGGCGCCGGCACCCTCGCAGCTTGTTGACTTTCTCCAGGAGCCGTGGGTGTGATGACGTGTGGGTCTCGGCGTGCAGCGCCATTAGCACGAGTTAGAACTGGATCTGTTCCAGTAACAGCTCGGGGGAAGTCATTGTCCCTGAAGGGCTGGGTGGCTGGCCAGGACGATCTGGGTGGATGGTGGGTGGTTTCTGGGGGTCGGTCACATGGGTACCAGTTGTGTTTTGTCTGCACGACTCTTGTTTTGGGCAGGGGTTTTTTCTGTTGCTATATTGGTGCGTGAATGTGCTGAATTTTGTTATTATTTGATGGCTGGAGTGGGGTGGGGGGAGCACCCAGCCTGTGGGACACGTGGCAGTCCCTGGCTGCTGGGCTGGGAGCGTCCTGTAGGTGCGGTGCACACCATGCCTCCATCTACCTGGGCTGCAGGTGGCACTGCTCTGTGGGCCCCCGGGGCTGGGGAAGACCACCCTGGCACACGTGATTGCACGTCACGCGGGGTACTCTGTGGTGGAGATGAACGCCAGGTGAGTGACGTGAGGCCTGTCTCTGGCTCGCCTTGTGTTCTGATGTGTTTGAGTTTTGGCGGCGGACCTGAAACCGGGTGTGGATGTTCCCGTCTTGGGGGTGGTGGGGGCCTGGGCGTGTGGGCCGGGGAAACGTGTCCTTCCTCGGGGTTCACGGGATCGGCAGCAGCCGCGTCACGTGGCGGTCTCCACGCAAATGCAGCAGCCCTGGCCTTGGGAGGCTGCCCTGCCGGGGACGCCCACTGCCCTGACGACCCCGACCTCCCCGTTGCAGTGACGACCGTAGCCCGGAGGTCTTCCGCACACGTATCGAGGCGGCCACCCAGATGGAGTCGGTGCTGGGTGCTGGCGGGAAGCCCAATTGCCTGGTCATCGATGAGATCGACGGGGCCCCCGTGGTGGGCTCCTGATGCCTGGGTAGGTGGGTGGGCGGGCAGGCAGGCGGGCAGCAGGGCCTGGACTCACTGTGTCCTCTGCATCTGCCCCAAGGCCGCCATCAACGTCCTCCTGAGCATCCTGAACCGCAAGGGGCCACAGGAGGTGGAGCCACAGGGCCCGGCTGTGCCTTCGGGTGGCGGCCGACGGCGCCGGGCAGAGGGGGGGCTCCTCATGAGGCCCATTATCTGCATTTGCAACGACCAGTGAGTGTACGGGCGGGTGCCACGGTCAGGAGAGGCCCCGGTGCCTGGAGGGAGGGTCCCGGCCCGTCCCTGTGTCCTGGGCTGTGGTGCCAACCCTGGGGTCCCTGGCCCTGCCGCCTCTCCTCAGGTTTGCACCTTCCCTGCGGCAGCTGAAGCAGCAGGCCTTCCTGCTCCACTTCCCGCCAACTCTGCCCTCGAGGCTGGTGCAGCGGCTCCAGGAGGTCGGTGGAGCCCCGGGGGCGTGGCCTCGTTCTGGCCCCTGATTCCCTGCCCCTCCCCATGGAACCCTGGTAACCCCCGAAAGGATGGGGCATACCATCGGGCCCTCCAGCAGCCCTCCTCCCCCAGGTCTCCCTGCGGCAGGGCATGAGGGCCGACCCGGGGGTGCTGGCCGCCCTCTGTGAGAAAACGGACAATGACATCCGGGCCTGCATCAACACCCTGCAGGTGGGCGGCCGGCAGGCACCTCGTGGGGTAGGGTGGGGTCGGGAGTTGGCCGCCTCTCATGCCTTCGCCCCGTGTCTAGTTCCTGTACAGCCGGGGCCAGCGGGAGCTGAGCGTGCGGGACGTGCAGGCCACACGCGTGGGCCTCAAGGACCAGCGCAGAGGGCTCTTCTCGGTGTGGCAGGAGGTCTTCCAGCTGCCTCGAGCCCAGAGGTAGGTGGTGGCCACAGCCTCGGCCCAGACGCTCACGGTGCCTGGACCTCTGGACACCAGCCCTGCATGCAGGCCAGCACGACCCTCGAGGTGGGGACTCAGTGTCCTGAGCCCACAGCTGCCTGGTCCGGCCTCCAGGGCCTTCCTCAGCCTTTTCCTGGCTTGTTCTCACCTCTACAGCCTTGGCGGGTCAGCCAGAGAAGCCTCCAGGGCCCCCTGTGGGAAGGACGCCCTCCATGTGGTGGGGCCTCCAGGGCGTCCCTCTCCAGGGCGCCCCTTGACTCAGCCCCTGCCCTGGCTGCACCCTCATTTTTGCAACATTTGGCCTGGGCTGTGGTCTCTGAGCTCCTGCCTGCCCACACCACTTGGCCTCCTGTAGGCAGGAGCAGCCAGCATGCCTCTGTCCTGACCTGGTATGGGACCCCAGGGGATGCTGGCCTGGTCGTGCTGCAGGACATGGGAAACGCTGGTCTGGGCCTGTGGGATGTGCTGCTCCTGGCCTGGACCTGGAGGGTGACTTTCCCTGGAGTCCCCTAACCCCAGAGGGTCAGGGTAGGGCTCCTCCCAGAGTGGGGCTCCTCTTCGGCTTAAGGGAATGTTTCAGGAGGTTGAGGTCCGGGCGTGTCTTTGGCTGTCTCCACCTGAGCGAGGGAGCAAGGGCCCTGCTGAGAAGAATGAAGCGGGTGGCAGCTCTGATGGGGCCTCCGAGTGTCCCTGGGAGACGGTGGGGCTGCCTGTGCTTTTAACACAGGTCCATCTAGCTTCAGCACCCCACTTGCAGGCGCCGTGTGGGCCAGGACCCTGCCCTGCCTGCTGACACACTCCTGCTGGGTGACGGGGACGTGGGCTCCCTGACCTCCGCCTCACAGCGATTCTACCGTGTTCTGCGTGCCGCTGCCTCTGCGGGCGAGCACGAGAAGGTGGTCCAGGTACCTGTCTTCCACCAAAATCCCTGCCTGGGGGCCGCTTGGCTAGGACCTGGGCTGTGACCCTGCCCCTGCCGGCCCTCCCGTGTGGATGGGGAGGCGTTTTTGGGGGTGCTGAGAGAGGCAGGTCCGGAGATGGGGTGCCAGGAGGGTGGGAGGGACTGCAGGGCACGGGCTGGCAGGCAAGGAGGGAGGGGCGGCCGTCTGACGGGGGAGGTCGCTCTGGTGGCTGCTTGGGACTCTCAGCGGGTTGGGGTGGAGCCCCTGCCCGACAGCCTCGCCTGGGGCTGTGAGGGGCTGGATTCTGGACTTAAGATGCACATGGGGTAGAGAGCAGGGCGGTGAGGGCTTCCTGCCGCTCTGCCCCTGGGAGTCCCTGTCTGAGCTGCCTACTGATTGTAAGCGGCTTTGGATTAGCAGCTGGGGATCCACAACCAATCCCCAAATCCCAAAACCCGCGATGTGGAGGGGCAGCGTGGGGCAGCGTGGAGCAGCGGCAGGGTTAGACTCCCCCGTGGAACAGGGTTGGGGGCTGTGGGGTGTGGAGGGGCAGTGTGGAGCAGCGACGGGGATAGACTCCCCCACGGAACAGGAGTGGGGACACCACAGCCTGGACTGTGGTGGGCAGAACTTCTTTAGGCAGTCTAAGGAGGGACTGAGTGAGGCTGGATCCCTTTGGTTCCTGGAGGCCGTTTGGTGGGTGGTTCACCCCCTTGTGTCAGCCTCTGTCAAGCTGTAGTGAGGATGCTCAAGGTGGACCCTCCCCCGACCCCCTGGGCCCCGTGACCCCTTGCTGGTGTGTGCTGCTGCCCCAGACGCCCAGCATTGTGGGGACCCTTGTGGAGGGTCTGCGAAGCCTTCGGTGGCAGGCGGCAGGCAGGAGTGGAGGGTCTGCGGCAGGAGGTGGAGGGTCCGCAGTGGTGCACCTTCCCTGGGGTGGGCAGGAGCTCAGGGGTTGCCGGCCGCCTGCAGGGTCTGTTTGACAACTTCCTGCGCCTGCGGCTGCGAGACTCCAGCCTGGGCGCTGTGTGTGCGGCCCTCGACTGGCTGGCCTTCGATGACCTGCTGGCGGGGGCTGCTCACCACAGCCAGAGCTTCCAGCTGCTGCGCTATCCGCCCTTCCTGCCCGTGGCCTTCCACGTGCTGTTTGCTTCCAGCCACACACCCAGGATCACCTTCCCCAGCAGCCAGCAGGAGGTGTGCTCGCCCCTGTGCCACTCCTGCCCCTCCCCCGTGCTCCCTCCCGCGCTGCCCGTGTGGCTGCCCCCAGCCCCGTGCCACCGCCCCCGTGCTGCCCGTGTGGCTGCCCCCGGCCCCGTGCCCCCCTGCCCGCGCTGCCCGTGTGGCTGCCCCCGGCCCCGTGCCACTGCCCCCGGCCCTGTGCCACCGCCCCCGTGCTGCCCCCAGCCCCGTGCCACCGCCCCTGTGCTGCCCGTGTGGCTGCCCCCGGCCCCACCCACCATTCTCCCCTCGCCCGGGAGGCCCTGGTGACCAGGCCTTGGCTCACTGCCTGCCCCAGGCCCAGAACCGGATGAGCCAGATGAGGAACCTTATCCAGACGCTGGTGTCCGGCATTGCGCCAGCTACGCGCAGCCGGGCCACGCCCCAGGCCCTGCTCCTGGATGCCCTCTGCCTGCTCCTGGACATTCTTGCGCCCAAGCTCCGCCCCGTGAGTGCTGTCCACGGGGTGGGGGACTCCCTGCCTTCTGCCCTCCCATCCCAGGTGAGCATACATCTGTACAGCCTGCTCAGCCCCCTGCTTGCTGCCCCCCGTCTCCCAGGTGAGCACGCAGCTGTACAGCACCCGTGAGAAGCAACAGCTGGCCAGCCTGGTGGGCACGATGCTCACTTACAGCCTGACCTACCGCCAGGAGCGCACGCCCGATGGCCAGTACATCTACAGGCTGGAGCCGTGAGTCCGCCACTGCCAGGGGTGGGGGCCTGGCCGTGCTCCACGTTCCAGGGCCCGCATAGGGCCAGTAGTCTGAAAGCACGGTCATGGCGTCTGGGGGTGGCGGGCCTCAGTGTATCTTTCGCTCAGATGTAACCGTGAGGCGGGGTCACCTCCATCCACCTGAGATTGGCTCTGGGACCTGAGCTTTGCTGCAGAGCTGCTCCCAGCCTTAGCACCCCCACATGGAACTGGAGCTGGGGGCCCCGAGAGTAACTGCACTTTCCAACGCTCCGTTTCCCGCTGTGGGATGGCCATGGGGGTGGCGGGGGTGAGGCACGGGTCTGTGGCCCCGGGGTCCTGCTGCCCCAGCGACGGCACCAATGTGCAGGACGCTGTCACTCTCCGTGGCAGCCACTGGCAGGTTTTATCGTCGTCCCACATACGCTTGCAGTTGGGGAAACTGAGGCTCGGGGCAGTTAAACCCGGCTGCCGCAGGGTTGGGGTGCGGTGGCACCAGGACTCAGCCCCACATTCCCGCTCTGGCGTTGTGGCTTTTGGAGTTTGCGGTTGGAGCGCCTGGCGGGTCTCTGGCCCTGGGCCTGGCCCCGCTGACCTGCCCTGGTGCCCCCCCCCCGCGCTGAGCAGGAACGTGGAGGAACTCTGCCGCTTCCCTGAGCTGCCTGCCCGCAAGCCCCTCACCTACCAGACGAAGCAGCTCATTGCCCGCGAGATCGAGGTGGAGAAGATGCGGCGGGCGGAGGTTTCTGCCCGGGCAGAGAACAGCCCCCAGGTGAGCCCACCCAGACTCTGGAGCAGGTTGGGGTCTGGGCATGCACCATCCCCACTGTAGCCCTGTGTGGCCAGATCTCACAATGCCTGCTCCCTGCAGGTGGACGGGAGCCCCCTAGGGCTCGAGGGTCTGCTGGGGGGCAGTGGGGAGAAAGGGGTACGCCGACCTGCCCCACGCAACCATGAGCAGCGGCTGGAGCACATCATGAGGCGAGCGGCCCGGGAGGAACAGGTGTGGAATGGGCAGCCGTGGGGATGGGACCAAGGTACATACCTTCGGGGGTGTGGCTAGGGCAGTCATGAGGCGGGGCCAAGGCACCCATGGGGTGGGGCCAGGGTACCTTTGGGGGTGTGGCTAGTCGTGAGGTAGTACCAGGGTACCTTCAGGGGCAGGGCCAGGGTACCTTCAGGGGCGGGGCCAGGGTATCTTCAGGGGTGGGGCCAAGGCACCCATGGGGCGGGGCCAGGGTACCTTTGGGGGTGGGGCGGAGCCACAGGAGGAGTCCGGCTGAGGGTGGGGCTGGCTCATTGCCCTAAGAGGGGGGCTCTGAAGGACCAGCTCCCTACTCTCAGCATGACGAGGGCTCTACCCAGGCCTCAGTTTCCCGTCTGGGCAGAAGAGTGGCTGTATTGGCTCTTCTTGATTGGCACCTGGCGGGGAGCAGATGGCAGTGAGGGGTGAGGGGCAGCTGGCCTGGGCCGGGTTCGGAAAGGTGTCTCAGAGGTGCTTTGGCCCCTCCTCCCTGGAAAGGCTCTCGGTCTTCCTGTCTTGGGTAGGGGCTGGATGGGGTATCTGTCCTATGGGACTGACTAGTTCCTCCTCCCCATCAGCCTGAGAAGGACTTCTTTGGACGTGTGGTCATCAGGAGCACAGCAGTCCCGAGTGCAGGTGTGTGTGGGGGGTGTTGTGGGGTTGTGTGGGGCCTGGGGTGCTGGGGTCTAGCTGAGGAGCAACCCTGTGGCCCCGCAGGGGACACGGCCCTGGAGCAGGACTCAATGGAGCGGCGCATGGGCACGGCAGTGGGCAGGAGCGAGGTCTGGTTCCGCTTCAACGAGGGTGTCTCCAATGCTGTGCGGCGCAGCCTGTACATCAGGGACTTGCTCTAATTCTCTCTGACCTGCGGACACGCCCCCGCATTGCTTCCCGCAGAGTGTAGGGAGACACAAACCTGGAGATGTGTTTATAAAGTCACGCCTTTACAGACTGTAATCGCGCACGAGTGGAGTGGGCTTCACAAGATAGAGTGAGTGGGGCCGGGCGCAGTCTCACAGGATGGAGTGAATGGGGCTGGGCACAGTCTTACAAGATGGTGTGAGTGGGGCTGGGCGTGGGCTTACAGGATGGAGTGAGTGGGGCCAGGAGTGGGGTTCACAGGATGGTGGGAGTGGGGCCAGGCGTGGTCTCACAGGATGGAGCTAGTAGGGCCGGGTGCAGGCTCACAGGATGGAGCAAGTGGGGCCAGGCATGGTCTCACAGGATGGTGTGAGTGGGGCTGGGAGTGGGGCCAGGCACGGTCTCACAGGATGGTGTGCGTGGGGCCAGGCACGGTCTCACAGGATGGTGTGCGTGGGGCTCACAGGATGGCGCATTTGCCCTTTTCCACCCATGGGTTGTTCTTCATCAGGTCGGGGTTCAGGAAGGGGTCCTTGGGGATCCCATCCTCGATCCACTTCAGCAGCCTGCGGGTGGGCGGGTGGTGGGTGAGTGGTGGCACCTGGCCCCCGAGGGCCTCCTGCTGCACCTGCCTGTCGGCGGTGGTGGTCGTGGCTATGAAAATGAGCGGCCAGCGCAGGGCAGACAAATGAGAAGCAAATCAGACGGGTGGGGCACTCACTCAGGGATGGTCTTGGACGCCATCTCCCGCTGGAAGGCCAGCTGGTACTTGAGGCTCTCCACCTCTTTCTTCATCTGTGGCACGTCCCATTCCTCCATGGGGTCAGGGGCTTCCGAAGCAGCCAGCCTGGGGCTGGAGGGCACAGGAGGAAGCCACAGGGCCGAGGCTGCCAGCCTGTAGTCTCCACCCCCGCTGCTCCCTCCCTGCAGGCCTGAGCTGAGCCCCCCAGGATGAAGTGGGGAGAGTCCCCACCACTGCCTGAGCCAGTCCCCTAGGCGTTGCTAGGGTGCAGGGCACAGGGCGAGTTCCCACAAGGTCCCAGCTCCCACCTCCTCTAGTGGGACTACTTAATTGCAAGAAACTTTACCTTCTCAGCTACTCTCCCATACCCCCCCACACCTTACGAAGGTCCCTTGCAGGCAGCAGAAAGGGTGCTCAGCACGGCAGGCCCCCAGCTCGCACCCTCCCACTGAGGCCCACGCAGGCTGACCCAGACTACGTTGTGAGGCATGGGGCGAGGTCCTCAGGAGGTGGCCCCTGCCCTGCCCCGCTGTGTGTCCCTCTGCTTTGCATGGGCAGAGCCCAATCCAGAGCCAGGACTCCTAGACAGGAATGTTCTGCTGCAGTTTGCATCTCTGGCAGGTGGGGTGTGTGCTCAGTATCTTGGGGGCTCAGGCTACATGACCCGAGTCTGGGACATGGGCTGTGGGTGGTCCCTGGGTCCCCAGTGTGTCTGGCCACCACATACACGTTACCTGCATGCTTTCTGCTTGTGGCCAGCCTGGGAAAGCCACAGGTTGACACCTTTCAGAACTGCTACAAGTTTGAGGCAAGTGGGGGTGGGTTGCCCCCTGCCTCTCCCACTCCCTACCCACTCCAGGGGCCCAGGGAGTCCCTCACTTCGTCCCAACCCTGGCCCCCATCCCCAAGGTAGGGAAATAGGGCTGAACCTTGGGAGGGTGGGTGGGGGGTTGGCGTTGAGTTTGGGGGAGCCTGCCTCTGGCTGTGAAGGGGGCTCCTGGCCCAACAGTCTCCCCATCCCTTTGGTCGTGCAGCTGCGCCGGCCACCTAGGGAGGGGCCCAGGGCCTGAGGTGAGTGGGGTCCCGGTTGGTGAATTGGGCAGACTCCCAGCAGCCGGCAGAGGGTCTGCCCGTAGTGGGGTGGGAGCCCGGGGAGCGAGCGGGGGCAGGTTTCTGGGGGAGTGATCAGGATCATGCAGAGGATTCCCTCCCAGAGACCCTGGAGTTCCGGCACCCCCACCCGCCCCCATCCCCGGTGCAGGCCTTTCCTCGGAGACCCTACACTCAGCCTCGTGGGTGTGGGACCAGCTGCGTGTGGGTCCTCCCAGGCCCGGGGTGTTGGTGCCCCGCCCGCAGCCCAGTTCTCGCTGCCTGGCCCTACCTTCGCGCAGCTGCCGCCAAGCCTGGCCACCCGCCCCGTGCACCCCGTGGACGCCCCCAGCCACGGGACTCGGTGGGCACTGCAGGCGGCGCACGGCGCTCAGATGGACACAGCTCCCCCGCACCGCGCGAGCCGCCTCCCTGCCTGCAGCACCGGCTCGGGTTGGGTTTTGCTGCCCACGGGGCAGCTGCCCTCGCCCCGGGAGTTAGGGTGAGCCCAGGGGACTGACCTGGGCCAGCTGAGAGCCGCGGGGCCTCAGGGCCCTCCCTAGCCCCAGGGGCCTGTTCATCGGACCTACCTTGAAAAGGTGACAGTGGAGGGACAATGACAACGGCCAGGCGACCGCAAGTGACAGCGAGGGCCAAGTGATGTTCCGGGAGTCCGCCAGGCAGAGCCCTGGCTGTGCCCCGCCCCTCCCGCCACCTGGGCCCTGGCGCCGCCCCCACCCCCCCCTCAGGGCTGGGCTGACCCCGGAGATAGCCTGTGCTGGCACCTCCCCGGGGCTCACCCAGCGGGTGGACATGCAGCCAGGGGCCAGGGTGGGGCTGGTCCATTTTCCCTGAGGGGCCAGCTTGGGCCCTGGTGGAGAGGTCTCCTTCCATTTGAGGGGGTGGGTTCCCCCTTCAGTGTCCTGGGCCAGCCGGGAAGGGTGGGGATGGGGCTGGGACGCTTTGCCCTCTGGAGCCTCTGCAGCCTGCAGGGTTCAGGTGACCCTCAGCTGTCCCCCCCAACAGAGGCATCCTGTGTGGGCCATGTGGCTCACCCTGGGATGTGAGCCTCTTCCTGCTGGGGGCCCCGGGGCTCCGTGGAGCTCCCGGCTCCAGCCCGATCCCTGGTTCCCAGACCAGTGGCCAGCACGGGGCAGCTCCCGAGGGCAGGAGGGTGCCGTGCTTTTCAGTCTGAGCTGAGCGTGGTGGCCTGAGGCATCCCCAACACCGGCCCACTGTGGGTGCTCTGGGGCACGCTGCCTTGGGAGAGGTGCCCCCAGCTGCAGCACTCGGGCCGGGGTTGTGTGACCTCGAGGCTGTGGGGAGGGGGCTTCCCTTTGGGGCTCCGCACCTGTCAGCCTGCAGAGCTGAGACTGGCCCCTTTTCCTCCGACACGTTTTCCCGTGTCTCCTCCCACTCTGCCCTGGGTGCACCCCTTGGGCTCCTGTGGGAGCTGTGCCCCATGTACCAGCAGATGACGCACGCACCAGGCTGCATCCTAGGTGGGGGCCCCCAGGCAGCAACAGCAGCCTCTGGGGGCACAGGGCCAAGCTCCCCAAACTCAGTCCCTGCAGAAGCTGGGCCACCCCCGGGGAGGCCTGGGCCAGGCCCTTGGTGGGTGCTGCCAGGGCCAGGGGACTGTGAGCAGGTCACTCTGCCTTCCCCAGTGTCACAGGGAACCGCCCAGCCTGCCTGGGGTGGCCCAGAGCCCTGCAGGGGTTGTCAGGGAGAGGTGGGCCCTGTCCCTCTTGGGCACCCAGGCCCCTGAAGTCACTCAGCAGGACTCCCTGCCACTGTGACTCTGAATCGGGGCCACCTGCACCTCCCGCCCTGATGTGGATCGGCTGGATCAGAGGCGCCTCTGGAACTGGGGCACATTAGGGAAGGGATTATTTTTATTATGGATTTGGGGGTGGGGCGGGGAAGCTTAAAGCCCAGGGCACCAGGCCTCTTCCTCAGGGCAGATGGTTGCCCCTCTTGGCATGGTGGGGGCTAGACAAGGTCTCCCAGGTCCCAGTGCCCGCCCTGTCCTGCCTGTGCCCTTGGGTGCTGTGACTCTGGATGCATCTTAGTTTCTGGGCTGCTGAGGGGTCTCCCTGTGGCTGGGGGCACCACTCCACCCGGGCACCAGACAGTGGAATGGCTGTTAGGGGAGGAGTGTGTGCCACCCCAGGATGCAGGCAAGGCAGAGGGGACCCCAGGGCATGTCCCCGACGTTCACTGGGACAGCAGGTGGCTTGGAGCCAGGGCCAGGCGGGGGGACACCCTGAGTTCTGCAGCTGAGTTGTGAGAGCTGGGGGTTCTGTGGCCACTCTCAGGACCCCAAGTGGCCTTTGCATTTGCTCATTTGGAAGGACCTGGGGGTCTCCTAATGGGGTCGCCAAGGCTCCAGGTTCTGGCTTTTGGGCAATTCACTGGACCCAGTAAGGTCACTGAGGGTGCCTGAGCTCTGTCCAACACGGCCAGTGCCCCCAGCGAATCAGGACACAGGTTGGAGTGTGGTGTGGGCCACCAGGACAGCCGAGACGGGCTGTGGGGCCACGTCCTGGAGTGAGCACTGCCCTGTGGTCCAGGCAGATCCTGCCAGTCGTCAGCGTCTCAGCAGAGAAGTGGCTGTGTGTACCTGCATGGTGGACCCGGCCTGCCTACCTGAGCAGGGTCTGGGTGACCCCCAAGGCCAAGGGCAGGAGGAGGTTGAGGGAAGTCGGGGCAGGGCCAGGGCAAGCTGAGGGCCTTGGGTCTGTTCCAGGCCCATGTCCCAGGCATGTGATGGGTCCCGTCTCTCACCCCACTTCTGTGGTGTTTCCGGTCGCTGGGGGGGGGCACTAGTCAGCCCCCGTGTCGTATGGACCCCCAGAATCAGAAGCAGGTCCTGTGCTGACCTGGGTGGGTACAGTAACCTCTGCTCCTGTGTGAGGGTCTGTGAGATCCCGTTCTCAGTAAGACGGGGGTCTCGAAGACTGACTTCGACCTTCCTACCAAGGCTGCACTCAGAAACCCGCAAACACATCCAGGCGCTGACCCCTTGAGCTGGAGTCAGCCTCGGGTCTAGAATCTGCCTCCCCACAGCTGGACCCGGCTTCAGCGATTCTCATTGGGAGGAATGGCAGCCATTCCCCCAAGGGAGTGACCACAGCCTCCCAAGACCAGGGGCTCCTTTCTGAAATTAGGCCACTAATTGGGCCGCTGGGTGAGAACACGCAGGGCTCTTTCCGCTGGCCTAGAAATGGCTGTCCCTGGCCTGAGGGGCTCCTGACCCACCAGGCATGGGGCTGTGCCACTGGGCCTGGCCTGGGGCAGGAGCATCGAGACCCCCCATTTACAGCCAACCAAGACCGTGGGGGAAGCACGGGAGGCCGGAGGCCCTTCACGCTGACTTTAGGGCTTGGTCCCACACTGGCACAGGGGGCTCTGACCCCTTCCTAGCGGGAAGCTGCAGCAGGGTCTCCCGGAACTGGTCTCTCGCTGTGGCCTCAACTCTGAGTGGGTGGGGGAGACAGCCCCCGACACCAGTCAACTCTCCAAGGAACAGAGGGATAAAGTGCTGAGCTGGGGACCCAGGACCAGCCCCGTCCTTCACCCGCCTGTGCCCTAGGCTCTGCAGAGGGCTCTGGCTGTCCTAGGGGGACCCTGTGGCCTGCAGGCCCCAAGCAGCCTGGGGGCGGTGGGTGAATGTGTGTGGAGGACATGCTGACTTCGCTCAGTCCCTGCAAACAAAACCGCAAACGTGGGGCCTGGGGAAATAACGAAGGAAGCTCCTCACCAAAGGAAGCTCACTCCACCTAGTTAACTGGAGCTCACGGCAACGACTTTTATGTCATCTGTGAAAGTTTCAAAGTGATTTTCAAAAACAATTTAAGCTCTTAAACCCAAGCACAGAAAGCAGAACGGAAAACTTCAAGGGATGGGGTGGGGGGAGGGGGGAGGGATAGCATTAGGAGATATACCTAATGTTAAAAGACGAGTAAATGGGTGCAACACACCAACATGGCACGTGTATACATATGTAACCTGCATGTTGTGCACATGTACCCTAAAACTTAAAAGTATAATTAAAAAAAAAAAAAACTTCAAGGGAATCCCGGGTGCGTGGCTGTCATCACCTGACCTCCATTGTGTAGTCAGGGGCCTGCTAGGGGCTCGGCCGTAGCCACGCTCACACTGCAGCCTCGGGGTAGCGTGCCTGCCTTAGCTCGCTTTACTCTGAACAGCTGCAGGTCAGTCTGTGGTTACAGTTGCCGGAGGTTTCCTACTTAAGAGACGCCCGTCTCCTGAAAACCTAGGTATCTCTTTGCTAACCAGAAGCATGGCCTGAGGCAGGAGGCCCTGGAAGGACAGAAGCAGGCTGGGCGGTGGATCCCCACGGGCTCGGATGCCCTAGCTCCTGGCCTGAGGACTGGAGGTCAGTGTGTCACCAGAAGCAATGCCAGCTGGGCTCCCGGGGATGGGGTGCTGCCCCCATTCAGAACTTGAGTGTGTTTAAGGGGAACCGACAGGCAAAATAACAGCCTGCTGGGTTCAGAGGCCCCCACTGCTGGCTACACCAAATTACGCTCTTTCAAGAGCACCAGCTCAAAGGAGTCGCAGATTTTCCAAAATAGACACACATTTGCTCAGCCGAGGGTGGTGGGAGGCCTTGAGGTGAGACCTTTCCAAGGTCTGTGGGGGAAGAGGAGGGAGAGTGAGTCGCGCCTTCTGCCCCAGGCCACCCTCCGGTGTTGTGGTCCCTGGGGTGGCTTTCCTAGGAGCCCATGATCCGCAGGGTGGTGGCCAGAGCCGTGCAGCAGCCTGGCTGGGCCTCTGGCTTTGGGCGAGTCCCTGCCCACACAGACGGACAGTTGCTTTGGGATGACTAGGCTGGGTGCAGTGGCTCACACCTGTCATCCCAGCACTGTGGGAGGCTGAGGCTAGAGGATCCACCCTGGAAGGTGGAGGCTGCAGTGAACTGTGATCACGCCACAGCTCAACAGGGAGACCTTGTCTCAAAAAAAACAAAAGGGGATGACAAAGGTCCTGTGATTTTGCCCAAGGACAACTGGAAGTTATGATGGTGTGTTCTGGCCTCTGCCCATCCCCATGTCTTCATTCAAACATCCCGGGCTGGGTGGCCACCACTGTAAGTGCATCAGGGCCCAAGGACCCGCCTGTACCACTAGCCACGGGACACGCTGTGAGTCCAGGTTGGCCTCTAAGACCCTGGACGGGTCACGCCGCAGCCCATCAGGGATCCTGGGACCCCCAGTGCAGGGGGCGGTCCTGCTGTTGCTTCCGGGGCTAGGGAAACCACGGAATGTCCAGTCTTCCAAATCTGATTGGCAAGTGGGTTTGGCAGAGCCCAGCCAGACGCTAGGATGGCCCGAACTGACCAGAAGCCCCCATGCAGAGGTGGCTGCTGGGGACAGCCAGGTCACCCCAACACGGGTGGGGCAGCTGCACACCCCACTTCCCACCCCATGGGTCACAGGCCTCAAATGTGCATCCTGCTACGTGGAGACCAGACCACAGGTGGCCAAGCTCCGTCTCGGGAAATAAGCCTGGGGCCCTGGGCGGCCGGCACTCACTTCCTGGCTATCTCCACCACCACGTGGGGCAGAAAGACACCGGCCTGGATTTCTGAGCTCCTGAACAGCTCAGGAACAGCGCAGCCGCTCGCAAACGTAGTGTGCGAGGCACAGACTGTTCCAGGGTCTGGCCTGCACCCACAGGGAGCTCCTACCACACAGGCCGCTTCTCACAAGGGGACACCGTCCACCCCCAACCCCTGGGGCCCAGAGCAGCCCCAGAACAGACACATGCACCCCAAAAAGGGGGTCACTGGGGTAGATGCACGCATCTGGGGACCCTGTGTGTCATCCCAAGTGGGCCATAGCCCTGGGCATCTGGTCTTACGTCCCGGGGCTTTGCCAGCAGAAGCCTCCAGGTATGCAGGGTCTGTGCTAGAGGCCTCCAACCGGCCACCATGGGCTGTCCTCCCGTGTGGCAGCACCCAGGTCCCTGCAGCGCCTGAGACTCCTCACACTCAGTGGGCAGCAGAGAGCCCCTGAGCAGCCTCGGTATGTGCAGATGCACAAGGCTGGCAGGAGCAAGGGAGGGAGGGGCTCTGAGGAAGGCGCCTGCGTCCCCACAGATCAGTCACTTGATATTTGACATGACCTGCAAACGTTTTATTTGCAAAATACAGAAAGTAGACGACAAGAAGTAGCGGCTTAAACCTGTAATCCCAGCACTTATGGAGGCCAAGGCGGGAGGATCCCTTGAGCTCAGGAGTTGGAGACCAGCCTGGACAACAAAGTGAGACCCTATCTCTACAAAAAAATACAAAAATTAGCTGGGTGTGGTGGTGTGCACCTGTGGTCCCAGCTATTGGAGAGGCTGAGGTGGGAGGATTGCTTGAGCCTGGGAGGTGGAAGCTGCAGTGAGCTGAGATAATGTCACTGCACTCCAGCCTGGGCGACAGAGCAAGACTCTGTCTCAAAAAAAGTTGAGGCAGGGCATGGTGGCTCACATATGTAATCCCAGCACTTTGGGAGGCCAAAGTGGGCGGATCACCTGGCCAACATGGTGGAAACCTGTCTCTACTAAAAATACAAAAATTAGCCAGGGGTGGTGGCCTGCGCGCCTGTAGTCCCAGTTACTCGGGAGGCTGAGGCAGGAGAATCACTTGAACCCGGGAGGCGGAGGTTGCAGTGAGCCGAGATCATGCCATTGCACTCCAGCCTGGGCAACAGAGGGAGACTTCCTCTCAAAAAAAAAAAAAAAAAAAAGTTTGGGCCGGGGGCGGTGGCTCACGCCTGTAATCCCAGCACTTTGGGAGGCCGAGGCGGGCGGATCACGAGGTCAGGAGGTTGAGACCATCCTGGCTAACACGGTGAAACCCCGTCTCTACTAAAAAAAATACAAAAAAGTTTGCCGGGCGTGGTGGTGGGCGCCTGTTGTCCCAGCTACTGGGGAGGCTGAGGCAGGAGAATGGCGAGAACCCGGGAGGCGGAGCTTGCAGTGAGCCGAGATCGCGCCACTGCACTCCAGCCTGGGCGACAGAGCGAGACTTCCTCTCAAAAAAAAAAAAAAAAAAAAAAAAAAAAAAAGTTTGGAGCCACGCGGCCACAAGCCTCTTAAGGACGCCTGGAGCTCCCAGAGCACCCAGGAGCTGAACGAGGCAGGAAGGGTCCTCCCTACAGCCTCTGGAGGGATCGTGGCCCCCATTACCTTTTCAAAATGTCACCTCTCCCCGCGGTGTGACCCTCAAAAGCTAGATGTGCCCAGGAGGAAGCAGCCCAGGCCGCACACCTTCCCTCCCGCTCCCTCTGGCCGCGGGGCCTCAGCCAGCGCTGCTCCCTGACCCGCCTGTGCCCTCGCCAGGGCCCCTCGCCGCCGCCTCCTGCCGCCTCCCGATATGGCCAAACACCGGGGCGCGAGCCCCGCGTGCAGGCGCCGGGCCTGGGCACCTGTGGCCGTCCCGCCAGCGGCCGTGTTCTGTCCCTGCATTTAGAGAAGGAGGATGGCAAAGGGACCCGCCCGCGGATCCCTCTTACAGGTGGGGACACTGAGGTGAGACGGTCAGGGCTGGCCGCAGGGCGTGGCGGGCCCTCCAGGCAGTCGCCCAGACCACCCGGACGGCCCCGCTCGCAGCCTTCGCCCGCGCCCGCCAACTTTTCAACTGACCGTCGCGCGCCGTTTACTTCCGCCTTGGGAGATAATTTCCGGGTCCCGGCAGGAAAGGGTCGGACGCGCACTGTGGCCGCCCGCGTGACGTCAGCGCTCGACGCAGCCATCTTGGCTCCTGGCAGCGGCGGCCCAGGCCTCGGTCGTGGGCTGGGCGGCCATGTTGGAGTCGGGCAGGGGTCTCATATCCGGTCCCTCTCCACTGGCGATGATCGATTGCATTTGATGGACGCGGCGCTGGTCGAGAGTCGCTCGCATTGCTCGACACTTTCTGCAACTCCAGGACCGTAAAACATCTCGAGGATGGCTAAAGGCGCAGGCTCCTGCAGAATCAGATGATCCAGAAGGATGCCCGCTGTCTTTTTGGTCCATTTCAGTTGTAAACCAAGAAGTAGCCGGGACAGGCCTCGGTGGGCTTCGGAGCGTGTCTCGGCAAGGTCGAGGTCGCGCCTGGGGGACAGGTCGATACCTTTCTCCAGAGATGGTTTTGAGGCCTCCGTATTTAAAGGGGGAAAGCGGGCTGCGGAGCCCACGGTGGGAAGAGAAAAGGAGAGGTGGGGGGTGGGTGGGGGGGCGGGGGTCGCCGATGATGCGTCCCCAGGATGAGGGAAATGGAGAGTGAGATCTGACCTCGCGTCTGTAGTTACCTGCCCAGCAACACAGGGAGAGGCAGTAACTTGCCCGGCTCCGTCTTCGGCTTCGTTCTGTCCTTTTGGCAGCCTGAATTGGGGTCCTGAGCTTTTACTTTCACACCGTCCTCCACAGTTTCCTAAATGGGATCTGGAATGCTTCTTCCCTGGCACACCTGTGAGATCTGAGGCAGAAGCCAGTGTACAGAAACAGGCGTCGCATCAGTAGGCATTCTCCAGAGGCCGACCAATGTATTGGAGAGAGAGATGGATAGACGGATGAGAGTGGATTTGTTAGGGGAATTGGCCCATGCGGTTAGGGAGGCCGAGAAGTCCGGGGAGGGATGCCATCTGCAAGCCGGAGACCTGGGATGCTGGCAGCCTGGCTCGGTCCAAGTCAGGAAACGGAAGAACCGGGGGAGTTAAAGGTGTGACTCTCAGGCCAGGGCTGAAAGCTGAGAATCCAAGGAGCCGCTGGTATTAAGTCCTGGAGTCCCAAGGCTGGGGGCCCTGGGGTTCTGATGTCGAAGGGCAGGAGGAGGAAGAGAGAGTCCTAGCGCCAGGAACAAGAGCAGAACTCCTTTTCCCTCTTTTTTTTTTTTTTTTTTTGACAGAGTCTCGCTCTGCCTCCTAGGCTAGAGACAGAATGCAGTGCAGTGGCACAACCTCAGCTCACTGCAGCGTCCACCTCCCAGGTTCAAGCGAGTCTCCTGCCTCAGCCTGAGGAGTAGCTGGGACTACAGATGCATGCCACCATGCCTGGCTAATATTTTTTGTATTTTTTAGTAGAGATGGGGTATCACCATGGCCAGGCTAGTCTCGAACTCCTGACCTCAAGTGATCCGCCTGCCTCAGCCTCCCAAAGTGCTGGGATTACAGGCGTGGACCACCGTGCCCAGCCCCTTTTTGTTCTATCTGGGCCCCCAGGCGATTGATGGTATCCACCCACATGGAGGGTCTTCCCTTGGTCCCCCAACCCCCAGGCAGGCTCCTCTGGAAACCCCCTCGCAGACACACCCAGAAGCAGCGCTTTATGAGGTCTCCAGGGATCCCTTCACCCAGCCAAGTAGGTGCTTGAGACGACCCACGGCAGGTCAGACATCTCCCTCCTCGTCCACTAGGACAGTGTCTGATTTGCCCTCTTTCCCTCCCGGCATAAGCTGGTCCAGAGAATTGTCACAAGACAGAGTTACACATTTACTTTAAAGATCCTCGTGGGCTTCATTCGTGATGCTAGATTCGGGCAACGCTTGGCTCTACAAAGAGCAGGGAGTGCCCTGGGGGGCTGAACAGAGGAGGCTGGTTTTCTAGACGGAAGGGCTGAGGAAAGCGGAAACAGAAAACACGGATCGCTCACTTCGAAGCTGCCTTTCTTGTAAAGGTGAAAGCAGAAGAGAACTCCTTATTGTACCGGCCAGGACCGGCCTGTGTGGGGATTTGGCTGTTATTCCTCCTGGTTTCTCAGAAGTTCAGATAAACAACTTAGCTTCAGTTTGGCGACATGGAACTTTTTTTTTTTTTTTTTTTTTTTTTTTGAGATGAAGTCTCGCTCTGTCGCCCAGGCTGGAGTGCAGTGGCGTGATCTTGGGTCACTGTAAACTCCGTCTCTCCGGGTTCAAGTGATTCTCCTGCCTGAGCCTCCCAAGTGTCTGAGATTACAAGCATGTGCCACAACACCTTGCTAATTTTTATATTTTCAATAGAGACGGGGGTTTGCCATCTTGGCCAGGCTGGTCTCGAACTCCTCACCTCAAGTGATCCTCCTGCCTCGGCCTCCCAAAGTGCTGGGATTACAGGCATGAGCCACCGCACCTGGTCACCAATGGCTTCCTATAGATTTCATTTAACAGAAGGAAGGGAGGGGAGGGGAGGCTGTGGTAGAGGCTGGGGGATTTGAGGAGAGGCTGCAGAGGTTGCTGTGGGTGAGGAACGGGTCCCCTCCGGTTCCCTGAGGAGGGCTGGGAGACGCAGTGAGGTCTTTCTGATGCAATTTTCTATGAAAATGCTGCCCAAATCTGGACCCCATGGTACCTGGGCTTTGAGGGTTAGCAGAGCCTTTCATGATGTCCCAGATAGATCCTGCCGAGGCCTCAGTAGAGACGGTGCAGCAGGGAGGGTGTGGGACAGGTCTGGGTGACTTGGGACATGGAGCCAACAGTATATAGGGTGTTCCTGGTGGCTTCTCCCAAACAGGCCACATCAGGATGTCCCAGGGAAGTAGCACAAACCCAAACTGCGTGTGCCCCCTTGGCCCAGAACCTCTGGGCTCTGGAGCAGGCTCGGATCTATGGAGGGTTTGCCTTTGGAGCTTCCCTGGGACGTCCAGTGCGCTCTGGGCTGCCCCGGGCTGCTCTCTGCCCAAAAGGAGGCTCCCGCACTGAGGAGCCAGCAGCCAGAGGACTGCCCTGTGGGGAGGCAGACCTGGTTCTCGGGACACTTGATGTGGATGGGGACTGGCCGGCCTCTCCCTCAGCAGGGAGGAGGTGTGGCATGGAGGGGAGGAACGGCTGTCCACACGTCTGTGTTTGCCTTGGGCTCCTGGCTGGCTCTGCCACTTACTAGGTGGCTGGCATGGGTGAGTGGCCCAACCTCTCTGAGGTCTGCTCGTTAGAGGACAGGGAGGACAGTGCTGCCCAGGGCTGTCGGGAGGGTTGACTGAGACGCCGTGTAAAGTGTTTGCACAGTGCCTGCCAGGGGGCTGGGGGTGGTGGCTCATGCCTATAATCCCAGCACTTTGGGAGGCTGAGAAGGGAGGATTGCTTGAGCTCAGGAGTTCAAGGCCTGCCTGGGCAACATAGCAAAACACTATCTCTCAAAAAAAAAAAAAAAAAAAAATTAACTGGGCATGGTGGCTCACACCTATCATCCGGGCTACTCAGGAGGCTGAGGCAGGAGGATCTCCTGAGCCCAGGAGTTTGAGGCTGCAGTGAGCTGATTCCAGCCTGGGACACAGAACGAGGTCTTGTCTCTAAACAAACCAAAAAACATGAATACTGGCATATGCAAAGCGCTTAGTCATAGGTGAACTTAAATGGAAACTATTAATTGAAATCAGGGCTTTGGCCAGGCACTGTGGCTCACACCTGTAATCCTAGCACTCTGGGAGGCTGAGGCGGGTGGATTGCTTGAGTCCAGGAGTTTGAGACCAGCCTAGGCAACATGATGAAACTCTCTCTACCAAAAATACAAAAATTAGCCAGTTTCTTAACCCAGTCTCAAAAAAAAAAAAAATTAAAAAGTTAAAAAAAATTGGAGGTTACATGGTTCTGGATGGGATTTTTTCTGTTGCCTAGAAATTGTATCTAAGGCTTAAATGTGAAAATAGAAAGTACAAAGTACTCCCATGACCGAGGGTGGGACGTAGCCTCAGAACGCTGGGGTCATCATACCTGCCCAGTCCTATGCGAGAGGCTGAGAGAGGCTGGCGCTGGTGAGACTCAGTGGCTGGTGGGGGCTCAAGCTCTGTGGTGAGAATTCTCGCCATGGTCTTCAGTTACCCCTAGAGATGCCTGCAATGGTGTGGGCTGAGTCCCACTCCCCAGACGGGGAGGTGGAGGACCGCAGAAAGCCACTGCACCCACAAGAGCAGGACAAGGAGAATGGAGTGAGCTGGCAGGGCAGGGGCTGGGGGCACCCCCACACCTCAGGAGCAGGCGGGCAGGCTGCTAGTCTGAGAAGAGGCCACGGTCTTGCTGCTCCCAGGTGTGGGGTGTGAACATGTCAGACTTGAGACGCTCTTGTGAAGACCCACTTCAGGGCTGGAGCATGTTGTGGGGTTGGTCAGAGACAATCCTCAAAATCCTCTGCCTGGAACCCCCAACCCCCACTCCACCAGGGCAGGTGCAGGAAAGAACAACCAAATATATTCCAACATCGGAGGACATGCAGGCTGCACACATGCAGTCAGCCCACAGAGCAGCACGTTGGGGGTTGCAGCCAAGGAATAAAGTGAAGGGGGTCTTGAGAGAGTTGTGTTTACAGTTCCCAAGGAGATAAATGAGGGAAGAACAACAAAGAAGCAAGAACAGGGAGACATGCAAAAAGAACAAGGAGTTACCTTCACATGAAAAACATAATTGTGGCCGGGCGCGGTGGCTCACGCCTATAATCCCAGCACCTATAATCCCCGAGGCGGGCAGATCACCTGAGGTTGGGAGTTCGAGACCAGCCTGACCAACATGGAGAAACCCTGTCTCTACTAAAAATACAGAATTAGCCGGGCGTGGTGGTGCATGCCTATAATCCCAGCTACTCAGGAGGCTGAGGCAGGAGGAGGTGGAGGTTGCAGTGAGCTGACATCGCGCCACTGCACTCCAGCCTGGGCAACAGAGTGAGACTCTATCTCAAAAAAAAAAAAAAAAAAAAAAAAAAACCCAGAATAACATAATTGTAGAAATAAAACCTCACCGATGAGTTGAATGACAGCCGAATCCCTGCTGTGGAGTGAAGGAATGAGCCCTGACAGAACCCAGAACCAGGGAGGTTCCCCCCACAGGGAGAAACAGTCGCTCACTTGATCAGGTGCGGGCTCCTCAAGGTTGATTTGTTTGCTTTTCTGTGCGTAAACATTTGGCTTCATAAGACATAGAATAAAACCGTGTCATTTCTCATCCTACTAAAAACCAGTCTACCAAAAAATGCCACAATGAGCCTTTAGATACCTATAACTTTATATGCGTGTGTGTATATGTCATATATATCTCATATGGGGCTGAGCGCTCAGGCCGTGTTCCTTGGCGCGGTCGTGGCTGGGGACCTCAAAGACTGCGTGGGAGTCCCCGGGGTCCGTGAGGCCGGCAGGAGGCAAGGAGAGGCTAAGACCCCCAGGGAGCGCCCAGGCCTGAACGCCTCCTGCGCCGCTGACCCTGCAGATGCTGCCGTGGGCGGCGACCGCACAGACGTCCCCTCTGCCATTGCTGCGGGACCGGCAAGGAGGCCGGAGCGACACGGCCTCCCCCTCCCCCTCCCTGGGTCCACCCCGGCTCCCACGCTGGGGAGCGGCCGGCCTGGAGCCCCTGTGGGACGGAGTGGAGGTGGAGTAAGTGCCCGGAGCTCTCACGGGGTGGGGCGGTTCTGCCCCCGGGGGTCGCTGGCCGGCATCTGGAGACGTCTGCGGTCTCGGCTGGTGTTGCCGCAGGCATCTGGCTGCTGGAGCCCGGGGGGCCGCCCAGGACGCTGCGACCCGCAGGACGGCCCCGCCGCGGAGGGCGGCCAGCCTGAGCCCCCAGTGCCCCAGGGCCCGGGACCCCCCTGCCTGCCCTGGGCGGATCCCCGGGGCCACGCGGTTCGGGCCGCGCTCCTGCCCGCTGGGGTCTCCTGCCGTCCTCGCCGTCACCACTGGGTGGAGCCGCAGGTCCGTGTGATCGTCCCCGTGATCCCGGGTTCCGGAAGGATCTTCACCCAACGCTGGCCCAGCCCGGCTCCTGAACTCTGGTCTCAGGACCCGTCACAATCCTAAAACCATTGGAGCTTTTGTTTACGTGGGCGGCCGCTGTGGACATTCACTCTACTAGAAATAGAGCATTTAAAAATGTTCACTTTTTCACGTAAAAATAGCGATGAATCCATTGCATGCGAACATAACATTTTAATGAAAAACAACTGTTTCCCCTTAAAAAAAATGTAGTGGGAAGAAACAGGAGGCGTGGCTTTGTTTGTGCTGGATTCTCATGTCTGCGTCTGCTTGCAAGCCTGTGGCCTCTGGAACATTCCGCCCCACACTTTCAGGAGAGTGGGAAGGAGGCCAGGCGCAGTGGCTCACGTTGTTAATCCCAGCACTTTGGGAGGCCGAGGTGGGCTGATCACCTCAGGGCAGGAGTTTGAGACCACCCTGGGCAACATGGTGAAACCCCATCTATACTAAAATGCAAAAATTTAGCCAGGCGTGGTGGCGGACGCCTGTAATCCGAGCTACTCGGGAGGCTGAGGCACGAGAATCACTTGAGCCCTGGAGGTGGAGGTTGCATTGAGCCGAGACTGTGCCATACCATCACACTCCAGCCTGGGCAACAGAGCGAGACACAGTCTCAAAATAAATAAATAAGTAAATAAGAATGGGAAGGAAACCATTCTTAGAAGTGTCATGAAAACAGGTTTGACCTCAGGGACCCTGGAAGCTTTCTGGATCCCCTTTGAGAAGCATGGTCTGGACACAGCTGCCAGATGCCTGTTGTGGGGTCTTTACCAACGTTGCTTTGCTTGATTCATTCAGAGATGGAGTCTTGCTCTGTTGCCCAGGCTGGAGTACAGTGGCACAATCTCGGCTCACTGCAACCTCCGGCTCCTGTGTTCAAGCGATTCTCCTGCCTCAGCCTCCCGAGTAGCTGGGATTACAGGTGTCTGCCACCACGCCAAGCTATTTTTTTGTATCTTTAGTAGAGATGGGGTTTCACCATGTTGGCCAGGCTGGTCTTGAATTCCTGATCTCAAGTGATCCACCTGCCTTGGCCTCCCAGAGTGCTGGGATTACAGGCGTGAGCCACCACGCCTGGCCGTGCTTTGCTGCTTTTAAATCTTTTTGTTGAAGACGAGGATCAGACATACGTTATTACAGTTTTCAGAGTAGAAACCAGCTTGAGAAAATCCTATTTATAACCACAGTCACTCTGGGAGGCGAGACTCCTCAGTCCAGACTGACTGAGGTTCGGATTGTTGGGAAATTACTCACAGAAGTCCCAGAAGCAGCTGAGGAGAAGTGGGGCTGAGATGGGGGCCTGTGAGTACAGCCAGGCTGTGCAGAAACTCGGAGTGTGGTGTGTGGGCCACTGGGGCTCAGCCAGGCCCGTCTCTTCCCTTTGAGGTCTGTGGAAATGCTGGGCTGATGTCATTATGGGTGAATCCTGCTACCTTAAAAGTTTTTTTTGAGACAAAGTCTTGCTCTGTCACCTACGCTGGAGTGCAGTGGTGTGATCTCGGCTCACTGCAACCTCTGCCTACTGGGTTCAAGCAATTCTTCTGCCTCAGCCTCCCGAGTAGCTGGGATTACAGGCGCCTGCCACCACGCCTGGCTAATTTTTGTATTTTTAGTAGAGATGGGGTTTCACCACGTTGGCCAGGGTGGTCTCGAACTCCTGACCTCAAGTGATCCCTCTGCCTCAGCCTCCGGAAGTGCTGGGATTACAGGTGTGAGCCACCGCGCCCAGCCAAAAAATGTATTTTTTTGAGACAGGGCCTCTGTTAGTCACCCAGGCTAGAGTGCACTGGCACAATCCTAGCTCACTGCAGCCTTGACGTCTCCTGGGCTCTAGTGATCCTCCCGCCCCAGTCTGCTGAGACCACAGGTGGGTACCACCATGCCCGGCTAATTTTTTAAAGTTTTTTTTTTTTTTTTTTGGGATAGAGACGAGGTCTCAGTATGTTGCCTAGGGTGGTCTTAAACTTCTGGTCTCAAGGGATCCTTCTGCCTTGGCCTCCCAAAGTGCTGGGTTGACAGGAATCTTATTACTTTAAACAAATAACAGGTTTTCTTTTGGGCAGCCGTGGATTTTCAGAAACACTGAGGAGACAGTGCCAAGCCCCTGTCTGTGCCCTCCCCGCAGGGTCTGGCGGAGGTCACGCCCCACACTGGTGCGAGCCGGGATCGACGCGGTTTACCAGAGTCCTCGGCCTTCACTGAGGGGCCTTTCCCCATCCCGGGACAGTTCCCGTCTGGCTGCCTGAGCCCCCCTGGGCTGTGGCCGTTTCTTGGACTTCCCTTGGTTTTGGTGGTCTGGGCGGTTTTGAGGAAGGAGGTCGGTGATCTGGGCGGTTTTGAGGAGGGAGGTTGGGATTTCCTAGAGGGTCCCTCAACCGGGGCTTACCGTACTTTTCTCGAGGCTAGAAGGGACCTGTCACCTTCCCTGTAGGCACCCGTGTCTCTCTCCTGGCACTGGAAGGAGGTGAGGGGAACCCCAGAGAAGAGGTCACGTAGGATCAGGCCTGGAAGCCAACAAGGAATGGGGCCAGGGGAGGCCTGGTGCCCTTGGGAGGTGCAGGGGTCCCTGGAGAGAGCTGAGCACCAGGAGGGGTGCAGAAGGCCGCCCCTCCACACCTGCTGTGCCCCATTTGTTGTGGGTGGGGGCAGGGGTCTACCTGGTGGGAACACGGGTGGCTCCCCTCCCCGGGCCTGGGGCCTCCTCTCAGCAGGGAGCAAAGGCTGCACTTTCTTTCTTTTTTTTTGAGACGGAGTCTCGCTGTGTCGCCCAGGCTGGAGTGCAGTGGCATGATCTGGGCTCACTGCAAGCTCTGCCTCCTGGTTTCACGCCATTCTCCTGCCTCAGCCTCCTGAGTAGCTGGGACTACAGGCGCCCACCACCACGCCTGGCTAATTTTTTGTATTTTTAGTAGAGACGGAGTTTCACCGTGTTAGCCAGGATGGTCTCAATCTCCTGACCTCGTGATCCACCTGCCTTGGCCTCCCACAGTGCTGGGATTACAGGTGTGAGCCACAGGGCCCGGCCCGAGGCTCTGCTTTCGTGGGGGGCTCTGGGTCTCTGGTGGCTGGACTCGGCGGAGGGTCCAGGTGTCCTCTTGGCTTTTCTGCACAGGCCTCAGCCCCCGTCAGGCATCCTCTGCCCTGCAGCCTGCCTCGTCCCCCGCAACAGGGCTCGCCCCTCCAGGTGGTCTCACGGGAATGCACGCTCCGGCTGCCTTTCCCCGGAACCCATGGCGGCTTTTCTGAAGGCTGCTTCTTGGTGACTGGGGGCTCCTTGGGGCCGTCCCCAGCCTCAGGCTGCTGCGTTGCAGCTCAGGGACCCCAAGGATGGAGGACCCCGTTCTGCTGCTGAAGACTCGGAGTCACCTGGCAAGACAGAGCGAGAAGGGGAGGGTGCCTGGCACGGGGACTCTGTCTGCTGCCTCGCACCTCGGAGGACTCTCCGGCCAAGGCTGGGAGGGGCGAGTGTGGCTGCAGCGCACGGTGGCGAGGGAGGGTGAGGATCTGACCAGGAGGCGAGGAGGAAGGCTCTGGCAAGACGCAACCCTTTGGCACCACTGCCGGCCATCCCCTTGCTGCCCACCGTCGCCTGCCAGGCCCTCACACCTACCTGGTCCTGGTGACAGCCCGTATGTGAAAAGCCTGTTTCCTCCCCTAGAAAAAGCACATTTGGTTCTGTTCTCCACTGACACGTTTTTAGCTGAGTGACGATGGAGGCTCCTGGCTTTTAACAGACGTTCTTAACGAGCCTCTGCTCGCTGGTGACCAGCAGGCACGGGCTGACCGACGGTTTTACACACCACATCTGCATGGCGGCGGCCGGACGGCCCCACGTGGCCCAGGCAGGAGGTGACGGCAGCGTTTCTCGCCGCCTTTGCTGAGCGCATCTCTCATCCCCTCTCTCCTGTCGACTTGCAGCTTCCTGCAGACCCTCGGCCTGTCTGCGGCCCCTCGCCCGCGGCCTCCTCAGCTGAGGTTTCCTATAGCATTAAAAGCAGGAAAGAACCAGCCCTGCTCCCCAGGAACTGAACTTCTGTGGCTCATCTTCAGAAAAGCCAGTGTTGAGTCAGGCTCCTCAGGGGTGCTCCAGCTGTGGGGAAATGACATGAGCCAGACCTCCCTGTTTTTTTTTTTTTGAGACTGTTTCGCTTTTTTATCCCAGGCTGGAGTGCAGTGGCGTGATCTCGGCTCACTGTAACCTCTGCCTCCCGGGTTGAAATGATTCTCCTGCCACGGCCTCCTGAGTGGCTGGGACTACAGGCGCCTGCCACACATCCAGCTAATTTTGCATTTTAAGTGGAGATGGGGTTTCAACATGTTGCCCAGGCTAGTCTCAAACTCCTCAGCTCATGCCCTCCTTGGCCTCCGAAAGTGCTAGGATTACAGGTGTGAGCCACCGCCCCTGGCCCGAGACTTTCCCATTTTAATGCCCGCTCGCCCCCTCCTTCCGCCCCCACAGGGCCTGGGGGAGCCTTCTCTGTGCAGGACACAGGCCGAAGCAGAAGGAGGCGGGAGGAAGGAAAGCAAGGCCGTCCTTGCTGACTGCATCCACGAGCCTGCTATGTCTGAATGCTGGCTCACCTAGAATTGGGGGGCTCAGGGACAGGACTAATTTTGGAACCAGACTGCCTGGGTTCACACTCTGGTGGTGTTACCTTCTGCCTACGTGGTTTTAACCTCTTGTGCTCTGGTTTCATCACTTGTGAATTGGGGTTAATGGTTCCTACCTAACAGGTGTGAGGATTAGATAAACGGATACATGGAGAGGGCACGTGGTCAGTGCCATGTAAGTGTCAGCCAAAGATGATGGTGACGATGGTGGTGAAGACTGTAGTGATGATGATGGTGAAGACTGCAGTGATGGTGATGATGATGGTGAAGACTGTAGTGATGATGATGGTGAAGACTGTAGTGATGGTGATGGTGATGGTGAAGACTGTAGTGATGGTGGTGATGATGGTGAAGACTGTAGTGATGATGATGATGGTGGTGAAGACTGTAGTGATGGTGATGATGATAGTGAAGACTGTTGTGATGGTGATGATGGTGGTGAAGACTGTAGTGATGATGGTGATGGTGAAGACTGTAGTGATGATGATGATGGTGGTGAAGACTGTAGTGATGGTGATGATGATAGTGAAGACTGTTGTGATGGTGATGATGGTGGTGAAGACTATAGTGATGGTGATGATGGTGGTGAAGACTGTAGTGATGATGGTGATGGTGAAGACTGTAGTGATGATGATGGTGAAGACTGTAGTGATGGTGATGATGATAGTGAAGACTGTTGTGATGGTGATGATGGTGGTGAAGACTGTAGTGATGATGATGGTGAAGACTGTAGTGATGGTGATGATGATGGTGAAGACTGTAGTGATGATGATGGTGGTGAAGACTGTAGTGATGGTGATGATGATAGTGAAGACTGTTGTGATGGTGATGATGATGGTGAAGACTGTAGTGATGATGATGGTGAAGACTGTAGTGATGGTGATGATGATGGTGAAGACTGTAGTGATGGTGATGATGATAGTGAAGACTGTTGTGATGGTGATGATGGTGGTGAAGACTGTAGTGATGATGGTGATGGTGAAGACTGTAGTTATGGTGATGATGATGGTGAAGACTGTAGTGATGGTGATGATGATAGTGAAGACTGTTGTGATGGTGATGATGGTGGTGAAGACTATAGTGATGGTGATGATGGTGGTGAAGACTGTAGTGATGATGGTGATGGTGAAGACTGTAGTGATGATGATGGTGAAGACTGTAGTGATGGTGATGATGATGGTGAAGACTGTAGTGATGATGATGGTGGTGAAGACTGTAGTGATGGTGGTGATGGTGAAGACTGTAGTGATGGTGATGATGATGGTGAAGACTGTAGTGATGATGATGGTGGTGAAGACTGTAGTGATGGTGATGATGATGGTGAAGACTGTAGTGATGATGATGGTGAAGACTGTAGTGATGGTGATGATGATGGTGAAGACTGTAGTGATGATGATGGTGAAGACTGTAGTGATGGTGATGATGATGGTGAAGACTAGTGATGGTGATGATGGTGGTGAAGACTGTAGTGATGGTGGTGATGGCGAAGACTGTAGTGATGGTGATGATGATGGTGAAGAATATAGTGATGGTGATGATGGTGGTGAAGACTGTAGTGATGGTGATGATGGTGGTGAAGACTAGTGATGGTGATGATGGTGGTGAAGACTGTAGTGATGGTGGTGATGGCGAAGACTGTAGTGATGGTGATGATGATGGTGAAGAATATAGTGATGGTGATGATGGTGGTGAAGACTGTAGTGAAGATGATGGTGAAGACTGTAGTGATGATGATGGTGAAGACTATAGTGATGGTGATGATGATGGTGAACACTATGGTGATGGTGGTGAAGACTATAGTGATGTTGATGTTGGTGGTAAAGACTGTCGTGATGGTGACGATAGTGAAGACTGTCGTGATGGTGACGATGGTGAAGACTGTCGTGATGGTGATGATGATGGTGAAGACTGTAGTTATGGTGATGATGATGGTGAAGACTGTAGTGATGGTGGTGATGGTGAAGACTGTAGTGATGGTGGTGATGGTGAAGACTGTAGTGATGGTGATGGTGAAGACTGTTGTGATGGTGATGATGGTGGTAAAGACTGTAGTGATGATGATGATGGTGGTGAAGACTGTAGTGATAATGATGATAGTGAAGACTGTTGTGATGGTGATGATGGTGGTGAAGACTGTAGTGATGATGATGGTGGTGAAGACTGTAGTGATGATGGTGAAGACTGTAGTTATGGTGCTGATGATGGTGAAGACTATAGTGATGGTGGTGATGGTGAAGACTGTAGTGATGGTGGTGATGGTGAAGACTGTAGTGATGGTGATGATGATGGTGAAGATTGTAGTGATGATGGTGATGGTGAAGACTGTAGTGATGGTGATGATGGTGGTGAAGACTGTAGTGATGGTGATGATGATGGTGAACACTATGGTGATGGTGATGGTGAAGACTATAGTGATGTTGATGTTTGTGGTGAAGACTGTTGTGATGGTAATGATGGTGAAGAGTGTGATGGTGATGATGGTGGTGAAGACTGTAGTGATGGTGATGATGGTGGTGAAGACTGTAGTGATGGTGATGATGGTGGTGAAGACTGTAGTGATGGTGGTGGTGGTGAAGACTGTAGTGATAATGATGATGGTGAAGACTGTTGTGATGGTGATGATGGTGGTGAAGACTGTTGTGATGGTGATGATGGTGGTGAAGACTGTAGTGATGATGATGATGATGGTGAAGACTGTAGTGATGGTGATGATGATGGTGAAGACTGTAGTGATGATGATGGTGAAGACTGTAGTGATGGTGATGATGATGGTGAAGACTGTAGTGATGATGATGGTGAAGACTGTAGTGATGATGATGGTGGTGAAGACTAGTGATGATGGTGAAGACTGTAGTGATGATGATGATAATGGTGAAGAATGTAGTGATGGTGATGATGGTGAAGACTATAGTGATGTTGATATTGGTGGTGAAGACTGTCATGATGCTGATGATGGTGAAGACTATTGTGGTGGTGATGATGATTGTGAAGACTGTAGTGATGGTGATGATGGTGAAGACTGTAGTGATGGTGATGGTGATGATGGCCCTCACCATCTTGGCTGTACCATGTCCAGGTTGCTGTCAGGACACAGCCTGAGGATGCCAGACCTCCATGTTGCAGAACCACCTGACTTTCAGTATGGAATACATGTGGACTGTGAAGTAATAATATTCCTTTTCATCTCCCTAAAGTCATTTCCCTTAAATCAGAAAATAGGCATTGAGAAAAGAATGTACTAGTGGGTCCCACTTAAAAAAGAGTAAGTTGAGTGTGAACTCAAGCAACAAAGCTCAACTTAGAGGATTCCTGTTAAGTCATGGAAGGGCTCACCGTTGGGTCCTCCCTGGTGGCCCCAGTGCATGTTGAACCTCTGGGTTGTGTGCTTTCTAAGCCCATGTCTCTTTCAGGGAGTTAAGAACACTTGTGCCTATTTTTGGGGAGGGAATTTATTCATTATTCTAGGTGTCAGGTGTAAGACATTACTCATGATAATTTATCAGATGCTCAGAGCACAAGCTCTGTTTCACCGAAAGAGTAAACCCAGGAGATGCTGGAGTGGGGGGTGGAGAAGCGGTGGAGTGATGGTAGGCGCGATGCTTATCTGACGTGTGTGTGTTGTCTGAGGTGCCTTTGTCCCGGTAGGAGCCACTGCAGGAACTGCTCAGAGCAGACGCACCCATGGGTGAAGCCGGGCGGGGGCTGCAGGGCCCAGGAGGTGGTGGGGGTGGGTGCTTAGTCCCCCGCTTAGAGGGGAGGGGTCCTTTCTGGGTGATGGAATGTTCTGGAACCAGATAGAGGCGGTGTCCACACAATACTGGGAATGTGCTAAATGCCACAGGATTGTTTGCTTTAAAATGGTAATGTTTTTGTTATGTACATTTTATGGTAAGAAGGGAAAAGCATTAGTGAATGCAGAGATACAAGCAGATGCTGCTGGCATGGAGGCCGGGGTCCCATTCCACCCTGTCACGAGGGCCAGCCCGTCCTTCCCTTCCCCATAGGGGGATCCTGGTCCTCCGCCTTGACCAGTCCCCACCTGCTGCCCCGAGTCCCACGTTGGCGGCTGTCCCCTCCCCAGGTCTGGCAGCATGCAGGCAGGCCTGGGTCCCCCTGAGTCTGTGGACAAACGTGATCTGGGGACACCAGCCCCTGCCCAAGCCACGAAACTCAGGGAGAGTGGATGCCACCCCTGGTGTCCTCGTGCTGTGTCGGGAAAGGGACGCCGTGGCAGGGACACACCTGAGCGTCCAACCTCATCCTGGGGATGGGGGCGGGGTGGGGCTCCACATCCCTGCAAGGCGTCAGGAGCTGTGAGCCTGTAACAAGTCATTCCGATGCTGGCTGAGCGTGGGCCTGCTGAGAACCCTGGTGGGCAAGCCACTGTCCCATCCACGGCACCATCGTCCTGTCCACGGCACCACCGTCCCGTCCGTGGCACCACCATCCCGTCCACAGCACTACCATCCTGTCCGTGGCACCACAATCCCGTCCACGGCACTACCATCCCATCCACGGCACCACCGTCCCATCCGTGGCACCACTGCTGGCCTGGCCAGGATGCATCCCTGCGGTGGGGCTGCCCCTGCTCTGAGGATGTTTGCAGCTGCCTCAGCCTCCACTCACCTGATGCCAGCAGCATCTGTGATTCGAGATGGGCAAAAACATCCCACGTTGCCCCGGGGTGCCCTGGAGGGCGGAGTCACCCGGGGTCTTCTCTAGACAATGAGAAGTCACGATGGGGCACTGGTGCCGATTCCATCTGCGTCACAAAGCCCTGCCTCTTACCAACCGGCGGGTGCTCAGCTGGCCGCCTCTGCCTTTCCCCGCTCCCCAACAGACCCTGTTCTGTGCACCCCAGAAAGTGGGCTGACTTTTGTTCTTCACCGTGAGAGCTTCCAGGAAGCAGAGGAGAGCGGGATTCCTTCCTCCTTGTCCCTCTCCGAGCGGCAGGGTGATGGCTGACGGCGTCGGGGCAAATGTGTTGCTTTGAGAGGCTGAGAGGAGGACCCGTGTCCCACCCTGTCCCAGGTGACTTCGTGCTATGGGCCGCAAACGGCCGTGGATCCCAGAGCCAGACTCCGGGTCCGCCCAGCCCAGGGGGAGGCCGGACTGCCAAGCTCAAGCACGCGGCCTCGGTTCAGGGACAGGTTCCCCGTGTGGCGAGGGGCATGGTGGTCCGAGAGCCAGATGAGAACCCGCTGCCTCTGCGCGGCCGTGCCCTCTGGCAGCTCGGGCTGGAGGGAGGTTTGCACGGCTGCTAGACATCTTCCTTGCAGGATCCCTGGGGAATTCTAAATTTCAGTCACACTCTCTAAATTTTCATTAAGAGCCTTCACCCAGAGAAAATGATGGATTAGATTTTATTGTTGGAAAGGAGCCAGATAAAATTAGATGCCTCTTTTAGCTCCCAGCCCCCACGCCTCCGTTCTTTCCTAAAACCTGTACTTTTCTCCCTCGTTTCCCATCAAACCGGGATTTGAGAATGTTTATTTGCTAAAAGCGATTACGTACAGCCGCTTCCTTTGAGCGTCTGCTTTTATTTTCTGTGTGATTTCGCCGTCGTTCCACTTTTTAAAGTCCGGGATGGCTTTCGGTGCTGAGCGCTGTGGGTGTGAGAGCGAGGGTGGCTTGTGGTCTCTTTGTCCCCTTCAGGAAAGCGTGTCAGAATTTTACAGCTGAAAGCTGGTAAGATATTTGCTGCACAAAAATAAATTAATCTGATTCCCCATCCGCCTCTCCTTCTCCCTCCCAAGTTCTCTTTCTCCTTGATGTGCTAACGTGCTTCTTTGGCCACTGAAATACAATTCAGGGTTTGCCACAAAACTGCTGTTTTTAACCTGGCTGGGTTTCCGTGGGCTGCGTGTGCTGTGGCTGCCACTGTGTCTGTGGATGGTGAATTTTAAAAACAGATGTCGGGCCGGGAGCAGTGGCTCACGCCTGTAATCCCAGCACTTTGGGAGGCCGAGGCGGTTGGATCACCTGAGGTCAGGAGTTTGAGGCCACCCTGGCCAACATGGGGAAACCCCATCTCTAGTAAAAACACACACACACACACACACACACGCACACACAAAATTAGCCGGGCGTGGTGGTGGCACCTGTAGTCCCAGCTACTTGGGAGGCTGAGGCAGGAGAATTGCTTAACCCGGGAGGCAGAGGTTGTAGGGGAGCTGAGATCAACCACTACACTCCAGCCTGGGTGACAGAGCGAGACTCCGTCTCACAAAAAGAATAAGAGGGTGGGGGAAATGTGTGAGTTTTAAACTAAAAAATGTAAAAGCCGTTTGAAGACTCACCAGGCCGAGGAGGGAGGTTCTCTGAGGAGCAGCTGTGCCGTCGGGGAGGGGAGGGTGCACACACATGTCTCTGCGTGTCTGTGCGTGTACACGTATGTCTGTGCATGTTAGCACGTGTACCTGTGCACATGTGTGAGGTGGTTTTGGGAGACCTGGCCCTGGCTCTGCCTCTGCTTACAAACACTGAGGATGTGGCTCTCAGGCCAGGTGTGAAGACTCCCTACCTGCCTGACCCCGTCGCTTCCAGGCCTCAGACCTGGCGCCGCGTCTGTTTTCCAAAGCATCTCTGCTTGGCTCCCCGAGTCTGTCTCATGGGTTTCGCCGCCTGATTCTGCAGGGGGGCTGCCCTGCTCTGAGGATGTTTGCAGCCTCCTCAGCCTCCACTCACCTGATGCCAGCAGCATCTGTGATTCGAGATGGGCAAAAACATCCCACGTTGCCCCAGGGTGCCCTGGAGGGCGGAGTCACCCGGGGTCTTCTCTGGACAGTGAGAAGTCCCGATGGGGCACTGGTGCCGATTCCATCTGCGTCACAAAGCCCTGCCTCTTACCAACCGGCGGGTGCTCAGCTGGCTGCCTCTGCCTTTCCCCCCTCCCCCGCAGACCCGTTCTGTGCACCCCAGAATGTGGGCTGACTTTTGTCCTGCAAGGCGGGCCCTTGTAGGCTGTGGTCTTCCGTGCAGGTTGGTCTCCCAGTGGTTGCAAAGCTGGTTCTGGCGGAACCCCTGCCCTTGGGCTGCACTCGGGAGGTGCCAGTCACTGCGCCCAGGGATTTCACGGACCTGCTTGTCACTACGCTTCCCGGAGTCACCCCAGGGATTCTGGGAGGGTCCCTGTTGCACAAACAAGGAAACCGAGACACAGGACGGAAAACGGGCCGGCCTCTGCTGCCTGGGTTGTGCTGGAGGCCACGGGGTAGCTCTGGAAGCTGTACGTGTCACCTTATGCCACGGGTGCAACGTCATGCAATGCACACACACAACATGCGCGCACACAATACGTGTGCAGACAACACATGCACAACACACACACAATACACGCACACACATGGACACACGCTGCCATGCACAGGAACACACCCCTCCCCTCATGCCACACATGTGACAACTGGAGCCGGGATGCGCGTCCTCGGGGGACCCTGCTGTTTCTCTCTTTGCCCCCCTGTGTCCTGGGAGAATGTGCTCCAGGAACCTTGCAGCAGACAGGACCTGGAAGGGTGTCCCAGGCCCGGGGAACAGCCCAGCTCAGGCCTGGGGCGCGGGCAGTCAGGCAGGGGTCTGGCCCAGTCCTAGCGGGGGGAAGTGAACTCTCAGCATCCAGGGTACGGCTGGGGCCACCGTGCCTGGACCCAGGTCAGACAAGTCACTCACACATCCCGAAACCCTGCCAGAGGCTGGAAGCCAGGTGCATTAAATGTGCTGAGATTTACGCGCCCAGGGCGTTGGGGACGTGAACCAACAGTTTGTTCAAAAGCAGACACCTGCCTACAACAGGGCTATTGTAAAGCTGGATTCAAACACTGAGACTTGTGTGATGAAACGGACCCAGGGTTCATGTTTCAGGCCTGAGGTTGGAGGCAGGGAGGGACGCCAGGCCGAGGCCTCGTCTCCTGGAGGCTCTGACCCCACTGGTGCAGGGTGGCATGTGGGCAGGGGCACCTTGGGAGGGGAGGTTCGATGGGGAGTACAGGAGGCGCTTTGGGTGGGAAGACTGAGGCCTGGGGGGCACTCAGGAGGACTCTATCCTCAGGGGCTCTGTGAGCTAGAGTGGGGAATGGGGGAGTGGACCGGGAGCCTCTGGGTGGTCGACAATGGGAAGGCCCCTGACCTGGGAGGCTGGGGGCCATCACCGTGGCAGCCCCATGCCCTCTGGGAAGGTCCTCCGCTCTCTGGGTGGGGTCCGTGGGACCGTGTTATGAGCAGGCCCCGATGGCGGGTGGGGTCCTGTCCCTTCGTTCCTACCCAGCCAGGGGTGACTGTTCCGTCTTCCTCCTGCATCAGCCGACAGCCCCTTCCCAGGAGCTCTCTGAGTCCGCCTGCTGCTCCGGGGCCGCTGCGGTGAGCACGGGGTGAAGAGGCGCGGCCCTGCCTATACCAGCACTGCCACTGCCCACTGGGGCCCACATCCCGCCCACAGCGGCCAGGGACAGACGTCCTTCCTGTGTCTTGTGTCCTGTGTCCCTTCACCACCACCAGCCTGGCACGTCCTTTGCCCATTCCCACTCGGGCACTGCCCTGAGATGGGGCTGCCCCACACCTGGGCACACACCCGGCCCGCACCTGGGAAGGCCTGGGTCCTGTTGGCTGGGAAGAAGTGGGCAGGTGGGCTGTGGAGTAGGCAGTGCTGTTTGCATTGCTGCTGATCAGAGGTGCCTCCTGCTGCTGTGTGAGGTGGCCGGGTCTCCCCGGAGTCTCTACGAGGTGCTCTCAGAGAGATTCGAGGGGCCCTGGGCCTCTGGCTTGTGTGTGGGGTGATGTGGGAGTACGGGGAATGGAAGAGCCTTCTTCCTCCCCCACCCTTAGGAAAGAAAAACAGTTTCCACGGGGCCAAGTTTATTTTATTTTATTTATTTTTTTGAGGCAGAGTCTCCCTCTGTCACCCAGGCTGGAGAGCAGTGGTCCGATCTCAGCTCACTGCAAGCTCCGCCTTCTGGGTTCACGCAATTCTCCTGCCTCAGCCGCCCGAGTAGCTGGGATTACAGGCACCCGCTACCATGCCTGGCTAACCTTTTTTGCATTTTTAGTAGAGATGGGGTTTTGCCATGTTGGCCAGGTTGGTCCCGAACTCCTGACCTCAGGTGATCCATCTGCCTCGCCTCCCACAGCACTGGGATGACAGGTGTGAGCCACCGCGCCCGGCCGGTGGTAACTGATTTTAAAGTGCGCGCTTGGGCGGCGTTCAGCACATTGCAGTGTCAGGCGGCCCTCGCCTCTGTCTAGTCCTGAATGTCCTCATCACCCCAAAAGGAAACCCTGTCTCCATCAGCACTGGCTCCCCACCCTTTCCCAAGCCTGGGAGCCTCCATGACTCTTTGGCTTGGCCTGTTCTGGATGTTTTGTAGAAATGGGGTCAGACACTGTGTCCCTCTGAGCCTCCGTCACTCGAGGTCCTGCCTCAGGTTTCATCCCGGCGTGGTGTGTGCTGAAGCCTCCTTCCTTCTCGTGGCTGAGTGGCGCTCCATGCGTGGCCAGCCTGCGTGTGGTTCGTGGCTCGTCTGTGAGTGGACGCTGGGCTGCTGGGCTGTTGGCCGCGGTGTGTGAGACGCTGTGGTTGTCCATGCACCGCCTCTTGTTGGACAGAGGTTTTTGTGGTGCCTGGGCGTGTACCCAGGAGTGGTGTTGCAGGTGGGTGTTGTGGGTGGTGTGGGAGGTGTTGTGGGTGGTGGTGTGGGTGTTGTGGGTGGTGTGAGTGTTGTGGGTGTTGTGGGAGGTGTTGTGGGTGGTGTTGTGGGTGTTGTGGGTGTTGTGGGTGGTGGTGTGAGTGTTGTGGGTGTGGGAGGTGTTATGGGTGTTGTGGGTGGTGGTGTGGGTGGTGTGGGTGTTGTGGGTGGTGTTGTGGGTGTTGTGGGTGTTGTGGGTGGTGGTGTGAGTGTTGTGGGTGTGGGAGGTGTTATGGGTGTTGTGGGAGGTGTGGGTGTTGTGGGTGGTGGTGTGGGTGGTGTGGGTGTTGTGGGTGGTGTGGGTGTTGTGGGTGTTGTGGGTGGTGTTGTGGGTGTTGTGGGTGGTGTTGTGGGTGTTGTGGGTGGTGGTGTGGGTGGTGTGGGTGTGGGAGGTGTTGTGGGTGTTGTGGGAGGTGTTGTGGGTGTTGTGGGTGTTGTGGGTGGTGGTGTGAGTGTTGTGGGTGTGGGAGGTGTTGTGGGTGTTGTGGGAGGTGTTGTGGGTGGTGGTGTGGGTGTTGTGGGTGTTGTGGGTGGTGGTGTGAGTGTTGTGGGTGTGGGAGGTGTTATGGGTGTTGTGGGAGGTGTTGTGGGAGGTGTGGGTGGTGTTGTGGGTGTTGTGGGTGGTGTGGGTGTTGTGGGTGGTGTGGGAGGTGTTGTGGGTGGTGTGGGTGTTGTGGGTGTTGTGGGTGTTGTGGGTGGTGGTGTGAGTGTTGTGGGTGGTGTTGTGGGTGGTGTGGGTGTGGGAGGTGTTGTGGGTGTTGTGGGAGGTGGTGTGGGTGGTGGTGTGGATGTTGTGGGTGTTGTGGCCTCGGGAGGGAGGGCATTTGGTTCACTGCGGTTCCCAGCCGGCTTCTCCTGTCATCAAATGCCGAGTGCCCATGCACGGTCCATACTGGGGTTTGGTACCTTCCACCTACGGATTAAAAACGTTTATGGACCTCTGCTTTCAAAACACCCAGGCCGGGCTTGTCAGCAGAGCTGGTTTCACGCCGCCTCCTCTTTTCCGAGGTAGGTGAGACTCTGGGCAGGGAAGGAGAGAAGGGGACCCTGCCCCTGGATGCGCCGGAGCCCAGCCCGGCTTGTGGAATGAGGCTGCAGGAGCCTGAGATCAGGGGCTGCAGGGCCTGCACCACGGAGGGTCCCCGGGGGGACGGGACAGCCTTCCCGCCTCTTCCAGCCCCTGGCGCTCAGTTGTGCCTTAGCTGTGGCCTCATAGCTCCAGCCTCTGCCTTGGTCGTCATGTGCTGTGTCTTCTGACTTTGGATTTAGGGTCCGTCCTGGTCTGGTATGACCACGTCTCAATGACATCGGTAGGGGCCCTGTTTCCAGGCAAGGCAGCTTTTTGACATTTGAGTGGTCGGAGGCACTGTTTAGCCACCTTGCTGCCTCCTCGTAGGACTGAAGGGCATTTTTCCCTTGAGCAGGAGACTCCACACACGCGGACACTGATGTTGAGCCGCAGGGCTGGTCACTGTCCCCCTCCCGTGGCACCGCACGCCACGGCCCGGCACCTTCTGCCGTGGCTCACGTGGCCTTGGGTCCGGCCCCTGCCAGAGGCTGAGGCCCCAGGGACCCCGCTGGGCTGGAAGGTGCTGCAGACACAGGCGTTTTTAGATAAGCGGGAAGCTCCTGAGAGGAAGCTTTATTTTTACTTTCTTCCGGCCTTTGTGGTTTTTGGAGATGGCCTTTAAAGATTTCTTTTTGATTTTATCTCAAAGAAGATGCAGGAAAGCCTGTGGGTCAGGCTCCAGAAGAAATATCCGGGAGGAGGGCCCTGAGCCTGGACTGTGGGGCCGGGAGGAGGCCCCTGAGCCTGGGAGTGTAGGGCCGGGAGGAGGCCCCTGAGCTTGGGAGTGTCAGGCGGGGGCTGCAGGGGTCCCAGGAGGAGGCGCTCCCAGCCCTGCACGGTCCTATGGCTGCAGTCCCTGCCTGGGCCTGTGGGCCTGCTGTGTGGTGGTCCTGGGGCAGGGCTCACAGAGCCTCACTCCCTAAAACCCCAGCCTGTGTCCCTGAAGGGCCCCCTCTCCTTAGAGGGGTTTAGTCCAACCAGGTGGGTGAAGTTGGCCTGCGTTGCTGGGCTGGTTTCAAGGGAGGGCTCTGCCCACCGTCATCACGGGTCAGGAAAGCCCTGCTGAGCCCTCTGTCCTTCGACTTCTGGCCCAGCGAGGCACCTGGAACACTCCGCGGCCCTTTTGAACGTCACAGAGGCTGCCGGGCATGTGGGGATGGGGACTCGCCCGCTGGGAACAGATGTGGGGGCCCCAGCTCTGACCAGCAGGTGCCTGGGAAGGGGGTTCTCCTTGGACAAAAGCTGCCTCCAGCCCCTCGGTCCAGAGTCCCTTGTGCCACCCCGGCACCCTCCGCCCTGTGAGTTTTTTCTCTCTGGGAGACGTTTACTTTCCTGGCAGTTGGCCAGCGTGGCACTCACAGAAAAGGCCAGGGCAGCCCCTCAGTCCCTTTCGCGAGGCCACACCGCGCTGAGAGCAGGGTGCGTGCCCTGAGCAGAAGCAAAGACCAGGACCTCTCCTCCCTGCTGGGCCCTGGGATTCTGAGACCCATCTCTAAGGCCAGGGCAGGGCTGCGGCAGGGGGCATGTATTAAATTCTTAGAAAAAAAAAGCAAAATCAACACAGAAGCAAATGGATGAACCTGGCAATGAGTGGGGCCTGTGGACTCTGCCCAGGCCCTGCTCAGGGCTCTGTGGCCCCAGCTCCTTCCCTGGTGAGAAACCCACCCTGCCCCGTGTCACCAGCGGCTTCAGAAGCAAACGTTCCAGAAAGGAAGAGGAAGGGGCCAGGCAGGTGTGTCTCCCAGATTCTGCTCGCAGTGAACAATAAGGAGGCAAAGGGACTGGAGGGGTGGGGGAGGGGACACGAGGTGGGGGAGGCGCATGAGGGTGGAGGGGGCATGGGGGGAGGGGGCGTGAGGGGGAGGGGCTTGGGGGGAGGGGGCGTGAGGGGGAGGGGGTGTGAGGGGGAGGGGGCGTGAGGGGGAGGGGCGTGGGGTGGAGCGTGAGGGGGGAGGGGGTGTGAGGCGGGGGAGGCGCATGAGGGGGGAGGGGGAGGGGGAGGGGGCATGGGGGAGGGGGCGTGAGGGGGAGGGGGTGTGAGGAGGAGGGGGCATGGGGGGAGGGGGCGTGAGGGGGAGGGGGTGTGAGGAGGAGGGGGCATGGGGGGAGGGGGCGTGAGGGGGAGGGGCTTGGGGGGAGGGGCGTGGGGGTGGAGCGTGAGGGGGAGGGGGCATGGGGGGAGGGGGCGTGAGGGGGAGGGGCTTGGGGGGAGGGGGCGTGAGGGGGAGGGGCTTGGGGGGAGGGGTGTGGGGGGTGGAGCGTGAGGGGGGAGGGGATATGAGGCGGGGGAGGAGCATGAGGGGGGAGGGGGCGTGGGGGAGGGGGCGTGAGGGGGAGGGGCTTAGGGGGAGGGGTGTGGGGGTGGAGCGTGAGGGGGAGGGGGTATGAGGCGGGGGAGGAGCATGGGGGGAGGGGGCATGGGGGGAGGGGGCGTGAGGGGGAGGGGCTTAGGGGGGAGGGGTGTGGGGGTGGAGCGTGAGGGGGAGGGGGTATGAGGCGGGGGAGGAGCATGGGGGGAGGGGGCATGGGGGAGGGGGCGTGAGGGGGAGGGGCTTAGGGGGGAGGGGTGTGGGGGTGGAGCGTGAGGGGGAGGGTGTGAGGGGGAGAGGCTTAGGGGGAGGGGTGTGGGGGGTGGAGCGTGAGGGGGAGGGTGTGAGGGGGAGGGGCTTAGGGGGAGGGGTGTGGGGGGGTGGAGCGTGAGGGGGAGGGGGTATGAGGCGGGGGAGGAGCATGAGGGTGGGGAGGGGGTGGGGTGGTCAGGGTGTGGGGTGAAGGCGTGAGCCACAGTGCCCGGCCTCTTTCTTTTTTTTAGAGCTGGGTCTCTCTCTGCTGTCCAGGCTGAAGTACAGCCGAAAGATCGTGGCTCACTGTGCTCAAGTGATCCTCCTGGCCCAGCCTCCCAAAGTGCTGGGACAACAGGTGTGAGCCACTGCGCCCACCTCCAGGTTTAGCTGTGGGATGTTTCGGCTTTGAAAGGAGCTGAGCTGATGGAGCCAGGAGGGCTGGCTGCAGGATGGAGCGGCCAGAGCGCTGGTGTGGAGGGGACAGGACGGCTGTTACAGCAGTCTCTGCCCCCAGCCGGTGCCCTGTCCTCACCATCTCTGTCCAAGTGGTCAGAGCAGCAGCAATGACTGTGCTGGCAGACGGGCCCTGACCACCCCGTGGGTCCTCAGCCCATCCGCTGCCCCGTCCCGCCCCGTCCCGCCCCGTCCCGCCCCGCCCCGCCCCGTCCCGCCCCGCCCCGCCCCGTCCCGCCCCGCCCCGCCCCGTCCAGCCCCATCCAGCCCCGTCCAGCCCCGTCCAGCCCCGTCCACCCTGTGGCAGAGCTTTTCACGGCAGCTCCGAGAACAGGAGGACAGTCACCTCCAGCATTTGTTCCGAGTCTGTTCCCTGGCAAGGTGAGGCCCCAGCTGCTTTAGCGCTCATACAAATTTACAGCCATCACAAGGGAGCGCTCCCGTGAGCTACCTTTTGTGAGCCGCTCTGGACACTTTGGCTCCGGGCTGGCATCTCCCGCCACCCTATGAGAGCAGTGTCTGCAGCCCCTGCCTCTTGGGCTGGCCCCGTCGTGGCAGCGAGGGCTGTGTGTGTGGACGGCCACCCCCTGCAAGTGTGCTTGTTAACGGGGACTGTGAGGAACTGTGGGGGACTCGGGGCGTGGGGAACCGGCGTCGGGCTGAACGTCACTCCCTACTCTGAAAGGACAGCGTGGGCTGAACGTCACTCCCTACTCTGAAAGGACAGCGTTGGGACAATGTGGCTGGGCTGCGTGAGGCTGAGTGGGGCAGCATGGCCAGGAGGGGCGAGGGGAGGGGGTGCGAGGCACGAGGCTGGAAGTAGGGAGAAGGGGTGTCCCACTCGCCATCACCCGTCCCGCCAGTTTCGCTCACAGATCCCTGTAGTCTGCAGTGGCTGCCCCGTTAGTCCTGGAACAACGGCTTGGGTTGGGGTCTGCGTCTGGAATGGGGGAGAGCAGGGGGTTCGTGCCCAGGAGCCCGTGGACAAAGGCACCTGCTCCATGGTAGAGAAGGTTCTGCCCCAGCGAGGGGTCCGTTGAGCTGGACAGCCCAGGGCAGCCACATGGGGAGTCTGGGTTGGGGACAGCAGCCCCGGCGCCTCTCCCTGAGAAGCAGCCTCCCCAGGTTGTGCCTGAGCTGAGGGCACTGTCCAGGTCATCTCAGCTAGAGCCGTGGCCGGGTCCAGGGGAGGGGTCACACCAACGTGATGACCTCCTGGCAGCTGCGTGATGTGAAGGTTTTCAAGGAAAGACTGAATAGCCCGGAGAACATCCACACACCGAGCGCCCAGGGTCAGCCGTTTCGGCAACTTGCCTGTATGTGTTTTACACGTTACGCACGTGCCTCTGTATTTTCTGCCAACCGTTTTGAAGAAAGCAGCAGACACTGTGACTCTAAATACTTCAGCGTCTCCCGACATGGGGACACTCCCATTGGAGAATAAATCCAGTGAATTAGGGAACAGGTGCATGCATTCAAACATAAATCTGTGCTGGGCGCGGTAGCTCATGCCTGTAATCCCAGCACTTTGGGAGTCTGAGGTGGGTGGTTCACTTGAGGTCAGGAGTTGGAGACCAGCCTGGCCAACATGGCAAAACCCCGTCTTACTAAAAATACAAAAATTAGCCAGGTGTGGGTGGCGCAGGTCTGTAATCCCACCTACTCAGGAGGCTGAGGCAGGAGAATCGCTTGAACCTGCGAGGTGGAGGTTGCAGTGAGCCGAGGTCGTGCCATTGTGCTCCAGCCTGGGCAACAAGAGTGAAACCTTGTCTCAAAAAAAAAAAAATTAATTTAACAAGAGAAGTGCAAGACTTGTACACTGAAACTACACTGGAAAGAAAGAAAGGTCTAAATAAATGCGAAGACATCCATGTTCATGGATAGGAAGTCTTAATATAGCTAAGACGAGAATACTTCCCAAATTGATCTGCAGATTCAACACAATCCCTATCAGAATCCCAGCTGATTTTCATGCAGAAATGGACAAGGTGACTGTAATGTTCATATCAAATTGCAAGAGACAGCAGAGAGCCAAAATCATCTTGAAAAGGAACAAAGTTGGAGAATTCAAATTTCCCACTGAGGGATAGTGGCCCACGGGGCCCGTGTACCAGCCTGGTTGTCTTGGCAGAAGTTTGGCATTTTGATGCACCTGACACTTTCCTGTGCCATCTGCCTCATTCCTCACTCCTTGAGTTTCCCGTGGGCTGGGAGTTGAGCCCACAGTCTCCACCCAGCACCCTCAGCCGGCTCCTCTGTTGGGTGCTGCGTCTCTACATTGTTCCACCACTGACACCACAGCTGCACTTGTCCTTGTGGTGGGCCCAGGCTGGGCTCCTCTCGCCCTGTGCTTTCGGATTCCCATTGCCTGTCACCAAGCAGTTCGGCCCCCTTGGTGGTCCTTGCTTGAGTTACCGTGGTTAGCAAAATGGTTTCTTCTAGAACTTTGGTGGCTGTATTATTACAGACTTGTCTTTAGTAGGGGCAAAATCCCATCCTCAAGTCCCTCTCCAAATTAAATGGCAGTCCAGACTCCATGTGGACTGTGACCCTGGGCCTGTGGGACCAGACCAGCCTGGGGAATGGGTGTGACTCATGTTGTGGAGGGAGGTGGGGAGTGGAAGAGAGGATGCCCTTCCATGTGTGGCCCACCCTGCCCTTCCCTGCCCTCCCCACACAAACTCCCTGGTTTCTGCCTGTGCCAAGGGACTAGGGGAAACCAGTCTGGGGGCTGCAGCCCCCTCAGGCCCAGCTTGTGGACCCCACAAAGTGATGGGCCTGAAGGGGAGGGGGAGGGCATCTGCCTATCCTGTACACCCCAGGCCAGGACGGGGGCTGGGCCAGACACAGGGGCTGCTCCTGGGCATGACCCCCCCACCCCGCCCAAGTGAGGTGGCTGTGTGACCTTCGTGTTGGGCCTTTGTCTGGGACACAGAGCTGTGGCCTCGCCCACTCAGCAGCGATGGCCGACCTGTCTCTTGGGACTGTCGGCCCCCTTCTGAGCCCCTGGGAATAGTGGGGTGAGTTACCAGCCGCACAGCTACATGGCTGGACAGTTCTCCCCACACCTCGGCCTGAGTCCCTGTGCTGGAGCACCGAGGGTCATCTGGACGGGAGCTGCCTGCAGCCTGTGGGTGCCTAGCTGTGCATCTCTGGGACCTGGAGGGAAGGATAGCTCAGAAGGGGCTTTTCAGGGGTGACCTTGTATTGCAAATTAAGGAAAGAGGGTGAACAGGGAACATTCGAAGGTCAGGGATGCCTTTTCCCTTTGAGCATGTGTGAGAACATGCTAGGGTGGTGTGGAAGGTCTGTAATGGGGGTGGTGCTGGGTATTGCCCTATGGGGGGTGCAGCCTCTGCTTCACAGGGCTTTGCACCAACAGGCCCAGGTCCTGGTGGGGCCTTTGCATGGGCAGCTATGGGCACAGCAGCCACATGTAGGGGGGCCTCCCCAAATGGAGCCCACAGGGTTTGCAATGGTGAGTCCTCAACCCGCTAACATAAAATGCACATATTTTAGGTTATAACTGGATGAATTTTGACAAATGTGACACCAGTAACCCACAGCTCGGTCAAGACAGAACACTCCTCGGTCAAGACAGAACACTCGGTCAAGACAGAACACTCCTCGGTCAAGACAGAACACTCAGTCAAGACAGAACACCCTGAACATTCCTCATGCTTCTCCCCAGGTAACCCCCCTACAGAGGGAACCATTGTCCTCACGTGTGTTTCATGATAGGTTAGTTTCACCAATTCTGAAACTTTGTGTAAACTTACACTCCATCAGTGCCTTTGGCGGCATCCATGTTGCTCTCTTTTTTCTTGCCTTATTAGTCTGGCTAGCAAGTCTAGTGTGATATGGAATAGAAACAGTGGGACTGGATGTCCTTGTCCTGTGCTTGATCTTACAGTGAAGCTTTCAGTCTTTCCCCATTAAATAGTGTGAGGGCTATGGGTTCTGTAGATGCCTTTTATTAGGCTGAAGAAGTTTCCTTTTCTTCCTAAATTGCTGAGTTTTTATTATGAATAGTGTTGAATTTTGTCTAATGTTTTTTCCTGTATCTGTCGGAGATATAATCATATGGTTTTTCTTAGTCTTTTAATTGGTTGATTTGCTTTTTTTTTTGGATGGAGTTTCACAGTTGTTGCCCAGGCTGGAGTACAGTGGCATGATCTCGGCTCACTGCAACCTCCACCTCATGGGTTCAAGTGATTCGCCTGCCTCAGCCTCCCGAGTAGCTGGGATTACAGTTGTTTGCCACCATGCCTGGCTCATTTTTTGTATTTTTAGTAGAGATGGGGTTTCACCATGTTGGCCAGGCTGGTCACAAACTCCTCACCTCAGGTGATCCACCTGCCTCGGCCTCCCAAAGTGCTGGGATTACAGATGTGAGCCACCGTGCCCGGCTGATTGGTTTTCAAATTGAACCAACCCTGCATTCCTCATCATGGAATGCAATCCACAGTCCAGTTGAGCATGGTGTCTAATTCTTTTTACATATTTCTGATATTACCAATTTGCTAATATCTTGCTGAGGTTTTGTTTTCTGTCTATATTCATGAGGGATATTGGTCTGTGGTTTTGTTTTGTTTTCTTTCTTTCTTTTTTTGAGACAGAGTCTTGCTCTGTTGCCCAGGCTAGAGTGCAATGGTGAGATCTCAGCTCACTGCAACGTCCATCTCCTGGGTTCAAGCGATTCTCCTGCTTCAGCCTCCCGGGTAGCTGGGACTATAGGCGTCTGTCCGCCAACATGCCCGGCTAATTTTTTGTATTTTTAGTAGAAACGGGGTTTCACCATGTTAGCCAGGATGGTCTCGATCTCCTGACCTCATGATCCACCTGCCTCGGCCTCCCAAAGTGCTGAGATTACAGGTGTGAGCCACTGTGTCCGGCCTGTGGTTTTTTCTTTCTTTCTTTCTTTTTTTTTTTTTTTTTGTTTTTGAGATGGAGTCTCGCTCTGTTGCCCAGGCTGGAGTGCAGTGGTGTGATCTCGGCTCACTGCAACCTCTGCTTCCCGGTTTGAGTGATTCTCCTGCCTCAGCCTCTCAGGTAGCTGGGACTACAGGTGCCCGCCACCACGCCTAGCTAATTTTTTGTATTTTTAGTAGAGACAGGGTTTCATCGTGTTAGCTAGGATGGTGTGGATCTCCTAACCTCGTGATCTGCCTGCCTCGGCATCCCAAAGTGCTGGGATTATAGATGTGAGCCACCGCGCCCCTCCGGTTTTCTTTTCTCGTACTTTTTCTGGTTTTAGTATTATGGTAATGCCGGCCTGATGAAACACACTGGGAAGCATTTCCTCCTCTTCTGTTATTTGGAAGAGGTTGTGTAGAATTGGTGTTATTTCTTTTATTAATGTTTGGTGGATTCAGTCAAACCATCTTTGCTTGGACATTTCCTTTTATTTTTCTTTTCTTTTTTTTGAGACAGACTTTCGCTCTTGTTGCCCAGGCTGGAGTGCAGTGGCATGATCTTGGCTCACCACAACCTCCGCCTCCCGGGTTCAAGTGATTCTCCTGCCTCAGCCTCCCGAGTAGCTGGGATTACAGGCATGCACCACCACGCCCGGCTAATTTTTGTATTTTTAGTAGAGATGGGGTTTCTCCATGTTGGTCAGGCTGGTCTTGAACTCCCTACCTCAGGTGATCCGCCCGCCTCGACTTCCCAAAGTGCTGGGATTACAGGCGTGAACCACCACGCCCAGCTGGACGTTTCCTTTTCATATCTTTACAGATTTAATTTCTTTAATAGCTGAAGGGCTGTTCGGTATCAGTCACATTTTGGGTGAGTTTTGGTTGTGGTTTTTAAGGAATTGGTCCATTTCTTCTAAGTTATAAAATTTACATGCTTAGAGGGGAGTTGTTTCTGCTTTTGATTTTGTGTTTTGGGCAGCCCTGAGACCAAAGATGAGTCTTGACTGAGCCTCTGAGGGGCAGCTGGGCCCCGAGGCTGACGGGAGGAGCCAGATGAGGCCTGGGAAGATGGATCCGTCCCAGCGTGGCCGCGCGGCTGTCAGGAGGGCACGGGGACTGGGCGCGGCCGTCAGGAGGGTGTGGAGACTGGGCTGCTGTAGCAAACTCGGGGGCTTAAAGCAAAAGAAACCCACCCCCACTGTCCTGGAGGCCAGAAGTCTGAGATCAAGGCTTCGGCAGGGCTGTGTTCCCACTGGAGGCTCCAGGGGAGGGTCCTCCTGCCCTTTCCAGCTCCCAGGGGCTTCAGGTGTTCCTTGGCTTGTGGCCGCATCGCTCGTCTCTGCCTCTGACTTCAGTTGACCACATCCTCTGTCTGTGTTTTCTCCTCGCCTGTCTCTTAGAAGGACCCTTCCCCTGGATTTAGGGCCCATCCTACTCCAGGACGATCTCTTCTCTAAGCCCTCAACCTACTGACGTCTGTAGAGACCCTTTTCCAAATACTGTCACGTCCACAGGTTCTGGGGCGAGGATGTGGATGTCTCTTTTGGGGTTCCCCATTTTCCTACTATCACCGTCTCTAGGCCTCCAGGCCGGCCCCTCTGCTGCCCGGGTCTGTGGGTGGCTCCGGCCCCGCTCTGGCTCTGCCCAGTTATGGGTGTGCACGGCCCGACCAGAGAAGGGGTACCCCCCGCCCCCAGTGTGGACCCACAGACCCTGTAGAGGTGGGAGAAGGCAGCTCTCCAGCCCACGGGGGCTTTGCTTATTCTCAGCTCGGGGGTCATGGGACGAGATCAGTGAAGCCGGCGAGTTATTCACAAGGTGCTTGGTGTCTGGTTCCCACCCCGTGGGCCTGAGGACGAAGCTCGGCGTGTTCACTGTCGCCGTCAGGTCACTCCCTTACTGCCACCGAGTGGCCGGGGCTGCTACTTGGCGGTGGGGTCCCCATCGCGGTATCGAGAGAGGGCTGAGTGTGCTGGTCACGTGCTGCCCTGAGCTGAGTGGACGTGGCCAGGGCACGTGGACCGGCTGGTATTCGGGGCCGCCTGCAGGGCGATGGACTCAGCATGGTCCCCACTGTGAGCTGGGCACCTGGGGTTGAGGGGAACGCCCTGGGGGACGCTGAGCACTTGGGTCTGGGGGACACAGGTTGCGGGGGGATGCCTGGGAGACCCTGGGCACTCAGGTCGGGGGGAGGCCCGGGGGGACGCTGGGCACTCAGGGCAGGGGGACGCCCGGGGAATGCTGCCAGCTGTGCTGCCCTGCAGGCTGGCCTCTGCTGTTGCCCAGAGCAGGAGGCTGGGTCCATGTGTGGGCATTTTGTTCTGAGCAGCCTGGTCAGAGGCCTGGGCTCATACTGTCTACACAGCTGTGCTGCCTGAGCCCCGACAGGTGACAGTGATGGGCCAGCTGTCCCTCCAGGGCCCCAGGGAAGGGCGTGGGGAGGCACCCCCGAGCTGTGGGTTTAACCCTCACCTGCCTGCACCCCTGCTCCCTGAGGAGGGGCAGCCTGGCCTCTCCCGTGTCCCCAGGTGGGGCGCAGTCTCTTTGCCCTCTCATGGATCCCCCCTCCCCCTGCCAGCCTGCCCCCAGGGAAGAGAAGTCTTATTGACATCCTGCTCCCGGGAAAGCCAGAGGCCTGGCCCCGAAAGGCAGATGCCTCAAGCCCAGGGATGTGGCGTCCTGGTGTGGTCGGGCTGAGGAGCCCTGGCTGTGTGGCCCCCTCCTTGCTGCAGCTCTGCTTCTGGCTGAGATCACTGGGCTGGGCTGGGCTGGGCTGGGCTGGGCTGGGCTGGGCTGGGGAGGGTCCACCCCGAGGAGGTGTGGAGCCCCTGTGAGGTGGCCACTGCCAGCCCTGGGATAGGAGAAGGGTGAGGACTCAAGGATGTGTGGATGGGTCCAATTGGCTGCCACCACCTGGAGGGCCCCAGGCTTTGCCGCTACCCCAGAGCCCTCAGGACAACAGAGGCCTCGAGCGCGTCCTGCCAGCCAGGAGCCTGGTCCCCAGCACCTGGCTCCACGGCCCCCGGAAGGCAGGGGCTCCGTAGGTGTTTGTGGAATGAACACGCGGGCCTCCCACTGTGGGGGCTTCTGGGGGGCCCTGCGGCAGCTCTGGATAGGGAGCTGGGGGCTGCCGTGGACGGCGTCCCCCTAAGGGGGTAGTGGACACTGGGTGTGGAGGATCGCGGAGGGCAGGGCAGCCAGGGGATGGTCAGAGTGACGTGGGGCCGAGGAGCCCTCAGGAGGCACCACACGTGCCCTGGATGAGGTGACCCCACCCCCCCGGAGGCTGGACCTTCCTCTGAAAGAGGCTTTGAGCTCCAGAAAGAGAGTTGCTCCCCAGGCGTCCTGTGGCTGCTGGAAGCTCACATTTCCCCTTGAGAAAGAAAAGCCCTGAGCCCCTTTCTCAGGTGGGCATTTGAGGTCTTGGGCCTGGTGGCTCCTCCTGCAGAAGCCACGCCCAGCAGCAGGGGCTGGAGACTGGAAAAGGCTCAGCCAGGCCACTCCGTGCAGGGGCTGCTCTGCGCAGTGGCTGGTTCAGGGACGTGGCTGGGGTGTGGTCACCTCTGGGGTCAAGAGCAACCGCCGGGCAGAGGCTCAGCTCCACACGCCTCACTCCTATTTCCAAAATACCTTTCCAGTCACACAATTTACAACACTGATGTTAGCAGGAAGTGTCGCACCCGCGGCTGTGTACTTATGTGTGCTGTCAGCTGGTGCGTGCATGTGTTTCCACGCAGGTGCTGTGTGTGTCCCCCTGGCCTGAGGGGGTGTCACCGGTGCCTCTGTGTCCTGGTGCCCCTAGCCACGCTCCCTCCTCTTCCCTCCCAGGGAACATGGGGTTTCTCTCCTTGGGAAATAGCCACAAACCACAATGCCAGCTCCTGTCCCTTGGGGATCTTCTCCCAGGTTCCTGCATGGGGCTGCCCAGGCCCCGCCGACCAGCCCCCATTATCCCCCGAACTCTCAGACTCGCTTGGACTAGGGATGGCAGGAAGGGACCAGGGACCTGTCCACTCAGCACCTCAGGCAGGTGAAAGAAAAAAGAACCACTCCTGCCGGGCGTGGTGGCTCACGCCTGTAATCCCAGCACTTTGGGAGGCCGAGGCGGGTGGATCATGAGGTCAGGAGATCGAGACCATCCTGGTTACCACAGTGAAACCCCGTCTGTACTAAAAATACAAAAAATTAGCCGGGCGTGGTGGCGGGCGCCTGTAGTCCCAGCTACTCGGGAGGCTGAGGCAGGAGAATGGCGTGAACCTGGGAGGCGGAGCTTGCAGTGAGCTGAGATCGCACCACTGCCCTCCAGCCTGGGCGACAGAGCGAGACTCTGTCTCAAAAAAAAAAACAAAAAAAACTACTGCTGTTGCGTTTCGGGAGACTGGTGCCCTCCCGGGCGTGGGTGGCCTCGGGTGCCCCGACTTGCAGCTGCAGCCTCGAGCCTGGGCAAAGCCTTCCTCCCGGGGGGACCTGTGCTTTTCTTGGTGCCCGCTGCGTCTCGGCCTCCCCAGGGTCCCTGTGAGTGTGTGAAGGGGTCGCCCACTGGCTTCTCTCGGGGTGCGGGGCTTGCAGAGGCCCAGCCCAACCTTCAGCTTTGGGGCCTGACCCTGGACTGCAGGTTCTCACCTGGGCCGTGGGTTTTGACTCTGGGCCACAGGACCTCACCCGGGGCTGGGGAACTCGGGGCCGTGGGTTCTGACCTGGGCTTCGGGACCTGACCCTGGGCCTCGGGCGGGGCTGCTGCAGGAGGCTGAGTGGGTGGTGGGGCCGCTGCCTGGCCGCAGGAGGCTGAGGGGGTGGTGGGGTGGTTGGCTGAGGAGGGGCCTCCACGTGCTCCTCTCAGTCAGACCCGGGTCTGTGGGGCTCCTGGTACCGCCTCCCACTCCTGCTGGGGCCCTGTCTCCTGGGCCTGCGGCAGCCCAGGGCTGTGTTGTGTCTGCAGGCAACGGTGAGGTGTCCCCTCCCAGCTCTGCAGAAGTGAGTCTCGGTGTCTTGGAGCCATGTTCTCTGGAGGCTCCGGGGGATGATGCTTCCTGCCTCTTCCAGTTCCCAGCGGCCGGATGCCCCGGGGTGGGTGGATCACTCCAGTCTCCGTGTTCACGCAGCCTCGTTCCCTTGCCGTATATCATCGTCCCTGGCTTTATGAAGCCATCACTGGGTCTGGGCCGCCCTCAATCCAGCATGACCTGATCTCAAGGCCCTCCCCTTAATCACATCTGCAGAGACCCTAGTTCCAAATAGGTCCCGTTCTGAGATTCTGGGTGGCTGTGAATTTAGGGAGACAGCATTCTGCCCAGTGTCCCCATTGTCCTGGGGTCAAGGCCAACCCTCAGACCCTCCTCAGGGGAGCTGACACCCAGTGAGGGGACAGACAACAAGAACAGCAGGCCTGGCCATGCCTGCCTCAGAGGCACCGTGGATGGATGGGCAGGTGGCCGGGGAGGCCCCTGGCGGGGGTGGGTGACAGTGAGCAAGTGGGGCATGCCCCTGGGCCCGGGGTGGGTTGGCTGGGGCACCCCCTGAGGACGGCCCCTGACTTGTGGGCTGTGCCGTCAACCTCTACCAGACAGGGCTGTGAAAGGGCCGGGCAGGCAGACGGGCCGGGGCTGTAGCCCGCAGCTGTGCGGCACACAATGGAGCCGGCCCTGGCGGGGACACAGGCCCTGATGGGGCTGATGGTGCCGCGTATCTTTTGCATGGAGAAGATACCGTGGGGAGATGAGGCCACCTGATGGAGAGCCTGGAGCCCACCATTTAAAGGAACAAGGCGTTTTTTCACCCTTTTTTTTCCATGTGGCTCAGACAGCTGGCCCCTTAAATATTAATCAGGGTCATTGAGATGCAAATGCGTGCCCACCACAGAAGGCCCCGCAGCTGCAGGGCTGGCACCAAACATCCTGGTGGCCCAGATGCAGCCCTGACCAGAGCCAGTGGCGAAGACCACCTTCCCTGAGGACAAACGGGTGCCGGCCCCTCGACAGGAACAAGGGCGGCGCGGGCCTCGCTGGGTCTTGCTGGCCGTGGCTTTCCTGGCTTTCACTGCCCTTAAAACGAGGTGTTCTGAGGCCGGGGGCGGTGGCTCACGCCTGTAATCCCAGCACTCTGGGAGGCCGAGGCGGGCGGATCATGAGGTCAGGAGATCGAGACCATCCTGGCTAATATGGTGAAACCCCGTCTCTACTAAAACTACAAAAAATTAGCCAGGTGTGGTGATGGGCACCTGCAGTCCCAGCTACTTGGGAGGCTGAGGCAGGAGAATGATGTGAACCTGGGAGGCGGAGCTTGTAGTGAGCTGAGATTGCGCCACTGCCCTCCAGCCTGGGCGACAGAGCGAGACTCTGTCTCAAAAAAAAAAAAACAAAAAAACAAAAAAAAAACAACGAGGTGACAGGCAGTTGCCGGGGCCCCCCCAGGTCCTCTCGAAGCAGTGGGGCTGGGGGAAGGCACCATGTGTCCGGCCTGTGGTGGATTCAGAGGCTGAGTTTAGGAAAGTCCGGCCTGGGGAGCACATCACTGGGTGGATACAATGAGCTGGATGCAGGGGGCGGCTGTGCTCAGGACACGATGACCTGGATTCAGGGGCGCAGGGTGGCTGTGCTCAGGCTGCCCGGGGTCAACCATCAGCAGAAACAAAATAGGATGGAAGAGGCAGAGACGCCGGGAGCCACGATGGCCCCGCACGGAGCCGGGTCTCCTCCCGCTTCCTTAGCACACGTGTTAGAGGACAAACCCCAGCTCAGCTCTTCATAATAAACACAGTGGAAGCTTCAGGGACTCAGAAGTGCAGCCCAGGCCGGGCGCGGTGACTCATGCCTGTAATCCCAGCACTTTGGGAGGCCGAGGCAGGTGGATCATGAGGTCAGGAGTTTGAGACCAGCCTGTCCAACATGGTGAAACCCCATCTCTACTAAAAATACAAAAATTAGCTGGACGTGGTGGCGGGCGCCTGTAATCCCAGCTACTCGGGAGGCTGAGGCAGGAGAATCACTTGAACCCGGGAGGTGGAGACTGTGGTGAGCCCAGATGGTGCCACTGCACTCCAGCCTGGGTGACAGAGCGAGACTCCGTCTCAAAACAACAGCACGACACGGGAACCGGAGGCTCTCACACGCCACAGTTAGAGAGATTTTCTGATCATAACAGTTTCCGTGTGGATTAGAACTCATGCAAAGCAGCACACAGAGTGGACGGTGAGCTCCAAAATGTCCACAGGGTGAACATCAGCGTGGCCACCACCAGGTCCAGAGCAGAGTAGACCCCGTGCCTCCAGTGTCTGTCCCCTTCCACATGTGGCCGCAGTTCTGGTGCATGTGCCGTCCTGCTGCCTCTGACCTGGGCCGTGGGCTTGTGACACGTCTGGGCTTTCCAGTCGTGGCCGTGACGCTCTGTGCGGAGGCTCTGTCGTGTGCGTGCTGCCTCCGTCCCCTCTGCCCTGGACGGCCCGTGGTCACTCACTACCTTTGTCTCTCGCCCCGGGGGTTTCGTGACCCTGGAGCCTCCACATCCCGGTGCAGAGCCTGCCTCTCCGGGACTGGGCTTCGGCCGAGCAGACACTGCCCAGCTGCTCTTTGACCAGCGTTCTCTGCTCTGCGTCTCGCTGGCATCGGCGGCTTGCTGAGTCTCTGGCGTCTCGCTGGCATCAGTGGCTCGCTGAGCCCAGCCTGGCGCTGACATGTTTCGTGCTTATTTCATTTTCCAAATCAACTCTCCGAGGTGAGGTGGGCTCGCGCCAGCAGGTGGGAGCCGGTCGTGCATGTCTGCCCAGCTCCGTGCTGAGTGAGGACGTGTTGGGGGCTTGAATCGGAGATGGGGGCAGGCACGGTGTTTAGATCACAGAAATTCGAAACCACATAAATCAGGGCTTTATCCAGAAAGCCGGGCATGATTTCCAAACATAAAATGCACCCATTTAAATGTAACGGACGGTTTCTGACAAGGGTACCCAGCACCACAGCTGAGACTCAGAACTTTCCTCTCCCAGACCTCCCCGCATTCCGGCCCTGGCGACATGGGCCGCGTCTGTCACTGGAGTTGGGCCGCGGTCCTCCCTGCAGTTCCTCGAGTGGAGCTCTGTCCTGTGAGCTCTTTGATCTGTGTTCTTTAGCTGAGCGCGGTGCCTTGGAGGGTCCAACGCTGTGCGTATCAACAGCCAGATGTGCCTGTTTCTGAGGACGATGACTCCAAGATGACCCGGTTCACCCGTCCTCCTGCTGACGGACGCCGGCACCACCCCAGGTCCTGGCTGCAGTAAATCAACCTGCTATAAATGCTGCTTACACGTTCTTGTGCTTTCATTTCTCTTGGGCAGACGCCTAGGAGTGGAGTGGCTGCTTCCTGAGGAAGTTCACGCTTCATGTTTCCAGAACTGACTCTTCTCCAGAGTGGCTGCCTCCTCGCGTCCTGGTGGGCGTACGAGGGCTGCCTCCTCCTCCATTTTCTGGAAGAGCTTGGATAGGGCAGTGTTATTTCTCTACCGAGTGTTGCATGGAACTCGCCAATGAACACATCTTGGCCTCAAGTTTTCTTTGTGGAACATTTTAAATTACAAATTCAATTTCTTTTTTCTTTTTTTGAGACGGAGTCTCACTCTGTCACCGAGGCTAGAGTGCAATGGTGCAATCTCCGCTCACTGCAACCTCTGCTTCCCCAGTTCAAGCGATTCTCCTGCCACAGCCTCCCGAGTACCTGGCATTACAGGCGTGCGCCATCACGGCAGCTAGTTTTTGTATTTTTGGTAGAGACGGGGTTTCACCATGTTGGCCAGGCTGGTCTCGAACTCCTGTCCTAGGTGATCCACCTGCCTCGGCCTCCTAAAATGCTGGGATGACAGGCGTGAGCCACCGCGCCCGGCCCAAATTCAGCTTCTTCAATTATTATGGGACTCTTGGGTTTTCTTTCTCGTCGGTGGGAGAGGATTAGGGTTTGGGCGTTCGTTTTAGTCACCTGTGCCTTTCGCGGAATGTTTCTCATTTAATCTAGGGTGCTGGGTGATTAGAATAAAGTGGTTCATGTACTACCTTATTATTCCTGTAGCACCTCTGTGGATTTGTGGTGATATCTCTTCTTCTTGATATTGGCTGTTTGTATTTTCTCACCTTTTTGCTAGATCATTGCAGCTTGGGGTTCGCTGACGTTGTTCTGTAATGCGTCCCGGTTTCCTGTAAACCCGTGTGTGTCCCGTGTCTGTAATGCGTCCCGGTTTCCTGTAAACCCATGTGTGTCCCGTGTCTGTAATGGGTCCTGGTTTCCTGTAACCCGTGTGTGTCCCGTGTCTGCAATGGATCCCGGTTTCCTGTAAACCCGTGTGTGTCCCGTGTCTGTAATGGGTCCCGGTTTCCTGTAACCTGTGTGTGTCCCGTGTCTGTAATGGGTCCTGGTTTCCTGTAAACCCGTGTGTGTCTCGTGTCTGTAACGGGTCCTGGTTTCCTGTAACCCGTGTGTGTCCCGTGTCTGTAATGGGTCCCGGTTTCCTGTAAACCCATGTGTGTCCCGTGTCTGTAATGGGTCCTGGTTTCCTGTAAACCCGTGTGTGTCCCGTGTCTGTAATGGGTCCTGGTTTCCTGTAACCCGTGTGTGTCCCGTGTCTGTAATGGGTCCTGGTTTCCTGTAAACCCGTGTGTGTCCCGTGTCTGTAATGGGTCCCGGTTTCCTGTAACCTGTGTGTGTCCCATGTCTGTAATGGGTCCTGGTTTCCTGTAACCCGTGTGTATCCCGTGTCTGTAATGTGTCCTGGTTTCCTGTAAACCCGTGTGTGTCCCGTGTCTGTAATGTGTCCTGGTTTCCTGCAAACCCGTGTGTGTCCCGTGTCTGTAATGGGTCCTGGTTTCCTGTAACCCATGTGTGTCCCATGTCTGTAATGTGTCCTGGTTTCCTGTAAACCCATGTGTGTCCCGTGTCTGTAATGTGTCCTGGTTTCCTGTAACCCATGTGTGTCCCATGTCTGTAATGTGTCCTGGTTTCCTGTAACCCATGTGTGTCCCGTGTCTGTAATGGGTCCTGGTTTCCTGTAACCCATGTGTGTCCCATGTCTGTAATGGGTCCTGGTTTCCTGTAAACCCGTGTGTGTCCCGTGTCTGTAATGTGTCCTGGTTTCCTGTAAACCCGTGTGTGTCCCGTGTCTGTAATGTGTCCTGGTTTCCTGCAAACCCGTGTGTGTCCCGTGTCTGTAATGGGTCCTGGTTTCCTGTAACCCGTGTGTGTCCCATGTCTGTAATGTGTCCTGGTTTCCTGTAACCCATGTGTGTCCCGTGTCTGTAATGGGTCCTGGTTTCCTGTAACCCGTGTGTGTCCCGTGTCTGTAATGGGTCCTGGTTTCCTGTAACCCGTGTGTGTCCCGTGTCTGTAATGGGTCCTGGTTTCCTGTAAACCCATGTGTGTCCCGTGTCTGTAATGGGTCCTGGTTTCCTGTAACCCGTGTGTGTCCCGTGTCTGTAATGGGTCCTGGTTTCCTGTAACCCATGTGTGTCCCGTGTCTGTAATGGGTCCTGGTTTCCTGTAAACCCGTGTGTGTCCCATGTCTGTAATGGGTCCTGGTTTCCTGTAAACCCGTGTGTGTCCCATGTCTGTAATGTGTCCTGGTTTCCTGTAAACCCGTGTGTGTCCCGTGTCTGTAATGTGTCCTGGTTTCCTGTAAACCCGTGTGTGTCCCATGTCTGTAATGTGTCCTGGTTTCCTGTAAACCCGTGTGTGTCCCATGTCTGTAATGTGTCCTGGTTTCCTGTAAACCCGTGTGTGTCCCATGTCTGTAATGTGTCCTGGTTTCCTGTAACCCATGTGTGTCCCGTGTCTGTAATGTGTCCTGGTTTCCTGTAACCCATGTGTGTCCCGTGTCTGTAATGGGTCCTGGTTTCCTGTAAACCCGTGTGTGTCCCGTGTCTGTAATGGGTCCTGGTTTCCTGTAACCCATGTGTGTCCCGTGTCTGTAATGGGTCCTGGTTTCCTGTAAACTCGTGTGTGTCCCATGTCTGTAATGGGTCCTGGTTTCCTGTAAACCCGTGTGTGTCCCGTGTCTGTAATGTGTCCTGGTTTCCTGTAACCCATGTGTGTCCCGTGTCTGTAATGGGTCCTGGTTTCCTGTAACCCGTGTGTGTCCCGTGTCTGTAATGGGTCCTGGTTTCCTGTAAACCCGTGTGTGTCCCGTGTCTGTAATGGGTCCTGGTTTCCTGTAAACCCGTGTGTGTCCCATGTCTGTAATGGGTCCTGGTTTCCTGTAAACCCATGTGTGTCCCATGTCTGTAATGGGTCCTGGTTTCCTGTAAACCCGTGTGTGTCCCGTGTCTGTAATGGGTCCTGGTTTCCTGTAAACCCGTGTGTGTCCCGTGTCTGTAATGGGTCCTGGTTTCCTGTAAACCCGTGTGTGTCCCGTGTCTGTAATGTGTCCTGGTTTCCTGTAAACCCGTGTGTGTCCCATGTCATCTGGACAAGGTACCTCCTCCCAGCGGCCCGGGGCGCTGACCTGGCTCAGTGCCTCTTCCTTCCTTTTCTGAATGTTCTTTCCTCTTTTTTGTGGTTCAGAGGAGAGTTTGTTGATGTTTCTCCAGCACGTCCACATGGCTGCGGGTGAAGGGCTTTGCAGTAGCTCGCCATGGGCAGGTGTTTAAGGGACAACTTCCAGGTTAGAAAAAAGATGAGGCAGAGGAGATGGCCCCACCCACCACCCAAGAAGAAAAAGAGGCTCGGGGCGGGGAGGAAAGGATGCTGCGGCCTGCCGTCTGTCTGCACACCAACCATCAGAGTTAACGGAAGCTTCCGCCAACTTGCTTCCAGCAATGGGCCAACGACAGTCAAGGCGGCTATGACGGCCAGTCTAGGGCTGGTTTGAAAGCTGTAACAGTTTGGACAGTGTGGTATGACCTGGGCAGGTATAGACCACACTGGGTCAGTTGTAGACTCTAGAACAGTGAGCCACCAGCCCAGACTCAGTGGGTCAGCTGCGGCCCCCAGCCAGGCCGCCCAGGCAGAGTTAAGGTGGCCGCAGCCCTGCAGGGAGAGTGGCACTGTCCGCAGACTCTCCCAGTGCCCCGGGTTCCCCAATGCGCTCAGACCTGGGGGTGGGCACAGAGGCCCCCCAGCCTTCCCCTGCCTAGTGCCTGGGGTGCTTCTTCCCAGCGCCCGGAGGTTTCCGTCCCTCCCACACACAGCGCTTGGAGCAAGATGGGAGGCAGGTGCCTGCTTGCTGCCTCTTGCTGGTGTGTGGGCGCCCAGGTGAACACCGGGTGGTGCGGAAAGCCACCAGCCTGATGTGGGAAGGCCATTTGCTAAGTGCCGGGTGGGCCCGGGTGAGGGCTGGGTGGGCAGCCTGGCTCGCGGCGTCAGGGGCAAGCTGTCCAGGCAGCAGTGGGCTGAGGATTGCTGGCATCACCTGTCATTTGCTCGTGTGGTCCTCAGTGAATCAATGTTTGTATGTCCGCGACCGAGGCCATCATCAGAGCTCGTGGGACCACTGGTGGCTCCGTGCGGCACTTTCGGGTTAACCAGCATCCAGGTGCACTGAGCCTGGGTCTTAAGCGGCTCCAGCCCCGTGCACGCCACAGAGAAGGAGCGAAGCGCGTTCCCTGCCTGGCATCCTGAGCCCCACTGGACCTTCTGGCAGGGTGAGGGTCTGGGCCCTGAGGCAGGGAGGCCCAGGGTCTCAGGACACTTAAGACACTCTGCTTTGCTTTGCTGTATTTTAAAACATTGAGGTGAAGTTGACATTTACATAAAATTAACCACTTAAAAGTCAGCAATGTGGTGCATGTAACACATTTGCCACACGTACAACCGGCATCTCTGCCTAATTCCAGATGTTTTCATCACCCACCAGAGAACCATCTGGACCTGTGAGCCATCACGCCTCCTCTCCCTGTTCCTGCCGGCAGCCCCGAGTCTGCCGTCCGCCTTCTCCCTGCCCAGCGTCTCTGTGGGTTTCCCTGTTCCGGACGTTCCAGAGGCAGCATCGCAGGACTTCTGTGTCTGGCATGTTCACTGGGCGTCAGGTTCTCAAGGCTCATCTGAGCGTCAGGGCCTCGCTCCTCTTTGCGGCTGCGTAATGCTCATGGGTGACCACACCTGGTCTGTTCATCTGGGCTGTCCCCGCCTCTGGGCTGCTGCAAATGTTCCGGTGCAAGCACACCCAGGTCCCCGTTTCCCCGCTCTCCTGGGTCTATGTGCAGACGTGGAGTTGCGGGGTCATGTGGTCATCCGTCTACACTGAACATTTTGAGTAACCCCCAGACAGTCTCCACATGGCCACATCATTCTGATGCCTGGCAGGTGAGCCCAAAAGAGGAGCTTAGTCCGAGAGGGTTCTTGGCTTTGCCCAGGAAAGAATTCAAGGGCGAGCCAGAGGTGGAAGGAAACAGCTTTACTGAAGAGGTGGGGTTACAGCTGTGGCTGCTCCTGCAGGGCAGGGCTTCCACAGACAGGCAGCAGCTTGGGGCAGCTCTGCAGTCTCATTTATAGCCACTTTTTTTTTTAAAGACAGAATATTACTCTATTGCCCAGGCTGGAGTGCAGTGGTGTGGTCTCAGCTCACTGCAACATCGCCTCCCGGGTTCAAGCGATTCTCCTGCCTCAGCCTCCCGAGTAGCTGGGACTACAGGTGCCCGCCACCACACCGGGCTAATTTTTGTATTTTTGGCACAGACGGGGTTTCTCCATGTTGGTCAGGCTGATCTCAAACTCCTGACCTCAGGTGATCCGCCCACCTTGGCCTCCCAAAGTGCTGGGATTAGAGGTGTGAGCCACTGTACCCGGCCAGAAATGTCAAATTTTGATGAGGTCCAATTTATTTTCTGTTTTGTTGCTGGTGCTGTTGGTGTCATATCCAAGAAATCACTGCTAAATCCAATGTCTTAAAGATTTTCCCAGGTTTTATTCTGAGTCTTACAGTTTTAGCTCTTATGTTTAGGTGTTTCATCCTATGTTTTTTGGGTTAATTTTTGTGTATGCTGTTAGGTAAGGGGCCAGCTTCATTCATTATTTTGCAAGTGGAGATCAAGCTTTCCCAGTACCCTTTGCTGAAAAGACTGTCCTCTTCCCATTGAATGGTCTCGGAGCCTTTGTTGGAAGGTACCAGGCCACGTGTGGGACAGTTTCTCAGGTCATTCTTGTTGAAAGGTACCTGGTTGTTCTCGTCGAAAGGTACCTGGCTGCATGTGGGACGATTTCTCAGGTCGTTCTTGTCGGAAGGTACCTGGTTGCATGTGTGGGATGATTTCTCGGGTTGTTCTTGTCAGAAGGTACCTGGTTGTTCTCGTTGGAAGGTACGTGGCTGCATATGAGACGATTTCTTGGATCGTTCTCGTCAGAAGGTACCTGGTTGTTCTCGTCGGAAGGTACCTGGTCGTTCTCGTCGGAAGGTACCTGGTCGTTCTCATCGGAAGGTACTAGTTGTTCTCGTCGGAAGGTACCTGGCCACATGTGGGACGATTTCTTGTGTTGTTCTTGTCGGATGGTACCTGGCCGCGTGTGTGGGACGATTTCTCGGGTTGTTCTCGTTGGATGGTACCTGGCCGCGTGTGGGACTATTTCTCGGGCTGTTCTTGTTGGAAGGTACGTGGCTGCATGTGGGACGATTTCTCGGGTTGCTCTCGTCGGAAGGTACCTGGCCACATGTGTGAGATGATTTCTCGGTCTGTTCTTGTTGGAAGGTACCTGGCCGCGCATGTGGGACGATTTCTTGGGTTGTTCTCATCGGACGGTACCTGGGTGTTCTCGTTGGAAGGTACCTGGCCACGTGTGGGATGATTTCTCGGGCCATTCTTGTCAGAAGGTACCTGGCCGCGTGTGTGGGACGATTTCTTGGGTTGTTCTTGTCGGATGGTACCTGGCTGCGTGTGGGACGATTTCTCGGGTTGTTCTCGTTGGAAGGTACCTGGCTGTGCGTGTGGGACAATTTCTGGGGACGTTCTCATCAGAAGGTACCTGGCTGCGTGTGGACGATTTCTCGGGTTGTTCTCGTTGGAAGGTACCTGGCTGTGTGTGTGGGACGATTTCTGGGGACGTTCTCATCAGAAGGTACCTGGCTGCGTGTGGGACGATTTCTCGGGTTGTTCTCGTTGGAAGGTACCTGGCTGTGTGTGTGGGACGATTTCTGGGGACGTTCTCATCAGAAGGTACCTGGCTGCGTGTGGGACGATTTCTCGGGTTGTTCTCGTTGGAAGGTACCTGGCTGTGTGTGTGGGACGATTTCTGGGGACGTTCTCATCAGAAGGTACCTGGCTGCGTGTGGACGATTTCTCGGGTGGTTACTGTGCCCCGTCCATCTTTAGGTCTTCATGCTGCTGCCACACTGTTTTGATGAGGGAGCTTTCTTTTCTGCCACTGTGGGCCAGCTGCCACAGACGTGGGGGAGATGGGCTCAGTGCGGTGAGGCCTTGGGACCATCTGCCAAAGACTGATGAGGTGACGGGAACCCAGCCTTGGAAGGGTCAGGTGTGACGGGCTCTGGGTCTGCAGAGGGTGCAGGCTCCACTCCAGCCGAGTCTGTCACAACCCGACCTCAGGTCACCTGTCTGCTCCAGGTGAGTGGACGTCTCTGGGAACCTGGATCCAGAGACTGGACCCCCACCATTAGGGCCCCTCTGCCTGCCGGGTGAGGGGGTCTCCCTGAGCAGGGCTGGACACTCACGGGTTAGAGCCAAGGGCTCCATGGAGTGGGTCCCCGAGGCCCCCAGCTGGGTCTAGGGGCCCCCTTATATTTGTGACCTTGGTGGGGTACCCAGAGGTGGCAGCAGACCGGCCTTCAACAGTGACAGGCCCCCGAGGCTGGCCGAGATGGGGAGGGCAGATCACACCATGACTCCCACACCCTGAGCACCCCTTCAGATGCCCAGGCCTCCGCCCCCAGGGGACTTCCTGACCACAGGCATCGGCCTGACACGTGTGGGGGCTACTGGCCCCATTGCCCCACACCGGCAGATGGGACCCTCCGTCACACAGAATACAGGCAGCCGGGGGCCGGGCGTCTCGCACAGGCTCTGTGGAGAGAGTTCAGACACGAGGGAAGAAGCTAACATGCCCGATGGGAGGGCTGAGGGCCGTGATTCCGTTTATATGAAGTGTCCCGAACAGGGAGACCCACAGAGGCATGAGATGGATTCCCTGGGGCTAGGGGCTCTGTCTGGCAGATGGAAATGGGCTGGATGGAGGGGTGGTGGATGCATGGCCTCGGGAATGCACTCCACACCACAAACTGTTCGCTTAATGACGGCCCCTGGTCCGCTTCATGCTGTGTGACTTGACCCCACCCCCAGGTCCCCTGGGAAGTCACAGCTGCCATCCCCGATGGAGGATGAGAGTGCTGGCTCCAGGGCTCTTGCAGGCCCTTCCCGTGGTCCCAGGACAGTGCTGCAGCGCTTCTGGGCTGTGGGTCCCATGAACGGGCTGCCCAGTCACTCCTGCTGTGGGCTCCTGCCCTGCCCCCTTGACCAGGACCTGCAACCCCACTACGGGGTCCCTGGGAGACCAGTGGTACACAGCTGCCCTGGGACAAGAGGAGCCTGGAGCGGGGTGAAGGAGCCCGGGAAGAGGGGCTGTGGGATTTGGGACCCACCACGGGGAGGGCGGCTGCACGGGAGGGTTCCGGGCAGGGGGCATGGAGGACTGTTGGCTCCTCAGGCCTCCCCCTTGCAGAGGCTGGGCAGGGGCACCCCATGGCACCAGCCTTTCCCAGGCGATGGGTCCCTCGGGTTCCCACAACTCCTGCCGCTGCCCGAGATGTCTGCGCCTGAGCTGTGCCACAGGGCTGGGCCCCACCAACGGCACAGTCCCTGGGACAGCCCCCCAGGAAGGGCTGCCCAGGCCCCTGTGGCTGACAGCTCCGCGTGGTCGCTCCGGCAGACTTGCTGGCTCCTGGCGCGTCCCTCTGAGGCCCCGTCTGTCCCTCCACAGACACAGGGCGCCCTGTTTCCCTGGGAGCTGGAACACGGGCCCTCTGTTCGCACCTGGGCTGGCTGCCCCCGACGGGGGGCTCCACACAGACCCGCACTGTGCCCACCGCAGCCGGCCTCCTCGGCCTGAACCACCGTGTTGTCCCCACTGGGGCCCCCCACAGTGGCTCAGCCGTGGGCATCACGGCTCCAGGCGCCATGGATGGAGGCAGGGGGAAGGGGTGGTGGCTACCTCCTAAGCTGGGGGAGAGGGGAGGGCCTCTGTCCTGTGGTGGGGCCCACTTCTGACTTCTCCCGGGACCTAGCCTCACAGCGTCCTGGGTGGGAGAGACGTTGCCCCAGAGCTTTGCCTCCTTCCAGCAGGGCCGGCACCCCGGCTCATTCCCATTTACTCCAAGTATTCCTGCAGCAGGCACTGGAAGGGTCGCCAGGCAAAGCACCACCCATTCACCTCTCCACCAAGCCTGAGTCCCGCTCGGTCACCCGCTGCCCCAGCACCGGAGTGTGGGCTGGGGGCACGGCCACCGCCAAGGGGAGGGAGGTACAAGAACTTCTTCATTTAAGCCGTTTGTTTTCGAGTAAGCTGGTAAATGGTATAATAGGAATAGGAGAAAAATATGCCATAGCTATGGCATAAGAATAGGAATAATAGAAAAACGTGCAGTAGACGCTGTTTGTCCGACAATGGTGAAAGTGTGCACGGCCGGCTGTCCTCTGATTGAGGGGCCTTGTCAAGGCCTCAGAGGCAGCGTGGGCACAGCCTGGTGGGGGGGCTGGGTGTGCGGTGTGCCCATCTGCACCTCACAGACACCAGTCACTGGGGGATGAAACTGGGCCCAGAACACGTGTGCATGGGCTGTGTGCGCCCTTGTGTGTGCCTGCATGTGTGGGATGTGTGTAGGCTGTGGCAGGGGTGGAGATGAGGGATAGGACAGAAAATGGCCCGTCCAACCCCACATCCTGGCCGGGCGCGTCCAGGTCCCTGTGGGGCAAGGGTTCGGCTGCCCCAGACGTGATGGGGACTCGGCTCTGAGGGTCAGGACCTGGCTGGGAACACACCATTGATGGGGGGAACAGAAACCAGCCCCTGGGGCGCTAGAGACCCCAAGAGCTCCCTGGTTGGGTCTGTGGTCAGGGCTGTAGTGAAGGAAGGTGTCAGGATGGCCATTGTCTCAACTCCTGTGGGCAGCACAGCCCCAGGTTGGGCCTCTGGGAGGAGGGTGGGATGGATGGGAGATCAGAGCCCCCTGAGAAGGCTGGCGCCTGGGACAAGGGTTGGCCTGGATGTGGGGCCCCAGGCGGGCAGGGCCTGGGAGCTCCCACAGTGTGTGACAGCAGACCCCACCCAGGACCCCCGTGCTGGGGGCTGGGTCCCACCACTCTCCTCTCCACGTCTCTCTTGGCGATGCCGAGCTTGGGCCGGGCGCAGGGAAGGGCAGATGTTGCTGAGCTGCCGAGGGGCTGGGTTTTCACCTTTATTTCTGGTGCACATCTAGAGGGGCAGGGGCAGAGGCCACCCACGGTCCCTGAAGTAGGGCCACAGCTCCTCCAGGCTGATGGGAGGGAAGTAGGCTCCAATCCTCTTCCGCACCCACCACTTGCCCTCGGCAGCATGCCTGCCCCCAGGACGGCTGAACTTGTACCTGTAGTGCTCTCCTCGGACCCACCTGCAAAGGGGCACGTGTCAGCCCAGGGCCTGCTGGGACTCCCGGCCCCCGACCCGGCTCCTCAGCCTGCTGCTGAGCTGCAGCTGCTCACAGGGGTCCCCCACGGACAGAGGGGCTGCATGAGGAGCCCCCACCCTGAGCACAGGCGGACTTCCAGCAGACCCCGGGCAGAGCAACTGTTCCAGTTGGCACCCTCGGCAGTGAACAGTGCAGCAAGGCGGGAGGGCGGACACGGGGCAGCTCCGGGAGAGGAGACCCGGCAGGGCCCACTCGGCAGGGCCCACTCGGCAGAGCCCACACGGCAGAGGGACCGGCCCGGGGAAGGCCAGGGGCTTCAACGGTGGCACTGAGCAGGCCCGAGGCTGTTGACAAGGCCTCAGGCTGAGCCCCAAGTGCCCCCAACCTGGGAAGGCGTGGAGAGGAACCTGCTGCTCACAGTGTGGCATCTCCACCATCAGGCCAGCCCTGGCGCAAGGTGCCTGGGGGTTTCGATCCACGGGGCAGCCCGAGGCTGTGAGGGAGCCAGGCCGGGACCTGTTTCCTGAGGGCGCAGCCTCTGCTTCCCAGGGCTTCAGGCCCTTCCCTGCCAATGCTGGCTGCCTGCTCTCCTCCGTCATGCCCGAGTGGAATGAAGGCTCCCACCCCCATCTCCCCTGGACCGGGGCAGCAGGCAGCTCTCTCCACTGAGCCCTGTATAAGGTCCCGCCTGACCCCTGGTGACCAGGCCTGGTTTAGGCCACACTAGGTCTTGGTCCCCGGCTGGCAAGCCCTCACTGGACTCTTGGAGGACTGGGCATTTTCTCCTGGGGGTGGGACGAAGACCCCTCGTGTCCAGGGTTGCTTGGCTGCCCCGGAGGAGGAGGAGGCGCTAGGCGGAGTTGTCACCATCACCAGCTCCCGGCCCTCCAGGCCCCTTCGTAGTTGTGCAGCAGGAGTGGAAGCTTCTCAGCCCACAGGGCAGCTGCTGCCTGGCTGGGATCTACGGCAGAGCTGGGCCCAGCTGCCCGGTGGGTGTGAGGATGCAGCCATAACAGGACCCTCTAATGGCCCCTAGAATGAGCCCAGGCAAGTGCCAGAGGCTTCACGCTGCACCAGGGCCCGATGCTGTCTGGGGTGCTGTCATTATTTGGGGCTTCTGGTGACCTGCACACAGCTGTGCCCTGGGGGCTGTGGGTGGAGACCTTGGGCCATGCCCCTTAGGCTGGCAGGGTGAGGACTTCTGGGTCTGCCCTGCTCCTCCTGGCTTTGTCTCTTTGGGTCTGGGTGTGTGATGGATGATGATTCTTCTCTCCCCAAGTCTGAATTATGCCAGGAAAACTGGGAAGACAGAGACCCTCTGGGTGGAGGAGGGTCCCTGAGGCGCCTGATGGAAGAGAGGGATCAGCAGCTCCAAGAGGAGTGGGGTCGGGCCTTTGGAAAACCTCCTGGGCAGCCAAGACTGAGGGCGATGCTGGCAGCTGGGGGCTCCCGTCCACTCCAGGAGGGCACTGCCCACTGCCCTGGGCCCCAGGGGTCTTTCCTGGACCCCCTGGGCCTGAGGCTGCCATGGTTTTTCTTGGCTATATGGACGGCAGCGGCCAGCATGGGGATTGAGGCCAGGTGGTGCCAGGCAGAGATGTCACACTGGACCCCGAGGTTGACCTCTGAGCAGCTCAGCAGCAGGCTGAAGGGATGGGCTGGGGTGCGGCCGTGAGGGTGTTGGGCTGTGCTGGCAGCATGGTCCCTGCACACTCTCCTGGGCCTTGCTAGGGCAGCACAGACCCCACGCAGGCCCACCCTCTCCCAAACCCTGCATTTAGTCAGGCCGGGAGGCTGGGGGTCCCGGGGAGGCCTCCTGCAGTGGGATCGCCCATCTTTCCCAAATTCCTGCTCTTGCTTTCTGCTCCTTCCCAGGACAGGGTCAAGGCCTGGGGGGCCCGGGGCCTGGTCTCTGACATCAAGAGCTGGAACTGCAGTTTGGAAAGGGTTTTGGAAAGGGTCAGAACCCTCTGTGCCAACTGGCAGGTTGGTGGGAAGGGGCCCCAGGCCCCCGGCGGCCTGAAGGGTTGCATTTCATTCCCGCAGACGAAGTACCCGAGAAGGCCACGGCACCGCCCCAGAGGGCTTGAGAGTGTTGAAAATCGGGGATCTCCCAGCCCTTTTGAAATAGACCCTACTGGCAACAGCTTGGCATCTTGCACAGCTATAGTAGGGATCCCAGCCAGGGCCTGACACTGAGGCCACAGACACAGGCCCCATCCACGCCCGGACCCCCGTGTCCTTCCACACCCACCCCCGCCCTTCGGCCTCCTTGTGTGATTTCAAGAACATATGATTTCAAGAATGAGTGGAACCCTGCGGCACGTGCCCGCGGGGCAGGCGATTCTCATGCCAATTCTCAGGTTCCGCCAGGCCGTGTGATGGAGGCTTCCTTCCTCCTCATCGCTGACCAGCATCCGCGGCGTGAGTGCACCCTAGTTTGTGCGGTCGCTCTCCTGTGGAAGGATAGCTGAGCTCTTTGCAGTTTTTGTCTATTACAGCTGCCGTACACCTCTGCACGGGTTTCTTCATGAACCTGGGTTTCAACTCTCTGGCTTAAACGTCCATGGAAGCAGCTGCTGAGTCCACAGCAACTTTGGGTGTCGTTTTTGTGGAGCCATTTTACCCTCCCAGCAACGGCCAAGTGACCCAGTTTCTCAGTATCTTTGCCAGCACGTGGGGTTGTTGCTACTCTTATTCCAGCAGTTTTGATGGGTGTGTGATGTGTCATGGGATGGGTGTGCAATGGTGTCACGGGATGGGTGTGCAGATGTGTCATGGGATGGGTGTGCAGTGGTGTCACGGGATGGGTGTGCAGTGGTGTCACGGGATGGGTGTGAGTGGTGTCACGGGATGGGTGTGCAGTGATGTCATGGGATGGGTGTGTGATGTCACGGGATGGGCGTGCAGTGATGTCACCGGATGGGTGTGCAGTGGTGTCATGGTGGTTCTTGCTTCTCTAATGACAGACATTTCTCCTGGGCTTATCTGGCATCTGTGCACCTTCTTTGGTGAAACGTCTCCTTCTGTCTGCGCTCATTTTCTAATGAGATTATTTTAGTGTTAAGTTATGGAACTTCTTCACATATTCCAGATTTTAGCCTACTGTCAGACACGTGGCTTACAAATATTTTCTGTCTGTAGCTTAAAAATTATGTTTGTCCTCTTAACAGGGCCTTTTATGCAGCAAATGCTTTTAATTTTAATGAATTTCAATTTATCAGTTTTTCCTTTTACAGATCATCTTTTTAGTATCAAGTGTAATGACTCTGCCTGGCCCTAGATCCCAAAGATTTTCTTCTATTTTTTCCTGAAAGTTTTTTTTTTTTTTTTGAGATGAGCTCTTGCTCTGTTGCTCAGGCTGGAGTGCAGTGATGTGATCTTGGCTCACTGCAACCTCTGCCTCCCAGGCTCAAGTGATCCTCCCCACCTCAGCCTCCCAAGTAGCTGGGACTACAGGCATGTGCCACCATGCCCTGCTAATTTTTTGTATTTTTAGTAATACAAAAATACAAAATTTGTACATTATTTGTACAAAAATACAAAATTTTGTATTACTAAAATTTGAAACGGGGTTTTGCCACATTGCTCAGGCTGGTCTCAGACTCCTGAGCTCAAGCAATCTGCCCACCTTGGCCTCCCAGTGCTGGGATTACAGGTGTGCGCCACCATGCCTGGCCCTGAAAGTTGATTGTCTTATGCTTTATGTTGAAGTCTAGGATCCATTGTGAGTTATTTTTGTGTGGGGTGAGACTTGGGTTGAAGGTTTTGTTTTTGTCCATGGAATTGCTTTTGCGCTTTTGTAAAAAAAACTCAGCCGGGCATGTTTGTTTGGGTCTATTTGTGGGTTCTCTGTTGTGTTCCACGGAATTGCATGTCTGTCCCTCTGTCAATACCATGCTGTGTTGACTACTGTAGTTCTATGTCTTGAAACTGGGTAGATTGATTCCTTCCACTTTGTTCTCTTTCAAAATGGTTTTAGCTATTTTCTTTCCTTTACATTTCCATAGAAAACTTGGGATGACTTGTCCTTACCCATTAACACACCTTGCTAGGGTTTTTTAAAATAGGAATTGCATTAAACCTGTCCATCAATCTGGAAGGAACTGTCATCTCCACTTTGTTGTGTCTTCCAACCCACAAACGCGGCCATCTCTCTAGGTGTGTGCTGACGACTTTCAGCAGCATTGCTGAGTTTTCAGCATATAAGTTCTGCGCATGTTTTGTCAGGTTTATACCTAAGTATTTCACTTTTTGGAGTGGTTTTAAGTTGGTTCTGCGTATTTAATTTAGGTGTCTGTGTGTTCATTGCTAGTATACAGGAATACTATTGAATCATTTATGTTGATCTTGTGTCTTCTGACTTTGCTGAACTCATTTTTTTTTTTTTTTTTTTTTGAGATGGAGTTTCACTCTGTCGCCCAGGCTGGAGTGCAGTGGCACAATCTCAGCTCACTGTAACCTCTGCCTCCCAGGTTCAAGCAATTCTCCTACCTCAGCCTCCTGAGTAGCTGGGATTACAGGCATGCGTCACCACGCCCGGCTAATTTGTATTTTTTTTTTTAGTAGAGACAGGGTTTCTCCATGTTAGTCAGGCTAGTCTTGAACTCCCGACCTCAGGTGATTGGCCTGCCTTGGCCTCCCACAGTGCTGGGATTGCAGGTGTAAGCCACTGCACCCGGCCTCACTTAATAATTCTAGGCGTGTTTTTGGTGGATGCTTTGGGATTTCCTACAAAGACAACGACGTCATCTGTAAACAGGCACAGTTTCGTTTCTTCCTTTGTGATCGACATGCCTTTTCTTTCCTTGTCCTGCCATACTGCAGTGGCCAGTGCTTCCAGCACCATGCCGGATCCGATGGTTAGAGCAGACGTCCTTTCTTGTTTCGGATCTGAAAGGGTGAAGGGTGATTCCTTCCCCTCGAGGAGAATGCTGGCTGCAGGGCTTGTGCAGATGTTCTTTATCCAGCTGAGGAAGTTCCTCTTCTTCTCTATTTTTCCAAGTTTAAATCATGAATAGATGTTAAACTTGTTAAGTGCCTTCCCCACAGTGACAGATGTGATCATGTGAGTTATCTTCGTTAGCTGGTAACATGTGGATCACATCGAGTGATTCTCAAATACAGAACCAACCTTTATCCCTGGAATAATCCCTACTTGGTCATGGTGTAGAATTCTTTGTTATATATTGCCAAATTCTATTTAGTAATTTTTTTTTTTTGAGGCAGAGTCTCACTCTGTTGCCCAGGCTGGAGTGCAGTGGCACGATCTCCACTCACTGCAACCTCCACCTCCCGAGTAGCTGGGATTACAGGCACCTGCCACCACGCCCGGCTAATTTTTGTGTTTTTAGCAGAGACGGGGTTTCACCATGTTGGCCAGGCTGGTGTTGAACTCCTGACCTCAGGTGATCCGCTCGCCTTGGCCTCCCAAAGTGTTGTGATTACAGGCGTGAGCCACGGTGCCCAGTCTATTTGTTAAAAACTTTTGTGTATCACTGAGGTATATTGGCTTGTAATACTATTTTCTTGTAGTATCTTTGTCTGGTTTTGGTATCAGAGAACCACTAGCTTCATAAAAGAAATTAAGGCCGGGCACAGTGGCTCACGCTTGTAATCCCAGCACTTTGAGGTGGGAGGACTGCCTGAGCCCAGGAGTTTGGGACCAGCCAGGGCACCATGGCAAGACCCTGTCTCTACAAAAACAAAAAAAATTAGTGAGGTGTGGTGGTGTGGGCCTGTGGTCCCAGCTGCCCGGGAGGCTGAGGCGGGAGGATAATTTGAGCTCAGGAGGTCGAGGCTGCAGTGAGCCATGTTTGTGCCATTGCACTCCAGCCTGGGTGACAGAGTGAGAACCTGTCTCAAATAAATAAATAAATAAATAAATAAAACATAAATTGATGCTTTTCCTTCTCTTCTATTTTCTGGGAAATTAATCTTAGAATTCTCCAGTGAAACCATCTGAGCCTGGATATTTCTTTTTGGAGTTTAAAATTACAAATTCAATTTCTAGTTATAGGGTTATTTAAATTATTATTTCATACCAGGTGAGTTGTGGTAGTTTGTGTTTTTTGAGAAATTGGTCTATTTCATCCAAGTTATAACATTTATGTATGTAGATGTTTGTCGTATTCCCTTATTATCCTTTTCAGATTGCAGAGTCTGTAGTGATATCTCTTTTTCGTTTCGAGACAGAGTCTCGTGGTGTCGCCCAGGCTGGAGTGCAGTGGTGCAGTCTTGGCTCGAGTGATTCTCATGTTTCAGCCTCCCAAGTAGCTGGGATTACAGGTGCGTGCCACCATGCCCAGCTAAGTTTTTGTATTTTTAGTAGAGACCGGGTTTCACCATGTTGGCCACGCTGGTCTTGAACTCCTGAGCTCAGGTGATCCACCCGCCTTGGCCTCCCAAAGTGTGGTGATTTCAGGCATGAGCCACCACACCCAACCTTTTTTCATCTTTGATATTGGCAATCGTATCTTCTCCTTTTGTTATTCTTACTAGAGGGTTGCTGATTTTATTGGTCTTTTAAAAGAACCATCTCTTTGTTTCAATAAGTTTCTCTATTGTTTGTTTTCAATTTCATTTTCTGCTTTTTATTATTTTCTTACTGCTCCTTGCTTTAAATTTTTTCCTAGTTATTCATGTAATCTTGGGCTTAGATTATTCTTTTTTTTTTTTTTTTTAAGAGACGGGGTCTTCCTGTGTTGCCTGATAGCAAGAGGCTGGCATCAACGTCCTGGGTTCAAACAGTCCTCCCACCTCAGCCTCCTGAGTAGCTGGGACTACAGGTGCGTCCACGGCACCCAGCTGAAGTCAGATTATTGATTTGAGATCCTTCCTCTTTTCTAACCTCTCACGTCTGTTTTCTAATGTTATGCATTTGGTGCTTTCTCTCTCATCACTAGTTTAACTACATCCCAGAAAATGTGACATGTCATTCAGTGCAATGGGTGGCATATTCTATAAACATCATTAGGCCCTGTCTGTCGATGATGCTGCTCCTTTATGTTCTTGCTGAATTTCCATCTAGTTATTCTATCAACTGTTAAGAGAAGGGTGTTGAAACATCCAGCCGTAATTGTTGATTTGTTGAGCTCTCCTTTCAGTTCTTTTTTTTCTTCACGTTTTGCAGATCCGTGCTTAGTGCACACACTTAGGATTGCTACGTCTGTTTGGTGGGTTGATTCTTTTCTCATTGTCCGTCTTTGTGATAATTTTTGCACTGAGGTCTACTTTCAGGTTAATACAATGAATCCTTTATTTTCATTAATATTCACATATTTTTTTCTATCCATTTACTTTCAACCTGCCTATACAGATGGTCCCTAACTTAAGAGAGTTCAACTGACAGTTTTTCAGCTTTCCAATGGTGTGAGTGATATGCACCTCGGTAGAAACCGCACTTTGAGTGCCCAGACAACTATCCTGTTTTCACTTTCATACAGTATTCAATAAATTACATAAGATATTCAACACTGTATTATAAAACAGGCCTGTGCTAGATGATTTTGCCCAGTGTAGTCTAATGTAAGTGTTCTGAGCATGTTTAAGGTGGCAGGCTAGGCTAAGCTATGACTGATGTTTGGTAGGTGTACTAAACGCATTTTTGACTTACATTTTCAACTTATGCTGCATTTATCAGGGCATAAGCTCATTATGCATATATTTAAGTTACTATCTTTTTTTTTTTTTTTTTTTTTGAGAGAGGGTCTTGTTGTGTTGCCCAGGCTGGAGTGCAGTGACATGTCTTGGCTCACTGTAGCCTCGGCCTCCCGAGTAGCTGGGATTACAGGCATGCACTACCATGCCTGGCTAATATTTGTATTTTTAGTAAAGAGAGGGTTTTGCCATGATGGCCAGGCTGATTTTGAACTCCTGAGTTCAAGTGATACACCTGCCTCAGCTCCCAAAGTGCTGACATTACAGGAGTGAGCCACTGCACCTGGCCAGTCTTTATCTTTTAATTGGCTTATTTAGACCATTTACATTGAACATAAAGTCGATCATTTTACTTCTTCTCGTCTGTTCTGTTTCTGATTTCTTTGTTTTTCCCAACCTGCTTTCCTATGGGCTATGTAAGTGTTTTAGAATTCCGTTTTGATTTGTCAATACTGTGTTCCAATGTATCTCTTAATATAGGTTGTTTTTTACTGGCTGTTCTTGGCACGTAACTTAGAGTCTACTGATGTCATTTTACCACTTCAAGTTAAGTATAGAAACCTCACCTCTATGTCCGTTTGCCCTCATCCATTTATAATTATCTTAACTACTTCCTCTACATAAACTTTGAACTACTTCAGACAGTTTTATAGCCTTTGCTTAACCATCAAACATGACTGGAACTCAAGAGAAGGAATGTCTATTGTATTTACCCATGTTTTTTCTTTTTTCTTTTTTTTTGAGACTGAGTCTCGCTCTGTTGCCCAGGCTGGAGTGCAATGGTGTGATCTCGGCTCACTGCAAGCTCTGCCTCCCAGGTTCAAGCAATTCTCCTGCTCAGCTTCCTGAGTAGCTGGGATTACAGGCGTGTGGCACCATACTCGCTAATTTTTATTTTTGTAGAGACGAGGTTTCACCATGTTGGCCAGGCTGGCAATGTTTTATTATCTCTGGTTTTTAGAAATTTGACTTTGATGTGTTTAGGTTTGAATTTCTTTGGGTTTTTCCTATTTAGGGTTTACTCAGTTTATTGACTCGGTAGGTTTGTCCCTTTTGCCAAATTTGGGAAGTTTTCAGTTCTTATTTCTCCAAGTACATTTTCAGCCCTAAAGCTCACTCTCTCTTCCTCCTAGGACTTTGATGACATGAATTCTGGATCTTTTGTTACAGTCTCAGTCCCACAGATCCCTGAGGCTCTTGCTGTTTTTCCCCGTCTATGTCCTCTCTCTTGTTCCCACTGGGTACTTTCTATGTTTAAGTTTATTGATTCTTTCCTCTGTCCTCGCCATTCAGATGTTGAGTGTTTTATATCAGTTATATTTTTCACTTCTAAATTTTTCATTTGGTTCTTTAAAAAATCTATTTCTTTGCCGAGGCTGTATTTTTTATCAGTTGTGTTCATAATTGCTTACTGAATGCGTTTTTGATGGCTGCATCCACATCTCTGTGAAGTCACTCTAATACCTCTCTCATCTTGGTGCTATCATCTGTCGACTGCCCTTTTTCACCAGTTCAATGTCTTCCTGTTTCCTGCTGAGACAAGTAATTTTTCCATTGAAAACTGAAGACTTTGGTGTATTAGGAGATTTTGGATCTTATTTAAACCTTCTGCTTTAGATGACTTCTTCTGACCTCATGCTGGTAGAGATGGGGGTATTGCCTTGCTCCTGCCAGGTTGGGGTAGAACTCCAGTGGATGCATTGGGGGTATTCCTTGTTGTTTCTGGGTAGGGTGGGAGTTGTGGCTCTGCACTAGGCCTCCATGACCCTATGGCGGGGGTAGCCTAGTCACTGCTGGGTGGTGGTGAAGGTCCTGACTTTCTGCTAGTTATTACGTAATACCACTCTGGAGGGGAGGAGCCCTTCAGTACTGCCAGGGGTTGGGGGAGTCCAGGCTCCTCCGGTGGTCTCCGCTGACACCACAGAAGCGGCGGGTCCTTCCTGCCCACTTGGATGAAAATCTCAGCTTCCTACTTGGCCTCCTCTGGTAGCACCCCAGCAAGCTGTGTGGAGGAGAGTCCAGGCTCCCTACTCCATACCTTGCCGGTGTGGGTGGGGCCATGGCTTTTTCTGTGGTGTTGCCTGGAGTGGTGATTATTTTCTGTAAATTTCCTGTCTTGCTAGGCTGCTCTTTTCTGGCCCTTTAGCCAGAAAGAGCGGATTTTTGTTGAGGTGTTTCTTGTCTGTATCTGCTGGCATTACTGGGTTTCGTTTCCTCACCTCCAAGTCTAGAAAATGAGGTCGAAAGTAAGCCTAGGCAGTCACTGCCATTTTGGGGCCATGGCTCCGTCCCGAGGGCCCTGCTGGTGGCTCTCTTCTCTCACCTTCAGTCTTCCTGTTTCATGTGTAACGTCCAGGGGCCCTGCTGGTGGCTCCTCTCTCACCTTCAGTCTTCCTGTTTCATGTGTAACGTCCAGGGGCCCTGCTGGTGGCTCCTCTCTCACCTTCAGTCTTCCTGTTTCATGTGTAACGTCCAGGGGCCCTGCTGGTGGCTCCTCTCTCACCTTCAGTCTTCCTGTTTCATGTGTAACGTCCAGGGGCCCTGCTGGTGGCTCCTCTCTCACCTTCAGTCTTCCTGTTTCATGTGTAACGTCCAGGGGCCCTGCTGGTGGCTCCTCTCTCACCTTCAGTCTTCCTGTTTCATGTGTAACGTCCAGGGGCCCTGCTGGTGGCTCCTCTCTCACCTTCAGTCTTCCTGTTTCATGTGTAACGTCCAGGGATCTTGGTTGCACTTAGTGGGAGGAACAGGGATAAGTGTCTTCTCCATCTTCCAGTTTTAAAGTCAATGAACTAAATGCAGGCCCACGGTTAGGCCACGGCCTGTCATGGTACCACCTGCTCCGGCTGCCAAACACATGTATCATGGAGACGGGAGAGATGTGCTGTGTGGCGATGTTCAGTATTTCAGATGTTTTAAATGTTTTCCCTAAATGTTAACTCATTACTGGTTCATATAACATAGTTACTGCTTCTCACACTTGGTTTTCACAGTATCCATCCTTTTAGGTAGACTTTGGGACCCATGGATGGACGTGAAACTGCTCTGACATGATTACTTTTCCCAACACCTCCTGGCGGAGAAACAAGACGATCCGACTGTGCCCTTCACCAGAAGAGGCTTCCGTCACGACCTGATGATGGCAAACCTTCCTCCAGGCCAGCTCCAGGGTCCCCAGGCACCCAGGAGGCCGCGATCTGGGGTGGGGGCTGGGGGGCTCTGAAGGCTGCTGAGACGGGGCAGTAACAGAGAAGACCCGTATTGAGCCTGGAAGGACGAGCTCTGGGGCCTGGTCCCCAGTGAGCCAGGTGAACGGCTGCCTGTCCAGGCTCCAAGGCCTCAGAGTTCCAGGGCTGCTGGTGGCCACATGGCAGGCAAGTCACATGGGGCTTGATGCTAATTCACAGGAAGGTGGCCCTGTCTGAGGGCGCCAGCTAGGAGGGTGGCCACCCCACCAGAGGCTCTGGGATGGAGACTCCCCTGGACTGCCTGAGGCCGGGCCCGAGGAGGGACCCCATCGCCCCTCTGCCCCACCTCCCTGTAATACCCGTGCTGGGGAAGCAGCCCCGGAAGCATCGCTTGGCCAGGAGCACCCTGCCTGGGCTGCCAGACTCGGGCCCAGCTGCTCCACTGCCTCTGTGGACCTCGGCGCCCCTCCCGTCCCCGCCCTCCAGCTCCTTGGCTGGGGCCTCCAGGCAGCTGTGAGCAACTCCAGAGGGTGCAGCTGTCCCGGTTCCCGAGTGTTCTTGGAGGGAAAATCCAGAGCTGTGTTTTCGTTCAGAATCGGTGGCTGATGGTGCAGGGGAGGGGTGGGCAGTCCAGACTCTGCTCTGTTCCTACTCCCTCCAGGGGGCTGCTCAATCCTAACCACGTGGGGCAGAGGATGCAAATGCTTGTCAGAGTGGCCACCCTAGGTCTGGTCACGTGGGCGTCTCCAATCCTCCACGCTCTGCCCCACCCTGGACCCCACCCCACACTGTCCTCAGATCCCCTCCCGTACCCCAGTGGGGCCCCATCCCTGCCTCCTGCTCCTCTTCTGGAGGCCCCAGCTCTCCCCAAAACCTTGTCCGCTGGTCACAACGCTCAAGGTCCTTAGTGTCTCCCTCTGCACCCCAGCTCCCCTGCGTGGAGTCTGGAAAGTCATCCCCGGTATGGGGAGGAGGGTGATTTCCCCCATGGCTACCACCTCTGGCTCCTGAGAATCTGACCCCGCAGGGCTCCCTCCCTGGAATGTCACGTCACTGCCTGGGGTGGGCCAGGCTGCAGGGCCCACAGGGCTCTCACTGCAGTCCGCTGCCCAGTTCACCATGGGGCTTCTGGAGTGAGGGCCCTGCCTGTCCTTCTTGCCTCTCCAGGCCAGGAGCAGAGGTGGCACCCGGAGGACACCTCAACAAAGCTGTGAGCTGTGGTTGCCCTGCCCAGAGCAGTTGTCCTGGGCTCCTCTCACCATGGCAGGTTTGGTTTGAGGTGGGCTATGAGGCAGGGGTGGGACCAGCCTTGATGCCAAGGCTGATGTGGGGGGGCCCTTTTTGCTCCCAGCAGGCCCCACCTCCTGCCTCTGTGGGAGGGAAGGGGCGCTTCCTGTGAGCAGGTGGGGGTGCGAGTACAGGTGGTGGGATCCCAGCAGACCCCTGGATTTGGGGGAGACCCCTGAGCAGCGGCCGGGAGGGCATCCTACCTGGGCGGGGGCCTGCCCGCGAAGGGGTTGTGTGCCAGCAGGGACAAGGCCTCGGGGTCGCTGGCCAGGAGCTTGCCAGCCAGGTGGAGGATCCAGTCGTTCTGCTCGTAGGTCTGGGAGGAGAGGTCGGGCTGGAGATGGCTGTGCCACTCGCTGTCCAGGCACAGCCCCTCCAGACGCTTAGCTGGGCCCTCCACTCCCTCCTGAGGCTTTCCTGGAGGTGGTGTTCCCTAGGCAGCCGCACTCCAGTTCTTTGGCTGGGGTCCCCTTAAGGGGCTGCCTGCTTCGCATGCTCCTTGTAGCCCTAACCACTCTTTCCTATGCCGGCTGCTGGCCTCGCTTCCCTGCCTGGGTGCCTCGGAGCCTGTCTGCCCCAGCACCCTCTGGACCCTGCCTCCCTGAGGCTGTTTTCTGGTGGCTGAGACGGGACCGAGAGGACAGAAACAGCAGCTCTGTCTGTGGGTGCCTCTGCTACCCCCAGCCCTGGGGATTCCTTCTTTCCTGTTCTCTGAGACAGGGTCTGGCTCTGTCCCCCATGCTGGAGTGCAATGCTGCCATCATTTGAGGCTGCAGCAGTTGGGCTCAATCGATCCTTCCTCCTCCCGTGTAGCTGAAACCACAGGTGCCACCCTCACCTGCTGCCTAACTTCTGTATTTTTCGTAGATACAGGGTCTCACTATGGCACCCAGGCTGGGATTCCTGGCATGAGACACTACCTGGCAGACCTTGGGGGATGGGCTCCCACATGAGGCCCCTCCTAAGGCTGGGCCTGGATGTCGTGTGGGCTCAGTTCTCAGCTCAGGCAGGATCCCATCTCCCCCAGCCTCCCTCCCCACCTGCCCCTTCGGTGGGCGTTCTAGAAACCTGCCATCTGCGGGCAAAAGAGGGTGGGGTACAGGCAGGTCCCTGCGCCTGCCAGGGACTGTCCCCCACCTGGAAGGCCGCAAAACACATCAGCCAGTCCAGGCGGTAGTGGTATGGGGACATGAGGCAGGGCCGTCTGCTGGGGTCACCTGGCTTGCACTTGAACTCGTAGTCCTCCCACACGGCATCGGGGGCGCTGGCGTTGGCACTGGCTGTGCCCTGCAGGATCACCTCAATCCGCTCCCTGGTGATGCTGCCGGGAGACCGAGGCAGGCCAGGCCCACGTCACACACCGACTGGGCTGAGTGGGGTGCATGGGGGGTTCCCCGACTGTCCATCCTGGCCCAGATGGAGGGCCTACAGCCTCCACCTACCTCCCAGTCAGGGGCTACTGAGAGTCTGGGTGGGGCTGAGGAGAACTTTTGGGAACTGTGGCCCTAGGGGCTCATTCGAGAGCACCTTCCCTGCCCTTGAAGACCCAGCCGCAGCCAGCACGTGCCCCATGACCCTCGGCAGCTCAGGGTGGACACGAAGGGGACAGAGGCCAAGGGGCTGGCCCCGGGGCAGGGAGGGTGCCTGTGTTCAGGCGGCACTACCCGGCATTCCCACCCAGAGGGTCGGGGCCTGGTCGCCTCTCCCTTACGCCCCCAGTAGGCATTCCAGGGCCGCAGCCCACCTGCCTGGTGACCTCGGGCCCTGCCCCTTTGCCTCACGGGACCAGGTCGGAGGAGGCCTGTGTGTCCAGGCCCGGTAATGGGGACAGCACGGCCTGTGCCTGGGTCAGGCTGGGGTGGGGCAGGGGACACTTGGGGTCATGGGGGCCTGCACTCGAACCCCGCCTGAATGTGGCTGGTCAGGGCTGAGTCTCCTCACACACCCAGCTCCGGGGGACGGGGACCCCAGGCTCATACCTTCTGAAGGTCCCGTAAGCGTTGACGATGTGAAGAGAGTTGAAGTGGGTGTTCATGACCTGCCTGGAGCTCAGCAAGTTGAGGACCACGGGCACGCTGAGCCAGGCCAGTAGGACGCCCAGTGAGACGTTGGCTGCACGCCGCACCACGGAGCCTGGCAGGGGAGTGACATCTTCCAGGTGGAGATCCCAGCTGCCCCTTGGCCTGTCCCCAGGGAGACCCCAGCTGCTGCTCCCTAAGGGTCAGCTGTCCTGGGTCCCGGGGACGGAACAGCATCCGACGTCACGTGCCTTGTTCCCAGCATGCTCCACAGCGGACAGTGCTGACTCACCTCCTACCCTGGTACCCCCAACCCACATGGGCAGGCTGTGGGGCTGGCACCACCCGGCTTTCTCATGCCCGTGGGCACTGGGGCAGGGCCCCCCGGCTGAGCCACCTACCGAATCTGGGTTTGGGCCGGGCACCTCGGATTTCCCTCTGCATCTGCAGAACTTGGTCCTTCAGGCTGCCCGGCCCAGAGGGGAACAAGAATCCCAGGGTGGCGTCATCGAAGCAGGCCAGGCTGGGCACCATGGTCAGCCAGTTCAGGAAGCCGAGGTTCCCGCTGATGATGAGGACGCCCTGTGGAGATGCCACAGCTGAGCCTCGCACAGGGCCCCCGGGTGGCTGGCGCCTCTCTTCCTGGAGCAGGGGAGCTGGCACCTCTCTTCCCAGAGCAGGGGGCGGGGCCCTGCATCCAGCTCTGCCCTTGCTGTCCCCCAGCCCCAGCATCACAACTGAAACCCAACTGTGCCTTCATGGAGGGGACAGCAGACGCCTCAGAGGTGCCTTCTGGCAGGTGCTTCCAGAACGTTCCTCCTGTGACTGCAGGTTTCTGTGCAGGTTCTGTCCCTTGCTTTAGTGATTGCAAGGCTGGGGCTGGCCCAGACCACCAGACCCTGTGCCCTCCTGGAACTCCTCACCTGCAGAGGGCGCCTGCCAGGGTCATGCCGGGGGAGGGCTGGTGCGTCCAAACAGAGGAGGCTGTGCTTGGAGAGTGGGTACTGGGGACGCCCCTCAGCCGATGGGTGACACGGAAAAGAGGGGCCATGGGGGGGGCCACCAGTAACGCCCCCACTCCAAAATACGAAATGCAAGGAAGCGAGACACAGGCACAGGACCCTGTGCCACAGAGAGGAACAGTAGGAGAGGGCAGGGGCTGCATTCAGGGCTGGCTGAGCAGCACGGCTGGGAGAGCTCCAGGGAAAGACTCAGCAGCAGCAGTGAGTAAACCTGCGGTGGGAAAGACAAACCCACGGCAGGAGGGACTCAGAAGGACCCGCTTCTGGACACCACTGCAGGCCAGTGATCGTTAGGTGACGAAACTGGAGATTGAGCTGCTGTCCCTGCAGCTCCGTCGGGTGATGTCACAGGTGTGCTGCCAAACCTCACCCCTGCCGTTGCCGCAGAGGCGTCAGGGAGACAGTGGCGGCTTGCGTGGCCGGTCGCCCTGCACGGGTGATGGTCTGCGGCTGAGCCGGTGGACACTGGGCCGGCAGGACCCGGGCGTGGCCTCCTCAGACGGCTCCGTCAGCCAGATTTGATGCATCAAAGCCCAGCCTTTATCCCCGTAACTCAGGAGGAAGGTTGAGGGCGGGGACACGGATGTCTAATGAAGGGCCTCGCGGGGGCAGCCACGTCAGTTTTATGGGTGATGACGGTGTTTTATGAACTGTGCATTCATGGCTTTCCCTGGGTGAATTTGGAAAAATAGCTTTCCTGGTTCTGAGCCCCAAAGTAGTTAAGAAATATTCTCCACTGTCTACAAGGTTACCAAACCCGTGTCAAAAACAGCCCCGCCTCGCCCTGGCTGGGGTCAGCCATCTCTGCCACCAGCTCCCCTCAGCCGGTCCAGACCCCCATGCCCTCTGTCCTGTGTGACCAGGGCTGGTCTGGGGCGGGGTGGCTGGGAGCCCCTGAGCTCCTGTGACAGGGAGGGCGCAGGGCTGGGCGCTGAGGTCTGACCTTTGGGCCCACTTTTGGGGATGCTCTGGAGGAGACGCCACAGGTGAAACTGGAATGTCCTGCCATCCGTTCCGGGTGGGAAAAGCTCGGGCCTTTCTGGCCCGTCCCTGTGGTCAGCCTGACTGGCAGATGGGACCAAAGCGACCTGGGGCACAGCCTGAGCCAGTGCCTGTTCTGATGCTCGGCCACACCAGAGCCATCAGGAGCTTCGAGCAGCACCCAGCCCTGAGCGCCTGCCTGCGTTGGTCAGGGTGGGCCCCGCCTGAGCATATTTCCAAAGCCCCCTTGGATCATCCTGATGTGGGCTCTGGGGAACTCTAGCCTCAGGGAAGTAGGGCTCCAGGGAGCACAGATCTGGGCGTCAGATCCTGTTTCTAAGAAAGCTTCGGGGCCCTGCTCCGTGCGGAGGCATCCCCAGCTGTGCCCCGTTCAGCTGCTCTGGTGCATCTCTCACCCTCCATCTGGTCGGCTCTTTTGTTGTGAAAACGCAGTTCCGCGTAGAGAACACGGCCTGAGCGCTCCTGGGGGACCTTGTCTTCCTTGTTTTTCTTCTAGCGTCACTGAGCCATCTCCTCAGAGGGAAATCAATCTTCTCACAGCCCATCTGTGCTCGCCCCCACCGGCAGAGTCCTCACAAGGCTGTGCGGCCCACAGATGACCCGGCCGGTGGCTGGGAGCGGAGGCGAGGCCAGAGGGGGGTCCCCAAGGCCGGCACAGGAAGAGGAGCTTGAGGTGGTGGAATCCTGGGCCCAAGAGCTGGAGCAGCAGGTGTTCCAAGGCCAACAGCGCATGGCCCCAAGAAGGAAGAGTGGCATCTCTGGATGCAGCCTCCTGCCTGTCAGCTGCCACGGAGAACAGGTGGCTTGTGGGGATCCTCTGCCGAGGACACGCCCGCGCTCGCGGGGACCCTCCGCCGAGGACACTCCTGCGCTCGTGGGGACCCTCCACCGAGGACACGCCAGTGCTCACAGGGACCCTCCGCTGAGGAAATGCGTTGTGTTCCCAGGTGGGCACTCTGGTGGGCGTGAACCCAGGTCTCTCTTCGGTGTCACGGAGAGATGAGGGGGGGAGAACACGGAGAACATGGTGGGAGGTAGAGAGAATCTGCTGAGGTCTAACACGAGTCCATCAGTGTCCACGACAGCAGTGACCCAGAGCCCTGTGCCTGACCCACGGAAACGCATCCAGCCTTGCAAAGAAATTGGAGTTCAGCACATGCCCCGAAAGCGACAGGCCCAGGGTCATGGTGCTCAGGAAGGGAGGCTGGACGGAGGCCGCACATTGTAGGATGCCAGTTGCATGGAACGTCCGGGTCAGGGGAATCCAGACATGAAGCTCCCAGTGGCTGGTGGAGGCCCGGCGGGGGGTGTGAGGGTCTCCTTTGCCGGCTGTGGAGGGGTATGGGAAGTTCTGGAACCAGGCGGAGGCGGCGGTTGCGTCACGCTGTGAATGTACTGGATGCCCCTGAGTTCACTTCAAAAGCGTGAACTTTGCATTATCTGTGTTGTTTCATCACAACCAAAACACAGCTAAGGGCCCGTGAGCCCAGCTCCGGGACAGAACCTTAGGACAGCCGGCCTGTGTGTGCGGGGCTGGCAGGGCCTCCGGGCCTCTGTCTTGAGGGGGTGTGGGGTGCAGCCACCACAGGGCAAGGAGCCCTTGGGGCAGGGTGCGGTGGGGCCGGACAGCCCCCTGTGAGCAGGCACCTCAGAGGCTCTAGACCTGAGCTCACCCCCTGCCCCTCCGGCCCTGGCAGCCCCGGGCTGCGTCTCCCTGTCCCCAGTGCCGTAGTGGAGGTTGATGGCTCCTGTGGGGTGCTGGCTGGGTGGCCGGGCTCTGCGGTCACTGCTCATGTGCACCCCTCCAGGCAGGCAGTGGCCCCAGGGCCCCGCGGAACCCTCCGGAACAGCTGTGTAAACTGTGTGGGAGGAGGGAGGCCGCTCATGCCGCAACTCCCCAACGGAAGAATCACGGGAACCAGGACAGGCTCCAGGGGGGCGGCGCTCAGATGGGAACACACAGAACCAGGACAGGCTCCAGGGAAGCGGTGCTCAGAAGTCTCAGGGCACTCGGCTGGCACAGCGTGGCACAGGTGAGGGTGTGGCCCCGGCCGGGACACTACAATGTTAGAGGGCGTGGGTCACTCTCAGCCCCATGCCGCATCATCCCCCAAACACCCTCTGTGGGGGCAAAAGCCCTAGTTCAAGACCCCACACGGCCTGTGAGGGGGCAGGATACATCGCAGCCGGGACAGCCGGCCGACCATCCTCTCTTCCAAGGGGGACGCCAGGCCAGGCCGCAAAGCACAGCCACGACCCTGGTGCTTCCACCTCGTCCTGGACACGGTGTGGGGCTGGAGAGGATGACACGGCCCGACCTCCGAGGCCTGGAAGGGAGGCGCTGCCTGTGCTGGGTCTTTGGGGGTGGAGCTCAGAGTCCCAGGTGCAGTGAGGCCCAGCTCTGTCCCCTCCCTTCCCAGCGTCCCCACTGTCCACCGCCGCTCACCCCACCAGGCAGCAGACTCCAAAACTGGGCCAGTATCGGCACTAAGGGAACCCGCAGCCTGGCTGTCATGCTTGGGAGGGTCCCTGTCTGCCTGCACCGGGGCCCGTTGGTCCAATTCTCATCTAACCCCCTGGCCAGGTTCCTGCGTTCTGAATAAGCAAGGACGTTTTTGAGGCCTCTGGTTCAAGGGTCACAAGGAGGTTTTTGAGCCTCTGGTTCAAGGGTCACCTCCCCATTCCATGTCACGGTAGCTCAGCCCTCAAGTAACTCAGCACCTTGCTTTTCAGGAGAGCTTCTCCCAGCCAGCATCAGCTTATTTGGAGAGGGGCAGTGGTGGAACCGGCCAGCACAGCCTGGGGGAGGGACGCTACAGGGTACACAGGCCATGGAAGCAGGAGGTGGGATCCTGAGCACCCCCCACTGCCAGGCAACCAAGGAGCCAAGCAGACCAACACCTCTGCCTGGGTCGTGTGTCCAGGGGTGCCCTTGGACCGGCCTCGGAACCAGACCTGAGCCTGGCGTGGGCAGCTCTGTGTTCTCCACCGGCAGGGGCAGGCGGGACCCTGGGGCAGCACAGCCCACACAGGAGGTGCAGGGGGTTGGGGGGACTCCCGGGAGTCTCCAGCCCTGCCCTCCTCCAGCAGCTGGGACCCCAGGACCACATGGCTGAAGACGGCTCAGGAGTCACCCGTGCGCGTGGCCCCACCCAGGTCAGGAATCCTGGAACACACTCCTGCATTCAGGCTGGACACCCCTCCCTGGGTGGCAGTGGGACCTGGGGCTGGCACAGCCGGCCCTGGCCCCACGCCTGCGCTCAGCACAACCTTCCTTGTGCCCCGTGTGGGAAGCACATGTGCCCGGGGCTCGGTCTGTGGCCCTTCCGAGGCTGAGTGGAGAAATAAACCGGGGCACGTGCGGACCGCGGGTGTCTCGGCACCGAAGAGAAACAAGCGGTGGAGCCTGCAGGAGGCACGGGGAGCTCCCGTGCTGCCGCGGAGGGAAGGAAGCCAGTCCGCAAAGGCTGCACGATGCTTCCCACTCTAGGACGTCCGGAAGAGGCAGCATCGTGGAGATGGAGGGTTGGCGGGGCACAGAGGACTTCCAGGGCCACAAGCGACTCTGCATGAAGCTGTGATGGGGACACGCGTTGTCGTCCGTCGTCCGTTTGTCGGAGCTCACAGAATGAGCAACACTCCAAATGGCTCTCTTGTCAGCTGGGGACTCTAGCTGGCAAAAATTTATCAGTACTGCCTATCAACTACACAAGGTCCCGGCCAATGCAAGGTGCTGAGCGCAGGGAAACTGGGAGGGAGGATAAGGGAGCCTCTGTAGTCTCCGCACAGTTTTTCTGAAAACCTAAAACTGTTTTAAAATAAATCAATTAATAAAATGAAACAGAGCTGAAACACTGGAGCAATGGACGCAGGTGGCTTGGGGCGGACAGAGGCGGGCTGGGCGGGCTGGACGGGCTGAGGACCTCGGGGAGTCATGGTGGTAAAGTGCTGCCCAAACTGAGACCTTCAGTAAGTTAACCCGGCTGATGGATAACCACTGAGGAAACGGAGGGTCTTCCTTATCCATTAGAGGAGGGAAAATAACAGAAAAAAATGTGAGCGAAAGATACAAAGAACAAAGAGAAAAACACAAAGATGTGGAAATACATCAGTTGAGATATAGGGGCCTGTTACTTAAAAGAAAAAGACGGCCACGCTGACCCTAAGCATGACCTTGCTCCCCACTGTCTCAGGAGACGCGCGTCGGTGAGGACACAGGCCTTGAGGCAGGGTACACACCTGCAGTCACGGCACTTTAGGAGGTCAGGCAGGAGGAGTGCTCGAGCCCTGGAGTTCAAAACCAGACTGGGCAACATAGTGAGACCCCCATCTCTACAAAAAATTAAAAATAGCTGGGCGTGGTGGCACCTGTAGTCCCAGCTACTTGAGAGGCTATAAAACTAAGATAATATTATCACTTTGTTTGCCAACAGATTTGAAAACAGATGAAATGAACAAATTCCCAGGGAAATGTTCACCACAAAAACTGCGTCAAGTCAAGAAGGAATGGAAACTGCGTGTCCTGTGGCCCGCAAGGGTGATCAGTCACAGAGACCCTGGTGGTGCAGGTGGCCTCATGCAGGAGCACTGCCAGGTGTGAGGCACGGTCACCTCTGCTTTCCAGACTCCCCCAGAGGAAGAGCCTCAGATGTTGTGGGAATGTGAACTTGCTTCAGCATCCGCAGCATTCACGTAACTCGCCACGTCACAGACGAAAGAACAAGTCATCTCGTGACCAACTCAACATCCATTCATGGCTAAAAACCCACAAATGAGAAGTGAATAAAAGCAGCCACGAAAACAACCCACAGCCGGCATCATGAGAGGCAGTGCGCGGGGCAGGGGGCCCTCCCCGCTGTGGGACCCCAGACCCAGGACAGCACTCGACCCCACCCAGCAGGGGAGAAAGGGATGGACGCAGAACCGGCAGAATCCCCAGATCACCCACAGGATGCGTCTCCGAGGGACCCGCGGACAGACGGGGTAGTACCAGTGCAGAGGTTGTCCGAGAAAGGTCAAGGTCACCAGAGTCCCACACTTAGCCACCAAGAGGAGTAAGTGTGACTTAAAAGGGCACCATTTACAACATCAACAAAAAGAAGTCACCTCGGAGCTGTGGCCCGCAAACACGCGTGGGGTCCAGCTACACGGAATCAGCTGAAGCTATTCCAGGAGCCCCCAAACGTGCGTGGGGTCCTGTTACATGGAAATCAAGTGAAGCTATTCCAGCAGCCTGCAAACACACGTGGGGTCCGGCTACACAGAATCAACTGAAGCTATTCCAGGAGCCCGCAAACGCGCATGGGGTCCGGCTACACAGAATCAACTGAAGCTATTCCAGGAGCCCGCAAACGCGCGTGGAGTCCGGCTACATGGAATCAACTGAAGCTATTCCAGGAGCCTGCAAATGTGTGTGGGGTCCGGCTACACGGAATCAACTGAAGCTCTTCCAGGAGCCCCCAGACACGCGTGGGGTCCGGCCACATGGAACCGACTGAAGCTATTCCAGGAGCCCCCAAACACGCGTGAGGTCCTGCTACACAGAATCAACTGAAGCTATTCCAGGAGCCCTGAGCAGCTGCAGAGAGAATGTGCGGTCCTGGATGGGGGATGTTCTGTGAGCAAGTCCATTCTTCCCACTTAGATTCACAGCGACATCGATGCCCGTAGGGAAATCACCCGATGGGCACCGGCGCCAGCCTCCGAGCAGCTAACGCGGAAAAGCCGGAGGGAGTCAGGAGCTGCTCAGGGCCCCCGTGGCCAGAGTGAGGGTCCTTGGTGGGGGGAGGGGTCAAGAACGGCACAGCCACCCTGGGACACGTGCAGCTTCCAGTAAAGTGAATCACAGGCCTGCTCACGATACAGGAGTGCCCTTGAAAACACGTCCACAGGATGACGAGATTGCGTGTGTGCACGGCAGGCTGTGGTGAAAACCAGAAACCACAAGAACACAGACAGGACGGGCGAACTGACCGCAGGCGTGCACCGTGAAACAGGACCCGGCCAACAACCGTGGGTGCCCCCACGTGCACCAACGTGGCGTGGCACCCGTGCCTGCTGATGGAGCTTTGCCCCTCAAGGTGGCGGTGCTCTGGCAGGGGTGGGCACGGCAGGGGAAGGGCGGGAAGGGCGGGAAGGGCGGGGGCAGGGGCAGGCAGGGTGGGGGAAGGGGCGTGGCGGGGGCAGGGGAAGGGGTGTGGGGCACCCAGGTACATCTGTTTTCCAGAGCACGTGGAACGCCACCCAGACCTGTGCATTGCCCTGGCTGTATGTTACACCTCCATTGAAACAATCGAGAGAGAGAGAACCACCTTTAAAATCCCCAGCGTGTTTTCCTTGGGAATTGACAGTCGGAATGTAGCGTTTACAGGGAAAAGCAAAGGCCCGAGACTGGCCCAGCCTCCCTGGAGTCAGCGTGGGGGTGCCCTGCCCTTCGAGGCGCCCTCAATGCAGGGGGCTTGTGGGGCAGGGACGGCAGTGACTGTGGGCAGGACGGGGGGTTAGGGGGTACCTGGGGTTCCAGGGGCTGGGGGAGGCAGCCCCTCACCCACATGGAGACAAATGACCCTGGCCTCTCTCAGACCCTGGTTCCCGGTGGACTGACACAAACACGTGAAAGGAAACCTCTAGAATGGAAGAATCTTAGGAGTGGATCCCAGGAATGTGGGGGTGTCCACACAGGGCCTTGGCGTGCTGACTCCGTCCCACTGCTGAGCCCAGGGCATGGCCGGGCCTCTCGCAGCTGCTGGAAACGCTCTTGGGAGGAGCCAGTCCTTGGAGGAAGCCTGGGAAGGAGACCCTCAGCCTCCAGCCCGGTACAGGGCCGCAGTGGGGCCCCTGACACAAATGAAGGCTGGGGAGGACAGGCTGTCCCCAAGAAAGGGAGCCTGTAATGCCCCAGGGGCCTCCCAGACAGCAGGGCAGCCAGAAATAGGGCGATGGGCCAGCGTCTCTGTGGACACAGAGGGCAGGGCGGGCGCTGCGGGCTCACCTGGAACAGGATCTGCAGCAGCCCGTGGATGATGCACGCCCGCCGGCCGAGGAAGAGGAAGAAGGGCACCAGGAGCTCGATGAAGTGGTTGCTGAGTGTCTCGAAGCGGTGGAGCCACCAGGGCGAGTGGTGCAGGTAGTATGCCACAGGATTGGGCACCGGCTGGGTCTGCAGGGACAGGAGGGGCCGTGAGGTGCCTGGCCGATCTCGGGGGGCGGGGCTAGGGATAGGCATGTGGGTCCCTGGCCCCCTGACCCTGGCCCCTACTGCACACAGGATGCCCCCGGCTCGCCTGGCCCTGCACACGTGGAGCCCACCTGCCAGGCTAAGAGGAGCCAAGAGACATTCAGGGAGCTTCTGAAGCAAAAGCAAAGTGTTCCTTTTTGTCTTAAAATCTTTACCATCTAAAAGCCAAGAATACACACCCCAGCTGAAGGAGAGACACCTGTAAACCCTCTGTGCCCAACTCGAGAACACAGGCAGTCGGAGAACGCGCCGCCTGCTGCCCACAGGCGGCCAAGCTGCAACCCCCAAGAGCTGGGGTCCACAGGTGGCCCCTCAGGCTCAGGATACCCTTTCCCTGGGGATGGACACGTGGGTGGGGACGTGCCGGTTGGGGACCAGGAGGAATGGGGCCCGGGCCCCGAGCCCAGCTCAAGGCTCTAAGCGCAAGACCTGGCTGCGGGGACCTTGAAGCCTCCTAGGCCAAGGCACAGAGGAGTCCCCACACCTAGGGTCCCACTCAGCAGCCCAGCCAGGAGGAAGGGTGGGAACTTGCCCTGCACCATAATTCAAAACTATCAAGGCCAGGCATGGTGGCTCATGCTTGTGATCCCAGCACTTTGGGAGGCCAAGGCAGGCGGATCACTTGAGCCCAGGAGTTTGAAGCCAGCCTGGACAACTTATCAAGACCCCATTTCTATAAAAATAAAAAATTAGCTGGGCATGGTGGCGCAGGCCTGTAGCCCCAGCTACCCGGGAGGCTGAGTCAGGAGGATCACCTGAACCCAGGAGGTGGAGGCTGCAGTGAGCTACGACTGTGCCACGGCACTCAGCCTAGGCGACAGAACAAGACCTTGTATCAGTCAGTCGATCCATCAAGTCAGAGCGGTTGTGCAGACTTGTCTGGAGTGAGAACGCCCGACTGGCAAACGGGGCCCAGGCCCCCACACGCTGTTTCCCGGAAGCCCCCAACGACAGGACCCGGAGTGGCACTGCCAGGGCCGTGTGAGTCGGTGAGCCCAGGGTGGTGGTGGGAAGAGCGCCCGAGATGGACGACGCTGCGCGCTCAGCTTGGCTTTGCAGAGGGGCCTGCCCGCATGCTGCTCGGGGCTGAAGGCCTTGCTAGCACAGCCCACGGGAGCCATGGGGCCTGGCACAGCCGCAGAAACCCCACTAGGGACAACAATGAACACACCCTGCAGGGAGGGAGGCGGCCCCCAGACGCTTCAGAGTCCGCACCCAGGTCCTGGGACTCCCAGGGTCCAGAGAGGCTGCGTGGAGGTCGGGGCCCCCAGGTGGCAGAAAGCACACATAGGGGCTGGTGCTGGGCAGCGCTCGCTCCGGGGTGGGGGTGTGGGAAGCGCAGGAGAGGCGGCCATGTGTACACCTGAGGGGGCGTCCAGGCACAGGGCCCCAGTACACCCCAAGAGCCGTGGGCTGGGGAGGGTCCTGAGGCCTCTGCTCCTTTGCTTACAGGACAAAGAGTTATTTTTGTTTACACTGAGGCTGGGAGAAAACATCATGGCCTGAAACTCAGCTGTGAGCCGTGAGGTGGGTGTGGCAGTGTCGCACGCTACAGGCAAGGCCAGGAGCTCCCGTGCGGCCAGGACACTCAGCCCGCGGCCAGGGGAATGATGGGTCAGGGCATGGCGGGGCTGCTGGCCCAGACCTCAGGAAACAGCCTGCAAACTTCTCCTAAAAAGACAATTTTAAATAAGAAAAACATGAGGAAAGAGTGAAGGGGATGACACCTGTTTAGGGACTTAGAAGGCAGCAGATCTTGGGGGAGAACGAGCGTCGTCTGTTGGGGCTTGAGTGCCCGGTGTGGGACCCACCCCCTAGTGCCCACAGGGAAAAGCCAGAGAAGAACCGGAACGCCTAGTCCACCACTTCCCTTTTAGGCTGCTCGTTGTGTGTTTGGGGTTGCGGCGAGACCCACGCAGGAGGCAGCAGGCTTGGCCAGGTGTTGGGAACAAGCATCTCCAGTGCTAGGCCCACACCTGAAGTCCCAGCTCGTGGTCTGGCTTTTGGGATGGGGGACTTTAACCTCTCCTTCCCTCTTGCACGCTGGGGCTGCTGACGTGTCAGCTTTGACGGGGAGGGGAGGAGAGGCTGCTTATGCTTATCAGGTGAGGGTCTTGGGATGAAGAAGGAGGTCCCATGTGTTCCAGGAACAAGCCAATCACAAGCATCCCTGTGGGAAGCAGCCCTTGGATGTTTGTGTCCCAGAGTGGTAACTGCCACCGGCTCTCAGAACCTCACCTGGGAAGGGGCCACGGTAGGGGCACAGTGCCTTTGTGGACGTGCAACCCCCACTTCCCACCAAGGCAACTGCAGATGGAAAAAACCACACTGAGTGATAAAGACAGTGACAAATGTAACAGACATGGGGCTGACATGACCCAATGCTGTGTTAAAAAGAGAAGAGCATCAGGCTCAGCTGTGGTGGCCACTGCCCCTCCTGAGTGTGGCTCGCCTCCCCTGGCATCCCAGCCGACCTTGGGACTCAGCTTTGGCCAAGGGAATGCAGCATGAATGATGTTCTGAACTTTCAAGCTCAGTCCTTGAAGAGGCAGATCCAGCCCCATTAAACATCTCTCTACTCTGAGGCCACCAGGCTGTGAGGAAGCCCATGGTGGCCATGTGGCAAGGCCACCGGGAGGTGCACTAGGTTCCAGTACAAGTGAAGCCTTCCTGGACCTCCCAGCCTAGCTATCAGCTCATGAATAACCCCACCTGACACCACGTGCAGCAGAAGAGCCACCCAGCGGAGCCCATCACAGGACCAGGAGAAAGAGGAGCCACCCAGCAGAGCCCATCACAGGACCAGGAGAAAGCTGCTACTGCTCAGCAGAAGAGCTGCCCAGAAGAACTCATCACAGGACCAGGAGAAAGAGGAGTTGCCCAGCAGAGCCCATCACAGGACCGGGAGAAAGAGGAGCTGCCCAGCAGAGCCCATCACAGGACCAGGAGAAAGAGGAGCTGCCCAGTGGAGCCCATCACAGGACCAGGAGAAAGAGGAGCCACCCAGTGGAGCCCATCACAGGACCAAGAGAAAGAGGAGCCGCCCAGTGGAGCCCATCACAGGACCAGGAGAAAGAGGAGCCACCCAGTGGAGCCCATCACAGGACCAGGAGAAAGAGGAGCTGCCCAGTGGAGCCCATCACAGGACCAGGAGAAAGCTGCTACTGCTCAGCAGAAGAGTTGCCCAGCAGAACCCATCACAGGACCAGGAGAAAGAGGAGTTGCCCAGCAGAGCCCATCACAGGACCAGAAGAAAGAGGAGCTGCCCAGTGGAGCCCATCACAGGACCGGGAGAAAGAGGAGCTGCCCAGTGGAGCCCATCACAGGACCAGGAGAAAGCTGCTACTGCTCAGCAGAAGAGCTGCCCAGCAGAGCCCATCACAGGACCAGGAGAAAGAGGAGCCACCCAGTGGAACCCATCACAGGACCAGGAGAAAGAGAAGCCACCCAGCAGAGCCCATCACAGGACCAGGAGAAAGAGGAGCTGCCCAGCAGAGCCCATCACAGGACCAGGAGAAAGAGGAGCTGCCCAGCAGAGCCCATCACAGGACCAGGAGAAAGAGGAGCCGCCCAGCGGAGCCCATCACAGGACCAGGAGAAAGAGGAGCTGCCCAGTGGAGCCCATCACAAGACCAGGAGAAAGAGAAGCCGCCCAGCAGAGCCCATCACAGGACCAGGAGAAAGAGGAGCTGCCCAGCAGAGCCCATCACAGGACCAGGAGAAAGAGGAGCCGCCCAGCGGAGCCCATCACAGGACCAGGAGAAAGAGGAGCTGCCCAGTGGAGCCCATCACAGGACCAGGAGAAAGAGGAGCTGCCCAGCAGAACCTGTCACAGGACCAGGAGAAAGATGCTGCTGCTCAGCAGAAGAGCCGCCCAGCGGAGCCCATCGCAGGACCAGGAGAAAGAGGAGCCACCCAGTGGAGCCCATCACAGGACCAGGAGAAAGAGGAGCTGCCCAGCAGAACCTGTCACAGGACCAGGAGAAAGATGCTGCTGCTCTAAGCCCCTGAGGCTTGGGGTATGTTGGGCAATAGCAGATCTCTGAAACAGCCTGAATCCAGAAGCCAAACGGTGTTGAACTCTGATGTTAGTGGGAAAACCCCACTTTAGAGAAACCAAAGTAAAAGTTTTTCTGAGTCTTTGGGTAACAGATACTTAGTACTGACTCACACACCCTCCACCCCAGACAGGGCTCAGCACTCACACCCGTGTAAGCCTCCTTACATCCTGGAGAGGTACAGAAACAATATTTGAAGAAACATTGGCCAAATATTTTCTGAATGTAATGACAATGATAAACGAATAGATTCAAGCAACTCAGTAAACTCCAAGCACAAAAAATATGAGGAAAACAACACCAAATAACAAAATGGCCACATTTTACCGCACGACAGTATGACACTATTGATCACTTTGATTGTAGTTTGACAAATAATCAAATTGTCACAAACTGTCTATAAATGTTAATTAGATCATGTTGGTTAGTAGTGTTTTTCAACTCTTCTATATCCTTCCTTATTTTCTATCTACCTGCCTTATCTATTATTGAAATCTCCAACTTTATGGATTTGTCTATGTCTGCTTGCAGTTCTATCCATTTTTGCTTCATGTCTTTTGAAGCTCTGTTATGAGGCGCATACATGTTTGAGAGTCTTCTGACCTCCTGATGAACCTTGTGAAATGGCCTCTTTACTCCCGATCATATTCTCTGCTCTGAATTGTGCTTTGTCTGGTGTGAAGGTGGCCAGTCCAGCCTTCTTGTCACTCGCGTTTGTATGGTATATTTTTCCATCCTTTACCTTTCAGCCTGTGTGTGTCTTCGTATTTGAAGAGGATCTCTTAGAGTAGTGTTACAAACTATACATCATAATCGAATAATGCTTAAAACTCGTGATAAAAATCTTACATGCAAATAAAGATGTTACAGAGTATGTAGATAAGGAGTTGTCATAGGAAAAATGCAAATGAGACGAGAGTAGAGTACAATCTTTAAAGTACTAAACCTGTCAACCTAGAATTCTATACCCAACAACAATCTCTTTCAAAAATGAAGGTGAAATAAAGACTTTGTCAGACATTGACAAGCTGAAAAAACTTGTCACCAGTAAACCTATGCTAGAAGAAATGTCAAGTCTGTTAAGTGGAGGGAGAATGATTACGGATGGAAACCTGGATCTCCATGCAGGAGTGAAGAGCTCTGGAAATGGTAACGTTAGGTGGAGGGAGAATGATCACAGATGGAAACCTGGATCTCCACGCAGGAGTGAAGAGCTCTGGAAATGGTGATGTTAGGTGGAGGGAGAATGATCACGGATGGAAACCTGGATCTCCACGCAGGAGTGAAGAGCTCTGGAAATGGTGATGTTAGGTGGAGGGAGAATGATCACAGATGGAAGCCTGGATCTCCACGCAGGAGTGAAGAGCTCTGGAAATGGTGATGTTAGGTGAAGGGAGAATGATCACGGATAGAAACCTGCATCTCCACGCAGGAGTGAAGAGCTCTGGAAATGGTAATGTTAGGTGGAGGGAGAATGATCACAGATGGAAAAAAGAGCTCTGGAAATGGTAAGTATATGGATACACAATGAGGCTGTTCTTCCAATTGAATGAAATGTCTCTGAAAGATAACTGGACTGTTTGTTTAATCGGACTGTTTGTTTAATCAAACTGTTTGGCAATAATAGCAAAAGGCCAGGAGGGGAAAATACTGTTGGGAGAATATTGTTGTAAAATTCTTTCAGCATTTATGATAGGCATAGTATAACTTGAACGTGAGCTGTGATGGATTAAAGACATATACTATAAACCCTAAAACCACCACACAAATAAGACAAAAAAGTTACAGCCACGAAAGAAAATAAAAAGGAGTCACAAAAATATTCAATTAATCCAGAGGAAGGTGTAAAATAACAGCAACAAAAAGGAACAGAGAACACATGGGAGAATCAGAAAACAAATCGCAAGACAGCAGGCTGAAACCTTCCCCAGGAAAGACTGCATTGGATGCAGACGGCCCGGACACCCAGATAAAGGGCAGGACTTGTCAGACTGGATTTAAACATAAGACCCAAGCATACGCCGGCTCTAAGAGATCCGCTTCAAACACAAAGACACACACAGGCTGAAATCAGGTAAAGGATGGAAAAACATACCATACAAACACGAGTGACGAGAAGGCTGGACTGGCCACCTTCACACCAGACAAAGCACAATTCAGAGCAGAGAATATGATCAGGAGTTAGGAGGCCATTTCACAGTGTTCATCAGGAGGTCAGAAGACTCTCAAACACGTATGCGCCTCATAATAGAGCTTCAAAAGACATGAAGCAAAAATGGATAGAACTGTAAGCAGACATAGACAAATCCATAATTATAGTTGGACATCTCAATCTCCCTTATCTCAATAATTGATAAAACAGGCAGGAAATGAGGACGTACAGAAGAATTGGAAAACACTATTGGCCAATTTGATCTAATGAATCCTGACAGAACACTGCCTGTTCATTTTAGCTCAAACGGAACTTTCACTAAGACAAACCATATTCTGGGCTACAGAACAAATCTGACTAAATTTTAAAAGACTGAAGGCATATCAAGTATATTCTGACAATAAAGGAATTACATTAGAAACCAATAACAGAAAGATATCTGGAAAATCCCTGTCTCTTTGGAGCTTTTAAGGAACTTTCATTCCAGTGCATGTTACGACATTTGATTCTCACAACCGCCCTAGGGTAGTGGGTGATCATTTTAAAGCTGGAAAGACAGAACTTGCTCAGGAGCACACAAGCCAGTGAGGGGCGCATGGAGGGTGGGCAGCACAGGGCTGCATAAGAACAGGGCTCAGATGCAGGCGCTGCTGTCCTCGGCTGCGTGGGTAGAACAGCCGTGAGCACTGCTGACCTTGAGGTGCCACCCGTCTCCCCCAGCCACGGCTTGTCACTGGCAAGAGGACCCCAGGAGAAGCAGGAAATCCAGGCCCACGGAAGGTCGGTGTCTCCTCAGGCCTGCACTCGCCCAGTGGGCTGCTCTGCTGAGTGATGCCAGGGCACGGGCCTGGGGCTGTGAGCCAGGCCCGGCCAACACCACCCTGTAGCGGGCTACCAGCCAGGCCAAGCCCCTCCCACCAGAGACCCCCGACATTCCCCAGGCCCCTCCCACCCGAGGCCCCCGACGTTCCCCAGGCCCCTCCCACCTGAGACCCGGACATTCCCCAGGCCCGGCACTGCCTCTCCTCCCCAGCCCCCAGCACACACAGAAAACATTCTCTTCTTACAAAAACCAATAAAACAGCCAGGAGACAAGGCGAGAAACCTCGGCTCCCAGCCTGCCGGATGGGATTCAGGCGTGGTTCCCCTAATGGTGACATTTACAGTCTTCACGGGCGACGCCAACCCGGATATACATTATTCCCACATTAGCGGGCCCCCATATCTGAGGGCGCTTTGTGACCCACATCCAGTCACAGCCTGAGCAGGCTGGCAGCCCACAGCCCCTGGTCGCAGTTAAAGGCATTACAGGATCTCCTGGCCCAAATCCTTGCTGGGTGGGTCCTGGGACACAGGAGGATAAAAGGCTGTGTTGACCTTCCCTGTTGGGAGTCAGCCAGGAGCAGCCCCAGCCGCTGTGCTGTGTGAGCCTTGAGGGCAGGCTGGAAAGGGGCGCCTGCCTGACACGGGGATGCACCAGCCCCAAGATACACTGTGTGGAAGGTGGCCGGGCCAGGCTGAGCACTTCAACACGGATTCCTGCAGCTCCTGCTGGGAGTGTTGGGGCACACGCGGCCTGGGTACCCGTGGGGGAGCTCGGCGGGCAGGGGGGCGTGAGCCGATGCTTCTGTCAGCAAGGCTGCTCTGGGCAGCAGGGCCATGTCCCTGGGGGGTGTCCACAGCAGCTCTGCACCCCCTCACTCACTCCCACCCACACCTGGAGGCCCTGCAGAACTCTGGGAGCCCGGTCCAGAGAGGGCTGCTCTGTGTGGTCCGCCGCACGCAGAGTGCACGCTCCTAGCATGAACGGCCTCTAGTCTCCGTGAGCACCTCAGAGTGAGCAGAGCGGTCGCAGGCACCCTGGAAGGCATGGCCGTGACCTGGGCCCGGAGTCAGGGTGCAGATCGTGACCTCAGGCAGGGGCAATGCTTCCGGATCACTCTACTTAACCACTGGCCTAAAACTCCCCCTGCATGTGTGGGAGCTCAGAGACGCACCCCCAAGCCACAGGCTGCCGGCCATAGGCTGGGACACCCTTGCTCCAGGAGTGTAGGTGGCCCCAGGCAGATCCAGGGGCCCCCGCCCTGGCCAGGCAGCTCCCTGAGGGTCTGTGGTGCGTGGCCTGGTCCCCGGAGGTGAGTCGACTCTGGGGGGCTCCGTGCCCGTCACAGGGCCTGTCTGTAGCCCTGAGAACATCCTTCAGCAGACAGAATTGTAGTTCTCCACGACGTCGGTCCAAGCTCGCAGACAGGCCTGGCCTCGGGCCAAGCCTTGGGGTGCAGCGGGTAGAGCTCAGTGGGGTACTCCTGCAGGCAGCAAGGGAAGTGGCCGTGGGTCCCTGCCTGCCGAGGCCCTGGCAGGGGCTGCCCTGTGCTGCGTCTGGGAAGCGGCTCTGGAAGAGGCGTGGAAGGAGCGCCGTGGGACTGAATGACAGTGTTGGATTTCCCGCAACTCTCTAGCAACAGAGTTATGTTCAACTCCCCTAAAAAGCAACGGAGAATCGTTTGCAACATTCAGGGTCCATGTATTCCAGATCCAGTGAGTTTTCTCTGCATCAAAACCATCTGTGGGAGTCCTCACGCCAACCTTCTTGACGACAGTTGACTTCCTAAGACCCAAGTGGAGAGAGAAGACAGGTCTGGATTTTCCATTTCAGCAGCCAGTGCCATCCCTGCTGCTAAAAGCAGCTGCGTGACCCCCACATTCACAACCTGCTGTTGCATCGTGTCATCAGGCGACCGCTCCGACGTGGGGACCGCAGCAACCCTTCCCACAGCCTGCTGCATTCCGGACAGCGCTCGTCCCTGGTCACCGACCCTTGTCCTGTGCTGACCCTGGGATCCTGGGGGTCCTCGCGACAGGGCTGAGGACATGGCTCTGGTCCCTCTGCTGGCTGAGAGCAAGCAGCCGTCCGTGCATCCCTGGTGTCTCATGGGACCGAGCCCTTGGCCTGCGGGGTGTGCACTCACTCAGGGTAGAAGTCGTCAGAACTGAGTTAGCTGCAGGGCACCCTGGTGGAGTCCAGAGATCTGGGAACACGACGCGAGGAAAGCCACAGGCTTGTTGTCGGGAGTTTCAGGCAGAGCCGCCCGGTCGCGCCGCCCGGTCGCCTTTCACCCTCTGGGGGGCTGGCCTCTTCTCTTGGAACTTGGGGACGCCTTCCCTGCTGCTTCTGGCTTAACTGACTGAATTTGTTGGCAACTGCCTTTTGTTACCAGCAGATGAAACAAGCGGTGTGTGGGGTGCGGGGTGTGAGGCTGTGGATGGCTGTGGTGGAGCAGTTCCTTCTGGGGAGAGAAGTCTGCCCACTCGGAGCTCCCGAGCCCGGAGGGAGAAGTCCCGAGGGAGGCGTCCCCAGGGTGCATGGCTGCCTCTTGCTCTGTGCTGCTGAAACTTCTGGAGGTTTCCAGGCTCCTGAAGGGGCTCAGCGTCCCCCACAGCATAGGGGCAACTCTCCGAGAAAGGGGCACCCCTCTCTGACTCCTTATCTGACCAGCAAGAAGCGGAAAGACAGCAAAAGGGCCTGAGACCCCCGCCCACAATGCTGTGGGGCAGAGGGCATGGCTCGGGGGCTGCAGGCAGGGGCCTGCCACCTTCTGGAATCAGGTCCTCCTCGGAGAGAGGATTCATGGAGGGCCCTGGGCTCGCAGATGACACCCTGACTTCCTGAAACCTTCACCAGTGCCTCGTCATCAAGACACACGGGAGGAAGCATCCTCGTCTGAGAGACAAGTCTTGAGGTGAGAGGGGGGCTGCAGCTCCCGTCCCAGCTGAGGACCCCTCCGCCTCATGGCTGCTGCCTGATACTGGCTGGCCCTGCTGCCCACCTGTGCGTCCCTCTCCTGCGGTCCCCATGTAGCTGTCCCTAAAACCCCACCCCAGATGTGGTGTCCTCACTCTCCCCACACACTGCCCCCTGTACCTGCCCCCCCCCCCCCACCCACACAAATGCTTCTGTCCTTGGACTGGGCATGGCCACTGCTCCATCTGTCGAGTGGAGTCCAGGCCCCTGAGGCCGGTACATGGGCCGTTCCTGCCCCAGGGGACACAGTGAACCCCAAAGAGCCGTGTCACGGCGGTCCACCCGCTGCAGGCATGGCGCCGCACAGCTCTGAACACTCGCTACTCCAGGTACTCGCTCCTGGAGCCCCAAGGGGCCCCCAGGAAGCAAGAAAAGGGGCTCCTGGGCCCTCTCCCAACTCAGCGGGGCTCCATCATGCCTTTCAGGTCACAGTGGGTTTTGAAATGTGATTCCCCCAGGACAGCTGGAGGGAGCCGGTCCCGCCCGCCGGGACAGCAGCTGCTGCCAGAGCCTCACGCTGCCCGGCTTGGCCCTGGACCCCGTGTGACCATCAGGACATCAGGCTCATGGCTCTCTGTGAGCTAAGGCTCAGCTTGTCCTGGGATGTGGATGAAAAGGGCGCTGACCTCACACACCCTGCACTGCAGCCTCAGTGTCTGGAGATGGGAGTGGCCCCAGCCACAATCCAACGTCCCAGGAGGCTCCACCTTCCGGAAGCCCAGCCACGTGGGCATAGGACCCCCATGCGTCTGGGCCTCTTCTAAGGACACAGCCGTTGGATTTGGGGCTCAGCACAGTCCACTCTGACTTCATCCTAACTAATCCCAGGGAGGTCCTGGATAAAGCCACGCTCCAAGCTCCAGGGAGAGTGGGTTTGGGCCCTGCCTGGAGGCCTTGACACTGCTGCGGCCCACCCTCTGGGTGGCAGTGACACCGAGGGTGCCTCAAGACATCCAGGGCCATCCCTCCGGCCCGGGCTGCCCCTGCCTGTGTGCTCCAGGCCGGGCCCACCCTGTCCACCGTCTCGGGCCATGTCTGAACTGGTGGAGCTGACGGCTGACACAGAGCACTCCTCACACGCGGCACAGCAGAGAGCTCTGGTCGGGGGCAGTCCTGGGCCTTTGAGGCACAGAAGAACTGGGTGCTCACGGGGGCAGGAGGGACCCACCGCATCCCAGCTGGCCACGTGGACACAGGGGAAGGCAGTGCTGACAGGCAGCTGTGGGCTCCCCCGGCCCGCCTCCCCAAGAGTTGCGACCTGCGTCCTCGCTGGAGTGCAGCTGTGGCGTGACCGGTCCCCCAGAAACACCACACCCTGGTGGTCCTGGCCAGGCGAGTCCTGGGGATCCTGAGACACTCCTGGGCCCAGAGCAGCCACGTTCACTGAAGAGACGCAGTCCAAGATGCCTGATGCTGGCTTTAAAATGCAGCCACTCCGTAGAGAAGGAATCAGAGTGTTTGTTTGTGGGGGCACAGTGGGCGCCTCAGCGTCTCTTGCCAATGGAAACCTGTGCGGGGTGGTCCTCACCAGCATGCAGCCTTCACGGACCTGAGCCCATTGCACCACTGCTGTCGCCACCGGTGCTGGGCCAGGGGGCTCAGTGAGATGTGCTGTGGAGCTTCTGGCCTGGAGACAAGGGGTCCACCCAGCTTTCCTGACCTGTTCTGAGGGCGTATGGAGACACGGGACCCCCCACCACTTTCCTGACCTATCCTGAGAGCGCCTTACATGGGGCCCCCTCAGCTCTGCTGCTCTGTCCTGAGGGTGTCTGGAGACAAGGGGATCCTCAGCTTTCCTGACCTGTTCTGAGGGTGATGGGGGAGACACAGGCCCCCGCCCACTTTTCTGATCTGTCCTGAGGGCGTCTGGAGACACGGGTCCCGTCAGCTTTCCTGACCTGGGCTGAGGGCGCTGGACCTTATCAGGGGCAGGGTGGTCGGCGTTGGCTGCGGTGTGCACAGCTTTGTTGGCGAAAGCCTCTCACGCACGCGTGCTCTGCGGCTGCTCCCCGTCACGGCTGTGTTGGGACCATCCAGCCACAGAGCTGAGAGTGTTCACTTTCTGGTATTTCACAGACCATCAGCTGAACCTGCTCTCGGACAAAGAGAGGAGCTCACGGGTGCTCAGCAAGGCGGGACATTTGATGGGGTATGGAGACATCTCAAGAGCCTGAAGAATAAAGTCAGGACACAGCCACTAAATGCAGGCACAAATGCCTGTCCCAGGCCGGCACGTGGACCAAGACCCGGAATCGCAGCAGAGGCGCCGCGTGAGGACGGCGCCAGCTCCACGCTTGGAGGCGATGAGTGCCAGAGCAACCCTGGCAGAAAACGCAAAGGCAATGAGACAGCTGTCACTGGCTGTCGGTGGCACGCAGACAATGATGGCTTCCGCGTGCAGGTGTGAGCGACGGGCCGAATGCAGGAAGGGGTGTCCAGGCCTGAGATGCTCTAGGTGCACCGTGGCCATGACCACACGGGCTCAGGGTGGGGATGGTGCTACCAGGAGGCTCCCACATGGACTGACAACAAATGACTATCTAAGCTCCAGGCCCCAGACCACCCCCAGCCCCCACATGAACACGTGAGCTCTAGGCCCCAGACCACTCCCAGCCCCTACATGAACACGTGAGCTCCAGGCCCCAGACCACTCCCAGCCCCTACATGAACACGTGAGCTCCAGGCCCCAGACCCCTCCCAGCCCCTACATGAACACGTGAGCTCCAGGCCCCAGACCACTCCCAGCCCCTACATGAACACGTGAGCTCCAGGCCCCAGACCCCTCCTAGCCCCCACATGAACACGTGTGCTCCAGGCCCCAGACCACCCCCAGCCCCCACATGAATACGTGAGCTCCAGGCCCCAGACCACTCCCAGCCCCCACATGAACACGTGAGCTCCAGGCCCCAGACCACCCCCAGGAACACGTGAGCAGTTGGCAGGAACCGGGGTGTCTGAAGGGACTCAGCCTGGGCCTAGGGCAAGCACAGTGGAACTGAGCTGTGGTTCACATCTGCCCTGTGGGACACACCTGCCCACATCCAGGTAATGATGGAGCCACAGCTCCGTGTGGCAGGGGCTGGGCACACAGCCAGGAAGCCACCAACAGGCACCTGTCAGGGGACGGTGGGGAGCTGTGGACTCCAGGAAGGAGGGGCTGGCCCGGAGGCCTGGGCAGGACCAAGGACAGCAGCGGAGGGTGCCGGTGCAGGAACCAGAGCAAACCAGCTGCACTCGAGATCATGGAGGGCCACAGACCCCGTTTCCGCAGCCCCAGCAAGTGGGGGGGGGCTCCTGCAAGCCCCCATGTGACCACCCACCTGGAGAAAGGAGGGAGAGGATGTCCTGAATCAATGGGGGTGACCCTGTGATGCGACAGCTCACCAGGGTGTGCAGCACTGAGCCTCACCAAGAGTACGAATGGGGCGGTGTGAGGCCGGGTGCCCTGCCCTCGCCCTGCACAGCATGCTCACCTCATAGTGGAAGTCCATGCAGGTGAGGTCTCGCCAGCACCGGTCCCCCTGGATCTTGATCAGGCCCTGCAAGGAAGAGAGCAGAGGGAGAGTCAGTCACGGGGGCTGGGGACGCGGCAGCCCCGACAGAAACAGCTTCCCAGGAAGACGAACCATCCAGGAAGGCCGTGGATCTGGGCTGCAGTGAGGGAGGGGACCTTACGTATGGAACATCCGGGAAGGCAGAATTTGAGAAGGGCAGATTCAGGGCTGCTTTGATGAATAGGAGTTAAGTGCACACCGCGGGCGTGAGCAACGGCGGCTCCCTTTTTATAGTCAGCGCCTGGTGCGCCTTCCCCAACACTCATTCTCAGAGCTCCATGCATCATCACGCTACAGAAGTTGCGTGTCTTTAAAGAGGACAAATGCACCACGCCCTGCACAGACCCCATGGACAGTGTCAGAGGGAAGCTTCTCAGTGCCTCCAGGATGAGCCCAAAGTCAGAGGGAGCACCCAGTGCACACGTGTCTCAGCCCCGCCCCCTGCGGCACAAAGGGAGCCCAGGCGCAGGCCCCGTGTGTCTCCCACACACTGCAGCTCGCCTGCTGTGAGGACGCCTGGGGCACGGGAGAAGCTTCCAGGGGCCTGCAGAGGGAGCTGTCAGCACTGGGGAAGGTGGGACTTGGGCAGGAAGGCTGCGGGGATGGGGGTTCTGCAGTGCCAGGGTCACAGTGAAGCATCCAGGGAGGGGTCGGCTCCCACACCTGTCTGCTTTCCCTGGGGCACTCACAGCTTCAGACGATTCCTTCACAAGTCAGAAACAAATTGTCCCCTCCTCCTGCTCGCGCTAAAATCACCGCTGAGACACAGATTCACATCCAGCGTCTCACACACTGGCGCGTCGGAGGTGAAACTGCACAGACGTGGAAGTGAGTCCCGCCTCCTCCATGACAGGGGTTTCTGCTGCACAACCACTCCCAGCCAAATCTCCTGGGCTCCATCCACCTGTCCACCCGGCCGTCTGCCCACGCGTCCCCCGTCCACCGGACCATCCGCCCACCTGTCCCCCTGTCCACCCGTCCCGTCCACCCGGCTGTCCGCCCACCCGTCCCCCCGTCCACCTGGCCGTCCGCCCACCCGTCCCGTCCACCCGGCTGTCCGCCCACCCGTCCCGTCCACCGGACCGTCCACCCACCCATCCCCCCATCCACCTGGCCGTCCGCCCACCCGTCACCCGTCCACCGGACCGTCCGCCCACCCGTCCCCCCGTCCACCCGGCCGTCCGCCCACGCGTCCCCCGTCCACCAGACCATCCGCCCACCTGTCCCCCTGTCCACCTGGCCGTCTGCCCACCCGTCCCCCGTCCACCTGGCCGTCCGCCCACCCATCCCCATCCCCCCGACTTCCACCTGGCATATAAGCACTGAGCGCCCTTGAGGTGCCGGGCCCCGCTCCACCCCACAGACCGCGTGCTGCAGGCACAGGTGCGACAAGGTGCAGAGAGGCAGGACGGCCACCAGGTGTGGCAGACGCAGTGGCACATAAAGGACAGGAATCCATGCCGCGGGTTTGGAGCCGACGGCTGCGGTGGGTGTAGCATGGTGGGCTCTGGGGCAGCCGCATTGGGCTGCAGGTGGCGCCGTCTCGCTGTTGCCCACACGGTGGGAGGAGGCTGAGGGTCTCTCTGGGGACACTTTTGTAACGGCCGCCTCCCATCAGCGAGTGCTCCCCTCCGCGGGCGTGCTCGGGTGTCGGGCCTGGCTCCTGGTACCATGACACTGGGCTCAGGGTTTCCATGTGAAATGGAATTCGGGGAACACGAACTGTTCACAGCGGAGGCCAGCCTGGGCCCGGATGAGCTGACAGGGCTGTCCTGGGCAGGGAGCCCCGGGGCAGGTGGGGATGGCCACGAGGGAGGAAGAGAGGGTGAGGGCACCCTCCTCAGGCAGAAGCGTGTGGTACAGCAGGGCTGAGGAGGCCGCGGGGGAAGGCCCAGGAGCCCCTGGAACGCAGGGTCCCAACCGCTGCGGTGCCAGTCACAGTCCCATTGCGGGAGACTGGCCTCCAGACGGTGGTGGGTGCAGCCTGAGGCCTGTGGGAGCCATCAGGACCTCCAGAGCAGGGGCCGGAGTTGCTGTTGGGATGGAATTTCCTCCTCTCCAGGGAGCACCAGCTCCAGCCTCGGTCTCCTGCCTGGTCGGGTCAGCCTCGGGCTCCCAGTAGAATCCTCCTCCCCAGGTCAGCCCGTCACGGGCTGGAGCCACATCTGTGAAACATTAATACCTCCCAGTAGCATGGAGGCCAGTGTTTGGTGATGGACCAGGGACCCCAGGCCAGCCGGGCCGACACAAAACCAACCACACATGGGAGGGCCTTCGGGGCGGCCACGGGCCCCTAGCCAGGGCCAGGCAGCACAGGAGCCGCCGGGTTCTCTGGCTACATGTGACCGAGAAGGCAGCAGGCTCTGCTGCTGTCTGTGCAGGACGACCTGGGCAGGGGAGGGGCGTGTCCAATTCCGAAGTGTTTGGAACATGGGGCCCGCGGGATTGGCGGGGGAGGGGGAGAGCCAGGAGAGGCTGCACCGCGCCCTGAAGGACGGCACGTGGCTGAAGTGACCGACGCCGAGAGGGACACGAATGAGAAACGGCATGGGAGTGGGACCAAGAGCCCAGCCTGGCCCTACAGGAACACTAAGCAACAGGCACCTGCTCCTCGCGTGAGCCAGACGGGACACCACCCACACGCAGGCTGTGCGGTCCACAGATGCGCCTCGGAGGGGTTGTGAGGCTCAGCCACCCCGCACACTGTGAAGGCTGCGTCTGGCGGGGCCACGTCTGGGTCCCGCATCGCCGTCTCTAGGGTCTTGCTGCACGCCCCCGCCCTCACATGCCCTGCGCCCCCAACGGCAGGGAGGGCACCAAACCCCCAGGAGTGTTACTGTTTGAAGACCTGAAGGGTGAACTGCTTTAAAAACCGAGAGTCAGGTCTTCTGGAAGCTGGGTTTGCTCAGATCACAAAAGCACCGGAGACTGTTTCCCGCTTGGGCTCCTGTTCTGCAAACATGCATGAAAACAGCTGAGGGTGTCCAGCTGACCAGGCGGAGAAGGCCCCACTCCTCAAGGCACTGCCCACACCCAGGGGAGCTGCTGCTTCTGATGAAATGCACGGCTCCACCGGGCAGGGGCACAGCCACCGCCACCGCTCCCCCCACATGAGCACCAGCTCTGCTCCCTGCAGAATCCAAGAGTGGAACTCTATGGAGATTCAAACCAGGAAAAGAAGAAAAAAACAAAATAATTAAAATGTCATTCAAATTCTAAGCTGATATGAGACACTTAAAAATCTGAAAAATTCTTTCAGGAGTGGAAGATAATTATATTCCTCCCATCTATTGATTTCTCTCTACATTGCAGATGTCAGATTTTCCACGGATTTTTTTTTTCTTCCAGAGCAAGTGTCAAAGGAACAAAGCCTTCTTTGAGGCTTTTCAGCCGAAAATTAATTCTAAAAAAAAATGGCACAGACAGGCCAATAAACGTACCAGACCCAAAAGGAGCTGGGGACCCACGCTGCCCGTGCCACCCTCCCGCTCTGCTCGGCATGCTGGAACTTTCCAGGCCCAGTGACAATGTTCCCGCCTCGCAGCGTGTGGCTGCAGCAGCTCCTCTCCTGATGCCCGTGTGTCCTGGGACACACTTCCCCAAATCTGCCATCTGGAAACTCGAAGCGCTGATGCCCGTGTGTCCTGGGACACACTTCCCCAAATCTGCCATCTGGAAACTCGAAGCGTCTGACAGTCGTATGCGGTGAAGGAACACTCTGTGGAGACCCCGCTTCTCTCACTTGGCCCCCAGAGGCTGCCATCCACCCTGCAGTGACAGCCCCCTGTGTGCCCTTGCACAGTGGCTCAGGACAGTCCCTGAAAGCAGCAGCTAACGTGGTGTTCGAGGAGGGGGCGCTGCCAGGCCTCCCTCCGGGCCACAACCTCCTCCACCCTTCTGGTGTTAGGGTCCCCTCGCCCATATCAGTGGCCCTTCCTCCCCACCTGTAAACACAGGGAATTACTCACGACAGGTCCTGCCTCCGCAGGAGAGACTCAAAGGGGAGAGCTTTGCCCTGGAGCCGGGTCACGGCCCGGTGCCCCTATGAGCAGCTGCTGGCTTGTTGCAGCAGCCACTGCTTCTCCCCGAGTGCTCTGAGAGCTGGGGGTGGGTGGAAACTGTGTCTCAGGGTAAGGGGGACTGCTGGCAGGCTCCGTGGGCACAGGCACTGCAGGGTCTATCAAGACCCTCTCGTCTCCATATCTGAGGGGGGCCCAGTTGCAGCAGGGGTGGCGCCTGGGGTCCCGCCTGGCTCCGTGGCTCTCCTGTCTTCCTGGGATTGGTATCCGCACTTTCTTGCCCTCATGCAAGAGAGAACTGGCATGGGAAGTGGGCTCTGCCCCTGAGTGCTTCAGCTCAGCACGCAGACTTCCTTGTGGCACAGCTGCACCAGGAGCTGTGTGCATGGCAGGCATCCTCTGCGTGGCGGGCGTCCTCTGGAGGAGGGGCCTCGCCTCTGGGCCACTTCATGCCTCAGAACAGTGGGCTGAGCATCAAAGTGCGGTGGGCCGGGGTCTCCATGGCTCCTGACGAAGGGGACCCAGGTCCCCTGTGGCTTCACATTGAGGACAAAGCTCTTCCCTCAGACACGCAGCTGACTGGCTCATCGACACTGGCTGGGCTCCAACTTGCAGACCAAGGGACCTGGGCCTGGACAAACGCCCTGGGCTTGCTTGCTGCCTGGAAGTGAATTCCCATGAGTTTGAAGGCAGCTGTTTCCTCCCCAAGCACCTGGAAAAGGCTGTCCCAAGCTGACAGTCGGGCCTCCGCAGAGCCTAGGGGACCCACGCTGTGGGTAGGGGCACTGACTTTCTGACCAATGCCGGCTGGGAGAGCCTGGGCTTCCGGGACCTAAGGCCTGTTCTCAGAGGCTTGTCTGTCTGAAAACACCTGAACTGCTCGTTCCCCTGGCTCTGGGTGTCCTCGAGGCCTTGGCTGCTGGGGCCCAGAGCAGCCCAGGCGGGGGCAGAGCCAAGGGGTGGCAGCCAGGCCGTGCAGGGGCCAGGATTTGGGGCACATGCTGTCAAGTCACCAGACACCATGAAGACCCCAAGAATCACCAGGCCTTGGCAGCTTAGTCGGGCGAGGGGAATTAAGAGGAGGGCAGTTCTCGCCATGGCGTGGCGTCTCTGAAGCACAGGTCTGCTGTAGACTCTCAGCCGCCTGTCTCTCTGACGGGATCGGTTTGCCTTCCGGAAGTTGCTGCCCTAGTCACCGTACCACGTAAATTCCTCTTGCTGTGATCACGGTTTTAACTTAGAAATCGGACAGAAGAGATTTTGGACTTACTGCATTTTTATTTTTACTTTTTGGCAAACAATGTGCACTTCAATAGAAACCTTCGGCGTGAACCCAGAAAGGCGTGTTCACGGTAAGCACGGCGGCTGGTTCTGTTACCGGGAGATTGCTTGAGCTGAACTGTGCAGTTGGGAAGAGGAATTACTAATGCTCTTTGTAGCAGAGTTTTATTTTGCACCCCCACAACCCAGGAGATCCTTTGAAGATTACAGGGGAGCACTGTCCTGTGCGATCGTCCCAGGGGCTGCGCGGGGGGCTGCACGGGGATCTGAGACACCCTCGCCCTGGAGGCTGATGTGCTTCAGCCGCGAGGAGCACCCCGGCTCCTGCCCCAGCTCTGCCCACAAACGCCGGAGGTCGGAGGCACAAAGCACCTTCGGGGACTCTGGTCTGGGCCTCAGCCTCACAGGGGGCTGCAGCTGGGGGCCAGAGGTCAGGATGCCATAGACATCATTTTCTAAAAATTCCCACGACGCCTCCGTGCCAGAGTCAGAGGTCTGCCCCTTCCGGGTGGTGCATGTCGCCCTGAAGCTGATGGGCCCTGAAAGAAGCCCCTTTTCCTCTGAGCTGCCCGAGCTGCCCCCACACTGACACAATAAAGCAATTAGGATAATTACTCTTGTTCTGGAGTGTGGCTGCCCAGGACCAGGGCAGGCCTGTCGGGGAAACGGCAGCACATCTGCCTGATCCTGGCCTCACAGGGCTGCACGCCGATACTGATTCCATTACGTTTAATGTGATTTCACCAGCGGCTCTGATGCCAAGCAGCAGCCTGTGGACTTCAAAGTCAGCTCTTGGTGTTGGCAGCACCGCTCCACGTCTGCCTTTCAGTGCCGCCCATGACCCACACCTCCCATGGGCTGCGGACCCTCTGGGACGCTCGGGGGTGAAGCACACTTGGCGTAAAGCTCTTTGCAGACAGTCCTGGGCCTGTGGGAAAAGAGCAGACAATGAAGGCGCAAACCTGTTGAGCCCCTGGCACCTTCCTTCTGACCCCACGAGGCTTGGGGCGGCAGCACACATGTGGGAGGCACGCGCCCTGGACGCGGGAGACCTCCTGCCCTGCCCGTGAGGGTCGGAGGCTCCACTGCATGATGCCGCACACTCGGGCCTGAATCCCACAAAAGGTGAGCAGGTCTGGGTGTAAAGAGAGACGTGCGGCTCAGCTCCGACACACGTCCCAAATCCTGGCTTTCCTTGAGGAAAGAAGTCACTGCACCCGGCACTCCCCCTGCACTCTTCTTCAAGGGTTTTGTCCATCTGATCTAAGTTGTCACACTGACTGGCCTAAGGCTTCTGTAATATCCCAGGCAGCTCTTCATGGTGCCATCTTAGTTACTGGAGTTTCCAGGGCACCTGCAATCACACAGCCTGGCTGTGGCTCCCTGGCCTTTGCTCGATTCTGACCTAAAAATTGTTGACACTGTGGGCTTACATATTCCACATTTCAGCTGTTGCTTTTTCTTCTTGTGTTAATGAGGACCAAGACAGTTTGCACACAAGGAGCATCAGAAGGTCCTACCTCTGGGTGTTGTAGCCAGGTGTGAGCCCTCCAGAGCCATGAGCCGTACAGGTGTGAGTTTGGACATCTTATTTTATTTTATTTATTTCATTTTATTCTTTTCTTTTCTTTTTTCTTTTCTTTTATTTTTTGAGCTGGAGTCTCACTCTGGTGCCCAGGCTGGAGTGCAATGGCATGATCTTGGCTCACTGCAACCTCCGCCTCCCAGGTTCAAGCAATCCTCCTGCCTCAGCCTCCCGAATAACTGGAATTACAGGCGCCCACCCCCATACCCACTAATTTTTGTGTGTGTGTGTGTGTGTGTTTTTAGTACAGACGGGATTTCACCATGTTGGCCAGGCTGGTCTCGAACTCCTGACCTCAGGTGATCTGCCCGTCTCAGCCTCCCAAAGTGCTGGGATTACAGGTGTGAGCCACTGTACCCGGCCAGACATCACATTTTAACTTTGCCAGTTTTTGGAATTACGAGTTCCCTGGCTTCTCTTTATCCTCCTGTGGGCCTGCGATGCCTCTGCCAGGCAACACTCACGCCAAAGTGGGCTCCAGCAGGAATGGGGAGACAGTGGTGGTGAGCGTCTGCACACCCGCAGCCACCCCAGGACAGCCATGCGGACGCCCCCTCCAGACAGAAGCCAGGTGGGGAGTGAAGGGAGGGTTGGGAGGGGGAAGGTATAGAAAACAGATTTCCAGCTTTTCAATTCTCCAGGGGTCAAACTAAAAATCAAGTGTTCTCCTCTACTGATATTATCCAGGTCTGAGAATTCCCAGCAACAAGGAGCCTGGCTCAATTCCCAGAACATATGCAACGGAGAGCTCTGCACCCCAGCACAGCCCAGTTCATCAGGAGGAAGTGATCAACGGTGGTTTGGCTCCAGGGGGCCTCACGGAAAACTCACCCTCTGCCCCTGTGCAGGTGGCACAGAGGTGCCGGGACACAGAGCTGTGGGCTCCACCTACAGGTATCTGCTGCGTGCTGGCCACAGAGTAGGCAGACCCACCCCCGCCCTGAGACGCTGATGCTCTGTCCTCACAAAACCAGGATGGGGAAAGAAAGGGGAAATTATTTTTTAAATAGCGTCATCAAAGGCCATCTGTTGCCTTAAACGCTGTGACCTGATGGCCACGCCATTGATCACGTCCTGAGTGAAAGAGACCTTCACTTTGACATGACTGAAATATACTCATTTAAAGCAGAAAACCCAGCCGAAACATGGGGGAGATGCTGCAGGGCTCTAGGAGAAGCCGTCTGTGTGTGCAGCCCCGGTGGGATGCAGGCTGGAGATGGCCCTGAGTCAGGAAGTCGGGCGAGGCCATCTGGGTCCACGTGGCTTCTCGGTGCTGTCCCCGAAGCTTAAGGCAAGGAGGGTGGAGAGGCGCCGCCTGCCCCGCCTGTGTCTGCGAGGAACCGTGGTGACTCCATGATGGCTTTGGCCCAGCCCCGGGAAGCCATGACCCGTACAACCTGAGGATCCACGAAGCCCAGCCAGGGCCGGCCCCGAAACCGGGTGGAGAGCAGTGGGGGGTGGGGTGGGGGTGGCTCTTGTTCCAGCACAGTCAGGTGGCAGCCGACCCACACATACAGCCAGCCTGGCCACCAGCACCGGGGCCCTGTTTGTTGCCCCAACCCGCCGACACCCTGTGGCAGCGGCAAGCTCAGCTATCCTGTGCATGGCACGGCCACGGGTTGGGGTGAGGATGCCCACTGCCTGCCGCTCCAGGGCCTGAGGGGAGCTCTGGGAGCCAGGCTTGCTCTGCCACGCGCCTGGGGTGGGCAGTCCTGGGCCAGCGCAGCAGCCGGAGTGAGACGGAGCAAGTACAGTGAGTGCCAGGCTCTGCTCCAGCCCCCACAGGCCGATGTGTCTGGCCTGGCATTCTCCCTGACTTGTCAGCTTCCCAGCTCAGAGCCCTCACCTCACCTCATGCTCCTGGACGTCAAGGGGCACCAAGAAGCCACTGAGGGAACACAGTGTCCCCCACCTTGCTCAAGCCCACGAGAGGATGCAGCTTCCTGCAGCTGCACCCTGGGGGCTGCCTGTTTCAGGCTCTGGCTCTGGCTGGGCTGATTGTCTTTCCAGGGCTCAAAGCACATGGTTTTCATCGGGTGCTCAACCCAGGGAAGGCCAAGGACAGTCTGGCTCAGTGTGGTGACCTCTGCACTGCCTGTGGGGACGCCCGTCTCTGCTGTGTGGACGCCCGTCTCTGCTGTGTGGACGCCCGTGTCTGCTGCGTGGTGGTGACCTCTGCACTGCCTGTGGGGACGCCCGTCTCTGCTGTGTGGACGCCCGTCTCTGCTGTGTGGACGCCCGTGTCTGCTGCGTGGTGGTGACCTCTGCACTGCCTGTGGGGACGCCCGTCTCTGCTGTGTGGACGCCCGTCTCTGCTGTGTGGACGCCCGTGTCTGCTGCGTGGTGGTGACCTCTGCACTGCCCGTGGGGACGCCCGTGTCTGCTGCGTGGTGGTGACCTCTGCACTGCCCGTGGGGACGCCCGTGTCTGCTGCGTGGTGGTGACCTCTGCACTGCCCGTGGGGACGCCCGCGTCTGCTGCGTGGTGGTGACCTCTGCACTGCCCGTGGGGACGCCCGCCTCTGCTGCGTGGTGGTGACCTCTGCACTGCCCGTGGGGACGCCCGTCTCTGCTGCGTGGTGGTGACCTCTGCACTGCCCGTGGGGACGCCCGTCTCTGCTGCGTGGTGGTGACCTCTGCACTGCCCGTGGGGACGCCCGTCTCTGCTGCGTGGTGGTGACCTCTGCACTGCCCGTGGGGACGCCCGTGTCTGCTGCGTGGTGGTGACCTCTGCACTGCCTGTGGGGACGCCCGTGTCTGCTGCGTGGTGGTGACCTCTGCACTGCCTGTGGGGACGCCCGTCTCTGCTGCGTGGTGGTGACCTCTGCACTGCCTGTGGGGACGCCCGTCTCTGCTGCGTGGTGGTGACCTCTGCACTGCCTGTGGGGACGCCCGTGTCTGCTGCGTGGTGGTGACCTCTGCACTGCCTGTGGGGACGCCCGTCTCTGCTGTGGGGACGCCCGTGTCTGCTGTGTGGTGGTGACCTCTGCACTGCCTGTGGGGACGCCCGTCTCTGCTGTGGGGACGCCCGTGTCTGCTGCGTGGTGGTGACCTCTGCACTGCCTGTGGGGACGCCCGTCTCTGCTGTGGGGACGCCCGTGTCTGCTGCGTGGTGGTGACCTCTGCACTGCCCACGGGGACGCCCGTCTCTGCTGCGTGGTGGTGACCTCGGCACTGCCTGTGGGGACGCCCGTCTCTGCTGCGTGGTGGTGACCTCGGCACTGACGTTCTTGTGGGGAGGAAGTATCTCAGTTTAATTTCAGCCTTTCTTGCGGGGAGGAATTATCTCAACGTAGATTTGCTTGGCATTTCCCTACTAGCCAATGCATCTGAGGGATTTTTCAAGTGCTGTGATAGCCATTTGCATATTTCCTTTTGTGAAGTGCCTGCTAAAATCCTTTCCCTCTTTAAAAAATCAAATTATCTTTACTATTGAACTTTATGAATTCTTTATGTATTCCAGATACAGGTTCCTTGTCAGGCATAACGGCATTGTGAATATTTTCTCCTGATCTGTGCCTTGTCATTTTCTCGGTGGTGTCTTTTGAAGAACAGAAGACTTTAATTTTGAGGAAGTCCAATGTATGTGTTTCTTTTTCTTTCAGGGTCTCACTATGTTGCCCAGTCTGGGCTTGAACTCCTGTGCTCAAGGGACGCTCCCGCCTCGGCCTCCTAACATGCTGGGGTTAAAGGTGTGAGCTGCTGCACCCAGACATCTTCTTCTTTTATGGTTAATATTTTCTGTGTCCTAAGAGACTTTTGCGTATCATAACATTACAGAATATTCTATGTTGCCTTCAAGAAGTATTAATAGTTTTAGCTTTTATGTTTGCAATCCATCTCAAATGAACGTTTGTGTGTGGTGACAGAGGGGGGTTCACTTATCCAGGTGCATATCCGGAACTTCCACCACCAACTGTTGCAAAGGCTTCTTTCTCTCAGTTGAATTGACTTGGTGGCTTGTCCAGAAATCATTTGATCCTAACTTCGGTGTGGGACTATTTCTTGGTTCTCTATTTTACGAATGCAGCTATCTGTCCTCACGCCCTGTGATGGTTAATGCTGAGTGTCAGCTTGATTGGGTTGAAGGATGCAAAGTACTGATCCTGGGTGTGTCTGTGAGGGTGTTGCCAGAGGAGATTCCTATTTGGGTCAGGGGGCTGGGGAAGGCGGACCCAAGCTTAATCTGGTGGGCACCATCTTATCAGCTGCCAGAGAATATAAAGCAGGCAGAAAAAGGAGAAGAGGGGAGACGGGCCTACCCTCCCAGCCCGCATCTTTCTTCTGTGCCGGACGCCTCCTGCCCTCGAACATGGGACTCCAGGTTCTTCCATTCTGAGACTTGGGACTGGCTCTCCTTGCTCCTCAGCTTGCAGGCAGCCTATCGTGGGGCCTTGTGATTGTGGAGTTAATACTCAATAAACTCCCCTTGATATATATATATTTATCCTGTTAGTTCTGTCCCTTGAGGGAACCCTACACACACCTGTGTCACACTGTCTTCATCATGATCATTTTTCAGTAAATCTTGGAATCAAGTAGTGTGACTCCTGCATCTTATTCTTCTTCCAAATTGTTTTGGCTATTTAGGTCCTTGGCATTTCCATGTACATCTAAGAGTCAGTTTATCTATTTCTGGAAAAAACAATCCTTCTGGGATTGTTTGGGATGTCATGGAATCTATAGCTCAAATTGGTGACGATGGACAGTTTAACAATATGAAGACTGATTCATGAACATGGTATACCTCTCCATTTACTGAAGTGTTCCTTACTTTCAGCAATGTGTGGTATCTTTCGCGCATACAGGCTGCATTTCTTATGTTAAAATTTCCTATTTTATGGTTCTGAATGTTATTATAAATCCTGTATTTAACATTTTCATTTTGACATTTTCTCCTAGCATACAGAAATATAACTGACTTGCCGGGCGTGGTGGCTCACGCCTGTCATCCCAGCACTTTGGGAGGCCGAGGCTGGTGGATCACGAGGTCAGGAGATCGAGACCATCCTGGCTAACATGGTGAAACCCAGTCTCTACTAAAAATACAAAAAATTAGCCGGGCGTGGTGGCAGGTTCCTGTAGTCCCAACTACTCGGGAGGCAGAGGCAGAAAAATGGCATGAACCCGGGAGGCAGAACTTGCAGTGAGCTGAGATCGTGCCACTACACTCCAGCCTGGATGACAAGGCGAGACTCCATCTCAAAAAGAAAAAAAAAAAAAAGAAATACAACTGATTTTGTGTGGTGGCCTTGAGGCATGCAGCTGATGTCCAGCTCAGGCGGGCACAGAGGCTGCGGCTTCTCCTTCCCTTCTGCTTGGCACCCTCACCTGGAGGGCCATGGGGCTCCCCCGAGATGGCTCTGAGGAACCCAGTGGTTAGGGCATCTGAAACCCTCCAGGCCACAGAACCACAGGTGCTGGTTTCTGAGTGAATCCGCCAAGCTGATGGTACGGCGCTGGTTCTGACCCAAGTGCACAAGCAGGGAAAGGGGTGTGCGTGCCTTCCTAGCTGGCTCTGTGCACAGGGCAGTTCCTCATCAACAGGTGGACACTCTGCTGCTGTCACTCTTTCTTATCAACTCACCCTCTGCTTTCCACCAAAGGAACATTAATCACACCCAACATAGGAGTCTATCAAGTAATTATACCTTTTAGTGCACCTGATAATTTCTTCTCCAGCTGGCACTAACAATCAATCAAAATGCCATAAAAGGTGCTTCCGATGAGCAGATGAGTCCCTGCATCCACTAGGCGCTGTGGGAGCTGTTCAACTCTTGGCACCAGGAGCTTTGCATACAACCTCCTGGCGGCTCCTCTGTGGGGCCAGCTCCTCTCCTTGGAGCTCTGCTTCTCTCCCAGGGCTCGGCCTGACACTGCCTCCCCCGCACGGCTGCTGTCCACAGAGTCCTTTGAAATGCCGCATACATATCTGTGCATATTCAAGCCAGCAGAGGGTGGAACCTAAAACTAAGTCCTGGAGAGATCAGGACCCACAGCCTGTGAGAGTATCTGTATTCTGGCTGGAGACAATGAAGAATTTCAATGTCCCATTAAAAGGAGCCATGGAAACATCTCTAGTATTTCTAATTAAATGGAAAAATAAACCCGGAGACAGCATCCCACTTTCCTGCGGGATCTGGATGCCGGGTTGCAGCTGTGCCTTCCTCCAACAAGCCACGGCCAACTGTCTGCAGCTACTCACTCACCCCTCAGCCAGGACCCTGCCCGACACCACGTCCAGAAGGCTCTGCAGCCACTCACCCACCCCTCAGCCAGGACCCTGCCCGACACCACGTCCGGAAAGCTCTCCAAAGACCCCACCCACCCATGTTTCCCTCCCGCTGTGCCATGGCCCCGAGCACACCTGATCGGGCAAGGAAGCAGAGATGAGAAGACCCTGGCCCTTGACAAGCCCTGGGGGCCTGCTCGTGCCCTCGACGGGATGGGGCAGGTCAGGCCCTGCTGCTTCCAGTGCCCTCCCCAGACACCTGGCCTCATGGGCAGAGGCCGAGCTCACCAGCCCAGAGGTCACCACGTTGCAGCATGCGAGAGCGGCTCCTGGGAGGCGGAGCCAGCCTGCAGGGTTCAGACAGTAAAAACAGCGAGGACCTAGAGTAAGCACCCAAGACTCCCCACAGCCCCAGAAAACCAACCTGTCAGGGATGCCCTGGTGCCCGCCATCCACAGGTGTACAGTGACATCGTGGATGGGTGCCCACCACCCCTGTGCGGCTGGGGCAGGAACACCTGGGTTGAAGCTGGCATGCCACAGAGGGCAGGGAGGAAAGCTGGAGGCTCCCTGCCTGGGACAACCCTCTGGACACCTTGTCCTGGCGGGTGAGAGAGGCCCTGGTGTTGAGGTCCCTCTGTGGGTCTCCTGCTAGTGCAGCTCAGCCTGCAGTGACCCCTCCCAACCCCGGCAAGTGCTCATCATGAGAGGCCATGTAACCCTCCCAGAAAAGGAATAAAGGGAATTAGGCACTCGCATACCACCAGGGAGCACCTCAAGAAATGGCCAGTCTACTCCATGCACAGCTGACGTTTCTGCAGCACTGGCTAAGGGCTGGCGCTGGTGAGATGCAAGGGATGTGAGTGGGGGAGGGAAAAGGAGGGCGTTGGGGAAGATGGGAGCCACAGGGGGACAGAGCCCCGAGCTGAACGAGATGGAAAGAAGAGCTACGCCTAGACATGGACGTCACGGTGCAGGGAACACACGGTGAGGAATGCGCCCAGACAGCCCCTCACAGTGCACCAAACCACACTACACACTACAGCAAGCCACGCTACACAGAACCACGCTACACGCTACACCGAGCTGTGCTACACAGAACCACGCTACACGCTACAGCAAGCCACGCTACACACTACACTGAACCATGCTACACGCTACACCGAGCCACACTTCACGCTACATGATACCCCAAACCACGTGGAGTCATCACTTCCTGAGTCTGTGGCCAGTGCTGTCTCAGGACTGGGTGTCCAAAGGGTCTGAAGCCGCCCTGGGGGGACAGGGTGAGAGGAACTGCCCAGCATTCGGGCCCCCTGCCTGCGACATGACCTGAAGCTGAACACAGGCACAGCAGCCATGCCTCAAGGCCAGAGAGAGAAGAGGAACATTCCGGACTGAAGGAGTGGCCGAGACAGTGGCACACTCTGGCCGTGGCCCTGGCGTGAGCGCACTGTTGGGTGGGGAAGGGACAAGTTCCTTGGGGCAGTGCCCAACTCTTCTGTACGTCTTCAGCGAATCCTCCACGAAACACTTAAGCAAACAGATGCTCAGAGAGCATATCTGTATGACATGGTTTCCAACACAAAAACATGAAGATTTTATTATTCCAGCACAAAATTAAAATCTTACTAGCAAACAATGTGAAGTGGAAGAGAAGGTGAGAGCTGCGCAGCTCTGGTCAGTGTGGCAGGCGTCAAAAGGACCACGTCATCCTGTTTTTAAAGTGCACATCATGTTTTTGTGAACTCAGAGGTCACATTACTGAAGCTCAACAGGCGACTGGCATGTGTCTCCACCGTTTGCAGGGCAGACGCAGATCAGCAGCCCCTGGCTGGGCAGGAAGCACGCACAGCCTGCCGCCCCCACACCAGGGCCCAGGAGGGAACCCGCCACCCCCACCCCGGGGCTCGGCAGGAAACCCGCACAGTCTGGCCGTCCTGAGAGACGTCAAAGCCAAGCAGGCCAGGCACCCGGGAGGAAGGACGCAGCCAAGAGACCATGAAGAGGCCGTGCTTTCCCTGAGCGTCAGGACGGTGGGTCTCATGCCTCCCTCACCCTTGAATATGTCTGCCAACGTGCCCAGCATGGCCTGAGACTCTGTCATTTAAAAATGAGCTCTGAAATATTTTGGACACTCCGGGAAGCAAAGGAGGGCTGGTGAGGGAAGCTCAGGAGGGCTGGTGGGGGAAGCAGGGCGTCCAGTGCTCCTCTGAGTCTCCTCCTGAAACAGACTCAGAGGTGTGGTTCTTTCCCAGAAACAGGGATCATGAACATACCCGGGAAAACCCAGCCGGGTCCCCAGCATTCAAACACAGGCCCCTGAAGGGGCAGAAGAGCGCGCAGCTGGCCAGGCCAGGCCGACAGGAGGACAGAGGGCGGCGGGGGAGTGGCGAAACAGCCTCACCTCTCCTAGAAGCCGCACAGGTTAGAAGAGCCACCGTTATTCCCCAAACACCACGCAGAAGAGCTCCACTTACTGCTCCGAGCATGATCCTGAAGATGAGCCACCGGAAGCCCCACAGGACAATCCGGGATGTGGGGGTGTGCTGGGGCAGCCTCGACAGCCTCCACAGCGGGCAGAGGAAGATTCCCAGGAACCCCGTCTCCAGAAGCTGGGAGTCCCATCCTGAAACGACGAGACATACCAAAGGTGAGTTAATGAAAGCCACACATTTCACAAAGAAATCATTTCAGAAACTCAGTTTAATGGAAATGGTCCTTGAGACAGGGCTGACCTTGCTACTGAGAGGCACCAGCCCCCACATATTAGTCTCAACATCGACACGCAAGGTCAGGTCTGCAGGAGTGGGAGCTGTGGCATGGGACCCGGGGCCTAGGTTGGGGCTTCCTGTGACCTTGGCACCCTTCGCCCTGAAGGGAAAGGCCCCGCTCTGATGTCCGCCACCTGCCACCCTGCAGAACACTGCACGGACCTGACATCTGAGAATGCGCCCTGCACACGTGCTGCGGGCAGACCTTGGAGGAAGCCTTTCCTCTCCCATAGGTTTGCATGAAAACAGCTTTCACCTTCTTCCCAGCCTGGAAGCAGCATGGGGAGGCAGCACTGGGGCGGCAGCATTGGGGGGGCAGCAATGGGGAGGCAGCACTGGGGAGGGCAGCACCGGGGCGGCAGCATTGTGGGGGCAGCACTGGGGAGGCAGCACTGGGGGGGGGCAGCACTGGGGCGGCAGCACTGGGGGGGGGGCAGCACTGGGGCGGCAGCACTGCGGGGGGCAGCACTGGGGCGGCAGCACTGGGGAGGCAGCCCAGCCTCCATGTGAGGCAGCGTCTCCCTCTGGCCCTGTCCTTCCCAGGCAGGCACGGAAGCCAGGCAAGGATGCAGAGACAGGTCATGGTGGGTCCACACGGAACCAACACCGGTTAGCCCCTCGCAGGCCCAGGATAAGGCAGCAGCTCTGCCGCTGGATGTGGGGGACACATGGGGGCCCAACGGATTCTTCGCACTGGAAACCCGGCATAAGAACACGGATGCGGGTCGCCCTCCCAGTGCTATTCTCAGACGTGGAGCCACCGTGAGTGTGGCTGCTGAAAACTGCCCGCAGCTCGCGTCTGTCCATGGCAGGTCACGTCCCAGGGCCCCAGAGACCCCACAGGCCGGGCTCCCTCCTGGGCTCTGAGGATGCCGGATGGGACAGAGGCCACCCGTGGCCCAGCTTGACAACGATCACACGACTCACAACACCACAGTGTCTACTCACCACAGAGCGGACGGGAGAGTGCGGAGGGGATGCAAACAGAGACTCGCAGGGGTGGCATCTACATACCACAGAGCAGATGGGAGAGTGCGGAGAGGATGCGGACGGAGGCTTGTGGGGGCAGTGCCTACGTGCCACAGAGCGGACGGGAGAGTGCAGAGGGGAAGCGGAGGGAGGCTCGCGGGGAGCTTCCTCCAACCACTGGTGCAACTCATCTCTACCTGAGATACTACAGTAAAGTCAAAAGCCTGTGAAGAAGCTGCTACAGCAGCACTGGATTGTAACCCAAAGTACAAAATAAACACCTGCAAGTCCACACTGACGTGCGCCAGTTATTGAATAAACAGATCGGCGTGCATGGAGGCAGCGCGACCCCGGTCTCTGAATGGACAGACGGTCGGTCCTTATGCTGCCCCGGCTTGTGGAGGGCACAGGCTGCCAAGCTGACGCCTGCTGGTCTCTCAGCAGGACCCCCTCCACCTCGCTCACGCCCCACGCTCGCTGGGCCCCATCTTCCCCACGGAAGCCAGAGCCGCCTGGCTGGCTGGGCCCTGCAGACACCCTGGGAAGGAAAGGGTTGCCCTGGGCCCACCTGCTTCTGTTTTCTTTGCTTGGGTCTTGTGGAATTCCAGCAGCTGCGCGGCGTGCACAAGGGCTGCCATTGTTCTCCGCCTCAGCGTGGCGGACGACGCGTCCCCAGGAAAGTCAATAAGCAGCGCGCTGCCAGGGCGGCCTCAGCGCCAAGGCCAGGGCCAGGGCTCTCCAGGCAGCTCTCACCCAGCAAACACCAGCGCTGCCTGAAGCGAGCCCGAGGCACCCGAACGAGGCGGCAACACACAGGGCCACGGCACACGCTGCCGCTGCCGGAGAGAGGAGCCGTCCTCGCCCCGCCTCAGCACCTTTCCCGTTGCGCAGCTGCACGCACTGCCTGCTGGGCGCCAGCATCTGCACGCACTGCTCTTCCCCAGGGACCTCCCTTCCCTTTAGCCAGGGGGACGGCTCCGGGAGGGCCCCTGCTCCACTCCACTGCCCCGGCGTCGTTTCCACCTCGTGCTGTGCTGGGCCTTCCGGGAGACTGAGCACAGCCCCGTGAGGAGCCTGACGCGCTCTGCCTGGGGAACTGGGCAGTAGCTCTCGTGGGGAACATTCACTTCCACGGCCGCTGCGCTCCTTCCTGTGACACAGACAGTGCTGGCCCAATCACCGGAGAAACTGCGTGTGCAGGGTCCAGGGAGCCGCTCCTGAGCCCTGCCCGCTGGACAGGGTGCGACACCCCACTCCTGCCCTGGCGCCTCGCCCGGCGCACCCATGTTAATGGCTCATTGCCTGCTGGATGCCCCGATGCTGGTGCGGAGGAAATGCAGTGCCCCAGCATCCAGGCACAGGTGGGCACTGATGCTTCTCAGCTGCCCTCCCCCTCAGGATTCACGCAGATCCACAGCCAGGCTAGTGCCCAAGGCAGGAGCATGTGGCCTGCAGGCCCAGCCAGCGCTGCAGGTCACTGTACTGTGCCATTCATAGACATCAGAAAAGGGAGAAACAAGGACGCAGCCTCATAACTGCCTTGCTGGAGACAGTTTAGGGTTTGAAGGCTCTGGATGTCAGGTCTGCAGCCACAGGAGGCGTGGGGCACACAGAAGAGAGAGGCTTCATTGTGGGGCAGCCCGAGGCACATGGCGAGGCCAGGGCCAGACCTGCAGGCCCCTGACGCCCCGACAGGGATTGAGGCCTCGGTTTATAACGGAACTTTAAGATGAAATACTCGGAAGAGAAAATCTGCAGACAATGGCAAATGCCACATGGCGCCTCTTGGAGTGGCTTCCTAGAGCTCTAGACTTTGGAATCAGTTCTCACCATTGTTGATGGGCCACGAGGCCAGGGCGGCTACAGTTGCACGCACGGTCTTCTGAGGCCCTACGAGATGCTGAGCCCTGGGGACAGGGACATCCCCACCACTGCAACCTGGGCCGTCCCAGACCCCTCCTGGGAGGGGAGCAAACGTCTCCACCTTGAAGGGTTGAAGGGGGACTGCAGGTTGCTTCAGTACAAACCCTTCTGGCACCCTGTGAAGACAGCCCTGACCCAAACGGGGAGAAGGCTGGGCAGGCCAAGACCCGGGGAGGCTCCCCACACCCGACCTTCCTGCTCTGCAGGACACAGACCAGACGCTCGCTCGTAGGGTTCACAAAAGAACACACACTGCTATGGGCCCTGAGCCCCGTGATCGCTCCAGCTCTCGAAGTGCAAAACCAGACACTCCCCCTCCTTCTCCATGACCACTGGTGACACACTCCCTCCCTCCCTCCCTCCCTCCCCATGATCATTGGTGACACACTCCCTCCCTCCCCATGACCATTGGTGACACACTCCGTCCCTCCCATGATCATTGGTGACACACTCCCTCCCTCCCTCCCATGATCATTGGTGACACACTCCCTCCCTCCCTATGATCATTGGTGACACACTCCGTCCCTCCCATGATCATTGGTGACACACTCCCTCCCTCCCTATGATCATTGGTGACACACTCCCTCCCTCCCCATGATCATTGGTGACACACTCCCTCCCTCCCTATGATCATTGGTGACACACTCCGTCCCTCCCATGATCATTGGTGACACACTCCCTCCCTCCCTCCCCGTGATCATTGGTGACACACTCTGTCCCTCCCTCCCCATGATCATTGGTGACACACTCCCTCCCTCCCTTTCCCATGACCATTGGTGACACCCTCCCTCCCTCCCCATGATCATTGGTGACACACTGCCTCCCTCCCTTTCCCATGATCATTGGTGACACACTCCCTCCCTCCCCATGATCATTGGTGACACACTCCGTCCCTCCCATGATCATTGGTGACACCCTCCCTCCCTCCCCATGATCATTGGTGACACACTCCCTCCCTCCCTATGATCATTGGTGACACCCTCCCTCCCTCCCCATGATCATTGGTGACACACTGCCTCCCTCCCTTTCCCATGATCATTGGTGACACACTCCCTCCCTCCCCATGATCATTGGTGACACACTCCCTCCCTCCCTATGATCATTGGTGACACACTCCCTCCCTCCCTCCCCATGATCATTGGTGACACACTCCCTCCCTCCCATGATCATTGGTGACACTCTCCCTCCCTCCCCATGATCATTGGTGACACACTCCCTCCATCCCATGACCATTGGTGACACACTCCCTCCCTCCCTCCCCATGATCATTGGTGACACACTCCCTCCCTCCCTTTCCCATGACCATTGGTGACACACTCCCTCCCTCCCCATGATCATTGGTGACACACTGCCTCCCTCCCTCCCAAGACCATTGGTGACAAAATTTCACTGCCTTGGAATCAGATGGAAATGTGGTTTCTCTGAACTAAATCTCCGAGTGCTGATCAGTAATGTTATGTAGTGACTGACACAGAGGGCCACACAGCTCTTAGCCCTAAATCGGCATCTCTGAGGACTCTGGCCTTGCTGCTGCCTGCTTGGCTGGCCCAGGAAGGGCATCCCCCGAGGCCTGAAGGCTTGCAGGGTTTTCACCGTCCCGTGCTCACTTCCTAGATGGCAGGGTCCTGGGCTACCTGTTTTAATACCACCGATTTAAAAACAGCCAAAGAAAAACTCACCCTAGATCCGGCTCTGCAGAGCCAAGGGGCGACCAAGGGGTGACTCTGGAGACATTCAGGCTGGGCGGGCCCTGTGTGCATAGGTGTGAGGCATGGGTATGGATGGGTCTGAAACACCAGAGGAGCCAGGCGCAGGATGGGGGCAGAGAGCAGGCAGAGACCACAGGGTGGCACGGAGAGCTCTCTTCATCCTCACAACGGCCAGGGTCCCTCACTCCGCGGCCAAGCTCCTAGGCACCTGCTCCCCAAATAAAACCCAGGCAGAGATGCGTGCTCACCTTTATTTTCTATTTATGGGAATCAGAGGTTGAGGAGGGACCCTCTGCCACTGAAGAACCAGAAGATTCGCCACCAAGAGGCGAGATCTGCGCTTGATGGCCTGGGGCACGTGGGAACATGTGGAGGGGCACCTGGCAGCTGCTCCGGGCTGGGCTGGGCTGGGCAGCCAGCAGCACACTCATGGACCACCAGCCTTGGCGACCCCAATCAGAGGATGGAGGGTCCCAGGCCAGCCTAGGGACAGGGTGCATTGTTGGCCAGGCAGGGTGCTGGGGTGGAGCCTGAGCTGGGGTTTTCCAGACAAAAGTCCTGGAGGCCAGCAGCCGTGTGGGATGACAGACACGCAGGGTGGGGTGACTGTGGTGCCTCGGGCGGGTGAGATGAGCACCATCACCGGGGGCCAGAGCAGGTGAGACACGGGGGCCGGGGCACGTGGGACACAGAGGCCGGGGCAGGTGAGACACAGGGGCCTGAGGCAGGTGACACCCAGGCGCTGCTTGGCCACCAGTGAGGGGCAAAGGCTCGGAGAGTACAGAAGCTGTGCAGGGTGGGGGCAGCCAGCCTCAGGACACAGGGAGGGATGAGGGGCCAGTGGGTTGTGGGCTGAGCCGCCTCCGACCAAGGAAGAAACGTGATTTAACACAACGTTTTGGAGGTGCAAGTCACTGCAATGGCCACTGTAGGAGAGAACGCCAGCTGAGGCCTCATTAACTCTGTGGAAACTATTTTAGTTACTTAGAGAGAGTCATTAAATATAGCACAGATGGATCCTTCAAAAATGACAGCCACCATCCACGTTAGAAACAGGAAATCCATTAAGTTCGCTGTTAAAATCGGGGACGAGGGAGCAAAGCGCTTCCCTCTTGACTGCCTGTCACTCAGCTCTGCGCCGGGCCGCCCTCTGCCACCCCAGGGGCTTCTAATGGCGGCCCCAGAGAGAGCTGGGAGCTTTTAAAAGTTTCCTTCGTTTTTACAGGTTATATTTTAGGCTGAAAAGTTATGAAATAGCACTGCAAATCTTACTTTGCACTATCATGGAACAGAAGGGCTGTGGGCTACAGACGCCCCTGGGGCTGGATGATGGGGGCTGGGGAGATCGGCTCTCGGTGCGCCAGTGGCGGGCGTGGGCACTGGTAGGCCACACCCACATGGCCCTGGGACACCAGGTGGCCTTGTCTGAGATCCGCCCACATGCAGAGCCCCAGACCCCACTTCTCCATGTCTCTGGCCACGGGGAAAACGTCTTTTGTGACCATGTTTGAAAAGGCTTCAGAGGGGCAAGTGCAGGCTCTGCCACTGAGGCCTGCGGCTTTGGCTCCCTCATTGGCTCCCTGGCAGCAACTGAAGGTACGTCAGGAACACCCCTCTCCTGGCAACTGGCCACGTCCTGGGTGTCCCCACGCAGATCCTCTGAGTGTTGAGCTCCGGGTCTGTTATGGCCATTGCTCTACACAGCCAGCTCTGGGATCCCCTGAATATTGAGCTCTGGGTCTGTTACGGCTATTTCTCTGCACAGCGAGCTCTGAGAGCATGAGTACTGCTCAGCGTCGGGGATGGAGATGCCACCCAGGGGCTGCCATGCTGCAAACTCATCTTGAAGGCAGAGCTAAAGTCACGCGTGTGGGCCCATCTGCAGCCCAGCACACAGAAGCAATCCTGTGGAGAACCAGGCCCAAAGCCACTCTCATGCCGGTACCATGCGGGACGGGTCACCACCATCTCACCTCCCCCAAGCACACGGGCAACACACAGGCATGGTGTGGCCGCGCCGAGCACATGCTGCACAGGCCCACGTGAAGAAATGCCACACGTGTGCACTGCGGGCAGGCGCAGGCCCACGTGAAGAAATGCCACACGTGTGCACTACGGGCAGGTGCCATTCTGGGGGCTTGTCCAGGCCCGCTGACCCCTCTGGCTCACTGGAGATGACCAGGCAGGGCTGCCCTCCCCTAAGAGACATGCCCATCCCTGTACCAGGGGTGTTTGCAGGGGTGCTGGGAGGTCCTGATCTCAGCCCCACCCCAGAGGTGTCCCAGGGGACAGGAGTGCTGCTGTGCTCACCCGGCACCCCCAGCCTCCTCCTGACCGTGGGCTCCTTCCCTCCTCTGGGATTGACCAGGCTGTGTCTGGAGTGGACTGCAGCTCCCTGGCCTGTGGTCACCCAGAGCCAAGCTCTGCACAGGAACCTCCAGAACCGGCCTGAGCTTCACAGCTGCGTCTGCCCGCTGGCCATGTCTCATGTCCTGAGGACGTTTCACAGGAGGGCTGCTGTTCTGCTGCCGGCAAGACATATAGGTGCAGAGCTGGGGACGTGGCATCGGGACGTGGCGCGGGGCGGCTGGCTGGGTTAAACCAGAGATCAGATGGCAAACGGAAGAGCATTTTCTAGTAACCAGACATCTCTGAAAGCGCTGGTTAAGGGCTTTCGTGCTTTAGATAAAATTACGTTAACTGCACGCTCTCAGTTACGAGGAATTTAGTGGACTGTTACATATTTTAAGGCTGTCTGTGGGCGCTGCCGAGAAACAGGAAGTGGCCTCAGTGACCCCCGTGCCCGGCCGTGCGGCTTGTTCATACTTGGTTGCCGTGACAACCAGACTTCCTAGCCCCAGATGTCCCTGTGGCTCAGCTCTGTGCAGGTGTCACCAGCTCTCGGGAAACAAATCCACAGTAATGACCTTAGCTATCTTTATTGGTTTTGGATAAATACGAAAATGTTTCCCGTCCACGGAAATTAGACTTCGCGGCAAACAGTGTTTAGGATTAATGTATTCCAAGTATTTCACCTAAGTCAGGCTGGCGGGCACCACACATTACCATTTCTTTGTCTTTTGTGACCCGGGCATGAAAAATGGCTGAAGTGTGTCGAGCCTCCAAGCGACTCATGAGACCCCAGAAAAGTGCTGGCCATCGTGGGCTGCGGGGACATTGTGCCCACGGAGCTGTCCTGGGTCACAGCGTGCCTCAAGGGCCCCGGCCCTTCAGGCCTTGAAGCACTCAAAGGCAGCCTGCATGGCTGAGAAGCACATATTAAATTGCATTTAACTTTGGTTCACTTGGATGTGAATTTAAGTGACCATGTGGGGCCAGTGTCCCGGGGTGCACCCCGACTCACATGTGGGGCCAGTGTCCCGGGGTGCACCCCGACTCTCATGTGGGGCCAGTGTCCCGGGGTGCACCCCGACTCTCATGTGGGGCCAGTGTCCCGGGGTGCACCCCGACTCTCATGTGGGGCCAGTGTCCCGGGGTGCACCCCGACTCTCATGTGGGGCCAGTGTCCTGGGGTGCACCCCGACTCTCATGTGGGGCCAGTGGCCTGGGGTCCACCCTGACTCTCAGCCAGTCCTGGGGTGGGCGCCTGCTCAGAGACACCTGTGGGATGTGGGTCTCACTCCCGAGCAGCCGTGGGACAAGCTCACAGCACCTGCCTGCTCCTCCCACGGGGGCTCCTGGGCTGGAGCCTGCACAGCCCAGCAGCATCCACATGCCTGCTGTGACACCTGTGTGGGCAGTCAGCGTGTCAGCGTGGACTCCCAGGCTGCAGAAGCACGTGTTACCCTCACCACACAGTCTCGGGGGACAGTCTGTTTTCACTCGCAGCTTTTCCAGACCCTCCCCTGACACTCGGCAGTCGGCGTTTCCAGGTGTGCTCAGTGTGGCCAACAGGCATGACCCACCTGACGTGGATGGTGGTGTGTCCAGGGGTTATGTGAGCTCACACACTCACAGAGAAGGAACGTGGGGGTTGGCACACCTGAGAAGTGGGCGAGAATCACCCCACATGTCCGGGGCAGGGGTCAGGGCAGCCCTGTGGCCTCTGCCTCATCTCTGTCAGGACCTATGATGGACACACACAGCTCCCGCCCCACCTCCATCACTGCTGAGCCCCCCCTGGGAAAGCTCATATCTCCAGTGCTCGCGAGAGGACAGCAGTGCCGGCAAGCACCAGGGCACAGGCCCCGCAGACGAGGGGTCTGGAGGCCGCTGGGGGCATTCCACCCACAGACCCACTCTGGACAGTGTGCGCCCTCGGAGGCAGGGAGGGCGTCCCACCCACAGACCCGCTCTGGACAGTGTGCGCCCTCGGAGGCAGGGAGGGCGTCCCACCCACAGACCCGCTCTGGACAGTGTGCGCCCTCGGAGGCAGGGAGGGCGTCCCACCCACAGACCCGCTCTGGACAGTGTGTGCCTTCGGAGGCAGGGAGGGCGTCCCACCCACAGACCCGCTCTGGACAGTGTGCGCCCTCGGAGGCAGGGAGGGCTTCTGGGCCGCAGTCTCATGTGGGTCACTCTCGGGGGCCTCGGGCAGCAGCAACTGAAGGAGGCAGCCACATCCTCAGGCCCACATCCTGGAGGTCTTGGGGAGAAAGACAGGAAGTATTTTCCTAGAAACACTGGTGTCCAGAGAGGACTGGGTTTCAGCTATATCAGGTGGCAGGGCCGCCCTGGGAGGAGCCTCACGGGGACCCACAGACAGAACTTGGGGGTGAGGGTGAAGCAGCCAGCATCCACAATGGGCTCCCCACCCCACAGCTCCACCCCGGGACCCCCTTCCTCCGAGGCAGTCAGGCTCCTGCCCCCGGCACCATCCTTCCGGCCTTGGTCAAGACTCTGCCCGGACACCACCTCCAGGGCCTTGCTGGACAGGACATCCACACTGGCCCCAGCCTGTCAGCCCCCAGCACAACATCTGCACCAGCCCTGGCCCGTCGGCTCGGCTCCCAACACAACATCCACACTGGCCCCAGCCTGTCGGCCCCCAGCACGACATCCACACTGGCCCCAGCCTGTCGGCCCCCAGCACGACATCCACACTGGCCCCAGCCCGTCGGCCCCTAACACGACACCCACACCGTCCCTGGCCCGTCGGCTCAGCCCCCAATACAACATCCGCACCGGCCCTGGCCCGTCGGCTGGGCCCCCCACACAATATCCACACTGGCCCCAGCCCGTCGGCCCCTAACACGACATCCACACTGGCCCCAGCCTGTCGGCCCCCAACACGACATCCACACCAGCCCTGGCCTGTCGGCTGGGCCCCCAACACGACATCCACACTGGCCCTGGCCCTCGGCTTGGCCCCCGACACAACATCCACACCAGCCCTGGCCCGTCAGCTCGGCCCCTGACACAATATTCACACTGGCCCCAGCCCGTCGGCTCCCAACACAACATCCACATTGGCCCTGGCCCGTCGGCTCAACCCCCAACACGACATCCACACCGGCCCCGGCCCGTCAGCCCCCACAGCACGCACTGCATGTCCACACTCTCCTCTCTACCCACCACACCCCAAGCGCCGGCTCCACACAGATGCAGGAAAGCATCAGGACAGGAAAGCACAGGAAAACGTGCTTGCCAGGCAGGCGGACCGGAGAGGTGAGCAGAGACGCAGAGCCTCAGACGAAGGCCAGGCCCACTCCAGAGCAAGAACTAAAATCTCCAGAGCACCGATGCCCCTGGGCTGAGCTCAGCAGCAGAGTGGAGAACAGAAAGAAAAGGCAGTGAACACGAAGACATAGCAGCCACAGTGACTCATTCTAGAGACGAAAGGCTTTTAGAAAACACCAACAGAAGCACAGGGCCCAGGAGCTGGTGGGAGACAGGGAGAGGCCTGACGTCCACGTCCACGGAGCTACAGGAGAGGAGAGAGAACACGGGGCAACCCCCCAAATATTGGCAAAAATTATCCAAATTTGGTAAAAAGTAAGCATGTCATAGTCAAAAAACTGGCAACCGAAGATAAAATCCCCAAAGCCATCAGAGAAACATAACACATTACACTGGAATGCGAGGAATGACAGTCGACTTCCCGTCCAAAACGAGGGACAGATGGAGAGAGGGAGCCAGGCGCTGATCCTTCCCCAGGGGCCCCTGCACGCCCAGAGCAGGCATCTGCAGGCGTCTCCAGCAGCAAAGGACACCGCTGCTCTCCCCGGGGAGCTTCCAGTGTCATCAGAGCCTGAAGGAGGAAGCAACTCGGCACCACGTGGCCCAGAGCAGGTGTGGCGGGAGCTGGCCTCGGTCAGCAGGTCGCCCGGGTCTCTGTCTCAGTGCTCAGCAGGGCAAGGACAGGACAGAACGGGCCCCATCACAGACTGCGCTTAGAAGGAACTCAGTAAAACAAAGACCATTTTCATCTGGGGGTAACTCAAGGAGGTAAGACTGTGAGTCAAGTGCCTTGGAGGATAAGAAGTCCAGGTAAGTAGAAGGCAGGAGGAAGCTTCCCTAATATCACCTACAAATCTGCTTCCACTGGGGCATTCTGTTCCCCTTTTCAGACAGCGCAGAGCCCTCCTGCGGTGAAGACAGTCGCCATAGCCCTTCTTGAGGGGCCGCTGGGTCCAAGACCTCCTGGGTGGGCACACGGACCTGCGCTCCCTGCAGAGAAGTGGACTAGACAGGCCCTGTGGAAAGTTCACCAGCGAGCCAGGCACCGGCACAAAGCCAAACCTCCCGGTGGAGTGTGTGGGTGCAGAGACAAAACGCTCCACGCATTCTCACGGGGACTCGACCTTAGAACAAGACAGCTGTATCTCTGTACAAATGGGGGTGGTGACGAGTGGGGATGAGGGGACTTTCTAGGGTGATGGCCACTCCCTATACCTTGATAGGGCTCGTGCAAGTTCTTTATTGAGGGAAAGATACAGTGCGCGGTGAGTTCCAGCTAATGATGTGCAGGCTGAAGCACCTGGGGAAGCATTGACACCAGCCCCACCCTGATGTGCGCTGAAGCACCGATGCAGGGACGGGGGACACGGGTGAGGAGACCCACTACGTAACGACGCAGCAAACTCCGTAAACAGAACCTACGGCATCCAGGCAGTCCCTGTGCAGGTTTTACTATACAATGCACCGACGCAGTGACGGGGGACACGGGCAAGGAGACTCACTACATAACAACGCAGCAAATCCCGTAAACAGAACCTACGGCATCCAGGCGGTCCCTGTGTGGGTTTTACTATACAATTCTTAGGAGAAAAACAAAGGTTAAAAGGTTTGAAATGTAAAAAAGATTGACTACATAGAAAATTTAAAAACAAAACATAAGTAAGAGAATCTACAGAAATAGGCTTACCCGCTGAGAGGTGTTAGCAAGGTCTGGGCGGAACATTAAAAATCCTGTGAGCGGGCCTGGAAACCAGCGTTCCCCCACAGCTGAGGAGTAAGGGGAGAGAAGCAGCTGTTTATCCCAGATGAGGTCCAGAGAGACGCATTCCAAGCAGCCGACACGGGACAGAGGCGACGAGGGAGGGCGGCCTGGACAGAAAACTTCCAGGCAGATCAGGGCACCCTGTCTCGCAGGACCAGCCATGCTCCTTGGCAGCAACCACCCAGGGGCTTTCTCACAGGCAGATGAGGGCAGCCTCTGATCCCTACACAATCTCGCCTCCACAGCAAGGTGGGAGAAGGCAGCCACCTCCCAAGGGGGGCCACAGAGGGGGTTCTGATCCAGCTGTGAGCTCTCACCCCCAGCCCACAGCGACCGGTAGCCAGGTAGGCAGAGTGGCCACCAGGGAACTGATCCAGCAGGACCTGAAGCAGGGAGACAGCGCACGGGCATCCGCCCAACACGGCCAGCCCTTGTGTGGACAAACAGCTGAGAAAAGGCATTACTAACATGGACGTGAAGAAAGTCGCCTCGGTTTTAAGGTGTGATGTGGTGTTGGTGTCGTGTTGTTGCAAAGGCCCTGTCCGAAAGTCACCTCGGTTTTCGGGTGTGATGTGGTGTTGGTGTCGTGTTGTTGCAAAGGCCCTGTCTTCAGGTGTATGAGGAGGCATTTCCAAATGCAGGAATGTGATGCCTGGGATCTGCCTCATGGCAAAACAGAGCAGGGGAAAGGAGTGTGGGGCGGATGTGGCAGCTGCAAACACCGGCACAGTGCACTGTGGCCTACAAGGGTCCCCAGCTGTCCACAGTTCATTCCTCCCCATTGTGTGGCTTCCTGAACAGCCATGTATTTCCTATCTCTAACCGCTGAGGGGCTGAGAAGCTGCAGCACCCCAGTAGCAACGGGCACCCCAGCACCCACATCTTGGTCTCTAAACACCTTCCCCACTAAAGCATCAGGCTTCTCAGGGAAGAGCTTGATCCACGGCTGGAAAGATAAAACAGGAGATGGTTGTCTGGCAGCGTCATAAACCAGGCGGAGCATAGGACAGGCGGCAGAGGGCGCGAGGCCTGAGTCAGGGAGCAGGGGGAGCGCGGGACCGGTGGCAGAGGGCATGGGGGCCCTGAGTCAGAGACAGCAGGGGAAGCACGGGATGGGCGGAAGAGGGTGTGGCGACCAGAGTCTGCATCTTTGTCTGTGTTTCCCCTGGCCTGGGGGCCATGCACTGAACCTGCACCCGTGTCTGCGTCTCCCCCAGCCGGTGGCCTCAACAGTGTCTCATAAGACCAAAAGCGCTTCTGGCCTCTCTGCTGCTCGCCCAACTCCGGATGCACATGCCTTTGCACAGCAGGGAAGCCCCACAGGGCAGTGTGAGGACGACGACAGCTCACCCTACCAGACAGTGACCACCACTACTGGTTAAGCAGAGAGAGGGACCCATCTCAGCAGCTGCTTTTATGTGTCTTCCTATAAATGTCATCAAGCAAAGACCTCAAAAAGGATCCCGGTGGTTTGCACCGATAGTCCCGACTACTCAGGAGGCTGAGGTGGCAGCATAGCTTGAGCCCAGTAGTTTGAGACTAGCCTGAGCAACAGAGCAAGATCCCAGCTCTAAAAAAAGAGAAATCCTCCTTAAGAGCACTGCTTTAGAAGGAAGTGGAGGAGGGGCTGTGGAGTCTGAGCCTTACCCTCAATACAATGAGGTCACCTGCTCCTGGGAACCATCTTAGGATCCCTGGGATGGGCAGAGGGACAGACTCATCAGTGGCACCCAATCTGGCAGAGTTAACCTGTCCCACAATCTCCAAATCCAGAGGCCTACAAAGTATCTGCTCCAAGCAGTAACAATGAGGTCCTGAGCGGAAATCTTCACAAAGTGGAGAGAAAAAACTGATGGATTATCCAATGTGTTTGATTCTATAAAAACAACAGTATTGGAAAGGGTTGACTAGTTGTGCTGGTAAAGTTGGAACAAATTAGTGAGATATGATCAGAGATGAAAAACTAAGCCAATCAAAAAAGAAGAGGCAACTATGAACTCCAGGAAAAATGAAGAGTTATTAAAAAAAAGTTACTATAGTTCACTATTTGGCTCAGCAGTCATAATATTTAGAGTCAAAATAATGTAAAGACAAACTAATAAAAATTATATTTGTGACACAGCTATACTGATGATGATGAGAAGGACATTAGGGCGTGTGAGGGCAATCCCTGTCGTTCATAAGAGGACATGTATACACAGTGTCTAATCGTGGTATGTGAAGAATAATCCACATAAACCTATCAGTCAGAAAGACAGACAAATACCAGAGTAAGCGTGGGAAGTGATAAAAGCGTTGTCTGGAGAACAGCATGTGGCTGAGAAGTGGCACGGCAAGTGCTTCTGTTTGTATTAGAAGTCGGGTAGTACAATTTGACTATTCACGCACATGCCTAATTTTTAAAAATAATTTAAAGAACAATCTTCAGGCCACACTGGTCACAGTGTAATAAAATCAAAGCTGAGAAACGAAAGGCCACCTGTAAGACCCTGAGCATGTGGCGTTTTCGAAGCATTTCTCCAGGTGGTCCTTGGTCTAGAGGCATTAGCACTGAAGGTTATAAAACCACACCATCGGCCACTGTCAGGGGCAGCCGGGGGTCTCAGATGACAGGGTAGGGCAGGGACATAGCCAGAAGTGGGTAGCCACCCTCCAGATGGCTTTCATTAGCAGAGAAGAAGAGACAGAAAATAGCTGAACCAACTCCAGGCACTGGAAATGATAAACCACTTTCTCCCAGAAAAAGCAAGCAACCTACAAGAGGCAAAAATTAATGAGCTAGAGTATATTTTAAAATTCTGATAGATAAAACCAGCTCTTTGAAAAGACCCATAAACGGGATGATCTATGGCGGTTTCGGCAAGGGAGAGTGAGGAAAAGGAGGAAACAAGTATTAAGGCCCAGGCGAGAGAACGGACGCAGACCTGCTAGGGGGTGGCAAGGCCACCGGCACAACCTGCGCCCTACAGCCGGCAGCGGGAGGGTGGAGGGGAGGAGCGCGTGCAGTGAGACCCTGGTCTGCAGAGTGCTGGCAGCAAGTCCCCGAACGCCTGCTGGGCTCAGCTGCCCCCTGCAGAATGGGTGGTGATGAAATCGCCCTCTTCAGCCACCACAGGGCCACACAGGAAGCTCCATGCTCGCTGTCACTGTCACTAATCCACTACGAATGAAGAGCAGATGCCACCAAACATCCTGCATCCATACAGTCTAACAAAAACAATTACAAAGCAATGTCGAAGATTCTAGATTAAAGCCACCCAAGTGGGTTCAGCACTGGAAGTATGAATTACAGCAACAAAGTGGGTTCCAGCACTGGAAGTATGAATTACAGCAACAAAACAGTTCTTCGGTAGTTTAGAATTCTGCATAGTAAAGAGATAACCACGTTTTCAAAACAAAAATGGGTAACAACGTGATGGGAGAAATTCAAAACCAACAAAATGTTAATGATCATGTGAATGAGACAAAATGGCCTTTGAAATCTATTTTCTGGGTGGGCCTGGTGGCTCATGCCTGTAATCCCCTAAAGCACTTCGGGAGGTCAAGAGAGGAGGACAGTTTGAGCCTAGGAGAGTCCAAGACCAGCCTGGACAACATAGCAAGACCCTGTCACTATAAAAAAGAAAATAAAAAAATTAATCAGGTGTGGTGGTTCATGCCTGTGGTCCTAGCTACTTGGGAGGCTGAGGTGGGAGGATCACTTGAGTCTGGGGAGGTCGAGGCTGCAATGAGCCGTGATCGTGCCAGTGCAGTCCAGCTTGGACAACAGAGCAAAGCCCTGTCTCTGAAAAAAAACTATATACATATGCTTTTCTTCTAGGTTCAATTTAGTAATTTTCACCAGATATTAGTAAGTGAAAAAAAGGGAATGAAAGAAATGTATCTAATATGGCCTTGTTTGAGTAAAGCAAACATTTACCCCTAAATCCTGTATGTGCATCTGCATGTGTGTCTATGTGTGTGCGTGTGCACGTTTGCATATGATCTGTGTATGTCTGTGTGTGCACATGTGTGCACGTGTTTGCATATGATCTGCATACATGTCTGTGTGTGCACATGTGTGCACATGTTTGCATATGATCTGCATACGTGTCTGTGTACACATGGGTGCACCTGTGCTTGCATATGGTCTGCATACGTGTGTGCGCACGTGTGCACACGTTTGCATATGATCTGCATACGTGGGTCTGTGTGCCCATGTGTGCACGTTTGCATATGATCTGAATATGTCTGTGTGTGCATGCACACACCTGTGTTTGCATAGTCTGCATATGTGTATACACGTGTGCACGTGTGTTCACATATGATCTGCATACGTGTCTGCATGCATGCACGTGTTTGCATATGATCTGCATGTGTTTGCATAAGTTCTGCATACGTGTGTGCATGTGTGCACGTGTTTGCCTATGATCTGCATTGTGTCCATGTGTGTACTGTTTGCAAATGATCTGCATACGTGTCTGTGTATGTCATGTGTGCTCGTGTGTTTGCACAGGATCTGCATACGTGTGTCTGTGTGCGCATGTGCACACGTGTGTTTGCATATGTCTGTGCTTGGGTACAAATCTGAGTTGGCATGAAGATAAGAATGGACAGAACCAGGAGGTTAACATAGGGTGGATGAAAATTAGATGAAAAAAGACTACCCTAAAAACAAGTGCCCACCAAAGTTGTGCACGCACACGTGTGAAGAAGGTGGAACACGGGACCACGGCATACACCCTAAGGGGCCCCGGCGTCCACCCAGAGGCTTCCTCTTCTTCACTGTGCTGGCTGCATGCAGGACCCCAGGGACCCCGCAGGTCACAGCCAGGATGTCAGCTGCTCCCTGGATCCCCATTTGCCGCCTCTCCTGAGAGTCCTCCCCTTCTAGCCACAGGAGTCCTCCCTGGGCAGCACCCCGGGCCTACGCTGGGGTCCCTGTGGCCCAAGAAGACAGCCTGGCAAGTGGTGACAGAGAAGCCACCAGGCGAGAACACCACTCCTGGAGCCAAGAAAGACCCCGAGACCCCAGTGGAGAGCACTGGAGGGTCCAGAAGGGCCACTGCACCCAGGCGGAGACTCAGGCCGAGAGGCTTCCAGAGATGGAGCCAAGTCTGAGGGCAGCCCCTCCTTCTCTCATGGCCAACCAAGGGCCGCTCGTGGTGAGGACGCGGCAGAAGCCGTTCAAGAGCCTCTCTCACCTTGGAAATGGCCCGTGGAGATGGCTCACAGCTAGCCCATGTCACGTGGGGGGCTCTAAAAGTCACCCAAGTGGGCTTCCCTGTCCTTCCTATGAAGAACACAACCAGACACTGAGACTAGAGACACGCAGGACCACAGTCACTCACGCCCCAGGTGACAGAGAAGGGCTCTGCCTCCCGGTTTGAGGGAACCCTCCGGAACCACACTCTATAGGATGCTCCTCCCCCAGGGAGGGGCCGTGCAGTTAAATCAACACAGGAATGCAAGAGAAAGGACCCAGAGAGGAGCTGGCTCGGCCTGCTGGTTGCAGTCTGGCAGCTGGGCGAGCTCATGGCAGAGGCCATGGAGGCTGCCTCTGATTAGGGAATAATTTAATTAAAAGAAACTGCATTCCTGACCCTGGGAGCTGGGAAGGGGAGGGAAGGGCCATCAGCTAAAGCAGGGACAGGAGGGCAGGGACTGGGGCTGCTTGGTGGAGCCTGGTGCAGCCCAGGCGGCTCGGAGCTCACCCGGCAATGGCTTCCTGCAGGCAGGCTCTGCTCCGGCACTAATAGGGCTTAATAAAAACTTCCAGTTGGTCCAGTAAACCCCTCATTAAGCTGTTTTTAAAGCATGAATTTAAGAGCGGCAAGGGTGAAGGGTCGCACGGAGCATTTAATTCACAACAGCTGGCGAGAGGTGCTGCCGCAATGGAAAGCACCCTAGCCCAGTGTCTGGGGCCCGCACACGCCTGGCGACACTTGGACTGTGCAGGGACAGCCTAGAAAGCAGACCTGAGAGGTGGGGAAGTTTCCTACTTGGCAAGAGCACAGCAGCAACACCCAGGAGTGGCCTGGTGAGCTTGGAAAGCCTCCGAATGTAGCGACAAACAACCGAATTCCAGCACAACCTGCAATGAAACCTGGGCCACGGCCCCACACAGGCACCCGACACTGGGACAGCCCGCCCGTCCCGCCTCCGCGGCTCACACAGGAGTGCCTGTTGCCGCTGAGATTCATTTCTCACACCCGCTACATGGACGTGCCCCCACAGCCTCCACATGTTTTCACCATAACCACAGTCCAATCCCAATGAGACCCAGGCCACCTGTGTGTCGGCGCTGACACCTGGCCCAGCATGGAGGAAGGCCCCAGACCAGCTGGCATTGGCCTTCCAGAAGATGAGGATAAACCAATCATTCATCAGTGGAAGATGAGGATAAACCAACCATTCATCAACGAAGTTTCTTACTCCAAGGAGCCCAAATTCCCTCAGGCCCTGGCCCGTCCAACTCTCACCTGGATGGGACTGTAGTAAGAAACAGAACCCACTTCCTACAAAGGAATATCCTGGGAAGGTGGAGACTTCCAGAACCCTTCCCTGGGTCCTGGAACCCTCACTCCTCTGCACGCCCCCAGCTGACACCCTCACTTCACTGCCCTGAGGGAGCAGGGTGCTGCAAAGGCCTCCAGCCCCTCCCCATAGGCAATCACCATCAACAGCCTGGTCCCCTGCACGAGCCCATCCCCACGCCCCACGAGCCCACCCCACGCCCCCAAGAGCCCCTCCTCACATCCCCACAGGCCCATCCCACACCCCCACGGGCCCACCCCACGCCCCCACGGGCCCATCCCTACACCCCCATGGGGGCCCAGTGGTGCAAGATGGGGGGGTAGGATCACCTGGAGGTAGACACCTGTACACACCCAAGTCTATCAGGCTAAAATCACAAAGAAATTACAAAACGATTTTGGGAGCCTAAAACACTCCAAAGGCCTTGGAAACCTGTTGGTCTTCCTCTGGGACTCCATCTGGGCACAAAGACCCTGCAAAATGGCCCAAGAGCTGAGCCGGAGGAAGCCCTGCGCTGCCCTGGCGCCTGTGGCCTCTGCCCCCTCCTCACACAAGGCTGCCCCCTGGTTCCAGAACCCCTCACCACGAGTGTCTCCTTCCCCTGGTCACATCTCAGCGGCCAGTGGAGTCACAATGCTGTCCCATCCCGCGCCTGAAAGCCCAGCCATCCCTCCCAGCTGCCCCAGGCCTGGGAGGGGCCAGAAAGCGTCTCCAGAAGCACTGGGGACCGGCCCTGGTCTCAGTCCCAGAACAACGGCTGTGGCCTTTGCTGTTTCAACCTCACCGAACTCTGCAGACGGAAGCCCCTTCCCAGAGCCTGCTCTCCATACAGAACCAGGTGCTAGGCATGGCGCCCCATGGGGGACGGGGACCACGCTGGAGGACAGGGTCCACACTCGGGGGATGGGGCCAAGCTGGGGGTCAGGCCCACACTTGGGGGAAAGTGCACTGTCGGGAGGGTGCCGGCAAAGGCGGTCTGGTCCTGGAGGGAAAGCAAGCCGCCCCACGGAGCCCTGCCACCCGCTGCTGCGGGTCCTCTCGGGTTCCCGCATCCTTTCCAATGCGCAAGGGCGGCTGGAGGCTCAAGAGACTCCCAGATCCAGGCTCACTGAATATCAAAAGGTGCACTCACTGCAGGGCAGCAGGAAGCAGCCACATTTGGGGCTGCGGAATTCATTACCGTCAGGCTCCTTCTTTGAAGTGAATGTTACCAAACTCAGCAGCCCTCAAAGCTCAGCTCTATCTAAACTCCAGCAGAAACACAGACGGCAGAATGGGGTTTAACAAATATTGTGGTTTTCCTGCGTCCTGGAAAGCGTGGCCCTGACGAACGCAGCTTCATCCTGCTCAGCGGTTGGGTCCGTCTGTGAACGGGGGCGCAGGACCCTGGGACACAGAGCCCAGGACAGCAGCGGTCGCGTCCACCTGAACGGGGGCGCAGGACCCTGGGACACAGAGCCCAGGACAGCAGCAGGCGAGCTCACTGGAGGGGCTCTTACAACAGTAGAGAGATGTGAACAGAGACCCAAAGACCAGCCTAGGCAGCACAGTGGGACCCCGTCTCCACAAAAAGTTAAAAATTAGCTGGCCATGGCAGTGCGCTTGTAGTCCCAGCTAATCGGGAGGCTGAGGCGGGAGGGTCGCCTGAGCCCAGGAGGTCAAGGAGCTGAGATTGCACCACTGCACTCCAGCCTGGGTGACAGAGCAAGACCCTGCCTTGAAAAGAAAAGAAACGAAACATAAACATTCTGTGGATGGTGTGGTCATCCTGAGAAAAAGGAAGACACTAGCGACCGGGGCTGTGCGGACTTCCCAGCCAGCGGCCGTTTCACTAAGAGCAGCCGTGTGTATTTCAGGCGGGTCCCGCTCACGCCTACAGCATTGTGAGGGCATGTCCTGGGGAGCCCACGCCAAGCCATGAGCCCTCAGAAGGCAGGGTTTGCTGCTGGTGAAATGTTAGGATCTTTGACTGGCAGCCTCTGCAGACTGCTAGGCTGAGAATGGTCTGGGGCCGGGTGCAATGGCTCATGCCTGTAATCCCAGCACTTGGGGATGCTGAGGCGGGCGGGTTACCTGAGGTCAGGAGTTGGAGACCAGGCTGGCCAACACTGTGAAATCCCATCTCTACTAAAAATACAAAAATTAGCCGGGCGTGGTGGCGGGCACTTGTAATCCCAGGTACTCGGGAGGCTAAGGCAGGAGAATCGCTTGAACCCAGGAGGTGGAGCTTGCAGTGAGCCAAGATCGCGCCACTGCTCTCCAGCCTGGGCGACAGAGCGAGACTCCGTCTCAAAAAAAAAAAAAAAAAAAAAAGGTCTGGGACCGCCCAGTGGGGAACCCACAGCTACATGCAGCCATGAAGCACGTAAGGTGCAGCCAACGCAAACAAGGACTGGAGCTTTTTATTTCGTTCAGTTTTAATTAATTTTAGAAACACATGTGCCCTATGGCCGGGCTGGGTGGGGGCCCTGGAAGCCTGGCCCACCTGGAGCCAGCTGGCTGCTGCCTGGGGGCACGCACTGCCCGAGGATGCTGCTTTGCGGGCCGCAGGGTCCCAGGGACTGACCCTGCGCCCCGCTCTGAGCCACCTGATCTCCACTAAAGCCCACTGTGCAAAATGAAGACAAGGAATGTCACTGAGATGGACACAGCAGCACACGCGGCTTGGATGAGCTGAGGAACACACGCACAAACTGCATTCTCCCAGGCCGTCCCGAACGAGGCCACAGGAAAGGAGCCTCCCCAGAGGTCTCAGATCAGGAAGCCTGACCTTCCAGTGCCTTTGGTCTAGCTGTTCTGAGGCCCAGCACCCGGCGTCATACCTCAGTAACCGGCAGCTCTATGTTCTCCAAGATCAGGGAAGGGAAGACAGTTCAAAGACGCATGGCTGCTCGGAAGGCAGGGAGAGCACTGCCGAAGCTACTCTGAGTCTTCTGAATTTCTGCACGACAGTCCAAAGTGACGTGCTGAGCCTCTGCAGGGTCAGACACAACATGAAACTCAGGCTCACGAGGGCTCTCAGGCGGAAAACATTAACATTCATGAGTCAACGATTCGCTTCTGAGTCCCTACAATTACCACCTGTTACCGAAGAATCAGTTAGAATGTGTGACGCTCACCTGAAAACACCCAGGGAGACGCAAACGCAGAAGACGGACTTCCCTCGGCTGGGAGCGCAAGCGCAGCCCCCGACGGCGGCCACGCAGGCTCACGTCCCACCCCCCATGCAGACCCCGTTGCTTTTGCTTCAGCACGTGGTTGGGGACACGGGAGGCTGGCTCCAGAGTCACCCGGCCCCTCGACTGCCTCTGCCGCTCCAGCTCTGCCTCTGGGAGTCCACTTCCCCAGGCGCTTTCCAGCACTGCCTCTGGGAGTCCACTTCCCCAGGCGCTTCCCCCACACCCTACTTAAGAGTAGAGCCTGTGTTCCCCAGGAGGCCTCACAGGCGAGGGCACGGGGAGGGTGAGCTCCAGGCCCTCTCATCCTCAGTGATGGGTCCTGTGGCCTCGCAGGCCCATCTCTCACAGGGAACACACAAGCTTCAGCCGCTGCCCCCCGAGCCTGCCCCGGCCCGCCCGCTCATGGCCCCCGCGGTGCTGACCCTCTGACCCGCGCACTGTGCTCTTGCCTCACGGACTCGATTTTGTGATCACTGCTCAGAGTTCACAACATCAGACAGCAGGGACTTCTCCCGCTAGACACACGTGTCAGGACCTAAAGGTTTCCCTCCTCATAAGAACTGGGAAAAAATAATACTGTTGTAATTGTACAATTTTAATTAAAAAAATTTTTTTTTGTGGTGATAGGGTCTTGCTATGTTGCCCAGGCTGGTCTCGAATTCCTGGGCTCAAGAGATCCTGCTTCAGCCCCCAAACTGCTAAGATTATAGGCATGAGCCACTGCACCCAGCCTGTTGTAATTTTAAATAAATAAAATTTACTAAGAAAAGATTTGTTTATCTAAATGTTGAAGAATGTACTTTTCTCTGTGGGCATTTTGATACTGAATGCATCCTGGCGCACTCCAGGGGAGGCCCGGGGACTCAGGCTGTCGCACACGCTTCCTCACGTCTACTCACTCCCGCACTCGTGAGCACTCCGGGGGAGGCCCGGGGACTCAGGCCGTCGCACACGCTTCCTCACGTCCACTCGCTCCCGCACTCGTGAGCACTCTGCTCCTTGATGCAGCTGCAGGACTGTAAAAAACCAGCTGGTTCCAACCAGGTTACGTCAGATTTGCAAACGGAAAAGGAATTCCTGAAATAATTCCTTGCTTCTTGCTTTAAGAAAAACGTGGAAACAATGAACAGATGCAAGCACGCAGAGCCGCACGCCCTGACGGTGCACCCCAAGCCAGGCAGCACCCAGCAGCCAGGAAACCCAGGAGTGACAGTGGCCAAGGTGGCCTGGTCATCTGCAATTACAGGAACCTGCCTTTCAAGGTGATTAAAATCAGGAATAAGGTTCCTTTGTATTTACATTTTAACAGATTCTGATGTTCTTCCTTTCTTCGATTCAATCCAGATTTCCAGCATCACCGGTACTCAATATTGAAGGAATGAAAATATGTGAGGAATAAAAGCATGAAGAAAGTGACCTCTACTGCAAGGACACAGGCCCTGAGGCCTGAGACTGTGAAGGGGGCAGGCAAAGATCCATGCCCAGACAGGCCACCCCTGCTCTCCTGGGAAAGGGGCCGAGAGCCAGAGAGGCCGGGGCAGAGAGAGCCTGAGTGCGAGGTCCAGGCCAGGGCCTTTACCAGCAAAGACCGGCTCTTCTGCCTGCGCCCTTTGGTCAGGGAGAAAGGCAGGGGTGGGGTGTGGTCATCTTTCCCAAGGTCCTGGAGTCAGGTCTGCTTACCAAGCCACTGTGTGTCTGGAGGCCTCCGGGCCCAATGGAGGTCACATTCACTGTCCTCCCGGCCCTGTCCTGTCCACTGGGTGGCTGCCCTCTTCCCACCCTCCAGTATTGACTGCGTTGTGTGGGATGGGGAAGACCTCCAGTCCCCTCCACCAAACAAAGCACAAGCCAAAGTGCCCGCCAGCGTGAGTGCCGTGAGCACCATGAACCCTCTCTATGCCGAGGGGCACACAGCCTTGAGTGTCCACGGGGGATGGGCCGGTGGGTGCTTTCCCTCTGCCCCAGGGAAGCGGTGGTAATCACACCTGTGAGATGCCCACAATCACGCGTGCAGCCATCCGTCTCTAGGTGCACGGGGCCTGGAAGCCCAGGAGCTCCAACATCCAGGGAGGAGGCATGGATCAGATCACAAGCGCCCACCACTGCCATCCGTGCATACTGGGAAGGCCGATGGCAGAGGCTAAGGAACGGGAGAGGCCAGGAAGAGTGCGTGAAGATACATACCAAACACACAACGCTCAACTCTCGCAGAGCTTTCTTTAAATGCATCTCACTTACCGAAAGAGTACCTGAAAAACAAAAGAAACGAGTATTAACACTTTGGCTTGTTTCAACCAAAAACCCACTGTTTCCGCACTCAGTGAAGCCCACCCTGGCACCCAGCACGGTGTGGGGTCAGGGAAGCCCTGCCAGGAGGACCTGCCCGCTGGGCATTAGGGGAACAGGAGCCCCTCCCCATGGCTCACACACAGGCAGGCCCAGAACAGGCAACCAAAACATATTCTAAGAGACACCTACTAAGTACCCATAGAAATTAAAAAATACGTATTTTGCGAATGAGTGAATTAATACTTTTTTTTTGCAGCATCAATTAAATGCCATGGAAAATGTCATACTCTGGAATCTGAAAATTTAAGGACATCACATGACCTCGAGCGCAGATCATTAGAAAAGGGATCTTCAATGAAAGGAATTGGTGGGAAAGGCTGGGAAAGGCCTGTGTCTTTACTATTGAATCTCAACCAAAAGGGGCTTCAGTGATGCTGTGACCTGCTTCTCACTCTCAGACAGCAGAGCCGCGGGCAAGCAGCACGCGTGTCTAGAGGAGACGGCAGAGCCGCGGGCAAGCAGCACGCGTGTCTACAGGAGAGGGCAGAGCCGCGGGCAAGCAGCACGCGTGTCTAGAGGAGGCGGCAGAGCCGCAGGCAAGCAGCACGCATGTCTAGAGGAGGCAGCAGAGCCGCGGGCAAGCAGCACGTGTGTCTAGGAGGCGGCAGAGGCATGGAGAAGCAGCACGCGTGTCTAGAGGAGGCAGCAGAGCCGCGGGCAAGCAGCACGCGTGTCTAGGAGGCGGCAGAGGCATGGACAAGCAGCACGCGTGTCTAGGAGGCGGCAGAGGCATGGAGAAGCAGCACGCGTGTCTAGGAGGCGGCAGAGCCGCGGGCAAGCAGCACGCGTGTCTAGGAGGTGGCAGAGGTATAGACAAGCAGCATGCGTGTCTAGGAGGCGGCAGAGGTATAGACAAGCAGCACGCACGTCTAGAGGAGGCAGGAGAGCTGCGGGCAAGCAGCACCAACGCATCCCACACCTGCCTCAGCCTCTGACCTCTCTAACCCCACTCCACCTGACAGCAAGACCTACCCTTCGGCTCTAGAAGAGACCCCCTCTGCCACCTATGGTCCCGCAAGAGGCAGGCAGGACGCACCAATGCCCGCATGAGGAGCCCTGCCTCAGGTGCTCAGTGCCACACCCGACGCAGAAGGCACAGCATGTGGTTTGTGGACATGAAATGTACGGAACAGGCCAGTCCACAGACACAGGAGGTAGACTGCCAGGTTTATTCTGGGGTTGATCAGAATTTTTTTTTTTTTTTTGAGACACGGTCTCATTCTATCACCCAGGTTGGAGTGCAGTGGTGCAAAAGCTCACTACAACCTCAACCTCCTGGGCTGAAGCAATCCTCCGGCCTCAGCCTCCCGAGTTGCTGGGACCACAGGTGTACACCATGATACCCCACTAATTTTTGTATTTTCTATAGAGGTTTTGCCACGTTGCCCTGGCTGGTCTCAAACTCCTAGACTCAGGCGATCCTCCTGCCTCCGCCTCCCTGAGTGCTGGGATGACAGGTGTGAACTGCCCCAGCCAGAATGTTTTAAACTTGGTGCTGATGGCTTCAGAGTCCATGAATATGTGCACTGACTTGCACACTTTACATCAGGGGTGTCCAGTCTTTTGGCTTCCGTGGGCCACAATGGAAGAAGAAAAATTGTCTTGGGCCACACATAAAATATACTAACACTAGTGACAGCTGATGAGCTGGAAAAAAACAAAAACTCATAATGTTTTAAGAAAGTTTATGAATTTGTGTTGGGTCTCATTCAAAGCCATCCTGAGCTGCGTGCGGACAAGCTTGCTTTAAATGCAGTTTTATGGTATGTGAATTATATCTCACTAAAGACATTAAGAAGCAACATTGCCTAATGAAATCCACAGGAATGAAAAGCTACAGGGTGTGGGACGGACCTCAGGGACCACTGCCCATCTCAGGGCTCCCTACACCATCCGACCTTTGAATATGTCTGTGATTTTCCACCTTGACATTACAATAAAAGCACAGCAAAGACCACGACAAACAACATCTGAGCTGTGGGGGGTGGGCAGGGACAGAGCACTGGAGGGCTCATTCTTCAACTGCATCAGGTGTGTGGCTGCCCCAGTGGCTCTGATATCTTTTTAAATCATCCCTTACCCGGTAGAGATCCACACTATTTATAGGTAAAAGAGTACGAAGTCTAGATTTGCTTTTCACTCCAGAGGAAGGAGGCTGGGAGAGAGAGGGGGGGCACCCTGTGGGCTGAGGAAGGAGGCTGGGAGAGAGGGGGTACCCCGTGGGCTGGGGAAGCAGGCTGGGAGGGAGAGAGGGCACCCCGTGGGCTGAGGAAGGACGCTGGGAGAGAGAGGGGGCATCTTGTGGGCTGAGGAAGGAGGCTGGGAGAGAGGGGGTACCCCGTGGGCTGAGGAAGCAGGCTGGGAGAGAGGGCACCCCGTGGGCTGAGGAAGGAGGCTGGGAGAGAGAGGGGGCATCCTGTGGGCTGAGGAAGGAGGCTGGGAGAGAGGGGGTACCCCGTGGGCTGGGGAAGCAGGCTGGGAGGGAGAGGGGGCACCCCGTGGGCTGGGGAAGCAGGCTGGGAGAGAGGGGGTACCCCGTGGGCTGAGGAAGGAAGCTGGGAGGGAGAGGGGGCACCCCGTGGGCTGAGGAAGGAGGCTGGGAGGGAGAGAGGGCACCCCATGGGCTGGGGAAGGAGGCTGGGAGGGAGAGGGGGCACCCCGTGGGCTGGGGAAGGAGGCTGGGAGAGAGGGGGCACCCCGTGGGCTAGGGAAGGAGGCTGGGAGGGAGAGGGGGCACCCCGTGGGCTGGGGAAGCAGGCTGGGAGGGAGAGAGGGCACCCCGTGGGCTGAGGAAGGAGGCTGGGAGGGAGAGGGGGCACCCCGTGGGCTGAGGAAGGAGGCTGGGAGAGAGGGGGTACCCCGTGGGCTGGGGAAGCAGGCTGGGAGGGAGAGAGAGGGCACCCCGTGGGCTGGGGAAGGAGGCTGGGAGGGAGAGGGGGCACCCTGTGGGCTGAGGAAGGAGGCTGGGAGGGAGAGAGGGCACCCCGTGGGCTGGGGAAGGAGGCTGGGAGGGAGAGGGGGCACCCTGTGGGCTGAGGAAGGAGGCTGGGAGGGAGAGAGGGCACCCCGTGGGCTGAGGAAGCAGGCTGGGAGGGAGAGGGGGCACCCTGTGGGCTGGGGAAGGAGGCTGGGAGGGAGAGAGGGCACCCCGTGGGCTGAGGAAGCAGGCTGGGAGGGAGAGGGGGCACCCCGTGGGCTGGGGAAGGAGGCTGGGAGGGAGAGGGGGCACCCCGTGGGCTGAGGAAGGAGGCTGGGAGGGAGAGGAGGCACCCCGTGGGCTGCAGGATGCACTCCCTGCCCCCCTTTCCATGAGCAAAATCTTCCAAGCAGCCGCTGTACACATTGGCTAATGCTAGAAATAAATTTACCCCCAAAATGTTCCCAATACATAACCTTAGTTGAATGGAGAAAGGAAAAGGAGCTGATTTTTAAAATCCATAGAGAATAAAAGCTTTGCTCTTTTTTTAGCCAGGTGTGGTGGCACACGCCTGTAGTCCCAGTGACTTTGGGGCCGAGGCTGGAAGATGGCTTAAGCCCAGGAGTTCCAGGCTGCAGTGAGCCAAGATCGCGCTACTATTGCACTCCACCCTGGGCGACAGGGCGGGAGATCCTAGCTAAAAAGACGCAGCCTCACGCTTTTATCAGAAGAGACCAAGGCCTGGAAGAGTTTCAGTGACTCAGGGCCACCAAAATACAAGCACTGTGCGGAAAAGGGGTGAGTCCAGACGCAGCTGCCTTCACACAGGCTGAGGGTGTTTGAAAACGCATTCTTCTGTCACTTCACCTGCTTTGAATTTTGAATTTCAAGGCTGCCTGATAAAAGATTCTTTAAATAGCAGGTTTTAGCTAAGGTAATGACATGAAAAACTAAAACGTCTTATTACTTTCATAGCTTTTATTATATTTTCAACAGTTGGAACTCACGTTAGAAGATACCGACTCCATGGAGTTCTTCTGGGGTTTGTTCTGTTTTGTTCTTTAAAGAAACTCAAGTCCTTCCTCGGACAGCGGGACGTAGATTTTGCTTTTGGATGGTCGGGGTTAACACGCTCCCTCTGACTGCCTAGTGAGGTCAGGAACCTGCTCCCCTGTGAGCCCCCACACCTGACTGACAGGCCGCTGTGGTCTCTGTTGACTGACAGGCTGCTGCGATCTCTGTTGACTGACAGGCCGCTGGGGTCTCTGTTGACTGACAGGTCGTTGGGGTCTCTGTGCTAGGGAGGCAGCAAGACCCCTGATGCCCTGCAGATGCTGCACACGGCCCCAGCAAAGACGCTGCCCCTTGCACTTGACGGGGGCTCCCATTTCTATAGGAAGCCTTTGATTTAAAAGCACATTTGGTACCAGCTACTTATCATCTGTAAAAAGGCTTCATGTATAAATATTTGTTAAATTTTATGCTCCCCATTTTGGGGAAGGCTAGCTGTAAATTTGTGAGAAATCTTCCATTTTCTGGCCTAGCACAAAGAACTTTGCTGGAAGCCTATCTAGAGTGTGTAGTAGGGACTTAATCATGAACCATGTTCTCCTGAACCACGCCCAGGTTCCTGACTTGTGTCTGTAGCTGATCACATCATCAATCGTGTCCTCCTGAACCACGCCCGGGTTCCCGACTTGTGTCTGCAGCTGATCCTGAACCACGCCAGGGTTCCTCCTGAACCACGCCCAGGTTCCTGACTTGTGTCTGCAGCTGATCACATCATCAATCGTGTCCTCCTGAACTACGCCCGGGTTCCCGACTTGTGTCTGCAGCTGGTCACATCACTGAACCACACCAGGGTTCCTCCTGAACCACGCCCGGGTTCCTGACTTGTGTCGGCAGCTGATCCTGAACCACGCCAGGGTTCCTGACTTGTGTCGGCAGCTGATCCTGAACCACGCCAGGGTTCCTGACTTGTGTCTGCAGCTGATCACATCATCAAGACTGAAGTCTTTGTCATGTGGTGAAGGCCAAACATGTGGATTTATTTACAGAAGTTACCAAAAAAAAATACCACAAGAAAAGAGGAGCGCCTTTGGGTGAGAGCAGCTGGGGGGCTTCCGTGTCTACGCGCCTCGCAGGAAAGGGGGTGGAGAGCCCACCAGACCACTGTGCCTCCCACCCAATCACGGGATGGGGTGCCAGCTAGCACTGGCAAGGCCGGGACGCTGGGTCCTGCTGTGCAGGGCCATGGCCTGCCTGGCACAGGGAAGCGCTAGACTGAACAGTGGCTTGTGGGGACGGCAGGGACGGGGCTGGACAGCGGCTTGCAGGGACAGGACTGGATGGCGGCTCGCGGGGACGGCGGGGACGGCAGGGACAGGGCTGGATGGCGGCTCACGGGGAAGGCAAGGATGGGGCTGGACGGTGGCTCGCGGGGACGGCAGGGACGGGGCTGGATGACAGCTCGCGGGGACGACAGGGATGGGGCTGGACCACACGTAACAGGTCAGCAGCGCCAGTGAGGCAACTGGTTCACTGAAGACACGACCGCTGCCACCCTAATGTTTAATTTCATACAACAGAGAAAATAAAATGGTAATAACAAGAGGTGTCTTTGCAAACATCTGTCGCCTGTTGCCACTTACTGGAGCTGCCAAGAGGAAGTCCAGGTCCCAGGGCTGTTGGGAGGACCCAGGCTTTGAAGCCAGGCAGCGCAGGGAGCACCAAGCGCACGCGTGGCTCCCACGGACAGATGGACGGATGGACAGACAAAAGGATGGATGGACGGTGCTCCCAATACTGTGCGAAAACCGACCTCAGAGTACATATTCCATTCACTACAGGTGAGCAATTTAAAACAGGATGTAAATAGCCCTTAAAAGTGTAAGGAAAAAGTGCTGGAGGCCGTTTCGCCGAAGCACCAAAGGCAGCAATGAAAATGGGGAAAGACGGGCAGACTGGACACAAGAGGAACCCTGTGCGGAAAGCAAAGTCCGTGCACACAGAATGGGATGCGGCCGAGGGGTTACACCTTCCACGTGCGTTTACCTTCCCGGACAGCAGGGCCTCTTACAGATGGATAAACAAAGAACACTCACACCAAAGGGGAACGGCAAAGGCAAAACACAAATCCCCAGAGAAACACCAAGAGCAAAACCAAGAAAAATAACTTGGCAGAGAAATGTGTATTTAAATAACATTATTTTCACTTATAAACTCTCAGTGGTTTTTCGGAAATGGGATGTTCTGAGTAGGGAACTGGACAACAGCACGCTGCCCCCCGCCGTGAGTACGAACCCTGGGTGCAGGCTAGCGGCACCCGTCCACCGCGCACACCCTGACCCGGCAGCCCACCTCAGGAGCTTAGTTCCCACAGTAAGTCACAGCCCTGCAAAATATCCCTGCGCCACAAAGCTGGCCACTGAGGCGCCACTTCCAGCAATACAAACCAGGAACAACCACCGACGTGCCGGCCGGTGGGCTTGGCGCAACGAGCAAACACAAGTAACAGACGACCCTGTGGCCACCACACGTGCCGCCGAGCAGCGGAGGTCCAGACGGGCGCGTGGCATCTGAGGCACTGACCGCTGCATCGCTGAGACTGCCGGCGCCAGGCCTCGACCCTGCGGTCTGTGCGGCGACCCAGACCACTCTCCACGCGGCCTCTGCCTCTGTCGGGAGCAGTACATGCTGACCAAAGCTGCTGTCAGACAACGTCGGCGAGATGGGAAGATACTTGTGATTTGATGGGAAGTAAAAAAAGTTTAGTTATTTCCAATATTGTCATAAGGACTAGGTAATGAAAATTGTTTAAGAATTAAGTGAATAGACAGGGAATAAAACAGGATGTGCAGTCTGAGCCCATTTTTGTTAGAGAGAAGCCCGGGGCAGTGGGCTAAAAGGAGGCCCCCAGAGAGACTTGTCCACATCTTAATTCCTGAACCCTGTCTTATTTGGAAAAGGGGTCTCTGTGGAGGTAATAAAGTTAAGGATCTCGAGGTGAGGGCCTCCTGGACTATCTGATCACAGACGTCCTTATCAGAGAGAGGTACTTATCAGAGAGGTACCAAAGGTATCAGAGAGAGGTATCAGAGACAGACCAAAGAGGAGGCAAAGCGGCAGGGACCCAAGTGATGTGTCCACAAGCCAGGGAAGCCCAGAGCCTCCAGGGGCTGGAAGAGACGAGGAAGGACCCTCCCTTAGAGACTGGGGGGGAACTGGCCCTGCCGACACCCTGATTTCAGACTTCTGGCCTCAAGAACTACGGGAGAGTAAATGTTTCTTGTTTGAAGCCTCCCCACGTGGTCACTGTCATGGCTGCAGAATGCCGCCGTGTGTCTCTCACGGGGCCATGGGAAGTGGTTTGGACATATCTCCATTCCCCATTGACCACCTCGAAGCACAGGCTCACCCACTGGGGACCAGCATCATGGAGGACAAGGCAGGTGGTGTGGGAGGGTCCTCTCGGCAGGCAGCATCCTGCCCGGGACGACGACCACAGGAAACAGCTGGCAAACCCCAAAGAGGAACACCGTTTATTTAAAGGAATGCATAACTTTAAAATATCAGTGTCATAAAAGATGGATGTCCCAGAAGAGACCGGACAACTAAACCCAACGCCGAACCCTATTCTGGAAAGTAAATGCTATAAATATTATTGTTAGGTCAGATGACAAACTGGAAAATGAGCGGGAGATGCAGTCCCAGAACGGCAACCGTGTTAAACCTACTGCAGCTAATCCCTGCGGGAATGAAAAGAACACTCTTCTTAGGAAATACACCCGGAAGTATCGCAGGGTAAAGGGGTTCATCAATTATGTCAAAGTGGCTGATGGTGCTGTTCTGATCTTCTATGTCCTCTTTTTTTTGTTTGTTTAGTTGTTCTTTCAATTATTGAAAGAGTGATTGATGTTAAAATCTACAAACAGAATTGTGAATTTGTGTATTTCTTCCTGGAGTTCTGCAATTTTTGCTTCATATATTGTGAGGTTCAGTATGTGGTGCCTTTATGTCTTTGTGATCAATTAACTCTTTTATTACCACAAAATGTCTCTGTACACCTCTGGTAATACTCTGTGTCTTGAACTTTACTTTGTCTAAAGTTAATACAGCCACTCTAGCTTTCCAGTACGTTTATGTAGTCTATACTTCTTTATCTTTATCCTTCCTCTTTCAACTCATTTGTACCTTTATATTTAAAGCATAGCTCTTGAAAACTGCATATACTTGATAGTTGATTTTTTTAAATTGATTTTTAAAATCAATTTAACAGAGCCACTGCACCTGTTGCCCAGGCTGGAGTGCAGTGGCTCACTGCAACCTCCGCCTCCTGGGTTCAAGTGACTCTCCCTGCCTCAGCCTCCAGAGTGGCTGGGACTACAGGCATGTGCCACCATGCCCGGGTAATTTTTGTATTTTTAGTAGAGACGAGTTTTCGCCATGTTGGCCAGGCTGGTCTTGAACTCCTGATGACCTCAGGTGATCCGCCCGCCTTGGCCTCCCAAAGTGCTGGGATTATAGGTGTGAGCCACCGTGCCTGGCCTGATTCTAAATCTCTGTCTTTTAATTGGAAGATTTAGTCACTTACACTTAATGTAATCATTGATATGGCTGATTGGTTATTTTTTGTTTTCAGAGTCTCACCTGGTTTTTTGTCCTGTTCCTCTGTTCCTGCCTTCTCACTGGAAGCAAATATGTTTAACATTCCATTTCAATCACTCCATGGGCTCCTCAGCTACATATCTTTGCACTACTTTTAGTGATTGCCCTACGGCTAACAACAGCTATCTCACCTACTCACAACAGACCTGGGGTTAATATTTTCCCGCTTCATGTAGAATTTAGAGAGCCAGTGACGTTACAGATTCAGGAAGGATCCCCTCCCTCCTTTGTGCTAATGTTGTGTATATTACAGTATTACAGTTTTTGCCTTAGTTGTGTCTATATTAAATTAAGAAAAAAATAGAGAACATTTCATATTTACCTACCTTTACCATTTCCAGTGGTATAGAAAGATTTTACTCCTTTCTATAGATGACTTTCTGCCTAGCAATAATTCTTTTTGCCTAGCAATAATTCCTTCAGCCTGAAGATATTCCTTTAACATTTCTTATAGTGTGTCTGCTGGCAAAGCCTTCTCTCAGTTTTCCGTTATCTGAAAATGTCTTTATTTTGCTTTTGTTTTTGAAGGATATTGTCACTGGATAGAACTCTGGGTTGACAATCGTTTTTCTTTAGAACTCTAAAGATGCCAGTCCATCATCCTCTGGCCTCCAGTGGTTATAAGAAGCCAGACATATTTGAATCTTTATTCTCTGAGTGTAACGTCTTTTTTTTTCCAGGTGCTATCTTTGTCTTTGGTGTTCAGTAGTTTGACTACAATGTGCCTGCATAACGTTTTTTCTTACTTTTACTGCTTAGAGTGTGCTGAGCTTCTTGGATTTACACATTTACATCATTCAGCTATTATTTCTTTAAATACTTTTTATGCCCCATTTTCTGTGTCCTCTCTCTGTGGGGCTCCAATCACACGTATGTTAGACCACCTGGTGCTATGTGCCTCATTCTCTGTGTCCTCTCTCTGTGGGGCTCCAGTCACATGTATATTAGACCACCTGGTGCTACATGCCCCATTCTCTGTGTCCTCTCTCTGTGGGGTTCCAATTGCATGTATGTGAGACCACCTGGTGCTATGTGCCTCATTCTGTGTCCTCTCTCTGTGGGGTGCCAATCACATGTATGTTAGACCACCTGTTGCTATATGCCCCATTCTCTGTGTCCTCTCTCTGTGGGGTTCCAATCGCATGTATGTGAGACCACCTGGTGCTATATGCCCCATTCTCTGTGTCTTCTCTCTGTGGGGCTCCAATCACATGTATGTTAGACCACCTGGTGCTATATGCCCCATTCTCTGTGTCCTCTCTCTGTGGGGCGCCAATCGCATGTATGTTAGACCACCTGTTGCTATATGCCCCATTCTCTGTGTCCTCTCTCTATGGGGTTCCAATCGCATGTATGTGAGACCACCTGGTGCTATATGCCCCATTCTCTGTGTCTTCTCTCTATGGGGTTCCAATCGCATGTATGTGAGACCACCTGGTGCTATATGCCCCATTCTCTGTGTCCTCTCTCTGTGGGGCGCCAATCGCATGTATGTTAGACCACCTGTTGCTATATGCCCCATTCTCTGTGTCTTCTCTCTATGGGGTTCCAATCGCATGTATGTGAGACCACCTGGTGCTATATGCCCCATTCTCTGTGTCTTCTCTCTGTGGGGCTCCAATCACATGTATGTTAGACCACCTGGTGCTATATGCCCCATTCTCTGTGTCCTCTCTCTGTGGGGTTCCAATCACAGGTATCTTAGACCACCTGGTGCTATATGCCCCATTCTCTGTGTCTTCTCTCTGTGGGGCTCCAATCACATGTATGTTAGACCACCTGGTGCTATATGCCCCATTCTCTGTGTCCTCTCTCTGTGGGGCTCCAATCACAGGTATGTTAGACCACCTGGTGCTATCCCACATGTCATTGAAGCTCTGCTCATTTCAATCTTTTTTCTGTTTGTTCTTTAGCTTGGATAATTTCTACAGATTTCTCTTAAAATTCATTGAGGCTATCTTCTACCCATCTCCAACCTGTTATTAAGCCCATGCAACAGATTTTTCAGTACAAATACTGTACTTTTCAGTTCTAAAATGTCCAATTGGCTCTTCTTTAAAGATTCAGAGTCTCGGCCGGGCACGGTGGCTCACGCCTGTAATCCCAGCACTTTGGGAGGCCGAGGCGGGCGGATCACGAGGTCAGGAGATCGAGACCATCCTCGCTAACACGGTGAAACCCTGTCTCTACTAAAAATACAAAAAATTAGCCGGGTGTGGTGGTGGGCGCCTGTAGTCCCAGCTACTCGGGAGGCTGAAGAAGGAGAATGGCGTGAACCCGGAAGCGGAGCTTGCAGTGAGCCGAGATTGCGCCACTGCACTCCAGCCTGGGCGACAGAGCGAGACTCCATCTCAAAAAAAAAAAAAAAAAGATTCAGAGTCTCTGCTAAATTTCCCATGTGTTCATTCATTAAGACCACTACTAGGCTGGGTGTGGTAGCTCATGCCTGTAATCCCAGCACTTTGGGAGGCTGAGGTGGGTGGATCACCTGAGGTCAGGAGTTTGAGACCAGTCTGGCCAACAATGGTGAAACCCCGTTTCTATTAAAAATACAAAAATTAGCTGGGTGTGGTGGCGCACACCTATAATCCCAGCTACTTGGGAGGCTGAGGCAGGAAAATTGTTTGAACCTGTGAGGTGGAGGTTGCAGTGAGCCAAGATCTCACCACTGCACTCCAGCCTGGGGGACAGAATGAGACTCTGTTTCAAAAAAAAAAAAAAGAGGAATACTTCCCTTGAGTCCTGATGTGTATCTGTCATGGCTGCCTCAAATCTTCTTTTCTACTTGTGGTATCTTGGCTATCACGCTCAGTTTCTCGTGACCCTTTTTTGTTTCCTGTATAGGGATCCTATTTTCCTATTTCTTTACCTGTGTAGTAGTTTCTGATTCTAGTTGACATTATGAAAGATCATAACATCATTGAGAGGTTAATTTTGTCTGCTTCCTTTGGAGAGTGAATGAGTCTGTCTGGTAAGCAGTTGAGCTACTGGAGGATGAACTTGGTCTTTCCAAAAGCTCAATAGGGTCAGTCTAGAACAGCCCTTTTCTAGGGCGAGAGGAACCCTCCTCCTAAGATGTGGCCTTTCTGGGGGCATGGGCTGAGCGCCTAGGGTCTTACGCAAGTTGCCTCCGGACTGGCTGATGGGTAGGCTTGTCTCCCCAGCACTGTGGGACCCTCAGACTCACCACTAAGGTCACCACTCCCTACGTGCCACTTTCCACCAACCCTCAAAGACTCTACCTGCCACTTTCCACCAACCCTCAAAGACTCTCACTCTCCACGTTCACAGCTTAGAACAAACCCAAAGACTTAGGGGAACCCATGTAGCTTTCTGTGGTGATGTCTCTGTTAGCTCCTTTACTCTGGTGCCTTGCCGCACAAACGCAAGCTGCCCTCAACTCTGATCCCTGCCTCCTGAGCTTGGAGACGCCTTGTGTTCTGCTGGGTGCCCTAGCTGCGGTGTACAAGGTGCTCAGGCAAAAGGCCGGGGCCACTGAGGCCACCCCGTATGTATCTCCTTTCCGGGGACAGCAGTCTTGGGCACCTGTGCCCTCTGGTATTTCACTTGCTGACGTTTTCATAGTGGGGAGGCTCGTCCTGCACCTGCCACTCTGCCATGGATGGGCATGGAGGCCATGAAGACAAATCTCTTAAAGTATTCTTTCAATGTGAGACGTCCTCTCCCTCAAACTGCCCCTGCCAGGCTTGCCCTGTCTACGGCCCCTCCTTGCTGCCTGCTGAAGTCTCGCCCTGTGTACGGCCCCAGCGCCCTAAACACCCCATCCCATCTCAAGTGTCATCCCTGCCCCTTCGGTGCACCCTGATGATTATGGGATGTACTCTTTGGAGTCAAAGAAATACATATCTCTTGTTAGGTTAAAAAAAAATAGTGGGCTGGGCACCGTGGCTCACGCCTGTAATCTCAGCACTTTGGGAGGCCAAGGCGGGTGGATCACTGGAGGTCAGGAGTTCAAGACCAGCCTGGCCAACATGGTGAAACCCCATCTCTACTAAAAGTACAAAAATTGGCCAGGCGTGGTGGCAGGTGCCTATAATCCCAGCTACTTGGGAGGCTAAGGTGGGAGAATCGCTTCAACCCAGGAAGTGGAGGCTGCAATGACCCGAGTTCGCACCACTGCACTCCAGCCTGGGTGACAAGAGCGAGACTCCACCTCAAAAAAAAGGAAAATATTTGGCTGGGCACGGTGGCTCACGCCTGTAATCCTAGCACTTTGGGAGGCTGAGATAGGAGTATTGAACTTTGAGCCCAGGAGTTCAAGACCACCCTGGGCAACATAGTGAGACATCCATCTCTACAAAAAATAAAAATATTAGCCAGGTGTGGTGCTGGGCGCCTGTAGTCCCAGCTATTTGGGAAGCTGAGCAGGGAGGATTGCTTGAGCCCAGGAGGTTGAGGCTGCAGTGGGCTGTGACTGTGTGACTGCATTCCAGTCTGGGTGACAGACCAAGAGCCTGTCTCAAAAAAAAAAAAAAAAAAAAGTTCAGCTGGCACTGGGTCAGAGTTAAAAAATTTAAAAACAGAAAAAATATCTGTTTAAAATGTGAAAGAGATTTAGGTGAAGAATGGAAAGGGTCACAATCTATTTGGATAACTAGAAGGCCTCGGCAGAAAGGGTCGGGAATCTATTTGGAGAAGTAGAAGGCGTTGGCAGAAAGGGTCAGGAATCTATTTGGAGAAGTAGAAGGTCTCGGCAGAAAGGGTTGGGAAACACATGTTACATGGCTTCAAGGAATCCACTCACCTCTAGGAAATGAAGTGTCATGGTTCACACACCACAGCTACTGTGGAAGAAAGCTCCGGACGCAGGAGACTGGGTTACCAAGTCCCCGCAGGACCAGAAAAGCCTCAGTACAACGTGCAAAGACAGACTGTTCTCCCCTTGGCGTCCAGCTGCCTGAAATGTTTCTCTTGTTATGCAGCAATGATAGGAAACCCTCTGGGAACAGCTGACATGGACACCCCAAAACAAGCTAATGGTGGACACAGAGTTCACCCCAAAACAAGCTAATGGTGGACACGGAGTTCACCAAGAAGTCAATGCAGAGTCTCGGAGCAGGCTTCAGCTGTGGTTATCTGCAAATGACTCATGGGACATGGGAGTTCTTTCACCTTTGAAGTGGACCCGCGACCACAGGCCAGCCAGGGAGGGTGAGGTGCGGCGGCTGCCAGCCCCATGTGCCGCAGCAGCCACGAAGGGGAGGGGACAGCTGGGTGGCAGTGGATGAAGCCACTCGTGTGCTTCCCGCATTCACTGTATTGTTGCAAATCCCAGAAACCTCAGATCCCAACTCTGCCATTACGGCTCCAAGCAGGAGAGGAAGCCGGAAGGAAGCGCTTCTCCCGGCAAGTCCTAGAGAGGAGGGGGACAAGCCTCTGCAGAAGGCACCCACAGCCACGCTGTCCTGTGGCCTCCTATGCAGGGCAGGGTGTCCACTAAGGCAACTGATCCAAGGCCAGAAGAGGCCTTTTACGGCATGAGGCCCGGACAGTCCTGGTCTTCCTGCTGAGGCTATGGCAGACTTTTAGAGCAGCCTGGAAAGGTGAGTGCTCACAGGCCCCTCCCGTGGGAGTTCCCGTCTACAGGTATGCTGTTCGGAAGGTGGGCTTAACAGAGAATGTTCACAGGACCAACCTCAAAGCCAAACAACGTGGGCTCAGTCACCTACATGGCCATGCTCTGCCAGGGACTCCTCTGCCTCTCAAGGGATCTCACGTGCCCTGGTGGGCCTGACCAAGCTGAAGTCAGGGCGCCCCCTCCTCAGTGTCCATGTTGCCAAGCAGGGGCTCAGTAAGTATCCGCCAGCTGTGTAAATGACCCGAGTGATGACAGTTGCGCCAGCAGACACACACAGGCTCCCGCATGAGAGACGATCAGCAGACACACACAGGCTCCCACATGAGAGACGATCAGCAGACACACACAGGCTCCCACATGAGAGACGATCAGCAGACACACACAGGCTCCCACATAAGAGATGCTCACCCACCTGCCAGGCTCTGGAGACTAATCCCCGTCTAGCCAGGAAGGTAACTCTGTTGTTTCAGAGGTCAGCTCACAGGCAGGACCGAGCGCTCGGCAGGAGTCAGATATCGCAGACAAAGACACCCAGCACACAGCAACAGGGTCCAGCTTTTCCCACGCCATTTGGAAGGAGGACACGACCATGACCGGGCTGACAGAAGAGATGCCCAGGGTGGGCTCTCTGAGTGCCTGGCCTTGTGTGGCAACAGCCACCCCTCCCACCACGGGGTCCCTGAACCTTATGAAATGAAGAGGACGTTACTTTTCCCATCAAATATATCTATGCCTTGTCAAATCCCTTCCCATGCGTTAACACAGAGACAGGCTGCAGCCCAGCCAGGGAGGGCCCCACCCACCCAGTTGGGGCTACACAGGGGCAGGTGGTGGAAAAGGTATTGCAGGTACTTGTGGAACCTCCTTACATTGAAGTCCTGGAGCCCAAACATGCTGTTCATCGTCAGTGAGAAATGAAGCACCGAGGGCAGTGTCCCTAGGCGCTGGCGGCCTCCCAGCATCCCCTCCAGCCCTGGCGCTGCTCTCAGCACTCTTTGAAGTGGAGCTGCCATCCCTCCTGCCCAGGAAGGAAGCTCCAAGGGCAGCTCCCTCCACAGGAAGGAGGACCCCTGAGGTGTCCTGACTTTGGTCCAAGTTTCTGGAGAGGATCTTTCCTTCCTTCTGGAGTCGAGACAGTGGGGAAGGGATGGCGGTGCTGCCGTGCTGAAGAGCAGCAAAGCAGCCCGCAGGGCCACTGCCAAAGCCAAGCGCGGACAACAGTCAGAGCCAACGACAGAGTCAGAGCCAACGACAGAGTCAGCCAACGACAGAGTCAGAGCCAATGACAGTCAGAGCCAAAGACAGAGTCAGAGCCAACGACAGAGTCAGCCAATGACAGAGTCAGAGCCAATGACAGAGTCAGCCAACGACAGAGTCAGCCAACGACAGAGTCAGAGCCAATGACAGTCAGAGCCAACGACAGAGTCAGCCAACGACAGAGCCAACGACAGAGTCAGCCAACGACAGAGTCAGAGCCAATGACAGAGTCAGCCAACGACAGAGTCAGAGCCAACGACAGAGTCAGCCAACGACAGAGTCAGAGCCAACGACAGAGTCAGCCAACGACAGTCAGCCAACGACAGAGTCAGCCAACGACAGAGTCAGAGCCAATGACAGTCAGAGCCAACGACAGAGCCAACGACAGAGTCAGCCAATGAGAGTCAGAGCCAACGACAGAGTCAGCCAACGACAGAGTCAGAGCCAACGACAGAGTCAGCCAACGACAGAGTCAGAGCCAACGACAGAGTGAGCCAACGACAGAGTCAGCCAATGACAGAGTCAGAGCCAACGTTTTGGAAAAGCTGAAGCGACTTCAGATACTGCAGCAGATGCTGTGCTCAGGGCTCCAGTGTCCTGCAAGGCTGCGTGGCTTTATGTAACCGGAAGGCCAGCTCTGAGCAGAGTCAGAGTCCTCTCTAAAATCACTTAGAGTTTTATGCAACAATTATTAAGCTGTGGCTCTCTCTGTCATAAATGTTGCCAAACCCCTAGATGTTTAAATTTCTAGACCAAGAAGACAGACCCCCCAAAGTACCAAAAAAAACCGTGCAAGTCCACGCTGCCACAAACCACGCTCAGGTGAATGATAAACGGGGAGCAGAGAGAAGCCTCCCACGCAGGGGGGCTCACGACTCCTGCAGCCCCCAGGAGGCGGGCGGAACCTCAGGCAGAACCTCACTCCTCCAGTGAAGACTGCAGAGCGACATCCTCACCAAGAGCGTGCAATGAAGGGAGAAAAAGCCGCTTCACCGTCCAGACACCCAACAAGCACAGCCCCCACCAGGCCACCGTCGGCAGAGACGGCTCATGCGAATGTGATGTGCGGGGGAGGTGCGTCACAGGGCCTGAGGCTTCGGGGGCAAACCACAAACAGCCACATGCATTGCACGTGGCCCCAGTCCTGCAGAATCCCGTGAGAGCACCTGACCCCAGCACACCACTTCAGCCTGTGCTGACAGCTCATGGGCGCCTCGGCAAAGTCAGGCCTGTGTGCACGGAGGGGCCCTGGGGTGGAGCCACGCTGTGGGTACCCAAGGCATACCCATGCCTTCTGCCCTGCCCTGGTGACACTGTCTGACCTGCTTGTTGAATGAGGTGACACACTCAAGTGTAGCTGAGACCTGAGGAGACACCAGCAACTGGACCTGGCAGCGGTGTCCACCCCAGCAACAGCCACACAGTGGGGACCCCCCTACAGGTGCCCACCCCAGCATAGCCACACAGTGGGGACCCCGCCATAGGTGCCCACCCCAGCATAGCCACACAGTGGGGACCCCCCTACAGGTGCCCACCCCAGCACAGCCACACAGTGGGGACTCCTCCCGACAGGTGCCCACCCCAGCACAGCTACACAGTGGGGACCCCTCCCTATAGGTACCCACCCCAGCACAGCCACGTGGGGACCCCCCCTTACAGGTGCCCCGATGCCAGCTGCGGCCCTCCCTGCATGAGCCTGCAGGGCCTGGGCTGTGCCACCAAGCCCAGATCACAGCAACCCGAGCCTCTGACCAGGGAACACCGGAGCCACAGCAGCTGTGCTGGAGTCAGAGCATTCAGGCTCCCGGAAGCACATGTGGCCCCAGACACTCCAACCTCAACTCAGCCGCCCTGACCAGGATGGAAAACACAGGCTCCACAGCCCAAGGCTGAGCCCTGCCTGCGCCAACTCACAACACCACCCTTCCATCCTGGGACAGGGTCCTGGTTCCGACCACTCAGCCCTGAGCCAGCTGCCTCCTGTCTCCCATCCACGAAAGACACAAGAGCCGTCCTCAGTCTCCATGCAAAGCCCTGCTGTCCCATCGAGGGTGGAACCAAGCTGGGCACGCAGGAGCCAGCGCATCCCCAGCTTCCTACACATCCACACAGACACCCACCCCAAACCAGCCTCCTACACGCCTACACAGACATGGACCCCAAACCAGCCTCCTATATGTCTACACAGACACCCACCGCATACCATCCTCCTACACGTCCACACAGACTCCCACCCCAAACCAGCCTCCTACACGTCCACACAGACACGGACCCGAAACCAGCTTCCTACACGTCCACACAGACACGGACCCACTGCTTCTGCCTCCCTTTCCCCATCCCTCTGGCTCCAGTAAGCTGGCAACGCAGTCCTTTAAGTAAGGAGGAGCTACTGCAAAGAGGTGGGGTTTTAATCCTGAAGATGGGTGGCTGCTGTGGCTGGTGCACTGGCTGCTCTGCCATGGCCTAAGTAAAATGACGATACCCTCCTGAATGAATTTAAGATGAACGCTCGTCCAGTCTTTCCAAGTGCCAGGAGACCCGCGGTGTCTATGCTGAGTGACAGCAAGCGCTGAGCTCCGACTGCCCCGTTCCTGCTACTCACCAAACATCTGTGCTGAGTGACAGCAAGCCCTGAGCTCCGACCGCCCTGTTACTGCTACTCACCAGACATCTATGCTGAGTGACAGCAAGCCCTGAGCTCTGACCGCCCCATTCCTGCTACTCACCAGACATGGCCCACATTGACCAGGGACAGGTAGAGGCCCCACAGGGCAGCCATGAGAAGCATGTTGGCGCAGCCCGTGATCAGGATGAAAGACGAGATGCCCAGTCCGAGAAGAGCCAGCAAGTCCAGGTTGGCGTTCATGTCTGACCAGTCCATCAGCCAGAGGATGGTGGGCCTGTAGCTGAAGACTTCCCAGCTCGTCCTGTCCTGGAAGTAGTGCTGGAAATTCTTCAGGAACACTCTGCAGGGAAGCAGCCCCCTGTCACCGATGAGCTGCTTGTTCTGATGGAAAGCCACCAGGAATGCCACGACTGGAAGAAAAAGAAGACAAAACCAGCGTGACTAGGAACAAACCACATGTGGACACCGTGGGCGCAGCTCAGATTGCGGGGCGAGGCAGGTGGGAAGGGGAGGCAGAGTCTGGCCGACGGTTTGGGGTCCAAACCCTAGGCTCAGGAGTCTGAGTACTTTCTCAAGATCTTGGGGGAAACACTGGGAAAAGCCAACCTGCAGCAGACGCAGTGTGTGTATACACATATACATGGAAGCAAACCAGACACCTGTATATAAAATGCGTGCCTGTAGCAGACGCAGTGTGTGTATACACACACACACGGAAGCAAACAAGACACCTGTATATAAAATGCATGCCTGCAGCAGACGCAGTGTGCACACACGCACACACGGAAGCAAACAAGACACCTGTATATAAAATGTGTGCCTGCAGCAGATGCAGTGTGTGCATACACGCATACACATCTAAGTAAACTAGACACATTACATAAAATGCGTGCCTGCAGCAGACGCAGTGTGTGTACACACACACACACATCTAAGTAAACTAGACACGTTACATAAAATGCGTGCCTGCAGCAGACGCAGTGTGTGCATACACACACACACATCTAAGTAAACTAGACACGTTACATAAAATGCGTGCCTGCAGCAGACGCAGTGTGTGCATACACGCACACACATCTAAGTAAACTAGACACGTTACATAAAATGCGTGCCTGCAGCAGACGCAGTGTGTGCATACACGCACACACATCTAAGTAAACTAGACACGTTACATAAAATGCGTGCCTGCAGCAGACGCAGTGTGTGCATACACGCACACATCTAAGTAAACTAGACACGTTACATAAAATGCATGCCTGCAGCAGACGCAGTGTGTGTATACACGCGTACACATAGAAGTAAACTAGACAGGTGTATATAAATTGCGTGTCTGCAGCAGACGCAGTGTGTGTATACACGCATACGCATAAAAGTAAACTAGACACATGTATATAAATTGCGTGCCTGGCTACACACAGACAGCTAGCTGACCACCCGGATTGCACTCAGCATTCACCATTATGAAACACACCCTGATGACCCTGGCTTTGGTCAACGGCGTCACTCCCACCACACGCTGCAGGGCTTGACGCTTACTGCCTACAGGTGAGCCACGCTTGCCCTCCATGCAGACCATAGGTCTCCGAGTTCATGTCTCAGGGCGCCCACCCACAACGGCTCTCTCACATCCTCTGGACGTCAGTATTTGCAGAACACTGAATGCTTACCCAGAGATGCTGACAGGCGAAAGAACCACATTCCTGTGTGTAAACGTGAAGAATGAAAAAGTAGGCTGAAAGTAAAAAAGATACACCGTGCAAATGTGAATCAAAAGAAAGCTGGATCTAATTCACCATGGCTGAAAAAAACTAAAAATAAAAATAAAAAATATAAACAAAAGAAGGCGGAAGTGGCTCTATTAACATCATAAAACGTAGATTTAAGGGCCGGGCACGGTGGCTCACGCCTGTAATCCCAGCACTTTGGGAGGCCAAGGCAGGCGTATCACCTGAGATCAGGAGTTTGAAACCAGCCTGGGCAACATGGAAAAACCCCGTCTCTACTAAAAATACAAAAATTAGCTGGACATTGTGGCGGGCACCTGTAATCCCAGCTACTCAGGAGGCTGAGGCAGGAGAATGGCTTGAACCTGGGAGGCGGAGGGTGCAGTGAGCTGAGATTGCGCCACTGCACTCCAGCCTGGGCGACAAGAGCAAAACTCCATCTCAAAAAAAAAACAAACTAGATTTAAGGGCTGGGCACGGTGGCTCATGCCTGTAATTCCAGCACTTTGGGAGGCTGAGGCGAGTGGATCACCTGAGGTCAGGAGTTTGAGACCAGCCTGGCCAATATGGCAAAACCCTGTCTCTACTTAAAAAATACAAAAATTAGTGGGATGTGGTGGTGCACCCCGGTAGTCCCACCTACTTGGGAGGCTGAGGCAGGAGAATCACTTGAACCCGGGAGGCTGCAGTGAGCCGAGATGACGCCATTGCACTCCAGCCTGGGCAACAGAGACTCCATCTCAAAAGGAAAAAAGGCAATTTATGAACAAGGAATGACACAGGGATGAAAGAAGATATTGCATAATGATAAAAATATCACAAGAGCAACCCCACAAGTACATGCGGCTTCCTACTGCGTGTAGGAAGCTGGCTTGGGGTCCATGTCTGTGTAACTGTGCGTGCCAATTTGGAGTGAGTGTCTGTGTAGACATGTAGGAAGCTAGTACATGTACTCTTCCCCGTGCGTTTATAAATCTAAAAAAATATAAACGGAATCTGCACATGGAAAACTACAAATCACTGATTAAAAAAATGAAACAAGATCTAACTATATGAAGAGATAGACCATGTTCATGGATTGGAAGAATCAAAATCATTAAGGTGTCACTTTGATCCATAAATTCGGCACAATCTGAACCAAAACACCCAGTCAGTGCTTCCGCCTAGGCTGACAAGCTGATTCTAGAATATACATGGGAGAGTAAAGGGATTAAAAAGCCAAAATCATCTGGAAAAGAACAGCGGTGGAGGACTCATGTTACCCAATTTCAAGACTTACTAAAAAGCTAATCAAGACCACATCAAGACAGCATAGTACTGATTAAGGAAGAGCTGCAGAACTCAATGGAATGGAAGAGACGGCCCAGACACAGCCCCCCTGGCCCCGACCCAACACATAGAGTGAACAAATTCTGACAAAGGTTCAAAGGCAACTATACAGACAAAGAGCAGCCTTGGGCTGGGTGCGGTGGCTCACACCTGTCATCCCAGCACTTTGGGAGGCCGAGGCAGGAGGATCACCTGAGCCCAGGAGGTCCAGAGCAGCCTGGGCAACATAGTGAGACCCAGTCTCTACAAAATAAATAAAAAAACAAAGAAGAGTCTCTCTAACAATCATGTTGGAACAAATGGATATCCACATGCAAAAAGATGGACCTGAACACACTTCACACCTTACACAAAAAGTAACCAAAAAGGATCATAGACCTAAATGTAAAACATAAAAGCATAAGACTTCTAGATGGAAATATAGAAGAAAATCTATGTGACTTGGGTTTGGCAACAAGTTTTTAGATACAACACCAAAAGCATAATCTATGAAATTAAAAACTGTAAATTGAACTTTATCAAAATGAAAAACTCTTGATCTGCAAAAGCTACTTTTAACAGAATGAAAACACAAGCCGCAGATTAGAAGAAAATACTGGCAAACCACACATCTGATAAAGGATTTGTATCTAGAATATTTAAAGAACTTTTAAAATTCAATAATTAGAAAACAAACAACCCAATGTTAAAGGTGGGAAGAAAAAAACCAGGCCACAAGATCTGAACAGACATAGGAAAGGTGTACGGATGGCAAATAACATGTGAAAAGATGCTCAACATCATTCATCATTGCGGAAATGCCAATGAAAACCACAATGTGCTGTCACCACACACACGTCACGTGGCCAAAGTGCTTGAAAATGGACAGTGCCCAGGCCAGGCGTGGTGGCTCACGCCTGTAATCCCAGTACTTTGGGAGGCCGAGGTGGGCAGATCACCTGAGGTCAGGAGTTCAAGACCAGCCTGGCCAACGTGGTGAAACCCTGTCTCTACTAAAAATACAAAAATTAGCTGGGCGTGGTGGCGCACACCTGTAATCCCAGCTACTCGCGAGGCTGAGGCAGGAGAATTGCTTGAACACAGGAAGGGGAGGTTAAAATGAGCCGACACAGTGCCACTGCACCCCAGCCTTGGCGACAGAGTAAGACTCTGTCTCAAAAAAAAAAAAAAAAAAAAAAAATGAAAAAGGACAGTGCCCCATGCTGCAGAAGGTTTGGGACAGCAGGAGTGCCCTCGCTGTGCCGGGGATGCTGTGGTGTACCACTGTGGACAGCAGACGGTGGCGTCTGACCCAGGTAATGAAGGGTTACCTTACAAACCAGCTACTGCACCTCTTAGGCCTTCAACCTGAAAACGTGCTCACACAGAAGCCTCGTGCAGATGCTCACAGCAGCTCTGTCCATAGTCACTAAAAACTAGAAACAAGGAAGACATCCTTCACGGTGGAAGTGGATAAATAACCGGAGGTGCATTTGTGCAACAGAAAAATAATCAGATAAGAATGCAGCTGTTGGTTCAGGCAATAACATGGATGAATCTTAAGCGCATTTTGCTAAGTGAAAGAATCTAGACACAACAGGCTATATACTGCGTGATTTCATTCATATGTCACACTGGAAAAGGCAAAACCAGAGGGACAGGAGGCAGACCCGGGCATGCCAGGGGCTGGTGCGGGGGAAGTGGTCACTCCCATGCATGGGGGACTTGGGGCTGGAGCTGGGGTGATGGAGGCAAAGCCCACAGCACTGAGCATTACACAAGATGAACTTCAATGTGCACCAACTATTGGGGGAAGACCCAACCAGGAGGTCGGAGGATGCAGACAGAATGCAGGCTCTACACGCACGAATGTGAAACAGAACCACACTGGCCAGAGGGCAGAAGCCACCTAAGCAACTCCGGAAAATGTTCTGAGTGGAGACCACAAGGCCAGAAGGAGCTGTACACAAACACTGCACTCCAGGGCTTTTTCCCCCGGGCCTGGGTGGACAATTCTCGCACGTACACCAGGGCTGGGCAGAGGCTAGAGGAGTCGGGGGAGCCAGGTTCTCACTAGCAGAGAGGGAGTATTCAGATGGGCCAGCAGGGAAGACTGGAATACACCGTGTGCCAGGACGGAAGGCTGGAATACACCGTGTGCCACGACAGAAGGCTGGAATACACCGTGTGCCAGGACGGAAGGCTGGATTACACCGTGTGCCAGGACGGAAGGCTGGAATACACCGTGTGCCAGGTGAGAGTCAGAGTCATCGCACGGACCAGGTTGACCTTCGTATACTTACAGATAGGATAGGTGGATACGAGAGAGAAGCAATCACATGTGTGAAATGAGACAGTGACATACAGAGCCTAGCTCTGCCCAGGAAGAGGGCCAGCAGCCGTGACACCCAGGGAGCAACGGCCCTCCCAGTGCCCAGACTGAAGTTTCTATGCTCCCCTAAAAAGAACCAGGGCTCCTTGGAGACAGCTCATTCTAGGGCTGGGGCAGAGAAACAGAAGCTGGGCCGGAAGCATCCCCAGGGGAAGGAGGGGAAAGCCACCAGTGGTTAAAGGTGGAGGAGCTGAGCAGCAAACTCACAGTGACAACACCGGATCACAACCCAGACACAGACTCACGGTGACAGCACCGGATCACGACCCAGACACAGACTCACGGTGACAGCACCGGATCACGACCCAGACACAGACTCACGGTGACAGCACCGGATCACGACCCAGACACAGACTCACGGTGACAGCACCGGATCACGACCCAGACACAGACTCACGGTGACAGCACCGGATCACGACCCAGACACACACTCACGGTGACAGCACCGGATCACGACCCAGACACAGACTCAGGGTGACAACACGGGATCACGACCCAGACACAGACTCACGGTGACCGCACCGGATCACGACCCAGACACAGACTCACGGTGACAGCACTGGATCACGACCCAGACACAGACTCACGGTGACAGCACCGGATCACGACCCAGACACAGACTCAGGGTGACAACACGGGATCACGACCCAGACACAGACTCACGGTGACAGCACTGGATCACGACCCAGACACAGACTCAGGGTGACAGCACGGGATCACGACCCAGACACAGACTCACGGTGACAGCACTGCATCACGACCCAGACACAGACTCAGGGTGACAGCACCGGATCACGACCCAGACACACACTCACGGTGACAGCACCGGATCACGACCCAGACACAGACTCAGGGTGACAACACGGGATCACGACCCAGACACAGACTCACGGTGACCGCACTGCATCACGACCCAGACACAGACTCAGGGTGACAGCACTGCATCACGACCCAGACACAGACTCAGGGTGACAGCACTGCATCACGACCCAGACACAGACTCACGGTGACAGCACTGGATCACGACCCAGACACAGACTCACGGTGACAGCACTGCATCACGACCCAGACACAGACTCACGGTGACAGCACTGCATCACGACCCAGACACAGACTCACGGTGACAGCACTGGATCACAACCCAGAAGGAAAATAAATGGGCGTGGGTCCATAGTGACAAAATCAGTGACCACAAACAAGTAACAAGATCTTCCTCACAGAGGAATTCCACATAATGTCCGCAGACACTCCCTCCGGGAGGCGGGGGCTGGACCCAGTGAGCGGCTTCCAGAGGACAGAGTGGGCGGGAAAGCAGGGAACTGACAGAGTGGACACCTGGGGGGACACACCTTGGCCAGGTGATCAGAAAGCCGTGCGGACGTCAGGACCCTGATACGGTGTGACAGGAAGGGCCCCGCACCTCTGTGAGCGTCTTCCCAAAACCCATCACCCAGTCTAATTGCGAGAAAACACCAGACGGACCCAACGTGAGGGACGCTCTACAGACACCATGACAGGCCGGCTCAACGCCGTCAAGGTCGGAAAACAGGAAAGTCTGGGAGACTCACAGACCAGGGAGGGAGGGAGGAGACGCCAGGACAAAACCGGGTCCCAGAACGGAACAGGCACGGGTGGAAAAGCCATAGAGTCTGCAGTTTTAGCTAATAGTTTTATTTTTAATAAAAAAATTTTAAAAAGTAAAGGTTTCTTGAAGACTCTGCACCACCCAGTGCCCAGCGTGAAGCGCTGTGAGCAGCCTCCCTCCAGGGCAGCGGGAGCAGGGCCACAGGCAGAGCACCGCAGGGCCCTGGGCGACGAAAGGGCCAGGGCTGGTGACCTCTAAAGGGGCTGCGACGGCAGGTGGGTGGGGGCAGCTCCAAGTGAGGAGGAAGAGGGTGGACACAGGCAGACATGGGATGGACACAGGGTAAACACAGGGCAGACATGGGGCAGACACAGGGCGGGACACAGACTGGACACAGGGTCGACATGGGGTGGGACACAGAGTGGATACGGGGTGGGTCACGGGGCGGGAAACAGGGCTGCAGCAGAAGGCTCCCCACACCCCTACTGCCTCCACCACTGGGTGGAAGGGACCTGAGTGGTGAGCGCTGACCTCCTAGCAACATAGAGGACACCTTGCAGCAGGCCCTCAGCCCCAGCGGCCACATGTGCAGGGACCGCACCAGCAGCTTCCACAGGAGCTCAGACCAGTGTGTGTGCATATGGGTATGACACGCCCATGTGTCCCTGTGTGTGTGCACGTGTCTGTACACATGTGCACCTGTCTACATGTGCACCTGTACATGGATGCCCTGTGTCCATGTGTGCAGGGGTGTATGCATGTCTCTGTACACATGTGCACATGTATACATGTATGTGTGTGTGTGCAGGGATGCGTGTGTGTATGTCCTGGCATGAATGCAGGTGGGAGAAACAGAGGTGGTGACTGTTCAGCCACTGCACACTCCAGGGCCCAGCCCTCATCGGTGATAGGCTGGGGCCCCTTTCCCACAGGGACCTAATCGGCGCTGGCTGAAGGGTGGATGTGCTCCACCCCTCACCACAGTGCAAACTCCAGGACCACAGAGGAAAACAAGATGTGGCGTCACCAAAGCAATAGCCTAAATCAGTAATTCTAAGGCAAACAGCAAAGGATACTTCCTGCTTATCAGGAAAAAGGAAGATAGACTGAATTGAGATTTCAGAGAAAAAAACTATTTCAACCTCTACTCATGTTATAAAAATAGCTACATAAAAAGATGCAGCAAAAATTTTGAAACATCACAGGCTCTCAAAGCAAAACTAACCAACCAGTCAAGCTTTGGAAGGCCCCGTCACCACCCCACACAGGAGGCAACAGACAGCCATGGCAACCACCTGCCTCTCACAGGGACCCAGAGCCTGACCTGGGAGCTGCAACCGGGAAATACCGTGTCACTCGAGCAGCCAACAGCAGGCATGGCCGATAAATACTTTGTTTCAGAATCAGAAAGAAATAGCTGGGCATGGCAGCCTGTGCCCATAGCCCCAGCTACTCGGGAGGCTGAGGCAGGAGAATTGCTTGAAACTGGAAGGCGGAGGTTGTAGTGAGAGGAGATCGCACCACTGCACTCCAGCCTGGGCAAAAAAGTGAAACTCCGTCTCAAAAAAAAAAAAAAAAAAAAAAAGAATCAGAAAAAAAAAATCAGCTTTCTCTTTTCTCCTTTCAGATAAATTGTTGTAAAATTAAAACAGTCATCCCAGAAATGCCGTTCTCTGTTGATGGTTCTTACTGGCCGTGGTTAAATTCTGGGCCTTGGCACAGTGACCTCAAGTATTTTTTCTTTAAAGGTACGTGCTGCGGAGCTCCGAGGTAGGGCAGCGCTGTTTGCTTTTTAAACAAGCAAGTATTTTATAGAAGAACTTGTAAAACCAAGTGGTGCATTTCATTAGAACTCAAGTGGCCTGGAGAAAAGAAAAAGAACTCATTTCCCATGAGCTCTTAGAGCCACTGAAAGCTCAGAACAAAACCAACTGAGCAGGGTTTCAAGTATTCTTTTTGGTTTCATTTTCTCCTCAGATTTTCTGAAGAACAGCTGAGAGTTTAGCAAATACGGGCGCAAACGATTCTGCCTGCCACATCAACCCTGCCTTGGGTGTCATCTGAGGAGGATGCCAAGCTACAGGGGCTGCGGCGAGACTCAGAGACACGCTACCAACGGCACTGCAGCCCCACCTCGCCGGAGCAGCTGCCGGGGAGAAGCGATAAAACTGCCCCATGCGGAAAAGAAGGAAGGGCGGTGAGCAGGCGCACAGAATAGACGCCACAGTGCGGCACGCATGCCTCCACGCCTAAAGGACAAAACTAGCATGGAGATCCCCTAGAGGTCGGATTTTCAACATAATCTCACTGACCCCAGAACTCCAATGTGACAATGTGGAACTGGAAAACGAGCAAGAAAAACCCTCCATTCCCGCCAGCGTTGGGCGTTCCTTCTGCAGCCCAGGCTGTCCCCGTCACTCGGGATCACAGCCAAGCGGTGGGTTCTGTGTGGGCCTTGGGGAAGCCATGTTCTTCTCCACTCAGTTTCACGGAGAGACTTTCCCAGGTCCAGCCCACGCTAGGAGGCTAGACAGGAGAGTGGCCCCCACCCGCCCTGTTTGGAACCCAGCTGGGGCATGCGGTGTTTGGAACACATGGGCAGATGGGGGTGAGGCCAGAAGAGCCTGATCCAGAGCCAAGGACAAGCCTTGAGGCTGAAGAGCTCACCGAGGCCACTACAAGAGAGAAAGAAAAAGAGCCTCAGAGATTCCTCAATAAATAACCAGAACAGAGAGCAAAGGTGGAGTGCAGGAGGGCAAGGCACTGAGACTCTAGAAGCTTCCAGGGAGAAGAAGAAGAGTCAGATGCTTGAAGATGCCTCCTCAATGCTGCAAAGCTCTGAGGGAAAGTGGCTTTCATGGAGAATTACAGATCCAGGCAAGTTGGTCCTTTCTGGAAAAGCTGCTTGGAGATACACTCCAGCAAAAAGAGAATCTACCAGCAAACAGGAAGTATGAACACAACCAAGGGAGAGCTGTGGCAGGGTCTGTCCTGCTGGGCCGCACCTCAGGGCTGGAGGCGGGTGGAGGGGGAGGAAGGGGTAATGGCTGGAAAAGTGTCCCATGCTGACACTAAGCCCTGGTAGAGACCACCTGCTCCAGGTCAGCACATTTCACTGAGCAGTAGATGCCCCTAGAAGACAAGGGATAGAAGTATAAAGAAAGTCCTCTCCCTGACTCCAAGGAGCCAGAGGGGAGACGGGCTCAAGAACAACACTGCAATGGGGACAATATCAGCTGCAAAGGAAGCAGCGAGCAGGGCTCCGGTGGTCAGCCCTGGGTGGGGTCAGAGTCCACGAGTGATGAGGGCTAAGTCTGAAGGCTGGAAGGGTGTTGGCAGCCACGGAAAGAACAAGTACAGTTCAACCCTGGGAAGGCAGAGGCCAGGTGGTCTCAAGACCACGGACAGGAAGAGATGCCTCACGTGGCGGGGACACAGCGGGAGCAGTTCAGGCACCATGGCTCGTCCACTGGGGCCCCAGCCTCTCACTGCAAGCAGTGCAGTGGACATCTGCCCCAGAGGCAGCAGGGAGCGTGTGTCCCAAAGCCCCCAGCACTCATGCCCTGTGCAGGTGCTGAGCGGCCGGCCCTGGCAGGGGCGGTTCCCTCCTAGGCCTGTCCGGGACTCGGCCCCCACAAACACATGGACCGACAGACCAAATCCCTCAGGAGTGTCTCTGCACCGACGCCATGGCACCCACGAAAAGTGCCAGTCATAAAATCAGTCTGCAAATACCAACGTTACCCAGTCTTCCTGTCACATTTCGCCTACAAATCCCTTCCGAATTGTAACAATATCTCATAAATGTTTGAGCTTCAAAGGAAAGGTCCTTTCCGATGTTCAGATACACTCCATGGCTGCCTGCAAGCTGTCTCCTGGGCCGGTGTGTCCTTGGTCCACCTTCTGGGAAGTGTGCACAGGCAGGGAATCCCATGTCAGCCTCAGGACGGCCCAGCGGTCACTCTCACCTCATCAGTGACGGGAAGGTCTTGATGAGCAACTTGGCCAAGGCCACAGAGCTAAGGTGTGGCCCACCAACTCTGAGCCTCACTACTTCCACCTGTCACAAGCTTCCAGAAAGTTCTCTGCAGTGAAATGCTATCAACCCAATTCTGACCAACTGTAATTACACTGTTTCCAGATGACACCTTAATTCTGAGGCAGTTAAAATGCATTGTGGACATATTCGATGTGACTCTCATCAACAGCAAACCAACGTGAGTTCAGTCGGGGTGGGCAGCTCTAGCCTAGGGTGTCTTCAGTAGCACCTGCAAGGCTGTCCTTGTCAGGGAATCCAGCTCTACCACTGGCGCTGTAACAGACGCAGGGCTGCTGGAAATTTCAGGACTCCAGCCCCAGCTGCCTGTGGCCACCCATGGACCGACCTGGCCAGGCCCCCTGGGAGGGGGATTTCAAAGCATCAAGGAGCCGGCCTGGCTGACAAGGCTCCAGACCAGCTGTTTGCCACACACACCCTCGTACTGCAGGGTTGACCAGTGAGGGCCTCAATCTTCCACGGGGAACGCTGGGCCACAACGTCAGAGCACGACCCTGGGGGTCCCTGCATCAAACAGTGAGGGCTTCTGGCCAGGCTGCTCTGCCCTCTGTCCCGGTGACCCTGGGCATGGTGCCCACTCTTGGGTTTGGTTTCCTCATTGCGCACACAGACGGCAGCAGGCCTGACTGCAGGAGGCACCGGCACCCATGGGCGGCCGGCACTGCCCCTACACACCAAGAACATAGCACCCAGGTCCCACTGCTTAGGCCAGAAACTCCTGTCACATGAGCTTTTACTCGTCCGGATTTCGGCCATTCCTGGGAGTGACATCTGTGCTGAGGGGATGCTCAGTGTCAGGGGTCCCCGACCACCTCGGGCAGCCTCGGTCCTCCCAGGGGCCGTCACGGCCCGAGAACGCCGCTGCCCAGATGTGAACCGGGTGTCCAGGATACTCAGGCTGCACAGTGGTGTGAATGAAGGGTAGGGCTGAACTCCAGGGCCTACAGACACTCGCTGCACAGCCGGGCCGGCGGCTGACCCTGCTTCCTCACTGTCCACTGGGGGTAGTGGCGTTGTCACCAGGGCAGCACCGGGCAGGGTGCTACTTCAGCATCTGCTCAACACAGTAATCACACTAGGGACCGGAGTCCACACGTCAGGAAGACAGGTGTGTCTTCAACTCCGAGCCCTGTGAAAATGCCGCTTTCCGCTAACATACTCCGGCTCCCACAGCACAGCAGGGCATGCCAGACACCCCAGGATGCCCGCGGTACGCACATCTGTGTGCAGTGAGCGCACCCCTAGCACCTACACACCTCAGTGGCAGCACATGGAAACGCCCAGGCCCGCGGGGGGAAGGAGCCAGCCCCAGGACGGATGCAAAGTCAGGTTGAATGCAGAGGCCTGTTGCTGGCAGCCGGCCTCTCCAGGTCCGGCTTCGAAGCTTCCCCGACAGGGCAGGCGTTTCTGTGTTCTCCTGATCTGTACATCTTTACTACATGTCTGCTGAGACAATCTGCCTAAGGGTAAGCCTCCCTCAGTTCAATGTCTTTTAACAACGGGAGTTTCCACAGAATACATTTGGTTATGTGTTTAATTACAAGTGTTTCAATAGCTATAAACATTGTAAAATTCAGTATCAAGTGAAATATTTGGAGAGCCCCTATGGCAACTTGGAAAAACCCTGGGATTCTGAGGAACAGGGAGTAGCGCACAGTCCCAGTAAAATCCAGATCTTTCTAGAAGGAGATAAATGCAGGATGACTGCTTGCTTGCCCTGGGCCAGCTCAGCCAGAAAACCATGTCCCTGAAAGATGGGAAACTGGTTCCTTGATACAGCAGAAAAACACTGATTCTACCCCAAATATACTCACAAGACAGAAGAACATGCATATGTCAAGGAGCAATGTTCAATGCTGGGCACCAGGCTTAAAGTATCCGCTTGACCCAGTGGCTTAAAAGCAGTTCCTTCTGAATTGAACAGAGAATCCCTGCAGAGATCAAAGGAGCCTCAGCTCGTTTGAAAGAGTCTGAGCCGGTTTTATGAAGCTGTGCTCCGGAGGCAAGGCCACTGGGACTTCCCGCCGTATCTCAGGCTCCCCTGTGGAAGGCCTATTAGAGCCTCACAGCTTCACTTTATCTCTACTTCATCGTTTGCTAAGTGACAGCACCAACATTTAGAATGACTGTTTAATACTGTGGAGGGAAAAGCGACCTGGGAAGAACTACTTTTTAAAATAATTGCTGGCCGGGCACGGTGGTTCACGCTTGTAATCCCAGCACTTTGGGAGGCCCTGAGGTCAGAAGTTCGAGACCAGCCTGGCCAACATGGTGAAACCCTGTCTCTACTAAAAATATTTTCAAAAATTAGCCAGGCGTGCTGGTGCGCGCCTGTAATCCCAGTTACTTGGAAGGCTGAGGCAGGAGAATCGCTTGAACCCAGGAGACGGAGGTTGCAGTGGGCCGACATGGTGCCACTGCACTCCAGCCTGGGCAACAGAGTGAGACTCCAACTCGAAAAAAATAAATAAATAAAATAAAATAGTTGCTTTAAAGAAAGAGAGAGAGAGAGACCCAGTTGAAGCCGATACTGCAATCCCACAGGAAACCTTGTAGCGATGAGCACGTCTCATCACTTTGCACCAGGAGGTGCAAAGTATCACACAAATGTCACACAAAACGTCAAACTGACCATCACTCCAGCAGAGCAAGGCTACCAAACTTCCCGCGATGTCTGTTGGGCAAAAAAGCTGTGCAAAGAAGAACTTCTGCAACCTGACCCTTTCCTTCCACGCGTGAGGGAAGTACACGACGGAAGGAAAGGGAGACGTCCAATGCCCACGGCCTACAACCAACGCGTGGGCAACGCCCGGGGCCAGCAGCTCCGGAGCCCTCTGGGAGGGTGACTGCCCACGCGCCCCGCTGGCTGCATCTCGGCCTGGCAGGCTCCCCTCACTTCCAGGCTCATTTGAGAGCCTCAGTTTGGGCTTCGTTGCCACTAACAGGTTGGGCTTATGAAACATGTATCCGTGTGATCACATGTCCCTGTGATCACAGGACCGTTCTCTTCTAAACCAGTTCTGGGTTGTAGGGACTTGGGAGTGAGGGAGTTGGAATCGCCAGCTGCCCCTGGCCAGGGGTCCAGAGGTTTTGAGCGTGAACTGACTTTTCTCAGAGCTCTGCTCTGCAGGCTGCGCACGCGGGCCCCGCACAGCTGTGGGGTGAAGGGTCTCAGCCAGTGGCCCCGGCCAACCACATCCCACAGTGAGGCGGAGGCTTCACTTGCAGATGAGGTTCCAGAGCTGCCCCCAGGCCTCCGCTGGGAATCTTCCCGAACGCAGACTGAGCCAGTCGAGAACACTAAAGGAGAAACTCCAGTCCGGCCACCAGCCAGTCACCTTCCCTCAGCCCTTGGGAGACGCGAAGGAGGCTCCCGGGCCGGCTCCTCGGATTTTGGCAGGGGCCGCACGCGGTAGGGATGTGGCGTGCGGGCGTCCAGTTACAGCGGGAACCTTCAGCGTCAACACAGCGCTGTGCCGGGGGCAGCAGGAGCGCCTCGCCTCTCCAGGCCGCCCCCCGCCCCGCAGCCAGGACGCAGACCCCCGACCTGCCCACGGACGGGTGTCCCCCCACCTGCCCAGCTCTCCTGGGAACTCCTGGGCCAGGGCCCGGGCCGGCCCCGCCTCGCATAGCCCCGAGCCGGTCCTGGCGGGCGCGGCCGTACAACTTCGTGGCTGCGGGTGGAGCCGGGAGCCCGGGAGCCCAGGCCGGAGGCTCGAGGCGGCGACAGGGGTAGGGCCGGGTGCGCTATCGCCAGCAAGCCTCGTCCTGCCCTGCCCGCCCCGCCTCGCCCGGGCCCCAACAGGGAGGAGGGCTGCGTGGAGGCGCCGCGGCCGCGAGACCGCGCGGAGGAGTCTCGAGGGAGGGCGGGGGTCGTGGTGCGCGAAGGTGACGCTGGCGGATGTCCCGGCCCCGCCCGGCACTCACAGTACACGAAGGCTAGGGCCTTCAGGAGCACGATCCTGGTCAGCCAGAAGGTGCCCGTGTGGAGATGGGCCGGAGAGCCTGCGGGGTCACGCCCCGGCAAGGGCGGCGACTCAGGCTCCGGGTCCGAGTACGCGGCTTTCCGCCTCCTCAGCGACTCCTCGGGTGCCGCCATTATTGGGCTGTCAGGGCGCATGTGTGGGGAGGGCGCACTCCCGGAGGCTCCGCCCTTTGTCGGAGGCCCCGCCTCTCCCTGGCCGGCCCTGCCCACGGCCGAAGGCCCCACCCACACCCCGGGAGGCCTCGCTCACAGTCCCGGAGGCCCCGCCCCCTCCAGCCGGCCCCGCCCACGCGCGGGAGCTAGTGCCCGGAGCCTGCCTCCTTCGCAGTCCTAGCTGGGCGCTGCTGCGGGTAGGGCGCGGGTCCGGGTATCTGGGAGGTGGTGCGCGTCTCCCGACCGGAACTCACTGGGGCATGCACGCGTGCCTTCCGTCAGTCCGAGTTGCAGAGGCCAGGTGCCCTCCCCCAGCCAGGCGCCTTCCGAACTCTGGTCCTGGGGAAGGTGGGCTGCAGAGACCCTGGCGGTGCTGCCACTGCGTGCCCCTGCCTCACAGCTGACACTCACTCTCCGCGGAGGGTGCTGGGGCGATCGTCGCAGCCAGCAAGGGACAGAATAGGCAGGGCTGGGCCTGGAATGCTCGGGGAACCCTCCCCTTTCTCCCAGCCTGAGCACCCTCCCGCCTTTGCACAGCCCAGCTCCTGCCAGCCCTTGGGACTGGACTTCAAGCTGTAGGTGAAGAGGGGGACTCAGGACTCAGGAGGGAAGGGCTAACTGCCCAGTGCCCCAGACAGAACGTGAAGGAGGACGCCAGCACTCTACACTCTGATGACTGGAGCGGGGTTCTGGGGGCTGATCCGAAGTGGGTGCTAGGAAGGGCTGGGGTCACAGGCATTCCTTAGAGGAAAGAAAGGGCGTGAGGCCAGAGTAGGCATTGGAGACCTAGGGGTTATTGAATAAACTGTGGGGCGCTTAGGTAGAAGTGCAGATTTCTCTTTATTCATTTGTCAGAGCTCTTTACGTATGAAAAATCCTGTTCTTCTGTGTATATTGGAAGTATTTGTCCTGGTTTTTTGTTTTTGTTTTTACCTATTCTTCTCTTTCGCCTCTCTAGTGTTCCTAGTGTTTTGGCGTATAAATTATCGCCACTCGGTTGGTCAAATGACCCGTCTTTAGTGCTTGTTTAATTACCTGTTTAATTATATCTTCACCACCTGTAGTGTGAGCCTTGTGTGGACAGGGACTGACTGTGGACATTGGGCCCCCAAATCCAGGCCCGACCAGCAGTGGCCAGAGCTTCCTCTCAGTCTCCAGCCTCCCTGTGTTGCTGGGGTTGTAGCATACGTGTACATCTTATGGTTTAATTCATTTTTAGTTTCCATTTCTTTTCTATGAAACCCCCCTTAGGAGCCCAGCTGTGAAATGGGACCCTGTTAAAGATGTTGCAATGGGTACGAACACGCAAACATCCTCCACGTGCTGGCCCAGACTCCGGGAACGTGGTGTGTGCCTGAGGGCTCGGAGCCTTGGGGATCGCAGAAGCCATTGGCCCTGACTGGTGCCCGGCACCCAAGTCCCTCCGCAGAGCCCACGACCCGTACCTCTCCTCGTGACCTGGGGGCCAGCTTAGGAAGGGCCGGCACAGCCCACACTGTTCCCCTCCTCTGTGGAGAACAGGGAGCCCCACACCCTTGGACCAAGCCTGCAGAGCGGGCCCTGTCTGGATGCCAGGCCTGCTAGGGGACGGACGGCGAGAGGGACTGCCCTGCGTCAGGTGTGGCCCTGCGCTGTCCTCAGGTGGGGCTGCCCTCACAAGGAGGCTTTGTGCACAGCTTCCCCTCGCTGGGCCGAGCTGCTCTCCCCGCGAAGGGCACAATGGGGCATTGTGCAGAGCAGAAAAGGGCCTCTTGTTCCAGCTTCCAGCGCTCTGGGCTCTGGCTCTGCGTTTGCCCAGGGTGGGAGCAGTCAGCGGAAGGGTCTGCTGGGAGCTCCTGTTCTCTCTGAGCTCAAGTTTCCCTCAGGGTCTGCTCTCTTGAGACGCTGACCGCAGGGGTCCCGTCCGCTGCCTAGAATGGCTCCAGATCAGGTCACCGGGGGCAGGGCTTGGGCCGGGGAGAGGTGGACCAGCAGCTCTGTTCGTGCCCATTTCAGCCTGAATTTAATCAAAAGTGCACTGGGTTATGATTCAGCCATAAAAAGGAATCCAGGAGCCGGGCGTGGTGGCTCAAGCCTGTCATCCCAGCACTTTGGGAGGCCGAGGGAGGTGGATCACCTGAGGTCAGGAGTTCAAGACCAGCCTGGCCAACATGGTGAAAACCCACCTCTACTAAAAATACAAAAAAATTAGCCAGGCATGGTGGCAGGCACCTGTAATCCCAGCTACTCGGGAGGCTGTGATAGGAGAATTGCTTGAACCCGGGAGGTGGAGGTTGCAGTGAGCCTAGATAGCGCCACTGCACTCCAGCCTGGGCCACAGAGCGGGACTCTGTCTCACTAAAATAAAATAAAATAAAATAAAATAGAATCCAGTTCTGACACATGCTACAACACAGATGAACCTCAGAACATCAAGCTCAGTGGGACAGGACAGACGAGGAGGTCATGTATTGTGTGAGCCCATTTACACGAAATGTCCGGGGCAGGCAAAGCCACGGGGAAAGGAGGGAGCTCTGTGTTCCAGGTCTGGGGACGGGGAGTGGGGAGCGAGTGCTCCGTGGGTAGGACGTTTCCTTCTGGGCTGATGAGAATGTTCTGGAACTAGGTGATGGCTGCCCAGCACTGCGAGGTGCTAAACACCACTGAATCGTGGTGTAAGCCGGAAAGTGGCTTATTTCATGCTATGTGAATTTTGCCTCGAATTTTAGAAAAAGTAAAATGAGGCCGGGCACCGTGGCTCACGCCTGTAATCCCAGCACTTTGGGAGGCCAAGGCAGGTGGATCACGAGGTCAGGAGATCGAGACCATCCTGGCTAACACGGTGAAAACCTGTCTCTACTAAAAATACAAAAAAAAAAAAAAAAAAAAAAAATTAGCCGGGCGTGGTGGCGGGTGCCTGTAGTCCCAGCTACTCTGGAGGCTGAGGCAGGAGAATGGCATGAACCCGGGAGGTGGAGCTTGCAGTGAGCCGACATCGCGCCACTGCACTCCAGCCTGGGTGACAGAGCGAGACTCCATCTCAAAAAAAAAAAAAAAAAGTAAAATGAAAACAAAAGAACAACAGACAGCCCTGCACTGGTGTTTCAGAATCGCCTGGAAGGCGCTGTCACCTGTCGGAATACGTCGTGTCATTTACACTCACTTCTTTGTCTATGTTAAGGAGCATCTAGCAGTTTAAAAATAACATTTAGATACAGGTGTGTCTTATTCCCTAAGAAGGCACTTCACTTAAAAACAGAGGCTTCTCTGCAAACCCAGAGTGAGCAGCAGCGGCCGGGAGATCGGCCAGGTGGGGTAATTTCACTCTACAGCTCAGTGCCCTGTGGCCACAGGCACGTGGGCTCTGCCCTGAGCGCCTCACACCAACCCGAGGCGGGAGGAGGAGGGCGTCCTGAGCGTGCCCTGTCAAGCAGAAACTCTTAAGAGAAAAAGCCAGGCTGACCCAGGAGAGGCCTGAGAGAGTGGAGATGAGGCTCGACCACCCCAGGGCTGCCTGGTGCTGGGGGAGAAGATGCTGAGAAGAGGAGGAGAGTGGGGAGGGAGGGAGGGAGGGAGGGAGGGAGGGACTCCCCAAGAGCACGCAGGCTGAAGACTGGGCTGCCTCCCCGGAGACCCACCGACAAGCCTACCCTAGGTGGAACCCTGTCCCCGCCGTCCCAGCCTGCGCCAGCACAGCCCCCGGGACCCAGGCACACACAGGCCTGTGGCTGGCCACGCTCCCAGCAGCTGCGGGCCGGCTTCAGGGAGGAATGAGCCCCTGTCGGCACCTCGTCCAGCTGTCCCCCAGCACCCCGGCAGCTCCCGCCTCCTCAGGGCCATTGTCCCTGGCATGCGGTGGCAGCTGTCTCTGGCACCCACAGGAACCCAGTGTGGGCCTGAAACTAATCGTGCACCCTTCATTTACCCCAATTTTTCATGTCCTGAAGTCTGTGTATGGAAGGGGGGCCAAGGACCCATCGATGCTAACATCTGTCGCCTCCTTCTGGAAGGGTGGTCAGTTTGGGCAGATCCTGCCATGACTGTCCAGCGGCCAACCCCCCCACCCCCCACATGAGGCTGGCAGGTGCGGGTGGGGGCTGAGAGAGCAGGTGTTGTGCCATTTGCTGGTTGTCCTGGGACGATGACTCACAGACGGCTGTTCTGCTTGGCTCACCCTGTCCTCTCCCTGCACCCTCAGCTACAGGCCACGAGTGTTCCCACCCCTGCACCCCAGAAGGAGATGCGGCTCCACATGACCCTGCAAGTTGGCAAGCGATGGTTTCTAGACAGAGTGGAAAGCACAGCTCCCGATGTGGTGGTGTTCTCTGGTTGCAGGGCCCTATGTGAGGAAACCAATGTGTACTTTTTTTTTTTTGTCTAGGAATCATATTCTGCACTGGAAGAAGACTTGAAAGTTGCCTGGCCCAGAGGTCACAAACCAGAGCCCTGTGGGCTGAGCTCTACCCACAGTGCAGTTATCAGTCAGTGTAGCGGTCACCAACGGCCACATTAATGCTGCGTAACAAACAGCCTCAGAGCCCAGTGTTGTGTGTCGCCGGGTGGTGCTGCCCATGCCAGGCCCCAAGAAAGGCAGGGGAAAGGCAGAGCTGGGCCTGTGCCCTCTGTCCCTTCCTATGAGCCTCTAGAGCAAAGCTTTGCTGAAGGCTCTCATCTGAACAAAGGCCACAGAGGAACCACCCTCCCTGCTCCCACCTTGTTCCTCGTACCTGCCTGAGGGCATCTTAATTAAACCTTCCTTCCCCACCTTCAGAAAAATACTTGGGAGACAGCAGAGACATTTTCACAGGGTGTGTTTTAATTTGCCTTTGGCACTAATAGGTCTCTGGAACGTTCCATCCTGGCCAGGGAGGTCAGGGCCTGGGCGGCCAGAGCCCATTTAGAGAAAGCAGGTGTTCCTTTGCGGCATGCTTATTTCAAGCACCATTTTCCCTCCTGGTTATACTTGAAATGGGGCTTGGTGTTGGGAGGTTTCAAACGTGGACATTCTGGGCAAGGGGCCTCATGAAATCTGTGGACATTCTGGGCAAGAGGCCTCATGAACTCTGAAGGTTGAGCTTGGAAGGACAGACACAGGTCTTGGCAGCCTGAGTGGGTACAAAGGCTGATTTTTCTGGAGTCTGTCCTCTCCTCCTCTCCTGCTGATGGGCTGAGAGAGCCCCCCAGGCCCTATGTCCCTTCTCAGAAGAGCTCGGCCCCCCAGTGCCTGGGTCAGGGATGGGCTGGGGGCTGGGGCCCAGGGGAGCCAGGGCCTGACATCCTACAAGGGTCCAAGGGCTGAAATGGGGCTGGGGTCCCTGGATCTAGGGGATGAGGGCCCAGAATGAGGATGGGGTCTGCGGTTCAGTGGAGCAAGGACCAGGAATGGGGTTGCGATTTGTAGTCCGGGTGTCTGGCGTCAGACAGCACCCTCCTGTACAGGGCACATCTATACTGCAGGGTTAGGGACAGGATTTACTGCCACCAACGGAAGTATTGATTCCAAGTCTCAGACACCACCTCCAGGCTGGGCCTCCCTCGGCGGGAGATGAGGCTCTCTGGGAAGTCCTTGGTGCTCACCTCCCTGGCTGCTTGGGGCCCCAGGGCTCCTGCCTAGGGATGTTTTGGGGCTGCAGAAGGACCCTCAGTCCATTATCAGACGAGAAGTGCGTAGAGCAAATGCATGCTGTTGGCGCCCCCCACCCCCACACTGAGAGTGGAGACGGATAGGCCCAGCTGGAAGCTTGGGGACCCGCTCCCAGCCTGGAGTGACGGACGCTGAGCAGGAGCACAGCTGTTCCCGACACATCCGTGATCTGGGTGTGCACCTGTCGCTGGGGAGAGAGCAGCGCTGGTCTCCACGCTTTCGGCTAAGCATCGCCTGCTCCCTGAATCCTTTCCACATGGGAGCAGCCTGGGCAGGGGTCCCCAGCGGTCAGTAGCTACTCCCGCCAGCGCGGGTTCACAGATCAGGAGGCTCCCTGTGTGTCGGGAGTGGGAGGTGGAGATGGGGAGGGCTGGGCTGGAAATGCTCATCCTCCGTGGAGGTCGGGGGCATCAGGAGGACCAGGAGGATGTCTGGGCTGCAGGCAGAAGTGAGCTGTAGCGGGGCCGGCTCTGGCCACAGAGGCCCAGAAAGCACTGCTCCTGCAGGGTGCCAAGAAAGACTCACTGAGTGGTTTTCCACTGCCCTGTGAGCGCCAGGAAGCTTAAGGCACAGACAAGGCCAGTTCTCAGGCAGACGCCACCCTGGCCAACAGGCCAGTCTTGACCCAAACCGGAACTCGTGCCCCAGCTGGCACTGTCAGCACCCCAGACAGTGAAGTACAGGGAGCTGCAACCCAGCCCAGAGCTCCAAGTGTGCATGGCCAAGAAGCTGACTCCCGAAGGGGGTCTTGAGAGGGGTCCTGCGAACCCCTCCTCTCCCCTGGAGACCCATCCGGGGGCAGGGCCTTTCCCAGCCTCTGCTCACAGCCTGCGCGGCCCAGCCTGTAGTTACTCTGTCTCTGCCAGACCAGCCGTCATTAAAAGCACCAATTAATCTCCCAGGCCGTGCCGGGACGCTGCCAACTGCCCCACGGGTGCTCGGGATGCAGGGGCTGGGAGGCCTGGGCCAGGGCTGTGCACACACCGGCTGCCAGCGGGTTCACGCCCGCCGGGCCCTCCCTGTGCTTCTTAGAGGCCGCACAAAAGATGGGCTGCCTGCCGCAGGAGGAGGGCCGGATTGGGGGTGGACAGTGGGGGACAGGGGCCTCTCCAGGGTGGCATTTCCCTGGGCAGCCCTGCTTCCTCCTCGCACCCTGGGCCCAACACACACCACACACACACACATATACACACACACACCACACACCCACACCCTGCACACATACACCACACACCATACACACACACCACACATACATCATACACACGCACACACACACCACACACCATACACACACACCACACATACATCATACACATGCACACACACACCACACACCATACACACCCTGCACACATACACCACACATCACATACACCAGACGCACCCCATACACAAATCGTACACATGCACACCATACACACACACCATACACACACCACACGCCATACACACACACCCCACATACACCACATGCATCATACACATGCACACCACACACACACCACATACCACACACCACACACACACACCCTGCACACATATACCACACACATCACATACACCAGACGCACCCCATACATAAATCATACACATGCACATCACACACACCACACACCCTGCACACATACACCACACACATCACACACCACACCCACACCACATACCACACACACCACACACACACCCTGCACACATACACCACACACACATACACACCCACACCACATACCACACACACCACACCATACACACACCACACCACACACATACATCATACACATGCACACACACACACACCATACACCACACACATCATATTCATGCACATCATACACCACACGCACTCTATACACACATCACATACATACACACCACACACACATACACCACACACACCACACACCATACACGCACCACACTATACATGCACCACACACACTATACACGCACCACACACGCCATAAACACGCCCCATACATACACCCCATACACATACCACACATTACATGCCATACACACATACCACACACCTATATCTTCACACATACACCACACACACACACGAACACACACGCCTCTGGGGTCGCCATCCCTAGGAGCCACGGGTAGGGTGGGGTGGTCTCTCATCTGGAAGCTTCCCGCAGGCCATCCCTGCACCATCTCATGGGCAGCAGAGCCTGTCCACCCACATTCTTCTCTGCAGCTGTCCTTGGCGCCCAGGCCAGGGCACGTGGAGCTACAAATGTCATCTACACCAGCTCTCCACGCCCGACACTCATGGCCCAGGGGACAGCCCTGGTCCAGGTTCCCCCATCAGGTTATACTTGAAATGTATACTCCCCCTGAAACTGCAAGGCCCACTAGCAGGCGGTGAGGTCACGGTGGGTGGGGCCATGCAGATACGGCAGAGCCGGCCCCAGCTGAAGGGTGGGGGCAGGGATGGGAGACAGGGGAGGAGAGTGTGCAGGTCCCCCCTGGATGAGGACATGGGCCCATCAGGTGGACTCAGAGGTGGCTCCGATGGCTGCCCCTCCACTCTCCACCCCCAGGTCCCTCTCTTGTCATCAGACACTGTTCTAGCTTCCCCAGGGAACACGCTGGCCTCTCCCTGCAGGAGGTCAGAAGCTTCAGGGCTCAGATTAAATGACACCAAAGATGCTTTCCCAGACCATCCTTCCTGAAGTCCCTGCCTCTGAGAGGTGCTTTTGGAGTTACCTGCTGCCCGCCTCCCTCCACAAGGCTAGCGTCTGCTGGGCAGGGGCTGTGAGGATGGTCCGGCTCTGTCCTGTGTGGGAAAGTGCCTGGCACACAGCAAGTGCTTAATTAATACCTGGTGACACTCAAACCATCCTGACACCTCCCTCTCTGAAAGCCCCATGCCGGCGTCCTCTCAGGCCTAGTGGCTCGCACCCGCGGAGAACAAGGTCATTTTCCTGGGGACTTCGAGGTGGACCAGAGATGACTCTGGAAGTGGGCTTCTGGGCACCACCCTGCATGGGGATCCTCACCCACATACCGCCCTCCCAGGAGTGCACCAACATGTCCTCAGCTGGCTGGCCTAGGCCCCCACCACCCCGCCGCAGAGACTCCCCACCTCCCCACCCTTCCCGTGGCAGCCTACACACCCGGCACCTCTCCTGGTGGTCACTGCAACCTGGGGAAAGGAGCAGGTGCTGGTGGAGCCTGAGGCAGGGTCTCGGTTGCACAGACCACCGTGCCTCAGAGTCAGGGCCTGGACGCCACCCCCCAACCTCAGTCTCCCTTCCTCCAGGGGTGTTGGAGTCCCCCACCTGTGTCCCAGGGACTTGAAGCTTCCTTGGTGGGTGGGGAGCCAGGAAGAGGCCACCCTGCCTGCTCGCAGACCTAATGCAACTTTGCTTTTCTTTGGCAAAGAGGAGCTCTCCATGGAGGTCCTCACCCGGATGGCACCATGAGCCCGAGTGGGCGATGTCTGCTCTCCCAGGGGCAGGGGGTGGAAGGTGGCACAGTTCGGGCCGGGCCCCCACCCTCACTGCTTCCACTGAAACCTCCACTTCTGCCTGCCTGCATCCCAGGCCTAACAGATGAGTTCCGTGGGCGCCCCAGGCGATGCTCTGAGGGCCACGGAAAGATGCGGGCACTCGAGCAGAGGGCAGGGCCTCCAAGGGGAAGGAACACTGCAGACGGAGGTGTGGGTCTTCCCAGGCAGGTACTAGAGCCAAGCAAGATGGTGGAGCGGGGAAGAGAGGGCAGGCCAGGTTGGCAGCCAGCTCCCCACCTACGATGCGTGGAGCCTCCCAGCGCGCAGTCCGTCTCCCCACCGCTGCTTCCTCTGACCTGGCCGAGGGGTCTGCCCCCTTGCAGAGATGACACCCGCCCTCCCGGCAGGTGGCACGGCCTTTGCTCTTCAGCCCGGAGGCCAATGCTTCCTCCAAAGGCCCTGGCCCCCTCAGCTCCGGGCAAATGCAAATCAGCAGGGGCCCCGGGGTCTGCGGACGGGGGCGGGCGGCCGCTGGGGGCACCAGCTCTCCGCCGGGCCAGAATAGGGGGTAGGAGGCGCGTCCTGCCCGGTCGGCGGCGGCCCCAGGTGGGTGCGGTGCGCTGGCAGGAAGCGGCAGCACGACCCCCAACTTTGCATCTGGATTTTTCTGGTAACGGACCAGCTCCTTCTGCCGGCCCGGCCGGGGAGACCGCGTGGCTCAGGGGCTGCGGCGGCCACTGGCCCGTGCGTGGGGACGTTGAAGGCACTGGCGCGGTAGGTCACCCGGGTTTCGCGGGCCGCAAGCTCGGAGACGCGCGTGTCCCGCGTTGGCTGCCTGACCTGGAATGGCGCGGCCCCTTTGCCTCCAGCGCGCTAGTTGAAAGGATCCGAGCCACCCTCGGGGACAGCCGGGCCGAGGCCACCTCGCGGGGGCGGCCTTGGGCGGGGACCCGGACCCGCGGTTGGGCGTTCGCCTCGGCGCGGGGGGTAATGTCCCCTCTCCGACCCCGCGGTCCCCACCAGGGCAGCACACCCCGCCCTCTCCCCGCCTCCGCAGGCGCCCAGAGCTCACAGGCTCGGAGCGGCCTCCGCCTCTGCCGGACCACCCAGGGCCGCCCCGCCGGAGGGGCCTCCCCGCCCCCGAGCCCTGGGTCACGCCCGGAAGGCCCGGGGCCCCCGCGTCCGGCCACGCCATCCGCCCGGCGGCCCCAGGGACTCAGCGCCGGGGTCAGCGCAGGCCCCACCCAGCGCTCCCGCCCCCTCCAGCTGCCCGGCCCCCGGGACCGCGCCCCCGCCCGCGCTCTCCACGCTCCCACCCGTATGGGGAGGGCGGCCCGGGTCCCCCAGCTCCGAGCCGCGGCCCCTTGGCGCGCGTTACCTGGACGTGCGCTGCCCGCAGACTCTGGACGAGCTGGGCCTGGGCGCTGCGCGGCGGAACCGACCCTGTCCTGGACCGCAGGCAGCAGCTGACCCCGCGCCACCGGCCTGCGGGCGAGACCTCGGGCGCGAGAGGGGCTGTGTAAGAGAGTGAGAGTCTGTCTCTGTGTGTGTGTGTGTGTGTGTGTGTGTGTGTGTGTGTGTGTGTGTGTATGTATCGGGGGAGGGGCCCGAGGACCCGCTTCCTAGCTGAGCGTCAGGAACGGGGGCGGACTCCCAGGAGCCGCGCGGCGCCCGCAGAGGAGAGGAAGCGCCGGAGACCCCCCTGCGCCCACCCGGCCTCCTTGCCCCGCTTCCCTTCCCGGGGCTCCGGAGAGGGGAGCTCCAGGCGTGGGGCGCCGGGCCCACGTGGTGCGGCGCCGGGTGGGGCAGGCGGGGGCGCGGCGAGAGCTGCGGAGCTTTCTTTATGGGTGGGGGGGCGGGGGCGGCCGGGCTCCGCCTCCGGGGGATCGGGGCGCGCTCCGCCAATGGGTAGCCGGGCGCGGGGCGGGGCCGCGGGGCTGCCGCTTAAAGAAACTTGTTGCGGGTCCCGGAGCGGGAACCGAGCCTCGGCGGCGGCGGCGGCGGCGGCGGCGGCGGCGGCGGCAGGGGCGAGGGTCGGGTCCACCGCGCGGCGACCTCGGGTCCCGGAGCGGCCGCAGGGCAGCCCCGGGCGCCGGCCCCAGTGCGCGTCTCCTGTGTGCGCCCCTCCGCGCGCGGCCCCGATGCTGGACATGAGCGAGGCCCGCTCCCAGCCGCCCTGCAGCCCGTCCGGCACCGCCAGCTCCATGTCGCACGTGGAGGACTCGGACTCGGACGCGCCGCCGTCTCCGGCCGGCTCCGAGGGCCTGGGCCGCGCGGGGGGCGCGGTGGGGGGCGCCCGGGGCGACCCAGCGGAGGCGGCGGACGAGCGCTTCCCGGCCTGCATCCGCGACGCCGTGTCGCAGGTGCTCAAGGGCTACGACTGGAGCCTGGTGCCTATGCCGGTGCGCGGCGGCGGCGGCGGCGCGCTCAAAGCGAAGCCGCACGTGAAGCGGCCCATGAACGCGTTCATGGTGTGGGCGCAGGCGGCGCGCCGCAAGCTGGCGGACCAGTACCCGCACCTGCACAACGCCGAGCTCAGCAAGACGCTGGGCAAGCTGTGGCGGTGAGTGCCGGCGCACCGGGGGCGGGGTTCGGGACCTTGGCCGCCCCTGGTCTCGGACTGCGAGCGGGGGCCTGGAGGACGCAGAGCTCGCGGAGGTGGCGGCCACACGCAGGCTCCGGGCTCTGCACCCCGGGCGGGTGTCAGGGCGGGTCCCCGTGGAAAAACACCCTCTGGCCAGCCGGTGTTCGGCGCCAGGTATGGGAGTCGGGATCCGCGGAGGGCAGTGCCTGGGGTGTGCACCCTCGTGGCGGGTGCGCTGTGGAGCCAGTTCTCCTGGCGGGGAACACCGACGTGCTCTCCAGCCGCTGCGAGTGGCCCCAGCCCCGGGAGGCCCGCCCGGCACGAGAGCAAGTTGCATGCGGCTCTCTGGAGGTGCTCCCTCCTTAGAAAGCGCTCAGCTCTTCCGGCTCCTGGACCACCCATGGGGAGGGAGTGGGGCAGGCGGATGGGTGGGCAGCAGGTTTGCCTGCGAGTACCCTCCCCGCAGTTTCTCCCTCTTCTGGCTACCCTCGGCTCGAAGCAGGGAGGGCAGGAGTGGAGATGACGGGGTGCGCCGTGTGCACGCCTTGGCGTGGTGGGGCCGGTCAATTTTCCAGAAATTAGGACTGCAGAGTGAAGAACTTGTTGCTCAGGACAGGCCGCCCCCACCGAGTGTCCTTTGCTTGGGTTTAAAATGGTTCTCTTGGTTTGGGGCTCTGGTTCCCGTATCCTGCTCCTCACCTGGAAGAAGGGAGCTTGGAGCTTGCGTATTTGCACTTCCTGCCTTCTGTCTGGATGTAGGGCGCAGCCACGGGGCGCTGTGGACTGCAGGCCCCTGCTCCCCCAAGTCTTGCCGCACAGGCGGTTGGAGGTGAGCCTCGGGAAGAGTCCCAGGGAATGTGTCCTGAGGCTCAGTGAGGACGGGCGCCTGGGCCCTGCCAGGGCTTCTGGGTGTCTGGGAATGGAGGGACAGCAGCCCAGCTGCCCGCCGAAGGCCGGCACCGTTCCCGGGAAGCCTCGCTTTTGTCCACCGCCGGCTGGGTCCTGCCCGCCTCCCCCGCCTCCCTTAGAAAGCCCAGAGGGAGGGAACAGCAGGCCCGGAATGGGGGGAAGCAGAAAGAGGAAGATGGGAGGCGTGGAGCTTGTTCTTCTTTGGCTGTCGTAAGCATACCAACCTCCCCAAACAGGCGCCGGCCGGTTCTCCCAGAGGAGTGTACTGCCTGGTGCCACGGGAGGCTCCGGAGCGCACGGCAGGCGGGTTTCCCTGGTCAGAGCCTCCTGGCCCCGGCCTCTGCTGCCGGTTCCCTCTGTGGTGTGTGCCTGCGCCGAGGGCACAGTGGGCGCCCTGGCCATCCCTGCCTCTGCCCTGTGTTGCAGCTTGCTGAGCGAGAGCGAGAAGCGGCCCTTCGTGGAGGAGGCAGAGCGCCTTCGCGTGCAGCACAAGAAGGACCACCCCGACTACAAGTACCAGCCACGGCGCAGGAAGAGCGCCAAAGCCGGCCACAGCGACTCGGACTCGGGCGCGGAGCTGGGACCCCACCCTGGCGGCGGTGCCGTTTACAAGGCTGAAGCAGGGCTTGGAGATGCGCACCACCATGGCGACCACACAGGTGGGCTCCAGGCCCCCGGCATATCTGAGGGTCCCTGGTACGGGAGGCAGCTGTGGGGTTTCTGGCTGAGATGGGTGCATGATGGTGGAGGGGGGCAGACGCCCTTGAGAGAACCAGGCCTTCCCTGGGTTCCCTGAAAAAGCTCCCAAGGCCCTGGCCGCCCCTGTTTTTGGTGCACGAGGGACCTGCTTAGCCACCTTGAGTGCTGAGGGGCTGACAGCTTTGCTTGGCGGAGACCCCGGGAGGTGGTGTTTTCAGCAAGACTCAGTCCAATGCGGGCTCCTCTTCCCACACTGAGCCGCTGCCCACACGGCGCTCAGCAGCCCCAGCTTCAGGGCCAGACTGACAGGGTGGAGTCCTGCCGGGGCCTCGGTCAGGCTGGCTGACGCCCGCCAGCCTCAGAGTGCTTGGCTGGCCCGGGGAGGAACAGGGTCTGTGTGGTCCCCCAGCGCCCTGTAAACGCCAGCTCTGGCCAGGCTGGGCCTGTCGGCTTCTTCCTCCCACCTTGGTCTCTGGGAGGGGCCTCGGGTCTTCCCATAGCACAGCGCTTCACGGAATTTTCTCGCCGAGGAGTGAGGTCTAGGTCTGACTTTGCTGGAATTTCTGGGAAATGTAAAGAAACAAAAAGCCGTTGATCCCCCTGGCAGTTAGCGCGGGCGTCCCTCCCCTTCCAGCCTGGCCGGCCCCACCCGCCCCACAGAAGGGGCATTCATCCCTGAAGCCTGCTCTCCTGTCCCCAGGGCAGACCCACGGGCCGCCCACCCCGCCCACCACCCCCAAGACGGAGCTGCAGCAGGCGGGCGCCAAGCCGGAGCTGAAGCTGGAGGGACGCCGGCCGGCGGACAGCGGGCGCCAGAACATCGACTTCAGCAACGTGGACATCTCAGAGCTCAGCAGCGAGGTCATGGGCACCATGGACGCCTTCGACGTCCACGAGTTCGACCAGTACCTGCCCCTGGGCGGCCCCGCCCCACCCGAGCCCGGCCAGGCCTACGGGGGCACCTACTTCCACGCCGGGGCGTCCCCCGTGTGGGCCCACAAGAGTGCCCCGTCGGCCTCCGCGTCGCCCACCGAGACGGGTCCCCCGCGGCCACACATCAAGACGGAGCAGCCGAGCCCCGGCCACTACGGCGACCAGCCCCGAGGCTCGCCCGACTACGGTTCCTGCAGCGGCCAGGCCAGCGCCGCCCCGACGGCCCCCGCCGGCCCCTTCCCCGGTGCACAGGGCGACTACAGCGACCTGCAGGCCTCCAGCTACTACAGCGCCTACCCCGGCTACGCGCCCGGCCTCTACCAGTACCCCTGCTTCCACTCGCCGCGCCGGCCCTACGCCTCGCCTCTGCTCAACGGCCTGGCCCTGCCGCCTGCCCACAGCCCCACCAGTCACTGGGACCAGCCGGTGTACACCACCCTGACCAGGCCCTGAGGGCCCGGCTGCGGGGAGGGACTCGCGGGCGTCGGGGGGCATCCTTGTCCCGGCCCAGTGTGCGTGGCCAGGGCGGGAGGGGCCCCAGTGGCTGAGCTCCATCAAGTGCCTGCTGAAGTCTGCAGGGAAACATGCTAGCGGCCGGTGGCCCTCAGCCTCCAGATGGCCACACCTCCGGCGAGGACGGACCAACTCCCTCTCCCTTCTCTCTTTCTTTTTGAGGTGGTGGGATTATTCCACAAAGAAGGGCCGCCGTTTGGTCCCTCTTCTGTGAGGACTGGCGGCACCAGCACCTTCGCTTTGCATCTCGGTAGAAGAGAAATGGCAGCACAGCCCAAGGACTAAAGGAGGGGGTGGCGGGGGCCTTGCAGGGCGCTGTGAGGTCCAGGCCCTGAGGTCCAGGCTGGCCTTGGCGCTGAGAGCCCCTGCACTCATGGCCACACGCCTTCGACGATGGCTGCACGGGCTGTCCGGGATCCGGGGTGTCTGTCCGGGATCCGGGGTGTCTGTCCGCAGACTCTCTGGGACGCGTCTGCTGGAGCATCTCCGGGACCCGCCTGTCAGATCTGAGGGGTCTCCTTGCTGGCAGAGTGCATCCACGCAAGGTCTGGCTGTGATTAACACGTCTCTCTTTTATTTTTATGTTTTTGATAATTTTTATTTTTGAAGCTTAAATGTGTTTCTTTTGAAAGCTGTTAAAAATGTATTTATGTTCCGTATTATTTTATCTTTAATTAATAAGGTAATTCGGGCAAAGAGTAGAATTTAAGACAAAACGGAAGCTGGGAAGCTTCCCTTGAGGGCAGGCAGGAGGTGGGGTTGCAGCTGTTGGCCGGCATCACGCTGCTCGGCTTATTGGAGGCTGCCCTGGAAGGCCAGGAGGTCCCAAGGTCCCTGGGAGGACTGGGCCCCTCATGCCTCGAGCTTGGCAGCCAAAAACCCGAGGGAGGAGAAGGGACCTGCCTTGTGACATTTCTGATCAGGTTGGGGTGCCCCAGCACCCAGTACCAGTTTGGGGTTTGGGAAGCAGGACCCCGTCCCTGTCCCCGACTGTGCCACGTGGTAGGACACAGGAATTCCTGGGAAGTGGTGGCTTCAGAAGTGATGTTGGCTCGCAGGCATCAGTGCCACCTACCAAGCTGTGAAACTAAACCTTCTCCACTAAACGTCGTTAGGGCCTTAGTTCTAGACGAGTAATACCTGATTTACCTGCACTGCTTCCCCTGTGTGCTGAGCATAGAGCATACGATAGCGCCTACTTCATGGAAACTTGTGCCTTTAAACTTTGTAAATTTAAACACACCCGAGAAGTTGCTTCTTTGTATTTTTTCTACTTTTCCTACTTTTTTGTAGAAAAAAAAGATAATGTGTCTGCTTCTATTTCTCTGGGGGTGGGGGTGGGGAGCCGCCGCAGACCGGTTTTATGCAGCGTCTCCCTCCGCACCGCGTTCGGAGGATGCACCCTCACTCGCCTGCTGCCTTCGCTCCTTTCTGACCAAGCAACGCTAACTTTTGTACAGATTGATTTGATAAAATTAAACAAAGTGCTTTTTATGGACGTGGGCTGCATTTTGTGTGTTGCTTTGTGTGAGCTTGGGGCTCCCAGGACGAAGGTGTCCAGCAAAGGCAGGATCAGGCTGTGTAACGCGGCCGCCGGCCTCACCCCAGTGCCCTCCACACCGGGCGGCAAGGAAGGCGGCTGCGAGCACACCCGGACCCCTGAGCGGCAGGGGCAGCCCGTCGTGCCACGAGGCATCAGCAGGCTTCAGTTGGAATGGAAACAGCCGTGCCCTTGTCGAATCCCGTCGCGGCCTCTGGGAACCGAGCTCCTCGTCTCTTCCTTCCTGGAGGGCCTCCTTGGTAGGCAAAACGGGTCTGGATGGGCCCGATTCGGGGCTGTGTTTTTCCTCCCAGGCGAATCCCAGAGCTGGTTTCTGGGTGGCTGTGCAACGCCAGGAAGCCAACGGCATCTTTCGGGCCTTGGCACGGAGCCAGGCTGGGAGCGGATGAAAGCGCCCTGCAGGAGCCAGCAGAGCTGTCTGGTTGGAGGAAAGTTTCTAGGGAGAAAATGGCTGTGGGAGTGACAGCCAGTGAGGGGCAGCCGGTCCCTTTGCCAGGTCTCCCGGGCACCTGAGGCTGGTGCAGGGGCGTCTCGGGGCTGGAGGCCGCCCCTGGAGTGCAGACACCCGGCTTCTCGAGTCATCTTGGTCGGAGGTGGCAGAGGATGCACTGCTCACAGGAACCCAAATTCGAGAGGCAGCTGCATCTACAATTTTAACAGGGTGACCTGGGTAGGGGGCCACCCACCCCATCTCCTTGCCCGCCTGGCCGCCCTGCTGCTCACCCCACAGTGGGGATCCCGTTCCAGGGCCTGCCAAGAGCAGCAGGGGGAGGGGCTGTGCGGATTTATGACGGTTCCTTGGGGGTGGGGTGTGCCAAGCCCCACGGGCGAGGAGGAGGCTGGGAGGGGGCTGACGAGAGCCAGGTTCACAGACACCCATCGCCTCTGTGGAACGGGCCCATCCCGTCCTGCGTCCAGCCAAGGGCTGTCCAGGCCCACATGTCCCTCAAAGCTCACACATTGACACCCCAGCTGGGGAGAACCCAGCGTCCGGCTAGCCGGCAAAGCCAGCTCTGCCCCTGGGCTGCCCCGGGACACGCTTTGGGGCTTGCCAGGTTCCCAGGGGCTGGGAGGCCCTGCCAGTTTTGTGTGGACTTGGCAGGGCTGCTGCGAGTTAACTCCTGGGGTCCCGGGCCCTGCGTCTCACTGGTGTGTGCCCTAGGGGAGGAAAATCTCATGTCCCCGTCCCGGGTGTGCCTGGGTCCTGGGTGTGTTTCTGTGGGTTTTCCAGTATCTGAGTTTCGTGAAGGTCAGGGAGTGCCACACTGCCCTGGCGCGTCCACACCCTGCCTGGCTGCGGGGTGCATGGACACCTCCTCCCCCTGCACAGCCCCGCCCTTTGTCCCTCCCTGCCCCTCCCATCCCTCCTCTCTGGGGGTCCCCCTCTGGCAGGGCTTGTGGCTTCCCCCTTCGGCACTGGATGCTAGCCCTGGGAGTCTCCAGGTGCCAGTCCCCCTCCCCCGGTGCTGCACGGAGGAGGGGGCTGGAGTCGGTGCCCTGGGGGTCAGGCCACTCTGCCCCTGTTTCCGGCTGGTGGGGGTTTTGCTGGAGACAAGTCCTCCAAGAACACCAGGCTGATGATGTTGTTTCCAAGCTGGCCTCGCCCCAAGCCCAAGCTTCCCTGCGCCGGGTCCTCCTGAGAGCGTTGCGTCCCAGGACGGGCTGGCCGGGACAGTTCCTCATTTTCCACGTCTTCATCCTCCACAGAGAGCATAGCCTCTGATCTCAGCTGAACAGAATGCCCTGTTCAGCCCCAAAAGGGGAAATGGCATTGGTGATCCACCCTGGATTCTGATAGGCTGGAAAAGCCCCTCTGGTCTTCCTGGGACAGAAGCAGCCTTAGGAGCAGGTTATCGGTGTGGGTGTGAGTTCACAGCTGCGTGGCTGTTCCTTCCCAAGAGGGCCTGTGTCCTCCCAGCAGCTGCCTGGGAGGGGCCTGAGGTTCCACTCACCCGCCTCTCTTGGGCAGTGAGATTCGGGGACCCGCTCGGTCTGCTGTGGCGTTGGGCCAGTCAGAGGACCATCACGTCCGGGGTGTCGTGGACCCGGGGTCCTGGCCTGCTGTCTGGACCCCAGTCTTGCTTCCCCAGCCCAGGACGGAGGACCTTTCTTGACACCATCTCTAGCTATTCCACACCTGCTGGGGCTGCGGCTGGAGGCTTGGGGGTCCTGCTTCCGGGCAGTGACACCTTGGCCACCAGACTCCAGACAAGCCCTGGACAGCTGTGTGGACGGCCGCAGGGGCACATTCCAGCGGGCTCACAGCAGACCTGCGCCAGTCAGGACCCAGTCTCCGGCAGCAAAGCCAGCACTTGGTTTGAATCCCTCCGGGATAGTGTAGACCCCAGATGAAGGAGATGGGTGGCCCCCCAGTGACTCAGGCAAAGAAGCACCCCTGAGGGAAGGAGACGCAGCCCAGTGCTGCCCCCAAGGTTCAGCCGGGCCCTTCCTGCAGGACCCAGCACTGCCCCCAAGCCTCAGCTGGGCCCTTCCTGCAGGACGGAGCTCTGCACCCAAGCCTCAGCCGGGCCCTACCTGCCAGACCCAGCGCTGAACTCAAGCCTCAGCCGGGCCCTTCCTGCCGGACCCAGCGCTGCCCCCAAGCCTCAGCCGGGGCCCTTCCTTCCGGACCCAGCGCTGCCCCTAAGCCTCAGCCGGGCCCTTCCTGCAGGACCCAGCGCTGCCCCCAAGCCTCAGCCGGGCCCTTCCTGCCGGACCCAGTGCTGCCCCCAAGCCTCAGCTGGGCCCTTCCTGCCGGACCCAGCGCTGCCCCCAAGCCTCAGCCGGGGCCCTTCCTTCCGGACCCAGCGCTGCCCCCAAGCCTCAGCCAGGCCCTTCCTGCAGGACTGCAGGGGCATCAGGCAGGTGATGGAAGCCAGAGGCTCAGATCGCCCACTGCCCAGGCCCTGCCAGTGACGACATCTGCTTCTCTCTCCTGGGACCAGAGGCCCCATCCTTGCTCCCCACAGCCTGGCTCTGCCGGCCCAGTCCTGAGGCCACTGCAAACAAGGGGGCTGTGGCCTCCTGATACTCACTGTCCCTCGGCTGCCTGGGAGCTGCAGGGACCCACCCGGGCCCCCTACCACCTGCGAAGCCCAGTATTCCCAAGAGCTGGGGGAAGGGAAGGGAAGGGAAGGGAAGGGGGAGCTGGCTGTCCCTCCACCTCCCATCTGCCGTTCAGAGGCATCATCTAACGTCCCCGGCGTCCCCTCTCATTCTGGTGTCCCCTGTGTTCTAGAGGAAGCATAGACTGTGTCTCCAGGATGGGCTGTGGGAGCTGTGGGGCTCCCAGGGGGGCAGGAGCCCTCAGGGGAGAGGAGTGGGACATGTGGGTACGCAGGAAGGCCGTCCCGGAGCAGAGCAGTGTAGGGCCAAGTCCTGCGTCTTCTGCTGCTTCTCACTGGCTGTGGGGCAGGTGGCTTCCTCACCTGCACGATGGTAATGACCCCGGAGTTCTGGGGAACTTGGTGAGCTCGGGACCGTCCCCCAGCAGTGCCCCCCAGGTGCCTGACGTGCTGCTGTGCTGTTGGTGGTATCATTCCCACCTCGGGCCACACGATGACCGTTTTGCTTGTCTGCAGAATAAAGCGGGTTTGGCAGGAAGAAAATCGAAGTGAAACTGGAGAAGAAAATGCCGGCCTCACGAGATCCCGGGGACGCAGACCCAGTGAGCGCCCCTCCTGCTGCCTCCTGCTGTGTCTGGGGCATCCACACCGCCGCCCCACGGGAAGGCAGGATGGGCTGGTTGCCAGGTGACCTCCCGTGCCTCAGTTTCCCCCATGACCGCGAGGGGTGCTTGCCAGGTGACCTCCCGTGCCTCAGTTTCCCCCATGACCGCGAGGCGGTGAGAGCTCTGCCGAGCTGCCCCATGGATTAAGTGAGCTGGGGTTGGTGTGGCTGCGGCCAGTACGCTGGTCCTGCCCCTCTTGTTGGTCAAATCTCAAGCAGACTTGTCCCGGGACCCTGGGTCCTGTGTGTGGCAGATGCTCCTCCCTGCCTGCCCCGGCCCCCGCCTTCCCCATGGGCCTACAGCCAGGACTGGAGGACTTGCCCCAGCCTAGGTTGGCCCTCTGGCCAGGGGACCGTCTGGGATTCCCAGGCCCAGGCCCACTGAGGTCTGCCATGGACAAGCGTAAGACACCCAGGACCCCCTTTCTTGGCAGTGCCCAGATGGGCCCAGGCCTGGCTTCTCCCCCAGGGCAGCTGGCGGCTGCATAAGCCCTGCTCCCCCAGGGCCCTGGCAAAGGCCGGGCACCCAGCCCAGGAGACTCCACAAAGGGTTAAGGGGCGCAGGCGGCTGTGCCCACAGTGGGGCGGAGCAGCCGGGCTGGTGCGGGCCAGGAGCACGGGCGAAGGCGCTGCATTTTAATGAATCATTATTGCCGGCGAGGCCTTTGTCTTTCTTTATCCGGTGCACAATAAAAGAATTAATTAGACAGAAAATGGCAGGGCAAGGAACTGACAAGTCATTACGGGCTGCTGAATGACCGATGAGATGCAGCCGGGAGGCTCTGGCCGGCTCCGGAATGATAATGGCCGGCGGGTGCTTTGTATGCGCGACCAGCAGGCCTCTGTGCCGGGCACTGTGGCGCTGCTGGTGTGGCCGGCAGACCTGCGGTCCTGCCTCTCCGAGCAGGGCAGGCAGTGGGAATGCCGGACAAAATCCGAGTATGAATTTCTGCGTCCGGACGCGGCAATGAATGTTCAGATGTGGAGGGGACTTGGGCAGGTGGTCTCAGACGTGGAGGGGACTTCGGCAGGTGGTTCTGTCCTTTGGATGTGACTTCCCAGCTTGGGAACAGACATAGGCGGTGGGGTGTGGTGGGGGGGCTCTGCACACTGCAGGCAGCAGGGGTGTGGGGAAGAGAGGGAGAAGAGGCAAGGAGAGGGGAGGGGAGTCTCAAAGGACCTGGACTAGCCCTCCCCGGAGCCAGGCTGGGCCAGCGTCAGCTGCTGCCACCATGGTTACTTAGACGTCACTGGGAAAAAGGGTCCCCCCCAACCCCCCCGCAGACCCGGTTCTCCCACTCAGAGGCTTCAAGCTCCTCGTGGGTCTGAAGATTTCTCCGTGATCAGGAAGCATCCAGATCAGAGCCGCCCAGCTGGGGGGTGGAGGGAGAGGCTGGTAAAGGAACATACCCGGGGTCCTGCTGCCTGGCGTCTGTGTGGGAGGCTCCTGTCCTGTCCCTGTGATCTGTGGCCTGGGAGCTGGATTCAGAAGCTGCCTGGAGCCCCGGCTCTACGGCTGTCTGCTGCTGGAAGGAGCATTTGTTTCCCGAGCTGGGCTGTAGGGAGGGGCAAGGCCCCAGACAGGTTGGAAGAGGGGCCTCTCCCACCCCAGGGGGTGACAGGGACGTCAGAGGCCTCACTGGGTGTGTCGGCCGTCAGTCAACAGCCCTTCCTAGGCTGGGTGTGAAGAGCAGGTGACATTCATATGACACCACCGCCGTGGGCTTCGCCGCGCGGCAGCCCCTAACACGGCTGGCCTGTCCAACCGGGGGCTGTGCCAACATCCTTTCCTGCAATTGGCACTGAGGTCCTGGAGAGGGACACGGGCAGCCCCAAGTGACAGATGAGAGAGCCGCTCACACACACTATTCTCTGTTCACGGACACGAGCCCTGGCCGGGCAGCAAGGCCACGTCCAGAAGCTGCTGGACGCGAGTCCTGGGCCTGCGAGACCCTCATGGGGAGGGGGCTGCTCTGCCCAGAGGACAGTTCCTGCATGCGGGCAGGGGCCTGGGGGTCCCTGGATACAGGGGGCTGAGATGGACCGTCCGGGTGGGCTCCACGCAGAGCAGAGGCTGGTCCTGTTTCCGGGTACTGAGTGAGCATTGCTGGGCATCTGGACAGCACGGGGCAGCACCACCTTCACTTCTGACACTTGGCCTCCAACAGGGCATGCGCCTGTGAGACAAGGGCGGGCCTGGACACCCTCCGCATCACCTCCAAAGACAGGGTCTCTGCCCTCCCCCAATTTCTGGGGTCACTCTGGTCGCCCAGGGATTTTGTTTGCTAAAGGAAGGGGTGGACAAGCTGGGCATGGTAGCTCACGCCTGTAATCCCAGCACTTTGGGAGGCCAAGGTGGGCAGATCTTGAGGTCAGGAGTTCCAGACCAGCCTAGCCAATATGGTGAAACCCTGTCTCTACTAAAAATACAAAAATGATCTAGGCGTGGTGGTGGGCGCCTATAGTCCCAGCTACTTGGGGGGCTGAGGCAGGAGAATAGCTTGAACCCGGGAGGTGGAGGTTGCAGTGAACCAAGACTGTACCTGGGCGATAGAGTGAGACTTCATCTCGGGGGAAAAAAAAGGAGGGGATGGACAGAGGTGGTCAGAGGGCCTGGGGGAGTGGCTCTAGAAACCCATGCCTTGTACCTTTTCCCCTGAGAGGAAAAAGGGTGTCAAGGAAGGGTCAAAGTTCACCCTGAGGCATGGCATCGTGTCTAGGGGTTCGGACAGAGAAAGGAGTGAGACACTTGGCTCCCCAAAAACCCCCTGGTGTGTATGGCTTTAGACAAGCTGCTGGCCTCTCTGGCCTCAGTAGCCCACTGGCAAAATGGAGAGAATGGTGCCCACCTCCCCAGCAATGGCGCTCAGGAACACAGGAGATGCTGGTGGGTCAGGTGCTTACACAGGGTTTGGTTAGAAACAGCTACTCAACACACATCACCTGAAGTTGTCATTGAGCTACAGGGAAAGGACTCACACCTGCATATGATCAGCAAAAAGTGTGCCTGCTGGACAATGGCAACATATACTCCATACACCTGCCCATCCACCCAACTGCCCATCCACCTACCTCCCATCCTCCATCCACCCACTCACCCATCCACCCACCCATCCATCCACTCACCCATCCATCCATCCATGCACCCACCCATTTACAAACTCACCCACCCACCCACCCACCCATCCATCCACCCACCCATCCATCCACCCACCCACTCACCCATCCACGCACCCATCCATCCACTCACCCATCCAACCATCCATGCACCCATCCATCCATCCACTCACCCATCCACCCTCCCATCCATCCACTCACCCACCCATTTACTCACCCATCCATCCATCCATGCACCCACCCATTCACCCACTCACCCATCCACCCACCCATCCATCCACCCACTCACTCACCCATCATGGATAGGTGGATGGATGCACCTATCCATCCACTCACCCATCCAACCATCCATGCACCTGTCCATCCGACCACTCACCCGCCCACCCCCATCCATGCACTCACCTACCCATTTACCCACACACCCACCCACCCACCCATCCATCCACCCACCCATCCATCCACTCCCCCACCCAACCATCCATGCACCCATCCATCCACCCACTCACCCATCCACACCCCCATCCATCCACCCACCCATCCATCCACTCACCCATTCATCCACCTACCTACCCACCCACCCACTCGCCCATCCACCCACCCATTTATTCATCCATCCATCCACCCATCCATCCTTTCACCCACTCATCCCTCCATGCACCCGCCCAACTACACACTCACCCACCCACCCACCCATCCATCCACTCACTCACCCACCCACCCATCCATCCACCAACCCATCAATCCACTCATCCATCCACTCAACCACCCATTCATCCACCCACCGCCCACCTGCCCATCCATCCATCCAACCACCACCCACTCACCCATCCATCCATCCATTTATCTACCCACCCACCCATTCATCCATTTATTATCCACCACATCCACACATCCATCCACTCACCCACCCACCCATTCATCCATCCGTTCATCCACCCACCCACCTACCCATCCACCCATCCATCCACTCATTCATTCTTTCATTCATTCGTTCAGTGACTGTTATGTAGTAGGTGATGAGCTTTAAAGAAGGAGATAGACTCAGCCCTGAGCTCCCTCAATACATCAGGAAAGGGCAAAACAGGACAAGTACAGGGGACCATAAGAACCAGGACAGGGACCCAACTTGCATTGTGGTCAGTGGAGGCTTTCTGAGGAAGTGGGGCCCTTGAGATGTTTCCACTGAGTCTTGAGTAGGGTTCTGGTGAGTCTTGTGTTCACAAGGATAGATGTTTCCACTGAGTCTTGTCTCTGAGCAGCTTATCTCTCACTCAGTTAGATATCATCATCCTTCATTTCTTCACTCAGTCTAAAGTATCCCACCCGGATGGCTCCAACTTGCTCTTTTCTCTCTGAACCTGAGTGAGTGGTAGTGCTTAGGAGACACCTGGGACAGGTCTGAGACATGCCTGAGGCAAGCAGAAACACCGATTCCATGTGCAGCCCTCTCACAGCTGTGGGTCCCAGGACTCAGTGAGCAGTAGGGTGCCAAACTCATCCTGGTTTGCCTGGACATTTCCCGTTTTTGCACTGAAAGTCCCATGTCCTGGGAAGCCCATCAGTCCTGGGAGAACCAGGATGGGTGATCATCTAGTGGGCAGGTATGGAAGGTTCCACACTGCCCATGCCCATCTGTGGAGAAGAACATGCTTTGTGGTGTGGATGGTGGAGTGGGGGTAGAACATGAGCCATGGCTCACAACATGAGCCATTTGTCCCCGGGTGGCCTTACGAGCTCAACAATCTTGGGGCCATGACTGTCCTTGGCCTTCACCCACAACCTAAATTATCCTGGACACAGACCAGATACTCAGTGAGTATTTGCTGAATGAACAAATCAGTGAATGAGTGAATGAATGAATGAAGGTGAAGCAGGGCATGTTTGCTCCAGGCAGAACAGAGTCAAGTCTCTGAGATATTTCAGAGCATTGAACAGAGCATTGAACCAAATGAAGGCTCAGTGGTAACAGAAGCAGGCTGGGCAGCAGCAGGAAGCTCAGGGTAATCATTGCTCTCTTTAAATTGCTCCAGTGGTGAGAACAATTTCTACAGGAGACCCACTGGCAGGAAGGGCAAAAGGGTAGCCCACAGGGAGGTAAGCATGGAAGAGACCTCAGGAGCCCCAGGCAGCTCCGATCTGTCATCTGGCAGCTATTGTTGGTTCTGTGCAGGTGGAGTCATTGCTAATTGGGGGGCCCTGAGTGCATGACATGGGACACCTGCCTGCTCAGCTTGAGTACATCATTAGGACTGTGGTTAATGCTAATGACTGCGACCTTGAGTTATCAAGACACGGTAGAAGTGTGTGTCAAGCTCATTTCTCTAAAAGATGCAGCACCCACTAGGTTGGCTGAAGTTCAGAGGGAAGATATCCAGTCCTGGTGAGGACATGGGCAAGTGGAGCCTTGTCCTCCTGATAGAAGCTTGTATTGCTATTGCACAACCACTCCAAAGATGGTTTGTGGTCCCATCTAGAGCTGGCATGCCAGTGACCTATGACCCAGCAATTCTGCTGCCAGAAGTCCACCCATGTGAAATGCACACTTGTGTTCACCAGGAGAGAAGGTTCTTTGTAGATCTCAAACAGGGAACTTTCCACACACCCCTCAAGAGCAGGTAGATAAACTATGGTCTTTTCCCACTCTGAGATCCAGCTCAGTAACGAGGAGGAAGCAGGCAGGCATGCTGACCCCTCCTGCAAATGAGCATGCTATATGGCTCATTTACATAAAGTTACAAGGTGATTTTTTTTTTTCCAGACAGGGCAGTGAGAAAAGCAGTTCAGGGCAGTTTCTTCCAAAATCAATTCCAAGCTATGCAGACCCACTGGAAAGCCAGGTCTCCAGAGCAGCTGGGGGTCCTCCCACTGAGTTGTGGGTGTATCCCCCCAGCTCCCAGCTAAAAGTCAGGCCACCTTCTCTCCAGAACCCAGGATCCATGTTCTGAAGTCTTCGCATTCTGGAATGTTCCTCTCTACTGTGCAGATGAGAATAAAATACCCCAAAACAGGTGAACTGCCATGAGGGCAGGCATGGTTATTTTCTGGGGCATCGTGGGGGCACCTGCAGGAGTGAAGAGGAAGGGAGGAGGCGAGGCGGCTCGCAGCCGCCTGTTTCCCCTGCATGGTGAGTTTCTCCTTTCTCTAAGTACCAGGGGATGTCTTGGCGGGGGAAGAAGATTCTGTTAGAAAGAGGAGACTTAGCCTCTGTCAGGGCTTTGGTGCTCACCTGTTCTGAAATGGGGCCCTGAGCACCCCAGAGTCAGGGCTGGGGTGGGGGTGAAGGGGAAAGGAAGGGAGTGGTGGCTGTGACGGTGACAGTGGTGATGTGTGGGAGGGCGTCTGCGTGCTTGGTCCTCCTCCAGCTTGATCTCAACAAAGGCATGGAGGGCTCATGGGGCTGGTGCAAGTTTTCACCCCATTTAACAGAAGAGGGACCCTGACTCCACTTCTTGGTGGTTTACCCACGGTCCGTCCCTCACAGCCGGGGCCCAAGCCCAGGAAAAGGAGTGGTGGGGACAGGGCCAGGGTCTGCTGCCCTGCCAAGGCCGCAGCACGCCTAGGGCCACACCCACACCTCTATCCCTGCACAGGGCTTCCTCCCTCTCAGGGAGGAGAAAGGAGCGTGCCGTGTCTCTGAACGGGAGGAGGCTCTCGGGCGCAGATCCCCAGAGCTGTATCTCTCCACTGGACACGCCCGGGCAGCATCTCCTGTGCCCTGTCAGCCCCCAGTCCCACACCGGCCCCTTCAGGGAAGCATCCTCAGGCGTCTTAGGGAAGAGGAAGGTCTGTGGCTCAGAGCAGCCCCTGCTTCTCCCTGGGCCCCCGAGGGAGGGTCTGCAGGAACAGATGGCTGCCCAGGCTGTGCCCTACAGGCACATTCAGTGACCAGGCATCTCTGAGAGCTGCCAGTGCCTGCAGGGGCCCTGGGTGCTGAGCCTGCCCGCCTCCTCCACGGTGTCCAGCGCAAGAGGTTGCCGGCGGCAGGAGCTGCAGGGAGGCTGGGCAACCTGAGCAGGAAGCAGCCGGCTGGAGCATTTCCTTTCATTAAATACCCGCCCGGCTCCCCTCCCGGGAAGGAGGCAGGTCACAGGCCGTCCCCGGGCCTCACCACTTCAGGAATGTACACGGTGTCTGGGGAGCTGTGGTGCCGTCACCGGGAGGAAGACAGAAGCTGGCGTGGCGGAGGTGGGCGTCCGCTCCCATCTGGCAGAGAAGTCATCTTCTTGCAAGGCGGGGACGGAGCCAGCTGAGCTTCCTTTGAAAACGAGACAGATGACATTTCAATCTTCCATGGGGTCTGGAGGCCTCACCCCACCCCCGCCTCCCGCTCCACACGCCCGCCTGTGAGGTTCGGGGTGCGGCTCCCCTGGGGAGGGCTCCCTGTCACCTGTTCCTCCCATCTGAGAGCTCGCCGGAGGGCTGTGGGTGGCAGCGGGTGCGGCAGATCCGGCGTGTGGGTGCGGATTGCTCCTGCCTCGCTGCCGCGGTGCCCTCGGTTACCAAACAGCCTGCGCGGGGGCTGGTTTGCAGGAAGCCCCCAGAGAGTCCCCACCCGAATCCTCCTTTATTTTAAATCTCTGAAGCTCATGTCTGCAAAACCCACCCCCGAACCCCCAGCTTAAGCTCCGAAAATGCTGTGGGAGAAGGGGCTCTGCTTCGAGTCGGACGGGTGGAGGGACCCCGGGTGGGGCAGCTCCTGGTGGTCCCTGCTGGCTGGCTCAGGCTAGGCCTCCCAGGAGCTGGCTGAGATGCCGTTACTGTGTCTGGGAAACAGGCGCCCTGGGCCCCCTGCGTGGCATGTCAGAGGGCAGCGGGACAGACAGCAGGAGAGGAGCCTGTGGCAGGAACCAGGCAGGTGGCGCCCAGAGCCAGCTGGACAGGCCCTCGGGAGGCGTGAAGGCTGCTGGGTGCCAGGGCGGTGCTGGGCCCAAATCAAGAACCCCTGGACAGGGCTCAGTCTCCAGATCAGGGTTCCAGGCCACGACCCTGGCAGGTCCTCACCTGCAGTGATGCCAGCCTCCCAGGACCTATGGGGGGAAAAGGGGAAGGGCATAGGTGCCCTCGGTGCCGACAGGAGGCCCTGGGAGCTCTGGAGCAGGCAGGAGGTGCACACCAGGTGCCACACAGTGGGAGCAGTTGGAAGCAGTGAACTAGATTTGGGGACTGCCTCCTGGGTAGGTGCAGGGCAGAAGGAATCCAGCGAGCAGCAGCGTGAGGGCCCGGCCCAGCCCATTTGTGCGGATGGCCAAGTGCACCCAGCGTGGGGGTTCTCCAAGGCCCAAGGAGGTTCTTCTCTCTAAGGAGGAAGGCGGGAAGGCCCGGAGGCCTGGGCAGCTGGTGCCGGTGGGGAAACAGGCAGGGAGGAAGCTGACAGGTGGCATAGGAGCCCGGGTGAACCACCTGGTCAGGACTGAGGAGGGAGGCCACGCAGCAAACTGCATCCAGATTTCAGAAAGAAAGAGGAAGGGGGAAAGAGGGAAAGCCAGCTGGTTCCACAGAGCAAGCCGGCATGGGCCTTCGTCAGTTCCTGAGGGGCCAGATGGGAACCGAGTTGGATCACGTGTCTGCCCCTGGCATGGGGTGGAGGACAGGTGGAGGGATCCCAGGTGGGGCAGCTCCCGGTGGTCCCTGCCAGCTCCACCCAGGTCTTTCTAGAAGCTGCTGCCTAAAGGGGACATTTCTCTTCCTGGGAGGAGGGAGAGTGATGTCCACTACCCTGGGCCCTGGAGTGTCCTTGGCCCTGAGCCTGCCTCTCCTGCCCATGCCTCTCACTCTTGGCTCACATGCTGCCTCCTCCTGGAAGCCCTCCTAAACTGGCCCAGACGGAACCCTCTGATGGTCTCCTTCAAGGCCATGGTCACCCTCAGTAATCACTGTGAGGGGTGGGACTGCATGGGTCCCAGTTTCCCCATCCCCAGGCTGTTCCTCCATGAGGTCACAACTGACCCTGGTGCCTCATGCCAGGCACACGGAGCTGCTCACCAGCCCCCATGACCAGCTGAGCTGCTTCAAGCCACTGAGGGGTGGATGGAGGCTGGGCTTTGGGCCAGAGTCTGGGTGGGAGACGCACTAGTCATGTCCTGGCCCCTGAGCCGAACTCAGGACAGGTCCCCTCGAGCTGCTGGAGCCAACAGTCATGAGCCAGCAGTCATGAGCCAGCAGTCAGAGGCTGATGTGGGGCAGGGTTCTGTGGACCTGCAGTGATTCCCAAGAGCAGGGAGGCTCTTCCGGGGCAGCTCAGCCAGCAGGGGCCAGGCAGGTGCGGGCACTGTGGGCTCCCTGGGGCTTCTGAGAGCCTGGCCTGGGAGAGTGGCAGGGCCTTTGCCCCCTGGGGGTGCCCACACTTTGGCACACCTGCTGGTGCTTCCCTGGCCCTCCCTGGTGCCAGCAGGCTCAGGGCCCCCACATCAAGATGCACGGGGCTGGGACTCCATTTAACCTCAGACAAGACTGAGGTGGGGCTGGCAGCTGGAGAGCTGAGGCTGCACCTGCCGCCCCCTGTGAGGGCCGCGTCCCGTCCCTGGGAAGTACCGGTTGGGAGGTCACTGAGCGCAGTGTCTCCCGACCCCAGGAAGGTTCCCGAGTTTGGGATGAACTCCTTCTCCCGCCCAAGTTTCTTAGTGACCTTGACAAGTGGCCCGGACAGCTGGTTCTCCAGCCAGGGCCAGAGGAAGAAGCGCTGTCGGCCATGGGACCGGGGATGGGGACCCCAGTTCCCTGACCTCCAGCCAGGAGCCCCAGGCCCCGGCAATGCCATGTGCACAGCGCACTCCCCGTGGCCTCGGCTGGGTGATGACCTGGGTCTGGGTGGGAACCTTGCTTCTCAGGCCGTGTGGGTTAAACTCGGGGATCTCGGCCTGCTTTGGAAAATTGAAACCGTATTTTTGCTACTGGAGCTCCCCAAACCATTTGAACCTGGACTCAGAAAGCTCATTTGGACACAGATGCCGTTTCTCCCCAGGAGATTTGATTTTCCCTGGAATGGCAGCAGGAAAGTCGGTGGGAAGCCGGGTTGGGGGTGTGAGAGGGCAAGCAGAGCGGGGGTGCAGGGAACGGGTGCCCCCGGCTCTGTGCAGCGGCTGTGGGCCCTGGGCTCCTCACTCAGCCCATCTGGGCTGCTTCTCTCCTGAAGACCAGGCCGTGCAGAGCAGGTTTCACAGGAGTGGACACATGTCCCAGCTCGTCACACGGCAGGGGCTGCTCCTGGCCTGGAAGAAAGGGCAGCAGTGCGGTCTCCATGACTGGGGAGAGGGAGCTGATGGCTCCATTTGGTGGGGGTGCGGCTGGGAAAAGCCCCCGGGACCCTGACACCAGCAGCTGTCTAAAGTCTGTGAAATCCCAACCCCTGTTGGCCACGGCATCCTTGGCTCCGACGCGCAGGCTGCCCAGTGGCGCCTCTAGGAAAAATTGCTGGGTGTGAGGGGCAGATATGGGGGCTGTGATATGAAGCCTGGAGGTTGGGGAGTATCCACTTGAGGATCAGCCTGTTGGGGTTAGGCCCAGGGGTCCCCAGGCTGAGGGACGTTCAGGGCTAAAGCCAGGAGAGTCCCAGGCAGACGTGTGGACAGTGGGTCTCCCCTGTTCAGCTCCCCAGGCGCTGGCCTTTTGGGTCTGGAGGTGCTGCCCCTCCCATTCAGTGGGGTAGGGCCCTGCCTCAGTGCCCCCGGGACACGGCAGCTATGAGCACCTGGCTGGAGTGCTGAGGGCCTCCCAGACCTGGGGCCCAGCTGGCTTGGAGATGCCTCCTCAGCTCGGCATTTACCATGGGGTGGGTAGCTCCAGATGCCTGGAGCTGAGGGCCTGGCTGTGGGGGTGTGGCAGTGCCACATGGCTGCCCAAGTAAAGTGCCATGAGCCGGGTGGTTTAGAAAACAAACCTGTCCTCTCACAGCTCTGGAGGCCAAAAGTCTGAGATCAAGGCTTGGGCAGGGCCACACTCCCCATAGAGGCTCCAGGGGAAGATCCTTCCTGCCTATTCCAGCTCCTGGTGGCTCCAGGTGTCCCTTGGCTTGTGGCCACATTGCTCCAACCCCTGCCCCGGCTTCACGCAGCCGTCTCCTCTGCACATCTGTCTCCTCCTCTGCTCCTGTGAGGACACTCCTCGCTGGATTTAGGTCCCACCCAGATAACCCAGGATGACTCCACTGCAAGATCTTTTGATCAGTTACATCTGCAGAGACTCCATTTCCCAACCAGGCCAGAGTCACAGTTTCCCAGGATGAGCTGTGGCCACCGTTCAGCCTGAAACCTGCCGCATCATCTCGTCCAAGCCTCCCATCGCCCTGTGAGGAGGCCACCGTGGAGGTGAAGTTCGAGTTCTCACCGCCTGCCCTGTACGATTTCTTCTCCAGGGAACCCTGGTGTCCACGGAGGGGCCGATGGCTGCCGCTGGCCCGTCATGGGGCCCCAGCTCTGACACGTGAGCTTCTGAATTCACTTGTTTAGTTTTTCAGGAACATTTTTTCCTTCCAGCACCGTGTGCCTTTCCAGGGAGCCCCAGGGGTGGGGGCGTGGAGTTCTCCCCTGGGCCTCCGAGGGGCTTCTGCTGCCCGAGGGGTCCATCCAAACCGTACCTCAGATCTGCCGCTGCTGACCTCCTGGCCCAGCGGGATGCTGGCACCTCCGGGAGCTCTTGGCAGTGAGCCACGTGGTGGACAGTCCCTTGCTCTGAGGGCCCCGTCACCTGGGCACAGTTCAGGGTCCCTTGGAGCTGGAGATGTGGCAGGAGGGAGGCCCAGCCCCCCTTCTGGGCTCCCTGAGGCTCCGCTGAATCTTTGGAGGGGAGAGAGGCTGGATTCCTGGTGGTGACCTGAGGACTCACACAGGTAAACCGAGCAAGACCGTGGGTCTGTGGCACCCCACACCTGTGCACCTGTGCAACCACAGTCCAATGTCCATCCCCGGGTGAAGGGACCTGCACCTGTGCACCTGCACAACCTCACTCCTGCACGCAGGCTGGAAAGAACTCAGACACACGCAGTCCGGAGAGTGGGTAGTGACAGCAGCCCCCACTGGAAGCAGCTCCGACGTCCATCCCCAGGTGAAGGGACCCGCACCTGTGCACCTGCCGCAGCCCCGATGTCCCTCCCCAGGTGAAGGGACCCGCACCTGTGCACCGGCCGCAGCCCCGATGTCCCTCCCCAGGTGAAGGGACCCGCACCTGTGCACCTGCCGCAGCCCCGATGTCCCTCCCCAGGTGAAGGGACCCGCACCTGTGCACCTGCCGCAGCCCCGATGTCCCTCCCCGGGTGAAGGGACCCACGGACGTGGCTCACGCATACCGTGGAACGTGAGCTGTGAAAGGGGGAGGCCTCAGCTCAGCCCCCTCAGGGAAGGACTGGACCCGTGCCGAGCGGAAGAGGCCACCTGCAATTCCATCTGCGGAAATGCCGGAAAGGGAGGCCGAGGGGCGGGAGTTTCCTTCCGGATGAAATTGCCCCGGAATGAGATGCGGGGCGGGGGGAGGTGGCCGCAAGATACCGCGGCTCCGCTGGATGCCACGGCACCGCATGATGTGAACAGCTAATTCTACGCTATGTGGATCTCACCTCAATCAAAGAATTGGAAGATTCCCAGCAGCTGAGATGACTCACGTTCGGGGGTGACTCATCCAGGCCACTGGCAACGCGTCGCTTAAAGACAAGCCTGACCTTTCCCCAGAAGCCTCAAGACCACAGTGCCCTCCCACAGTGGAGGGCAGTGCCGAGGGGCTGGTGTTCATCCAGGGCACGGGACAGGCCCGAAGCGCAGACATTTCGTCTGCCAAGCAGTGGATGCAGGCTCGGCCCGCGCTGGCCAGGGGCGGCTCTAAGTTTGGAAAAACGAAAGTCCTGTGGCAGGGTGGGCCCCTGGGGTGGGATCCTGGAACTAGGGCTGGGCAAAGGTGTGGGTCGAGAGACCCAGAGGCCTTCCCTGCAGCTGGCATGGAGTGATGGGGAGGGGGATGCTGGGTGGAGAGGGAGCTATAGAGGCCAGAGGAGGGGTCCCCAGCCTCTAGCACCGTGGCCATGGTCTGGGGGGCATCCTGGCAGCCCCATGGAGTGGCCGTGTCCAGGGTCTGAACTTCAAATGAGGAACCGTGCGGGGTCCAGAGACCCTGCACTCACACGGCCGGGCCCCACCTGCTGCCACAGCCCCCTCGTGGGCCTCGCTCACACCCACTCCTGCACACAGCACGCGGCCCCACAGCCCCACAGCCCCACACAGCCCCACACAGACCCACAGCCCCATGCCAGACAGTGTCCAGGCTTTGTGGAAAGTGCTGCCCTGACGGAAGAGGCCTGCGCAGGTTCTGCTGGCCAGGAGCCCGGTGGTGGTCCTGGGAAGGGCTGGATGGCTGCCAGTTGCTTTCCTGGGAAAAGCCCAGAGCCCCTCATGCCCTGCACCCCTCTGATGGCAGCCTGGACGCGGCACAAGGGGATGCCCTGGAAAGCCCTCGGCACACCGTCTCTCTCTCCACTGTGTGGCGGCGTCAGGCCTCATAAGCCAGGGCCCATCAGAGGCAGAATCTGACCTGGGCTGAACTCGGGCCACCAAGGTTCACCAGTTGAAGCCTTAAAGGAGGGACATGAGGGCTGCGACTCCACAGGCTGCTGTCCTTAAAGGAGGGACATGGGGGCTGCGATCCCACAGGCTGCTGTCCTTAGAGGAGGGACACGGGGGCTGTGACCCCACAGGCTGCTGTCCTTAGAGGAGAGACACGGGGGCTGTGACCCTACAGGCTGCTGTCCTTAGAAGAGGAGGCAAGGTCCACGGTAGGCACAGAGGGACCAGCCCAAAGGCCCTTCAGGGGTCTGGAGGGCTCTACCCCCCGAGGTCGTCCGCTGTCCTGGCCCGAAGACCCTCTGCTGCCCTGTGTGGACCCCTTGGGCATGAAGCACACGGGGCAGTGGGTGGCACTGATGGAGCAGCCTTCTGGAATGTGCCGCCCTGTCTCGCGCCGGCCCCGCGTGTGGCCCCGGGAGCTCAATTTCCTGAAAACACTCAGTCCTGAGGTTTTCTGTCCCCTCAGAACCATTGATGAGAGTTTTGTGGTTAAGAAAAAAAAAAAAGAAAACAAAACCAAAACCTGTTATTTTTCCCAAGGTGAACGTGAGCACCCTGCGAGGAGGCCCGGGCGATTTCCCACCCTTCACACGCATCTCCAAGCCCGGAGCACGGCAGGCACAGGAGTGACCAGCAAGCCTGGCCCCGGCCCCAGCCCCACTCCTGGGCCTGGGTCAATATTGATTCCGGGAAGGTGGCTCCAGCCTTGCCCATGGCGGGGGGAGCGTGTGGGGTGCCCCAGGAGGCTGTCCAGAGAGACCCCTGGAGCCAGGTATCCACACAGACACTCAGGCGGGGAGGGGGCGGAGATGGAGTGAGAAGAGATGGGGGCCGGGCGCCGTGGCTCATGCCTGTAATCCCAGCGCTTTGGGAAACTGAAATGGGTGAATTGCTTGATCTCAGGAGTTCAAGACCAGCCCGGCAACATGGCAAGACCCCATCTCTACAAAAAATACAAAAATCACCTGGGTGTGGTGGTGTGTACCTGCAGTCCCAGTCAATCAGGAGGCTGAGGTAGGAGAATCACTGGAGCCCAGGAGGCAGAAGCTGCAGTGAGCCGAGGTCACACCGCTGCACTCCAGCCTGGGTGACAGAGTGAGACCCTATCTCAAGAAAAAAAAAAAAAACAGATGGGGAGGGAGAAGAGATGGGGGAGAGGGTAGAGATGGGGGAGGGGACAGAAGGAGCAGAGACGGGGGAGGGGGTAGAGAGGGGGAGGGGACAGAGGGGGTAGAGATGGGGGAGGGCGTAGACATGGGGGGAGGGGACAGAGGGACAAAAGATGGGGGTGTTCCTGTAGAGGCCCCAGGTTCAACTGGCCCAGCTGGCTCTCTCCACAGCATCCTGAACCCAAGGACTCTTCAGGTTCTTCTTGCTTACCTCCTAAGACAGAGAGCTCATTCCCTGTGCAGGCCTCCTGTGCTGGGGTTGGGTAGCTTGGAGTGTGGCAAAGTGTCTGATTCCTTCTTCCTTCAGCTGTGCCCCCAGGGTCTGGAGCGACAGAGCTGGGAGTGTTACAAAGCCCCTCGCCGTGTCAGGGCAGGCATGCTGGGGACGGAGCTGGGCACCAGCTTTTGTGGTCCCGTCCAGCAACCCCCACAAGGCTAGCGAGGGAGGTGGGTGTGAACAAGTGAGTGAATGGAAAATGGGCAGATGGATGTGTGGTGTAGACCCAGGAGGACTCGGCGCTCCTTCTGTCTGGAGAGGAGTGAACCCGCCCCGCAGCACCCGATTGGCAGGTTTTCTTCCAGCCTCCACGGCGGCCGAGCCAAGTGTTATAAAAACACAGGAGAGTAAGTCAGAACAGGCAGGGCCACACTTTGCCGCAAGGTGACAGGTTAAACAAATCCCTCCTCAGAATTTTCTGCCTTCATTTTTGCTTCAGAGCAAGGCCCTGCCACTGGACATATTTCATGCAGAAATACCTCCCCTAAGCGCCCTGGGGGGCAGGACGCCTGCTCACAGAAGGCGGCTCTGGGTTTTTATATGAACAAAGGGACCGTCCTGGCTAACACGGTGATACCCCCTCTCTACTAAAAATACAAAAAATTAGCCGGGCGCGGTGGCAGGCGCCTGTAGTCCCAGCTACTCGGGAGGCTGAGGCAGGAGAATGGTGTGAACCTGGGAGGCAGAGTGCAGTGAGCTGAGATAGCGCCACTGCACTCCAGCCTGGGCGAAAGAGCAAGACTCCATCTAAAAAAAAAAAAGACAAAAAACTCACCCAAACCAAGTCCTTTACAGAAAGACATTTGTAAAACTTACTTTCCAGCCACGAGTAAATCAGTGGGTAAAAGGGAATTTCCATCTGAAGTGGGCAGTGATGATTTTACTTCTTGATTGTGTGCTGATTTTGTTTTTTGGAAATGGTGTGGGGAGGTGAGGTGGTGGCACTGGGGGTCTGTGCCATGCTCCACCGTCCACCAGGAGCTGGGCCCCCTGCCTCCCTCCCTATCAGGAATGGGGTGCGGGCATTGGCCCACGGGCATCACAAGGCCGATGGGATTTTAGAGAGAGCTGGGGCCGAGCTTCAGGGACAGGGCACGTGGAGTGGGATTTGGGTTATGAGAGCTGGACCCCTCCCCTGCATCCACCACTCAGCCCCCAGCCCCAGGCACCAGGGGAGGGCTCTGTCCTGGGACAGCTGATGTGGGCTCTTGGGACTGAAGGGACACTGGGCCTTGGATGGGTCCTGGGACCTGTCCTGTCCCTGTAGCATGTCAGCCGGTCCAGCCTCACATCCCTGCTCCCTCTGCGGCCACCTCCCAGATGGAGCCCTGGAGCTGTGCAGGGGACCTGGCCATCCCATCTGCCCTGTCCATGGAAACCATCACCCAAGCTTGGAGCTGTGCAGGGGACCCGGCCACCCCGTCTGTCCTGTCCACGGAAACCATCACCCAAGCTTGGAGCTGTGCAGGGGACCCGGCCACCCCGTCTGTCATGGAAACCGTCACCCAAGCGTGGAGCTGCACAGGGCACCCGGCCACCCCATCTGTCCTGTCCACAGAAACCGTCACCTCAGCTTGCTCCACATTCCAGACCGGGGAAGCGGGTTCCCGAAGGCTCCATGGCTGTGTGGGACGTGGGGGCCTGGAGCCTTCCCGGAGCAGGATGGAGTGGAGCAAGGCGGGAGGGGCGGCAGGCAGCGAGTCCAGCGCCTTCTTCTAGATGGGGACAGGCTTTGGTACTGGGGGGTAGAGGGCTGGGCCCTGGGATCGTGGAAGGACAGGCCCTGGTGGCCAGCCCACTAAGTCATCCCTCCCAGGCCTCAGGGAACATGCCAGGAGTCCTTGTGCCTCTTGGGAGCAGACCTGCAAAGGCATTTATTTAGGGCTCTGGGGTGCGGCCAAGGGAGGCTAGAGGAGGCATTTCCCAGGTGGCAGCTCCTGTTCTCCCCTCCCCGAACACCAAGCATGGCCAAGGGGGATCCCGGTGCCTCTCTGCTCCGGTGGGTGTGAGTCACCGGGGCACACAGGGGAGGCCATGGGTGGCGGCTGTGCCTCGGTCTGGCCAGATGGGTCATGTCTCCACCAGGCGCCTGAAATAGCTCTCTGGGGCATCCAGCTCTGGGAAGAGGGTGTGGGCACCCTGTAGGACGGACGTGGCTGGAGCTGCAGCAGCCCTGCCAGGTAACTGGGACCCAGCCCAGGGTCACACTCTCTGGCCCGGAAGCCAGGAGCCGACTGTGCCCCATCCCTCCCCATTACAGCCCGGCATCCTTCTCACACTCCTGCCCAGCTCTGCCGTGCCCTCGAGGGGAACCTGGCCAGCTTGGTGCCAAGTGCTGTAACTCCCAGCAGGCAGCGTCCTTCCCACGGCCCAGGAGGGGTGGGGGTTCCTGGGATGCTCCCACCTGGGCCTCCAGACTCTAGCAGGGATCCCTGCTGTCTGAACCCCTGTGGCTGACCCCACGGCCCCTGGCCCTGTTTCCTGGTATGCCCCGTCTCTGTCCCTGGTGGAGCTCCAGCCCCTCATTCCCCTCTCCTCATCACCAAGTCCCGGGGCCCAGGCTTCCCAGTTGGGCAGTGGAAAGCCAGGACATCCTTGGAGGACTCAGGAGGTCCCTTCAAGGGGGACCATGATGGCCGAGGCCCCAGGACCTCGCAGGGTGATGGATGGGGGTGGACGTCGGTGCCGACCAGGCAGTCTCCAAGCTGGGCCGAGTTTTGGAAATGACCTTATCTTCCAACCTCCCGCTTCACAGACAGGGGCACAGAGTGCAGGGACCTGGGGCCCGTGGGAGGGGATGGCCTCTGAGAGTCTCCAGTGAGGACCCACGGGGCGGTGGCCATGATGAGGGCACCTGCGTTTGTGTCTGGAGCTGCCATAAGAAGCGCCACCAACTAGGAGGCTCAAGACAACAGAGAGCCCCTCACAGCTCTGGAGGCCAGAGGGTCCCTCACAGCTCTGGAGGCCAGAGGGCCAAGGTCCAGCGGCCGGCAGAGCTGGTTTCTCCTGAGAGACAGGGAGGATCCTCCTGGCCTCTGCCAGCACCTGCTGCTGCCCGTGCTCCCTGGCTGGCGGCCGCATGGCTCTGCCTGCCTGTTCGCGGGTCCTCCTGTGAGCCTCTCCTCTCCTCCTTATAAGGGCACTCAGGCTAAGACCCACTGACCGCATCCTTAAACCAGTTACACCTGCCATGACGCTGTTTCCAAATAAAGGCACGTCCTGAGGCTCTGTGGATGTGTCTTGGGGGACACTGTTCAACCCACTACAGTGCCCAGTTGTAGTTCAGGAAGTTGAGGTCCAGAGAGATGGGGGAGCCCCCAGACTCACCCACACCGGGGACCTGTCACTGGCGGGGACCCCCAGACACTGGAAGGAGTGAACTGGTTTTAGGGGGTCGCCCAGGGAGCTGGAGAACACAGGGAACTGGAAAGAAGTGGTCAGGGCTGCTGCCTCAGGTACGCGTCTGCCAAGGATACTGTGGAGGTCTCAGGGGTGGTGAGAGGCTGAGGGTCCATGAACCAGGCTGGATGGCAAGCCAGAATCGGGCTTTGAGAGGTGGCTTTGGGCTGTGATCTAAATAAAGGAAGTGGCCAGGTGCAGTGGCTCATGCCTGTCATCCCAGCACTCTGGGAGGCTGAGGCGGGCGGATCACATGAGTTCAGGAGTTCAAGACCAGCCTGGCCAACATGGCGAAACCCTGTGTTTACTAAAAATACAAAAATTAGCCAGGTGTAGTGGTGGGCGCCTGTAATCCCAGCACTTTGGGAGGCCAAAGCGGGTGGATCTCCTGAGTTCAGGAGTTCGAGACCAGCTTGGCCAACATGGTGAAACCTCATCTCTACTAAAAATACAAAAATCAGCCAGGAGTGGTGGTGGGCGCCTGTAATCCCAGCTACTCGGGAGGCTGAGGAAGGAGAATCAGTATAAATAAATAAATAAATAAATAAAGGAAGAGAGCATGCGGGGGAATGAGTCAGGGAGATTCCAGGCTTGGAGGATGGGGCAGGGGCTGGCACACCGGGGTCTGCAGGCAGTGGGGAGGTGGCCAGGGCAGGCCCTGCACACAGCACGTGCTCAGAGGATGCTAGCAGGAAGCACGCTGCTGAGAGGAGGGCAAAGTGTCAGCGTGGGGCTGGCAGAGGGAGACACCAGCGAGGCAGGGCTGGTTGGCCCAGGAGCTACCCCGGTGCCAGGAATTTGGGTAGGCAGGAGCCCGAGAGCTCCCATCTGCGCCCACCTATCAATCCCAGGCAGCCCAGGCTCTGGGGTGGAAAACGAGAGGAGCAGGTTGTTCCCGAGGGAGGCAAAGTGCCTCCAGGAGGCCGGGCGACCACCCAGCCTGCAAGCAGAGGGGAACCCGGCCCCAGTGTTGGGGGAGGAGCAGGTGTGGGGGCTCTGGGGTGCGATGGGGCGCACGGATCCTGAAACTCAGTGTGTGAGGGAGATGGGAGACAGATCTGGAGGAGCCAGGGACACCAGGAGAGGCTGGGCGTGGGAGCCCTTCTAGCCCAGCCAGCGACGAAGGCCCACAGGGACCTAGGAGAAGAGGCGGTACCCCGTGTGTGGGGCGGGGCCCGGGCTGGCCTTGCACATTGATGATGCTTGCAAATGGGCCTCTGGGGCCGAGCAGGGCCCCCCCGGGCAATGCAGAGGCTATGCGGGGACCTCTGCAGGGTCCTGGGCTGCCTCTGTGCCTCTCAGCTGAGCCGGGGATCCAACGCTCCCAGGCGACTGTGTCCGCTGTGGATGGAGAGGCCCGGCCTGAGGGGAGTGTGGGGGGCGTGGTGGGGGGGAAAGGCCACCAGGAAGCACTGCTCTGTGGCAAAGGCGGCAGGGAGGGGGACACAGCTGCACAGGTGGGGAGCCTGGCGTCTGGTCCCAGCCCGCTTCTGCTTCCTTACCCGGCAGCTGCCCAGGCACAGCCGCAGGGAAGCCAGGCTGCGTTCACGGCGCCTCCGGGAGAGACAGGGCCCCTTTCCGGCCCCCTGTTCAGCAAGTCCTCCCCATGGCCGGGGGAGGGGCCAGGCGTCGCAGCGACCCGTCTGTGATTGTGAGCCCATAAAAGTGGCTGGTCGGAGGCCGGGCAGAGGTGGCGGCGGGCTCGGAGGGGCCCTGAAGGACATGCCCTGTGAAAGTGGAGGGCCCGGGCGGCCACACGGTAATGACCCCATTGTGCAAAGCGCTGCCCATTCCCAAGCGGAAGAATGTGTGGAAACATGTGGCTGCAACACGGAACCCAGTGGCAGCCGCCGGGCAGGAGGGACTGTGGCGTGTGGCCCCCGGGTGGCTCCAACCAAACGGGCCAGGCTGAGGCTGTTCCCACTTGGGGGCTGCCCACTGTGTGTCCACATGGCCGTGGCCCCGTCCCGGGACAGGGCTGATCAGGTTGCCCTGCACTGTTGTGGCTTCGGTGTCTGTGGCAAAATGAGACCCCCGCCTCTGAGAGACGTGCGGCAGGCAGGGCTGGTGGCCTCAGGCCCGTGCGCCTTGCCACAGGCTTTTCGCTTTGCTGGTCTCCAGGCACGTGGAGAGACAGATGCTGGCCGAGTGTGTCCTAGGCTGGGTTCCAGGGTGGTCCCAGGAGTGCCGGCAGCGAGCAGTTCAGGGCTGTGGGTGCGGGGCTTGGTCCAGCAGACAGGAGCAGCCTCGCCCGGGCGAGTCTCCCTGGAGGGAGACAGAGGAGATGCAGGGCAGAGACGCAGGGCAGACACACAGGGCAGAGACGCAGGGCAGAGACGCAGGGCAGAGATGCAGGGCAGAGACGCAGGGCAGAGACGCAGGGCAGAGTGGCCAGGGCAGAGACACAGGGCAGAGACGCAGGGCAGAGACGCAGGGCAGAGATGCAGGGCAGAGACACAGGGCAGAGACGCAGGGCAGAGACGAAGGGCAGAGATGCAGGGCAGAGACACAGGGCAAAGACGCAGGGCAGAGCAGCCAGGGCAGACGCAGGGCACAGCGGCCAGGGCAGAGACGTAGGGGAGACACAGGGCAGACACGCAGGGCAGAGCAGCCAGGGCAGAGACGCAGGGCAGAGACGTAGGGCAGACACGCAGGGCAGAGTGGCCAGGGCAGAGACACAGGGCAAAGACGCAGGGCAGAGACGAAGGGCAGAGATGCAGGGCAGAGACACAGGGCAAAGACGCAGGGCAGAGCAGCCAGGGCAGACGCAGGGCACAGCGGCCAGGGCAGAGACGTAGGGGAGACACAGGGCAGACACGCAGCGCAGAGCAGCCAGGGCAGAGACGCAGGGCAGAGACGTAGGGCAGAGCGGCCAGGGCAGAGACGCAGGGCAGAGACGTAGGGCAGAGCAGCCAGGGCAGAGACGCAGGGCAGAGACGTAGGGCAGAGCGGCCAGGGCAGAGACGCAGGGCAGAGACATAGGGCAGAGCAGCCAGGGCAGAGACGTAAGGCAGAGACGCAGGGCAGAGACGCAGGGCAGAGCGGCAGGGCAGAGACGCAGGGAAGAGACACAGCGCAGAGTGGCAGGGCAGAGACACAGCGCAGAGACACAGGGCAAAGACACAGGGCAGAGCAGCCAGGGTAGAGATGCAGGGCAGAGACGCAGGGCAGAGACGCAGGACAGAGACGCAGGGCAGAGATGCAGGGCAGAGACGCAGGACAGAGACGCAGGGCAGAGATGCAGGGCAGAGACGCAGGACAGAGACACAGGGCAGAGACGCAGGGCAGAGCAGCCAGGGCAGAGACACAGGACAGAGATGCAGGGCAGAGACGCAGGACAGAGACACAGGGCAGAGACGCAGGGCAGAGCAGCCAGGGCAGAGACACAGGACAGAGATGCAGGGCAGAGACGCAGGGCAGAGACACGGGGCAGAGACGCAGCGCAGAGCAGCCAGGGGCCCAGAAGCTGGAAGAGGTGGGAAGGACCCTCCCATGGGGCTTCCGGAGGGAGCACAGCTCTGCCCACACCTCAATTTTAGGCCCGGTCTCCAGGCTGCGGGAGAGGACGTTGCTGCAGTTTTCAGCTGTGCCATTGGTGGTACTCAGAGCCAGCATTCCCTTCCTGCAGCAGCTGGCCCCGGCAACCCTCACTCCACTACGGCAGGCATCCCCCGCCTGTCTCCATGCTATGCCTCAGCCCTGCTCTGGTCCCACAAGGGCTGGGGCTGCCCCGACTCTACCAGGGCAGAGAGAGAAGCGGGAGAGCAGGAAGCAGAGTGACCGGGAATGTGCCTGGCGGGCAGCTGGAAAGCCACAGATCCCAGAGGAACCAGACGTCGTGTGTGCCCTGCCTTGGCGTCCAGGAGACCATCTCCTCCCGTGGGGTTGGACCACAGAGGGGCCCTCTCTGTCTCTGCCTCTTTCCCTGGTGTGAGCAGGAGCACCTGGGCGACAGGGGCGCCTCTTCCTTGCTGCCCCACCCAGTGGGCAGCACAGAGCTCAGTGCAGGAGGGACAGAGACCTTCAGACCCGAATTACCTCTGGCCAACGCTCAGCCTGCCCGCAGGACCTGGGGCCACTGTGGTGCTGTCCCCCCGATATTCTTCCAAGTCACCCTCAGCTTTGAGTCTACTTTGAAAGGAGACTCCCCATGGCAGGTTTGAGACACTGTGGGGGTCCCTTCGTGTGCACATTGGAAGAGATGCGGAGGCTCCAGCAGAACGATCTGAACACCTGATGCCGCATTGGGACCGCAGTACGGGCTCCCTTTCAGGGCATTGGGGGCCACGCTTTGCCCCTCTGTTTAGTAACACTCAGGGGACCCTATAGGCAGGCAGGCAGGATCTGGGAGATGGGGAGTCTCAGAGCAGCCCACACCCCAGCAGTCTTGCTGGGAGGAGCTGGGGAGCTGGGTAAATCGGGGAAAATCCATCTCCAGAGCTCCCCTGAGGCTGTCCCCATTCCCAGGAAGGCAGGGATTACCCCACCCTCGGCCGGCCTCTGTCTGCCTTTCCCAAGATGATTCCAGAGCCCAGCAGCTCCTCTGGGACCCACATGGACTAGGCAGGCGGCTGGAGTGCTGTGGAGCACGGGGAAGGGCCATGCGAGCCTGGGACCCTCAGGCTCCGGACGCCGTCCTGGTGGCTGCTGATGGGGGTCAGCATTCTGCCCCTGCATCCTGCCCCCTGCCCAGGGTCCTGAGGACTCACCGGGCTGTGCCCCCACCTGTGTGCCCTCCCCATGTCAAAGAGCAGGCGAGGGTGCCTGATAGGCTGAGGACGAGGGTCCACCTCTCAGCCCCATCCCGGCCCCATGTGGTTCCTGAAACTTGTGGGACTGGAACCTCCTGTTGGCTGAGACCCCAGGGGGTGGCTGCAGAGGTGGGGCTGGCCTGGGAGTAAGCAGGGCAGGACGCCTGCGGGGTTGCTGGGCCTCAGGTGGGCAGACTGTTGGGGGCCTGGAGAGCCAGGGGTGACCTGGGGGCAGGCTGGGGCAGGGGATGAAACCCACAGGTGCCCCCAGTCGGATGCACACCCAGGACACACATGTGCACACCCAGAATACATGCATGCACACCCAGGACACACGTGTGTGCATCCAGGACACACGAGTGCACACATAGGACACACGTGTGCACACCCAGGACACAGACGTGCACACAGAGGACACACAAGTGCACACACAGGACACATGAGTACACACCCAGTACACACACTTGCACACGGAGGACACACCCATGCACACACAGGACACACCCGTGCACACACGGGACAAACAAGTGCACACCCAGGACACACGCATGCACACACGACACACACGTGCGCACCCAGGACACACACGTGCACACCCAGGACACACACGTGCACACCCAGGACACACATGTGCACACCCAGAATACATGCATGCACACCCAGGACACATGAGTGCACACATAGGACACACGTGTGCACACCCAGGACACACACGTGCACACAGAGGACACACGAGTGCACACCCAGTACACACACTTGCACATGGAGGACACACCCGTGCACACACAGGACACACACGTGCACACCGAGACACACGTGCACACACAGAGGACACACGCATGCACACCCAGGACACATGCGTGCACATGGAGGACACACCCGTGCACACACAGGACACACAAGTGCACACCCAGGACACACGCATGCACACACGACACACACGTGCACACAGGACACACGTGTGCACAAACAGGACACACACGTGCACACAGGACACACGTGTGCACAAACAGGACACACACGTGCACACACGGAGGACACACCCATGCACACAGAGGACACACACGTGCACACTGAGGACACACGTGTGCACACACAGAGGACACACCCGTGCACACACAGGACACATGAGTGTACCACTGTGCAGCCCTGCGCCGCCTCACTGCATCCTGTTGCAGGCCTGTCTTGCTGTTCCATGTGCTGCCTTCTGCCTGCACGCAGGTGCCCATCACCAGCGGGGCTGGGATCTTCCTGTGGTGCCCCTTGGCCCCTGCTTTCTGCCCGCCTAAGTGGCCCCTCCGGCTGGTCCTGAGCATCTGCTCGCTCAGCTCTGTCCTGGGCTGGGCTGGTGGCATCGAGGAGGAGCTGGCTGGGCACTGGGTGAGGCAGGACCAACCCAGGACAGGTGTCCAGCTCTTGACAGGAGCTCCTGGCCCAGGCTGGTGGCTGGGGAGGGGCTGTAGCTGCCGGGGCTGGGAGCGCCTCCTCCACCTGCATCGGACAGTGCTCCGGAGGCCACGGTGTTGTGGAGGCTGGTGGCGGACCTTGGGCAGGCAGAGGCTGCCAGGGGCCCTGGGTGGGGCCTGGGGTGACCCAGGGGCAGGCCAGCGGTGCTGTGGAGACTGGTGGTGCTCCAGAGGCCACAGTGCTCTGGGCTTAGAGCAGCTGCACTGGGAGATGGACCCTGGGCGTGGGTCCAACTCTGCGCCATGGAGCTGGGGGGCTATGGATGCGCCCCCCCCTTCCTGGCCTCGGTGTCCTCCCTGTAGCTGGGATGGCTGAGAGGAGAGGGGAGAGAGGTTTGGTTTAGGGGACCTTGCCCAGGAGAGCTCATGATCCACTCTGGACCCGCTACAAGGAGGGAGCTGAGTTGTGGGCCCAGGACACCCCGTCTGGCTGGGAGGAAACGGTGGAGGGGCCTGGACTTCCTCCAGGCCTAGGGGTTGCCGGGAGCCCTGATTTATGGCCCCAGCGCCTGCAGCCCCCAGGGAGGAGGTGTTGGTGGGGCTGGGGCCGGGGTGGGTTTCCAGGTCTCCTCTGTCCATCCTAGGCTCAGTCCTGTGAGCTGAGTGGGTAAGCCGTGTCTGCGGGACCGGGGCTCTGGGTGTGGGCTTCTGAGGGGTTGTCCCGGGCCCCTGTGAGTCTTGGTCTTCCAGTTCGTGGAGTGGGGTGGACTTGTTCTCTGATGCTGGCCGAGGGGGCCTCCTGCAGTGGGGGCTGGGGCCTCCTACAGTGGGGGCTGGGGCCTCCATGGGTCCACCCGCCCATCTGTTTGGCCAGCCTGCCCTGCTGGAGGACTCAGTGCCCGAGGCCAGCTTCCTTGTTCACCAAAGGGAGAACAGAGCCATGCCTCCCTCCCAGCCCTGAGCAGGGCTTGTGCCGGGAGGGCCAGCTCCCCGGCCCAGAGTCGTCTCCCTGTCCCAGCCAGGCTGGAGATGAGTGGGACACAGGGGTCCCCAGGGCAGATGCTGCCAGTGACGAGGAGGGTGGCTTCTCCGAGGTTGCAGCAAAGGACGGCCAAATCTGGAGAGAATGTGGCCTGGCCAGTCCCGACGCCGGAGGTGACGTGGCGAGGGCTGGAGGTGGCTCCTCCTGGGAGGCTGCCCCGGGACAGAGGTCTGGGCTGTGTGTGTTGGGCCTGGCCCACTCTCCGTGGCCAGATGCCACCCACCCCCACGTCTGCTCAGAGCAGAGGGCAGGCCAGCAGCTCATGCCAGGGTCGGCAAGGCCTGTAGCCCTCAGGGCCTGCAGCAGAACAGAGAGCACACTCAGCCCACTGTTTCCCATGGATCCCTAGAGCTCCAGCACTGCTGAGACAGTCCCCAGGCCTCAGTCCCACCCCCAGACACACACACACACACACACACACACACACACACACAGAACTCTTGTCGCCCAGTCTAAGCCAGCTGACCTGGCAGGAGCACATTCCTGCAGGCCCCAGGGATGCTGATGTTTGAGGATTGTGTAGAGTCCACCGCGGAGGGTTCCAGAAGAAGAGCCGACAAGAGGTGGACAGGGCGGGGCTGCACTTGCGGGGGTGGGCGCAGCCGTCCTGGGAGCAGGGGGCTTGGCTGAGGACCCCAGGCCCTTCCGCTTTGAGCTGTAGGTCTGAGGGGCCTCCGTGCGGGGCTGGCCCTGGGAAGTGTGGTCACTTGAAGCCCACTACTCCTGCTCATGTCCACCCAGGGACAGGCCTCCTCCAGCAGCTGGCCTCAGAGAGACAACCGTGTGCCCAGACCCACAGGTCGCGTGCTTCTGCTCTATACAGCCTTCACGGGAGACTGGGCTCTCCCCAGCCAGAGCACCAACAAGCGCCCAGACCCATTCCTGGCCCTCTCATTCATAAAATCCTTGTGGCTTGAAATATTTTTCAGACTTTAGTCATGGTGGTTGTTGGAAAGGGCCAGCTTCCTGCTGCAATGATCCCCGAATCCTCTCCCCAAGCTCTGCAGGCCTGGTCTGATAGGTCACCCACAGCAGCATCAACTTAAGAGCAGGCTGCAGGCCGGGCACAGTGGCTCACACCTGTAATCCCAGCACTTTGGGAGGCCGAGGCGGGTGGATCACCTGAGGTCAGGAGTCCGAGACCAGCCTGGCTAACATGGTGAAACCGTCTCTACTAAAAATACAAAAATTAGCCGGGAGTGGTGGTAGGTGCCTGTAATCTCAGCTACTCGGGAGGCTGAAGCAGGAGAATCTTGAACCCAGGAGGTGGAGGTTGCAGTGAGCCAAGATTGCACCACTGCACTCCAGTCTGGGCAACAGAGCGAGACTCTGTCTCAAAAAAAAAAAAAAAAAAAAAAAAGAACCGGCTGCAGAGGGCCCTGGGTTGGAAAGAGGGGGCATGTGGTGGCCCCTGCAGGGGGTGACATCCTGCTGGGGTGACATCTACCTTCCAGGGAATAAGACCCTGAAGCAGGCAGGTGGGTGAGGTGGGGAGGCCTCAGGGCTGGGAGCAAAGGCTCCAATCCCAACCACTGAGGTATTGGTCTGGCTTCTGCCGTGTATCAACTGGTGACCTTGGGCCTGCCTCAGTTTCCCCATCTACATAGCCCTCCTCCTGCCCGGACCTTGTTGGGATTAGCAGAGTTGACACCTGACAAACACCTGGGCACACTCAGCGGAGTGAATCATCAACAAATGGGACCCCACAGCCCACCATACTGGGGGTGTTTCCATCTTTGCTTTGCCCGCTGGGAAGCTCTGTGTGGAGTGTGACCCGCCCTGGCACTGGCTGCCTCTTTAGGGTTCTGGGCACTCTCTGACCTTTGTAGTTTCTTTGGCATTTTTTTCTTTCCTTGTTTGCTCTTTATTAATTTTTTCATAATTTTATTTCTTAGACATAATTCACGTAAGAGTCACCATTTTAAAAATGTACAGCTCAATGATTTTAGCACACCCACTAAATGTGCTGGAATTGTGTAACCATTATCACAATCGATTTTATTTCATTTTTAATTTTTGTGGATACACAGTAGGTATATATATTTATGGGGCACATGAGATGTTTGGATGCCGGCATGCGGTGCTAACTAAGCATGATCCATTTTAGAACATTTTATCACCTCCCAAAAGAAATCACCTAACCTTGGCCAGGCACGGTGGCTCACGCCTGTAATCCCAGCACTTTGGGAGGCCGAGGCGGGCAGATCACGAGACCATCCTAGCTAACACAGTGAAACCCGTCTCTACTAAAAATACAAAAAAAATTAGCTGAGCGTGGTGGTGAGTGCCTGTAGTCCCAGCTACTCGGGAGGCTGAGGCAGGAGAATGGCGTGAACCTGGGAGGCGGAGCTTGCAGTGAGCTGAGATTGCGCCACTGCACTCCAGCCTGGGCGACAGAGCGAGACTCTGTCTCAAAAAAAAAAAAAAAAAAACATAAAAAATAAAAGCAAAGAAAGAAATCACCTAACTTTTAGACATCAGTATTTCCGGATCCTCCCACTCCTGATTCCCCCCGCCCTAGACAAACACCAATCTGTTTTCTGTCTCTGCAGGTTTGCCTATTCGAGACATTTCACATAAATGGGATCACACAATGCGGGGCCTTTTGTGTCTGGCTTCTCCCACTGAACTCATGTTTTTAAGGTTCATCCATCTGGTAGCAAGGGTCAGAATCTTGTTCCTCTGTGAGGCTAGTGTTCCGCTGCGTGGGTGAACTGTCCCACATCTATCCATTCAATTGTTGGTGGATGTTTGGGTGGCTTTCATTTTTTTTTTTTTTTTTTTTTTTTTGGCTATTGTGAATAGTACTATGAACATCCATATACAAATGTGTGTGTGGACATATATTTTCAGTTATCTTGGGTAGATGGCTAGGAACGGAATTGCCAGGTCATGTGCTAATTCTAGGTTCCGACTTTTGAGGAACTATTAAATTGTTTTCCAAACTGGCTGCCTCATTCTCCATTCCTGCCAGCAGTGCGCGAGGACTTGTTTCTCTACATCCTCACCAACACCTACAGCCTGGTTTTCCTGACATAAGCATCCTCATGGGTGTGAGGTGGCCTCTCATTGTGGCTTTGATTTGGGTTTCCCGGGTGGCTGGTGACACGGAGCATCTTTTCACGTGCTTGTTGGCCACAGGTGTATCTTCTCTGAGAAATGTCTGTTTCGATCCTCTGCTATTTTAAATTAGGTGATTTGTCTTTTTATTGTTTTTTTGGTTTTTTTTTTCCTTTTTTCTTTTTTTGAGACAGAGTTTCGCTCTTGTTGCCCAGGCTGGAGTGCAGTAGCACCATCTCAGCTCACTGCAACCTCCACCTACCTGCTTCAAGCAATTCTCCTGCCCCAGCCTCCCGAGTCGCTGGGATTACAGATGCCTGCCACCACGCCCGGCTAATTTTTATATTTTTAGTACAGACGGGGTTTCACCACGTTGGCCGGGCTGGTCTCGAACTCCTGACCTCAGGTGATCCACCTGCCTCGGCCTCCCAAAGTGCTGGGATGACAGGTGTGAGCCACCGCAACCGGCCTTTATTGTTGACTTGTAAGGGCTCTTTATGTATTATGGATATTATATATCCCCTTATCAGATAAATGACTTGCAAATATTCCCCCCATTTGGTGGGTTGTCTTTTTACTTTCTTGATGGTGACCTGTGAGGCACAAAAAGTCTTTAACTTCAAATATCTGTCTACATTTTGTGTTGCCTTTTGTTGCTTTTAGTGTCCTTATTTATCTTCTTTTTTTGAGACAGAGTCTCCCTTTGTCACTCCGCCAGCTAGAGTTCGGTGGCATCATCACCGCTGCCTGCAGCCCCAACCTCCCTGGGCTCAGCCATCCTCCTGCCCCAGCCACCCGGGTAGTCAGGGCTCCAGGTGCACCCTACCACACCTGGCTAAAGGTTGTATTTCTTGTAGTGATGGGGTCTTGCTATGTTGCCCAGGTTGGTCTCAAACTCCTGGGCTCAAACAACCCTGCCTTGGCCTCCCAAAGTGCTGGGATTACCAGTGTGAGCCACTGTGCCTGGCCTTTATTCATTTCTATGTGTCTGAACACATTTGGTAAGGAGCCCAGGCCCTTGGTGAGCTGAGTGGGTGCAGACACACGTGCGTGGATGGAGCCTAGGCCCTTGGTGAGCTGGGTGGGTGCAGACACACGTGCGTGGATGGAGCCCAGGCCCTTGGTGAGCTGGGTGGGTGCAGACACACGTGCGTGGATGGAGCCCAGGCCCTTGGTGAGCTGGGTTGGTGCCCTTGGTGAGCTGGGTTAGGTGTCAGGGGAGCTCAGGAAGATTGAGGCAGTCAGGGAGGACTTCGTGATGGAGGAGGCTGATCCTTCAAAATGTGGGGTGGGAACCTCGCCCCCTTCAGTCTGGTTCGGGGGTGGGGCCCCCAGCCCCCCTCACGTTGGGGGTGTGTTCCCTTCCTCCTTTTGGAGCCCAGCCCCAGGTTGCAGGAACAGTGAGCAGCGAGACCACAGGGCTGGAAGCACACGGGGTAATTAATTTTGACTTACAGGAGCTGTCTTAAATTGGATAGAAGCTGGCGAAAATAGGATTAAGAGGGAAGCTGAGCCAAGAGCAAACAGAAGGAAAACTCCCCGAGAGCCGGGCGCCTGGCGGGGCTCTCGGAGCCGCCGAGCGGGAAGAGGCGCAGGACATTGCTGGGCGATAGCGTCATGTCCGAAGGCGGCCTCCCCGTGCCACCCCACGGGAGCGCGGCCGCGCTGGCTGGGAAGATGGGAACGCGGCACTCTGCCCTCCCTGCAGCTGGCTTATCTGCGCTGAGCTCACTCGATTCCGAGGATTAATTTGGAAATAATTAAAATTCTGTGCAAAACAAGCAGTGGGCTGGGCCGGCCAGCAGGCTGGCAGGCACGGAGCCCTTTCATCACCAGCGCAGAAGCCTAATTAGTGTGGGATTAAGTCGGCCACAAACCAGCGAGCCGGGAAGGCTCCCGCAAGGGCAGATGAAGCCCCGGGGCGAGGAGCGCCGTACAGCGCGGGTGTCCGGCCGGCAGCATCCCCGGCCCTGGCCCTGCGCTGGCGTCTCGGCTGAGTCGAGCCGGAAGGCCACCCCCACAGGCGCTGTCCTGACCCCCCGCCGTCCGGTCACCCCCAGCCCACGGGCCCTTTCCCGTCCACGTGCTAGGAAATGGCAAACCCATCGGAGCCCTGAGGGAAGACTGCAGAGGGCGGAGGGCCCTGCAGGCCTCGCGCAGGGGGACCCCGCTTTGCAGCTGGGCTTTGCGGCCCCTAAACATGCCTGGGCCCTGCCCCGTTGAGTTTCTCTTTCGAGGTGCCTTTGAGCGTCTGGCAGCTGTGACTTTCTATTGGGCTGCCTCTCTGGCCGGCTTCCTGCTGCAATGGTCTCTGAACCCTCTCCCCAAGCTCTACAGGCCTGGTCTGATAGGGTCAGACGTGTGTGGCTGATAGCTGGGGTGCGTGTGGCTGTTTTGCTGGTGTCTGGAGGCGCTGGGTTTGGCCGGGACACGGCCGAGAGCTCCCTGTCGGGCCCTCAGGTAGCAGAGGTGACAGCCCCATGGGTTTACCTGTTGGCCAGATATGTGAGGACCACTGGCTGCAGTGGAGCTGACTCCATGCCTTGTAAGCTGCCCCTTCTGGGTTCTGCAGGGCACAGCCAGAGTGGGGGCAGGACAGCTGTCTGCAGAAGGTCCCTCCAGGTCCCTCCAGGCCGCCTCTGGGGCAGTGGCTGGCTTCCCAGTGTCCCAGGAGCCAGCAGACCCCTCCCAGAAAAATGCATTCCCACAGTCCCTCTCCACTTGCAGGACCCGTTCTGGCTGCCCTCGGGCCCCAGAATAACAAACCCTGTGGGCGCTGCCGGGCACAAGGACCATTCTCTGGGGGCATCTGCAGCTCCCTGGCAGCTCTGTGTGGTCCTGGTGCACAGGGAGGGGTGTGAGTGCGTGTTGCTCTCAGGGCGGCGGGGAGGGGAGGACCAGGCAGGCTCAGGGGCCTGAGGGCAGCAGCCCTGGGGGGGCCTTTTGTAGCACGAGGGTGGAGGGAGGGCAGGGGTTGGGGAGGCTCACCCCGCCCATGGCAGGGGGAAAGCCTCGGGGGGGGCACCAGACTTCTCACCTCCCTTTTGTCACCTCCAGTCACCCCACAAAGCCAGCGGGCACCAGGGCCAGCAGACGTCCTGGGGACAGGAGTGGGGGCGGCAGATGCTTCCTGAGCTAATGAGTTTGACCTCTGGCCCTGGCTCCGGCCTGATGAGGGGTCACCCTAGGAGGGGCTTTGTATCGGCTCCGTGCGAACGTCCATTATTCCTTGGCTGTTTGAAGCCAGACACGGCCCAGCTGGGCAGGGGCAGGGGGCAACCCCGTTCCAGCTCACGCCAGGGTCTGATAGATTAGCAAGGCCGCAGCCCACTCCCAGCAGGCAGGCAGGGCGCAGGGAAGCATGGCGTCCGCCCCTGCGGATGCTGCCCCGGAGTCGGGAGGGGGACCCAGGTGGAGGCGGGAGCCGGCCTCAGGGAGGAGAAGTGATTCGCCCGAGTCACACAGCGGACAGGGGCTGCGCCTGCACGCGCGTCCTCTGGCCTTGCCCCCACGGCCTGGTGTCCCCAGACCCAGGAAGAAAACCCGGGCTATGCTGTCGAGACCCCCTGGAGACCCCCCTCTCACCTCTGAGCCCGGGAGCTGGGAGTTCCCGGAATTTGCTTCCAAGGCGTCTGTTCCCAAGGCCCACGGGGAACTCGGGAGCAAAGGCCTGCCGCCCTCACCCTGCCGTGACCCTCGCCGGGGGTTTCGAGGTGTCTGAGCAAACTTCTGCTTCTGCAAATTCCCCGGCAAAGGAGGGACGTGGGGGTTTCCTAGCTGGAATGACGCGCTTGGCTGCGGAGGTGGCACTGCTTGCCTGGTGGGGCTGCCGTGGAGGGTGCGGCAGGGGTGCAGGGGCGCGGTCCGAGTGGAGCCGGGGCCTGCCTTGGGCTCGCGGCAGTGCTTGCACACAGAGAGAGGACGAGGAGAGCCGAGGATGGGCCACAGGAGGACTCTGGGGTCCACCTGCCTTTGAGCCGTCCCCACTCTGGCCGGCGGCCCGGCCCTTCCTGGCCCAAGTCTAGGAATTGGGCTCACAGTGGCTTCGACCCCTTGGCTGAGTCCTGGACCCCGTCAGCGGCTTGTTCACCCCGGGTCCCCGTCCTTCCCTAGGGAGCGGGGGTCTTCACACGTCCCCTGGGGGTCTGGCACCTCAAGTATAAGCACCCCCTGCGATCGGCCCCTCCCACACCCCAGCATGGGCCCAGCTGCTCCTGCACCCCCGGCGCCTGTTCCTGTCCCCTCCCCAGCTGAGATGGGGACCCGTGCTTGTCTGGAGCCCCTGGGCACCTGTGGCCGGACTGTGAGGGCTGCAGGCTCGGAGTCCAGCTGTCAGGGACCCCGACAAAGCAAAAGCTGGTTTTTCTTTTCTGAGGAGCTGGCTGACCAGGGTAGGAAGGCCTGAGTGCTGCTCTGTGGGACCTGCAGCTGGGGGCCGTCTGGTTCTCTCACCGGGGAGGCAGCCAGGTGGGGCCCCTCCTGGGGGCTGGATGAAGGAGCCGATCCCACTTCCTGATTTTCCTGGAAAACACCCTTGGAATCCGCTTGGCCAGCAGCCGAGCTACCTCTGCAAGAGCTTCCTTCCGCTTCCAGCTTGATGGGCCCACCCGGTCCACCCAGGCACACAGGTGGGATCCCTGGGGCAACGCCTGGCGCCCCTGAGAAGCTGCGCTGCGTCTCCCTGTCGGGGTATCCAGACAGAGCTGGGACGGGCTGAAGACCTGGGTGCCTGAGGCCAGGACACGCTGGTTCCTGCTTCCTGGGGAAAGACAGTGCAACTGGGGGAGCCCCCACCTGAGGGAGTCTGGGTCTGACCGGTGCCTCAGGGGTCCCCTGTCTGCACTCAGCCCGGGCCCTGCGGCAGGGGGTGGAGGCCTCTGACGGGGCGCACCGGCTGCCGAGTCTCACGTAGGCACAGAGGCTCAGGTTTGGGCCACCGCCTGGGCCTGGTGGGTGAGCCGCATGGAGAGTCTTGGGCCCTGGCCCAAGCTCGGGCAGAGGGCTGGGTGTGGTGGGGCTGCCGGGGGCTGCAGGCTGAGCGGCACCAGCTGAGGCTTGGTGGGGAGTGATGAAGAGCAGGCCACGCCTTCCCCCCCGTGCCTCAGTTTCCTGGTCCCCATGGAGTCCTTCCTGTCGCAATGCAGGGAAGTCCCCCTGAACCGAGTCCATTCCCGACACAGGGGCCAGGAGCGGGGGTGGTTGGAACCCGCTTCTAAGCTGGTGTCCTCGGCAGACCCCTTCCCGCTCCTCCGAGTTCCAGCACCTACGTCCGTGAAGGGGACGGAGTAGAAACCACTACTTGGGCCTCGCAGAGCGGGGGCGACACCGGGCGGGGCGGGGGACACTGGGCGGGGCGGGCCTAGGGAGGGGTCCAGGCACCGTGCCACTGATAGTACAAATATTAATTAGCAGGCGGAGAAGACCTGGCTGGGAGAACCCTGGGTCCAAGTCCCAGCTCCCCGATGCCGGGCTGGGGAGACCCTGGGGCAGCGTCCAGGCCTCTGTGCCTCAGTTTCCCATCTGTGAAAGGCGGGGGAAGCGTCAGGGCCAGGGCAAGAGAAAGGATCTTCGACACCAAATCGGCTCGCCCCGGGTCCCTCAGGTCACAGCAAGACGCCGCAGCTTCCAGCAAGAAAGGCCTTTGCTGGTTGGAGTTACGGCTCCTCCAGAGAAGTCAGGGTTGGGGCTCCTGGCACCCGTGTGGCTGGTGTGGGCTTTTGTTCTGAGGTCTGCTGGACAGGTTTAAGAGGCGGTCGGATGCATGTTTAGGCCAGCGCTGCCAGGCACGTTCTCCGCCCACGTCTATCTCCAGAGCACAGTCTCCCCACGTCCTAGGGTCCTGGCTCCTCCTCCCCTTCTGGGTGGCGTCCCCTTGGTTGGGTGGCCCTTAGAGGGAGGCAGCATCGGAGGAAGGTGCGTCTGGGACCCAGCTGGGGTGGTCAGAAATCTCCAAGTCCCTGGAGCTAATCCTAGTCTCGGGGTCTAAGTCCTCCCGGCTCCAAAGCGTAGGTTCTTCTAACCATGAGCAGAGGCTGAACAAAGGACCTGACTTTCCCAAGCCTGGCAGAGTCCGGCCAGTCCACTCTGGCCACAGGAGCAGGAGGAGGGCCCTCGGGGTTCGGGCCCTCCAGGCACCCCACGCATGACGAACCATCACACTTGTGAAGTCGGAGTGGGGGAGCCCCCTCCCTGCCCTTTCAGGTGGGGTGACCCTGAATAATGGTCTGTTCCTACGTGCCTCCGTTTCCCTGTCTGTAAAGGAGGCGGCATCTACAATCTAAAAGGACTATGGGAATGTCAGCACAGTCAGCTCCTGCCCCGGGCTGGCCCCCACTGGCAGCCGCACACGTCGTTGGGGGCCGGGGACGTGGTAATTCCTCAAGGCCTTCATGTTCTGGGGGTCTGGCTGCGGGCTCAGAGGAGGCAATCCATGGCTGCCAGCCATTGTCGGTGGAGACGTGGCTCTGGCCTGACTCCCACCACTGCCTCTTCTTTGCTCCCTGGCAGGGCCCCAGGAGAGGAGCAGGCACCACCTGATAGGTGACATTGTCCCGTCACAGGTGGGGCTCAGCTGACAGTGGCTCCCAGGCCTGGACGCCTGATTCCCCTGAGAAGGTCGCCTTTGCCCTGTCGTCACCATGGAGATGGCCACTGCTCAGCACAGAAGGCACCCGGGGAGGGGACAGCGAGGGCAGAGGGGGCGGGCCAAGGACGCAGCCAGTCCCCACGCCTGGCCTGGCACCACGGCTGCTAGCGTGGCCGGTGCTTATGCCACCCCAGAAGATCCGGAATGTTTCCTCCCATGCTTCCCTGAAAACTTACAGCTCATTCTGTTTAGAAAACCACACACAAGGCCAGGCACGGTGGCTCACAACTGTAATCCCAGCACTTTGGGAGGCTGAGGTGGGTGGATTGCCTGAGGTCAGGAGTTTGAGACCAGCCTGGCCAACACGGTGAAACCTCCGTGTCTCTACTGAAAATACAAAAATTAGCCGGGCGTGGTGGCAGGTGGCTGTAATCCCAGCTACTCAGGAGGCTGAGGCAGGAGAATTGCTCGAACCCGGGAGGCGGAGCTTGCAGTGAGCTGAGATCGCGCCACTGCACTCCAGCCTGGGCGATAGAGCAAGACTCCGTCTCAAAAAAAAACAAAACTATACATGAGTAGCCAGTTAGAAAACATCTCTGGAGGGAGCACCCTTTCTTTCTTTTTGGAAGCCAGAGCCTTTGACTCTGCCTGGCTGCAACACGATCTCTTCAAGGTACTGCCAGGGTCAGCCGTCACCTGCTAAGGCTTGGGCGGGAACCCCATCCTGCCTGGGTGTTCACACATCTCCGGCTCCACCGTGATGCTGAGACCAGGAAACGAAGCCGGCCAGTGTCTCCATGAACTGTCAAAACGCAAAAGGACATGGCGGCAGCCATCGTCTCTCAGTATCCGTGAGGGGTCATTCCAAACCCCAGAGCACAGCAGGGTCCACTGGTGCTGAGGTCCCCGGTGTGGAGGGTGCCGAGGTCCCCAGTGTGGAGGGTGCCGAGGTCCCCGGTGTGGAGGGTGCTGAGGTCCCTGGTGTGGAGGGTGCTGAGGTCTCTGGCTTGGAGGGTGCTGAGGTCCCCAGTGTGGAGGGTGCTGAGATCCCCGACTTGGAGGGTGCTGAGGTCCCCGGTGTGGAGGGTGCCGAGGTCCCCGGTGTGGAGGTTGCTGAGGTCCCCAGTGTGGAGGGTGCTGAGGTCCCCGACTTGGAGGGTGCTGAGGTCCCCGGTGTGGAGGGTGCTGAGGTCCCCGGCTTGGAGGGTGCTGAGGTCCCCAGTGTGGAGGGTGCTGAGGTCCCCGGCTTGGAGGGTGCTGAGGTCTCTGGTGTGGAGGGTGCTGAGGTCCCAGGTGTGGGGGGTGCTGAGGTCCCTGGTGTGGAGGGTGCGGGGTCCGCACATGCAACAGGGTGTAACTTTACATCATCTGCAGTCCCTGCTGACCCCAATGCCAGGCACACGCGCAGAAGCCGTTCTCACACCGTGTGGCTTGGGGAAGAGCAATAATAAAAACGTCTGTCCGTGTTCAGCACAGACGCAGCCCTCCACTAAAAGATATATTTTCCATCTGAGGTTGGTTGAATCTCCAAAAGTGGAGTCCACAGACGCGGCCGGCTGGCTGTATCATGCAGCCATAAAAGGGAAAGGAGTACAGACACCCCACAGGTGAGTCCCGGAAACACAGCGCACGGTGACATGAGCCAGACACAAAAGGACGCACATTGTGACTCCATTTACACGACAGGTGCTGAGAAGGAAAGTCCGGAGACAGAATGGAGCCCGTTGGCTGGTGGGGGCTGGGGAGGGGTGGGAGTGCCTGGTGGTTGGGGGGGACTCCCTTTGTGGTGATAAAAATGTTCTGAAAGCGACAGTGAAGACGTTGGCACAGCCTTGCGAATACAGCAAAGGCCCCTCAAGCTGTGTGCTTCCGTGGCTGGGTGGCGTGCTGTGTGAATCACATCTCAATAGAGCTGTTATGTAAAGAATGTAAGCATCTCATTCATGATTTTTATATTGATTGCATGCTGCCATGATAACATTGCGGATAAACTGGGTGAAGTGAAATATTAGCATGAATTTGAATTTCACATCTTCTATTTCACCTTCTTCGCTGTGGACACCAGAACATTCGCAGTTGCACATGTAGCTCGGATTCGTGGCTGGAGTTCTGTTTCTGGAGCTGCTCCAGGCCCTGACAGCACTCAGGCAATGTGGGGAGCTCCCCCGTTGCCGTGGTGACAGGCCCCCGCCCCGCAGGCTGCCAGCACCCCGTAGGCTGGAGTCTGTCTGCAAGGCAGTGGTAAGGGGGTCCTGCCCGGCAGGCCAAGGACACAGCCGGTCCCCACGCCAGGTCCCCTGCAGCTAACGGGGCAGCTAACGGGGCCGGTGAAGCCCTCGTGCAGCAGAGGGGGCGGCTTCTGTTCTGCTTGCTGGGTGGGCACAGATGGGTGCTGCTGTGTGCCGGGGTCCTCACCCCAGTGTGCCTGTGGGACGTGAGCGTGTTCGGAAGCGGGGCCGTCGCAGGTGTAATTGGCAGCATTAAGGTTATATCGGCTGAGAGTGGGCGTGGATCCAGTGACTGGGTCCTTAGGAGACGAGGAGGTGACGCAGGTCCAGGGAGGCCAAGCACAGATGGAGGCAGAGACTGGAGTGAGGTGGCCACCACCAGGACCGCCCAGGACAGCGGCAGCCGCCAGAAACCAGGAGAGGCAGGAGGACCCCCAAGGACCCCCGCAGGACGCACAGACCGGCTGACACTGTGGCTTTGACTTCCAGCCTCCGGAGCTGCCAGAGCAGGGGTTTGTGTGGTTTGAGGCTGCCCAGTGTGTGGTCATTCGCCACAGCAGCCCTAAGAGAGGAATGCGCCTCTGCCTGGAGATGCTGCCTGGGCAGGGCTGGAACAACCTCTCAGGCCACGTGCCGCCCTCCGTCCCGACCGCTGGAGCTCACTAGTCCCGGACCATGTGGCACGGCTCTCTGCACCCGCATACCCTGAATAACTCACCGGCCCGGGGACCTGCCACGGTCTTGTCTCCTACCTGCCCACGAAGGTTCTGGGAGGCCCAGACACCTGCCGAAAGCCCCCCGTGGGGGAGACGCAGCTGGGGGCTGAGCCGGATGCAGCCTGTGTCAGGGAAAACCCACCCTCAGACACACTGAGAATCCTTGGCCGGGAGATCACGGAAAATCTCCGTTTGTTCACATTCTGGGAACGCGTTACAGTGAACACGGATGCAAATTTATTTCTGAGATCAACGCCTGCCTCAGGGAACAGTTGTTCCTGTGCTATTTTTTTCCCCCGTGGGCTGTGAGTTCTGGAAGCTTCCAAATGACGGTGACAACGGTGACGGTGGTGGGGGCGGGGAGGGTGGCGTCCTTCCGTCCCTAACACACGCGGGCCAGGCGCTGTTGACCACATCACCACAGTGAATGGCTTCTTTCTCACGGCGGCTGGCGTTCTATTGGCTATTAAATATAATCATTATAATAATTGTTAAATCTAAGAATGTCAGCTATTATATTCTTTTATGGATGGGCAAGGTGAGGACCTTGGGCCAGGCCCTTCCAGAAGGCCAGAGACCCGGGCCTGCCTTCGGGGGAGGAGGGAGGTGGGGCCGGTTGGTCTGGGGCCCCGCTGGCCAGAGCAGGCCAGGCCACTGGACACTGGGCGGCAGAGGCAGGCGTGGTGCAGCCGAGGGTCCCGGGGGGTCCAGCGGGCCCCACCTCCCACAGGAGCAGCAGGTGCCTCCCTCCCACAGTGGAAATGACGGAGGATTCCCACGGTTGAAAGGAGAAAAAGGACAAAATGAAAGCCTTCTGTGGCTGCTTGAGTCCTGTTGGGAGTTTGGTTTCTCTGTGCTGATATTTCCCTTTTTGTGAAGTCCGATCCCCAGTCCGGCTCCTGTGAACGGAGCTGCTGTGATCGGCGTCTGTGCTCGGCCCTCAGCTCCTCAGGGCACATGCCCACATGTGTGGTGACTCAGCGCGGCTGTCTGAGGAGCCCTAAACGGGTCCCACAGCGGTGGCACCATTTCCCCGGAGCCGTGCCCCCCAACACTGGCTGGGGACCTCCACCCCCACGCCCCACACTGTCCTGCTTGGATGGAAGCTCTGGCCTCTCCAGGATACCTCCCTAAGCCCTTCTCCCAGCAACCATGGAGCAGGAGCGGGAGGGTCTGGGGGCCCCTGAGAGACCGCCGGACATCATGTCCAAGACCCTGCCCAGGGACCAGCTCACCTGAGGCGAGGGTGAGAAGCTGGTGTGGCTGATGGGAGCGGGCACTGGGACTGAGTCTCGGGGACCTGGGGACACTTTGCTGCCATCCTGCTCCTGCACGGCACCTGGGACCTGCCTGAAGGCTCAGCTTCCTGACTGCAGAGCGGGGACGTGGACTGGGCCCATGTGGCGGCCGAGGAGGATGGAGGGGAACCCGCCCTGACCTCAGTGCTGCCGGCCCTGCTCTCGCCATTTCCTCACGTTCCTGTCGGGGCGGGCGGCTGGTTTGCAGAGCCTCCCACTTGGGAGGGGCGGCCCCTCGACCGTCTGCCCGACAGAAAACAGATGGCCCCTCTTCCTGCAGAGCCTGGGACCGGGGTCCTGGGATGCTCTGTGCGGGTGTGGGGGGCCGTGGCCACGTTCCAATATGCACCGCTGCTTCCCCTCGGCCCAGCGCTGTGTAGCCCCGGGAGGACGTCTGCCGCCTGCCGCCTGCCAGACACTGCCACTGCCCCTGCCCCAGCCCGTCCGGATGGGCCTCTGGAGGCCTTGGCCCCCTTCCCCAGAGTGGAGCCCCCGGCCCCACCCATCCTCTTGCTCACCACTGGGAGGTGGACATGGCTGTTTCCCGTCACCACAGAGGCTGCTGGTCACCAGGGAGGCTGACTCTGGACTCTGGTTCACTGTCCGCAGACTCTCCTGGCTGTCCCCTCTGGGGCCTGCAGCTGCTTCCCCAACCTCCCGGCGCTGAGTGTGGCTGCTGGGGCCCCAGGGCCCGCCCCACTCCGCCTGCTCTCTTCCCCGGGCACCGCTCAATCCTCAAGCCCCGACTGGGGGCTCCCTGCTGCCGGGCTGCACGGGGAGTGAGGCTGCGGGGCTGCGGGGGTCCTGCCCACTCTCCCCCTACCCCGAGCTTAGCAGCCCACTGCCTGCCACGTGCATCAACTCCAGTCCAGCCTTGGGACCCCAGGGCCACCGCCTCCCTCCAGCCTGTGCACCCAGGCCCAGTAGACGTTGCCTGTTCTCCAGACGTTGCCCACGGTAGGCTGGCTTGAGGCCTCAGCGCTCCCGGGGTGCTGTGCTGAGCCCCCAACATCCACATCCACACAGAACCTCAGAACACAGCCTAGTGCGGAGGTGGGGTCTTCGCAGATATAATCAAGGCAGGGGCGCACATGCAGGGTTCAGGGTGGCCCCGACTCCAAGGACCTGTCTCTATAAGAAGAGGAGAGAGGCCAGGCACGGTGGCTCACGCCTGTAATCCCAGCTCTTTGGGAGGCCGAGGCGGGTGGATCACGAGGTCAGGAGATCAAGACCAGCCCGACAAACGTGGTGAAATCCCATCTCTACTAAAATACAAAAAAATTAGCCGGGCGTGGTGGCGCCTGCCTGTAGTCCAAGCTACTCGGGAGGCTGAGGCAGAAGAAGTGCTTGAACCCAGGAGGCAGAGCTTGCAGTGAGCCAAGATCATGCCCATGCCACTGAACTCCAGCCTGGGCGACAGAGAGAGACTCCATCTCAAAAAAAAAAAAAAAAAGAGGAGAGAGAGACAAGCAGACGCCGGCCGAGGACCCCCGAGTGATGAGCGTGAGCCCGGGGCACAGGCGGTGCCCGAAGCTGGAAGCCGCAGGAGGCGCCCTCCCCAGGGCCTCAGAGCAGCACTTGATTTGGGGTGTCCGGCCCCCAGCGCTGAGAGAGAACGCATTTCTGGCATCTCAAGGCATCCTGTCGTGGGGCGTGGTCCCTGCAGCCCCGGGAGAGATGCATGGCCCGACCACTCGGCTCCGGGTCTGTCCCCAAGGCTGGCCCTGCGCACAGACGCAGCCCGGCACAGCCCACTGGGCTTGAATGCGGGTCACGCCACGGCTGGGATCCTCCACGTGCGCGAGTTCTCGCATCTGTAAAGTGGGGATAGGGGAGGGGCCCAGACTGGGGCCACGGGAGGGCTCAGGGCTGCTGCCGGCTCTGGTGGGCGTCTCTCGCCGCAGACCCCACCCCCGCCGTGTCAGTGTGGCCTCCCAGGAGGCCTGTGCTTGAGTGGAGCCAGCTCCCGGCCCCTGGCTCCTTCCAGCCTGAGCACACCGCCGTGAGGCCCCCCGACAGCCCGCTCCCTGGCGGCCGCCGGGCCTCCTGTTTAAATTGCCACCTGGTCGGGTTCCCACTGCCTCCTCCGCCCCGTGGCTCCCCTCTGGCTTGGCAAGGCGGGCGCCCTCCTGGTTCTGGGCTCTCTTTCCAGTGGGTGTGGGCCGGCTGGAAAATGACCTCAGAGGGTGGGGCGGCTGGCGGGCCTGGGGAGCTCAGGGGGCTCCGGGGGGCGGGTTCCCACACCATGGGCTTGCTCTCTGAGCTCTGTGCCTGGCACCCTCAGGGATCTGTGTTGTGGGGGCACCCGAGTGCCTGGCGCATCACAAGGCCCCAGTGTCGCCACTGCCCGGTGCTGCTTGCGCCTGGCCCTGCTGCCCGGCCTGTGTTGCGGGCCTGTCTGGAGGGCGTGAGCCGGGGCTGGCAGTGGGCTCTGTTCCCACCACTTGGACCCGAGAGCTGGCCAGAGGGGGCCTGGGGCTGCCCACCATGCAGGCCACACTGGCAGGACTCAGCCGGGGCCTGGGTGCGGGGGCTTGGCTCTACCCACCAGGGCTCAGCGAGGGTGTCTGTGGTCCCTTAGGCCAGACGCACAGTGGGCTCAGAGGCTGCGATCCCACTGCAGGGTGGGAGCCAGTGGCTTCCCGTTAACAGGATAACAATATTGGTTAACAGTGGCCTCTGAGTCAGGGACCTGCCAGGCAACTGCTCCTCCCCAAGGCGTGTAGACCAGGGAAAGCTGGGTGGCCCCGATGGGGGCTCAGAGGAGGGATGAGGCCTCCATCCACCATGGCCATTGGAGGGCGAGACTGGTCACCTGGCAGAGTCTGGGACACTGTTCCTTGTCAGGTGGGAGCCAGGGCTGGAGCCCTGATGCTGCTGAGACAACTTCAGGGGATCCCTGCCTCCCCCACCCCAGTCTCCCACAGAGCCCACCTCTCTGGAAACTGCCCGGGGCTCAGCAGGGCAGGGAGGGGAGTTGCCGTTTTGGGTGCTGGCCAGGTGCTGGACTCAGGTGGAGCTTCCAGGCTCCGCCTCCGCCGTTTACTGCCTCCACCATACAGATGGGGAAACTGAGGCTCATGGAGGCCAGGTGCCCAGCCTCAGCTACCCAGTGCGGTGCTCGGTGGGCAGTGCGGGGCTGACCACCTGCCCTGGATTGCGGGCACAGTGGCCCCACACTGGCTGCCGGGGCTGCACAGGCTCTGGTGGGCTTTAGGGCAGCAAACATGCCCAGGTGGGGGCCTACACCCCCCAGGTTGAGGGAGTGGCTCCCTGGGGTGGTTGCCACGCATCCAGGCATTTCTGGGCTTGTGGACGTGTTGCCCCAGCCCTGCCTGTCTTCACACAGCCTTCTCTGTGTCTGCATCTTTCCCACCGCTGTCTCTTACAAGGTCACCCTATGAGGATTTGGGGCCCGCCCAATCCAGTGTGGTCTCATGTAGTTATCTTTAATGTACTCACATCGGCAAAGACCCTTTCCCCAAATAACGCTACCTTCACAGTTTCTGGGTGACGTGCCTTTTGGGGGCCACCCTTCAGCCCAGGGCCACCGGGCACACAGGCAGGGCCCAGGGATGACCTCTAGCTGATGGAAACTGGAGTCCATCCTGACTTTTCAGATGGACTGGACTGCTGCCCATCATCCTCAGCATCAGGGGATGGAGGCGGCTGCTCCAAACTCTAAATCCTTGCCAGGAAGAGGCCAGAGCCAGCATTTTGGTTACATGGGATGTGCCCTGTAGAACCACCCCCCAGGTCCAAGGGCAGGGCCAGGGTGATTCCCCCTGTGACCAGTCCAGTGACAGCCAAGGACTGGCTCACTCCCAGGCTGGGGATTCCGCCCCAGACAACCCCACATCCCAGGGAGAGGAGCTGAAGACTTGCCCTCCCAGACACCATCTCCCAGGCCCTGTTAACTGTTTATCCACCCACCCATCCATCCACTCATCCATCCACCAGTCCATCAATTCATCCAACCATCCACCTATCCACCCATCCACCTATCCAGCCATCCATCCATCCATCAATCCATCCAGCCGTCATCCATCCATCAATCCATCCACCAGTCCATGCATCTATCCATCCATCCGTCCACCCAGCCATCCACCTATCCATCCATTCATCCATTTACCAGTCCATCCATCCATCCATCCATCCATCCATCCACCAGTCGATCCATCCATCCACCAGTCCATCCCTCCACCCAGCAGTCTATCCATCCATCCACCCATCGATCCATCTATTCATCCATCCACCAGTCCATCCATCCGTCCATCCATCCGTCCATCCATCCGTCCATCCATTCATTCATCCACATATCCATCCATCCACTCATCCATCCACTCATCCATCCACCTGTCCATCCACCTATCCATCCATCCATCCATCCATCCATCTGTCGGTTCATCTTTCTATCTATTTGACCATCCATCCATCCATCCATCCATCCACCAGTCCATCCATCCATCCACCAGTCCATCCCTCCACCCAGCAGTCTATCTATCCATCCACCCATCAGTCCATCTATTCATCCATCCACCAGTCCATCCATCCATCCATCCATCCATCCACTCATCCATCCATTCATTCATCCATCCATCCATGTACTCATCCATTCACCTGTCCATCCACCCATCCATCCATCCATCCATCCTTCCATCCATCCATCCAGCCATTCATCCAACCATCCATCCATTCATCCACCCACCAGCCCATCCATCCATCCATCCATCCATCCATCCATCCATCCATCCATCCATCCATCTATCCATCTGTTGGTTCATCTTTCTATCTATTTGACCATCCATCCATCCATCCACCCATCCATCCATCCATCCACCCATCCATCCATCCATCCATGCATCCTTCCATCCATCCACCAGTCCATCCATCCATCCTTCCATCTATCTGTTGGTCCATCTGTCTATCTATTCAACCATTCCATCCATCCATCCATCCATCCATCCATCTGTCCATCTGTCCATCCCTCCACATGTTTGACTTTGGTGAGCAATGAATGGGAGGGGAGGGGAGTCTCAGTCATGCCCCAGCCCCTCACAGCCCACCCTCCTCCCAGGGCCTTAGCCTCTCCGCCGACACCAGGCAGTCATCCCAGCCTGCAGCTGTGAGCTCCGGGTGGGAGGCTGGACCTACTGGCTCCCGCCACTGCAGCTGAAAAGCATTTCCAGTTTATAGCAACCTAATTATTCACCCCTCCTTTGGATGGGGAAGGCTTGGTAAGACATGGCTGCTGGTCCAAGCAGATTCAGACTCTAGAGGACAGGCTTTTGGATGGGAGTCCTGGGGTATGTGGAGGTGGCTGGGCCAGGGTGGGGGGGTTCGAGGTGGGGTGGCTCCCCCGTGCCTGCAACGTCTTAGGCTGGGGCTCTGGGGCACAACGCCAGGCTGGGTGGCGAGGGGGTGGGCTTGGCTGAGATGCTGGCCCACACAGCCCAGCTGCCCAAGCCCTGGAAGCCAGTGTGGGGCGGGGCAGAGGAGGGGCAGAATCTCTGGGGAGGGGATGGACAGGCGGAGTCCTGGGGCTGCCTGGTCCCAAGCAGACGCTGCCTGGGGTGCAGTGACCGACACCCTCTGACCCTGTCTTGGCCTCTCTTCCAAGGCTCATGGGGCTGGCAGGGCTGGGGGTCCGAGGCTGTCAACCACGGAAGTGACCTTCAGGTGTCTGGAGGAGCCAGTCTGGGGACTGTGAGGAATGGGGAGCCAGAGGCTACTGCCAGGCCTTGAAACCATGGCTTAGGAAGGGCTCCTGGGTTCTGGGGGGCTGCGGGGAGAGAGGGGGGCACTGAAACCATGGCTTAGGAAGGGCTCCTGGGTTCTGGAGGGACACGGGGAGCGAGGGGATGTATGGTTAGTCCTGGGCCCATTCAGCACCGGCCACATAGCGTCTCTCACACTCTCAACCTCCCTGGAGGTGCAGGTGGGGAAACTGAGGCTTGGCACCATGCAGGTCGGAAGTGGTGGGGCCCACGTTCTCGGCTGGCCTATGCCACTGCTGTGGACGGAAGCCAGTGAGGAGGCGGAGGTGATGGGCCTGGCCAGAACCCTGTCCTGAGGCCCCCACAGCTGCCAGCCCAGGATGCCACTGAGCAGGGCAGTGGCCTATGTCCCATCTTCCTGGCGTGGGCCTCAGTGGACAACGGGGACCCTGTCAGGAGCTGAATGAGTGTGCAGGAGGGGAGGGGAAGAGCCTGAGGGGTTGAGGACCCCACCACCACCGTCATTAACCCCCCAAGGCCAGTCATGGAGGCAGGGAGGGCGTGCCAGCCACTGCTGGGGTGGGGACCTTAAATTTCTTCACTGCCCCCACCCCGAGAGTGTCTGCGTTTATTAGGTGCCTCCTGTGCGCCTGGCTGCCTGGTGGGGCCTCCACCTATGGGATTGCTCTGCAGTCCTGCGACTGGGGCCTCAGTCACTGCCCCTGCACCAGGGCACTGAGGCCTGGTGGGAAGAGGCCCCAGGGGGACACAGTGGGACTCCCCAGGAGCTCCGTCAGCCTCAGGTGTCCTCGAGTCACCAGAAGGGCCTGGGAGCTGGTGCACGGAGCATGGCCAGCTTCTTCGCCACTCCCTCCTCCCCTGCAAATGAGCTCCTGGCACCGAGGCCTTGCCTGGGGTCTGACCCTGAGTGGGGCCCCACGGGGCTGAACAAGACATGAGCTCTGCCCGTCATTGTCCCTGTGTGTGGCTGCTCCTCTGGGGGTCTGGGAGCAGGGAGGGACCGAGGAAGACTTCCTCCCCCTCCAGCCTGAGGAATCTCTGAAGGAGGGGTTCCCCGGGGAGGGGCGTGAGGGACCACAGCCCTGGGAGCTTGGTGCTGTGAAGGAGGGGTTCCCCAGGGAGGGGCCTGAGGGACCACAGCCCTGGGAGCTTGGTGTGGTGAAGGAGGGGTTCCCCGAGGAGGGGCGTGAGGGACCACAGCCCTGGGAGCTTGGTGCTGTGAAGGAGGAGTTCCCTGGGGAGGGGCATGAGGGACCACCACCCAGGGGACCTTGGTGCGGTGAAGGAGGGGTTCCCCAGGGAGGGGCCTGAGGGACCACAGCCCTGGGAGCTTGGTGCTGTGAAGGAGGAGTTCCCTGGGGAGGGGCCTGAGGTACCACAGCCCTGGGAGCTTGGTGCGGTGAAGGAGGGGTTCCCCGGGGAGGGGCATGAGGGACCACCGCCCGGGGGACCTTGGTGCTGTGAAGGAGGGGTTCCCTGGGGAGGGGCCTGAGGGACCACAGCCCGGGGGACCTTGGTGCTGTGAAGGAGGGGTTCCCCGGGGAGGGGCCTGAGGGACTACCACTCAGGGGAGCTTGGTGCTGTGCCCTGTCCCGGATGTGGGAGGGGTGTGAGGGGCCACCGCCTGGGGGAGCTTGGCACTGTGCCCTGTCCTGGATGTGGTTTTCTGCAGTTTCTGCCCCCGAGGGGCCTTGGTGGAGGCTCCATCTTCAGATCCAGAGACCCCCGGATGGTGATTCTCCCACCGCACCCTTCCAGGGCAATGAACTGCACCTGAACTGCACCCAAGAGCAGCCCACACCGTCCCATGTCCCTGCGGTCCAGTGCTCCCATGGGGCCCCACCTGCCATCGCCCCAGTAGGGTCCTGCCCACACTGGCTCCATCCTGATCTGTCCCTCACTCCTCAGGGGACTCTCCTTGTGTGTGCTGTGGGCAGCCCGGGGGTCAGCGTGGCCTCTTGCCCAGGATGTCCTACCTGGGGTTCTGTCAGGGAGTCCCTGCCCCCACCTAGGAACCTCAAAGCTTAGGGGAGACACTGTAGCTGGGACGGGGCTGTCACTCCCCAGAGGCCAGGAGCCCGGTGTGTGGGCAGCCAGCCGAGGCAGTGGCGGGCAGAGCCATGCAGGGAAGTGGCCCATCTCAGCGCTCAGCGGACGGCGCTCGGCAGCTCCCGAGCCTGTAACCTGTAACCCCCACCTCCGTGTCCTGGACCCCGGTCTTCAGCATGCTGGTGATTAGGAGGCCCCACTCCCTCCTCGCTCACTCCAAGGAAGCACCCGCCACCTCCCAGCCAGGATGATCCCGGAATCCTAGAGTCACCCAAACCAGGAGGGAGCCAGGAATCCCGACGCCGTGGGGTGGAGGGGGGTGCCTGGGGCCGCTCGTGGGGGGCGGGGTGGAGGGGGGTGCCCCAGGCTGTTTGTCCGGGGCAGGAGGAGCCTATGGCTGGGACGGGATCCGCCTGGAGACCGCCAGCCCTCCCGCGCTGCTTTGGGGATTCGGGAGATTACGTACAGTTGTTTGTGGTTTCTCTTTGGTAATTGCCAGTTGCGGCCTGTGGCTGAAAGAAGCCGAAGTCAGAGGCAGGGACAGATCCTGAGCCGGTAGTGCCAGGAGGGTCCCGGTCCCAGTCAGGCCTAGGCCCACGAGGTGGGTAACTGCTGTGAGGGGGCTCGGCCCCTGCCTCCTGCTCCGGGGAAGCCAGCAGCCATGTCGGGAGGGCCCAGACAGCGCCGTGGAGTGGCCACGTGTGGGGGCCACATGTGGGGGCCACGTGTGGGGGCCGAGACCTCCTGACTCCCAGCACTGATGGAAGAGGGCAAGGTGGACCCCAGGCAGGGCTCCTCCAGCCCCAGTCCAGCCTTCAGGTGACCTCGGCCCTGTCTGACAGCTTGATGGTAACGTCTCCGTAAGCCACACCACCCAGCCAAGCCCTTCTCGATTCTCAGACCTCAGAAGCCGTGTGAGACAGCGAGGTCTTCAATTGTTTAAAGCAGGTGCATTTGGGAGCACCCAAAACAAAATACCACAGACGGGGCAGCTCACACAGGAGACATCGCTCCCCTCACCGCACTGGAGCCTGTGAACCAGGGTGGGCTTCTCCCGCCGTCTCTGCCTGGTTCGCAGATGGCGCCTTCCCAGGTCCCCACAGGCCTCTCCTCTGCGTGCGCATCTCCAGCCCTCTGCTCCCTGGAAGGGCACTGTGAGGCTGCGTTAGGCCCCCTGGAAGGCCTCGTTTTAACAGAATTGAGTCTTTAACGGCCTGTCCTCAAGTACAGTCACATGCGGAGGTGCCAAGGGCTGGGACCTCTAGGGAGATACACTCAGCCCACAGCAGCAGCGGAGGCTAACGCTCCCACCACCTGCCTTCTGCTCCAGCCCTGGCTCCTGGGGGCGTCTTTCCATGAAGTCTCAAGTCGCCGGCTGCTCTTTCAGGGACGCCCCACGTCTGCTTGACCCCGTTGCCCGTCACACGCACCAGCACTCTTTCATTTATTCAACCAAGGGTGAAGGCAGTTCCCTCAACGGCTGCCCCGCTCGGACCCCGGCATTGTCCCTGCGTGACGATGTCCTGGTCACCCGCGAGCTCCCGGGCGGCTTCTCGGGGGAGTTGCTCTGCAGCCCACACCGGGGGTTCTCCTGGGACCCCGTCCTCGGGGGCACCGGGCGTTGAAGCGGCCTCGGTCAGAATCTACCCTGCCGCTTCTGGCCCCGCAACACAGGCAGTTCGTACGGCGTCCGGGGCTGGAAGAGCCACTCGGGCTTCATGCTCCGCTTGTGCATTCCACTCACCCATTCACACAGGCGCTCATTCACGGAGCCCCCCAGGGGGCTGCACTGCACCAGGCACGGCCCTGAGCCCCCTCGGCTCTGCCGTGCAGAGCTCGCTTCGCGGTGTGAGCTACAACCTGGTTCTCTGAAGGTCCCTCAGGATTTTCCAGATAAAGGGCTTCTAGCCAAATGACCCGCGGAAATACAGGTCACGCAGCACTAGCTGGACCTGTCGGTGCAGGCCTTATCAGAGCCTTGAGTGTTCGAATGGGTACCAGGCGGATTCAGAGGGAGGCAGAGCCTGGGCTGCTTGGGAATGTCTGTCCTCTGCGTGTATCAGGCCGGGTTGAGGGGGTGGCACCATCCCTGCTGCTGAATGAGAGGTAGGCAGGTGCCCCAGACCACTTCCTTGTCGCTTCTGGAAGCCTGTGCCTCCAGCCCAGCCCTGCGTGGAGAGAAGGAACCGGCCCACCCTGGCTGCACCCCTGGGGCAGGCCTGGTCCCACCTAAGTCTCAGTGTCCCCTCTGAACCAGGGGTTGGGACCTTCTCTAGGACCCCTGGCCCTGCCACTCTGTCATCACTGGCAGGAAAGGGGTGCTATCCCCAGCTAGCATCCCCTCAGTCCCCGCCCCCAGGCAGTCACATGCACACACACGCAGAGACACGCAGGTGGACACGTGCACACATGCACACGCTGACTGCCCCGGCTCCAGGCTCCGTCCATCCAGGGACCCTGAAACTGCCCAGGGCCTGTCCCAGTCTTTCCAGCCCTGCCCACGCTCAGGGATCTGCTGGGTCCCCGCTCAGGGATCTGCTGGGTCCCAGAACTTCGTGGAACTCTCCAGACATCCTGCTCCCTGCCCCTGAAACTCCAAGGTGGGGCCATGTCCAGGTTTCCCCACCATGGGCTGCTGAAGCACCTACGGCTGGCACCTCCCTTGCCAGATGGGAAAACTGAGGCAGGGGCCGAGTGATGTTCCCCCTATGTCAAGAACAGAGCGCAGCAGAGCCGGGACTCAAACCAGGTTGCCTTCGAGTCTGGGGTTTTAAGCCCCATGGATCTCTGGGCAGCCCACACCCTCGGAGGCTGGACCCTCCGGGAAGCAGCTCTCACACCTGGTGAGACACTCACCTGTGAGGCCCCGGGCCTTCCTCACTCTCAGTTCTCACGGCAGCCCAGAGATGAGGTTCAGAAAGGTTACATAGCTCAGCCAAAGTCACACAGCTGGTCCGACGCAAATCTCACAAAAGCCAGTTTCATTAACTGAACGTGGTGAAGCCTCTGTCTTTGGGTCTTAAGGGCAAAAAAACCAAAAAAAAAAAAAAAACAAACAAACAAAAACAAACGAGGAGGGAAAAGGCGACCTGTGCCTGGGACCCGGGCCTTTGGGCCCCGAGAGGTGGAGGTGGTCCCATTCCAGTGAGGGCAGTGGACGTGCCGGGGTCTCCTGGGGCCCAGAGGCTGGAAACGTCCTTCCAAGAGGACAGCCAGGCCCAAGTTGCCACCAGCCTGGCCCCGCTGAGGTTCCCACTGAGGTCCCCCCCGAGGTTCCCCCTGAAGTTCCCCCCGAGGCCCCCCCAAGGTTCGGCTCCAAGGATCCCCCCTGAGGATTCCCCCCGAGATTCCCGCCGAGATCCCCCCCGAGGTTCCCCCCGAGGTCCCTGCCAAGGTCCCCACAGAGGTTCCCCCCGAGGTCCCTGCCAAGGTCCCCACCGAGGTTCCCCCTGAGGTCCCCCCCAAGGTTCCCCCCAAGGTCCCACTGAGGTTCCCGCCGAGGCCCCAACGTGTGATTAGGGAAGTAGGGCTTTGGCTGTGGGACCACAGAGCCCCAGTAGGAGCCCCTGCCCCGGCGCAGTGAACCCAGGACAACGTCGGGGCTGCCTGAGTGCCAGCACCCCGTCCCCAAGCTGGGGTGCCCCTCACTCCACATCAAGGAGGGAGTGTGGCCCGGCTCCCAGCCCTGTGCCTGCACGAGCCTCTGCCCTGTCCCAAATCATGTCCTGCTTCCGGGACCCTCCTCTGCCCAGACCCCCAGCTCCCACGTCCTCCCCAGTCCCCCAGCTCACACCTCCTCCTCCTGACCCCCAGCTCCCATCTCCTCCCAGACCCCCAGCTCACACCTCCTCCCAGACCCCCAGCTCACACCTCCTCCCAGACCCCCAGCTCATACCTCCTCCTCCTGACCCCCAGCTCCCACCTCCTCCCAGACCCCCAGCTCACAGCTCCTCCCCCCGACCCCCAGCTCACACCTCCTCCCAGACCCCCAGCTCACACCTCCTCCCAGACCCCCAGCTCCCACCTCCTCCCAGACCCCCAGCTCCCACCTCCTCCCAGACTCCCAGCTCACACCTCCTCCCCGAGACCCCCAGCTCCCACCTCCTCCCAGACCCCCAGCTCACACCTCCTCCTCCTGACCCCCAGCTCCCATCTCCTCCCAGACCCCCAGCTCACACTTCCTCCCACCAACCCCCAGCTCCCACCTCCTCCCAGACCCCCAGCTCACACCTCCTCCCTGAGACCCCCAGCTCCCACCTCCTCCCAGACCCCCAGCTCCCACCTCCTCCTGACCCCCAGCTCCCATCTCCTCCCAGATCCCCAGCTCCTACCTCCTCCCAGACCCCCAGCTCACACTTCCTCCCACCAACCCCCAGCTCCCACCTCCTCCCAGACCCCCAGCTCACACCTCTTCCCCCTGACCCCCAGCTCCCACCTCCTCCCAGACCCCCAGCTCACACCTCATCCCAGACCCCCAGCTCCCATCTCCTACCCAAGACCCCCAGCTCACACCTTCTTCCCTTGAGACTCTCAGCTCCCACCTCCTCCCCAGACCCCCAGCTCCTACCTTCCTCTGACACCTCCCAAGCTCCCACTTTTCCCCAAGGGTCCCCCTCCCATTATCACTGGATCCTCATCCTCTGAGGCCTTCTTTCCTGGGCTCTGTCCTGGCTCCCCACACCCTGGCAGCCTGGGAGCTCCAGCAGGGAAGGGCAGGGCCTGGGATACCTCTGCCCTGGGTGCCAAGCCTGGGGCACACTTGCTTCATTGACCACCCTGCGATAATTTGGGCCTAGGATTTTGAGGCCAGCCTGGCAACATAGGGAGACCCCATCTCTACCAACAATAACAAAAAATGAGTCAGGCATGACTAGTCCCAGTTACTCGGTAGGCTGGGGCAGGAGAATCCCTTGAATCCAGGAGGCTGAGGTTGCAGTGAACCAAGATGGCACCATTGCACTCCAGCCTGGTGAACAAGAGCAAAACTCCATCTGTGCTTGGTGTGAGGTAGGGATCTAGCTCTATGTGTATGTGATGGACAGAAAGTCATCCCCATGGGGTGGTCACTGTGGAGTCTGTCCCCTCCTCCACCAAGTCCCAGTGCACCAACTGTCCCATCTGCTTGGTCCATTACTGAATTCTCTGTTCTGTTCCATCAACTCAAATCAACCTACAAAAATGGCTGTAATCAGCCTGGGTATGCGTGACCCCAAAACAGCTGGTTAATTCCCTGAAAAGAATTGAGTGCCAGATGTGGGGGATCGTGTAACCTGAGGGCTGCTTCTCTACTTTCAGTTTTGGCTGGGGTGGGGGTTCTAATAATCACTCATTCGCTGATTTGCAGTCAGACACTCACTGCATGCCCCCAGGGTGTCAGGCACCAGGATGGGCCATGGTGGGTGGAGCTTAGGAGTGGTACACACTGGAAGGCAGGGAGGGATTGACAATGTGGCAAAAACACACACCGGGTCATTTTTGTGAGGGACAGGCACTACTGAGAAAATCACACGATGTAGGCACAGGTGGCTGTCAGGGAGGTCTTCTTGGAGGAGGTGATCTTTTTGTCTGGGTCTGATGGATGAGATGGAGTTCACGAGCAAAGATCTGGGGTGGAGAAATTCCGGGAAGAGCAACTAAAACGGTCCCGCAGCAGGAATGGGCATCATGTGGACACTGCCAGTGGCGCTGGAGCTGGGAGGGAGGTGGGGGCTGCAGAGAAGCAGGCAGGGCCGGCTCACCAAGCAGAAAGCCTTCGAGGGGTGGGGCGGGTGGTGTGGACACTAGGTACCTCCCCACGCGGCTGCCTTGAGCCAGAGCACTGTGGGGAGGACCTTCCCTTCTGTATTGCCCGTGCCACAGTGGGATTGGAAGGTTTATCCACCGAAGTCCAGGCCTGCCTCACTGCCGGCCCACTCACGGCCGGCCCATCCCCATCCCTCCCCTTCTTGGTGCCACTCCAGCTCCAGAGCCTGCAGCTCCCCCGTCAGCACTTGTGGGTCAGACCCTGGCCCAGGCCACGTTTGCCCCCACAGCCCCAGGACGCCCGGTCCTTGCCTCCCTGGAAAGCCCAACCCTCTGCCCGCCCCTCGGCCAGCAGAGCCTTTCACGGAACTGGAGGACACCAGGCTGAGCTGCCTGGAGGGTCTGCAGCTCACAGCCTCAGGGGACGCATGGAGCTGGCTCAGCACAAAACAGGATGTGCCTGATGCTGAGCTCGCAAAACTGCGCATGAGCACGGGCGGGCGACTAAGAGCAGCAGGAGGACCGGGGCTGTGCGGGGGGGTGGTCAGGGACCCCTCGGGTCAGCCTTAGGGGCCGTTCTGGGGGTGGTCAGGGACCCCTCGGGTCAGCCTTAGGGGCCGTTCTGGGGGTGGTCAGGGACCCCTCGGGTCAGCCTTAGGGGCCGTTCTGGGGGTGGTCAGGGACCCCTCGGGTCAGCCTTAGGGGCCGTTCTGGGGGTGGTCAGGGATGCCTCGGGTCGGTCTTAGGGGTCGTTCTGGGGGTGGTCAGGGACGCCTCGGGTCAGCCTTAGGGGCCGTTCTGGGGGTGGTCAGGGACCCCTCGGGTCAGCCTTAGGGGCCGTTCTGGGGGTGGTCAGGGACCCCTCGGGTCAGCCTTAGGGGCCGTTCTGGGGGTGGTCAGGGATGCCTCGGGTCGGTCTTAGGGGTCGTTCTGGGGGTGGTCAGGGACCCCTCAGGTCAGCCTTAGGGGCCGTTCTGGGGGTGGTCAGGGATGCCTCGGGTCGGTCTTAGGGGTCGTTCTGGGGGTGGTCAGGGACGCCTCGGGTCAGCCTTAGGGGCCGTTCTGGGGGTGGTCAGGGATCCCTCGGGTCAGCCTTAGGGGCCGTTCTGGGGGTGGTCAGGGACACCTCGGGTCGGTCTTAGGGGTCGTTCCAGGGGGTGTTCAGGGACCCCTCGGGTCAGCCTTAGGGGCCGTTCCGGGGGGTGGTCAGGGATGCCTCAGGTCAGTCTTAGGGGCCATGCAGGGAGTCGGTCAGGGACGAACGATGGCTTGGTACCCTCCGTGGCCTGAAGCTGGCCGGCAGGGAGCTCTGGGCAGCTGTCCACAGACCTGGGGGATCCCTGTCCTAAGTGGACAGCGGGGTCCCCGCCAGGCCCAGCTCCCGCCTCTTCCAGGTCTGGGGGCGCTGGGCAGTTGGCCACTTCAGCCTCTTTGCTGTGGTCCAGGCAGGCGGGGACCCTCAGGGCCCCAGCGGGGCATCAGGGTGTTCGGGAGGCGGCGCCGGCTGTGAGTGGGGCCCTGGGCCGGCGGCGGCGGGGGCGCCGGTTTTCTCGGCATTAAGCCTGGCTCCGCTCTGCCGGCTGTGGAATTCCTGGTCTGATCCATCTCCAGATTGGCTCTGGAAGAAATTGGGGGAGAATCAATTTGTGCCATGTTCTAGCAGCACGGCCTCATCATGACAGACGCCAGGCAACCACGGGCAGGGAGCCCCCCTCCCGGCCCCGCCCTCCTCCTGGGACCCCTGGGCTCCTCGCTCCCCTGCCCCACCCCCTTCGCGCCCCCAGGCCCCTGGCCGGCCTGCTGGCGCCTGGGAAGGGGGAGAGGGGGTTGCCGCTTGCTGGGAGTCACGCAGCACTGCCCAGAAGCTCAGCGGGGTCTCCCGGGCGGCACTCACACGCGGGAGCTCATCCTGCCCGATGCAGCCCAGAAATGAGAGTGTCCCGAGCACAGGGACACCGGCACGGGGCCGCCTGGGGAGCTGAGGTGGGGCCAGGACATCTCCGGGCCTCTGCCTCTCCCTTGGCCTCCTTGCTCCAAGGCTCCTCTGGGAGCCCAGGGAGGAGAGGGAGAGGCCTCAGGAGGGCTTCCCGGAGGAGGTGGCCCTGAGCTGGTGCTGGAGAGGCCTCAGGAGGGCTTCCCGGAGGAGGTGGCCCTGAGCTGGTGCTGGAGAGGCCTCAGGAGGGCTTCCCGGAGGAGGTGGCCCTGAGCTGGTGCTGGAGAGGCCTCAGGAGGGCTTCCCGGAGGAGGTGGCCCTGAGCTGGTGCTGGAGAGGCCTCAGGAGGGCTTCCCGGAGGAGGTGGCCCTGAGCTGGTGCTGGAGGAAGCCCTCACCCGGCCTGGAGCCTGGCTCCAGCATCAGTAAATTACACGCCCCCTTCCGGCGCCCAGTGGCGTCAGGCACTGCCTCTGGCTCCGTGAGGGTTGTTGGGCTGAGTGTTCTCAGTCACCTAGAGCTGCATCCCCTAACACCGGCTGAGCCCCCAGGCGGCCCCACAGCTGGCATGGTGCTCACAGTCCCTAGCGGAGCCGCCAGCCCCAGGTGGCCTCTTTGGCCTCTCAGGCCCAGGGGTGGGTGGAGCCACGAGGGGCCTGGAGGAGCGGGGTTCGCTTTCAGAGCCAAGGCTTCCGGCCTCTCCTGGCTGCTGGGCTGTGGGTGCTCTGCATAGACCCTGCCCTGCCAGGCAGCTGGGAGGCACAGAAGCCTCTGCAGGGAGGGACAGAGGGGCCTGGGCGGGCCAGGGCGTCCACACTGCAGGCGAGGGCTGGGCCTCAGCTTCCTCATCTGCTAAGTGGGGCCCGCTGGGCTCTGCTCAGCCTCCCAAGGCTCCTCACCACCTCCGGCAAGCCGCCTGGATTGCTCTGCTCAGAATGGAAGGTGAGAGCCAGAGCCAGAGGCTACAGCCTGAAGGCGCCTGTGCTCTCCGCTCAGCCCTGCCCGCTTGGCCGTGGCCACGGCTGGGGCTGCAGCTTCACAGCTGTGCTGAGGGGCCCCGCCCACTGTGGGCTTCAGGTCCAGGCCTGGCCCCACCCAGATGTGGCAGCGCTGCGGCCTGGGGAGTGGCTGGAAGCTCACACAGGGCCAGAGGGGAGTCGCCACGGCCAGCACTGGGTCCAGAGCGCTGCTGGCCGGCCCTCCGCAGACACAGGCCTCGCTCCATCCTGGCCCCGTGCCCCTCTAAGCACCGAGCTGCCGCCATGGCGATTTCGCATCCACCCTGCTCTGGGGGCCCAGGGAGCGCCAGGCCCTGCCGAGCTTCATTCTAACACAGACCCTGGGGTGGGGGCCGAGTTTCTGTTGCCTCCTGATGACAGCGGGGGACACGGCACTAACTGGGACAGCCTCTTGCTCAGGGGAGCAGCTGCACCAGCACCGAAGCCCAGGCTGGGTGGGGAGGGAGGGGCACGGCCTGCCCTCCAGGCGCTCCCGGTCTGCTGGGGACGTGGGAGGAGTGTCCTGGCCCTGGGCCCCATAGTGAATGAAAGGGGTCCAGCGTCTTGTTGCCGGGGCCGTCCAGCCAGCTGTCCGTACCTAACGCTGCTGCAGGGAGGGGTCCTGGGGACTTGGCATCTGCCTCTACGTGTATTCCCAGCCGGCAAGCGGGGTCCCTCGCCTTCGCCAGAGCAGGCTGCCACCCTGTACCACTCGGGGTGGGGTGGGGTGGGTCTCGGGCAGGGGCCGGAAGAGGGGCTGCTTGGGCCCAGGTAGCTGAGGAGGGCGGCTCAGGGAGGGCTGGGCGGCCCAGGGCAGCCGGGAGGGCAGGAGGGTGCTGGGCGTAGTTCCGGCTTGTGACTGGGCTCTGAGAGGAGTGACCATGGAGGGGTGGCCCGTGGTATCCTCTCAGCTGCTGACAGGTTCTGCCACCCACTCCTGGCCACAGATGGGGAGACTGAGGCACACAGCAGGGCCGTCAGCAGCGCAAGGCTGCAGGCAGCCAGTGGTGTGGAGGTTACCCAGGAGTCGCCCAGCACAGCGGGGTGGCAGGTTCAGGCTGCCCCAGTGTGGGCTCTCCTGCTCCTGCCCTGCTCCTAGGCCCGTGGTCTGGCTCTTCCTGCTTCCTCCACCTCCAGGAAGCCACCAGGATTGCTGTGCTCTGAACCAGCCCTCCGTGCCCAGCCCAGCCACTGCTCAGCCACGGCGATGCCACATCCGGGTGCGGCCAGACCCTGGCCTGGGGCCTGTGGTGGGCAGAGGCCGCCTCACCACAGCTGTCCAGGCTGCAGCCCCCAGCCACGGCGGAGCAGGCGGGGCTGGGACCGGAGAATAGGCGCCTTCATGCTGTAGCTCCTGGCTCTGGGCTGTGCCTGGGCCCCACCCTGGCCCCCGTGCTCCCCCACCGTGCCCGCGGTGCCCTCCTCCGCCCGCGCGGCTGGTGGCAGGGCCTCCCCGTGTGGGACCGGGCAGCCACCTGCTGCCCACAGCCACAGCCGCACAATGGGCCCTTGTGAGCCGGCGGGCAGCGGGTGGCGGACAGCGCCTCTCAGCCCACCCCGGGCTCAGAGCCCCACTGTGTGAGGCGGCTGCCCTGGCTGAGGATCATGGAGCCGGCCCGGCTGGCCCCACCCACCCTCAGCCACAGGGACGCTGGCTGCTGCCCCCACCCTCTGTGGTTCCTGCCCCGGCCTCCCCTTGGGAGGGGGTGGTCTGCCTGCCTGAGGGTGGGGGTTTTCCAGAGTAGGAGTGCCGTGCCAGAGGCCACCTCCCTAGGGTGTCTCGGGCAGACCGAGGCTGAGCGGTGGCTGGTCTGGGGGTCTGGGAGCCACTGTCCCCTCCAGGCCTCCACTTGGCCAGGGTGTGGAAGGAAGTGCGTTGCAAATGCCCAAGCAGTCCCAGGCACTGTCCTGCTCCAGGGAGAACTGAGCTGCCCCAGAGCTGGGCAGGAGAGATGGGGCCTCTTCCCCCGGGGGAGCTCAGTGCATCAGGGAAGCCCTGTCCCTGGGACAGCGAAGGCATAGAGAAGCCAAGCTGAGCAGTGGGACAGGCAGGAGAGCTAAGTGCCTGGATCCAGCCATGCCTGAAGCCATCCCTCAAATTCATGACTGATTTTTAAAATTTATTTTATTTTATGTTTTTGAGATGGGGTCTCGCTCTGTCGCCCAGGCTACCGTGCAGTGGTATGATCATAGCTCACTGCAGCCTCAGACTTCCAGGTTCAAGCCTTCTTCCTGCCTCAGCCCGCCAAGGAGCTGGGAATACAGGCACACACCACTGATCCTGGCTTTTTTTGGTATAGACGGGGTTTCCCCATGTTGCCCAGGCTGATCTTGAACTCCTGGGCTCAAGTGATCCTCCCACATCAGTCTCCCAAAGTGCTGGGCTGATGGGCGTAAGCCACCACCCCGACCCGTGGGTTTTAGTTGAATGGGGACACTGGTGTTTCTGTGGTTCACCTCAGAGGCCCTCCCCTGGGTGGGAGGCGCTCAGGGAGAGCTCAGAGGCGACCTCCTTCCTGTCCCTGCTCCTGGTCGCCCAGGCTTGTGAGGCACAGGTCCAGCCTCGGGGCTCTCTGGCCTGGCAGAGTCTCTGCCCACTGTGGGGCCACCCAGGCAGCGGCTCCTCCACGGGGACCAGAGACAGGGCCCTCTCCCACCAGGGCAGCGTGTCCGGCCTGTGCCACGGCTAGGGGCTCCTGGAAGACGCCTTCGAGCAGCGGGACCTGCTGGGGTGTCTGGGCAGGGGTTTGCCCCACGTCCAGCTCTCCCGCACACGGTTCTTGACCCCGAGGCCCCAGCTGACCACGGCATCACAGGCCCCAAGGATGGCTCTAGGGCAGCTGGGGGAGGGGCCGCACTGACTTCTCCTGCCTCACCCTCCTCCCTCTGTCTCTGGCTGCGCCCTGAACCCTGAGTAGCAGAGGTGGCCCAGTGACAATTCCAGCAGGGGCATTTCCTTCAAGAGGAAGGTGGGAACACTCACCCCTAGGCTGGGGGGCCTGGGGCCCTGTGCAGGGTGAGAAGTCACCTGTGGATGATGACACAGGCCCCATGACCAGGTCCCTTTGGTGGGTGGAGGGCAGATCCCTGAGCTCAGGGGTGCAGTTCTCCTAGTGGGGGTCCCTGGGGAGCAGCTCCTGCCCTGCCCCCCTTAAAAACCATGCCCCCAGCCGGGTCCCATCCAGGGTGGGAGAGCAGCCCCGCCCTGCCTCCCCAGCTGCGTTCCCTCCCGGCTGTTCCAGGCGCACTCTGAGTCCCCAGGGCCTGTGCAAAGCCAAGGATTTCCTCGGAGCCGGAGCCGGCACAGCTGCAAGCACACGTCGGGGGAGGGGCCGGGCAGCAGAGGAAGCCGAGTCCTGCACTCACAGGGGCGGGCTGCGCGGGGCTGGGCCGGGGAGGCAGGCTGGGGCCACAGGGTCCTCCTGTCCCTCTGCCTGGGAAAGGTGGGCTGTGGGCGCGGGCAGTGCCGAGGGTGGATGGGGCCTGCACGTGGACACTTCCTGAACGCGTGCGTCCGGCCCTGGACTGCAGGGTCAGGTCAGAAGGGGGTGCCTGAGGAGCCGGGAGCCCATCCCCACCCCCGGGGCTCAGCAGCCCCAGGTTCCTCTGGAGCAGTTACCCTTGGTCCACACCGCCTGGGGCTCGGTGCCCTCAGAGTTCTCAGGGCAGGCTGCAGCCGCTGCTGTCTTACAAGACAAAGGGGGCAGCTCCATTGTGTTCCCCGATGAACCCTCACCCGTGGGAGAGTCAACAGAGCCAGAGATGCCCGGGCCACCCCGCCCTCCTCTGCCGCCTGCTGCACCGCTGCCAGCCTGGGTCCTCCAAACGTGCCAGGTCCCAGAAGCCCCACCGACCACTCTGCCGGCCTCACAGAGCCTCTGCTCGGCCCTGGGGACCTGGGCAGGGGCAAGGCCAGGCTGATCTGGGACTGCTCAGCAGGGGAGAGTGAGACACCGAGTGCCCCCAGGATCAGCGCAGGGCCCAGTGTCCTGGGTGTGACTCACAGGGTCACCACCAGGCTACACGAAGTTAAGGACCCCTGCCCTGGATGTCACGGCCAGCGCTGGGGGGCAGCCCTGGCTGCCGGTCTCAGGACCCACTTGGATGGTGCTTGGCCAGCATGGAGCTGGGCTGGCAGGTGGGGGACCCTGAGACAGGGACAGTCCCATCCTGGGCCCCTCAGACCCGTGAAGGCAACACTCCGGCCGGCCCCTCCTGCCCTGCACGGCTTGTGACCCCCACAGACCTGCCTTGTGGACCTGGGCCAAGTCCAGCCCCAGGGGCCGCTGGGAGGCACTGTGGTCAGTGGGGCGGGGGGCTCAGGCGTTTGTCTCCAGGTCTCTGGCCACCTCAAGTGACAGGAATGGGGGCCAGTGAGGATATGACCAGTGGCCGCCCCCACCCTCAAGGGCTGGCCTCGCTGCCCCTTCATCTCTGCCTGGCCCAGCAGCTCTGGGAGCGGCCACCCTGCAGCCCATGCGTGTGGGGGCCCTGCCGTGCCCTGAGCTGTCGGAGCAGCCTCCCACTGGGTCCTGTGCGGGACCCCTGTCCCCATCCTGCAGGGAGGAAGCACAGCTGGGGGAGTGGCCCCCCGAGGGCCCCTGGGAGCTCAGATCCTGCCCCTGGAGGCAGCCCTGGGGAGGCCCCGTGGAGACTGTGCTCTCCCTGCTGAAGCTGCTGCTGAAGAGTGACAGGCCTGCCCAGCGCCGGGGGAGGCCCGGGACTCTCAGAGGGAGTGCAGGGCAGGGCAGGGCAGGGCAGGGCCATGATTCCCGGTGACGGCCAGGCTGCCATGGGCCAAACCCCTGCCATCTCTGGGCCCGCAGGCAGGCGCTCAGCTCCCCGGGCCTCAGTTTCCTCACCTAAGGAATGCGACACGCACACCTACGCCCCTGGGGTTGGTACAGAGAACAGGACGGTGCCTCCGAGGAGCACCTCCAACGCCATCTGGGGCCTGGGAACGCACCAGGACTCGATAAACAAACACCAGCTCTCAGCACCTCGCCCTCTGCAAGGGGAAGGCCACGAACGTCCCGTTTAGAGAGAAGGCGAGTCCACGAGCAGCAGACAGTCGGTGCTTAACAAGTGCTCGCTCTTCTTCAGAGCCTTAGGGTGCCAGCTGGCCAGAGTGAGCCTTGCTGACCAGGGAGCTGTGGCAGCCAGCCGGGGGTTGGCCCCCGGGGCAGGTGGGTGCCTGTGGGACCGGCGTAGGCTTTGTCTGGGAGTGCCCTGCCCCGAGCACTGGCCTGGACACCTGAGCTGAGTCTCAGACAGGCGTTTCGGGGCCGACCCGGCAGGAGCAGCCGCTATCCCCGGGCAGCTGAGAACAGCGGCGAGGGCTGGTAGAACGATCTAGACGAAACGCTGATCTTAATAGCAAAACCACTTCTTTCGAGGGAAAACACGATCCGCAGCCAGCCGGCGCGTACACATGGGGCCTGGAAAAGAAGAGAATTCCGGAGACACAAACGGCCCCGCACGTCGCCGCCTCGGCCCGGCTGCTAAGTTATTAAACTCCCGCGCAGGGAAAAGCGATAAAGTAAACATCCACCTCTCCCGTCACTCTCAGAAGTGAAAGGTTCCCGAGATGGGAAATGCAGACGGCCTGCAGGGCGCTCCGTCCAAATAAAATCATCAGATGCTTGAAGACCCTGGGAGAAGTGGGCCCAGATGAATCACCTGCTCAAAGCCACTTAGCACTTCGCAGGGGCCCCTAAGCCCCGGTGTCGGCAAGGTGTCCGTCGCTGGAGCAGGGGCGGCTGATGGATCTGGTGCGGGGTGAGCGGGAGGAGACACAGACTCAGATGTAGGAGGCTGGGTGGGGCCACTGATTCATGTCTGGCCCGGGGCTCTGTCCCTGGGGTCAGGAGGGGACCAGGCTGGGGAAGTTGGGGAGGGGGTTTCTCCCTTCTCTTTCCCGGCTACCAGGCCATCAGCAGGATACACAGGTCTTGGGGACCAGGCTCTGCAACCCCTTCTGATCCCAACATCTGAGATTGGCCTGGTGCTGGCTCTGAGGCCCCTGTGCAACCTCAGCTTGGGCTGGCCGCGGAGGACCTTTGAGGGTTTCCTGGCAAGTCCTTCTCCCTCTCAGCTGGCCATGGCACACAGGACCCCACTCCTCTGTATGCCCAGGGCAGGCATAGCTAATCTAGCCCTGCACTCCCCCCAACCCTTTGCATCAGGGCCCTCCAGGCAGCCATGGGTGATCTGGTGGCTCTCGCCTGAGAGACGTGCAGACCCACCCATTTCTGTGCCCAGACCACCCAGCTGATGGGCAGCCCTGCCCCAGGAGGAACAGCGGTCTTCCTGCTTCCCCAGAGCTCCCGCTCTGGGTCCTGCATCCACCTGTCGGACGTGCCACCTTCCCCACAGCTGGGAGCCACGCCGACCCCCTCTGTGCTTTCCTGGGGAGACACCTCTCTGCACCGGAGTTCAGCCCCCGGGGTCTGGGCGTGGAGGCGGGGATTTGGATGTTGGGGGTGCAGAGGCCATGGCCTCGTCAGCTTCTCTCACTCTGGGATGAGAGCATGACCAGGGCCTGTTGGCCCCCTGGACCCTGACACCCCGGGCCCAACACCTCCCCGGAGTCCCTACCCATTTTCCTCTTTTCCTTTTCTCACAAGGACCCTTTCACCCTAATCCTGCATGACCTAATCTTAGCTGATTAAATTGGCAAAAATGGCCAGGCTCGGTGGCGCATGCCTGTAATCCCAGAACTTTGGGAGGCTGAGGCAGGCAGATCACCTGAGGTCAGGAGTTCGAGACCAGCCCGGTCAACATGGCGAAACCCTGTCTCTACTAAAAATACAAAAAATAGCCGGGCGTGGTGGCGCACGCCTATAATCCCAGCTACTCAGGAGGCTGAGGCAGGAGAATCACTTGAACCTGGGAGGCGGAGGTTGCAATGAGCCGAGATAACGCCATTGCACTCCAGCCAGGCAATGGAACGAGACTCCATCTCAATAAATAAATAAATAAATTTGCAAAGATGACATCGCCGTGTAAGGTCACACGCTGAGGTTCTGAGTGGATGTGGATCTGGGGGACGCTGTTCAGCCCAGGACCGGCACCAACTGTAGCAGGGCAGCTGTCCCAGGCACCCAGCCTGACTGGCACTTACCCCTGGCAGGTCCCCCGGAGCCCGGCCCCTCCACCATGCAACGGGGGTTCCAGTTACTTCCCTGGGGGAGTCCCTAACCTGAGATCTCCTGTGCCAGGGTCTAGTCAGGGTGGGGGCTGCACCCCATCCCTGGAGCAGGTACGCTGGGCTCTGGTAGCAAGCTGGGGAGGGTTCCGGGGCCAGAGGAGGACTCAGGGGCTGAAGGCAGCGATGGGTCCAGCAGGCAGCAGGGAGGGCAGGGCAGGGGAGGGGGTGTCAAGGCCCGTAAGTGGGAGGAGGCAGGAGGGAGGACGTGGTACCTACAGCTGTGGTGGAGGAGGGAGGGGGTCCACAAGGTGGGTCCCCAGTGTGGAGTCTCAGGCACCCTCCGCTGTGGCCACCGACTGCTGGGGAATTGGTCAGCCTCACAGTGTGGCATGGAGTTGGTCCGGACAGGGCTGGACGCCCGCCAGGGGCACCCCAACTGCAGGTGGGCTACCAGGAGCTGGTCTGGGGTGCAGCTGTCACCCAGCTGACACGGAATCTCCAATGGCTGCCATGGCTCAGGCGTCTCTCTCCTGCCATGCTGGGTGCTGGGGACACTGTGACACAGGCTCTCAGGTCAGTGAGGACAGACTGGGTGTCGGAGCCTGGAGGGAGGGGAGTGGCGTCGGGCAGGCCCCTGCCGAGCCTGGACAGTGGGGTAGGTGGAAGGGTGTGTACCCGGCCGTGCACTATGGGTCTGGTGAGTGTGGCCGAGGGGCACAGCTGCTCTTGGTCGGCGCTGCGGTGAGTGCTCAGCCCACCTGGCCACAGGCCGGCCACCAGGGACTTGGCATCTGCTACCCACAGGACTGAGGACTCCAACAGCAGTCCCAGCCCAGGCCCCAAAAGGTTGGGCAGAGGAGGGCAGGAGGACCCCGTATCCCTGGGACCCATCCTTGGCAGGCTGGGTTGGGCTGTGGGAGACACACCTGCTCTGGGGGATGTGGGAGGGGGGCGCTTCCGGGCCTGCAGCTGTTGGCCCCAAGGACAGACGCAGCCTCCTCAGCAACAGCTGGGCCGGAGGCTCGGGAGCCAAGAGAGACCAGAGACCAGGCCAGCCCGGCCCCCACCAGGGATCAGTTACCTCGGCTACAGATGCCAGTGGGGGGGACTTGCAGGGGGTGGGCACCAGGCTGGGGTGGGCAGCTGGGGTGGGCCGGGGCTGCAGTGCTCTCCCACCCAGGCTTGGGCACAGGATGAGCCAGCCCCCACCTCTGTCCACTCAGCACTCCGCAGAGGCTGCTGTCTTGCTGAGTGCAGGATGCTGACCCCAGGATGTCACCATCTGACGCTGCCCAGGCCCTCCCCTCAGAATCTCTGCTTAGTGACCAAGGCCACCCCAGCCCCTCCCACTGACCCCAGGCATAGCAAGGGGCCCCACCTGCACCCAGCAGGTGCAGACTGGGCAGGGCAGGGTCCCAGGAGGGTGCACGCTTGGGGAGCCCCAGCACACAGACAGCGGGGGGCCAGGGAGGAGCCGCGTGCTGGGTACAGGGCAGTTTCCGCAGGCCCCTTGCTGGGTCTGCCTCAGCACAGAGGGACCAGCAGCACAGAGTAGGTGCTCAACAAATGCCAGGGGGCGGGGGTAAGCGAGCACCCACGGGGGGAAGCACTGGCTGCGGTTTCGCCACCTGCCTTGGGTTCAGACAGTTGAGGCAGCACCCCCACCTAGGCCCTGGATGGGCAGCAACCACCGCCTCTTTGCTCCTGGGGCTCTGACTCCCAGCATCCGGCAGCCGGGGACCCGGCCTCCACCAAGGCCTGGGAGCAGCCGAGTGGCCAGGTATCAAGTGGCAAACCAGGCCAGGGTTGGGTGCCAGCTTGGAGGGCCCCTGTGGCAGCTGAGCCCCACTCCTCCTGGTCCTGCACACCCTCCTGGTCCTGCACACCCTCCTGGTCTACCCAGGCTGCCACTGGCCCAAGGGTGCCAGTGATGATGAGCCAGAGATGGACACTGAGGGGGCTGACAGGCCTGGGGCAGCCTGGCTGGGGCAGGGGGTCCGGGGCAGGGTGCCAGGCCTGTCCAGTGGCCGCCTGCCCTCGGAAGAATGACACCCTGCTTTCTCTCCTGCCCGAGGAGGTGGGGTGAGGGTCAGACCCCGGCACCCATGTCTCTATTTCTCTTTTCCCTGAAAAGCCTGCAGACCCTCATCTGAATCGTTCCAGCAGAGCCCAGGCGGGGTGCCCCCCAACACACACACACACAAAGGGCTGAGACGGCGCAGCCTGGCGTGTGGGCAGCCCTGGTGTCTCCAGGCTGGGGTGCTGTCTGCCTGCCCACCTGGCCATGGTCCCCAACAGCCGGTTCAGCAAAGGACAGGCAGACCCTACGGGCCAAGGACGCGCTGGCCTGGCCGGTACGGGGCCAGGCGGGCAGCTTGCCAGGATTTGGGGATTTTGAGCCAGCTGCTGCAGCAGGTGTGGCCGGCCCAGCCAGGCAAGTCCTGCTGCCGGGAGGGTCGCCCACCAGCTGCTGGAGGGTGTGGGGCGGCCGGGCTGGCCACTGGCCGGCAGCAAAGCCACCAGAGAGTGGGTGGGGCTGGGGGAGGCGGGAGGGTCCCAGTCCCACCCCCAGGGTCCAGCTTCCCTGGGCCCTGCAGCCAGGCCAGGAAGGTCAGCTGGGCTGGTTCTGGGCCCTGGGTCTTAGCCTGGAAACCAGGGGTTTCAATCTTGGCATGAGAAAGCCCTCGCCACAGGGCAGGAGGAGCCCTGCATAGAACCCCCATCCCCTGTCCTCGGGCCTGAGCCCGGCAGGACTGGACGCCGGATCCCCCTCCCCAGTCCTCGGGCCTGAGCCTGGCAGGACTGGACGCTGGACGCCAGCACTGCTGGGAGCCTTGGGAACTGCTTGTGTGCCCCCCAGTGGCCAGCGCCGGCCGTGCTCTGCCTGATTCTGCAGGGCCTGATGCGGGGTCCCGGGGCTTAGAGAGCTGAGGCCCAGGGTGGGGGCTGCACAGTGGTGGGGTCCTCTCAGAAAGCAGGATCAGAGGGCAGTTCTGAAAGTCTCCTTGGTCAGGGAGCTGGTTTGCAGAGCTGAAGGGGAGGAGGGGGCGAGGAGGGGGCCAGGAGGTTGCTTGCGGCTGTGGTCCTGAAAATCAGGCCCTGCCAAGGGTCTCTGAGGGCCAGCTGGGGAGGGAAGGGCCCACAGTGTATTCAGAGCAGGTCCCCGGGGCGCTCAGGCTCAGCCCTTCTGGGGACAGAGGGAGATGGAGCCGAGGGGCCTCAGGGAGGCCCGCCCCATGGTGATGCAAGAGCCACTGCGAACATCCCCATTTTGGTGAGGCTGTGGCCCAGGTGTTAACAGCCACGCCCCAGCACGCCAGGTGCAAGCCACTCTCCATAGGCCCCAGCCTGTTGCAGGAACGCTAAGCTCCAGGCCGGGAAGCGACGGGCAGGGCTGCTGTAGGGACTGTGGCCTTGTGGGGTGAGGGTTGGTCGGGGTGCTGGGGCTGCTGTTGGGCGGCCAGGCCCTACCTGAGAGCCCGGCCATGGGACCCAAGGCCAGAGGGTGGCCGAGCTGAGGGTTGCGTGCTTTGGGGGGTCCCTGGCCCCAAACCCATCTACCTGGGGGGCACCACTGGGGCAGGTCCCCAAGGGAAGACAGAGGAGTGACCTGGTAAAAGCAGCCCTGCATTGCCCCTCCTCTCCCGTCCATGCCATGCTCACCCCAGTGAAACAGGAAATTTTCCTTGGCCCCTTTGTGGGCCTGGCGACAGGGGTATGTCGCTTAGCCCAGAGCTCTCAACCCCTCGACGCAGCAGGAGCACGCAGGTGGGCAGGTGCAGGAGCTGGAGTGAACGCTTTTGGGCACAGCAGGAGCATAACTCCGTGCAGTCCTGTGGCAGTGTCTAGGGGAGTGCCTGTGACCCGTGAAGGCTCAGAGGGCATGTGTTACAGTGCTTTTAGCTTTGCTGTCCAAGGATGTCTGGAGTGTTTAACAGCTCAGTGGACCCTCTGCCTTTTCTTGAGGGCAGAGGGTCAGTGTGATGGCTTTCTATATCCCAAGCTCTGGTCCAGCATCCAGGAAATATCAGGTTGCATGAAGAAATTGAAGGATAGTAAATGCAAGGGATTTTATGGCCAATGGAGGGAGGAGGAGCTGGAGAGGGGGTGCAGGGGTAAGGTGATGGAAGAGGCTCTCAGAGGGAGGGGGAGCTGGAGAGGGGGTGGAGGGGGAAGGTGATGGAAGGGGCTCTCACCTGGAGGGGGAGCTGGAGAGAGGGTGGAGGGGGAAGGAGATGGAAGGGGCTCTCGGAGGGAGGGGGAGCTGAGAGGGGGTGGAGGGGGAAGGTGATGGTCCCTTGAAGTCCTGCCGTCTCTAACCAGACTCTTCTCCAAAGTCCCACCATCCAGCTGTCCCTCTGAGGTCACGCTGTTCCTCTCTGATGTCAAACCGCCATCTCTGACATCCAGCTGCTTCTCCTCTCCTCGCCTGCTCTGTTCTCTGCCAGTAAGGTCAGGAGTTTTTATGGGTACAGGATGGGGGTGGGGTGAGGCAGGGGTGGTTTTGGAAAAGGCAGCATTGGAGCAGGAAAACCGGAATGCGTGTTCTCACTCGGGGCTATGCTTCCAGGCTTGAGGGTGGGATTCCTCAGGAACCCCATCTTTTTCTGCCTAGAATTTCTGTCTCCTGTCCCTATCACTGAGGGCCCGTGAGGCTGACAGTGCCCATCCCCAAAGAAGGGCTGGCCTGGGCAGGGCTGTCAGGAGCACCAGGGCGGGGCCTGCCAATCCAGGGGTCCCCAAGGAACAGATTCAGGTCTGGGGGCAGGCCCACGGCAGGGCTTTCCTGGAAATGCCTGGCGGAGTGCGCAGGGGACGTCATCGTGACCCCGTATTGCTGGGGACACCAGGCCCAGAGTGGCAGACCGACCAGCCAAGGCCGCACAACACAGCTGCTGGGAGCCGGTGCCTGCCAGGCCATGGGACGCAGGGACCCCGGCTCTCGCTGCCTCTGCCCCAGCCCCAGTTCAGGACCCACTGTGGCTGCCGCTGAGCTCCAGCCTCAGAGCCGCCCACCAAGCCCGACCTCACGCAGGGCCCACTGTGCCCACCAGAGGGCGCCAGAAGCCCGCGGTCCCGACACCGCGGTTCAAACGCACGGACTGTCCGGTGGGGGCTGCTGCAACCCCTCCCTGGAGTGTCCAGGCCCCTCCTCGAGGGTCCCCAGGGTCGGGGCCTGGCTGGGGAGAGACCCAGGTGTGGTGGAGCTGGGGAGTCCGGCGCTGGGCAGTGGGCGGCCCGTGCCTGGTGGCACCCCGTGCCTGGTGGCACCCCACCGGTGGTAGGGAGGCTGGTCCCCTCCAGGAGCCCCCCCTTTCTGAGCTGGCCCTAAGCCCCTGCTGCTGTCCCTTCCACCCCACGCCCCATCCCCCTGTTTAATTCCCCCGACGGGGTCCGGGCAGGGACGAAGCAGGGTCCCCCACCCCGGAGCTGGGAAGAGGGGGGTGGGGGCGTCACCCGGCGTGGGGTCCAGGCAGATTCAGTTCATGGGGGACATGGGGGTCCCAGGGCGAGGACCCCTGGGGGGCTGGTCGGGGGGCTCTGAGCCCATGGAGAGAGGCCTGGTGGGGGAGGCCTTGCCAGCAGACCCTCCTTCCTCCACCCGGAGTCCCGGCTCCCATCAGCCCCCACTTCCTGCTCAGTGTCCAGCCTCTGCCTGGCCCTGGCCAGTGCTGCCATTTGTCTCTTCGGCCAAAGATCCCATGTCCACGTGATGTGATGATGGCAGGAGCTGTGGGGGATCCCAGGGAGGCCGGCACTGGGCTTGAACTTGCCCTGTGAAGGCCCCGAGCCCCCGGCTGCCACATCCTGACTGCTTCGTGTGAAGGGAAGGGGGTCACAGCCACACCCCAAGAGAGGAGGCTGCTGGCTTCCCCACCCCCGCCCTCCTGTCTGCCCCAACCTGCCAGGGACCCCCACTCAGAGCTGGCTGGGGGCCTCAGCCCAGTCACCCAAGCTGTGTCCTGCCCCAGGAAACCCCCATGGGCCCTGACCAGTGCCCACCACGGTCCCCAGGACATTCCGGGGGCGGGAAGTGGGGGCAGGAGGCTTTACACCTGCGTCTCATCTGCGAGCTTCTGGAGCCTCTTTGCACACTTCATAGGGCTGGAGGGGTTTTGTGTTTCAGACAGAGTCTCGCTCTGTCACCGAGGCTGGAGTGCAGTGGTGTGATCTCGGCTCACTGCAAGCTCCACCTCCCGGGTTCAAGGGACTCTCCTGCCTCAGCCTCCCAAGTAGCTGGGACTACAGGTGTCTGCCACCACGCCTGGCTAATTTTTTTGTTTTCAGTAGAGATGGGGTTTCACCATGTTGGTCAGGCTGGTCTTGAACTCCTGACCCAAGCAATCTGCCTACCTCAGCCTCCCAGAGTGCTGGCATTACAGGTGTGAGCCACCACACCAGGCCTGTTTTTGAGACAAGGCCTCACTCTGTCCCCAGGCTGGAGTGCAGTGGCGCCATCACGCCTCAGGGCAACCTCAAACTCCTGGGCTCAAGCAACCCTCCCACCTCAGCCTCCCCAGTAGCTGGGACTGCAGGTGTGTGCCACCATGCCTCGCTAATTTTTTAATTTTTTGTAGAGATCGTGGTCTCGCTATGTTGTTCAGTCTGGTCTCTTGAACTCCTGACCTCAAGCAGTCCTCCTACCTTGGCCTCCCAGAAAGTGCTGGGATTACAGGCGTGAGCCACTGCGCTCAGCCTAGGGTTAGAGTTTTTTTTTTTTAATGTGTAGGTGTTTCCTGATGTCTCCCACCCTCTTTGTTGGGTCTGGGTCTTGATCCATTTTTCCAATGTTCTGTGCAGGGATTGAAGAGTGTCTTCAATGTGAAAACACTGGTCTTTCTGCAGCTTAGCTTCAGTCTCTTACCTGCTTCTATATGCGGAGGCATCATCTGGGTGACTTCCTCAGGGCTGTCTTCCAACTCCCGTATTCTCTTTTGGCCACATCTAATCTGCTATTGAAGGCATCAGTTGAGGTTTTTATACCAACAACCACATTCCTCATGTTAAAGGTCCTGTGTGGTTGTTTTTCAAATCTGCTGGGTCCTTTTCATGCTATTATATTGTTTTTCATTTCTACTTTTATCTCTTTAGTCATTTTAAACTCGTGTATAACCTTTTTTTTTTGACAGATTCTCACTCTGTTGCCCAGGCTGGAGTGCAGTGGTGTGATCTCGGCTCACTGCAACATCCACCTCCCAGGTTCAAGCCATTCTCCTGCCTCAGTTTCCCACATAGCTGGGATTACAGGCGTCCACCACCATGTCCCGCTAATTTTTTGTATTTTTAGTAGAGATGGGGTTTCACCTTGTTGGCCAGGCCGGTCTCAAACTCCTGACCTCAAGTGATCTGCCCTCCTCAACCTCCCAAAGTGCTAGGATTATAGGCGTGAGCCCCTGCACCTGGCCTATAATCTCTTTTAATTGTTCTATTATTATTTCTGGTTCTTAAGATACTATTGACCAGGTGCGGTGGCTCACACCGTAATCTTAGAACTCTGGGAGACCAAGGCAGGTGGATTGCTTGAGCCCAGGAGCTGGAGACCAGCCTAGGCAACCTGGTGAGACTCTCTCTACAAAAAAACAGAAAAAGTTTATTGGACTTGGCACTGCCTATAGTCCCAGCTACTTGGGAGGCTGAGGCAGGAGGATAACTTGAGCCTAGGAGTCCGAGGCTGCAGTGAGCTATGGTTGTGCCACTGCACTCCAGCCTGGGTGACAGAGCAAGACTTCATCTCTTTAAAAAAAAAAATGAAACATTAAAAATTAAAAGATGGTGCCATGTCTGCCAGTCCCTCGGGGTGTGAGCTCACCATTGTGGGCCATTTCTTCTATGGAGCCCAAGCCTCAGGGGGACATATCCCCACGGAGGGTGCATGTTTGCTTTTGCTGGAGCCTGGGTGGCCTCTATGTCCTGGAACCAGACTCCATATCCCCCATCCCACCCACTGGCTGCCAGCGCTGCCCCATCCGTGTCCTGGTGAGAGAGGCAGTGCCCCGGGGGTACAGGCACCGGCGTCAGCTTTGGGTCTGAACCCCAGCCTGGCCCCAGTCAGCTGCATGGCTGAGGGTGGGTGGGGGAATGCCCCTGCCCTGATCCCCCACATCCTCACCTGTAGGGCGGCCTCACCTCCCTCACAGGTGTCGGGGTCCACGTGGGAAAACAGGCGTCATAGATGTAAAAGGCTCAGTGGAAATGCCGGTTCTCCTTGCTACCATTACTGCATTTATCTAGCAGCCCCACATCACAACCCGAGGCCTGGAAGACCCTATGCCCCAGGCAGGGCTGAACAGGACAGACCTCGAAGAGCCGGTCCCCAGATTGGACCGCCAACAACCAGGCCCGATTCAGCACCTCCAGCCGATCAGTGCCTTGGCAAGGCAGGAGCGGGTGAAACTCCCAGCCCTCCCAGGGAGCAGTCAGATGATGACACATCGACACCCTTCCACAGGGAGGGGGTGCGACAAGGCCTGGGGCTTTCTGCACGAGAATCGGCCAGTGTCCTTTAGGGCCCGGGATGAGGTTTCAGCACCCACTCTCACTACCAGGGCTCGGGAGGGAGGGCCGGGGAGCCTCCATCTGGGGCAGTCGGTGGCCACTCCTCAGACAGCCCAGGCGGGTTTGCAGGCCCTGGGCAAATGTGGTGATGCCACAGCCCCGCCCTACAGGGACAGCGGTCAGTAGCTGCCCCTGGCCCCGCCGTTCCTAATGAAGTTATAGATGGCAGCTCTTAAACGTCTCCAGAAATGGCGCAGAGGCTCCCAGAGCTGACGTGCAAATGAATTGCTTCTCAGGCTCGGACCACACAATTCTGCTGGGACCAAGCACAGGCCTGGGCCCTCCAGCTGCCCCTCAGGGCCTAGCTCTGCTGAGAGGAGGAAGCCTGGCTCTTGTGAGGGGGTCTCAGGTGCCCCCTCCATGGAGCCCAGCAACCTGGCAGGTGGGGGTGGGCACCGCCCCTCCCCCAGGACTCCATCTCCCCGGCAATCAGCTGCCTCTCCCTCCTCTGGGGCCCCAGGTGGTCCTCATGGAGGGGTGGGTGGGACTGAGGCCTGAGCCCCAGGGAGGAGCTGGCTGGTGAGCCACGTAGCCCAGTAGTCACTGCGGCCAGCGGGGGAGGTTGAATCCCAGGCTCTGGCACTCAGAGGCCGGTGGAGGGGGTTGAATTGACCCCCTCCAAAAACGTGTGTTGAAGCCCTGACCCTGGGTACCTGTGAGCACTGGAAATGGGGTCTTTGCGAATGATCGAGTTAAGACGAGGTCGGACAGGGAGGGTCCCAAATGCAACGACTGGCACCTTGTAAGGAGGCCACTGACAGCAGGGAGAAGTCGGCCGTGTGACGTCGGAGGCAGAGACTGGAGAGAGGCAGCGGTGAGCCCAGGAACACCACGGGTGGCTGGCAGTGCGGGGCAGGAGGGCCCTCCCCTGGAGGCTTCGGAGGGAGTGTGGCCCTGAGGACACCTTGATCTCAGGCTTGCAGCCCCAGGGCTGGAGGGGCTGCGTTTCTGTGGCTTTAGCTCCCAGTTAATGGCGCTTTGTTATGGCAGCCCCGGGAGACTCACACAGGCGGTGACTGTGGACAGGCCTCCTGACCTCCGGGCCGCAGTTTCCCCACCGGCCCCTGCCACGGGGTAAATAGGTCTGGGGTGGTGCTTAGGCCGGGGGGCTGCCCCAGCTGCCTGCCGTCCTTGCTGTGGCTGACGGGGTCGTCCCGGCTGCAGCTCCAGCCCTGGCTCCTTGAGGCCTCACACCCTTCCTGACATCCACTGGCTGGGCTCTCGGGGCCTCTGGTCACCCCGTGGGTGCTGATTGAATCGGGACAAACACTGTGTGCGGCTCTCGGGGCCTCTGGTCACCCCGTGGGTGCTGACTGAATCGGGACAAACACTGTGTGCGGCTCTCGGGGCCTCTGGTCACCCCGTGGGTGCTGACTGAATCGGGACAAACACTGTGTGTGGCTCTCGGGGCCTCTGGTCACCCCGTGGGTGCTGACTGAATCGGGACAAACACTGTGTGCGGCTCTCGGGGCCTCTGGTCACCCCGTGGGTGCTGACTGAATCGGGACAAACACTGTGTGCGGCTCTCGGGGCCTCTGGTCACCCCGTGGGTGCTGACTGAATCGGGACAAACACTGTGTGCGGCTCTCGGGGCCTCTGGTCACCCCGTGGGTGCTGACTGAATCGGGACAAACACTGTGTGTGGCTCTCGGGGCCTCTGGTCACCCCGTGGGTGCTGACTGAATCGGGACAAACACTGTGTGCGGCTCTCGGGGCCTCTGGTCACCCCGTGGGTGCTGATTGAATCGGGACAAACACTGTGTGCGGCTCTCGGGGCCTCTGGTCACCCCGTGGGTGCTGACTGAATCGGGACAAACACTGTGTGCGGGTAAGGGGTGACTCAAGGCCGGCCAGGCCCAGAGCTGATCCCAGGCCAGGAACAGCAGCAGTGATGGTGTTAGCATCCACCCGTGTCCCTCCCAGGGCCTGGCCGAGGGAGCCGAGGGGACATGTCTGTAGCCTCTGTGACCTGAGTCTGGAGGTCACCGCCTAGTGGTGTGGCACCTGGGAACCTCTGTCACCTGCCTGCACCCAGTGTGTCCTTATGGGGGGCAGCGAGGTGACCGGGTCTCTGTTGGGTGCCCCTGGAAGGCTCAGAGGCAAGGATCTTCAGGCAGAGAGTTTGGGGGTGGCCCCAGGAAACACCCATCATCGAGGGGGTGCTGTGAAGGGAAGAGGTGGGTGCCAATGGGCAGTAGTGAGCAGGTCACCGCTGTGGGCAGACCCCAGGAGGCAGCACCCCAGAGCTGTCCCCACCATAGGGAAGTGGCCGGGCTGTGGTGGCTGCACCCCGGGGCATCGACTCCCCACACTCCCGGCCATTCCCACGCCCAGGCCAGGCCTCCTGTGGTCAGAGACGGCCGGAGTCACGGGGGTTGCAGGAAGTGACCGCAGGCATGGTCAGGGGCAGCCGGCGTCTGCTTCGAGGGCCCGTGCATGGCTTCCCTGCCCCTGCCAGCCTCTGCCATGCGGGTCCCGGGAAATTGGCGCCCAATTCCATGAGCAGCCCTGGGCTCCGGGGCCTCCTATCCCCCAACACTGCCATGTCCGTAGGAGGTGCTGTGGGGGCCTCGGATCCCCCAACGCTGCTGTGTCCGTGGGAGGTGCTGTGGGCAGGGCTGACCCCGGGGCCCAGCTGGTTCCCCTGGCCTGATGCCAGAGAAGGGAAGTGCTGAGTGCTTGAGGGGGGTCAGCAGGGGAAGGGGGTGCAGTCAGGCTCATGGGGTGGCCAGGAGCAGAGACCCCACCCCACTGAAGCACACACACTGGCTGTGTCTGAGGGGAAAGGAGCCCAGGGAGGTGGACAGGGTGGGCAGGGGGTGCCTGTCCCTGGCCTGGACGCCTGGGGGAGCATCTTGCTGTCTTTGGGGCTGGGGACCCCCAAAGCTCACGGTGCCAAGCGTGACCTCCCATACCAGGCAGCAGCGGCTAGAACTGTGAGGGGATGTGCTTGTCCTTTGACGAGGAGTTTGCACCTCATTCAAGTCCCCTACCTGGATCCCTGGCGAGGCATCTGGGGTCCAGCCTGGCAGGGGCCCTGAGTTTGTCTCTGCAGGGGTGTGGCCTCTGGGGCACTGGTCACAGGTGAGCCGGCGTCGGGGCCACAGCCTTCACTCCCATCTGCCTCAGGTCCCAGTTTCCGTACGTCACCCAGCGCCGCGCTTCTCCACCCACGCAGAGCCACGCCCCACCTCTGTGTTCATACTGACTTATTACTGACTCTTCTTGAGTGAGGAATTCTCTCCAAATGCCATTAGGCTTTCAGCTTCCAAATGAAATGAAATGGCTGATGAATCACTAAATTTCAGCATATTAGGAAAGCTGCACCTATTTGCATCTGATGAGCAAAATGCACTTTTTTATTGATTGAAAAGTTGATTGAGGCGAACAAATCAGGGAAAATGGCCCCCTTTTCATTTCCCTCCGAGCAGCAAATTAAGCGACTTAAAAGAGCTTTGAATGAGTCAACAACAAAATGCCCCTAAATGTGGAAATGTGAAGTGCAAACGTTTCCACCTCACTCTTGACGCCCACCGAGGACACAGCCTGCCTCCCGCCCTGGGAAGCTGGGGGCCGTGGATGACCCCAGCCATGTGGACATCCAGCCACATTCCAAAGTCTCCAAGGGGAGATGGGGTCCCCAGCAAGCCTGTCCGGATTAGCCAAGATGAAGGGCTTCAAGAGTCAACAGAGATGGAGCTGCCAGGCGCGGTGGCTCAAGCCTGCCGCCCTAACACTTCGGGAGGCCAAGGCAAGAGGATCACTTGAGCCCAAGAGTTCAAGGCCAGCCTGGGCCACATAGGGAACCCCCCCACCATCTCTAAAAAGATTTTAAAAAATTAGCCAGGTCTGATGGCACCTGTAGTCCCAGCTACTCGGGAGGCTGAGATGGGAGGATCACTTGAGCCCAGGCATTAGAGGCTGCAGTGAGCTATGATCGAGCCACTGTACTCCAGCGACAGGTGAGACTCTGTCTAAAAAATATCTCACAACAACAGAGAGAGAGGGAGGGAGGAGCCTGCACGGGCTGAACTATTTTAGCGTCCTGGGGCTGCTGTAATGCAGGCTTACATCAGAAATTTATTCTTTCCCAGTTCTGGACGCCACAAGTCCAAAATCATGGTGTGGGCAGCACGCGGCACACTCCCTCCGGAGGCCCTGGGGAGGATCCCTCCCTCTTCCAGCTCTGGGGGCTCCACACTCCTGCAGCGGCCAACGCTGCAGTCCCTGCCTCTGTCCTCACAGGGCCTGCTCTGTGCATCTGTCTGTATTCTGCTCTGCTCTGCTGTTCACAGAGGAACACCAGTGATTGACTTGGGACTCAGCCTCAATCCAGGGTGACCTCGTCCCAAGATCCTTAATTACATCTGCAAAGCCCTGTTACCAAGGAAGGTTGCATTCTGAGGTTCTGGGTGGACTTGAATTTTGGGGGCAGGACACTGTCCAGCCCAGTGCCAGGCGCCGCTGTGGGCCAGGCCCTTTGACTCTTGCAAGCCCACGATGGCTACAGAGCTCCAAGGAGGAGGCTTCCTGGAGGAGGTGGCCCAGCTCTTCAGAGAACCAGCATGTCTTCCCCTTGGGTTCTGGGACCCCTTTTAACGATAAGTCCTTTTGGACCACGCTGGTCCCGGCTGAGACCCTGCCGCCTGCCGCGCGCCTTGAGCAGAGGTTAGACAGGCCGCGCACCTCCAAGCTTTGACACGTCCTTCCTCCAAAGGGTGGAGGCCCCACAGGCCCCGCAGGGTGAGTGCAGGTCGGGGATGGGCCGTGGGGTTGGGGCTTGCAGTGTTCTCGGGAGGGGACGGGGCTGGGGGCAACCGAGACGTGCTTCAGTGGGTGAGTGGAGAAGCAACTGGGGGGTTTCCTTCAGCGCTGGAGAGAAATGGGTGATGAAGCCTGGGAAAGGCGTGGGGGTCCGAAGTGCGCACCACGGTGAGAAGGCTGCGCGTGGTTGGATTCCAGCTCCACCGCGTCTGCGAAAGGCTGAGCTGCGCGGGCCGGGGGAGGGTCGGAGGCTGCCGGGGGTTGGGGGATGAAGAGCCGGGGGCAGTTTAGGGCAGCGAATCCACCGCGGAGGCAGGTACTGCAGGCGGTGCGATTCCCACCAGGACCTTTGCCATAGGAACCGCGGGTTTCTGACGGGCAGGAGGCGCCTGAGAGGTCTCCGCGGAACGGCGCGTGCACCTGCGGCCGCGGCGGCGGGTCCGGAAGGAGATGGGCCGCTGGATGGGCTGTTTCCTGAGCTTGGTTCCCGTGGCGGGGTGGCCCCTCGCCCCTGCATTTGGCAGACGTGATGCGGAGCCCGAGGGTGGCTGTTGGCCTGGGGCGGGGAGGGGGCTCTCTAGATCTGGGGTCCCACCTGCTGGGCTTGGGGAGCCCATTTGGCCTTCTCTGATTGGTCCGGGGTTGCAGGTGGGGTCACCTCAGGAAGCTGCTGTATCTGAGGGAACCCGGGCCGCACTCGGGGGACGCTGGGGTTTGACTTCTGGGGCTGGGGGCTGCACGAGTGGGTCGGGGTCTGTCTGTGTTGGGGTCCGCGGCCGCGTGGGGTCTGGATTGGCGTCTGCTTGGCTTGGGGGTCCTCAGCCGCATGCAGTTTGGGTCGCGGTCGGGGGTCTGCGGCCGCGTGGGGTCTGGGTCAGGGTCTGCCTGGCTTGGGGTCTGTCTGGCTTGGGGGTCCTCAGCTGCATGCAGTTTGGGTCGGAGTCAGGGTCTGCAGCTGTGTGGGGTCCGGTTCTCATGGCCCCTGTGCCTGGACTTCGCTCTCCAACCATTTGCTCTGCACGTTTCCCTGGAAAAGGACCTGGGGTTCAGGGTGGTGGAGGTGGACACCCCCTAAAACCCGCCAGCCCTGGTCTGTGATGCCTGGATGGAGGGTCCACAGCCACGCTGGCTCCCAGCCTTTTCCCAGACACCCTGGCCCCTGGAGGCAGTGTCCCCCCGTGGGGCGTGTCGTCCCTGAGCGCCCCACACACCTGCTCCTGGGCATCCTCCTGGGTGATGGTGTGGTGCGGCTCTGCGTCCCCACCCAAACCTCACATGGAAATGGAGTCTGCAGTGTGGCGGTGGGGCGTGACTGCGTAGCAGGGGCAGATTTCTCGTGAATGGCTTGGCCCCGTCCCTCCTGATGCTGTCCTCGAGATTGTGAGTGGCCATTTAAATGTGTCCCGCACCTGCTCTGTCTCTCTCGTTCCCACTCTCGCCATGGGAGACACCTGCTCCCGCTTCGTCTTCCACCATGGTTGGAAGCTTCCTGGGTCTCTCCAGAAGCAGAAGCAGCTATGCTTTCCATATAACCCACAAAGCCTGAGCCAATTAAACTCTTTTCTCTATAAATTACCCAGTCTCAGGTTTTTGTTTTTGTTTTGTTTTGTTTTTGGTGGAGGCGGGGGTGGACAGCGTCTCGCTCTGTCTCCCAGGCTGGAGGCAGTGGGGCGATCTCGGCTCAGTGCACCCTCTGCTCCCGGGTTGAAGCGATTCTCCTGCCTCAGCCTCCTGAGTAGCTGGGATTACACTCATGTGCCACCACGCCTGGCTAACTTTTATATTTTTAGTAGAGACGGGGGTTTCACCATGTTGGCCAGGTGGGTCTCGAACTCTTGACCTTATGATCCCCCCACCCCCCCCCCCCGCCTCGGCCTCCCACAGTGCTGGGATTACAGGTGTGAGCCACTGCGCCCAGTCGCGGGTATTTTCTAGCAGTGCAAGGACAGACCACCGCACCTGGTGAACGCCCCAGACGGCAGTAATGAGGCACACCTGGGGGGTGCCCCTGCGGCCGACACACCTGAAGGTGGTTGGGGTTCCCAGCGAGGGAATCTGGGAGGAGCCAACTGGAGACCCAAGTCCTCTCTATGAGAAACGTGTGAGCCCTGGCCCGGCCTGTGGAACCCGGGCCATGCTGGGGATTGGGACCCTTTGTTTTGGGTTCAATGGAGGCTGCGGGTGGAGGTTGTTGGGGGAGGGTGCTAAGTGAAAATGCTGTAGGAAGGGCGTGCTTCTTGCGGGGGTTGTGGTTGTAGTTTTGCAGTGGTTGTGGTTTTGTGGAGGTTGTGGTTTTGTGGAGGTTGTGGTTGTGGTTTTTGCAGTGGTTGTGGTTTTTGCAGTGGTTGTGTTTTTGTGGAGGTTGTGGTTTTGTGGAGGTTGTGGTTGTGTTTTTGTGGAGGTTGTGGTTGTGTTTTTGTGGAGGTTGTGGTTTTTGCAATGGTTGTGGTTGTGGTTTTTGCAGTGGTTGTGGTTTTGTGGAGGTTGTGGTTGTGGTTTTTGCAGTGGTTGTGGTTTTGTGGAGCTTGTGGTTGTGGTTTTGTGGTGGTTGTGGTTGTGGTTTTGTGGAGGTTGTGGTTGTGGTTTTTGCAGTGGTTGTGGTTGTGTTTTTGTGGAGGTTGTGGTTTTTGTGGAGGTTGTGGTTGTGGTTTTGTGGTGGTTGTGGTTGTGTTTTTGTGAAGGTTGTGGTTTTGTGGAGGTTGTGGTTGCGATTTTTGCGGTGGTTGTGATTGTGGTTTTGTGGAGGTTGTGGTTGTGTTTTTGTGGAGGTTGTGGTTGTGGTTTTTGCAGTGGTTGTGTTTTTGTGGAGGTTGTGGTTTTTGCAGTGGTTGTGGTTGTGGTTTTGTGGAGGTTGTGGTTGTGGTTTTGTGGAGGTTGTGGTTGTGTTTTGTGGAGGTTGTGCTTGTGGTTTTGTGGAGGTTGTGCTTGTGGTTTTTGCAGTGGTTGTGGTTGTGTTTTTGTGGAGGTTGTGGTTGTGGTTTTTGTGGTGGTTGCGATTTTTGCACCGGTTGTAGTTCTCCCACCCCACCTGCTGCCGCTGGACCCTCTCCCCTGTGTGTAGCCCCCGCTAGGACCCCATGTCTGGATCCTGGCTCTGGGTCTCTTCTCCGGCCTCATGAGACTGGCGCCATCTCCACTGGAGCTGATAGGCGTTCGGCACAGCTACCCCCAGCTCCCTCTGTCTCTGGACGAGTTGGTGGCTGCTCCTGCGCAGGAATGCCCACGGCCTTTGGCGTCACACAGGGTCTGGATCCTGGCTGTGACCCCTCCCCCAGTGACTTCCTGTGGGACTGATGACCAGAGAGGGGGCCTGTCGTCCCTGCAATGCCCCTCCCACCATCAGCCACACTGAGTTCTGGGCAGGAGTCCCCTGGCCTTGGTCCCACCCACCCCAGGAGGATCCAGTGAGTCCCGTCTCCACCTGGGACACCACAGAGGTCAAGCCCAGCACTGTGAGGCTCAGTGGCTGCCGGGAGCCATGGCAACTCCGCAGGGATGGTCCTCGGTCCCCTCTCCAGGGACCCCACCCTAGCTGTGACCTGTCCCACGGCACCTGTACCGTGACACCCTCCTTGCTGTCCATGTGGCTATGAGGGCTGCCCTTTGCACATCCATTCCCCAGCCCCAGCCCTAAAGCAGTGCTGGGCTCGCCAGGCCCCTCTGTGGATGCCGCCGCTGTCTGTGCGGTGGGATGTTAATAGTCTCCACGTCATGTGGCTGTTAATTTTGGAAGCTCGCCTCCTTCTTCCTCCCCCTGCTACGGTCCTGCCTTCACACCCCGCTGCCTGAGTCAGTGCCCACGGCTGCACCAGATGCTAGGTTTGGCCCCAGCTGAGGGGCTGGTGTCCCGCACGCAGGCAGGGGGCCTGGTAATGGGGCTCTACCATCTGCGTGAATGGCCTTGCTGCTTCCCCCTGCCCTGCCCAGCACAGGCTGAGTCCACAGCCCAGACAGCAGTGCCCTGAGAGCTGCCTGGCACACCCCGGGAAGAGGATGAATCTTGCCATATGGGGAGCCTTTGGCCCCGAGAGCTGCCTGGCACACCCCGGGAAGAGGGTGAATCTCGCCGTATGGGGAGCCTTTGGCAGGAGTGGGGCTGCCTGGCACACCCCGGGAAGAGGGTGAATCTCGCTGTATGGGGAGCCTTTGGCAGGAGTGGGGCTGCCTGGTGACCGCGGGAAGCACCTCCTGGGATGAACCAGGGCCCTGCCAAAGCTGAGGCTGGGCCGGGACTCCCGGGGCCTCATTGTCTGGTATGAGGCGGGTCCCAGCTGGGCTGCAGCAGGGGCCAGGAGGCACCTGCATCTGTCCTGATGTCCCTCCTCACACCTGCAGAGCCCCTCCACTCACTGGAAAGCAGGGTGTCGTGGGTGGGCCCCGGCCTGAGCATCCAGAGACTCAGCTCCAAGCCAAGCCCTTTACCCTCTCTGAGCCTCAGTTTCCCCATCTTCAAATGAGGATGCCCAAGGAGAGCAGGCCCCGCCCCCCAGCTGGGCCTATCAGAGTGCACAGAGGTGCCCAGGCGAGCAGGCCCTGTCCCCCAGCTGGGCCTATCAGAGTGCACAGAGGTGCCCAGGCGAGCAGGCCCCGCCCCCCAGCTGGGCCTATCAGAGCGCTGGCACAGGCCTGAGGCCTCACCTGGGTGGTATAACCTGCTGGCGGAGGAAAGAGCTGCCCTAGCCCAGGTGGGACTGGGGGATCCCCATGATCCCCCAGGAGTGTGGGGGTCTTGTGTGGGGGTCTCTTACCAGCTCCAGATGCCAAGTTTCCAGGGCATATTCACTCAAATTCCTCATCCTCACCTTCCCCCAAGTGCAGGCCCGGCGGTGGCCTCTACGTGGGGCTGGGAGGGAGCAGGTCTTTGGTGCTCATGGGACGTCACTCCACACTGGGCACTGGTCCAGGTGCCAGGGGACAGACCGGGCAATACAGCGGGTTGTGTGGGTGAGGGCCTCAGCACTGCCCCTGCCTCCCATCCTGAAGGCTGGAGTAGCCTGGGAAGCTGCATTTTAATGAGCACCCCATTTTAACAGAGTGCCCACTGAAGCTGGAGACCACGGCCAGGAGGGTCAGCCACCCCCAGGGCCCCAGGGGCGGGACTCAGGCCCCTGCAGAAGGCCCCATCCTTGAAACCCTTTGAAGGTCTCCCTGTTTTTCTCTGGACCCCGGGCCATGCTCTGCCCTTGGCAGCTGCAGCCTGCATCTCACTCCAGATGCCTTGGTGGGAAGCCCCTGCTGCCAGGTCCCCAGGCTGGAATCCGCAGGACGTCGGGGCACCCTGTGCTCTTGGGGACACTCTGCGGTAGCTCCCTGAGGAGCTCAGACACCAGGACACCCTCCCAGCCCAGTCCCAGCGACACATGCCTGCAGCGCCTGCGCCAGTGTCTTTCTTCTCCTGTCGGGAGGCTGGTGACCCGCTGTGCTGCCCCGGTGGGGAGCTCATCTCTGACCTCCTGTCTGGCGGGCTGTGCTGCACCAGCCAGGGCCGGGAGGTGCACGTGGACCCGTGTTTATTGGAATCCTGCTGTGATCAGACCCGGGGGTGAAGTTGAGACCCGCCAGGCCCTGTGGCCTCCTGTGAGCATCTGCAGGCTGTTGGGGGCAGGGTCGGTGGAACAAGTGTGGGGCGGCCGGGGCTTCCCGGAGGAAGCATTGCTTGAGCTGCCAGGGGAGTTACCTGCAGAAAGGGAGGTGGGGTATACCAGGCAGGGGGGCAGCCAGGGCAAAGGCCTGATGCTCAGAGGGTGACAGGGGGCAGCAGGGCCCTTTGGAGGAGTGGAGGGAGGGCCCTGTTGGCTGCAGGGCAGAGCGCCCCACACTCCTCCTGGCCACCACCCCCAGGGCCCAGCCCAGTCCGGGGACTAAGACGAGAGGCCTCTGGGGTGTTCCAGGTGAGCTGGAGTCAGCCTCTGTTGCTTTTGAATAATTACAGGGGAGCCTGAGCCCAGTGACCAAGCCTCTGCCTGGTGGGGGAGGGGCACGGGCTTTGTGTCCGGGAGCTGCTGGCCTTAGCCTCAGGAGAGGGGGTGTCAGGGGCCGTGGGACAGGTCACAGTGAGGGTGGGGTCCCTGGAGAGGGGTCTGAGGACCGTCCCTGCTGAGTCCATCCACCTACCATCAGTTGCCATGGCTCCCGGCAGCCCCTAATCCTCACGGTGCTGGGCTTGACCTCTGCAGCGTCCCAGGTGGGCATGACCTCATTTGATCCTCCTGGGGTGGGTGGGACTGAGGCCAGGGGACTCCTGCCCAGAACTCAGGGTGGCCGATGTGGGGAGGGGCAGTGCGGGGCTGACAGGTCCCCTCTCTGGCCATCAGGCCCCCAGGAGTGCCCAGGTGCTTGGAGGTGGGGGGTGTCCCGGCTTGATGTTGGGGATGTGAGTAAATCCAGCGCCTGCCCACCCACAGGGCTGAGCTCCCACTGGGCACTGGGCCCTGACTCTCACACTGGACCCTGCACCCCTGGGGCATCCAGCGATTCCAGAACAGTGGGACCCCAGAGGCTTCTCAGGGAGCCCCAGAACATGACGGATGGGGGCCCAGGTGCGAGGCAGTGGGAGCTGGAGGAACACAGCCGGGAGCTGAGGGGGGAACCGTGAGAATGGCAGGCAGAGGCTGAGGGAAGGGGCAGCAGATGGAGATGGGGGAGGAGTTAAGGGTCACGAAGCGGTTCTCAGAGGATCTGCCTTGGGAAGCCACTGCTGTGGGAGGGTGAGAGGGATAGAGCCCAGGTACCTCCAGAGAGGATGGAAAGGCTTATGGGGCGGATTCTGGGCAGGGGCCCTGGGACCAGCCTGCAGCCTCCCCTGAGGGCCTGGCCATGGCCACAGGCTGGGCAGGAGGGGAGGGGACCTTGGGGCCGGGTGCTGTGGTCCTCTAAGCACTCTTGCTCGATGATAAACGTAATACTTGCTCCTTGTAGAACATGTGGAAATACTGAAACGCTTAAAGGAGAGAACATGGTACCGGTACCCGGCCTTCAAGGGAGCTGCTGGCGCCTGTTCAACAGGAGCCTGGCCAGCGGGAGCTGACTCCACCTGTGAACAGACAGCAGGCGGCTGCTCCCATGTCCCCCCAGGGAGGGGCCTGGGGCCTTCCGAGTTCTGCTGTCACCTGGGGGCGCCTCACTTCATTCAGCCAGTGGCGGGGCTCCCTGGGTCGGCGCGGGGACAGGGGAGGGGGCTGGGGGACCTCCTGGTGGGAAAATGTCCGGTGATCCCCAGCCTCTGCGCTCAGCAGGAGGAGGCACTCAATCCTGCTTGTTACAACCAGCGGTGCTCACGGCGGGCCTGGGGATCAGCATCCCGGGAGCTTGTCAGGAATGCAGATTCCCAGGCCCTCACTGCCTGGGGAGTCGGGGGCCCAGCTCGAGGCCCAGGAATCTGCTTTGAGGACCCAGGTGACTCCGCTGCCTGCTTGAGAACCCCGCCTTAGATGAGGGACTAAGGTGTACTCATGGATTCATTTCAGGGGAAATAACTTAGCAGGTAGTCTACGTTTAAATATGTGTAGGATCCGCAAATAAGGCATGGATAAAACCCGAATGGAGTGTCCTGGAAATCCCACAACCACGGACCCCCTCTCGCTGGGACTGCCTGCCACCACCCCCCCCCCCAGCCTCCACACACCCACTTCTCTCCACAACCCCAGCCCACCCCTCAGAGACGTCTGCAGAGCCCCTGACCCTCTCCCCTTGAACAAGGACCCTCCAACCTCTTCAGACTCTCCACGAGGGACCCCCTGGACTCCTGCTGGCGTCAGGACCCCCACCCCAAGCTGGAGTCTACCGCAGAGCAGACAGCAAGAAAATAGGGTGGGGGCGCAGGCGATCATGGGGTCACTGCCAGTGGGGCCAGGGCTGTGGGCGAGTGCGCGAGGGTTCCCGGAGGCCAGACGTGGGACCCGGGAGTCGAGCAGGTGAAGTGGCCCTGCCCCGCCCCCACCAGGCACTGGCCCCGCCCCCGCCTCGCCCCGCCCCCTCCCAGCCGGCGCCAGAGATCCCGGAGCCAGCGCCGCGCGCGCGGACATCGAGGCTCCCCCGGCCAGAGGGCGCCGCCGCCCAGGTGAGTGCCGCCCGCCCCTGTCCCCCTCCCGCGCGGGCACCCCCTGCCCTCGGCTGTTATCCCTGCTGGGGGTCTCACCCTGTGTGCGCAGCCCCGGCCCGGGGTCCCGCCGTGCGCCCCCAGCCCGCTGCACGCACTGTCCCCCACGCGCCCGCCGCACACCCGCGGGGCTCTCCTGCCGCCGCCGGGGGTCCCTCCCCTCCCGTTCCATCCACTCCCAGCAGCTCCATCCCTCCCATCTCCTGACCCCACCCCACACCTCACCATCTGCAGGCGCCCCGTGTGCCAGGGTCAGCCCAGAAGCCACAGGGGACCCAGATGGCCCCACTCTGCCCACCGCGCCGCTCCCGGCCTCTCCTCCCCATGACTGGGGCCACAGCGGGCTGGCCCCTGGAGCTGGAGGAGGGTGGGTAGGGCTGGGGAGGGCTCGGAGCCTGGGGCTGGGAGCTGGGAGTGGCACTCAGGCCACAGGGAACCACTGGGCCACGGAAGGAGGGTCCCAGGGTGCCCATGGCACCCAGCGAGGGGAGGATCTGCAATTTGGGTACGGGGGGAGGCAACTGGTGCCTGTGCCCAGCTGGGTCGGTGAGCTCCTGGAAGGCAGCAGGCAGAGGCCAGCACCCAGGGGCCCTGTGACCTGGCACCCACAGATGGGTTCCCTGAAACCCAAGACTGGGGAGGCAGGGGTGCCACCCCGTCCACTGCGAACAGAGCCCCCTCCTGTCCAAGGCACCGCATGTACCTGGAATCCTCCCGGCGTCTTCACCCTCCCCAGAATAGAGAACACGCCACTGGGGTGTGTGCCCTTGGCCCTCCTCCCCCACCCCAGACCCACCCACGTGCCCGACCTGCTGTCCCCGTCCTGCCAGCCCACCTGGGGCCCCCTCAAGGGCGAGAGAGCAGAGTGCATGGTGACAGAAGTTGGGGATGGTTCCAGCGAGGCTGAGCCCTTTCTGAAGGGCGTGATTCTGAGCGATGTAGGTGGGGACTGCCAGAGCCTCCTGGGCAGAAACTGGTCGATAGCACCAAGGACAGGGGCCTGGCGTTGATTTCCAGAGCGAGACCCAGCGGGGCTCCCAGGAGGTGCCTGGTGTGGAGGGTGCCCTGAGAAGCGTTCGTGGAGCATGCAGGACCTCTGCTGCTGCTGCTCCAGGCTGGCCCACACCTGCCTCAGTTTCCCTCTCCTGGGGAGGGTACGTGCCCCTGGCCACAGGCTGCCGCAGGGACAGGTGGAGTGTATGTGGGGGACAGGCGGGGGTGCCATTGGCTGCACTCACAGAGCTGCACCCCAAGGGGGCAGTGGCCTTCCACCAGCCCACCCTTACGACAGAGGAAACAGGTCAGAACGCTTGTCCTGGGAGCACAGGCCTGGCTCGGAGGCCTTTGGAGGGGCTGGGGCCTGTAGTCTTAGCTAAGGTGTCCCCCCATGTTTGCCCCCGCCCAGCACACATTGGAGGAGCCCGGGTGGGTCTGCAGCCTCTCCAGGGTGGGGCGTGGGCCCCAGCCGTGTGAGCTGCTGCCTCCCCGAGCAGCAGGTTCCGCAGCCCCTCTAAGCTGCAGCTGCATCGCTGTCCCCCGTGAAGGAGCCGGCTCCCCGACCTCGTGCTGGGCTAACCTGGAAGGGGTTGGCAGGGTGCAGGCTAGACCTCCACCCAGTCATGGAGGACTTGGTGCTGAAGCTCCGCCTCTGGTCCCAGGCCCCTGTGAAGACTGCCCCCTTCTCCGAGGAGCCCAATGGCCTCCTGGATGCTGGGGAAACGCTGGGCTGCTTAGGGCAGCTTGTGGGAGCAATCATTGAGTGCCCAGTGTATGCCAGACCCACTGTGGCCCCCGTCGTGGGGAGGTGAGGCCAGGAGCGGTGCAGTGGGCAGACTGGGGCCATCTGGGTCCCCTGTGGCTCCTGGGCTGACCCTGGCACACCGGGCACCTGCAGATGGTGAGCTGTGGGGTGGAGGCAGGAGATGGGAGGGATGGATGCTGCTGGGAGTGGATGCACACAGCACCCTGCACACAGAAGCTCACTCAATTTCATCTGCTCAGGGACCCTACAGTTTGCAGGAGTTGCCTATCCCAGAAGCTGGGCTCAGAGAAGCCCGTGACTTACCCCAGACCACGCAGCCTGTGTGGGGAGTGGGCAGGGGCCAGGGTCTCTCCCAGTGCCATGTCAGGCTGAGCAGATCCCTTCGTGGCCAAGGGCTCGGAATCGGAAAGCTCCTAATGCTGGCTCCCCCTCCAGTGAATCCCCCACCCACAAGGGACAGGGCCACTGGGACAATTCCCCGTGAGTGCGTAATTTTATGATTCAGAAGATGACTGCTTCCAAATAATGGCTCTCGCAGAATTATGTTCCAAGAGTTAGGTACAGCAATAATGGTCTATTTTTGTCCTTTGCTGCTCTGAAGTCTAACTCCGGAGGTGGAGCACTGGGGGCAGCAGAGCTGGGGACCTGGCAGCCTGTGGAGGTCCCTCACTGGGCTCTGGGCATGGGAGTGGCCTTGGAGGAGCCCTGAGGCTCCTCTGCAGCTACAAAGACAGGGGTTTGATTTTAGCTGCTTGGGAGGCTGAAGCAGGAGGATCGCTTGAGCACAGGTGGAGGCTGCAGTGAGCTGTGATCACAGCACCACTGAAATCCAGCTTGGGCAACAGAGCAAGACCCCATCTCAAAAACAAAAAATCAAACAGGCATTTGGGAACCACATGTGCTGGGGACCCAGGGCCTGTGTTGGAGATGGACCGGAGCCCGACAGCCGCCCTCTCCCTGCCCCACCATCGGTGGCTCCTCTGTCCCCTCCACCTGACCTCCTTGGTACAGAGGAATGGGCCGAAAGTGCCTCCCCAGGGAGGGCTGCAGCTCAGAGGCCTCTGCACCTGGGCCACCATCCCATCCACCCGGACTCCCACGCAGCCTGCGGGCTGTCTCCAGACCACTGTCCTTCCGGAATGCATGCTCCACAGGCAGCCAGAGGGAGCCGCAAACATGGTGTGTTGGATTTCTGTGCTGGTCCCTGGGGAGCGGAGAGCCACCGGCCCCTCCCCCTCCCTCTCCCTCTCTCTCTCTCCCCCCACCCTGTCTTTCTCTCTCCCTCCCCACCTCCCTCTCCCTCCCTCCCTCTCTCCCCCTACCCTTTGTCTCTCTCTCTCCCCACTCCCTCTCCCTCTCTCTCTCCCCCCACCCTGTCTTTCTCTCTCCCTCCCCACCTCCCCCTCCCCCTCCCTCTCCCTCTCTCCCTCTCTCCTCCCCTCTCCCCCCCTCCCGCTCCCTCCCACTCTCCCTCTCTCTTCCCCGCCTCCCCATCCCTCTCCCTCTCCCTCCTCTCTCTCTCCCCCTACCCTGTCTTTCTCTCTCCCTCCCCGCCTCCCCCTCCCACTCCCCCACCTCTCCCTCCTCTCTCTCTCCCCCTACCCTGTCTTTCTCTCTCCCTCCCCACCTCCCCTCTTCTCCCACCCCCGGGGTCTGCATGGAGGCCACTGCTCCGTTCCTGCTGAGGATTCTGCTGCGCTCCGGCTCCTGCCTGTGGGAATCCGTCCTGTCTCTCTGGCTGGTGGTGTCCCTGCCCAGATGCCGCACGTTGATGGGGATGCTCTTTCATTCCTTTATGCTGCTTGGGACAGGTGCGCTCCCAGACGGGATCCCCTGCCGACCCCACAGAGCCCTCTCTGGACCTTCTGCCAGAACCCTGCTCCAGTGAATCTTTCAACCCTCTTCCCATTCACCGATTCTCTCTTCAGCGCTGTCCACACTGGAGTTGGTACTGACCACTTTTGTAGTGTTTTTTTCCACTTAAATGATTGTATTTTTTACATCTAGGATTTGCAATTTTTAAAAATAGATGCCTGTTCATTTTACGTCTTAGACAGAAGCCAAATGTATTTCCTAACATTTTATCCATGCTGTCTCTGGATCCTGCACATATTTAAACATAGCCTGAGCGCACCTGTTTGCTTGTTATTTTTATCTCCCCGAGATGGATCCACGGGTCCACTGGCCCTGTTGATTTTCTGAGTCGTATTTCTTAGTGTGTTTGGGCCACGTGAGCTTGGGGATGTTGATTTCTAGGTTTGTTGGGGACAGAGGGCTTTCTCTTTGTGCTGTCAGCCTTGTGTTCTGGGCTCCCCCTTCCCCAGCTCTCCTTTCCTTGTCTACCAGATTTCAGTGGCCTTGGCCCAGCCCCGCAGCCCCCAGCCAGGATTGTGGCCTTTCCTGGCAGCTGCTGGGGTCGTCCTGTGCTCTGAGGTGCCTCAGGGGTCAGGGCCGGTCAGCTGAGCAGGCCCAGGGCTCCAGACGGCACATGCTGGGGTCACCACGGCCAGCTCCACCCCTGCTCAGGCCGGGGTCCCCCAGGGAGGGGCTTGTCCCTGGTCTGGATCCTGGGGGGCACTTTGATTCTCTGCTGGCCACACCCAGAGTCACACAGCTCCAGGGTCAACCCGAACGTCCAGCCTTCCTCCGCCCCACTTGTCAGGGGAGGCATTGATCTTCTTTTTGAGACAGGGTCTTGCTCAGTCACCCAGGCTGGCGTGCAGTGGTGCAATCACAGTTCACTGCAGCCTCAACCTCCTGGGCTCAAATGATCCTCCCGACTCAGCCTCCTCAGTGGCTAGGACTACAGGCGCCCGCCACCACACTTGGCTAATTTTTGTATTTTTTGTAGAGACGGGGGTCTCACCATGTTGCCCAGGCTGGTCTCGAACTCCTGACCTCAGGTGATCCACCTGCCTCAGCCTCCCACAGTACTGGGATGATGGGCTTGAGCCACCGCACCCAGCTGGAGTATCATTTTTATGAATGATTTCAAACACGCAGAAAAATACAAAAACAATGTACGAGGTACACACGTGCCCATGGCCTTGAACCCACAGATGTCACCATTCCCAGCCCACCCTTCTCCATGGACACCCTGGCTGAAGCCTCCCCTCCCTCCCCTCCCCTAAGTCTCCCCTGTTCTCTCTCTGGGCCACAGTGGGGGGTTCCAGGGCCTGGGAGGGGGCTTCAAGCTCCGATGGGACTGGGCAGTGTCAGGTGACTGGAACCCCCACACGCTGTGCCTCTGACCCGCCCACACCCCCCACCCCGGCTTCTCCTCCGGGCTGCAGGGTGTGCAGCCCCCGCCCCCAGTCCCCCCTCCTTCACCCTGTGTGACTCCTGGGGCTCCGTGTGACCGCTCTGTGTGGTTTGTGTGTTTGCTTCTCTGCAGCCGCCCCGTGGGGAGGGCAGTGTCTGCCTGGCCCTGTGCTGTGCCCCCACCTGGGTTTACAGATGTCTGTCATTGCTGCGGGGGTGACGGTCCCTGCGCTGGCCTGAAGAGAGGTCCAGGGGCCGATGGGCAGCGTGCACCCCGGTGAAAGCCCCTCGACGCTGCGGTGGCGACACCACGTCCAGCCACTTCTTGGGTCGTCCTAGCCAGGCGCCATTCATCCCAGGCGGACAGGGGGCCGACCACCACTGCCACCTCTCTCTCCACTGCCACCTCTCCCTGTGTGTCCCAGGAGGTGCCACCTGCTGGGCCTCGGCCCCTTACCTGGGAGACGAGGGCAGCAGCACTGCAGGGCAGGCTCTGAGGGGCTTCGGGGAGACGACTCCAGGATGCTGCGGCCAGGCCAGGCACCACCTGGGTGCAGGGGCGGCCACAGGGCAGCCGTCACCGTATCGACAGCAGCCGTCCGTCTGGGCTCCCGGGGCCACCTGCCCGCCGCTCCTTCCTCTCCTGGCTTATTTTCCAAACAATTTGCTTAATGTGATTCCCGGCCTCGCTGAACATGACTAATCGTGTTTACCCGGTGATTCCGCGCCTCCTGGCAGGCGGGGCTGGGGCCCAGGAGGAAGGAATGCCTGCATGTGCCGGTTCAGGGACTCACCACCCTGGCGTCCTCCCTTCTTCTCTTGCAGAGCCCGACGCACCCCCGGGCTGCCGCCATGGAGCCCCTGTTCCCAGCCTCCACGCCCAGCTGGAACGCCTCCTCCCCGGGGGCTGCCTCCGGAGGCGGTGACAACAGGACGCTGGTGGGGCCGGCGCCCTCGGCGGGGGCCCGGGCGGTGCTGGTGCCCGTGCTGTACCTGCTGGTGTGCGCGGCCGGGCTGGGCGGGAACACGCTGGTCATCTACGTGGTGCTGCGCTTCGCCAAGATGAAGACCGTCACCAACATCTACATCCTCAACCTGGCGGTGGCCGACGTCCTGTACATGCTGGGGCTGCCTTTCCTGGCCACGCAGAACGCCGCGTCCTTCTGGCCCTTCGGCCCCGTCCTGTGCCGCCTGGTCATGACGCTGGACGGCGTCAACCAGTTCACCAGTGTCTTCTGCCTGACAGTCATGAGCGTGGACCGCTACCTGGCGGTGGTGCACCCGCTGAGCTCCGCCCGCTGGCGCCGCCCGCGTGTGGCCAAGCTGGCGAGCGCCGCGGCCTGGGCCCTGTCCCTGTGCATGTCGCTGCCGCTCCTGGTGTTTGCGGACGTGCAGGAGGGCGGCACCTGCAACGCCAGCTGGCCGGAGCCCGTGGGGCTGTGGGGCGCCGTCTTCATCATCTACACGGCCGTGCTGGGCTTCTTTGCACCGCTGCTGGTCATCTGCCTGTGCTACCTGCTCATCGTGGTGAAGGTGAGGGCAGCGGGCGTGCGCGTGGGCTGCGTGCGGCGGCGCTCGGAGCGGAAGGTGACGCGCATGGTGTTGGTGGTGGTGCTGGTGTTTGCGGGATGTTGGCTGCCCTTCTTCACCGTCAACATCGTCAACCTGGCCGTGGCGCTGCCCCAGGAGCCCGCCTCCGCCAGCCTCTACTTCTTCGTGGTCATCCTCTCCTACGCCAACAGCTGCGCCAACCCCGTCCTCTACGGCTTCCTCTCCGACAACTTCCGCCAGAGCTTCCAGAAGGTTCTGTGCCTCCGCAAGGGCTCTGGCGCCAAGGACGCTGACGCCACGGAGCCGCGGCCAGACAGGAGCCGGCAGCAGCAGGAGGCCGCGCCGCCCGCGCGCCGCACCGAAGCCAACGGGCTTATGCAGACCAGCAAGCTGTGAGAGTCCAGGCGGGGGGTGGGCGGCCCCGTGTCACCCCCAGGAGCGGGGATTGCACTGCGGTGACCCCCACCCGTGACCTGCCAGCTCCCCAGCGGTGGTGTGAGGACAGAGCTGGCTGAAGCCAGGCTGGGGTGGACACAGGGCAGTAGGCTCCCCACAGTGACCGACCACCCCCTCTAGCCGTCTGCCACACGGCGGGGGCTCCCGGGAGGTGGGGGAGGTGGCCAGGCCTGTGGGGGGCTCCGCCGTGCCGTGCAAGTGCTCAGGGCCACCTCACCCTCCGTCCGGACCCAGCCCATGCCGGCCTTCCCTCTGGGGAGCGACTTTTCCAGAAGGCCGGCCAGGCGAGAGGGTCTTCCTGACTGCAGAGCTGACCTGCGTGGCCCACCAGCTGTGTGTGCCCTCAGGTCAGCTCCGAGCCACCGGGTCCACGTACGAGGCTGCTCTGCTAAATTAAAGACACCCGAAAGCGCTTGACTCAAGTCCCCGGAGTGCCTGGCCCGGGCCCCAGCCCCTCGCTTGCCCTGCACTGTGTGGACTCTGGGGATGCAGGTGTAAGGGGAGTGTGGCTGAGCGGCCCCGGGTCATCCAGGGTCACACCTGTCCTGGGGGCCCCACCCTGCTGCCCGACACCCCCCACGGGATGCTGCGGGCGGCAGTTGCTGTCTGAGAGAGGGGAGTGGGGGTGCTTGGGTGCTGGCCCAGCCAGGGGTGAGGTGGGGAGGCGGCTGGTGCAGAGGAGAGCCGGGGGCTGAGGTTGGGGTGGAGGCTCCAGCCCTCCAGGCCCCCATCTGGGGGTGCAGATGGCTGTGCTATGCTGAGATTGGTTCTGTCTGGAGGGGTCCAGTATGGGGTCCCTGGTGGCACTAGGGAGAGGCGCTCCTGCTGGAGGAGGACCTGAGGGTCAGGGGCTGGAGAGGACAGGGAACCTGCGGCCGTCTCTTCTGCTTTGGGGCAGGGGCTCTGGCCTGGGAGAGGGAACAGGGACAGGAGCAGAGGACGGTCATCCAGGCGCAGCGGGGAGCTGCTCCCCAGGCCACAGCAGATAGCACTGCTGAGAGGCGGCGGCAACGTGGGCGACGCAAATGGCAGGCCCTGGGAATCCCGCCGCCCCCCACCTAGAATTGTCCCACCTCCCCCACCCCAAACACCAGCTTTTCCTGGCGCCCCAGGCCCAGAATGTGGGCCCAGAGAGCCTTGCTGGGGTCTCTGGGGCACGTTGGCCTCGCTCTGAGGCTGGAAGGAGAAGGACCAGGGTGCGGCATCGCTCGGCCCCAGGGACCCCTCTGCCCTGCCCAGCACTGGCCCCAACCCGTGCTCCCGCCGTCTGCCCAGAGCAGGACCTCATCCTCCCGGAGGGCACAGGGAGCGGCTGAGCGGGCACAGATCCTGGCAGGCGAAAGGCCCAGGCTGAGGCCAGGCCTGGGAAACATCCGAGCAGTGAGGACACGCGTGTTTGACAACTGCTCCCCTGAATAAATGCGAGGATAAATGTTTGATTCTTTCCCCGAGCAAATATTGTCCCTGGAGCCGAGTGCAGCCAGTGCAGACAGAGTGAGCGGAGCCTGGGCTCCCCCGAGGCCCAACATAGGGCCCGGCCCCGGCCCCAGCCCTGCTGAGCCAGACAAGGCCGGGATGGGGGCGGCCAAATGCCCAGCAGGAAGCAGGAGGCGTGGAGTTAGTGAACAGGGTGAAAAATGATGGAAGCTGCCCGGGGTCTTAGGCTGGAGCTGCCCCTCACGGCTTCTTGACAGCTCTGGGCGGGGCAGGGTGGGCTTCTGCAGGGGGTCCACAAAGCTCTGCCTCTTGAGTCACCAAAGAGGGGTGCATCCAGGGTGCACTGGGGGAAACCGAGGCCCGTTCACACTGCAGCACCCCCCTCGACCTGCCTCCCCAGGGATTTGGGTGCCATGTTCATCCTCTCAGAAGGCTTTGGGGACCGAGCAGATGGCTCGGAAATCCCTGCCAAGATCAATTTCTCCAATTGATTTGACGCCGGGCGCTCTCCCTGCAGGGCCGGCAGCCACGCGGGGCAGACAGAGGCGCCAGCGCCCTCACTCTCGGGTGAAGATGCCCTTGACCCCCAGCCCATTCAACCCGGCCACAAGCCTCGGGCCACCCTGCTCCCCGCCTCGTCCAGCCTGAAGCCCCCAGGACCCCGGTCCCTGTCCGTGCCAGGCCCCAGCCTCACGGCCCTGCCGAGCTGCCCAGTCTGGTCCTGGCCACCCACAGCCCACATCTGTGCCTTTGGTCATAGCCTCGTCCCCATCAGGTGCACACGCTCCCTGCCACGCACAGCCTCCTCTTCCCTTGGCCCCCCCAGGACCCTGCCACACTGACCTTCTGGGGATGGTGGGCTCGTGACGGCAGCCCCACAGCTGGGCCTGGGACTTACTGCCCTTGACCCCCTGGGCTGGCTGAGCCCTGAACACGTGTCTCCATCGGACAAACACGCCTGCAGGGCACCAGCATGGGGCTGGGTTGTGGGATTAAGGTTGAACCAGAAGAGCATTCCAGGCAGAGGGAACAGCCTATGGGAAGGCTCAGAGGCAAAGGGGCCCGGGGGGTTAGCTGTGGGGGTCAATTCAGAGAGAGGAGCAGATCCAGGCCCCCCAAGTTCTGCCCCCATGCTGCCCCCGGGAAGGACGAAGCTGTGCTCACTCCAGGTTGAGAGAGGAGACTGGATGAGAGGCGGGAAGAGGCACACACAGGGAGTGTGTGGAGGCTGTGAGTCATCCAGGAGAACACGCAGCGGCCTGGCCCGGGGCCGGGGCCCCAGGGGTGCTCACGAGGCAGAGGCAGCCCCTGGTCAGGCCTGGAGAAGGGGGCAGTGGCACCTGGCTGGTTCCTGCTTGGAGCCCGTGGGAGGACAAGGCCCCAGGGTCTGATGGCCTCGGTGGGCTGAGAGGGCTGAAGATGTCTGGGGAGGTCCCAGGCAGCCCATGGACTAGGCTGGGCAGAGCCAGGGGGAAGAGGACAAGGCCCGGATGCCCCCAGGGCACCAGCGTGAAAGGCCGGGTAGGGGTCAGATGAGTGTCTGGAAGGAGCATGGGCCTTGGGCCCCTACATCCTCACCTCCTGGGGCAGTGGGGGCCTGTGGGTGGCAGGGGATGCAGAGCCGAGACCCCTCGCAGGCCACCCGAGAACCTGGTGGGGGGGGCGCGGCGCAGAGCAAACATCCTGGGCGGGGTGGCTTCCCGGCCTGCGCGCATCACTGGGTTTTATTGGCTCTGGGCTCCAGCGACTCCAGTGACCTTGCTCAGGAAACACGCCGGGGCAGGACGAGGAGGGCGGGAGGGATCTGTTTGCCTGGCAGAGCGGGTGTGGGGAAGACGGGGCGAAGGTGAAGCAGCCCCCACAGGCAGGGGGAGGTGTCGTTAGCCCCACAGTGAGGGAAACTGCGGCCGGGCCGTCGTGAAGGCTGACAGACCCCGGCGGGCCGACCCTCGTCCCAGCCCAGCCCCATCAGCAGGGGTGCCCTGGGGCGGGATGTAGGGGTCTGTGGAGGGACCCGGAAGGCTTCCTGGGGAGGGAAGGGGGCAGAGGCCACCAGCAGCCATGGCGCCTCCAGAAGCAGCCACTGGCCCAGGGCCCCGGGGAAGCCGTTTCCTCCCACCAGACGAGACCCCAAGAGAGTGGGTGGGGTGGGGACGGGGAGTGGGACCAGCTGTGGGGTCTCAGGGAGGCGGTCTGGCGGAAGACTGCCCCTAGGACGGGCCCCTCTGCCCACCCAAGGCCGGGTCTTGGCAGCACGAGCAACCCCCATGGGTGCAGCAGAGACGGGCGCTGGCCACGCTGCCCCGTGGAGGCCTGGAGCCACCTCGGGCTCTGCACTCCTGTGGGTGGCAGGAGCCGCCCAGGGCCCCTGGCAGGGTGTTAGGTGGAGTCAACCTCCTGGGTTCGTTCTCTTCTGTCCCCACCCCACCTCGGCCACAGCAGCCCCCGCCTCTGGCTATGCCTCCCTTCTTACTCCCAACCCCACCTCCACTTCCAGCCCCATTTTATCCCAAACACAAATCTGTTCATGTTCCTCTGCTGCTCACGAGCCTTCTGTGGTTCCCCCTCCTCAACCCATGCTTCCCAGGGCTCTGTCCCCATCCTGGGAAACGGGTGTGATCGCGTAGTGTGGTTTGAGGAGGGCTCACAAGGACACCGTCAGGGCCAGGTGCCAGGTGCAATGGTTCATACCTATAATCCCAGCAACTGCTGAGGCCGAGGCGGGCAGACAGCTTGAGCTCGGGGGTTTGAGGCCAGCCTGGGCAACATAGTAAGACCCCGTCTCTACACAATCTACAAAAATTAGCCAGTGGTGATGGTGCATGCCTGTCGTCTCACATACTGGGGAGGCTGAGACAGGAGGACTGCTTGAGCCTGGGAGGCGGAGGCTTCAGTGAGCTCTGATCATGCCACTGCACTGCAGCAAGACCCTGTCTCAAAGAAAAAAAAGGCCCTTTGTGAAGTGAGGGGGAGTGCAGTGCCCTGGCTGACACCTTGGCTTTATCAGCCTCGAGGTTCAAGGTTTGGGGCAGGGTCATCAGAACCCGGAGATGAGATGGCTGGGAGAGGAGAGGCTACCTGTGGAGCAGAGACAGCCAGGGCCTGCTGGACTCCCCAGTTCTCCCTCCCAGGGCCTGCTGGTCTCCCCAGTTCTCCTTCCTGGGGCCTGCTGGGCTCCCCAGTTCTCCTTCCCGGGGCCTGCTGGGCTCCCCAGTTCTCCCTCCCAGGGCCTGCTGGGCTCTCCAGTGGCCGAACACAGCTGGAAGCTGTTGGTTTTGTCTATAGTGGTCGGCAACTCATGTAGAGCAGTGGGATGGGTGAGATGGGGCCGTGGAACAGAAGACACTGGCCCCTCCACCTGAGTCCCTGTTCTGATGTTCATCGCCCCAGAGAGGGTGGCCGGAGAGTGAGGGGATGCGCAGGAGCTGCCTTTGTCCCAGTCAGAGCTCCTGCCTCTCACCCCACTCTGGTGCCCAGGTCCTGCCCGTGGATGCCTCCCTCCATGGGGGCTTGGAGCTTCAGAAGGGCAGTGCTGGCCATGCCTGTGCCCTCAGACATCTGTCCTTTCTCTCCTAACTCTGCCTCCAGGAACCACGGTGGGGGCAGTTCCCTAGAGCGAGGCAAGGATTCCATGGCTGCCTGTGCAGTGGGGAGAGGTTCACAGGAGAGGGAGGTCTGGCTGCTGTTCCAGTCCACCTGGCTATGGCTTTGCCTAGCTCTCTGTACACTGGGTCTGCCTACTGTGGTCCCCTGCCAGGCCCTGCCCATGTGTTTCCTGAGGGACACGGATGATGGTAGTGACCAGGCAGCTTGGAGATGCCTGTAAGCCACACAAGAATATCTAGACACTGGCACTCATGATGGTGTGAATCCACAATGATTTTTCATTCCTTCCTGTATCTTCCAAATTCTCTATTTCCTCTCAAGTTTTCCTCCTCCATCTGCGCAAGACCCTTGCAGGGCAGGAAGGCCATCCTTTGCTGTCCCTGGGACAGCCCTTCCTAGGGTCCCATGTTTTAGTTTCAGGATTGACACAAAGCAGAACGTTTTACTTTCATGAAGTCCAACCTATCACGTATCTACTTGGAAAATTCTTCTGCTTTTTATCAGTGGGAGGTTTCTCCCCATTCACAGATTAGCCAAATGTCCCCACATATTTTTTAACATTTTGGTAAAATACGTATAACAGAATTTTACCACCATAACCATTTTTGTGGATAGTCCTGTGGCATTAAGGACACTTACATTGTGGTGCAACCATCACCCCCATTTATCTCCAGAACTCTTCTCAAAGTCACAAACTGAAACTCTGTCCCCATTAAACGACTTCCTGTTCCCACCCCCAGCCCTGGCACCTGCCCTTCTACTTTCCGTCTCTATGAATTTGAGTCCTCTAGGTACCTCGTGCAATTCGAATCAGACAGCATTTGTCCTTTTGTGACTGATTTATTTCACTCAGCGCACTGCCTTTGAGGCTCATCCATGGAGCACGTGCCAGAATTTCCTTCCTGTTTGAGGCTGACCACTGTCCCCTTGCATGGATGGACCACATTTTGTTTTTCCATTTGTCATCAACGGACACCTGGGCTGTGTCCACAGTCTGAGTCCACTCCTACTGCTGTCATAGAATACCCTACCACTTAGTGCCGTCACAGTGACCATCAGCTTCAGCATGGGAATTCTGGGGGCACATTCCAACCACAGCACCTACCTCGTGGCTACAGTGAGTAACGCTGCTGTGAACATGGGTGCACATCTCACAATCCCACACGGGTTTGGTTGGTGGTGGTTGTGTGAGTGTGTGTGTGTGTGTGTGGCAGGATCTCGCTCTGTTGCCCAGGCTGGAGAGCAATGGTGCAATCTTGGCTCACTGCAACCTCTGCCTCCTGGGTTCAAGCGATTCTTCTGCCTCAACCTCCTGAGTAGCTGGGATTACAGGCACCCACCACCACACCCAGCTAATTTTTGTATTTTTGGTAGAGACAGGGTTTCGCCATGTTGGCCAGGCTGGTCTCGAACTCCTGACCTCAAGTGATCTGCCCTCCTCGGCCTCTGAAAATGCTGGAACTACAGGTGTGAGCCACTGCACCCGGCCTACCCCACCTCTTAATACCATCACAGTGACTATCAGCTTCAGCATAGGAATTCTGGGGGCACATTCTGACCACAGCAGCTAGCTACCTTCTGGCTACAGTGAGTAATGCTGCTGTGAACATGGGTGTACATACCACAATCCCACATGGCTTTTGGTGGCGGTTTTGTGTTGGGGGTGAGGGGCGAGGGGCAGAGTCTCACTCTGTCACCCAGGCTGGAGTGCAGTGGCGCAGTCTCAGCTCACTGCAAACTCTGCCTCCCGTGTTCAGGCAGTTCTCCTGCCTCAGCCTCCCCAGTAGCTGGGATTATAGGCGCCCCCCACCACACCCAGCTAATTTGTGTGTTTTTAGTAGAGACGGGGTTTCACTATGTTGGCCAGGCTGGTCTCAATCTCCTGATCTCAGATGATGCACCTGCCTCGGCCTCCCAAAGTGCTGGGATTACAGGTGTGAGCCCCTGCGCCCAGCTGGTCCCACATGTTTCTAAAGATTATATGGCTGATAATTATTTCATTCAACTGAAATTTGTATTATCATATGACATGATTTTTTTTTCTTTTTTTTGAGACAGTTTTGCTCTTCTTGCCTAGGCTGGAGTGCAATGGTGCAATCTCAGCTCACCGCAACCTCTGCCTCGTGGGTTCAAGCAATTCTGCCTCAGCCTCCCGAATAGCTGGGATTACAGGCATGTGCCACCACACCCAGCTAATTTTGTAATTTTAGTAGAGAGGGGGTTTCTCCATGTTGGTCAGGCTGGTCTTGAACTCCCGAGCTCAGGTGATCCGCCCGCCTCGGCCTCCCAAAGTGCTGAGATTATAGGCGACATGAATTTCAAATGAAAAATACCCCTCCCTGTGGCTGCCTCTGCCTTCTTGGTATATTTCCTGGTATATGGGGCGCCCTCTTGTTCTTTGGGGGCAAGGAGCTCTGGCAGTCCGGTCTCTGCTTTGTGGCCACTGTGTTATGATATCTAATAGGGAAAGTCTCCACCCAACACTGAGCTGAGCTAAAATTGTTTAGAATCCTATCCATTCTTCCAGGTTCTCTTCAACACTGCTTTTACAAAATTTTAAAAAATGGAATTTGGGCCAGCGTGGTGGCCCATGCTTACAATCCCAGCACTTCGGGAGGCCGAGGCTGGAGGCTCAGTTGAGCCTGGGAGTTCAAGACCAGCTTGGGCAACATGGCGAAACCCCATCTCTACAAGAAAAAAAAATTTAAATTAGTTGAGCATGGTGGCATGTGCCTGTAGTCCCAGTGACTTGAGAGGCTGGGGTGGGAGGATGGCTTGAGCCCGGGAGCTCAAAGCTGCAGTGAGTGACTGTCACTGCACACCAGCCTGGGTGACAGAACAAGACTTTGTCAAAAAAAAAAAAAAAAATGGAATGTTTACAGAAATATTCATAGTAGCATTATCTATAATCCATAATAGCCAAAAGGTAGAAACGACACAGGTGTCCATCAACAATGGACAAACAAATGTGGCCCATCCACAGGACAGAATGTTACTCGTGTGAATCCATTTCCATGAAATGCCCAGAACGGGGCCGTTCACAGACACAGTGAGGAACAGTGGCTGCCAGGGGGTGGACAGGGGGAGCGGGGAGCGACTGCTGAGGGGTGTACATTTCTTTCAGGGGGTCGGAACCATTTGGGAACTAAACAGAGGTGACGGCTGAGTGTGCAGTGCCACGCAACTGTTCACTCTCAAATGCTCAATTCTGCGTAATATGAATTTCACCTAAACATTTAAAATTGGATTTTTACTGGAATTCCACTAAACGGATAAAGTCACATGGGATAAGCTGCCTCCCCAGCCTGATGCTCACCTGGAATGCCACAGAGATGTCCCCGCGGGAAGCCATGTTCCCCAGTCCCTTCCTGTGCGGTTGACTCATGATTAAAGCTGGCGCGGGCCGACCACGGGGGTGCCCGGCGCGGCTCTGATAGGGTGGCTCCCCCTTGTCTCCTAAGTGGCCAGGGCAGCACGAGGCTGTCGCTGCTTTTCGTGTCTCTGGCCTCTACCAAGCATCCCTCTTTCCGCTCCTACCTGGTGCTGGCAGCGTCCCTCAGGCGTTTATCACTTGGCAGAGAATCGTGACCTTATCTTGTCTCAGTTTCAGTTCTCAGTCATTGTTTTTTAAACAAATAAACCTGGAAGGTTGGCGGGATGCAGGTCCTGCTGTCTGAGGCTCTCGCGGGCATCTCCCCACCCCAGTTCTCTGAGAACCCGGGTCGCCACTGGCATTCATTAGACACCCCCGCCAGCTTCCAAGAGACCTTGCACCCCTGCCCGCCGACCCCTGCTGCAGGCTTCTTAATATCAGCGGCTGCAACTGCCCACAGGCCACGGCGACGTCTGTGCTGGGAGGTCCAGCCTGTCCCTCGGAATGAGCGCCTGGCCTCCGGCCTGCTGTGGTCATGTCCGGATCCTTGGCTGGGCCTGGTGACGGGCACTTTCTGGGCTCCCTGGTGCAGGGGCTGTCGTCTTCCCGGGACTCTCTTCCTCAGGACCACCTGCCACCCTGGCAGCACAGGCTCGCTGGAATCACAGAGGCTGGAGACCCCAGGGCCATTGGGCCAGGGCCAGGGAAGGGAACGGTTGTCTGGGATTCTGGGGTGCTTCCCTGGTGCAGAACAGGCAGCCTGCGAGAGTAGATGTCCTCCCCGGCCCTGGGGTGGTCCGGACCCCTGGCTCCCATCTCCCATCCAGCCCTGCTCTCTCACCGGGGCCAAGAACCTCTGCATGGCCAGCCGGGACCCCCACCCCCAGCAGCCCATACCCCCCACCTCTGGTTCTTCAAGCACCTGCCACACTTGACCCCAACAGGCTCCTCCTGGGGATCCCCCCAAGCAGGAACCCCTGGAGCTGTGCAGCCGTCCTCCGGGGCCCGGACACCCAGGGCTCGGCTCTGGGCAGTGCCCACTATAGACCTGCAAGCCCAGGGCCCCTCACAGCTGCTCTGGGGTCCCCGACAGAGGCCTTTGCACACCCCCTGCTGCACGGGAAGCTGAGGTGACAGGCAGAGCTGGCAGGGACACAGGCTCTGTGTGGGGTGGGCGGGACGTGGCTGCAGCCTGGCTCTGCCTGTGTAGCACTGGGTGTCCTCACTTGGGAACCGGCTGAGTGAGCACAAGGCTCCCCAGAGTGCTGACCAGGAGCCCTGCTGCTGCAGCCAGAACCAGGCTGTGGGCTTCTCTGCTGGCACCTCTTAGCGCCACCGGCCCTCAGCACGCGGCGTAGGGCTGAGGGTGTCCTGGTCGGCGTAGGAGGCCTGGGGTCTGCCAATCTCCCCTCGGCCTGCACCTTCCTGTTCGGGAGCCTTTATCTCTAAGGCGGAAGCCTCTGTGCCAAGGCCCCGTGAGTGCCTGGAGATGGCTCTGACCCCTGCCGGTTGCCGGGCGCCCTGGGTGTGTCCCGCTATCCCAGCCAGGAGAAGACTCAGGCCCCGGGCCAAAGTGCAGCCTGAGGCCCCGCCCACCTCAGTGTGGGGCGAAGAGAGGGAAGGTTCCCGGTCCAGCCCCAGCGCCAGTGCCCCTCCTGTCTCTAGCAGGGACAGGGTTCACCAGCCCCAGCCACCGGCCACAGCCCCTCCTGTCCTTGGTTGTCACCACACTCCCAGAAGCCCTGCTACCGCCCCTCCCCCAGACACACAAGGTGGGACTTGAGTACGGAGCCACTTGGGGATGCTGCGGGGCAGCCTGGCCCCAGGGACAGCCTCAGGGAAAGAGATGGATGCTGGGGGACTTGGGAGGCAGCAGTCTTGGGCAGTGGGTGGGGGTGGCACGGCCGGGACAGAGCCCCTCTCCCTGCAGAGGGGCCATGTGTGCACAGCAAATGGCGGTCCCCCGTAGCTGTCCCCTCCTCGTGTCCTGCGCTGTTGGGGGCCACGCTTGTTCTCCCGCCTGCCTGGGGAGTGGCTCCCAGCACACACGCGTGGGTTCTGCAGACTCTGGCCGGGCCTCGGAGCACCACCTCCCAAGGGCAGGGCACCCTCTGTCCCAGGACAGGAGTGAGGCGAAGTGGAGAGGCGGGCGAGCCAGCCGGGGCTCCCAGGATCCCCACAGGCGGGCGTCTGTCTGTAAGGAGGGGACCGCACTTCCTGAGGGTGGGGCTGGGAGGTCTGGAGTCTTCACACAAAAACGGCGGCTGTGTTGGGAGATGGCCCCTGACCCCCATCTCCTGCCACCCTGCCCCCTCCTCCCCCAGTTCCTCTGCCCGACCCCCACTGCGGGTTGCCGCAGACCTGGCCCAGTGGTGGGTGGTGGGGATGACTGAGCAGCCCCTCAGGCTGGGGCCCCGCAGCAACAGGGAGGGTCACTGTTCCCAGCTGCTTCCTCCCAGCCAGTGTGTGCCGCCAGATGGACAGACAAGGTCCCCCTGCCCTGGGGGCCGCAGCCCTGCCCTCCTACCTCCCTCCTCGGCTGGCCCCACCCTGCAGGGAGCACCCTGATGTTGGGGGCTGTCCCCTCACAGACCCTCCTGGGGCAGGCTGTGGGCCCAGCTGCTCAGAGATTGGTCAGTACTGGTGGGGGCCCCTGTGGGGAGGGAGTGGGGGCAGGGCAGGCCCTGAAGAGGGGGATGGGCGAGCCGGGCACTCCATGGGCTGGGACGTCCCAGGGTGGACAAGGATCAAGGGGCCGTGGGGGCACCTAGGACCCCACATCCCTGCATCTGTTCAGCACCCACGGGCCCCCATGAGCCCACGCTGGGTGCACCTGTGGGGGCTCGCCTGCCCCCACCCGGGGATGCTTTATGGAGGGCCTTGTGAGGGTTCCAGGCAGCATGGCTCAGCTGCTCCTGACGCTGCTCCTGCCCGGGCCCAGTGGCCGTGCTGCCACTGATCGCACACCGAGGAGGAGGAGGTGGTCCGTGGGAGGCTGGGCCGGAGGGGCTGGGAAGCGGGGGAGGGAGGCCCAGGCTGGGTCCAGGTGGTTCCAGAGACAAGTGAGCACGTGGCCCGGAGAGCTTCCGGGAGGGGCCGCAGCTGCTCCAGCCGGTGAGGGTGACAGAGGCTTCCAGTGACCAGAGCTGGACCAGCCTCTTGCCTGGAGGGACCGACCCACCCACACTCCCAAATGGGGCCCTCTCTGCCCCCACAACTGCAGCCAGGCCATGTGGACCCGACTTTCATCCCTGTCTACGCATGAGGCGACTCCGTGGGGGTCTGAGGCTCCCCCTAGCTCTGGTGCCCATCAGGGTCCAATCTTCCTCCAGCCCCCACCCATTCAGACAGACTGGGGACCAGTGAGCCCCCAAAACTGACCCCCTGCGCTCAGCCGCGTGTTTCCTGCCAAGGACAAGCCTCCACTAGGCCAGCCCCACCCTCCCGGCCACTGTGAGTGCTGGGTGCCCCTTACACCGCCTGGAAGTTACCTTTTGGCCTCTCCCGGGTCCAGCCACACCAGGCAGGTGCTTGGCAAATACCAATGTCGAATGAATGTCTCCTTAGCAAGGGTGCCTGGCACAGCTTTTATAAGCAGAATGGCCCCTCGGCCGTGAGGGCGAGTACCTGGGTGAGCAACCGGGCTCCGACCACCCCATGTGGAGGCACCCGGCTCGCTCCACCACCTGGCCCCACCCACCGCACACCCAGCACCACAGGCCTCCGTCCATGTGGCTTCGTGTGGTCCTTTCCTGTGCGCTAGCCCCTGTAGGACAGGTGCGGGTCAGACTTCCTCCCAACACACCCAGCACTCCACATGGCCCAGTCCCTGCACACAGTCGGCGCTCAACCAATCCCTGCACACAGTCGGCGCTCAACCAATCCCTGCACACAGTCGGCGCTCAACCAATCCCTGCACACAGTCGGCGCTCAACCAATCCCTGCACACAGTCGGCGCTCAACCAATCCCAGCACACAGTCGGCGCTCAACCAATCCCTGCACACAGTCGGCGCTCAATCAATCCCTGCACACAGTCGGCGCTCAACCAATCACAGCACACAGTCGGCGCTCAACCAATCACAGCACGCAGTCGGCGCTCAACCAATCCCGGCATGCAGTTGGCGCTCAATCAATCCCTGCACACAGTCGGCGCTCAACCAATCCCTGCACACAGTCGGCGCTCAATCAATCCCTGCACACAGTGGGTGCTCAACCAATCCCGGCACGCAGTCGGTGCTGATGCTCGCTGCCCACACCCCACCACACACACACACACACACACGCACACACACACACGCACACACACACACGCACACACACACGCACACACACACACACACGCACACACACGCACACACACACACGCACACACACACACGCACACACACACGCACACACACACGCACACACACGCACACACACACACGCACACGCACATACACACACACGCGCACACACACGCACATACACGCGCACACACACGCACATACACACACGCGCACACACACACACGCGCGCGCGCACACACACACACACACACACGCGTGCGGTGCTCAGCCGCGGGGCCCCTCACCCGGCTACAGCTCGGCGGCCGGCTTGACCAGGTGGCCGCTGAAGGTGATGTAGAGGTCTCCGTGCTCGCCGTAGATGGCGTTGTCCTGGTCGCGCTGGAACATGCGCACCCAGACGGCGTCGCCCGCGGCCAGCAGCAGCATCAGGCTCTGGGCCTGCATGACGCTGCGCTCGCTGGGCTGCGCGTAGAGCACGGCCGCGGGCCGCCGGTTCAGCATGATGTGCAGGTAGGTCTCCTTGTAGTTCCAGGTGTGCACGTTGAGGCTGAGGAAGTAGACGCCGGGCACCGTGCAGAGGAAGCGGCCCGCGGCCAGGTCGAAGGCGCCGTCCAGGTTCACCAGCTCCGTGTCGAAGGGCACCGCCTGGAAGTGGTCGGAGCTGTGCAGGCCCTCGCGCCGGCCCACGGAGAAGGCCGCGTAGGCGCGCTGGCACGGGGCGCCCGGCGGCCCCACCTGCCCCTTCTGGCCTTTGCGGCCCTGCAGGCCCCGGGCGCCCGGCGGCCCCTCTTTCCCGCTCCTGCCGGCACGACCTCGGACGCCGGCCTCGCCCTTCTCACCTGCAGGGGACAAGCGGAAGCCGCGGGTAGGGGCCAGGCTGGGCAGGCCTCCCCCATTCCAGCACCCAGGTCACTGTAAGGACACAGTCTTTGCAAGTGACGGCCCCTCTCCCAGCCTCCGCGTCCACGTCTGTAAGATGGGGAGAAGCCGTTCTCCAAAGGTGTGGCTAGACCAAGGCCTTTGGCGAGGCCGTCCCCACCGAGAGGGTGGGGACATGGGTGGTCAGGGCCAGCTACGGTCTGCGTTGAGTGTTAAAGAATGAGAAGGCTGGGAAGGTGCTACCCAAGCCTAACCTTAGTACAGCCTTCGGGACAGCGCAGCCTTGTCAAGGGGTCTCAGAGCAAGCGGGCTGCCCAGTCTCCCTTCCCAAGGGGCTGCTACTTTGGGGATCTCAGGAACCCTGGCCCCTTTCCCCAGGGTCCTCAGCACCCCACTTTGGTTCGTGGGTCCCTCCCCAAGTCAGGCTTCTTCCTGCTTGCGGGGGGAGCCCGGGGGTCCCTGGGCAGGGAGCGCTGCCAGGGCAGACACTGGTGCTCAGCGTGCCCCTCCCATCCCTCCTCCCGAGCCCCAGGTGCCCCACACTCCCTGTGGGCTGTTGGGTCCTGGTTGGGGAGCATGCAGGCAGCACCCACGGGCCTCACCTTTGAGGATTTCGATGTCTATGGTGGGCCGTACTCGAGGCAGCCCCCTCCACAGGTCCCCCCTCCACAGGTCCCTGTCATTCACCCGGGCATAGGGTCCAGGGGGCCAGGCGGGGCGGCAGCAGTGCACACAGGGCCTCCTGGGCAGCCCGGGCCAGGCCCCCGCGGGCAGCAGCAGTGCCAGGAGCAGCAGGGCGGGGGCTGCCATCTTGGCCAGGGCTGGGGGAGAGGAAAGAGGGGAGGGACTGAGAAGGAGGTGCCCCAGCTGGAGCCCCCAGACCCTACGGCAGCCCAGCCCTGCCCCCGCTGGGAATACAGCCGGTGGAGGCGGGAGCTTCTTCCTGGGCACGGACGCTCCTGGCCCAGTGGGTGAGGCCAAGGCCGAGGCTCCAGGGCTGCTACATTCTGGGCCGCACCAGGCACCCTGCACACCTGGAGTCGGGGAGTCCTGGTCCCCAAAGCTGGGGCCCCCACACCCAGCAGATGGAGGGGAAGCCGTTATGGGACACAGGTCTCTGAGACAGCCCTCCGAACTCAGGAGCGGGTGGCCGCCCAAGGCCCCACCTGCTGTGGCTGGGCAGAGCCCTGGGGCGTGGCAGCTGGCCTGCTCCAGGGAAAGTCGTCCCAAGGCTGGCCTGGTGCGGGGGGCCCTGCACAGTGCAGGGAGGCACAGTCTCAGCCCGGCCCAGAGAGCCTCTCGTCTGGAGCCCCCAGGGCAGGGCCTGCAGGGGCCTTGGGAGGCCGCTCCTCTGCCTCCCCCAGACTAGGGAAGGATGGTCCCACCTTGGTGCTGAGGGGGAGCCAGAGCCAACCTGGGTCCCCCTGAGCAAGGTAGGCCCCCTCCTGACTCTACCAGCAGCTGCCCCAACAAGCCTGGCCCCCCTGCCAGGTGGGCCTTGCCTACCCCACTCCCCTCCCAGCCACATCGCGAGGCTTGGTCAGGAGTATCTTCTGCTAGGGCAGGTACACAGGGTCGGGGTCATCAGTCTTCCCTGAAGATGGGCTCTGCTGGACAAAGATCTAGGCTGCCGCCTTCAGGAAGCCCTCTGGGATTGCAGCACAGGGCAAGGTCCTTCCTCTTGCAGTGGGTCATTCCAGGTGGGTGGAATGTCTCTGGCAGTTGAGACCCCCTCTGCCTGCCTCCCCATGAGCTCAGCAGACCCTGACTCACCCCCTGGCCCCACTGGACACCACAAGATCCCCCCTGGACTCCTCCGGCGGAGGGAGCCTAGCAGGAGTGGGTGTGTGCATGCACGGAAGCCTGCAGGAGCCCTCACGGAGTTCCCGGCCATCCCAGCCCCTGGCCCTGCCTGACAGACAATCAGGGCTGGATCATGCTCCGCTGGGGTTCAGGGGGAGCCCGACCTGCCCAGGGCGGCTGTGAAGACCCCCACAACCACCCCCAGGCCCCATGCTCCCTGTTACCGTCTCAGGGATGCTCCCTGCCTGGCCGGCCGTCTGTGTTACTGTCCCAGCAACCCAGCCGTCAAAGAGCCCTTTCATGCCCGCCTGGGCGCCTGTGGCTTCCTCTGGGCTGTCCAAGACCAACAGGCCGAGAGGCCAGCTCCGCCGAGCTCTGGACAGGATGCTGGCAGGGCCCCTGTGTCCACTATGAAGCCTGCCTCGCGGCCCCAGGGTCCTCCTGCCAGCCCCATACCCATGGGTGAGGCTGGGGCCCGGTGTCTTGGCCAGCTGGGTTGGGGGATGGTGCCGTGGGCACGCAGCTCTCCTCCATCGGGAAACCAAGCCTGCTGCCCGCCTGGGGTGCAGCGCCCTGAGGAGAAGCAGGGAGATGGAAGCTGTGGCTGGGCGGGCCCGGCGAGAGGGCTGTAGGCCAAGGCCAGTGTTCGGGGCCCAGACCAGGGCCTCCATGCTGCTCGGGGCCCCCTTGGCCACCAAGCCACCGGGTGACGCACAGCCCTCATGCTGCTGGCGGGGAAGAAGGCAGGTTGGATGGAGCCCAGGAGCGCAGCCTGCCCAGACTCCGTGGGGTCTCTTCATTCCCTGATGACACCCCTGGGGAGGCCCCGCAGCAGCCCTGCCTCTCAGCGGATGAGGCCTGGGCCGTACAGCTTGCAGGAATGACTTCTAGGCCTCCCAGGCCTCAGCGGGCCGGGGCTCCATTCTCTGTGGGCCCCAGGCCAAGCCCACACATCCCCAGGCCAAGCACCTTGGCCTCATCCTGCTCCGACCCTGGGCCTCTGGACACGGACATGCAGCCATTCCCCATGGGTCCTTCCTCCACAAGCCGGCCCCTGTTGCGGGAGGCGCTGGACGTGGCAGGAGAATTGTGGCAGCCTTGCCTGAAAGCAGGTTGCGGGCGGGGAGGGGCCCCGAGATGGCTCAGTCCCCTCGGCAGATTCGTGTGCGGCCTGGGGTCCCGCTCTCCCTGCAGCCCCTCAGATTGGCCTGGCCCTCAGCACTGCCATGCTAAAGATCGACGAGGAAAGGAGGACAGGAGGTGAGGGGAGACCAAGGGGTCCCCCCTGTGGGGGCGTCGTGTGCCAGACTGCGGGCAACAGGGGCTGGGGAGGGCTGTGGTGGGGACCGCACCAGCTGTAGCCAGTTCCAGGCTCCCCCCTCCAGCTGGCCCTGGGTGGTGACAGCTCACCCTTGGCAGCGGCACCCACTAGGCCCAGCGGCCCCCTCTGGGGACAGCCATCTTCACCCTATTGGCTGTGGCGGCACAGATGGGGTGTGAAGACCTGAGCGCCTGTGACTATGGCACCTGCAGCAGACCGAGCCGGCCCTGGCTGTGCCCTGGGCGGCGAGAACACAGCTCTGCAGATGCGTCCCAGTGGGACAGAGCGGGGGCTCCTGGGGCTTGCAGAGAAAGACGGATGGACGCCCACATTCTGCTATGCCCTGGGTCTGAGCCTCAGCCTCCCATGCCCGGGAAATGGGCACCCATGGAGCTCAGAAGTGTCCAGAGCGTCCCTGATGCCCAGACACAGGGAACCCTGTGCCCCTCGTGTCCCCCAATGCCAGCAGAACTGTCCCCCAAAAAGAGAGGGGTGTTCCTGACAGTCCCCCTTGAGGGCAGGTCCCAGAGCCTCCCCACGCACAGGGCAGGGTGGAGGGAGGCTGAGGGGTGGGTGAACGGCCCGGGAAGGGTGCCTTTGGGTCCTTCGGGTTCGGGTGGCCTGGGATGACCCGTCCTGGGGAGAGCCTGTCTGGGCAGGCGGCTGGCGGGGCCGATGCCTGAACTACTGTGGCACAGAAGCTGCAGGCCAGGCCTGAGTGGGGTGGGCAGGGAGCGCAGAGGGTGACTCAGCGGGGCAGGACAGCATGTCTCCTGGACAGAAATAGCCCTGGCCAGGCACGACCGCGGCATTGCCGTGGCGACGGGGGAGCGGCTGCTGCCGGGTGCCCTGGGGCCCGCCCCCCCACAGACACCCAGCAGTGTCCCAGGCGGGGCCCAGGAGGGCCACCCCCTCTCCGTGCTGCGGGGCGCTTGTGCCAGTGAGGTGCGGGTGGAGGTGCCAGGCAGTGGGGGAGGGGGCCTCAGCAAGACCCCCGACTCCACCCCTCTCTCCCAGCCTTCAGCTCCCTGCTGTGCAGACTGGGGGCTCCTGGACGCCTGGGCTTACTCAGCCCCCGAGAGGAGGTAGTGGATGATCTTTCTAAAGGAAGACGTTTGGGGTCCACCCAGAAAGTGGGGAGGCCTCCATCCGTGGGGTTCAGGATTTTACTACTAGACCGCAGAAGTCTGGCCTCCTTTTTCAGCACAAGGCGGGCGGCCCCTGCGTGCCCTAGTCCAGTGGTCTGCCTGCACACGGGGGAGTGGGGAGGTCAGGAAATTGGGGGTGGGGGTGTTGGCCCCTCTCCAGCCGGGGAGTCACCCCATTGCTGCAGCCATCAGCCTGGCCCTGACGTCGGAGCACAGTGGGCACAGGGACCCCTGCGCTCAGTGTCCCCAGCTGTAAAGTGCACGTGAGGCCTGACGTTGGAACCTGCCTCGTGCTCAGAACAGCGCCCCGCTCCGTGTTCCCAGCCTGGTGCCACCAGCCGGCCTTGGAAACTCCTTCCAGGCCCCCTCCCCCGTGCCCCAACCCTCGGCTCCTCATCAGACACCCCCTCCCGGAGGGGACAGGCCGGAGCGCTGCCTGGGCCTCGGCAATAATGAGGCCTGAGTGCGGGGCCTGCGCGGAGGGACCATTATCTCCCAAGCCTCTTAATGGCCACCGGCCGAGAGTACATGTGATGAGCCGCCGCAGGAGGCGACAGCAGCCAGCAGCTCCCTGTGGGGCTGGAGCGGGCAGGGCACCGGGACCTCACCCCCACCCACACCCACAGAGGCTGGCACGGGGTCTGAGTTCCACCCAGAGCCCTGGATGCAGGATGGGGCAGTGCCGGGCCACCCCTCCTGCAGCCGCCACCCACCCACAACCTACCCTGCCCTGGCTGTGGTGTCCCAGGCGGCAGGGAGTGAAGCCCCCACCCACGGGCCTCCCCTGGCTCAGGGGCCTTTGAGTTCACCAGCTCCTGCCTGGCTCCAGGTCCCCCCATGCCAGGGGGGCGGTTCCTCATTCCCCTGGCAGGTCACTGCCCCAGACCGTCTGGTGCCCTTGAGCAGCTTTGAGGGGCTGTGTGCATAGGACATGAGCTGCCTGCAGCCCCCGGGTGAGGCTCCGCGCTGGGTCCTCTTCTCTGCTCCTGGCTGTCCAGACCCGGTGGCAACGGCACCCGGGGTGAATTTTAATGGCCCCAAAGAATGAGAGTCGGGCCCCGGTTGTCGCCGTGGTGACCGGCAGCTCCTATCGAATGACATGGCTTCCGTGGTGACGGGAGGTGACGTTTTCTCTGGAACAGCCTGTGCTGGAGAGAAGGTTCTGGAAGCTTTCGGGCCCACCTTTCAGGGTCAGGGTCTGCCCCTCTGGGAGGGGCCAGGTGGGCAGAGGAATCGTTGCTGCCCAGCAGTGGGGCTCCGAGCTGGTGGGGGGCCCTGCCCGGTCAGCAATGAGCCTATCGCAGCACGGTCTCCCCCAAATCCCAGCAGCTGCCCTTGCTCCCTGGGCAGTCCTGGGGCTGCAGGAGAAAGGGCAGGAGGACCCATCTGTGCCGAGGCTTGGAGCTGAATCACGTGGCAGGGCCTGGGCTTTCCCGGGCCTCAGCGTCCTGTCTGCAAAACGGGGATAAGTACCCTCTCTCTGGGGTCACCAGCACGGGCTGGGGCCTGGCCACTGCCTACACGCAGCTACCCCCACCACCAGACAGCAGGGGGGACCGCCTGAGTCCATCCCACCTGCTGGGGGTGCCCTCGCATGCCCCTGCCACACACACCTCTTCCTCCCATGGGGCCCGGGGCTGAGGGAGAGGGGCTGCCTGGGCAGGCACCAGGTTGAGAGAGCCCAGAGACCTGAAGGGCTTGGCCTCAGTGAGCTCCAGATGAGGCGAGAGGCCCATCCCGGACACCTCTGTCCCTGATCCCAGCACTTGTGCCTTGGCCTGTGGTGTGGAAGTCAGGCCCCCTCCTCCAGGAAGCCCTCCCTGCCCCACCTGCTCACACATAGCCTTGCCCAGATTTCTCCCCGTGCAGGCTCCGCCTGCCAGGTGACCATGCTGGCAGTCAGCACTGTCCCCTCCCCACAGCGAACAGCAGGAGACTTGGGGTGGCATTTTTCCTCTCCAGCAGTGGCCTCTGCAGGGGGTGTCAGCAGGTGGGGGAGAGAGGTCTGGTAGCCCCACGTGAAAGGCGCCCCACTCTCCTCCCAGCACACCCCACAGCGACTTCCACCTGCTGATCCCACCCAGCTCACAAAGCTGCCCAGAGGGGTGTCCTGGGGGGTGGTTGGGGCAGAGGGGCTTGTACTTGTTACCTCCCCGTCCCCTCCAGGCTGGTATAGGAGCCCTATGGGTCTGGATCTTGGAGACGGCACCCCCACCTACATGCTCTCCGGGTGGGCCCCATCCTGGGGGGTGCGGGAGGGACCCCCTGCAGATCTGCCTAAGTCTGGGAGTCCTGGGCACAGACGCTGGGGACAGTGGGGCTGCCGAAGGGGGCGGTCTGGGCGGGACCCACCTGGAGGATCGTCCCAGCAGGTGCACCAGCAGTGGGAGGAGCTCCAGGCAGAGCGAGTGCCCCATCTCAAAGGGTATGAAGTTGAGACTGGGGGCCTGGAGGTGCAGGGGGAGGAGATGGGGAGATGCAGTGGTCCCAAAGAATGTCCCAAGGCTCCAAGACTCTGGCGAAATGACGGAGGAGCCAGCACTGGTTGGGGAGCGGGGAGGCGAGCAGGGAGGGGAGCCGGATGGCCGGGCTCTGGGCTGGACACGCTGTCCATGGCTGTGGCTGGGCCGTGCTGTGGAGCCCCAGCCTTCACCTGCTCTTGTCCTGCCCTCTGAGGCCCGGGGGCTCCTGCTCCTGGGCTCTGACACCAACCCCGTCTCCCACAGTTGGGATGAGTCCGTGGGTAGAGCTGCCACACTGGGGACCGAGACTTCAGCCCAGATGGACAGCGAGGGGAAGCCCCACCCTGGCGCACATGCCCCGTGTGAAAGCTAATGAGCTCTTTATTTGGGAGACGGGACAGAAAATGCAGGACGGTGCCTGCACAGTGCCAGACACTCACTGGCCGCCAGGCAGCTGCAGGACAACGGGGTAGCGGCGTGGTGGCCGTGCATGCCTGGCAGTCGACATAGAGGCTGTTGGTCTTGACAGCGATGTCTTTCTCCAGGCTCCTGCACGTACTCCAGGTTGCCCAGCGACTGCTCCGCTTCTAGAAGCTTCTCCCGCAGCGCCACCAGGGACGCGTGCAGCCCCTCCACCTCGTTCCCCAGCCTGAGGGTGTGGGGCATGAGTGGAGCTGCAGAGGGGAGCAGCAGGCACCTTCCAGTCTGGGAGGGACAGGACCCAAGGCTCACAGGCTGGGACTGGGGCAGCAGGAGGTCCTGGCAAGACCCTGTGAAGGATCCCTAAGGGAAGTCCACCAAAAAGAGCCCCTGGTCTGTGATTTTCCACAGTGTCTGCAGGCAGCACAGTGCCCGTGGGCCTACACCTGGGGCAAGCAGGGTGCCGGCAACCCCGTGCCCTGGTGTGTGGGCCAGGCCAGGCCAGCGCTGTTCTCCTTCACCAGCTCGGTCACCGGAACCCCAGCCAGAGGCACCCAGCCCCTGGGGCTGTGTCGAGGGCGGCTCTGTCCAGGGCCCAGGGGAGGCGCAGATAAAGGAGTGTCGTTCATGGCCACCCAGCCTTCCTGGGGCACCCAGAGGGGTCCGGAGAGTTAGCACAGCCTGTTGCCCCCCAGGCTCCGGCCCAAGAGCCCCCAGCCCCTAAGACCCCAGCCCAGCTCAAGGACTCAGGGGACTCAGGCAGCCGAGGCCAGTCTGAGACCCGAGTCAGAGCCCTGTGGCTGGGCCAGGATGGTTGGGGACAACCACGGTGGGCGACCCCTGCTCCCTAAACCTCCTCCTGCCCCATCCTCCCCCACACCCCATGCCCAGCTGCTCAGTCGAGGGTGGAACACCAGCCAGCCATGCCCAACGCCACCTGGTCTCACGTCCTTGGAAGGGGAGCCCAGAGGGGTGGGGCCCCTGCTTCTGGAGTCCCTCGGGGTGGGCAGCCAGGGGACGGGAGGTGCTGAGGGCCCAGGCCAGGTCGTGAGGGGGCATAGCGGCCGGCCTCAGGGGTCTGGGAGTTTAGGGCGCCCCACCTGGAGCAGGCGATGCTGCACCTGGTGCCGCATGACCTCTAGGTGAAGCCGCAGGCCCAGACACTGTCGCACAGGACGCAGTCACGGCACCGCCCAGGTCCTCCTGCCAGAAGCTGGCTCCTGGCCCTCCGCACCCCCAGGCCTCCAACCCCGCGCCCCGCCCACGCCCCTGCCCCTGCCCTGCGCCCCTCGCAGAGCCACGCACCCCCTGCGCCTTCCTTGACCCCGTGGCCCCCATGGTCCTTTGTCCTCCATAGCCCCCCACCACCCACCCTCGCGCCCCCATGCCCTGCCTCCCTGTGGTATCCAAACCCCCCACGGTCCCCACGCTCCAGCTGTCCCCAGCTCCCCGCCTTCCCCCAGCTCCCTCCGCTCCCACAGCCCCCCACTTCCCTCCACAGACACCCCCCAGCACTCACCGCCCCCCAGGCCCCCTCTCCCAGCCCCTGTCGCCCCCTACAGACCCTCCCAGTCTCCGCCTCCCCCCAGGCCCCCTCCCCCAGCCCCTGTCGCCCCCCTACAGACCCTCCCAGTCTCTGCCTCTCCCCAGGCCCCCTCCCCCAGACCCTGCCGCCCCCTACAGACCCTCCCAGTCTCCGCCTCCCCCCAGGCCCCCCTGCCGTCTCCCTCCCCGGCCCCGAGTTGGCGGCGCTGCCGTGGGCGGTGGGCGCTCGCCCTCTGCCGGCCGCGCGCGGAAATGCGGCCTCGCCGTTGCCTGGGGCTGACCCCGCCCCGCCCCGTCCAGCTCCGGGCAGCCCCGCGGGTGAGCTGGGTGCGCGCTGGGTGCTTGGGGTCTGGCTCGCTCTCCCATCCCCGGGCAAACAGCTGCACGGGTCGCCTCGGGGGTCCATGGCCTCCGGCTGGGCCGGGGAGAGCCGTTTCGCGGAGCACTCCCGGCGGGTAAGGTGAGACCACAGCCAGGGCCGGGGCGGGGCAGGCAGGCGGGGGCCACCTCTCCTGGCAGGCGGTGGACGGGGACCCGCAGCTCGTGCTCTGGCTGGGAGCGCGCAGAGCTCCTCCATACTGTAGCCGCCACCTTGTCCGACCAGCCCCGACTTCAGGTCTTCTTGTGCAGGCTCAGCCTGGCGTTGGGGGGCAGTGCTGGGGCCCTCTCCCCACCGCAGGCTGGACTCGAGTGCCTGCTTCAGGAGGCAGCTCCGAGCCTGTCCTGGGAGGCCCCTGTTAGCAGAGCCCAGGAGCACCGCCAGGCTGGGAGGCTGCAGGTCAGGGGCAGGGCTGGGCTCTAGCCCCTCAGGCCCCCAGGCTGGGCCTTCGGAACCTGCGCTACCCAGCCCTGTGCTCTGCTGTGGCCTGGGGCAGCCCCAGCTGTTGTCCATGTCCTGCCTCAGGGCCAGCCAGGGGTGAGGGTCAGGGGCCATCCCCTGGGCAGCCCTCATGTTGCAGGACCCTCTGGATCTGTTTCCGGCTTGCATGGTGGGCCTCTCCAGCAGCTCCGGAATGCTCCTGATGAGCTCAGCTTCCTGGATGAGGAGGCGCTCCTGAGCACCAGAGCCCGGTACCTGCCGAGGGTCCCAGGAGGCCCGGCGGCTGCAGGCCTCAGTCAGCACCAGCTCACTCAGGAGGAGCAGAGTGTGGGGCCTGAGTCCTGGCTGGGTGTCCGGGCCAGGCCCCACCTGTTCGCCCTCAGGCCTTTCCCCTGGAAAGTGGCACACAAGCCCAGCTCCCTCCTCAGTTTATTCCAGGCTTTTGGATGTTCTTGGTGAGTTGGAAGTGGGGTGCTTTCCTCCAGAGGCCTCTCCGGGCTGCTGGGAGGGTCCCCTCATGGCAGTTCCTACACCCCAAGCTTTGGGGGTCATCCCTGCCACTCCCTGCATTTCACCTCCCTGTTCCTGCACTGCCAGGGTGTTCATTCCTGGGCAGGCGGGGCGAGGGCTGGGCCCAGGGGCTCTGGGCTCAGGGCGGCGGGGTTAGCACGGAGCCAGAGGAGTTCTTAAACCACTGAGGGGGTGCAGAGGAGGGGTCTGGGGAGGGGAAGGAAAGGGGGAGGGAAGGCCTGGGGAGGAAGGAGGGATGCGAGGTACTGAGCTTGGGGGTGCAGCAAGGGTGCCCTGAGGCCCCTGCACCAGCTGCCCCCACCCACATATTTTGCTCGTAGACCTAACAGCGCATTCACAGGAGGCCCCAGGCTCTGAGAGGTGGCAGAATTCTCCAGAGTGAGCACTGGGGCCAGGATTAGGTAACTCCCTCACCCTATGGGGCTGCTTCACGGACAGGTCGTGCTGGACTCGGAAGGGATGGAGCGTTCGGAGGAGAGGGCACTGGGGGTGCAAATCTTTGAGGTCAGGGCTCCATACAGGATGAACGGGTACCAGTGGCCCCCAGCGCACTCTTCCTGTCCACACCTGCAGCACTGGCCTGGGTTCCCAGCTCGGGAGCAATTGTCCCAGCAAGATTTGCCTTTGGGGAGGTGCCCTGTGGCTCAGCCCTGGGAGCTCAGGGCTGAATGTGCCTGGACTCAAGGGGGCAGGAGGAGGAAAGGGGCCCAAAGGAGACACAGCTGCTTGCAAGCCAGGAGCCCCGTGGGGCAAAGCTGGCTTCTGTGGTTAAGGGGCCAGATTTCGGGACTCAAGGGTCTTGTGTGCCTGTAGCAGCCACATGGCTTGTCCACACGAATGGCCAGGCTGCTCCTCTCTGTGGCTGCGCGTCCTGGCCACCCCGAGGCCGCAGCACTTTCAGCAGCTCTGTCACCACATGGTCGCCCACGAGGTCAGGGTGCTGGCGTTGCTCGTGGTGCTGCAGGTTGTTGATGGCGATGGAGAAGGGCGCAGTCATGTTGTCCGAGGCGTGATACAGCTGCGGCTCTGGGGCCAGCAGCAGGCGGGTCTCGGTGGCGGTGCTACCACCTCCCACTCCAGCTCCAACTTCCAGCCGCGCGTGTCCTACGGCTGCCGCCCACTCTCTGTGTGTGGAATCCCTTTGTGTGCGCTGCCCCGGTGCCTCGGTCTCCACCGCCCACTGCTGGCTCTCACGCTGCTGCTGCACCGATGGTTCGAAGGTGATGGTAGCCGGCATCACGGTTCTGGAGCCGCTTGTCCAGCAGGTACTGGGCCACTGGGAGCCAGCGGTGGCCAGGCTGGAGGACGTGCAGGCACCTGTGTTTCAGGCCACGTCGCACAGCTTTGGGGGGCAATTGGAATGGTCTGTGGGGCCGGCTGCCTGGTCAGGAGCATGTCCATCTGTCCCATGGTGTCCACCAGGGCCGGGGCAATGAGGGGTGGGGTCAGCCCAGCGAGGTCAGTGGGGAAGCTCCAGCCACTCAGTCCCGGAGCAGGACACGGCTCCCAGTTGCCTGGCACACACTGAGGGCCTCCATTACTGGGCTCCAGCGATCCCCCCAAAGTGGCTGAGGGAGGCAGCATTCAGGGAGGGCAGAGCTGTCCCCCAGAGGCAGGGGGTATGGGCTGCTGGGGGTGAGGGTCCCTCTTAAAGGACCAGGCAGGCCCAGCCCTATGACCCCTGTCCCTGCCACGGCCCAAGCAGCAGTGGCCAAAGGTTCCTGTCACCTAGAGGATCCTGGGGCTGGCCAGTGCCCGGCTTCTGTGTTCCATGCTTGGGGGACTGGCCGTGGGTGGGAGGCGGCCTACTGCCCTGACACCCGCGCCCCTTCCTTGGTTCACCCCCTGTTGTTCCTGTTTTGTTCTCTGATCCCTTTCCATGCTGAGCTCCAGAGAGTGTGAACGGAAGGCTTTGCCCACCTGCAGGCCCCGTGGGGCAGAAGGCTGGGGCCGTGGGGGGCCTCAGGTGGGTGTTGGGACCCCTAACGGTGACGGTGATTCCTGGTATCTGCCGCCCTGCGAGTGGCTCCCCTCCCTGTCCCCCAGGGCCCCAACACCAGCCCGATACCACACCGGGACCCCCAGGCCAGGCCCTGAGGGGCAGCCTGAGCCCCAAGCACAGTCCCAGGGGACCCAAGCCTGAGGCAGTTCCTGCTGAGACTCTGCCCACTCTGCTCCTGGGACCGCTACCCTGGAGCCGGGCCCCCGCCTCCCTCCTGCTTCCATGTCCCAGCCAGGGTCCCCCCCGGTCCTGTGCTGTGGAGGCCGCCCCTATGGTCCCCCAACCCCTGGGCCAAGCTGCCTGGCAGAGTCTGGATGGGCAAGCAGTGCCCCGCACACCACGTGACCCCGTCCTGGGCCGGGGGAGCCCCAGCCCAGGCGCGATGCCCCCCGCAGCCAGCAGAGTGCGGTGTTGGCCGTGAGATGCCAGCAGGTCCCAGGCCCCGCTCTGCCGGCCTGGCCCATCCTGTTCTGGGGACCCCCACTCCAGGCCCAGGTCCTCCCCAGCACAGGCCCCTGGGTCGCCGACCCTCCACCTCCACCTCCACCTCCTCTCCAATCCTTGCTCTGGCCACAGGAGCCCAGGCTTTTCCTGGGCCACCTCCCTCCCTGGCCCTGGCCATCTTCCTCTGGCACCCCCCGCCCCATGCCCCCACGGTGCCCCCGCCGTGCCCTCCCCCGGCCCTGACTGACCTCTGACCCCTGGCCCTGACTGATGGGTGGCCAGACCCCCACACACACACACTGCTATGACCACAGTGAGCCCGGCCTGACAGCCTCCCGATGGCGGACATGGAGACGTGCACCGCACTCCCGGGCACACGGGAGGCTCCTCATGAAACGTGGGCTTTGGGGACAGCAGCGCCAGGACTGCAGGCTGACCCAGAACCTGCGGCAGGTAGCCTGGGCCTCTCTTCACCGCCCTTCAAAGGTGGGATGTCAGGGAACCTTCCAGGACTGATGTGGCCTGAGGACCGTCCTGGAGCCTCACTGTGACTCGGTTTCCCCAGATGGCTGCAGGCTCGAGCCACACGGTGGAGGGGGCGCCCGGCTCCACATTTTGTCTTGAACCTGCTTTCACTTAGCACCTCCCTGTGGGCTGAGCCGAGCGGAACTGCCCGTGTTTCTCCCCCGACCTGCAGACCCAGGGAACCGGCGGGACCACCTGGGCCGAGGAGGCGAATTCTGGGCTCTGCGACCTCTCAGCCTCTGCCTCCAGGTGCCCTGGGGTGTGGCGGGGATGCTGCCGCGTCGAGCTCCCAGGCTGACGGGACACAGACTCACCCGTGACCACAGTTGGCCCTGCAGGCTGACGGACAGAACTTGACCGAGCGCCCATCTAAGACGGGGGACTGGGCCCTTGACTCCTGCAGCCACAGAGCCCCGCAGCCCTCAGCTGGCTCAGGGAGTGAAGACACCCCAGGAAGAGCTCCTGGGTCAGAGCCGCCCGCCGTGTCCACTGTGTGGCCAGGCAGGTGGCCCCTCCCAGGCCGTTTCCCTACCTGGGAGTGGGGCAGCACCGGCCCGGGGGGAACGGCCTGAGGGAAGGACAGAGAGTGGCCGAAGCCCCCCACAGTCCCCCGCCCCACCTCGTGGGCCTCTGCACACATCCCCTTGGGCAGACGCAGGGCCGCGGCCAGGACAGCCCCAGGAACGGGTGTCCCCACCTCAGGGCAGCCCCGAACACTCACCTCTCTGGTCCACCAGCCAGAGAGTGGGACCCTCCACCTCACAGTGGGACCCTCCACCTCACCGCAGGGTCAGGGTGTCCATTAGAGCACCTTGGTCGGGGACCAGAGGTGGCGAGGGCAGGGCCGAGGCCACCCGGGCAGTCGCCAGCCCAGGAGGTGGGACAGCTGTGTGACTGGCATCCCTGTGACAGGGACGGTTGGGGCTGGGCTGGGGAATGAGCTGGAGGCCACAGAAAACAACTTGGACACGGGGTGGCTCCTGGGAGGCCCCTGAACCCCATCCTGATTTGTGGGGCAGTGACCCTGGCCCAGCCTGGGGCCTCAGGCTCCTCCCTGGAAATGGTGTGGCCGCCCTGGGCCTTCCCATACAGGGCTGGTGCAGCGGTCACCCTGGAATGGCTGTGACCCACGCCACGTCCCGTCCCCCAGGACCCACGCCAGGCAGCATGAATAGGGTGGCCCTGGTGAGAAGCTCCTCCTGCTGGGTCCAGCCTCGCCCACCTCAGTGGCCTGAGGCCCCTTCCTCAGAGTGGCCAGTGGAGAGGTGGGCGCCCATCACTTCTGTGCAGCCTCGCCCCTCCGGCCACTGCCAAGCACACCCAAAGCAGCCTAGATGAGCCAAGGTCACCGGGATGCCATGGGGGATGGGAGAGCAGAGACTCGGACCACCTGGCTTCCTCCGACCCCCGACTGCACCCCCTCGCTCGCTCCCTCCTGGAATGACAGCTCGATGAGCCCTCCCGGCCTCAGAGCAGGTGCCCTTGCCGGCTCAACAGGTGGCCTGGTCCTGCGCTTTCTCCTGGGGCCAACGGAACATTTTAATAACGGGGATTTGAGGCACCTCAGGCAGCCCTGAGGCTTCCCCCGGGGGTGAGTAGGGGCTGGTCACGGCAGAGCCGGAGGAGCGGGCACACAGGGTGGCAGTGCCCTGGGCGGGAGGGCTAGGGGGAGGATGAGGGAGACCAACAGCCCAGCACATGGACAAGAGGCTGAGAGGGCAGGCTCTGGGAGGAGGCTCCAGAGGACTTCTTGGAGGAAGAGTCGGCCAGGCTGAGCCTCCATGAACACGGCCTCCCAAGGCTGTGGGAGGGGGTGAGGGACCTTAGAGGCGGCGCCTCCCTGGCAGGCCCAGACAGCTGAAACTCACCTTCCCTGGGGAAGGGTGGGGCCCCACAGAGACAGGGACACAGTGGCATGGACGAGGAGGTGAGGATGTGAGTGCGGTCAGGCGGGCAGGCAGTGAGGCTGCAGCCCGAAGTCCTGGCCTGCTGCCGAGGTGGGCACCGAGCCCAGTTCTCTGCGCTTGGCAAACTGGGCGGAGGGTGGGGCGGCCGACAGAGGCTGACGGCTCACTCCTGCTCAGCTCTCATCCTGTCCTCCCAGGCAGTGGGCAGAGCTGGGGACCCATGACCATGGACGCTTTTCTGTCTGCCCTTGGCCTAGGGAGGCAAGGCTCTGACACTGCACGTGTGACTCAGTTTACCTGCCCAAAGGTCGGGGGCTGGGGGGTGGCCCAGGCAGCTGTGTGCCTCTCCAGGACTCAGGGCCTCTGCCGGCCTTCAACAGCAGTTGGCATCCTGGCCCAGCACCCAAGACGCCCCCACCTGCCATGGCCTGGAGCTGCTGAGTGGAGCCTCTGGGGTCGTGGTACGGGTGGGGTCCAGACCCCAGCCTCTGAGGCTGCAGGGCCTAGAACTGTCACAGACTGTGCCCTGAGCTGCCCGCTGCAGAATGGAGACCAGGACAGTTCCTCCCTCCTGGGTGTCTGTGCAGGAGGGTGTGCAATTTCCTCCAGGGAAAGTCCTGGTGTGCCTGGTGGAGGGAGAGGAGGCTGGGCACGCAGGGCCAAGTGGGGTGATGGTCCCACAGGCTCCCCATCCGAGGTCCCCCGGGCCATGCTGGCTCCCTACCTGGAGAAGTCCCAGGCCACAGGGACAAGCCCGACGCCGTCCCATTCACCTTCACCACCCACCCGGAACCGGCCTTCCAGATACAGCCAAGTTAAACCACGTTCGGAGGGAGCCGTAAAACTCCAGGGTGAGATGAGATCGCACACAGATCCTGACTGCAGAGTGCTGAAGGGATTGGAGGAATCATCGGAAGCAAGATGGATGGTGTCATAGATAGGAAAGTGACTTCACGAAGAAACTTCTGCCTGGTGGAACGGAGTGGGACAGAGAGGCAAGGGCAGGGGAACAGGGGCAGGGGGCTGAGGCCCAGGCAGGTTCGGCTGCAGCCCACGCCCACCCGCCAGTGCGCAGGGAAGCTCGGCTCTCCCACCTCAGCTGTGCCAGCTGCCTGCAGTCCCTGGGTCCTCCGTCCATAAGTCAGTGACAGTGAGGGCATGGCCTGGGAGTGAAGGTAGACACAGAACAGTGCCCGACAGGCGGCAGGTGCCTGAGAAGCATTTGTTATCATCATCACTGTCATCACTGTTTTTTTTTAGTTTAGTTTTTTTTTTTTTTTTTTTTTTTTTGAGATGGAGTCTTGTGCTGTTGGCCAGGCTGGAGTGTAGTGGCGCGATCTCAGCTCACTTCAATCTCCGCCTCCTGGGTTCAAACATTTCTCCTGCCTCGACCTCCTGAGTAGCTGGGACTACAGGCGCCCACCGCCATGCCTGGCTAATTTTTGTATTTTTAGTAGAGACAGGGTTTCACCATGTTGGCCAGGCTGGTCTCGATCTCCGGATCTCATGATCCGCCTGCTTCAGCCTCCCAGAGTGCTCGGATTCCAGGCGTGAGCCCCCGCTCGCGGCCACCACTGTTTTTATCATGGTGTAAATCATATAACAGAAACTTCGCCATTTCAACTGCCGTAAAGCGTGCCGTGTGGTGGTGTTTGGCACATTCGTAGCACTGTGCAGCCATCGCTGCCATCTGGTTCCAGAATCTTTCGTTGTCATCTCCAAAAGGAAGCCCTCAGCCCATGCGTGGTTACTCCCATCTCCCCAGATGCTGGGAACCGCAACTCACTCCCTGTCTCTGCGGCGTTGCCTGTTCTGAGCACAGTGTGGAAACGGAGTCGCAAGCATGTGGTCCTCTGTGTCCGGCTCCGCCCTGATGTGGTGACTTAAGGCCGGTCCCCTCTCCTGGCTGAGTCGTGTCTCCACTGTGGAGACTGGGAGCTGTGCTCTGGTAATCATGTCTGTGCACGTTTTTGTCTGAACCCCCGTTTTCAACCCATTTGGGTATATCATTATTATTTTTTTGAGACGGGGTCTCACTCTGTGGCCCAGGCTGGAGCACACTGGCTCAGGCGAGTCTCCCATCTCAGCCTCCCAAGTAGCTGGAACGACAGGCGCCTGCCACTGCGCTCAGCTAATTTTTATATATTTTGCAGGTACAGGGTTGCCCAGGCTGGTCTCAGACTTCCGAGCTCAAGAGATCCACCCACCTTGGCCTCCCGAAGTTCTGAGATTATAGTCATGAGCCACTACACTGGGCCAATTATTTTTAAAATCCTGCTAAAACCCACTTGAAAAGCCTCAAAGACCGTGACATTCAAAACATGGAAATGGACCCCTGGCAACGTGAGGGGGCAAGCTCCACCTTCCTGGTGTCTTTTTTTTTTTTTTTTTTTTTTTTTTTTTTTGAGATGGAGTCGCAAACAGAATCGGCCGGACCTTGATCTTAGACCCGCAGCCTCTAGAGAACGGACTGTGATGCTTAGACCCGCAGCCTCTAGAACCTGCAGAGAACTGCAGCTTCCACCTCCCAGGTTCAAGCAATTCTCTGTTTCAGTCTCCTGAGTAGCTGAGATTACAGGCACCCACCACCACACCTGGCTAATTCTTTTGTATTTTTAGTAGAGACGGGGTTTCACCATCTTGGCCAGGTTGGTCTTGAACTCCTGACCTCATGATCCACCCGCCTTGGCCTCACAAAGTGCTGGGATGACAGGCGTGAGCCACTGCGCCCGGCCGGTCCTGCTTTCTAGAAAAAACTTTGTAGTGCGCGCTCCAGAGACGTAACCTGTTCCCACACCTGAGTGGGCAACTCCAGCCCTGGAACACAGCCCTAGGAAATGACTGCAAACGAGCGGGAAGCTTTTTAAATACAAGGAAAAAGGCATTTGTACCAAGCTACAGCACAGTGAAATTATCATTGGAAAACAGTGGAAAGAGGCCGGGTGTCCCCCCGCGGGTCAAGCGCAGTCCCAGGGAGGACTAGACCCCGAGAGCAGAGAGGCCGACGGGAGACACGGCCTATGCAAGGAGGTGGGGTACGCAGCCACCAGACACTCTAATTACACAGCGATGGGCTGAAGGCTGTGCATCCTGCAGGGAGTGAGCCCTCCGACCCTGGAGGAGTTCAAGCAGCTACTTGTCAGGATGCAGGGACAGAAGGGACACCGTTGCAGCCAATGCCTGAGAGAGGCAGAGGCTGCCGGCACCCAGCAGCAGAGAGGCCGGGCCTGGAATGGACCCCCGGAAGCTGGCCAGAGGCCTGGCAGTCGGGAAAGGCTCGGTCGTCCTGGGGAGGGAGCAGCACCAGCGGAGGCCCCGCCTGGGTCTTCATCAGAGACACCCCGAGCTGGTGGGGGATTCCTGGGTCAGTGTCACCCCCGGCAGGCCCCAGGTGCCCACCCGATCACAGTGGGAGCAGCTCGGGTCAGGGAGGCCGGGCTGAATGCGAACCGCTGCTGAGGAGACAAACCCGGTGCCATGACCAGGTCAGGAGAGAACTCCCCCCACGAGCAGGCCGGGAGAGAACTCCCACCACGGGCGCGCCGGGAGAGAACCCCTTCCCACGGGCAGGTCAGGGGAGAACTCCCTCTCATGGGCCGTCCGCGGACCCCGGCGTCAGCCAGCAGGTCCTGAGCCACAGACCAGGCTGTCCCGGGTGTGAAAGAGGGTCTGTGCCTCCGGGTGGAGGCTGGTCCCACGCTGTGGACTGAGCCGCATCCCTCAAATGCATCTATTGCGGCCCTAACCCCAGTGTGAGGGGACTTGGAGGTGGGGCCTCGGGGGTGATGAGGGTTAGATGAGGTCAGGACGGAGGAGACGTAAACAGAATCGGCCGGACCTTGATCTTAGACCCGCAGCCTCTAGAACCTCTAGAGAACGCTGGAGCCGCCCAGGGTGTGATGCTTGTTACGTCTCCCTGAGCTGACTGGGACATCCGGCTCCACTCCACCGGCCTGTGCCCAGAGACCCCGGGGGACGGGAGGAGGATGCCACAGAGGTGCATGTTGATGAGTGGGTCACATCAGGGCGGAACCTCCTAGAAGGGCAGGGACGCACCATGCTTGGGGGATGGCCTGGAGAGGCCTCAGGAAGGGGATCCGGGGTGGCTGAGCCTCAGCCAACACCCCATGCCGTCCAGGCCTGCGAGCACGTGCTGTGCCTGGACCTGCCGTCTGATGGGACCCAGGGCGCCCGTGGGGTCTCAGCCCCCATGCGAGCATCTCACTTCCCGTCCATGCTGCTGCTGGTGGCCGGGAGGCCATATGTCCCAGCCACAGCGGCAGGTGCTCTCCAGGCTGGCTAGGGGACACCGGCCCTCATGGCAGGTGAGGGGGCAGTGCACTGTTTTGGGGGCTCTGAAGCCCAGTCTGGCCGACTTGCAGTGTCCAGGGCCCACCACCTCCCTCCTGGTTGAGGAGTTTCTGGGAGAATGGTCAGGTCCCCAACGTATCAGCGCAGCTTTATCTCCAAAACCTACCACTTCCCAGAGAACAAAATTGAAGAGGATTTAGCAGAGATTTGTCATCTGCCAGAACAGGACCAGGGACAGGCTGATGTGGTGGAGGCGGTGGACACGCTTTCAGCCCCACTCCATCCCGGAGGCTCGGAGCCCACAGCAAGGACGACTCCCAGGTGAGCGGGTGCCAGGGAAGCAGCCCACACGCCGGGAGTCCCCAGGCTCCGAGACGTGCCCCTCCCCTCAGCACACAGAGGAGGAAACTGAAGCTCCAGGAGGCCAGGTCCTTTCCTCCCTGAGCCCCAGCAGCCAGCGGCTCTGCAACGTGGCCTCGAACTCAGACACTCCCGTGGGGGCTGTCACAGCTGTCCAAGGGCTGGCCACTCTCCCAGGAGCTGTGGCCACGTCGTTCAGGGACCCAGCCCCAGGACAAGGTGGAGGCAGCCCGGGGGTCAACACTCACTGAACCCCCCCGAGGAGATCCAGTGCCCAAGGCTGGAATAACCTCAGCCCCACCCATTACCCTCACCCCCACTCCACCAGCCTCACCCCACTCACCACCCTCACCCCCACTCACCACCCTCACCCCCACTCCACCAGCCTCACCCCACTCACCACCCTCACCCCACTCACCACCCTCACCCCCACTCCACCAGCCTCACCCCACTCACCACCCTCACCCCCACTCACCACCCTCACCCCACTCACCACCTTCACCCCACTCACCACCTTCACCCCACTCACCACCCTCACCCCCACTCCACCAGCCTCACCCCACTCACCACCCTCACCCCACTCACCACCCTCACCCCACTCACCACCCTCACCCCACTCACCACCCTCACCCCACTCACCACCCTCACCCCACTCACCACACTCACCCCCACTCCACCAGCTTCACCCCACTCACCACCCTCACCCCCACTCCACCAGCCTCACCCCACTCACCACCATCACCCCCACTCCACCAGCCTCACCCCACTCACCACCCTCACCCCACTCACTACCCTCACCCCCACTCCACCAGCCTCACCCCACTCACCACCATCACCCCACTCACCACCCTCACCCCCACTCACCACCCTCACCCCCACTCACCACCCTCACCCCCACTCCACCAGCTTCACCCCACTCACCACCCTCACCCCCACTCACCACCCTCACCCCCACTCACCACCCTCACCCCAATCACCACCCCTCACCCCCACTCACCACCCTCACCCCCACTCCACCAGTCTCACCCCCACTCCACCAGCCTCAGCCCCACTCAACAGCCCTCTGGACACGGGGCTCCCAGCACCCCTTCCCCTGGGGGGCAGAAGGCCAAAGTGAGGGTCAGTGGCCAGTAGCCGCTGGCCGGCAAGGGGAGCCCTGTCCCGCAGGCCAGGCAAAGGTGGGATCCTGTTCCCGGAGGGGAGCGCCAACCTCCCTGATGAGCCTCCTCCAAGTTCAGTCCTGCATCCTCCGCCCTCCTGGATTCCTGTGATGCTAATTTATGTACGTTACTCACATTTTCACACATAGCTCCCCCCGCCTCTCCCTGTGGACGACACATCCTCGGTAAATCGTGGGGCCCCGACCCTGCCGCCCCGCTGGGCTTGTTTTCTCTGCCCAGGCCTGAGCCGCTGGGGGCAGGAGTGGGGGCTGCTTCCTGGGACCCAACCACACCTCGGCTTTACCAGCTGTGGATGACCCCGGGAGATCCTGGGTGGGCCGTGGCAGCCCGTGGGTCTTTGTCCACCTCTGGTCCACCTCCGCTCCACACTCAGGGCCTCAGGCCAGCCACCCACCACGCATGGGATGTGGTTTCTGATGGGAACAGAGACAGGCAGGTCCCAGCACCGCTGTCCTGCCCACCCCACACCCCGTCATCGGGCAGAGCCAATGGCACAGCCTCCAGGATCCCAGGATGGGGTGCCCATCGCCCTGTCTCTCTTGCTGGCAGAGCCGAGGGTGCAATCGGGGAGAAGCAGGGATGCCACCCCCTGTGGAGCCCCACGGAGGCCCCGGGTACAGGGTGGGTTTCTGTCGGCCTCCGTCTCACTTGCTCCAAGCAGCATGACCTCGGGGGGCTTCAGGTGCACCCTGAAGGCCAGAGTCCTGGGGTCTGCTGAGGGGGCACCAGGCCCTGGAGTGCTGGAGGATGAGGCTGGGCGGCCTCTTTCCCCGGCCCCTCCTGGCTGGCCTCTGGGTGTGGCCACATTCCCTGGTCTCCGTTCTCTGGCACTCCCTGGTGTGTGGGTGGCCGGGGCACCTGTGGGCCGTGTCGGTGAAGGCGTCAGGGAGGGGCCGCCTTGGAGCTCTAGCGCGTCTGGGGTTAAGAGGCTCCAGTCTGGCTTCTGAAGATGCTCTGGGCAGGCGGAGCCCATCAGCTGCTGCCATGAGATAAGGCCCGGGGGGTGGTTTGCAGAGCAGGTGCCGAGGACCAAGAGAGTGGGTGTTCTCTCCACCTGACCGTCACACCCCCACCCACCCCCCGCCCCCTGGTCCTGCCCCCCGGGAGGCCACCGGTCAAGGGCACGGAACTGCCCTGGAGCCCATACGTGGGTGAGCCCTGGCCCCTGCACACGGTGTGTGACTGCTAACAGATGCTGCCCTCTGTGCCTGGACCTCAAGCTTGGAGCCCCATGCCACATCTCAGGCTGTGGGCAGCGCCAAGCCTCTGTGGCTTCTGTCCTCCTGCCGCCGGCCTCTCGTTTTAGGGCCGCCTGAGGCTTGCTCAGCAGAACCATGGAGGAGACCCACACTCCCCTACAGGCTGGTGGTGGGGTCGGGGCCCCTGGGGGACCTGGGGTGAGGAGTCCTTCTCTTGGGGTGCTGGGGGCCCTGACGCCCACCAGGGCTGGGCTGTACCAAGGCACATGTCCGGGCAAGAGGGTGAGAGGCCAACGCCAGAGGACAGTTTGAGCCCAGGACTTTGAGACCTGCCTGGGCAACACAGGGAGACCCCATCTCTACAGAAAATTTCTAAAATTAAAAACTTTAGCCTGACGTGGTGGTGCACGCCCAGGGTCCCAGCTACTCGGGAGGCTGAGGCGGGAGGATGGCTTGAGCCCAGGAGGTCAAGGCTGCAGAGAGCCGAGACTGTGCCACTGCACTCCAGCCTGGGCGACAGAGCGAGACTCTATCTCAAAAAAAAAAAAAAGAACTGTCGTCCATGTGCAGCGTGACCAGGCAGGGGGTCCCTACGCCCCAAACACACCCCCACACGAGGTCCCCTCAATCACCTTCCGATGGCTTCCCAAGCTCCAGGGAGCCCCCCACACCGCGTCCTTCTCCCTAAAACAGTGACTGCCAACTGGGGTGACTCTGCCCCCACAAGGGACATGTGGGGGTGTCTGCAGAGGATCTCAGCTGTCACGACGGGGGGCGGGGGAAGAGGCACTCCTGGTACCTGGTAGGTAGAAGTCAAGGATGTGGCTTAGCTGCCCTCAGGGCCCAGGACGGCCCCACGGGGTGGGGGTGAGCAGCCAGAATCCCGGCAGTGCCCAGGTGGGGAAGCTGTTCCGGGGACAGCCCCCTTTCCTGCTAGAGGTTGTGAGGAAATGGTGGGAAAGGGGCGTGTGCTCCCTAGAACTGGAGCACTCCCTGGGCTCAGCAGGCCCGAGGGCAATCCCAGTGCATCAGAAGGACGCCAGGTCCGTGGGCGGCAGGCGGAGAGCCTGGCCAGGCCCTCACGTGCCCACCACCAGCACCAGCCTGGAAATGGACCTGGAGGGGCCGGGCTCCACCCAGCACTTAGACCAAAGAGCCCTGAAAATAGACGCAGAGAAAATCAGCCGCGGCTCCCAGGCCCCAGAGGTCCTCCCGGGAGCAGGACGTGGCCTGGAGCCACTTAGCTGATGGAACGGGGCATTCAGAGCTGTGCCGTGGTCTCCACCTCTCAACTGAGGAAGCAAACGGCCTGGGGTGCGGGGGGAGCAAGGTCACCGCGCCTGGCCCCGAGGAAGCAAACGGCCTGGGGTGGGGGGGAGCAAGGTCACCGAGCCTGGCCCCTTCCCCACCCCCGCCCCCCTCTGCTCCCCCAGCCTCCCCCGTTCGCTCCCCCTGCCTACCCTCCCCAGCTCAGGGTCCTCAACCCCAGGACGCCCCCCAACAACCTCCAGCCCATGACCTGTGGTCCAGGGGGCCCTCCCCGCCCCCACCTTCCTTTCCACATGGGCGGCCTTGCCCTGGAGCCCCCACATGCTCCCCTCTCCCCTGCCTGGGTGCTGGATCACCCCTTACCCTGTACCCACAGGCCCAGGACGGCTGAGGCCCTGCCCCCACCCCTGCCGAGGTGGGTCCCCCCAGCCTCCCACAGCTCCATGTGGTCACCATCGACCGCACAGACGAGGAAATTGAAGCTGGAGTACGGGGAAGGGCCCCCCCCGCCCAGCCGTGGAGCCTCCGCCTGCAGGAGCTGCCAGGAGGGAGGGGCGGGGACGAGATCCCAGGCTGAGCCCAGCGATCCTGCCGTCCCCGCCTTCCCCAGAGGCCCTGCAGACGGGGTCAGTGTCCAATCCCTGCTTCCCTGGACAGATGCTTCTGGAAGGTTCCCTCAAGGAGGACAGCTGCCCCCTGTGTCTGGTGTTCCTGACTCTGAGCCGGGGCTGGGGGGAGCCCCTCCCCTCCCTGAATGCTGGGGACGTCCCTGTCACAGGGTCTGCTGGAGGCTGCGGACTTCCTGAGGCCTCGTCTTCACCAGCCTCAGCCAGGGAGATGGTTGGACGGGAGAGGGACAGAGGGGAAAGCAGGGAGGGACGCCAGGGAGGGAGCCCCCGTGCCTCTGAGTGTGGCTTCTGGGGGCCCGGGCAGACCCCCACTCCCCACCGTAGGACAGGGAGGTGGTGCCACCTGGCCCTGGACCACCGAGGCCAAGGTCTCACAGGAAGCTCAGCCTCCAGTCCCTGCAGATCCGCACGGCAGCCGCAGACATCCTGAGGACGACACATCCTGGGGTCCCAGCTGCACGAGGCTCAGGACAGAGCTGGGGGTGTCAGCAACAATATTGCCCTTGTTCATACATTCCTTGGTAATAAAAACACAAGTGGAACACAGTCTGATGACTCCTTTTGAGAATCAGGTCAGATTGTTCCCAAGGCCAAGAGCAAGGGAGGAAAGGAGCCCGGGGTGGCTCAGATGACCTGGCAGGAGCAGCCCCGGACACGGCTGGACACGGCGGCCACACAGGGAAGCAGGGGCTGGGTGGGGTCTTCCAGCTGGGAGAGGGGCCAGGTGCAAAGGCATGGAAGGGTGTCCCCGAGACCCTGGGGGCTACAAGGTCGGGAGGGCCTCGGGCCAGGGCTGTAGACCCGGCTGCGCCCACCTCCAGCCACCCTCACCGCCTGCACCCCCCCAGGCTCCCCCCATCTGCGCCCAGACCCCCAGAGCTGGCCAGGCCACGTGCCTGGCTCCACAGGCCCATGTGAGTCTACCGGGAAGGGACCAGGAGGGGTCAGACGGTCTCCTGCCCACCTGTGGGGGGGCCAGGAGTTCAGGTCAGTGCGGTGCCCCCACCTCCTGGGGTCCCAGGGGAGGCCTGGGAAGGCGTGGCTGGCTGAGGGGCCTGGAGCCTAACCAGAGGAGGAGGAGGAAAGATGAAGGCTCCAGTCCCATCCCAGCCTGGCCTTGTTTCCCATGCGTAAGGGTCAGCTGTCCCCAGCTGCTGTGCCGGCCCCTGCGTCAGATCCTCTGAAGTGGGCTCAGGTGTGAACGTAGCTCCTGCGCGTGGATGCCTCTCCCGGCACGAGTCCTGGTGAGCCTCCACCTCCCCCAGGCTGGGTCGGGGGAAGAGGACCGAGAAGGCTTCCAGACACTGGGGCCCGGAGCAGAGCCTCCAGGGAGGCACAGGGAGACCCAGTCTTGGGTCCTGAGCCCTCTGGAGGCCAAAAGGGCAGTCAGGAGGCGAGAGGGCGCCCTCAGCCATGGCCCCAGGGTCCCCAGGCCCCTCTGCCCAGCCTGGTGCCTCCACCAGCCCTGTCTGCTGAGCGTGGAGCAGCCTCCGCGGAAGGTGAGCTCTGCCCTGGTCCTGGAGGTGCGGCCTCTGCTCCATCGCGGCCCAGGGCCCAGGAGGCCAGGAAGGAGAGCGAGTGGGTGCTGGCAGACGGTGGACAGGGCCAGGGCCTGCGGACAGGCTCCAGCACCAGCCCTGTGAGCAGCTGCCCAGCCTCTTGGCCTGTGAGCCCCGAGCAGGTGTGAAGACGGAGTTGAGGTGGGGACCCCCACCCGCCACAGACACCAATGACAGTGATTGCAGCCAATTCTCTGAAACCGCTGGGCCCTCGAGAGTGTCTCTGGGTGCCGCTGACCGGGTGCCTGGCTGGCGTTGGCCCTCTCGGGCCCTCGAGGGGGTCTCTGGGTGCCGCTGACCAGGGGCTGGTGTTGGCTCTCTTGGGCCCTCGAGAGGTGCAGGGAGGGTTCTTGGAATTGGGGCCCTCTTTCCTGGGGGAGAGAGATGCAGGCGTGGCCTCCCCAGTAGCCACCGGGGGAAGGTGAGGTCTCCCCATGGCCCCGCGGGCCCAGCGAGGCCATTGTCAGGCCCCTCCCTCGAGGCCCCGGCGGGGCTCCGTGTGGATGTTAGTGAGGGATCGCCCCTTGCCCGCAGCCCACACAATGAGCCCGAGATGACGCTGCTGATGCGGCCAGCTGCATGGGAGCAGGCCCCTCCCACGGCGCTAACGCACTTCACGTTATTATAAATCTTGGTTTCCTTCACAAGAGAGGAAAGGGCACTCTGGGACCCCGCCTTGGCAAGGGACAGGCGTCTCGGTCTAACAGACAGCACTTACTCTGGGTGGACAGGAAATTCTCTCCCAGTGGGGCCACAGCTGGGCTCTGAGCCCACCCCCAGGGGCCAGCCACGCCCCCCCAACCCCCACTCAGAATCCTGTCTCCCTCCTCACGTCTCTCCGGCATCTTCAGGCCCACCCAGGACCCCCTCCTGATACATTCCAGGGCTGCCTCAGCTCCCCGATGACCCCTGCTGCCCCCAGCTCCACCTTGTGCACCGAGCAGCCCCCCAAGGCAGAGCTGAGCTCGCTCCTGACCAAGCAGAGGGTCCTCCAAGGCTCGGGGCGAGCGGCTGAGGCCCCCCCGCTGCAGCAGGCCTGGGGCCCTCCTCCAGGGCACGTCTTGGTCATGGCCAGAGTCCCAGAAGTGCCACCGCTCAGCCCTGGCGTGGGCATGAGGCACGTCAGGGCTGGAGGAGCTGCCGGCACACCTGGCCTGCAGAGGCCCGGCCACCCGAGGCCACCAGACCCCGGACAGAGGCCCTGACACCACCCACTTCCCCGAGGGCCGGCAGGAGTCGTAGGATGGCATCGGGGGCTGCGGGCCCATCTCATCGGAAGCGGGTGGGCTCCCTTGAGATAACAGCATTTGCATTTATTTCACATTTGCCATAAGCTGCCAGCCACCTGCTCTAAGGATTTCCCTGATAATCATCACTCAGGGCAACAGATTAGCTTCCTGGGGCTGTGCTGACCGCATGCCACAAACCTGATGGCTAAAACAACAAACTGTCCTCCCAGGCGCTGGAGGCCGAGTCCGATCTGGGCATCGGCAGGGTGCGGCTTCCTCCAGAGGCTCCAGGGAGGATCCTTCCAGCCTCCGTCAGCCTCGGGGCCCCCAGTTCCCAGGCTTGTGGCTGTTTCGGGTGCTGGGGCCCAGAGGGGCTCGGGTGTGGCGTGTCCAGCCGGGGGCTGTCGTGGGAGACCCGGTTGGGTGGAGCCAAGGCCACAAGATTTGATTTCCGTGCTGTCGGAGCTGCACAGGTGGGGCCGGGTGCCCCCAGGGGCCTGATCCTGTTTGCCCAGTTAATAGACCTGAGGATGCGGGGGTCCCCACCCACCGCAGGCCCTGGCCAGAGAGGGACACGAATGGCCACGGTGCACTCTGGGAATGTGGCCTGTTTTTATGACGACGAGGCCCTCCTGATCTCAGCGGAGAAATGCTCACCAGGCCTTGGGAGTGGGGCTGGGGGTGGGGGCCAAGCCGGACCCCCACTGCCAAGCAAGGGTCAGGGCTCCCACAGGGCCGCATCCCTCCCGCCGGTGTCCGGGGCTGCCTGGGGTTCCTCGAGCTGGGGGCCTGCCGTGCAGTCCCATCTCCCGCGGGTCCCCTCGCCTCGACATCCCCTCAACATGTCCTGCAGGCCCGGGGTCCTCTCAGGGGAAACCGGCTCCCCCGACTCCCGGGTCTCAGTTGCGACATCACCTGCACCTCAGCCTCCCGACTTGTGGGCTGGAATTCTCCATCTTGTCCTAAACGTTTCCCCCAAAACTCCCTCCCATGCACAACGGGGAGGCCTAGAAGCTGTGCCTCTTTCCCCGGAGCCCCGAGCCCGGCCGGGGAAGGTGTCGAGTCAGTGGCAGAGTGGAGGTGAGGGCGCGTTTCAGGGGCGACACCCCTCCACGCACCCGTAGTGGCCAAGCCCACCTCCAGGGGTTCCCGGGCCCCAGAGTGGACACGAGTGCCCAGGGGGCTGGGCCCAAGCCAGGGAGGGTCTGTTGCCCCTCCCCACCCCGAGGACCAAGCGTGCCTCTCCGAGGGCCAGATTCACACATACCCCAGCCCGGGTGGTGACTTCTCCATGCCCTGGGGTTCTTAACAAAGCGCCCGGTGTCCTGCCTGAACTCTGGTCTGCAGGGTCGGTGATAAATTGATATTTTTAAACTCTTTAATGGTGTGCGAGTGACATAATGGGGCTCACCATCCCATAATTGTCCCGGATCAATAGGAAGCATTCAGCTTCAGCCGGGCTGCTGCCAGGCCGCCCCTCGGGGCCCCCGCCTATCCCCAGCTCCGTCTGGATACCCCGGACAGCACCGGAGACTCAGAAGCCAGGAAAATCATTTCTGGGAGGGCACAGTTCCTGGAGTCGAGAGACGCCCAGGGAGGGTTTGGCTGGGCCTGGGTCCCCGAGGGGCTGGGGGCTGAGGGCCACGGCCACAGTCCTGGGCAGGATGCATGTCCTCGTCTGGCAGCTGGGGCCACCCCAAGGTCCAGGCTGAGGCAGGTTCCCATGCAGCCCCGGGGGTCCCGCCCAGAGGCCCTGGCGAGAAAGCACTGTGTGTGCGAGGGGCACAGGGATGCTGGGGCCTGGGTGACCAGCCAGCCCCTCGCCGAGTTCCTGGGCCTGTCTCCAGCTCTCCTGGTGATGTCAAAGGCCAGAGTTATGCATGAGAGGCAGCCTGGAGCGAGAGGGGACTCCGCAGCCTCTGCTTCAGCAAAACATTGAAACAATCGCTCCTGAGGGTGACATGTGAACACGCTCAGGCAGACAAGACATTGTTTGGGCCCTGATTATCTTCAAGAAGGAGAAACAGGGTGGTCTGTGGGGCTGCTCTGGCTGGACGGACATGAGAGGAGGTCCTGATGCCGGGCCGATTTACCCCACACGCAGGCGTGAGGCGAGGACATCCCAAAGCCAGAGGCCTCCGTGTGCTCCTCCCTGCCCATCTAGAGACACAGGTGCATCTTGTGACCTGCCCACCGGCCAGCCATTCCCCACAGTTCCAGGGTGGGCAGGGCCGTGTCTCAGCTCAGAAGGAAAAGTCCTAAATTCTCTGCCCCAAGCGGCAAAGTCCTGGGCCCAGCTCTGGGGTACGGTGTGAGGGGGTGCAGGGGGCAGGGACCCCAGAGGCCAGGGGATTTTCTGCAGGGGGTTCCCCGGGAGGATTTCCAGAGAGGCACCAGGGTGGGTGCTGGGCGGCTGGGGGAAGGCTGCCTCTGTCACGTGGACACTGGGGAATGGAGGGAGAGCATGTGGGGGGAAGCCCCAGCCCTCTTGTTCGGGATCTGAGATGGGGGAGGACTTGTCTCCACACGCGGCTGGACCCCCCTGCTTGCCCTCTCCATACCTGGACAGGCCCAGTGCCTGGGAGCTTGCAGCCTCCTTCAGGAATCAACTCGTGATCCCTTCACTCAAGGACCATCTATGGCTCCCCACTGCCCATAAGAAAAATGTGCCCTCCCCTTAGCCGGCACCCAAGCCCTTCGATGACCTGCACCAGCTCTGTCCCTGCTGAGGCCTCAGTGCTGCTGTCGCCCCGTCCCGCCTGATCAGTCTCCCCCCAAGGCCTGAACAAGCATATCAGCCCTGGTCCTACCTCCATACCCACCCAGAGCCCCTGCCCAGCCTCCTCTGGCTCCCTCCCACACTCCTAAGCAGCTCGGCCCTGTCCTCTGAAGGCCCCTGGAGAGGCTGAGTTCCTGGGGTCTCCCCCATCAGTGGAGGGGCCAGGCCAAGCAGGCTGGGAGGGGCCTGGGGATAGGGGGCTCAGCTCCCGCTGCCGCAGGGCTGGGGGGCTGAGCCTGCGGGAGCCCCGTCCCTGGTTGCAGGTCAGCCAGTTGGGATGGGGGCCCAGGTCCCAGGCTGTGGGGCTGGCTCAGGGCCCTCTGCAGTCACCCCGCCCCCCAGTTCTGAGCAGCTCCTGGCACCTGGGGCCAACCTACAGGTGCATTTTGCACAAAGAATCTGACCCACAGGTTGTTTGTTTGATAAGGGGAAAATCCCGGAATCCAGGAGGCCCACGTGCCTTCACCTCCGGCCTCTCTCCCGCACGCCTTCACCTCCGGCTTCCCGTGTGCAGTTAAGGGTCTCGTCTGCCTGCAGGTCCAGCAGCTGCAACTGGGCAGCCCCTCCTCCTGGGAGTGGCGGGGACTGGTATTTGTGGTCTTCAGAAGCCCCTGGACCCTCTGCAGGAGCCTTGGCTTTGGGCTTCTGGGGTTCCCGGGTGCCCGGATTCCTGGCTGCCCTGTGCCTCCAGGAACCCAGCAGGGAGACATGGGCTGACCCAGGCCTGGCCCCAGGGGGGAAGCCAGCAGTGCTGGAGGGCAGGGGCAGGAGGTGCCCTGTGGGGCTGCCCTTTGAGCTGTGCCGGGCCCCTGGGCACTGCACGCCTGGGAAAACCCCTCCCCTGCCCCCAGGACAGACCCTTGTACAAAGCTGGGACTTCCCTCCAGGAACCCCTTCCTGCCTGGCCAGGCCAGGGGAGCCTCCCCCGACTGCCTGCGCTGTCCCCAGGACCCCAGCATCCAAGGTGGGTCAGGCTGGACTGTGGGGCTGGGGGAGGCCAGGCAGCTCTTCCGATCGGCTCCTGGGCCAGCACTGAGTTCAAGCTTAAGTTGCTGGAGCAGGCACTGCAGGCCTCGGGGAGGGGCTCGGCTCTGCGCTGTGGGTGAACCCTGGGCCCAAAGCTGTGAAGTTTAGATTTAACAGCAGGAGGTGAGGGTGGTGGCAGGAGGAGCCCTGGCCATCTGGTGGATGGAGGGACAGGAGGCCACGGGGGCTCCAGGCACAGCTGTCCCTGCGTCGGCGGGTGGAGGGGCAGGGTGCAGAAGTCCCCATCCCTGGACATAGAAACCAGGGCCAAGGGGTCACCATGTACCAACCCCGTTCAAGCCCACCCCACCCCGTAATCCTCTCCGCCCCCCAGCATTTCCTGCCTCTCCCTGACGCTCCCAGGCCGAGGGCAGAGAAGGGGGAGGCAGGGGCCAGTGTGGCCTGGGCCCGGCCATCACTGGGCTGGACGGGAGCACACAGTAGAGGGGTCTTGGTGCCAGTGCCCTTCCGCCCTGCTGGCCACCCCAGCTGGTACCTGAGCAGGGGACACCCACAGGCCCAGGATGCCCTGGATTCGGAAGCACAAGGATTCGGAAGCACAGGTAGCGGCCCAGGTGGGCAACCAAAGCCCAGGCCCCCTGGGGACCCGGGGGCTTCCCCTCGGGGCCGGCAGGTCGGGACACGGGCCACTGGGCCACAGCTGTTTAGAGCGGGTTGGGCCCCCCGTTGCCGGGGAAGAGACTGAGGCTCAGCGCTGCCTGCAGGGTGGAGGGCTGGGGTCCCTCGAGGTGGTCCCATGGAAGGATGGGGCCACAGCCAGAAGCCCCCACCCACAGGGAGGCCTTCCCTCCACCCAGGCCCTGACCCTTCCGGGGGATCTGCAGGACTGACGTGCAGGGAGCACCCTACACCTAGCCTGAACTGGCAGGAGGTCTGGGTTCAGGAGAAAATGGACCACGGAAGGTGCCAGAAGACCCTGGGTCCTGAGTGGGCCCAGCTGGGCGCTCCAGCTCCCCTGGCCAGGTGCGGGGCTCGGCCCTCGGGGAGTGCACCACGCTGGACCCCTGGCCAGAAGGATTGACATCCTGGGGCTCCCATGCCTGGCTGGAGGTCCCCACAGCCCTCACCGCAGGAAGCCCTGGGAGAGCGTCCCAGGACAGTGGGGACCTCCCGAGTGGGGCCGCCTCTGACACCCTGATGTTCCTCTCTGGGAGCCCGTGGGGCCCCCATCCTCTGGCCTGCAGGGCCTCTGGGCTGTGGTCACCCCAGACTTTCGGAGCACCGCCAGGCCACCCAGGATGACCACTGCACTTTTGGGGAAGCTGAGGCCTATGGAGATGGGGCTAAACCCTGGTAACCCCCAACCCTGCTCTGCACAGCGGCCCACGGAGACTTAGTCTTGCCCGAAGTGGCCCAGGAGGGGCTGCACCCAGCACGGCCTCTCCTCACTGTGGCTCAGGCAGAGGGGACAGGCAGCTCCTGCTGTCATTTTGGGTCCAGCAGGAAGGTCCTCCACCGCCCCCTGAGCCTGGAGTTCCACTATCGAAGCTGCTTGGCCTCTCAGCTCTAAGCCACAGCAGCCACCGGGAGAACTGTCAGCCCCTCCCGGGAGCAGGACTGGGAGTGGGAGCCTGGAGCTCCCAGCTCCCAGGGCCACCCCTTCCTCCAGGGCCGGGGGGCCACGCCTCCCTCTCCCGGCCGTTCAGTGTTAACACCGCTGCGCCTTAGCAAGCAGCAAGACATAAATATTGGAACCCGGCTTCCTCCGCCCTACGGAGATGGTGACGCGGGATGCGTGAGGCGGTTGCCTGGCAACCCTGCTGCCGGCACCCACGCAGGCCCAGCCCTGCCTCCACTCAGCACCTCCTGCTCGGGGCTCCAGCTGGCCAGGCTGTGAGGGGACTGGGTGCAAACCCCCTCTCGAGACGGGCCAGGCCAACTCCCTGTCCCCTGGGGTGGGCTTCGGCCTGCAGGCCCCGATGGTGGAGCGGAAGGGGGCCCTGGCCGAATCCTCCTGGGCGGGTGGGGTGTCTGCCAGCCGACTCTCCTATCCACAGCATCCTGTTGCTCTGGGGCGTCTGCCCCCAAAAGACAAAGAGAAAGCCAGAGAGTCCCCACCAAGAGCACCCTGGCCCCACTCCAGCCTCTGAGTGACCTCTGGAGCTCCGGCCTCTGCCATCCTCAGATGAGGAACTGAGGCACAGAGGCTGGGCCAGCCCGTGGTTGGGTGGCGGGTTGGCCCCATCAGGGGCAGGACCAGCTGATTTGAGAAGTGGAAACCCAGGTTTAGACCGGAGGGGTCCCCGTGTGATGTGTGATCCGAGGCTGACCCGGGCGTGGGGAGGCTCCCAGTGAGAGATCAGTGATGTTGCAGCAGAGGCTGAGGGGCCCTCGGGCTCTGGCTCCCCGGTGCTGGAACAGACTCCACGGTCACCTGGTGAGGGAGGCCCAGGTGCTGAGAGCCACCTGCAGTCATACAGCTGGGCCAGAGCTGGAACTGAGAGGCCCCTGCCCCTCTCCCCACCGCCTGCTGTCCTGAGGGGGCTCTGGGGACCGAAGAGCCCTCTCCCCACCCAGGACTCACCCACCTGGAGTCCCTTTGCTGTTTCATCTCTGCAGAGGCCTCCGCAGCCCAGCAGCCCCACTTGCTCACCCTCCCAGAGGGGCTCAGGGCCCTCCCCTCCCCCCTCCCCCCAACCCTCCCCCCTCCGCCCTTCCCCCTCCCCTTTAGGGCCCCGGGCCCCTCCCCAGCCAGTCTGGAGGGTGGAGACACCGTGGGGAGAGAGTAGGCAGAGAGCCCTGCAGGGGAGAGCTGGGGACGTGAATCTGATGACAGACCCCGGGGATTGGTTCAGGGCAGGGAAGGAGGCGGCCAGGCACTGGGGGTGGGGCCGTCCTGAGGTAGGGGAGGCCCTGGGGAAGGTGCTGGAAGGTCCCAGAGGAGGGGGAGTGGGGCTGCATGGGGAGGGGATGGCGAGGGCAAAGGCACAGGGCAGCCTGAGCTCCCTGTGCAGGGGGTGGCCTGAGGCCAGTGCAGACGGGGCCGCCCCATCTTCAGGAGGAGGGGGACATGAAGGGTCCAGGGCTGTTCCAGCTTTCTTGGGACAGACCCCCAGCAAGCTCAGCAGACTCAGGGAAGGGCCGTTCCTTAGCTCTGCTTCCCACAGATAAAGCTGGACAGAGACCCTGCGCCACCCAGCTCCAGGGACAGATCCCAGCTCCAGGGACAGATCCCAGCTCCAGGCCCAACCGAAGCTCCAGGGCCCAGCAGAAGCCCCACCACACCAGGGCCTCCCCTCCCTTAACCCCCATGGCCCTGGGTGCCCTCCTGCAGAGCCCCCACTGCAGTCCGAGGCCCTCTGCTGTCGTCCCACCTGGACAGGGCACAGAGTCCAGTGTTTCCCTCCTCCTCCCAAAGCGAGTGAAGTGGCCTTCTCAGCCCCGAGAGCCCTGTGTCCCCTGAGCGAGGAGGCGCCTGGCCCTGTCCTCCTGAGACCCTGTGGCCCCATCTGTAGGGTGGGGGGTGAGGGCCTATGCTGGGCCTGGGCAGTGGTCGGTTCTCAGATCCTGAGCCTCTGTGCCCTCTACCGAGGTGGGGACGCACCGTCCTCCCGTGTGGATGGAGCTGGGATGGGGGCTGACGTCCACTGCATCCAGGCTTAGCCCCGGAATCTCAGGTGTCCACTGCAACCCCGAGGAGAGGCAGCTGGGGGCTGCGGGGATCACCTCGATGGACCCCCGTTCCCTACTGCAGGGGTCAGGTGCCCTTCCAGGACCCCGTCGTTTTGCCCAGGAGGTTGGCAGGGGCAGTGGCTCAGCCCAGGGTCGGGAGACAGCCTGCAGGGCTCCTCGATGCCCAGGACCGTTCCTGAGGCCAGCCTGGGACAGATGCCCCTGAGGGATCCTACACTCTGCACAGGAGGCATGACCCTCCAGAAGCCCCTCTCTCCAGCCTGGAGAAGGCACAGGTGGGTGTGGGGGTCCGGGCAGTTCTGCAATTAGGGTGGTGTGTCTCCACATGAGTCTTGCTAATTAGGAGGAAGCCACATCTTCCAGTCTCGGATGGGCAGCAGCACCAGGCCCTGGTAACAAAAGGACCCCAATAGGCTTTGCAGATTTGACACTTGCCTGGGGACGGCTCCATCTTATTTGAGAAAGTGCTGTGGGCTTTGCCGGGAACCCCCCTGCTGTCCTGCACCTCTTTGGTGGAACATCTGAGCATCCAGCATGAGAACCTCACCAGGACCCTTGGAGTTGCCGCTCACTAGAGCACCACAGTTCTCCCAGTCCAGGAAGGCTTCCTGGAAGAGGAGGCGCTGAGCTGAGCAGGGTGGGGAGTGACAGTTGGGGGTCCTGGGGTGGGAGGGGGTGTTCATTCCTGGGCCACACCGCACACTCTGAGCACCTACTGAATGCGGGAATGGCTGGGCAGGGTGCAGGGAACACTCTGGAATGGCCCCATTCAGGTGGGGGGAGGGACCGGACAAGACAACAGAGGAGGTGTTGATAAGGACTTGGGAGAGCGCAGGAAGCAAGACGATGGGATGAGAGGGGCCCCAGGCGGCCCCCGTGTCCCCAGGACACCCCCATCCCCACTGCTGTCTGTGGGAGCTGTCAGTGTCGCTGGGCTCTGGGTCCTGGGGAGCCCCTGCTGAGGTGCGTGGCTCTCCATCCCTGTCCTGGCCTCGCCCGTGGTGACCAGGCCCCACGTCCCAGCCTCTCTGTAGCCTGGGCATCAGTTTCTTGCTGGTTCTGACTGTGAGGATTGGGGGTGGGGACACGGCTCTGGAAACACCCTCCAAGTAGGCAGCTGTGTCCCTCCCTGGTCTCCCATAGGGCCCCTCCTGAGAGCCTGGGGTCCTTGGGCAGACCCCAGGGAGCCCAGGCTGACCCCTAGAACCGGCCGTTTCCAAGGTCCTCCAGGGCCTCTGGGTCTGAGCCTGCGTTTCTTCACCCATAACACGGGCAGTGGGGGCCACGCCCTGACTTCTGGGGTCCTCCACGCAGCAGCAGCAGATCAGATGCCCTGACTTGGCTCATCGGGGGACAGGCACAGTGGATGTGGGAGGATGGGACAGTTACCTGGCCCAGGGATCCTGCACAGACGCCTCCCGGCCCAGATGGACGTGTATTGGAAACAGAGGTGATATTTGCCTTTCAAGGCATCAGCCCTGGAAACCGAATATTTTACTTTGGGATCAGGCTGCCCAGGCCGCACCACGCCAAGTCCACCTCCAGCCTGTTTGCGGGGTGGGGGTGAGGACTGAACCCCACAGTCCTGATGCCTTGGTGTGCCTGCCCCGAGGAGGCCGGGTGGGACTGGGGACATGTCTCTCTCCCCAAACCTCCTGTACCCACATGGTGAGCCTCTGGGCACTGAGGGCCTTAGGCAGTGACCACTGGGGTGGGGTCTAAATATCCCAGCTCCCTCCTGAACAGACACGGGGGGAGGCCCGTGCCTACCGCTCTGGAGCCTCCTCTGTGGCCCTTGCACCCAGCCTGGCTGCCGTCCGCCCGGGCCCGCCCCTGCTGCTGGCTTTTCCTGGGAAGGCTGTACTGAGTCAGGATCTGCTTCTGGGAGGATCTGCTTCCGGGAGACTGGCCGGATACACCCAGGGACACTCAGCCTTCCCTCTGCTTGCCCCAGCTCCGTGCGGGCTGCCACCCCTGCTGGTGAGTGCATGGCTACTGTTTGCAGCCCCCCACCCCAGGCTCCAGCTGGGTCCACAAGGCGGGTAGCGTGCTTCACCCTCAGGTGAACACCGGGGGCCTCGTGCCTCGCTGCTGGGACATCTGCGCCATCGTGCGGGCTGGAGGCGGTGTGCGTGGAGGGCTTCCAGCTGGTGTGTGTCTCCTTGCTGGGTTCTGCCTTGCCCACCGTGCCCCAGGGCCCCTGCAGCCACTGTGCGGAGGGCAGACCCCGGCAACCAGCCCAGGGCCCAGCCCCCGTGAGCGCACGTTACGTGCCCGTGGATTGGGAGCCTTCCTCCAGGCTGCACGCCCTGCCCAACTCTGCCTGCACCCCTGGGAAAGGGTGGGCCCCGCCCCCGCTCCCCGCGAGCTCGCTTCTGCCTCAGGGGACAGCTTTGCCCATTCCCTGTGGCACTGGATGGTGTTTCCTGGGGGCCAGAGGCTCACCTCATTTATATGAACAAATGGATGGAGGGCCCTCAGGGACCCCTGCCCCTGTCCTCCAGGCCCCTAGCCAGCCCGAGGTGCCTCAGGGCCTGCGGTGGCCACAGCCGTCCCTTCTGGCCTATGCACCCTCCCAAGGGACAGCCCCATGTGGAGGCTGGGGACGCCTTCACTTCGTGAGAGCTGGGGCAGGCCAGGCTCCTCAGAGACCCCCAGAGGCTGCCCAGGAGGCTGAGGGAGAAAGACCAAGGGTGTGGTCTGGGGTCCATCTGCTGAGGGCCGGGGAAGGCTATGGCTGAAGGGCCAGAAGGTCCCCGGGGCAAGGACGGCCTCAGGCCCCTTCATCCCTCTCCTCTGAGGTCTGAGTGATGGATGGCCCCATTCCCAGGTCACACTGCAATGACCTTTGACCCCCAGTTTATCCATCACCCCGATAATGCTGCCCCCCAGGCCACCAGCACCCAGGAGGCTTTCCCGGGCCCACCTGTGGATGTGTCCCCCAGCCTCACACTGGGCAGGCCCTGGGGAAGACAGCAGATGGGGACGGCAGAGGGGGCCCGGTGCAGGTCAGCTCCTTCCCAAAGTGCCTGGCCCCTCTCTTGCTGTCTGCACCTAAATCATCCTCCAAGCTCGGTGAGGCTCCCCTGGGTAGGCTGAGGGCCAGATGCAGTGGAGGGGCCGGGGGTGCAGCGGGGGTGGGGGGGGCCGGGAGTGCAGCGGGGGTGGGGGGGCCGGGAGTGCAGTGGGGGTGGGGGGCCCGGGAGTGCAGCGGGGGTGGGGGAGCCGGGGGTGCAGCGGGGGTGGGGGGGCCGGGGGTGCAGCGGGGGTGGGGGGGCCGGGAGTGCAGCGGGGGTGGGGGGCCCGGGAGTGCAGCGGGGGTCGTGGGGGCCGGGGGTGCAGCGGGGGTGGGGGGGCCGGAAGTGCAGTGGGGGTGGGGGGGGTGGACCGGGGGCGCAGTGTGGGTGGGGGTCAGGGGATGAGCTGCCCTTGTGCCCACCCCTGGTCCACCATACCCAGCAACACCCCCTTCCTGGCATGGGACTGTTTGTTCCTGGCTCCAGAGACTTCAGTATGGATCCCAAGACCGAGACTGCTGTCCGGGCTGCCTGCCCACTCCCTTGTGGGAACCTGGGGCCAGGTCCCTGTTGTGTTCCCAGAGCCTGGCTCCAAGGAAGCTCTGAGGCCTTAGGCAGCCTGGACGAATGTGCCCCTTGGGTCTTCCCCAGGCCTGGGCCTGCCTGAGCTGGGGGCTGCAGAGAAGCCTTTCTGGGGGTGAGGTATCCATGGGGCAGCCCACCCGGCCTGCAGCCCCCAGACCAGGCTGCGGCACGGAGATCCCCAGACTCCCACCCACGCCCCCTGAGCCCATTACTGGCCTCTGCTGCCCGGCCGCCAGCCCGTCCCTGGCCTCTCTTGCCCATGTGCCAGCCAGTCCCTGGCCTCTCCTGCCCATGTGCCTGCCCTTGGTGTGCTTCCCGGCGGGCAGGAGTGACATACCACCTTCCAGTGCAGAAATCTAGGTGTCTCCGGTCTCTGGGTCCCCACCTTCCTTCCAGGCCTAGGGACGGTGTCCCACACAAGAGAAGGCACACGTCCCAGGTGAGGGTCCAAGTGCTAGGACCCCCCTGTGCACACCTGGACAGGCTTCGGGGCCTCCCTTGGCCCTGCTGGGGCCCACGAGCAGGGCTGTGGCTGCTGGTCGGGAAAGCTCTGCGCTCAGCCCGTGGACTGGAAGCTCGGGCAACGTGTTGGGTTCCTGCGGCTCCTGTAACACAATGCCGCCCCCGGGGGGTGTCAAACGACAGAAGCATCCTCTCTCCCAGTGCTGGAGGCCGGAAGTCCAGTGTCGGGTGTGGGCAGGGCCGCATGCCCTCCGGAGGCTGCAGGGGAGGTCCCTGCCTGCCTCTTCCAGCTCCCGAGGGCTCCTGGCGTCCTGGGCTCTGATCTCTGCCCTGACTTCTGAGGACGCCAGTGTCGGAGCGAAGGCCCACGCGGACGGTCCCACCTGGAGGTCCTTGACTAGGCCGCATCTGCAAAGATCCTTTTCCCAAGAATGTCGCCTGCACAGGCTCCGGCCCCAGGCTGTGCTCACGTTCTGGGGGGTCCGCCGCCCACCCCTCCGCAGGTGACAGCTCAGGACTGCTTTGCAAGAGAAGGCACAGCCCACAGAGAGAACAGCCCACGGCCCGCCTGCTGCTGCTGTGCCCCTCCCCAGGCTTCCCCACCCCACCAGGACAAAACCCCCCAGCACTGGGACCACCTCGTGTCCCCTCCTGCTCCCCGTGGGGCAGAACCGCCGGGTCTGGGGCCGCCTGCTTAATTCCAGAGCAGCTCCCTCCTCTGATCAAACAGGGGCGCGAGATCAAACAATTCATTAGGAACCCGTCCTGGGGGAGCGTCTGCTGCCGGGAACTGACTCAGCTAGCGAGGGGCGGAGGCCAGGCTGGGGCCAGGAGACGCAGAGGGGACTCGGTGGGGATTTGGTGGGGGGCGTTGGGGCTTAGTGGGGCCATGTGGGAGCCACTTGGTTTGCATGTGGGGGCTAGGAGGGGGCGCTTGGGGGCACGTGGGATGCCATGTGGGGGCTGCATGTGGTCTGCCTGGGATCTGCGTGGGGTCCCCATGGGGTCTGTGGGCACACGTGTTCAGCCACGCCTGCAGGACCACAGTACCCACTGCCCCGTGTACACAGCCACATGAGGTTAACACCTTCTAGCACATTCTGGGGCTCACCTCCTGTTGGCCCACGGCTGGGACAGACGCTGTGTCCACCACTAGCTCTGCCTTCCCAGTGGGACCAGCATCTGCCCAGGAAGGCCCCCAGAGAACCCCGCCTGGTGGATCCAACTGAGCCCCTGAAGCCCCAAGGGCAATGGCCGCCCCTCCAGGCTCGGCTCAGTACAGGCCCAGGCAGGCTGGGCCAGGGGTGCTGCTGGGAGACGGACCAGGGCGGAGGCCTCGGCGGCCTGGACAGGGGCTCAGGCTGGCCTCTGGGCACTGGGGGAGCTGACCGTTCCACTCTTGCTCACAAAACACAAGAAGGCCCGAGTAACAGGCTTCACACTGCCCGGGTCCCCTCTGCGTCCCCCTCCCCAGGCCTGCGTCCACCCCCAGGTGAAGGGAGTGAGGGCCAGTCCGGTCGAGCAGAGAGGAGACCCCGTCCTGCACCTCCCAGGCCACAGGCCCCCACCTCTGCTGTCCCTGCAGCCCTGGACGGCGGCTGTGCTGCCGGGACACCAAACCAGAGGCGTGGTCCCCTGGGAGGCTTGCGGCTTCCCCCAGCCCTGCGGGCCTGCTAGAGCAAAACCGGGTTGTCCAAACGCACCTTACCTGCTGGGTGTTCCCTGGGGGTGGGACGGGAAGACCCCCAACCTCAGGGCCTCGCTCCTCCCCGGGATCTGCCCAGCTTCCCTCTGTCTGTCCTCCGGCAGGAAGGCCTACAGAGATAACCAAGGCAGCCGTGGACAGGCCAGGCACCCAGGTCTCAGCCAGGCATGCGGCTCCTGTGTCTCACGGCCATGGCCACCCTCTGCACAGGAACAATGACTAAACCCCTGTCACAGGTGAGGAGACCAAGGCTCAGGCGGTAAGGACACCTGCCCAGGTCACGCAGCTAGGAAGGCCATCACGCCTCAGACCCACATCAGCTCCGAGCGGCCCAGAGAGGCCAGGGCCAGGGGTGCCTGGTCCACGCGGCGGTGGGGCTGCCGGAGCGTCCGTGAGGCTCAGGCTCCGTCTGTCTTGAGGTTTCTTCCTCCCTGCCCTGTTTCTCCTCCAGCCCTGGTCACGCCCCGAGGGCCAGCCCAGGGCCTCCATACACGGGAGGCCTCAGGAAGCGCTGGGTCCACCTGGAAAGCAGCCACGGGCCTGGCCTGCATGTGGGTTCTGTCTCCCGTTCCTGGGGCCTGCAAGACATCGAGAGGCCTGCTCACCTCTTGCTTCCTCCAGGCTGATACAAGGCAGAGCCGACTCACCCCAGCCCTGGGGGCTCTGTGCCAGCAGCCACCCCACAGGGACACCCAGAGCAAACAGCACAGGGGCCCCATGGTCACGAGGGCCCGCCTGCCAGGCAGTTGGGGTGGAGATGCAGGACACCAGGACTGCAGGGCGCCCGAGGGCTTCCTGACACCACAGAGCCCACCATGGCAGGGCCGGCCAGGCCACGCTGGGAGGGACTTGGCTGAGAGCACGGGGCATCCTGGGTCCGGGACGGGCGCTGCGTCCCCTCAGTGCGTGGGCAGAAGCCCTGCTGGGCGGGGTCTTCAGGGATCACGGAGGGCAGGGGGACCAGGCACCTACCCCACCCCACCCCACTCCACTCTAAGTCCCTCTAGGAGTCCACTCGGGCAGGGGGACCAGGCACCTGCCCCACCCCACCCCACCCCACCCCGCTCTGCGTCCCTCTAGGAGTCTGCTCAGGAACACCTTTGGGGAAGGTGGGTAGGGCAGTGGCTGCCATCTGGAAATTCTAGGAGAGCTCCCCCGACCCTCTCCGGGGGCCAAAGATGCACCATTCCCAGGTGTGGGAGGGAGGATAAGAAGGGGCTGGTGGCTCATCTTCTCCTTGGGAGAGCTCGGTGAGGGATGGTGTCTCTGAGGAGCTGACTAAGGTCTGGACCCTCCCCAGAAGGAAGCCCCAGCCTCTCCCGCCGTCTTGGCTCCAAATTCAGGGGCCACACCCTCCCAGTCCATCCATGGACTCTGACCAAGAACTCTGGGTGAGCCAGCCCTGCTGCCACCTGCACATAGAGACAGAGAATGAAGTCCTCCCCTCAAGCCCTCCCCTCTGAAGGGAGGCCAGGGAGCACCTGCTGTACGCCTGGTAGGCAGGGCCTGGGTGCCCCACACTGGCATCCCTCCTCCCAATTTCAGGGCCCGTCCCCACCGCCTCCCTGGCCGCCGTGCTCCATCAACTCCTTCTGTTTAAATATTTAATCTGGTTAAATATTAAACCTCTTCCAAGTCCCAATTATAGCCGATCGATTCTCCACCACAGCTGTTGGGGCCAAGCTGGCGCTCTGCCTCCCCACCCGACATCGGGGCAGCCTGGGGGATTGGGGCTGGGGGGTGCCTGGAGGCGGGGGCTCCTGGCGTGGACCCATCGCAGCTCCGCCCCCCAGTCCTTTACCTGTGAGACCCCGCCCAGCACGGCTGCCCCACACACAGACGGCTGGGCAGGGCAGGTGAGCCGGGGTCCCAGCCCTAGGTCCCCTCCGGGTCCCAAGGACTCCATTGGCTAGAAACACGAGAGAACCGTTCTCCGCAGCTCACTCCACAGTCTGCCCTGCCCCCGGGGCCTGGGATCACCCAAATTATTCGCAGGGTTCCTGTTTTCCTAGTTAGGGCCGGAGCTGGATGAAACCTTCCCTGGGGTGAGGCTGGGCCACAGAGGGGGGCCCTGAAAGCCAAGACCTATTTCTGTTCAAAATTGGTTTTTTCTTTTCTTTTCTTTTTCTTTTTTCCTTTTTTTTTTTTTTTTTTGAGCCAGGGTCTCACTGAGTCATCCAGGCTGGAGTGCAGTGGCGTAATCACACCTTACTGAAGCCTCCACCTCCTGGGTTCAATTAATCCTTCCACCTCAGCCACCCAAGGAGCTGGGCCCACAGGTGCAGGCCACCATGCCTGGCTATTATTATTATTATTATTATTATTATTGAGATGGGATCTTGCTTTGTTGCCCAGGCTGGTCTCGAACTCCTGGCTTCAGGCAATCCTCCTGCCTCCACCTGCTGAGGTGCTGGGATGACAGGTGTGAGCCCCTGCGTCCGGCCTCTAAGATCTTTTAAATATACTGAAAAGTATGGAAAAACACACAGTACTAACCGTGCACCCCCTCCGAGGTCTAGGCCCCCATGGTGGGGCTTCAGGGGTGTTTAAATTCACAGGAGCAGAAACCCCGGACTTCACCTGCCTTTCGCCGACTGCCCTCCTCACCCTTCACGTGAGGGAGCCCCCCACGGGTGCATAAATGTGCGCATTTGTAGACGTGCAGCAGCTTATTATTAAGTTTTACTGAGGTAAGGCATGTGTAGCACATGATTTACAAACAGTCATAAAATATGGGATAGGGCTCTGTCGTAAATCCCACATGGCTGACGGGTTCTGACGGGCGCCTCGGCTGGCTTCGGCCCGACTCTTACGTTGCAGCCAGCCTGAGACTCCACAGAGCGAGGCTGCTCCCCACCTGCCGATTCTTGCCCCGATAAGTGTGTCATCTGTAAATCTGGTCTGTGATACACTGTTCAACTCTTTCTCACCCTGGTACAAGTGCTGTTCGTGAAACGGAAGCTTCTTTCAGCTTCAACACTAATTGTAAGTGTATATGATTTAATTTGTAGTTGTGGATGTTTAACAAGCAGCTCACTCATTTCTTAGGTATTTAACCACTGGCTCTTATGAGCTGGTACATGTCGGCCCCACACGTGGCTGAATCACCTGTGCAGACACCTGCTGGCCTGGCTCTCCCACGTCCCTGCACTGTGACCCTTCTGCTGGGGATGTGGGGACGCCTGCCCAGCGTTAGTTCTGCCTCCTCCTCTCCTTGTCTGTTCCCCTGGTGTTTTCATGACTTTGGCTTGGCAGTAAGCCTTGAAATCTGCCCTTATTATTCTTTCTTGAAATTGAAATTGGTGGCCGGGCGCAGTGGCTCACGCCTGTCATCCCAGCACTTTGGGAGGTCGAGGCAGGTGGATTATGAGATCACGAGATCGAGACCATCCTGGCTAACACGGTGAAACCCCGTCTCTACTAAAAAAAATACAAAAAAATTAGCCGGGCGTGGTGGCGGGCGCCTGTAGTCCCAGCTACCCGGGAAGCTGAGGCAGGAGAATGGCATGAACCCGGGAGGCGGAGCTTGCAGTGAGCCGAGATCACGCCACTGCACTCCAGCCTGGGCGACAGAGCGAGACTCCGTTTCAAAAAAAAAAAGTGTGATGTATGGGCCGGGCACGGTGGCTCACGCCTATAATTCCAGCACTTTGGGAGGCTGAGGCGGGCAGCATCACCTGAGGTCAGGAGTTCAAGGCCAGCCTAATCAACGTGGTGAAGCCCCATCTCTACTAAAAATACAAAATATTAGCTGGGCATGGTGGCGGGTGCCTGTAATCCCAGCTACTCAGGAGGCTGAGGCAGGAGAATTGCTTGAACCTGGGAGGCGGAGGTTGCAGTGAGCCAAGATGGTGCCATCGCACTCCAGCCTGGGCAATAAGAGCAAAACTCCTTCTCAAAATAAAATAAAATAAATAAAGTGTGATGCATGTACATGCCTGTGAAACCACCACTCCACCAAGAGTGAAAACGTCCATTCCACTGAAAGCTGGAGCCCCTCGCTCCCCACCCCCCCCCCCCAGGAAGCGGCCGCCCCGCTCCCCATCACGGTGCGTGAATCGGAGGCCCCAGGATGACGTGTGAGCGGGATCAGCCGCACGCGCTGTTTTCCTCAGGCTTCTCCCACCCAGCACAACGGCCTTGACATTCACCGCGCCTCCGCGTCCGCAGCTCACTGGTCCCTGGTGCGGTTGAGTCATGTCTCGTGGTCTGAACGTCCACGGCGATTTAGCTGTTCTCCCGTCGGTGAACACGTGGGCCGTTTCCAGCTCGGGGCTACTGTAAGTCAAGCTGCCACGAGCACTGACGTAGGGAACAGCGTGTGACACACGCTTCCGTTTCTCCAGGGTCAACACCTACCCCCGTAGAGAGACGCGATCATGCACCCAGTACACATTTTTTTTTTTAGACGGAGTCTCGCTCTGTCACCCAGGCTGGAGTTCGGTGGCACGATCTCGGCTCACTGCAACCTCCACCTCCTGGGTTCAAGCAATTCACCCGCCTCAGCCTCCCCAGCAGCTGGGATTACAGCCACGCGTCCCCACACCTGGTTTATTTTTGTATTTTTAGTAGAGATGGGATTTCACCGTGTTAGCCAGGCTGGTCTCAAACTCGTGACCTCAGGTGATCCACTAGCCTCGGCCTCCCAAAGTGCTGGGATTATAGGCGTGAGCCACCGTGTCTGGCCAGTGGGTGCATATTTAACACTTTAAGGAATCCCAGCACTTTGGGAGGCCAAGGCAGGTGGATCACGAGGTCAGGAGTTCGAGAATAACCTGACCAACATGGTGAAAACCCATCTCTACTAAAAATACAAAAATTAGCCAGGTGTGGTGGTGGGCGCCTGTAGTCCCAGCTATTTGGGAGGCTGAGGCAGAAGAATCGCTTGAACCTGGGAGGCGGAGGTTGCAGTGAGCCGAGATCACGCCACTACACTCCAACCTGGGCAACAGAGCAAGACTCTGTCTCCAAAAAAAAAAAAAAAAAAGAACACTTTAAGGAACTGCCAAACTGCTTTCCAAAGTGGTTTCACTATTTCACATTCTCAGCAGCCGTGCCAAGAGCTCCGCTTCCCACGTCCTCACCAACGCGTGGTGCCACCGTCCCACCTTTGAGCCCCTCCGACAGGCAGGAAGGGTCATTGAGTTGTGGTTTCACTGTGTTCTCCCCTTGTGATGTGCAGTTTCACTCCTGTGCTTATTTGCCATCTGTAAATCTTGGATGGCATATTTATTTCAGTTTTCTGACCATTTTCAAATTGTGTTGTTGTCTTTTTAATATTAATTTTAAAGGGCCAGGTGCAGTGGCTCACGCCTGGAATCCCAGCACTTTGGGAGGCAGAGGCAAGAGGACACTTGAGTCCAGGAGTCGGAGAGCAGTCTGAGCCACATAGATAGGCCCCATCTCTATAAAAAATTTAAAAATTAGCCAGGCACAGTGGCGTCTGTAGTTCCAGCTACTCAGGAGGCTGGGGTGGGAGGATCACTTGAGTCCAGGAGGTGGAGGCTGCTGGCAGTAGAGATTGCACCGCTGCACTCCAGCCTGGGCAACAGAGGGAGACCTTGTCTCAAATAATTTTTTTTTTTTTTATTTCAGCAGTTTTTGGTACATTCTGAGTACCAGCCCTTTGCCATGGATCTGCACTGTGAATATTAGCTCCCAATTTGTGGCTTACGTTTTGATTTTTTTTTTTTTTTTGAGAGGAGTCTCGCTTTGTCACCTAGGCTGGAGTGCAGTACCGTGATCTTGGCTCACTGCAACCTCTGCCTCCCGGGTTCAAGCGATTCTCCTGCCTCAGCCTCCCGAGTAGCTGGGATTACAGGTGTGCACCACCACACACAGCTAATTTTTGTATTTCTACTGGAGACGGAGTTTTGCCATGTCGGCCAGGCTGGTCTTGAACTCCTGACCTTAAATGAATCCTCCCGCCTCAGCCTCCCAAAGTGCTGGGATTCCAGGCCTGACCCACCATGACCGGCTTGATTTTGTGGGTTTTTTTTGTTTGTTTGTTGTTGTTGTTGTTTTGAGAGAGTCTCAGGTTTTTTTGCTTGTTTGTTTGAGAGAGTCTCGTTCTATCACCCAGGCTGGAGTGCAGTGGCATGATCTCAGCTCACCACAACCTCCACCTCCCAGGTTCAAGGCATTCTCATGACTCAGCCTCACGAATAACTGGGATTACAGTTTCGGCCACCACGCCCGGCTAATTTTTGTATTTTTAGTAGAGACGGGGTTTTGCCATGTTGGCCAGGATGGTCTCGAACTCCTGACCTCAGGTGATCCACCCGCCTTGGCCTCCCAAAGTGCTGGGATTACAGGTGTGAGCCACTGCACTCAGCCTGTGTTTTCTTTAAGAAATATTTGTCTACACCAAGATCACACCGATATTCCCCTCTAATTTCCTACGGAAGCTTCGCTGGTTTTCCTCTGGTGGGCAGTTGAAGAGCGTGTGTGTGGCGTGAGGCAGGGGTAGCAGCTCATTCCGGGTTTTTCCGGTTTCCCCAGCACTGATTGCCGAGAAGCCTCCTCCTTCAGTGTCTGTAAGGCAGCTTTTCTTTCTCTCTGCTTTCAAGATTTTCTCTTTATTTTTAGATTTCAGAAGTTTGAGTGAGTTGAGCTTAGGAGTGGTTTTCTCCGTATTGATCCCAGTTTGGGGTGGTTGAGCCTTTTGGATCCATAAATGCTGACTACCCAGCATATTTGGGAAATCCGGGGCCTTGCTCTGAATTGCTTTTTCTGTCCTGTTCTTGCTCCTCAGACTCTGAGGCTCCACGCGCATGTGCATTAAACCACTTGAACCTCACAAATGTCTCTGAAACCCTATTTCCCTCCTGCCACTCTCCCACTCCAGGGCTGTCTACTGTCCCTCATGGCCTGACCACTCGGACTCAAATCCACTGCTCAAGGCTCTCGTGCACACCAGAGTGCAAGGCCGAGACCCCCAGGGACGGCTGCCCCTCAGACAGCCTGGCGCCTCCTTCTCCTGGCGGCACTCAGGCCTCCCACCTGCACGCCACCCACGCCCGCTCCCGCCTTTGCCAAACGCTGCTCACTCCCAGCCCCCACCTCAAGAGCCACTCCCGACCCTGGGCCTCCCCCTATGTTCAGGCCGGGGTCTCCCCATCCCAGACTCACCTGGCCTGGCTCCTGTCTCTGGTTACTGACATCTGACTGGGTCTGAGAGCAGGGGCTGCTTCTCACTTCTCGAGCCTGACACTCAGGTCCCGGCCAGCCATCCTGGGCTCACATGGGATGCTGGACCTCCAGGGAAGGTGCATCCTCCTTCCTGGCGTCCCCAGACTGGGTGACTCCAGAGTCCTCTTTACAATCCAGCCTCAGCCCACCCAGAGGGATACGGCGGGCTGTGATGGCCAGTGGGGGTGAGGACAGCCAGGACCCTTGGACCTATGGGCAGGGGCGGGACCAGGAGGCAGAGGCGGCCGGGCTCTCCACCGCCTTGGACCCTCTGCCGCCCCGGCCCCTCCTGAGGCCTGTTGGGCCGATCAAGGGGGCCAACAGACCCTGCCCCACTGGCCCAAGCCTGCAGATGCTCAGGGACCCTCCCAGGTGTCACCCAGTATGCCTGCCCAGGAACAAGAGGTGCCGCTGTTGATCTACAAGCCACTCCACATCCCCGAGCGGCCCGACGGAGGGGGGCCCTTTCTGCTGTCCTTATCTCAGTAATAAAGCCACAGAAGAGGCTATAAATCCAGGAAAATTAAAGCTTCAGCATCTCCCGGGCAGAAATCTGCGTCGCCTGCAGCTGCTCTCTGACCAGGGGAGGGGCAGCAGCTGAAGGAAGGTTGCGGGAGGCAGGGCGGGCGGGGGGGCTCCTGGAGAGGCCATTCTGTCATCGTCCCCAGGGCCTCCACACTGACCCCTGGGACTGGCCAGGGGTCCACCCCCACCCATCATCCGCAAGGCCTGTCCAGCAAGCATTGCCTGTTCCCCAAGTGCCCAGCCTGTGCCTGGGATGGGGGCTCAGGACCCAAATGGAGGGCCAAGGGGTTGAACCTCCAGCACAGGCCGAAGGCTCAGCCCCGGGCTGGGCCCCCGGCTGCACCCAGCACAGGCCCAGGTGTGCAGGTGCCCCCGTACCCTCCTGAGACCCCGGCAGTGGGCAGGCTCATCCCAGAGGAAGCTCCGCTTCAAGGTCTTCCTTCAAGTGGGCCCTGTGCTCACCATGGCCACTGCAGCTGGACCCCTGGCAGAGCCCGCCCATCCCTGCTGCCCCCGAGTCCTCACACTCTGACAGCATCCCCTGCAGGCCTGAACCCCCTGGTTCCACCAGCCCGTCCCTCTGAGCTAAGGCTGTGCCTCCCTGGGGCTGGGCGGGGCTGTACGGGGCTGTACGGGGCTGGGGGCAGCCTAGGGGCTGCTGAGATCTGCAGCCTTACTTTCCAACCCCAGCCCTGCGCCACGGCACTCACACGTGCCCAGATGACCCCAAAAGCACCTGCCGCCCCGTCCCATCCTCTTCCCCCAAATCCCTGCTCTCTGCTGTCGGTGGCAGGAGAGGGCCTGAGAAATTCATTCACACTGGAATGGCGATGGCTGCTGCAGCGTGGTACACGGCCCCTCCTAGAAGGATGTGGCTTTTGAAAGGAAGAACCTAAGCCTGGGCAACGTATTGAGACCCGTCTCTACAAAAATGGAGAAAATTACCGGGTGTGGCGGGCGCCTGTGGTCCTCAGGAGCTACTCAGGAGGCTGAGGTGGGAGGATCACTTGAGCCCAGGAGGTCGAGGCTGCAGTGAACCGTGATTGCACCACCGCACTCCAGCCCGGTGACAGAACGAGACCCTGACTTTAAAAAAAGAAAAAGAAGGCTGGGCACGGTGGCTCACACCTGTAATCCCAGCACTTTGGGAGACCAAGGCAGGTGGATCACGAGGTCAGGAGATCGAGACCATCCTGGCTAACACAGTGAAACCCCATCTCTACTAAAAATACAAAAAAAATTAGCTGGGCGTGGTGGCAGGTGCCTGTCGTCCCAGCTACTCGGGAGGCTGAGGCAGGAGAATGGCGTGAACCTGGGAGGTGGAGCTTGCCATGAGCTGAGATCATGCCACCGCACTCCAGCCTTGGCAACACAGCGAGACTCCGTCTTAAAAAAAAAAAAAAAAGAAAAAAGAAAAAAAGAAAAAGAAAAGAAAGAAGAGCCCAGGTCGGCCACACTTAATACTTAACCTAAAGTAATGACATGCTAATGGTGGAGGGAGGGGAGTCTTCCCAATGCCAGCACAGCATGGCAGGAGTCCTGCTCTCCAGGCAAGAACGGAACACCCGCCAGCCCTCCAGGGGCCACAAGCTGGTGGCTCCACGGTGGTCTGGGTGTGATTGATTTAGCAAGGACCATCCTGTGTGTCCCGCAGGCAGCTCTGCAGCCCACAAAGATAGAGACCAGATATACGAGGGGTCCGTGCACCCCAGGCGGCGGCCGGCTCGCTGAGCGAGGGGCCCTGCCAGCTCCACGACAGATGCTCGCCCGCCTCACTGCCACTGCTGCTGCTAGAACACTTACATCGGTAAAAAGATGCTGTTTTCTTTTACCTTCACCTCTGACAATTAGAAACTGATTTAGGGCCAGATACAGCAGCCCACACCTGTAATCCCAGCACTTTGGGAGGCTTAGGCGGGCGGATCACCTGAGGTTAGGAGTTTGAGACTAGCCTGGCCCACATGGTTAAACCTCATCTCTACCAAAAATACAAAAAAAAAAAAAAGTTATCTGGGCATGGTGGCAGTGCTTGTAATCCCAGCTGCTGGGGAGGCTGAGGCAGGAGAATCACTTGAACCTGGGAGGCGGAGGTTGTAATGAGCCAAGATTGTGCCACTGCACTCCAGCTTGGGTGACAGAGCGAGACTTCGTCTCAAAGAAAAAAAACAAAAACAAAAAACAAGAAATAAAAAAAAGAAGCTGATTTACTAGTGCAAGATGGAAAGAACAGCCTCTGTCCTCCCCTTGCTGTCTGAAGCCCAAAGGGAATGAGAGGGAAAATTATCAGGGCGCTTGATGCAGCCACGTGGCACGGAGGGGTGAACGCGCTCGTCATCCTGGCTGGAGCAAGGGCTTTGCGGCTGTGCACGTGCGCCAAACCTCATCGAACTGCACGCTTTACACACGTGCGGCTTGTTGTGTCTCACAACATGGCACTGTTTCAAAGAATGCACGAGAATGGACAGACTCCGTGCAGTGCATCTGCAGGGTGGACTAGTCCTCAGCCCCGAAGGGGAAGCGCTGACCTACACTCCCAGGATGCACCTTGAAGCGCCACGTCCGGAGAAAGCGGCCGGCCCTGCACACATCGCAGACACATCCAGGGGAAGAGGCTGGCCTTGCATACATCGCAGCCAGGCGGGGAGACAGCCAGGTGGGGAGACGGGAGGCTGTCCTTGCACACATCACAGCCAGGTAGGGAGACAGGAGGCTGTCCTTGCACATATCACAGCCAGGCGGGGAGACGGAAGGCTGTCCTTGCACACATCGTAGCCAGGCGGGCAGACAGCCAGGCAAGGAGACAGGCGGCCCCCATTTCCCTGGGGTAGAGCAAGGCTGGTTTTGGAGGCTTGCAGGCATCCTCCAGGGCCTGGATGAGAGGAACCACCAGGGTCACTTGGGCTCAGACGCCCCCACCCGGGATGGCCTGGACCTCATCCCACATGGGTGACGGGGGCCAAGGCCATCAGAGTGTGGCCCAGGCCCCAGCCGGGCCTGAGGTACAGGAAGGGTGACTCACCCAGAGGAGACCCCTGTGCCCTGGAGCCCACTGAGTGAAGCCACTCGGCTGCACCGGCTTGCACCTGCCCTCGGTCCGCACACCCCACCCTGCGCCAGCCTCCAGGACACAATGGCTTCCAGGAGGCGCGGGGGTGGGGAGGGAGAGAAAAGACTCACAACAATGGCCCCAGCCGGCCTGTTCTGTCCTGTCCCGCCCCAGCCTGCCACGAGACCCTGCCGAGTCCCCTCTAAGGCCGCCACTGGCACCCCAAGTGGCCAAGGCCCCCGGAGACCCTTAATGGCTAGGAACGCCGAGGCTCCCGAGGCTGGGGATGCAGGGTCTCTGCCCCACGGCCAGTACCACGGCCCCCACTCCTGGGCCGGAATGGAAGGAACAGGCCTTCTCTTCAAGGCTCCCAGAGTGACCTGTTGTCACCCTCACGCCTGAGGTGCTGCCGTGGCCAGCTCTGGCCCAGGTGGCCTCGTTGTCCCTGTGTGTCCTGGGTGTGGGAAGCGGGAGCAGAGAGAAGGTGTCTGTGCTGCCAGCTTCCTGCTGTCCGGTGCCGCCTCCCGGGGAACAAAGGTGCTGATCCAGGGTGCCGGCCATGTGGGGGTGCACGGGCTCGGGCAGGCAGCTGGGTAGGGACGGCCAGAGTGGTGTCTGGCGCTCAGGGCCAGACTACAGCTCTGGTGGGCTGATTGCCTGGTCTCAAGGCAGCACCCTATTGTCAGCCCTCCCTCCCTGAATGCGGTCAGCTGCCTGCGACGTGGCCCGGCCGGCAAGCCCAGGAAGCCGGTATTAAGTGGAATCAGCAGAGCGTTAAACAAGGCACAAATGATTTGCAATAAATTATATAAATGCTGTCGGAGCTGTCGGGTCGCGGCCTCCAGAGCCCGTGAGGTCTCCTCGGGCAGCCCGGGGCACAGGCGTCCGGCACCCCCATGGCCATCCCCGGGGCAGCTATGCAGCCTCTGTGGATGCCAACCTTTGTCACGGCCAGGAGGGGGCCTCCCTCGGGAGGGGCTGTTCAAATATTGGCAGTTGACGACTCTACTCAGTTAACTGTAAAGATAAAAAACCTCCCGGGTGAGTACAAAAGGAGCTGGAATCAGAGCGCCTGGCTGCACAGCTGGGGCCCAGCTTGTCTCTGCAGCCACCGCGTGTGGCGCCGGCCCCTCCACTGGCCACCTGGGGATTGTAGTTGGCTCCTGTCCAGTTCTCCCAGGTGACGCAAGCTGCGGAGTGGGGACTGTCCCCCATGCCCGACCCCGGCCCCTCCGCACAGGCCCCCACCCCGGGTCTGGCTCAGCTGGTTCCTCAGATGTCCCTGGGCAGCCTGGCACCTTCTCTGAGGGGCCCCCGGGTGAAATTCCCCCAAAAACACACACTCCAGACCCACACGTGGTCATCTGTGGTTCCAAGGGCCTCGCCTGGCCGGGCCGAGAGCTGGGGCACCCGGCACCTGAGGGTGGGAGGGGTGACGGACCTGGGGCTGCCTGCAGATCCATGTTTCAGGGGCTCCTCTTGTGTGGATCTCCCCGGAGCTCACGGGGCTGGGCCTAGGCTGGGGGAGGGTGAGGTGGGGGTGTTGAGGGTGGTCAGGTGGCCGGACCTGGGATCTGGGGAACCTGCTGTGTTACGTCTTGAGGATTCCCTAAGAAAGAACCCCGGGACTCTGCACCAGCTCAGCCCTTCCTGCAAGCAGAGGGGCTGTGCAGAGCTGGGGGCCAGTGAGGGAACCAGGCAGGGGAGAGGGGCACCCATGTCTGCTTTGCGCCGTCCATGGCCCCTTGAAGTCTGTCTGGAAGCACCCGGCCTGGGCTCACCCCATCCTGTCGCTTTCCCTCCCAGGTCAACCCTCCTCCTTCCCGCTCCACAGTGATCCGGGGGATTCAGCAGTTCAGGCAGAGTTGGGCGCTGCCAGGCACGTGCCCTGTACCCACCCCCACAAACCCCAGACTCAGCTCCCTGCCCCCCACGCCCTCGGAGGAGGCTTCCCTGACACGTTTGGGTCCAGGAGACTGAACCAGATGTGTCCACCCCGGCCTCAAGGCCTTGGCCCAGGCCAGAGGCAGCCCCACCCCTCTGAGATCCTGCGGACCCCAAGGGACAGGCTGAAGGCTCTGCTCCCCCAGCCCAGCTCCATCCTGGGTTCTGTCTCCTCCCATGGGGCCACGCCCTCTGGCTCCACCCCTACAGGGAGCAGTTAAAAATGGCCTTCCTCTTTCTGAGCCTTCGTCACGTGCGGGCTCCCATCCTTTATGACTGCTTTCACAGCCTGAGGCGGGGCTCACACACGGACGGACGGCTCACCCACTTATGGGTGAGTTTTCAGTGCACCCAGCGGTGCAGCTGTCTCTGCAGGTCTCGTTCTGTCGCCCAGGCTGGAGTGTGGTGGCACAGTCTCCGCTCACTGCAGCCTCGACCCCTCAGAGTCAAGCGATCCTCCCACCTCAGCCTCCCGAGTAGCTGCGACCACAGGCACCACCACCACACCTGGCTAATTTTATTTCATTTTTTTTTTTTTTCCCTGTAGAGACAGGGTTGGGTCTCAGTATGTTGCCCAGGCTGGCCTCAAATTCTTGGGCTCAAATGATCTTCCTGCCTGGCCCCCATAAAAGCTTGGATTGCAGGTGCGAGCCACTGTGCCCAGCCCACAGTCAACTGTCACCATCCTAAAATAAGCCCCTTTCTGTGTTAGTCTGTTTCATGTTGCTGTAAAGGAATGCTTGGGACTGGGTGATTTCTAAAGAAAAGACGTTGATTTGGCTCACGGTCCTACAGGCTGTATAGGAAGTACAGCGCAGGTATCTGCTTCTGGGGAGGCCTCAGGAAGATTCCAATCATGGCAGAAGGGAAGGAGAACCCAAGAGTCACATGGAGGGAGAGGGTGCCAGGGAGAGGAGGAGGTGCCAGCTCCTGTGTGAACTACCAGAGCAAGAAGGCACTCGTCACCACTGGACAGCAGCAAGCCACTCCTTAGGAACCCGTCCCTGGTGCAGACACCTCCCACCAGGCCCACTTCCAACCCTGGAAGTCACGTTTCAACATGAGATTTGGAGGAGGGGCCACACATCCAAACCAAACAAACCCCCTACCTGCTAGCCGTCTCCCCTCCCCCACCCCCACCTCCCCAAGCCCTTGGCAGACACCCATCTTTGTTCTATGGATTTACCTGTGCTGAAAATCTCATCTAATGATCCTATGATGTTTGTCATTTTGTGTCTGGCTTATTTCACTCGGTGTGATGTCTTCAAGGTTCATCCACGTGTGTCAGAATGTCATTTTTTTTGAGACAGAATTTTGCTCTGTTGCCCAGGCTGGAGTGCAATGGTGTGATCTCGGCTCACTGCAAGCTCCACCTCCCGGGTTCAAGCGATTCTCCTGCCTCAGCCTTCTGAGTAGCTGGGACCACAGGCGCCCACCACCATGCCTGGCTAATTTTTGTATTTTTAGTACAGACAGAGTTTCACCATGTTGATCAGGCTGGTCTCAAACTCCCAACCTCCTGATCCGCCCGCCTCAGTCTCCTAAAGTGCTGGGATTACAGGTGTGAGCCACTACGCCTGGCTGTGTCATTCCTTTTCATGGCTGAATAATATTCCACCGATGGAGAGGCCGCATTTTGTTTATCTGCTTATCTGTGGGATACTTGGGATGTCTACACCCTTGACTTTTGTGAACGATGCTGCTGTGGACACCTGAGTCCACAGTTCTGTGTGGACATGCATTTTCATTCCTCTTGGGTACACCCGGAAGAGAAATTGCCGGGTTGTATGGTAATTCCACGTTTAATCATTTGAGGAACCGCCCGTTCATGATCACTTTTTATTGGATGAAGCATTGATTTTCCAGAGGAGCAAATGTAAGGCTCAGAGAGGGTAAGACACATGTCCAAGGCCACGCAGCCAGGAAGTGGTGGAGCTGGCATTTGAACCCAGGCCATGCGTCTGCAGAGCCAGAGAAAGGCCCGGAGCTTCCCTCCCCAGGTCCCCAGGCAGCCTGCAGGCCCCTCACAGCCCAGTGATCTTTCAAGCACTCCCCAGCCCAGCCTCCGCCTGCGGCCCCTCCACAGCCTGTCCAGGGCAGGGAAGGGCCACCTCACAGGCCACGGCCTCTTCCGCGCAGTGCCTGGGGGCCGGTCTTGGGGACAGTGGTGTGGTGCCCTCGCTCCTCTCGTCTTCCACACAGACAACTGCCAAGGTGAGAAGGGTTAGAGGCATCTGGACGGCGCTGTCCACCCAGTGACAATAAAACCGCATGTTTCCGCACGCAGCACCATCACAGGCTTTCACCATTTAACACGGGAACTCTTACAATCATTACTGCTGAGTCTAAACTGTCCTGAGCTCATGGCTGAGCCTAGGAAAGGGATTGGGGCATGCGCCAGCCGGCAGCCACCAGGCTCCCCATCCCACGGTGTGGGGTCATGCCTCCCGCCCAGCGTGGTCTCAAGGGTTGTAGATCCCAAAATTCTTTGGGATGCCAGTGCAGTCCCTTCAGCCACCCAGTCAGCAGGTATTTACTAGCACCTACTGGATGCTGGGCAGGAGCAAAGGACGCTCACCTGCTCCCCACTCCAGGGTCTCGTGTCTCTGACTCCACGGCAGGACAAAGGTGAGAGCCCGCCATGCTTCAGGGCAGCCTACCGGGCTCCGTCCTGCCCTAGAGTCTGCAGCTCAATGGGGCCCCACCGAGGCTGCTCCCAGGGAAGAAGCATTCTGGCCAGGCAGGGCCCGGGCCCGGGTCAGTGAGAGGCCCTGTTGCCTGCCCTGGAGGCCGATCCCTGCAGGGGCCAGTCTAGGTGGGGACGCCCCTCTTGTCTGCATCTTCCCAGGGCCTGGTTTCCTGGCCGCGTGGGCAGCCTCCTTGGTGGCGGTGGCCTGGGTCCCCGGCTCACAGACCACAGGTAGCAGCAGAACCCAGAGCTGGCTGGGAGAAGGGGTCTCACTGGACACCAGGCAGGGACCGCCACGGCTGGCTCTCCAGGCTTTGCCAGGACAGGACTCTGTCCACCAGCCCTTGGTCCAATTTCTGGCAGACCAGCCACGGGCCCCACTGCTGCAGGGAGCTGAGGACCAGTCAGGGCGTGCCTGTCCCATCACTGCCATGCCGGGCCCCACTGCCGATGTCCTCCTTCCCCTGGGCAGCGTGGGGGACGCTGAGATCCGTGGGAGACCCCGAGGAGCCCACCCCACCTTCTTGGGTTCCGCCACATGATGGCTGAGCTAGGAGGTCACTTGTACTCTCTCCCCCCAGCTCTTTGTCAAAGAAAAGTATTGCCCTTAAAAACAACCCCCGCCAAAAAAAGAAAAAAGGAAACAGCGAAAACCAGAAGCAAATTTTCCAGAGACCTGGAGGATTAGAAACAATACATCTGAACGTTCCACAGCTGAATTAAACCATCTCAATGCCGGTTTCCAACCGGCCTGGGCTTCTGACGCTCAGCACAGGGCGCGCATCACGGCGTCACCACTCTCAGGATGATTTCCCGTCTTGTCTCACTGGACCGTCTGCTGTTTATGTCTTTTCTCGGTGGAGGCCCTCACATCGCGTTGAGGTGGTCCCCGCTCCGGCTGTGTGAACACGGCCGATGTCAGGGCAGGGAACATCCATGTTCCAGGCGTGCGGGCGCCTGTCCCGCCGGACGTGGAGTGTGCAGTCAGTGGGCAGCAGCCCAGGGGACACAGAGCCCCCAAGGACAAGATGGGCACGCCATCCGATGGGCTGGAGTGAGCGGAAGGCGGTGGGAGGCGGCTTCCCTCCCAGACCTTGAGCTGGAAAATGCCTGCCCAGGTGCTGGAGCGGCTCCAAATGGTCTGCAAGTTGTCCGTGGGATGCCTGGCGACCGCACACTTTCTCAGATTACAGACACTTTCTTTAAAAAATCGTGTCTGTGGGCTGGGCGCGGTGGCTCACGCCCGTAATCCCCCTACTTTCAGAGTCTGAGGCAGGCAGATCACGAGGTCAGGAGTTCAAGACCAGCCTGGCCAACATGGCAAAACCCCGTCTCTTCTAAAAATACGAAAATTAGCTGGGCATGGTAATTACATGCCTGTAATCCCAGCTACACGGGAGGCTGAGGCAGGAGAATCGCTTGAACCGACACCAAGAGGTGGAGCTTGCAGTGAGCCGAGATCACGTCACTGCACTCCAGCCTGGGCTACAGAGCGAGACTATGTCTCAAAAAAAAAAAAAAAAAAAAAAAAAGTCTGTTATAGAAGTCCGTGGTCCTTTTCCCTTCTGCTGACATCTGGAGGACAGAGAGTGGCCGGGAGGGCAACAGCTGCTGTGTTTAGAATTCCAAGATACTTCCCAAGCGCCCTCTGGGTCTTCCCGCTACCCGGCTCCCTCTGGCCTGCCACAGGGCCTTTGCATGGGCTGCCGCTGCTGCTGGAAAGAGCTCCTGCTCCTCTTCTGGCTGCTGGCTTGTCCTCACAGAGGCCCCACCCTAGTCTATCTGGGCGCCCCCTGGCACTTAGCTTGGAAACTGTTTTCTCCTACCCGTAAAAGGGAAGCTGCAGGCATGAGAACTGGGTCTGTCTGGTCACAGCCAAGGCACCTCCACCCTCCAACCGGGCCCCGTGCACTGTCCACCCTCAACTACCATTTGTCCAGCAAATCAACGACAGCCCCCAGCTAGAATCTGGAGCTTCCGTCTGTGGCTTTGCCTTAGCTTTAATTAATTAATTTACTTATTATTTTTTTGAGACAGAGTCCTACTCTGTCCCCCAGGCTGGAGTGCAGTGGCGTGATCTCGGCTCACTGCAACCTCTGCCTCCTGGGTTAAAGTGATTCTCCTGCCTCAGCATCCCGAGTAGCGGGGATTACAGGCATATGTCACCATGCCTAGCTAATTTTTGTATTTTCGTAGAGATGGGGTTTCACCATGTTGGTCAGGCTGGTCTCGAACTCCTGACCTCAAGTGATCCACACACCTTGGCCTCCCAAAGTGCTGGGATTACAGGCGTGAGCCCCTGCACCCGGCCCACCCTAACTTTTAATGAGCAGGGTGTTGAGAAAAAGATCAGAGGTTCTGAGTGCCCTCTGGACTGGACTCCGATTCAGCGTTTGTTGTCTCCCTACCTGCTCCAGCCTCCCTCCACGGATGCGTCCAAAGCACTGGGCTCTCCTAAGTCCTGGTCCTCTGTAGCTGGGACCTTAACTGGACCTTTGAAGGCCTAATTCACCAGCTGTGGCCCTCCATCGCTGAGTAGTTGCATTAAAATAGACTAAATGTTTTCCTTTTCTTGAAAAGTTCGCGTATACAGGAAGAGGTGCTGCTGAGAGAACCTGTACCCCAGCCGGGCCCCCACACTCCCGCCTTTCAGTTCCTCGGCCCACCCCAGGTGCTGTGTGTCCTTCCGGGCCCCAGCTGGGCAGGGCCTCTTCTTCTCTCTGCACGGTGTGGCCCACCCAGGGGAGGTCCTGCTTCTCTGCTGCTCACCCGCAGGTGGGAAGCCACAGCCGCCCCACAGCCTCTCCGGGTCTGCGGTCTCAGGGTGGGCCCTGCAGCAGGGCCTCTTTGTCTGGAGGGAGAAGGGGTCTCTTCCACTACCAGGAGCCCCTTGTTGGCGGGCGTGCTGAGGCGCACACCTGGGAGCTCAAGCTCCCTGGTGCACAAAGCAGTGGTCCCAGAAGCGAAACCACCCTTCCAGCCTGGAGGGGTGCCCTGGGGGGAGTCGGGAGCCTGGGCACCTGCCCCCACCTGCTGGCACCTCGAGGTGAGGCGAGCCCTCCCTGGGACAAGGGCCTGGCCATCCCCAATGCCTGAAGCGTCCACCCCTTCCCGACCAAACCACTTGCTCTGAGGGTCCAGGGGAAGGCCCTTCTGCTGGCCTGGCTGAAGGAGCAGCTGCTGGCAGGGGGAGGGGGCCTGCACTTGTCCTCGGGGGACCCTCGGTGAGTCTCGGTGAGGCGGCGGCGTTGGAGGGTGCTGGAGCACCAGGCTGCCGTCCCCAGGGTCCCCCAGATCCCCGCGCGGGAGGGGGCTGGAGACGGGGACAAGTTCGCGGAACTGCCCGTGCGTGTCGGGGAGAGATGCGAGTGCAGAAGCGCCCAGAATCCCACCCATGGACTCAGAGCCGCAAAGCACACTCCCGCCCGCCCCCGCGCCCCATCACACACGCGCACGGGCACACCCGGGACACACACGCGGCGGGGAAGGGGCACGCAGCCTCTCGCCTTCCGCGGCCGCCCGGTCCCCGCCCCTCCGCCGACCCGGGCCCGCGTCGCAGTGGGGGTGGGGGCGGCGGCGGCGCGCGCGGCGGCGCGGAGGGGGAGGGGTAGCAGGAGCGGGAGGGGGAGGGGCGCGGCATCGGCGGCTCGGCCGCCCCCGCAGTTGGGGGCGGGGAAGGACGTAGGTGCTCCCCCTCCCACCCCGCCGGAGCCTCCCGCGAGCGCCCCCTGGTGCACCCCACGCCCGGCATTGGGGGGGAGCACGATGAGCGGGGAGCCCAGTGCGGGGGCGTGGAGGGGGCGCGGGCGAGGTCCAACTTCCCGGACCCAGGCGGGGGGCGGGGCGCCGGGCGCCGGGCGGCGACAGGGAGGGGTCGCTCGGGCGCGCGCGTCTCGGGCCGGGGGCGGATCCTCCCCGGCACCCCCCGCCCGCCCCGCCCCCGGCCCCGCCCCAGCCCCGCTGGCCCCGCCCCGGCCGCGCCGGCCCCGCCCCGCCCCGCCCCCCGCCGCTCAGCCCGAAGTTTCCTGCGCCGCGCGCGGACGGGCTCGAGGCTCGCTCGCTGCCTCACCGGCCCCCGGCCCGCGCCCTGCGCCCCCAGCCCCGGCCTCACCCGTCCGCCCAGCGGCCTCCACGCCGCGCCGAGGCCGCCGCCGTCGCCTCCGCCGGGCGAGCCGGAGCCGGAGTCGAGCCGCGGCCGGGAGCCGGGCGGGCTGGGGGCGCGGGCCGGGGGCGGAGGCGCTCGGGGCCGGGGCCGGGGCCGGGCGCCGAGCGGGGTCCGCGGTGACCGCGCCGCCCGGGCGATGCCCGCGGGGACGCCGCCGGCCAGCGGAGCGAGGTGAGACGCGGCGGGGACGCGCGCCCGGGACCGTCTTCAACTTGCGCGGAGCCGGCCGGGGAGCCCCTCGGGGTGGGGGTGGGGCCGCCGGAGGGAGGGAGGGAGGGGGCGGGCGGGGGCGGGGGGCGCGTTTGTCTCTAATAAGAAAAGACAAAGACATCCCGGCGGCCGTGGCTGTTCCCGCAGCTCCGCGCCGCGGGAGGCAGGGCGGGGGCGTCGCCACCGGCCCCGGGTCACCCCTTGTCCTCCGCAGGTGCTGCCGGCCGCCACCATGACCGAGGGCGCACGGGCCGCCGACGAGGTCCGGGTGCCCCTGGGCGCGCCGCCCCCTGGCCCTGCGGCGGCGGTGGGGGCGTCCCCGGAGAGCCCCAGGGCGCCGGGACGCGAGGCGGAGCGGGGTTCCGAGCCCGGCGTGTCACCCTCCGAGAGCCCGGCGGCCGAGCGCGGCGCGGAGCTGGGTGCCGACGAGGAGCAGCGCGTCCCGTACCCGGCCTTGGCGGCCACGGTCTTCTTCTGCCTCGGGCAGACCACGCGGCCGCGCAGCTGGTGCCTCCGGCTGGTCTGCAACCCATATCCTTCCCGGCCGGCGGGAGGCGGGGGGCGTGGGGAGGGCGGGGGTCCGGGGCGCGGGACTCCCTCGGCGTGCGCCCCCGCGCGCCGCTGTTGGTGGGATCTGGCGTGGGCCGGGCGCGCGGGGGTGCAGGGCAGGGGCGCGAGGACGGCGCTCTTCCTTCCGAGAGTGGCGGGCTTGGGGGGCCACTGGGCGCCTCCGGACTCCGTTCCCCAGAGCCGGCTCCGGACGGAGAAGGTTGAAGCGAAGCGGCGAGGCCCCCGCGGGCTTGGAGGGGAGAGGAGTCGGGGAGGGAGCGAAGGTCCTAACTCCTCGCGCCCCTAAGGGTGTTGGCCAGGACGGGAATTTCCCGTTTGCCCACACCTCACTGTCTGAAGGTCCTGCCCGAGGCAGGTCCCTCGCGGGTGAGGGGGAGGCCAGAGGAGCTGGAGTCAGGGGCGCAAAGTTTTCAGCCGGCGCCTGGTGGTTCCGAGTGCGTGGGGAGACCCGTGGGGCCTGTGAGTGCTGCCAGGGCCTTTTCCATGGAGAGAGGCGGTGACGTTGGTTGTGAACTCGCTTTTTCTGGCTGAACTCGGTGGCGGGGCTGATTTAAGTCATGCGCAGCTTAAGGGTGGGGGGCAGGGAGGCAATTGGCACTGCCCAGGGGGAGTCTTCTCCCCAGCCCCTTCCCTGGCTGGAGAGGAAGGGGCAGCACCTTCTACTCTTGGCGAGAGCGGCACAGACTGCAGAGAAGGTTCCAGAACAGACTTGGGTCAGGGCCAGGGGCATTTCTGGGATGTACACGGAGGTCCAGGGGGGCCCCCAGCAGGTGGCCTTGGGGGCGGGTCTCCTCATGCCCTGAGAAGGGCTTTGCCTGGTGCCTGTGTCAGGGCTGGGTCTCCCCACTAGCCCCTCTGAGCCGGCAGCTGGGGTGGCCAGGCCGTGGCTGCTGCTCCGTGCCTGGGGACGGGTGAAGAGACCCTACCCGTAGACGTACCCCGTCGGAGGTGGGGAGACGGGCTGGCAGCAGGAGCGGCCTGTGTACACTTCCCTACCTTGTGTGTTTAACTGTACAAATATTAAACACAAAAGAGAAATCTGTACAAAAAAAGTCATAAAGCCCGTGTTTCTCCTTTCCCAAATCCAAACATCAAGTGAGTCAGACTCATCTCTGCTTGTAGAGGAAGAGGAGGTTGCCGGGATCCCAGGGGCAGCCGGCCCAGCCAGAGGGCTGCCTGGGAGCCCCACACCCGCTTCCCGGGAGGCCTTGGCCTCTGTAGCCTGAGGGTGGTGTCTGCGGGTAGGTGGGTGTCCCCAGGAGCCGAGGTGCAGGCCCGGCTTTGAAGAGCGGTTGTAGGTTTGTCTCCTCTCTAGAACCAAGGCGGGAGGTGGTCATGCCCGTTTGTTCTGGTGGAAGGTGACTGGGTGTGGGGTTAATCCAGCGGTGCCAGCAGGCTGTGGGGAAGGGGCTAGAAGGGACTGCATGGGTTGCAATGGGAGGCTGGCCCTGAGCCAAGGCCTGCGTTCCTTGTTTCCAAACGTGTGCAGACCGGAGAGGGGAAAGAGTTGAGCAGGGCCTGGACTCTCTCCTCACAGTCCGGGGCCTGGCTGCCCCATCCCCAAGCAGGGCCTGGACTCTCCTCACAGCCCCGGGCCTGGCTGTCCTGTCCCCTCTCGGCTGAGAGACTTTTGGAGCCTGGCCCTAGTGTTCTGGGCTGGCTGTGTGTCTCAGGGCTTCCAAGAAGGTTGTTTGCGTTGCTGTGTGCAGGGAAGGTGTTGGCTGTGTGGCCTCATGCGGGTAGGATGAGCCCTCCAGGAGGAGAGGAGGGCTGGGGCCAGCAGCATCACGTGACCCAGGCCCTGTCCCCAGGTGGCCTGAGGAGCTGTCGTTTTGGGCTTCATGACCTGATAGGAGGATGCTCTGGTAGCCCAAGAGGGATTTGGGTGCTGTCCTGGTCTCGGGGGCTGGATGGTGCTCTCAGCCTGGGAAGAACAGAGCGTGCCCCATCCCTGGTGTTCTCAGGGCTCTCTGGGCTGGCAGAGAACGGGTGGTCGGCCTCCTGCCCTTCGATGGCATCCCTGGCTTGGAGCACTGAGTCTGCCTGCAGCACGGCGGGACCCCCACCCTCCTCGCTGCCAGCACCTCTGGCATGCTTTGGCCCTCCCAGCTCCAAACCCAGTGATGTGGGGTGTCCCCAGTGCCCTCCACTCCAGGAGACATGGGAAGCAGAGCTCAGACCCCAGGCTTGGTTCATTCTTGGCCCCGTGGAAATGCCCGTCGGTCAGGTGGAGTGGGCTTGTAGGGGCCCCGGCTGCATGGGGGCGGATGTGACCACCAGCAGATGCCTGGCCTGTAGCGAGGGTGTGTGTCCTGGCCTCAGAGAGAACCTAAAATAAGCTGGCAGGCCTGGACAGGTGGGGGATTGGCTGAGCTGGGGAAGCCCGTGTGGGCCGTGGCTGAGGCTTTCCAGAGCTCTTCAGATTCCTGCGAGTTGGGAGGGGGAGGCTTGCAGGAGGCGGCGGGGGCGGTGGGCGGCTGGTGTGGCTGGGGCGTGTCCTGTAGCAAGAAGGTGCTTCCTGGGCCTCAGCCTCCCCTCCGCAGGGCCCCGCATCTCTCCTGAAGAGGGTGAACTCTGAGAGGGAGAGATAATCGGATTTGCTCAGGGAACCCACACTCAGTAAAGTGACTCCATGCTCCCGGGGGGTTGGCAGAGTCCCAGCTGCTGTCCGCCAGGCCCAGCCTGAGCTGGGGTTCAGTCAGCACAGGAACCTGGGGGAGGGCCCGCGTTTATCCCTGAACCTCTCTGGAACCCCCAGGTAGACGCCCGGTGCCAGGGAGCACGTGCGTGCTGGTTTCGTCTCCAGGGTGACTCCATCCCAGGCAAAGGAGCCTCCAAGGACGCCCTTATCCTTATTGATTGGCTTCTTAAAAATATAATTGTCTTAGAACTTTTGGGGCGAGTGCTGCTTCTCCTCCACAGGTTTATTTTTAGAGGAAGGTGGGTGGGATCTGTGTGTTGTCGCCCGGCTGGGTTATGTGCTGCCCGGACTCCCGGGGTTCCTGACTCCGCGTTCGCCTGCGACACAGCTGCCGCTGTCCCGGCACACGGGCGGGGCGGGGCCCCCGGGAGTGCTTGGAGGCCAGGAAGGGGGACCCTGCTTTGGTCCCTGCAAGAACGAGGGAGGTGGGCCGTGGGTGTGTAGGGACCAGAAGGTGACCAAGGGGTGCTTGGGGGCTGGGGGTTGGCAGGACCCTTTGGGAGGCGTCTCCCAGGGCCCAGGCTCCAAACACCCCGCGTCACAGAGCTCTGAGATGGGGAAGGATATATCAAGGTCATCGGGATGCTGAAGGGCAGAGCCGGGTGAGCCCATCCTGGCTCTGAGGGCCACGTGTTTGGCAGAGCGCTGCTTGGGTGGGGACGAGCTGCGGGAGCCTGAGACAGCCCTTCATGGCATCTCTGAACACTCGGTGCTGGGGCTGTCACGCTGCTCCGCGGGCGTCCCCTGGGAGTGTGAGAGGGCACCCATCTGGAAAGGGCCAGTCCCGCCTGCACCCGCCTCCCCGGGCTCCACGTGCTCCGCAGGCCCCGCCTGGGCAGGACGGGGCCGGTCGTCCCCTGCTGACTTTGCATCGTGGGACCCTCTTGAACACTTTGTCTTAGCAGCGTCCGGACATCCGAACTGGTCTCAGAGGGGCTGCCTCAGTGGTCGGAAGTCACAGGCCCAGGAGGGCCCAGAGCCGTCCCGTGACCCCTGGGCCTGAACTCCGAGCTGGGGGTCACTCGAGAGGGTGGGGCTTGGCAGAGGCTCCATCACAGACCGGACGTCCCTTCTGCCTGGGTGGACCAGGATGTGAACTCGGCAGTCGCGCCTGACCCACGGCCTGGCTTCCCTCGGCCGTGCTAGGGCGCGTGTCTCCCGGGGACCCTGGGATGCCTGGCCCTGGCGCCCTTGCCCACATTCTGACAGGAAGGAGAGTTGCAGGGATGGGTCCATTAGTCTCTGAAGCCACCGACTGGCGTCGCAGTGTTCCTGGGACAGGTGTGGGTTCCCGCTGAGCCCTACGGCCTCCCCACGACGGGGCTGGATGTGTCCCTGCCTCCTCGGCTAGTATAGGGTGGCAGAGGCTGCCTCCCCACCCCCACAGCTGATCCTGCAAGGAAGCAGAGACACAGATGGGGCTGAGACGAGAGCGTCGCAAGGCTCGGGGGAGGGGTCTTCCCACCCACCGAGAGCTGGGGGAGCCATGGGGGCAGCTCATCCTCACCAGGGTGATGGGAAGAGGCCCCCGGGGGTGACAGCAGGGTAGGGGTCTGCCGAGCGCCTGTCGGAGTCATTCCCTCCCCTTCGTGGACGCATCAGGGCCACACGCCCCGTGGGACGTCATCTTGTTCCCACTAGGAAGTGGGCGTGATGCCAGCAGGTTGAGCTCACCCTCCGGGTCAGGGCTACCCCGATGGACTTGGGACTCAGGCCCCGCTGGGGAGGAGGGAGGAGATGGAGCCCAGAGCAGGCCGGGCCCTGGCGGGGACCGTGCGCCTCCCAGACCCGCTTCTGCGGCCGGGCTGGCGGGAATGTGACCTTGGTGATCTTGGGAATGAGTTTGCCGAGAGAGCTCTGGTTCCGGAACCGCTCCTGCTCAGCCCGCACCCCCGGCCCCACAGGACCCCTGCTCAGCCCACAGGGATCTCGGGTTCCACCGTCCTTCTCTCGCCCGGATCTTTCATCGCTGGGATCGTCCTTGGCATTGACTGACCTCAAGGCCCCTGTTCGCCTGCCCGAGGCACTTCACGGTGGAGGGAGTCCCTGAGCGCGGCCTTCAGCCCCCGGTGGGGGGACTTGGGGAGCCGTGCAGAGTGGGGAGAGCTTCTGAACGCCTTGGCAGATGTCTTCATGGCCAGGTTCCCGCAGAGTGACCGAGTGTCCGTATCCTGGGGTAGAACGAGGGTGGCCTGAGCCCTGTGACCGAGACAGGTGGGGGCCCCTTGGACGGTGGGGTGGGCTGGACGGGCAGATTCCGTGAGCCCGGTGGGTACAGGAGCCTGTGTGGGAGGAGGTGTTCGGACTGAGACCTGGATGGGGTGTGCCGAGGGAAGGACGTCCAGGCAGGGGGACAGTGCAGGCCCTGAGATGGGGGGATGTCTGTATAGCAGATGGGAGGGAGGGTGAGGGGCGCGTGGCCATGGCACACCGGCGTGATGACCCAGGCAGGCCCCGAGCCTGCCCTCGGGAGCTTGAGGGCTGTGAGGAGGCAGAGTGAGGGTGGGGACAGCAGGTGGTGGGCTGGCCTGGGGGTCCAGGGCTCAGCTCTGCCTCTAGCTGGCCTTACAACTGCTCCTTAGGGAGGGGAGGCCTGGGGGCCAGGCTTAGCAGGAAGTCGATGAGAGAGACAGGGCTGGAAGGGCAGGTGAGGGCCGTGCAGGGACAGAGGCTGGGAGTGGGGAGCGCTGGTGTCCCACACCCTCAGGCCCAGAGGGTGTGGCTGCTGCCAGCCCCTAAAGGAAGCTCTCGGACTCGTGGGCAACACGCTCCAAGCATCCGAACTTCATTCTTGCCGGGGCCAGCTGCGGGCGCCCTCCCTGGACTGGTGGAACACTCAGGGGTGGTTCTGCATGCTCCCCTCGCCTCCCCCGAGGGCTGAGAGCCGAGGGCGATGCAGCCCCACCAGGCCGGGCTCCTGGAGCTGCAGAAGAGACGTCCCGTTCCGGGGTCAGGACAGGAGGAATGCGGGGGAGGGGCCAGCCTGTCAAACACTCCGGGGATGGATCCACAGCAGCTCTGCTGGCTGAGTCCAAGCCACCGTCGCACAGTCAAGGTCAGGCGAGGAACGCCTTACCTTTGTTTATGCAGATGTCGGCCAGGCCATCCGTCCAGCCGCCTGTGCCGAGCCCGCTGTGGGAAGGGCGGGGACTGTCCCTGCCCGTCCTCGTGAGTGGGCATTCCCCTCCCTGGCTGGAAGAGGAGTCTCTTCTCTCCTCAGTGGTTCATGTTGGCGTAACTTGGAACAACTCTAAGTCGCGCAGGCCCAGGTTGAATTTCCAGGCTGGAGATTAAAAGACCGGCCACTCACCCTGGACAGATACAAGGGGTGAAGTCAGCCGGTCGCGCCCTGAGCGGTGATGTACGGCCGCCTCGGTCAGGGATGGTGGGGGCGGGGCTCGGGGAAGGAGCTCTGCTGGCTCTCAGCCCCTGCCCGGCTCAGGAGAGCTGGCAGCAGGTCTGGGCACCGTCCCCAGAGCACTGTGCCCGCCGAGGATGACAGATGGGGACCGAGTAGCAGCTTGCCGTGGTGCAGGGGGTGTGCCGCCACGTGGCCACTGGTGTTCCTGGCCTCCACGTACACTCCTCATGGGGCGGAGGTGGGCCCGGGCTGACGGGAGAAGCGGGCCGTTGGCGGGGCCGTGAGAGCCCCAGGGTTTGATGAGCCGGACGGTTGATGAATGTGCTCCACGAGGCCTCCTTTGTCCTCTTGCTGCCGCCTGGACGCTTGCCGGGAGCGGGAGCTGTGGGCAGAGAGAACCTTAGGTGGGTGTGGCCGCCGCCTGTGTTCGGAGGCCCAGTGCAGCATCGGCCCGGGAGGCCAGAGCACCCATCCTCGGGTGTGCGGCCGGCGAGGAATAAGGCGTCAGCCCAGTGCGGCCCCCACCCAGCCTCGGTGCAGCCCTGGGCTCTTTGCCCAAGTTGAGAGCAGGGCTGGCAGGGAGAGGACCCGGAGGCCCCCACGCTGCCTCAGGGTGAAGAGGCCCCTCTGACCCCCAAGGGGTGTAGACCTGACACAGGTGCACCCCCAGCCCTGCTTTGATGTCTGCGGAACTGGCTCCTGCAGAAAAGGCCTTGGGCGAGACGTCAGCCTCTGCTGGTCCCGCTGGACTCGTCTGACCCTGGGCTGCTGGTGGTGTGGGTGCTTCTGCTGTTGGCGACTGATGGGAACGAAGCTGTTCCCTTGTGGATGGACCGTTAGGTGACACGGGATGTTGGCATTAATGAACGCCGTCACTGAGCCGGTGGCAGAGGTGGGGGCAAGTCCAGGGGTCTGGGTACAGAGTGGTCTTGGACAGCAGGGAAAGTGCCCGGAGCTGGGTGGACACAGACCACATCTGAGACCCTGGGCGTTTGCAGGAGTATGCTCAGCCGGGGTGGGGGGCTCCTGCTCACTCTCTGTCCCATCTGTCCCACCTGGGTTCTGCCTGCCCCTGAGGGCAGGCTCCAGGTGGGGTCGGGGCCAGGGGGAGGGCTTGGAGCCCCGCTCAGGGAGCCCTCGCCTCTGTTGACCCCCAGGCTGCCCTGTGGTCTCGTGACTTCTCTCCTCCCCAGCTGTCTGCACCCGGGCAGAGCCCCCTGGCTGGAGGTGGTTGTCTTCTGGGTCCCTCACTGGCCTGAGAACTGAGGTGGGGACACCTTGAGGCCTTTTTTGGGCAAGGTGGTCTTTAGTAGCCCCAGATGTTAAAGACTCAGCCTCAACTGGGTGGAGCCTCCTGGGATTCTGGGGTTTCCCTGGCCACAGGAGGGGGGCTAGCGACCCCTGCCAGCCTGCGCATTGCCTCCACATGTGCCTCAGTTTCCCTGTCAAACCACTTTGGTCTGTCATCTGGGCCACTGATGGAGTGAGGCTCCCAGCAGGCGGGTGGGAGAAGGGGCCAGATGCGGTCCCGGGAGACAGGCTGTCGGCCCTGTCCAGTCGGTGGGTGGCCAGTGCAGCGGCTGATGGGGGACAGACCGCTGGCCAGGCCCCACGCCAGCCCTGTCCCCATCTGTGAGCAGCACTCTGACCTCGGGTCCCCTTGCCGCAGCCTGCCTGTGGGGTGGGCCCGTGGGGTGGGCCTGGTCGGATGCATTAATGGAGCTGCAGGCGAGGCTCGGGGCACATCTTTCTAGAAGGCAGCAGAGCCGTCACGGTGGGTCAGGCTGTGTCCCGTGAAGTCTGAATTGGACTGGCAGAGGTGGGCACCGAGGCCCCTGCTCCAGACCCTGTCAGGGTCATGTCATCTCCTGGCTGTTGGTTTTCTCATCTGTGAAATGGGCCTGCTGCCCTCCTGGCCTCTGGGTGTGTGACGGGGACTCCTCGTCCCCACTCAGTTCCCCAGGGTGGTGCAGGACACGGGATCCTATCAGCCCCATGATCCCTTGCCCTGGGCCTCTGGCCTGCAGAGCCCCAAGAGGCCATTGCCGTCCGAGGCCCCCCGGCACCTGCTTGGCCGCTTCCCCGCCTCACCTGCGGGCCCCCCGGAGGGAGAAAAATGGCCCGTGAGCAGGAGGTGCTTGACGCAGTAACGGGAGTCAGCCCCTTTCTGGATGAATCGCGATTGGTCGCCCACTGTGTCAGGCTCCGATGAGGAGCAGCCCCCAGAGAGAGAGGACGCTCAGCCTTGAAATGGGTCATTTGGAGCCTCGGTTGGCGCGGGGGCTGGTGTTGTGGTTGTGTCTCTGTGCCCTGGTTAGAAGCTGCCCCGCACGGCCAGCTCCTGCGGACACCTGGAGTGGGGGGTCCATCCTAGGAGGAGCCGAGCATCTTGGGACCCTGTGAAGGAGTCTGGGGGCCGCACTTGGCTCTGGTGAGCGGGGAACAAGATGGATGAGACCTGGGCCGCAATGACGCCGGGAGGGCAGTGTCCAAGCTGGGGGACCATCCGCCAGGGCTGTGGCGTGAAGGCCGAAGGGGTATGAGCAGGGGGTGGGATAGTCCCAGGTGGCTGAAAACAGCTGTGGTCACGTGGGCGAGCAGTGGTCAGTGGCCCAAGGCCCTTGGAGCACCTCTTCTCACAGCCACTCCACGGGCGCCTGGCCCTGTGGCCACGCGGAGCTATCCTTGGCCCCAGCCTCAAAGGCTGTGGGGGCACAGTGGCCGGTGCTCTGCCTGCCTGGACCTTAGGTTCGTCTGACTCTGTGTTTGCTGTGTGTCCCTCACTCGTCACCCAGCCTCTCTGTTCTGGGCAGGTGAGGCAGCCTGCAGAAAGGGGTAGTGTGGGCCAGTCTGCCCTGGGGGGCCGATCCTGGGTCCGGAGAGGCCACAGCCACCTCCACCAGCTCTGCCATGGACCTTGAGGCTCGAGACTGTGCCCTGGTGCCCGTCTGCAGGGCGGTGGGGGTGGCCTCGGCCCAGCAGGGCCAAGTGGGCGTCAGGGGCGTTGAGTGGGGCCCAGGTGGAGCAGGGCCCGGGAGGCAGGCCCCGGGGTACGATGTGGAGATAGGAGTCTCCCCACGGCACCTCGTGTTCCCGGAAGGGGGTGCTAGTCTGGCTTGGGAGTGTCCAGTGAGCAGCCGGCCTGTGCCCAGCCCCCTCTGAAGCCCCAGCCACACACAGCCCGGCCTGCCGCAGAGGGGAAACCCGTGTCCAGATGGCCAGAGAGCGGCCACGGCCTGCCGGGAAGGTGTGGAGGGGTGAGGGTCTCTCTCGGGGCCACACACACAGTCACTGCCGCGGCCTTTGAGGGCAGCCGCCAGCCCTGGCTGTGGTCTGATGAGTCAGCCTGCATTAGCGCCTCATTAAAATGGACGGGAACTTGTCCCGGGCTCAGGGGGAAGCTGGCCTCTGTCTCTGAGGATGGCTCAGGGTACTGCCTTGGCTGGTAGCTGGGACCACGCTCGCCCAAGGCCACTGAGCCACCGGTTCTCGTGCCAGTGCTGACCTCACGCTTGGGTGCTGGGGTGAGACGCCCCGGGACGCCACCTCCTCTCCCTGGGAAGCCTGGTTGTTGTGATGAGGAGCTGGGCTGCGTGGCGGCCACCTCGAGGGCCGGGTCTGGGGACCTTCCTGCCAGTGACTCAGCGGCTCAGCTTCTTGGTTAGTGAGGAGGGGAGAGGCCGTGTCTGGCTCAGCTGTCCCTGCCCCAGCCGAGGAGCAGCCGATGGGTGCAGCCTGTTGGTGCTGCTGGAGTGTGAGGCTGTGTGCCCGCCGGCCAGGTATGGAGGCCGGCACAGGTGTGGGGGCACTTTTGCCTCTCCTGGAAGCCACAGAAGCAAGGGCCCTGGGCCTGAGTCCCTGACACAGAAAACCCAGGACGCTCGTTCAGTTACTTTTGGATTTCAGTTAAGTAAGAATGCTTTAGGGTGAGGGGTGTCCATGCAGTGTTTGAGACGGACGGCAGTGTCCTCAATTGCAGGGGTGCAGTCCAAGGCCCCGGGGATGCCCAAAGCCTCAGATCTGATGAACCCTGTCCTGTACGTACTGTTTTCTGTTTTCTTTTTTGAGACGAGGTCTCACCCTGTCGCCCAGGCTGAGTGCAGTGGTGCAGTCACCCTCACTGCAACCTCGATCTCCCGTGTTCAAGCGACCCTCCTGCTTCAGCCTCCCCAGGTGCTAGGATTACAGGTGTGAGCCACCATGCCAGGCCTCATACTCTGTTCTTTCAGCCTGATAACTGAGATGGCTGCTAAGTGGCCATTGGGTGGGCAGTGGCCTGCAGCGTGGCTCCACTGAGCACAGGGGCGATTTGGACCCTGGGCGGTGCCGAGCGTGGCTACACCAGGCTCACTGCTGCACATAATGGGGCACAGTTAAAACTTGGGAGTGAGGCCTTTCTGTCGGAGACCCTTCAGATATCTCTTCTGTGAGATCCTGGCCCTCAAGCCCCGCAGAGGGGCCTCCTGGGGTTCTGTCGGTGGAGCTGGGGTCTGGTGGTGCTGCCCTCACTGGCCGGGCTCAGGATTTGCTGCTCGGGGTGGAGGGCGGCTGTCCACAGCCCTGGGGTCTGGAGGAGGTGTGGGTAAGCCCGTAGCTCCATTTGGGTTTTTGGGGGTGGGTCGAGTTGCCCCTTTTGCCGGTCCCTGGTTTGGCAGATGTGTGTTTTCTCCTTGGGTGCAGCAGGGGGGGCCCCTCTGTCCAGCATGGGCTGACCCCAGGGTGGTTTGGCTCCATGGGGTTCTGGGGCGTGAAGGACACCTGTGCAGGGGTGGGAACAGTGGTGCTCACCTGACCGGCGCAAGGAGGGGGCTCATGGGGCAGGAGGAGCGGAGAAGGTGCTGGCGTGTCCGGGCCCGGGAGTGGGTGGGGATGCAGCAGGCACCAGCTGACCACCGTGGCGCAATTGCTGGGGAGACGGCGGGGAAGAGCAGAGAGCACAGGAGTCACAGGCCCCATTGGAGGAACATTCTAGAAGCCAGATATATCGTCACAAGAATGGCTCCAGCGGGCGTGGGGGCAAAGGCTCAGAAGCGGCAGACCCAGACCGCAGTTGGTGTGTTTGAAAGCTGGGCCTGCTGGTTCTCCTGGGCCACGCTCTTTCGTGACGGGGCAGAGTTTTTATTTTCTAACCTTCCGTGGAAATCTGGGTCACTCAAATAAGGAGGATGAGGCCGATGGTCGCAGGGAGCCGCGTGGGCCGAGCCCCTGTCCTGCGCACTCACAGCCGGGGAGCTCCAGGTGGAGAGGGAGGCACCTGGGCCCCCGCAACCTGGGCTCCGGTGCATCTGGGCATGGGGGTTCAGGCAGCACAAGCCGGCCCGGAGCTGAGGCGCCCTCCCTTTTCCCCGCCAGGCGCAGCTGTGTCCCCCCGAGGCCGTTGCCAGGTGGCTGCATGCTGGGGACACCCCTCCTGAGGATGTAGAGGGGCTGCCTCCCCGCCCCTGCCCCGGCTCACAGTGCAGGTGGCTCCCGGCTCTCCTGAGTTGTGCTGGCCTCCTCATGTTCCCCACCAGATGCACCCACCAGCCCAGGGTTTCCTTTCTCTCCAGGAGGTTTGGGGCTGGGAGCTGGTTCCCCTGCTCCCCTTGAGAGAGGGGTGGGTCCTGTGGCCCCTGCTTGGGTGGTGTCTGGGGCCCGGCCCGGCCGTGTGGGGCAAGAGTGGCGGGCACGCCGGCCCGTGCGTCGTTTAATTGTGGTGCCTCTTTCTGGGCTGAGGTCCCTTCTCGGTCCTCTTCGTGCTGCTGGCACTGTAGGGGACACGTTCCCATTTGTGACTTGGAACTGGGTGACTCTGAGAGCTGACGCCGAGATTTCTTGTTTGTGTTTTCTCACTCAGACTCGGAGGATGGTGAGGCCTGCAGAAGGGGCAGGCAGGCCTGAGAGGACAGTGGGTGTTGGAGTGAGGGTGCCTCTTGCCCCTGGGGCAGGCGGAGTGTCCACGAGCAAATCCTTTGAGTCTGGAGTGGGGTCTTCGCTGGCTGCTCCATTCCTCTGTGTGGGGAGCGGAAGACAGGAGCTCCCTGTGGCTCAGACCCTGCTCAGCTCCATGGGTCCGGACCAAGTAACGGTGCCCTGAATCCCGGCCCCTGCTTTCCTCTCAGCCCTGCAGAGGAGGCCGCCGAGGCTAGAGGGCCCTCTGGCCAGCCCGGCACCAACTCATTCTTGTTGTTGGTCTTTTCCCAGGGTTATTGAGAGGTAATTTATCCACCATCTAACTCGCCAATAAAGGGTCCAATTCGGTCATTCTTCCTGTATTCTCGGGGTGGTGCAGCCCCAGCAGTGATGGGTTCCAGAATGCTTTCCTTGCCCCGAGAGGAAACCCCGCAGTCAGCTGTCTCGGCATCTCCCGCTGGCCGTTTCCGTCTCCGAGGTTGGCCTGTTCTGGACATTTCCTGTATATGGAATCCCACGTGGTGTGGGCTCCTGCGCCAGCTTCTCTGGAGCTTCGTGTGGACCGGTTGTCCATCCTCCCCGCAGAGCCCTGACCCTTCCACGGTTAGATGTGCCCTCATGTAGACGCCGCGGTGTTTATTTCTTCACCGCTAGTGGATGTCTGGGCCATTTCACCCTTTGCTGCTGTTCATGGCGCTGCTGGGCCGTCCCTGCTCCAGGTTCAGGGGAAACCCTGCCTTCATGTGTCTTGGACGTAAATCTGGGAGCGAAATTGCTGGGTCAGGCAGGAACAGTGTTGAGTCCTCCAAGGAATGGCCAGGCTGTTTTCCAAAGCGGTGCCCACCTGTTGACCCACCTCTCACCCCCAGCTTTTGGGTCCCTGAGCGGTGGTTCTGCAGCAGTGAGTGCTGACAACCACACCCAGCCGGAGTCCAGGGCTGTGGGCAGCGGACACAGCCCTTCCTTTCCTCGCTGACCCTTTGGGGCGTCTCCCGTCGAGAAACGGCAGCCCCTGACCTGCCCCGTGGGGATGAAACGGGGTCTTTGCGGGGGGCCTGTGGGGTTTGGGCCTTCTGTCAACAGCCCGTCCCGGTGGATGGGGCTTGCCGGCCGCCTGCGAATGTCAGGAACCTTGGAGTCCTGACGCACAGGGGTGCGGGGGCGATATTGGTGCGGAGCAGGCGGGGTGGCGCCCGGGCCGCGGGTGGGAGAATCTGGCGTGTGTGTTTGCACGGCATCCATCCCTCCATCCGTCCTCTGGAGAATTTCAACACCCACACTTGGAATAAAAAAAAAATTATTAATGAGCTTGGTGCGGTTGCCATGGGAACGTGTTGCTAATGAATCTCTGGGGTTTCCTGTTACCTTTGCTGAGCCGAGGAAGGCTGGAGCCACGCTCCTCACCGCGGCGGTGCCACTAATGGGGTTGCCGTGGAAACGCATGTCACTAATCCCCAGCTGCTCCTGGTTGACCGGCCAGGCCTGTGTTACATAAAGCGGTTTGGCCCATGCAAGCCGGCTCCTGGCTAGAAACCCCGAGACCCCTCCTTTGCTCCCTGAAGGGTGCCCACCCCTCCTTCAGGGACACACCTAGACACGGGAAACGGGACACCTGGAGCCGTGGCGCTGGCGTGTGCTTAGAAAGTGCACCTGCGAGGTTGGGGCTTGGCCTGGCCGTCCGTCCACAGGGCCCGGGCTGCCCATGGCAGCAGGTGCTCAGTAAGCACTCACCCCACCAGTGCGTGGAGCACGTGGGGCCTCGGGAGCCAGGCCTGTTCCCCGGGGCTGCCTGGAGATGGCCGCTTGTCCCCAAGGCCTGGTGACCGCACCTCTGTCTGCCCTACGTCTTCAATTTGGGGGACATTTTGTAAGGAGCCACTGTGTCTAGGCCAGAGATGTTTTCGGAGGGGTGCCTGTACCCCGAGAGGTGGACCAGAATTCCCCTGGGGCACGGTGTCGGGAGACCACGGCGGCCTCTGGTGCCCCCGCTCCCTCCAGTTGGGGCGGTTCATGTGGGACCCCCCCCCCCAGTGACAGTGTCTGCCCACCTCGCCCCGATGAGCCCACCATGTCCAGTCTGTTTGGACGCTGGCCATCCAGCAACCCCCATCTCCTCCCTCCCAGAGCCTGAGGCTTGCAGTCCCCGAAGCAGGAAGGTCTGAAGCTGGTGGAGTCCATGCAGTCCGACCACCCACCCCGGGCTGTGGTTCTAGGATGGGGCCAACGATGTGGGGAGTCTCCTGGGCGGGCGGGGAGGATGCTGGACTTGTGATTGTGGCTCCTTCATGGGCCGCTCTGGGGGACCCTTCAGCTGCCCTGCCGGGTACCCAGGTCACCCCACAGCTGGGGAGATGTACCCTGCAGGCAGGGAGGGCTCCCTGGAGGTGGTGGCAGGTGGGGTCAGGGTGGGGAGGTTGATGATCCAGTGTGTCTGGTGGTCCTCAGTGCCCCCCGAGCCCCTCATGCATCGTGCTCGGCCGAGTTGGCCCTGTGTCAGGAGCCTGCTGGGCCCCCACTCATTGCCCTCCAGACCCTTCCAGAGTCCCAGGGCACCATGCCCCACTCTGGGTGCCTTGTCCTAGGGGGATCGTGGCACCCCCCAGCCTTGCCCTCCAGGCCTCTCCTGGAGCCTGAGGCCCGAGGAGGGGTGAGGCTGTCTGCATCGGGCACTCCCTCCTACTCAGCCCGCTCCTCACTTTAGGGGCCTCAGGGGGTGTCCCGCTTTGAAGTACCCTGGCCCATGAACCTCTAGGAGGTGGGCTGGGGCGAGTTTGCCCACAGTGGAGTCTAGGGTGATGCCAGGGGGTTCTCTGTCAGGGTTACGAGTGCGGGGGCCCGGGTGCTCCGTAAGCACAAAGCCTTGGGAGCAGGAGATGGAGGGAGGGAAGGTTCCGGACTATTCCAGATACCAGAACGCTGGGTGCGCATCCCAGAGCCTGCCTGGCAGCGGGCGGTCTTTCTGCGGCGGGGTGGGGGTGGGGCTTTCTGGGGGTCTTAGCCTGGAACGTGGATGTGGATGGGCTTCCTTTGCTGCTGTGTTCACTGTGGGCGGCACCGTGGCTGGTGGCTGAGTCTTCTGCCCCAAACAGCACTTGGTGAAGGGCTGGCATCAGATGATGCCTGGGCTGGCAGAGCCCCCGACCTGCCCTCCCATCCTCCGACACGGGCATTGTGGACGGGGCTGGTGGGGTGGGCCCCGAGAGGGTGGCAGGGGCATTCGCCTTGGTCCTCGCCAGCATGCCGGTGGCCCCTGTGACGTTCCCCAAGAAGCAGCAGCAGGGCTTGGCGGGCGCAGGCGCGTGTCTCGTGTTCCCCGTGGGCAGCGGCCCCACGCTCCAGCCTCTCCCGCCGAGAGACACTTCGGAGCTGTGCGGGCCGTGCTTTCGCCTCCGCCCATCAGCCGGCTCCCAGGGTCCCGGTGCTTCCCTCAGAAATCAGGGAGGCCCCAGCCCACTCGTCTGGGTCGGCCACAGGCCGCTGGGGGCAGCTGACATCACTGTGGCTGTGGGGGCTTCAGGCCAGCCGACTGGTGCTCATTCCCAGGGACGTTTGTCTGTCTGCCTCCCAGGCCTGGTCCCTGGCCCCAGGGTGAGCGGGGCCCGTCTAGAGCCCAGGACTGGCTTCCCCATGAGGCCGGACATGGGCGTGTGCGACCGCCCAGCCCTGCAGTCACGTTGGGAAGCTCAGGGGTTTGGAGCTGGGCGGCTGGGGTGTTTTTCTGAGCATTTGAAATATGGCCTGCCCACGGGTCGGGATCAAGGATGTTTTAATTCCTAATTTAGACTGTTTATGTGCAGGGCTCAAGTCCCGGTGGGAAGAGACAGTGTGGGCTGAGCCCCCCTCCCCCCCCGCCTCTCCAGGGCGGCCTCCCTGCTTACAGCGAGCTCCCAGCCTCTGGGGGGTGCAGGGTCTGCCTGCGGGTGTGCCGGGGGAGGGGCCTGACCTCTGCACCCTGACCCCAGCCCACCTGGGGGTGTCCCAACTGCAGGGTTACTGAGGCTCAGCCCACCGTGTTCCCACCCACGGCGGAGCCTTCTTTGTGAGGGGCGGGCCCCTCCCCACGCCTTTGGGCCTTTTCCTGGGTGGGGAGCTGAGGTCGCAGCACGGCTATGGGGCAGCAGGGCTCCCTGGGGCGGAGCCACCGGACAGGGCCCGAGGAATCCGGGGCAACACTGGGCAGACGCAGCTGTCAGCCTGGTTTTCCGTAAAAGAGACTGGGAGAGAGACAGAGGCAGGGGAGGGGAGGGGAGGGAGTGGACGGGAGGGGACGGACCGTGAACAGCGAAAGACGCGCCCCCCACACCGGCCTGCGGCCCCCCACAAGCCCAGTGGGATTTTGGGGTTTTCCAACTTTAATCAGGGAATACATCTGTCTCCCCTGCATGAGTGATCTGTGGGGCCTGGTCGGCATCCTGATTGTCATGCCGACCGAGTTTGTGGGGCCCTCCTCGTGCCCCCACGATCTGAACAGGGGTTTCGGGGTGAGGGAAGCTGGGCTGGGTTGGGCCCCACCCCGCCGTGTGCAGGAGGAAGACGCCAGGAGACCAGGGCACGGTAGGGCAGCTCCCCACTGCGCCCCTTCTTTCCTGTGGGCTGTGCAGGTTTTCTTTTTGTTTTGGGTGCTGGCCCTGGTCCTGTGGGTCAGGGTGGAAGGCACCAACCTCGCTTTGTCTCTTTGGCTCAGTGGTTCTCGTGTAGAGGGTCGGGGTGCCTGGTCTGGGGGCCTTCTGCTCCCCAGGGGGACAGGTGCAGCCAGGTGTCAGGACAGGGCAGACCCTCTCTCTAGCTCTCCCCCCATCCACTGCACCCACAGCCCCTCTCTCTCTCTCCTTGCACACCCTTGGCTCCCTGTCCCACTCCACGACCAGGCCTTTGTCCCTGCTGAACCCCTCCCCTCCCCTAGTGCCTTCCCACCCACACCCCTGGGGTGCTCTCTGGGGAGCCCTGGAAGTCCCTGCCCTGCCTAGCTGTCTGATCACCCCCGCGCCGCCCAGGACCACCTTCTCGTGGGGAGGTCTCTAGGGCAGCCTGCTCTGTGGGGCCCTCCTGGGCGTCTGGGGGGATTGTGGGGCTTTGGGGCTGTCAGCAGCCCAGGGGGGTAAGAGGATGAGGCCCAGATGGGCCAGTGGCCGTGGGGACAGGCTTTCCTTAGAAAGTCACTGGGGTCCCGAGCAGAGAGCCCCCGCAGCCCATTTTTTGGCCTCGGGCTCTGACCACAGAGTCTGCAGAGCCTGGAGCCTGGAGGAGGCCCTCGGGAAGCTTCTGGAAACAAAGTTTGAATGGAGATGGGGGTCACGGTGGGTTTTATTTTCCAGGCATTAAACTCTCTTGGCTGCCGCAGAAAACCAGAGGAGCCTCAGGCGGCTTTTGTCCCTCAGAGCTGTGGGGTTCCTTCATTTCCTGTTTGCCAAGGCTGCCTGGGGGCTGGCTCCGTCCCTCCCGCCTCCTGGGCCGCGCCTCGGCCCACAGGGACCATCACCCTCCCTCCCTCCTGGAGTCCCTGGAGCTCTGGGCAGCCTCCCACTGTCCACAACTTTGCCACTCTCTCAGGCTGGGCAGACACTGCCCCCAACTCGGCTCCGTCTCCGAGCGCCCGCTGGGTCTGAGGCGTCTGTTCTGGGCTCTTCTCACCCACTGACGAGAGGGTCAGGGCAGAGCCCAAGGCCGGGGAGCAGTGTCCACGGGTGTGGGCATCTTCACAGGCTGGGCGGGTGCCGGGCGGGCGCTGGGTTCCAGGTGCGGCATGGGGCTCGCGTGGGCCCCACTGCCAGGTGCTGTGGAGTCAGAGCAGGTCGGCTCAAGGTCCTGGGGTCTCCAGCAGCTTTCACTGAACTCTGAAGCCGGCCTGCAGGTGCCCGGACATCTCTGGGAAAATGCTGGGGTGGACAGGGCCCTGGGCCGCAGGGGGTGGGCCGCACATGGTGGGTGTCGGAGCCGAGAGTGGCGGCGTGCCTCAATCCGGCTGGCCCAGGGTGAGTCTGCCTTTCCCGCCGGACAGCGCACCTGGAGCTTGGCAGAGTTGGGGCTGGGGCTCCCCCAACAGTGCGTCACCTCGGCTTTCACTATTGAGTAGAAAGGAGCTCGGGGAGCCAGGCCGTGCTGTCCCCAGTGTTCCAGGCTCTACCTGGGCCCCCCTCACCCCATCCCTAGGCTGCCCCCAGGCATTCTCCCTTCTTAGACAGTGGCAGCGGGGCTGCCCTCACCCTGCCCTGGGCCTGGCCCACCTCCGTCTGGGGTGGCCGTGGGGTCCCCAGCAGGACACGTATGTACCTGTGTGTTGTCACGCGCATCACCCGCTCTGTGGAGGGAACCCCGAGACGTGGGAGCAGCGGGTAGTCTGCACTCCACGCCGCTGGATCCTAGCAGGAGCTCCCGGCTTCCATAATTAAACGATTTATTGTTAAAGCAGCCGCTTCCCCATAACCAGCTTCCTGCAGCCACAGGGGCAGACCCGCCCGCATGGGTGTGGGGCAGGGAGGTTCATGGGGTGAGCTGGGGCACCCTTCTCCCCAGGGCACCCAGGGGCAGAGTGGGCTGCTGCTGCCTGGGTGCCCCCGAGGGCTCCTGTCCAGGCCCAGGGCTGTGGGCTGGGAGGACTCACAGCTTTGCTCCTCCGAGGCGGGGCAGGGGCTGTGATCAGGGCCAGGACGGCCCCGTGGGGACTCTCGCAGTCACTGGCCCTAAGCCTTGTCAGCTGGCCCCAGGGACACCAGGGCCCTGCAGGTGGGTGCTGCCTGGGAGGGAGGGGAGGGGTGGGGCCAGAGTCCCAGGGCCGCAGACCTGCCCTGGGTGTGGCGTGGGGAGCCCTCCGTGTGGCCGTGGGCCTGGGGAGTTGGGGAGCCCAAGTGTCTTTGTGGATATTGGGGTGTCGAGGTATGGGGCAAGTTGGAGGTCCTAGCATGTTTAAGCGGCTGATGGGCACGGGGTGGAGGTGCCCAAAAGGCCGAGGGTGGGAGGGGGCAGCAGATGGGGTGCTGGTGGCCAGGCAGGGAGGAACGGGGTGCGGAACTTTGCAGGGGTTTGAGCAGGTGGCATCGAGAGGCCCAGCAGGCACAAAGGTGGCCAGAGCCCCGGGGTGGGGGGATGCCCTTCCAGAGTGTGGGACGACGCGTGCTCCCCCACAACCTCCAGAACAGCGGCTGCGCCTCCGGGCCTTGGGCCCCTTCACGCTGGTGTGGACGGACGAAGCCCAGAGCCTCTGCTCCTGGGTTCTCTCTCTAACTATTTACTTTTTTAGTATTTAACATGAGGAATTTTTAAAGATTGTTTACTAACTCACTTAACCACAATAATAAGCTCTTTGTGCGTTAACATAACACGTTCTTTTATGGAAAAGGTTATATTTCTCAAAACATTAAAAACTCAGAAGAAGGGCTGTTTTGCAGTTTTGCAAAACCCTCTGGCCTGGTGGAAGCATCCGGGGACGCCCGTCGGAGGGGTGAGGGAAGGAGGGTGGGGCTCCCCTGCCGCCGTGCTGAGAACCACTGGTCTAAACCAGCAGGCTCACCCCGGGAGAATTCCCCCACTCCTGAAAGGCTGTGGGCGTTGACCTGTGCACACCGTGGGACCTCACACCACATGGGGGTTGTGGACATTAACCTGTGCACACAGTGGGACCTCACATCACGCGGGCCTGTGGAAGTTGACCTGCGCGTACAGTGGGTCTCCTGATACGGGGAGCTGTCACCTAGCTAACCTCATAGTCCCTGCAGCCCTGAGACCCACCGCAGAGCTGTGGCCCCTCAGATGAGGGGACTGAAGCAGAGAGTCCCTGAGGAAGGGCAGAGGTCCTGGCGGCCTCGGTTTGCTCCTCCCTCTCATGGCACCCGGCTGAAGTCTCCTGTGGGACTCCTGGGTTCAAGGCCACCCCATGACCACGGGCCAGGTGCCTTTCTCTCGTTCCTCCTGGAGCCCACCCTTGGTGGGGGCTAGACCGCAGAGCCCAGGACATGGAGGTAAGTAATGTTTCACAGCAGCCAAGCCTGAATTTAGCCCATTGCTGCCAGGTTGGGGGGCTCCATCTTGGGTTGCTGGCATGAGGCTTTCAACAGCTGCAGTCAGTGCAGCCCACCTGGCCCAGCCTGGACTCTGCAGGGTGGAAGCTGGGGTGTGGCCATGGGGAGGGAGAGAGGGAGGGAAGGATGGGGTCGCCGTGGCTCTGGAAGGGAAGCCCCTGCCACACTGAGGGCTGTCTGGGCCCCTCCCCCAGAAGGGGCAGAGGTACCTTCCAGAACGCAGCAGAACAGCGTGTGTCCAGCCCCCAGCCGGGAGAGGAGAGGCGCCCAATGTTAGTTTAAAAAAAAAATGACTCAGTTCACAGAGCCTGCCTTTTCCTGCTGGCTTCCAAGAATTCCGATCTGACTTAATGGATCGAGTTGTTGGTGGATCGATTCAGACATGGACGAGAGCCAGGATGGCCGACTTGGCGCGGCCCTGGCCTCGAGGCTCCCCGGGCCCAGGTCTGCAGCCAGCTGGCGGTGGGCAGGCAGGGGGCCAGCGGGAGGCCCCCACCCCCACCTTCACCCCGTATCCCCACCTCCACCCCCACCAGCCGGGCCTGGCCATGGCTCCGTAGTGGGTCTCAGGGCTGCAGGGACTGTGAGGCCAGCTAGGTGGTGGCTCCGTGTATCAGGAGGTCTACTCTACGCGCAGGTAAGCTTCCACAGGCCTGCGTGACGTGAGGCCCCACCGTGCGCACCGGTCAACGCCCACTGCCCCACATGACGTGAGGCCCCGCTGTGCACGCAGGTTGAAGTCCAAAGCCCCTATGTGGTGTGAGGCCCTACTGTGTGTGTAGGTGTGCCTACCAAGGGAAGCCCTCCTGCATGTGGGGTCCCCTGCTGGGTTCTGGGGAGCCCCGGGAGTGCCACTCACCTCCCGCGCAGGTCCCTTTGGTAGTTTTGCGTTATGCAGGCTGGTTGTGGGGCACGGCTTTGAGGGGGTTGACAGGAGACAGGGTCTGGGGCCCCCAGGACTCCCCACTGCTGTGTCCTCGCTCCTGCTGGGCCCTGGCCTGGGCTGGATGCACCCCTGCCCCTCCACCCTGTAGCCTCCAGCTCCAGGGCACCACCCACTCTAGGTCCCCGTCTGCCCTCCGTGTCCCGAGCTTGTCCTTCACTGTTGCTGGGCCCACTCCTGACAGCTGGCCCCGTCCGTTGACTCTCACGTCCGAGAATCGGACGCGGTCCCTGACACACGCTAGTTACTCCGCAAATGCCTGAGGGAGGAGGAGCAGCCCAGGTCTCCTTCCTAGAGGAAGATTCCAGGAGTGGGTTTTGAGGGCTGTGTAGGAGTGTTCCCAGGCTGGGGAGGTAGGTGGGCAGTAGGTGTTACAGGTCGCAGGCGAGTTGGGCTGGGCTTGGGATGGTGCGTTGAGGGGCATGGGCCGGTGGCCCCTGCCCGTCTCAGGCAGACCCTGGGCTGCCATTCCTCCTGCCCGGACCCCCAGTGCAGGCTCTGCAACAGCCTGGAGTCTGACCCAGGTTCCTCCATCTGGACCTGGCCTGGGGGCTGCCACACTCCCAGGACATCCTGGTGGCTGCCGGGGCCCAGCCCCGTTCAGGGAGGCGCCCCCCACTCCCATCGCCCAGTCACGGGACACGCCGTGTCTAGTGGGCTCTGCTCTTTACACCTCATCGCAGATTGGCTTGTATAATGGCTCAGCTGGGTTCCAGACTTTGGGAATTTCAACCTAACCCGTTAAACACAAAGGGTGTGTGGTTAGAGATGCTGTGCGGTTAGAGATGTTTGTGCTGGAGCTGCCCTGACTGTCGGTTCTGAGCTTGGAGCTCTAATTAGTGCCCAACGGGACACCTCACCCACCACGGGAGGGCAAGGGCGAGGCACAGCAGCAACGTCTCAGAGCTTCCCTGCCTACCCTTGGGTCCAGCTGTGAGGACAGCCAGGCATGGGTCTAGGAGAGCTATCCACGCAGAGTGGGGTCGGCCGCTTCTACTCGGCAGCACCAGGGCCTCTGCGTGGACCCCAGCTGCCGGCTCTTTCTGCAGGTGATCATGGCAATGACCTGTGGCTCAGGGGCTGGGGAGGCCTGGGGCCAGTACGTCCCCCCCCATGCTCAGAGGAGACGGGCCTGGGCTGCTGTGGGGACCCCGAGAATGGAGTCTGGGTCTCAGGTGACCCCCCAGCCGAGGGGTGCCGGGTTTGAGTCTGCACAGGCCCCGGGACCAGCCACTCTAGCAGTGAGCAGGGGCCTGATGGGGGTCAGGGGGCCGGCTGGGCACCGAGTCTCCGTGGCCCACAGGGGATGCACCATGAAGCTCAGTTTATCAGCCAAGAACATCATGGTGCTGGGAGGGGAACGGGGCCGCCCTGCTGGGGAGCTGCCTCTGTCCTGCAGTTACGTCCGCCCCCCCTCGGCCCTTCCCCCGAGTCTCCTCACCCCAGGGGACGGGGAGAGGGCCCTAAGGATGGCGTGGCCTTCTGAGGGCCGAGTGTTCGTCTGCTACAGCTGCTGTGAGGATGTTCCGCGGACGGGGTGGCCTGGGTTTGGCCTAGGTAGGGGCTGCCTGGGTACAGGCAGAGTCCCCCAGGCTGGGAGGCATTGGAGGAGGCCTGGGCAACCTCACTCCCTCCCCACAGGAGCTTCCCCCAGGCCCTCCGCACCTTCTCTGAACCCTACACTGAACCCCAAAGGTCACTCTGACTTCACAGGCTGCCTGCCACCTTCAGGCGTCTGTCCTGGGCGGCCCTGTTGGTCATTCCACTGACATTTACAAAGGACATCTCGGACTCTCGGACACTTGGATTTCTAAGTGACACAGGCTGGATGGAGTTTGACTCCACCAGGCGCTGCTGTCCCCCAGGCCTCTCCCAGGGCCGATCCCCTCCGGGTCCCCTGCTGCCCGGGCCTCAGCCCTGGTCCTGACGTTTACACACTGCAGACGCCGGCACCCTCGGAGACTCGGCCTGAAGTTCAGGGCCGAGGGCCCTCATGGTATGGTGTGGGGACGGCGTCTGACCGAGGCCCACCCTGCTGTCGCCCCAGAGTCCCCCAGGCTGGCACAGCTAGCGGCTCACGGTCACACATGTCTGTCATAGGTTTGAGGGCTGAATTCTGACCCAGGCAGAGAGTGCAACGAGCTCCAAGTGGGAAATGGGGTGTTGGGGTGGAAGGGAAGGGACTCCACCAGGGCAGGCTTGGGAGGGGGCATCTTGGTCTGCTTGGGCTGTGACAAATTCTGAGGATGTGGCGGCCGGGAACAGAGGGAGTTTGTTTCTCGGTTCTGGAGGCGGGACGTCCCGGGGAAGGGCTGGGCAGGATCAGGCTCCACGGGGGCCGCTTCTGGGTGCAGACGCCTGCTTCTGCCTGTGTCCTGACTTGGTGGGAGGTGGAGGAGTCTCTCGGGGTCCTTGTTACAAGGGACATTAACCCCATTCCTGAGGGCTCCCCTGCTCCTTACCTCACCTCATCCCAATCACCTCCCAAAGGCCCCATTGGGTCTCAGCGTCTGAACTCAGTAGGGACACAAACTCTCCATCCCCAGCAGGTGCCCAGGCTGCGGGCACTGCCCTTTCTTCCTGGGCCCCCCCGTGGTCCCTCCCCCACCCCCTCCCTGGACACCCCATGGTCTCTCCCCCACCCCGGAAACCCCTCATGGACTCTCCCGCCCCCTCCCTGGGGACCCCATGGTCCCTCCCCCACCCCGGAAACCCCTCATGGACTCTCCCGCCCCCTCTCCTTGGGGCCCCTCATGGTCTCTCCTGGCTTTTCCTGGGACCCCACCACTGGGCTGTCCTGCCCCGGCTCCTTGGATCCCTCCATGGTCCCTCCCGCCCCCTCTTTCTGGACCAGCCCCCACAGCCTCCCCGGCCGCCTCATTTACGGGCTTCTTCTGGTGCCCCCATATTCATATCTCAGAGTCCTAACCCATCCCCGAGTCCCCATATTCATATCTCAGAGTCGTAACCCACCCCCGAGTCCCTATATTCATATCTCAGAGTCCTAACCCACCCCCAAGTCCCCATATTCATATCTCGGAGTCCTAACCCACCCCCGAGTCCCCATATTCATATCTCAGAGTCCTAACCCACCCCCGAGTCCCCATATTCATATCTCAGAGTCCTAACCCACCCCCGAGTCCCCATATTCATATCTCAGAGTCCTAATCCACCTCCGAGTCCCCATATTCATATCTCAGAGTCCTAACCCAGCCACCCGAGTGCCTCAGAATGTGACTGTATTTGGAGATAAGGGCCCTTTAGAAGGAGGTTAGGTTTAGGTGAGGCCACAGGGGGACAAGATGCAGAGGGGTGACAGGGTATCTACAGTCCAAGGACAGCAGCCGCAGGAGGAGCTGGCCCTGCCCACACCGTGGTCTCAGACTCCAGCCTCCAGGCTGTGGGAGAGTGAGCGTCTGTTGCTTCAGCCGCCACCATCTAGCAGACCAACGTCCAGCCCCAGAGGGGCCGCACTGTCCCTCGGGTCCCTCCCTGCCCCCCTGGCCGGAACTGGCTCACCCTCGGCCAAGAGCTCCGGGGCAGGTTGGGCCCGGATGCCCCTGCCCGTCTCCGCCGAGCTCCGGAAGTCAGGACTGGGGTGAAGAGATGTGGCAGAGTGGCCGGGGCAGGCAGGTGTGGCTGCCGGGGCAGAGGGAGGACTGGACGGTGGCATTTCCCCAGCAGGGAGGCCCTGTGCCCCTCCCAGCCCCACCATTTTCCCCAGGGGATAAACTGAGGCTCTGTGACCTCTATCGGGTCACACAGACCCTGTTGGGTGGTGAATGGGTGACCCGTGGTCAACAGGCTGTAGCGGGTGTAGGGTTCAGCCCTTCCTGCACGCTGTTCCTCACACCTGCCTGGGAAGCAAAACCACAGCAGAGCCACCCCTGGCTGGGCCTGGCCGTCGTCTCCCCAGGAGTGACAGCTGTGCTTTTATCTGACGCACCTCCCATGACTGGTGGAAGGGGTGTGTGGCGGCCCTGTGGATGGGGTTTGGCCTCAGGGGCTCCTGAGTAAGGTGAGTTGGGGGTCCCTGACCTCAGTCACCAGGCTGTGGTGGACGGAAGCCCTGACTGACCAGGCATCGGGGATTGGGGGACCCCCCCTATGGACTCTCCCGCCCCCACGAGGTGGGGGAGGTGGCAGAGCTGACCGAGCCGCTGCTGAGTGGCTGCTCCGTCCTCCTCATTTATTTATTGATGTGTGTGTGTGTTGTTGTTGCTGGTGTGATCTCGGCTCACTGCAACCTCTGCCTCCCGGGTTCAAGCGATTCTCCTGCCTCAGCCTCCTGAATAGCTGAGATTACAGGCGCCCGCCACCATGCCTGGCTAATTTTTGTATTGTTAGTAGAGATGGGATTTTATCATGTTGGCCAGGATGGTCTTGAACTCCTGACCTCAAGTGATCCACCCGCCTCGGCCTCCCAAAGTGTTGGGATGACAGGCGTGAGCCACTGCGCCCGGCCTCTTTTTTTTTTTTTGAGATGGAGTCTTGCTCTGTCGCCCAGGTTGGAATGCAGTGGCGTGATCTCGGCTCACTGCAACCTCTGCCTCATGTGTTTAAGCGATTCTCCTGCTTCATCCTCCCACGTAGCTGGGATTACAGGCATGTGCCACCACTCCCAGCTAATTTTTTTCTATTTTTAGTAGAGATGGGGTTTCACCACCTTGGCCAGGCTGGTGTTGAACTCCTGACCTCATGATCCACCTGCCTTGGCCTCCCAAAGTGCTGGGATAACAGGCGTGAGCCACCGCACCCGGCCCATTCTTGTTTTTTAATATACATCTGGTTGCCAGGTGATACCGAGGGGGCCGGGCTCTGCAGGGATGGGGCTGAGGGGTGTCGTGTGGATGGACGGCCAGCACATTGGGTGCCCTGGGTGGGTCCCTGTCCCTGCATACCGGGTCAGCCGGCTCCTGTGTGTGCACAGGCACGTGGTGCGTGTCCGTGTTGCAGAACACTGGGTGTTGCAGGCTGGAGCTGGGTTTTCACACAGATTGAGACCAGGCGTCGCCCACAGAGCGTGCGGAGGCGAGAGGGACTCGGGCTGCTGTGGGCTGGGGAGGAGGGTCCCATAGCTGGGGGCAGAGCAGGGCAGGCTGGGTGAGGAGGGGGCATCCCAGGTGTCTGAACCCCAGGTCTGTGGAGGCCCGAGGTCTTAAGGGAAGTCCCCAGTGGTGGGACTGGAGGTGCCGTGGAGGGTGGGCACGTGTCCTGGCGTCCCTGGCATCCCCATACCCCCTCCAAGGCATAGCCACAGTCTCTGGGTCCTGAGCAGGGGCTGCAGTCACAGCCAGGGCATGGAGGGGCTGGTCTCCATAGCGTGTCAGGTGGGGAGTGGCCCACCTGGCCTTGGCTTTCCCGGGGCAGGGGTCCCCTCGGCCACCGCGTGGAGTAGGACGTGGGTAGGGAGGGGCCTGGGCAGGGCGGGCGGGGCAGGGAGGGATGAGATGCAGACTGGGGAGAGAGCGCAGGGTGCGCAGGGCGGCCGGGATGCTGCCGAATGGGGGCCTGTGGCTCCCACAGGGAGGCCCCTTAGGTGAAGAGGACCAGAGTGAGGTCAGCCCTGGTCCACAGCCACCCCTGCCCTGGACTCCCCGGGCTAGCACCCGACCTGGCCGCCAGTGTGCTGAGGACAGACCTGCTGGGCCACGTTGGCAAGGGCTCGCCCCGTCTTCCCGCAGGAAAGACCCGTGGCGGGACTGCTTCCGCCAGCTTCCCGGCCAGACCCGAGGGTGGAGCTCCAGGCCATGTTCCCATGGAGGGAGCGCCTGGTCCCCTGGGGTGGTCTCTAATTTGGGCCACGGCAGCTGTGCAGTGGCGCTCAGGCAGTTATTTCTGGCATGGAGAATTCCAGCCCGGAGCAGGCCCCACAGGCCCGTCCCGGGGGCGGGCGGTCGTCTGCCCCAAGGTCCCCTCCTGGCTGGGTTTCTGCTGCCCACGCCTTTCCCTTCCAAGCCTGGGGGCCCGCAGCACCTTCATATGGGGACCAAGATGGGCAAGGGCGAGGCCAGAGGAGAGGAGCTCTCACCCGGCATGGCCGGCCCCTCCACCTCCTGCTCCCAGGACAAAGCCAGCCCGACCAGGTGGCCCTGACCGGAGGCAGCCGCCGAGCCCCCGGCAACGGTGGGAGCTGAGCCAGCGCTTTGACGCCCGCGTCGGCCAGGAGAGTCTTGGGGTCTGCTCCAGTTCAGGCAGAACATCCTGGGTGGTCGTGCACCCAAGGTACTTGCCGGCGTGGCTGCACGCTGCCACCAAGTGGCTGGCAGGGCCTCAGGCTTCTCGGCCTGCACAGCCAAGCTTCCTGCAGGCACGGAGACGAGGGCTGGGATCAGGCACTTTTCCACTCAATTATGCCTTGAAAAGTTCCCAAATCAAGCTCTTTATTAGAGATAAATAGGTATATTAGGTCTCTTCCTAATTAGCATGGCTTTTAAAATTGCGCGGTTAGAGGGAGCTGTCCATGTGTGCTCCGGCTCTGTGGTGGTGCTGCGAGCCAACCTCTCCTTTCGTCCCTGGAGGTGGGGGACCCGTTCTCGTCTCAGGCTGAAGAGGGCTGTGTGTGTGTTCTCCACTCGTGTGTGGGGTGAGCCCGGCCCATGCACATAGGCAGCTACACACATCACACACCCACACCCGGACACGCGCCTCAGGTCCCCACGCTGCCCTTACACACGCGCCCCTTGCACATGCATGCCCCTCTCGCACACGCGTGCACACAGGCCCACTCTGCTGCCTGTCCCTGGCTGCTGTGTGCTTCCGGCCCTCCCTGTCCCCCCACACAGATGGACACGATGCTCCCCAGGGTGAGACGTGGCCGCCCAGGTGAGCCTGGTGATTCCCCGGGCCGTGGCAGGGGCGGGGTCCGTGCCTGAGACAGCGCAGGCGATGTGATTGTTTTGGCCCCTCTGGTGGGTGGCGGGTGGGAGGCTCTGTGGGGTGAGGGAAGCTCTGCGGGGTGGGGGAGGCTCTGCGGGGTGGGGGAGGCGGGCCTCAGCCCACCTGGGTGCAGCCCTGCAGACATAGAGGTGGAGGCCAGGGCCGCTCTCTGTGGGGCCCGAGTCTCCCGAGGCCATTGCTCCTCGGGGAAGGAGCTCCGTTGAGGCGGAACGTTCCGGCAGCCGGCAGTGAGCCGTCCACTCATGGAGTGGTGACTTCAATCCCCCAGGTGGTGGCCTGTGGTGGGCGTGGGTTCCCCGCACCCCTGCGCTGGGGGCGGTGCTCTCCCACAGGCAGCCCAGCCCCCGCGCCCTCCTGTGACCCGCGGCGCCGGCTGGAGACAAACACTCCATGTTTGGCCGCTGCCCGGGCTCTCCACCCCCCACCGCCTGTGTGAGTCACGCAAGTCCAGGCGGCTGGCTCCGGCCACGTTCCCCTGGCCAGGCCCCTGGGGAGAGGGGCTCCCACATCGGGGGCCTGGCTGGGGTGAAAGCTCCAGGCAGGCTGCACATTGAGACGCAGAGCAGACTGGGGGTTGGCTGGGAGAGGCCAGAGTTGAGGACCAGGACAGAAGCCAGGAGAGTGTGCAGCCCCCCGACGAGGCTGTCAGTCACTGTGGTGGGGACCCCCACCCTGGCCCTCCTCTGACGTTGCCCAGACCCTCCGTTCCCTGCCTGGGATGGGGTGCAGGTGATCTCTGTGGAGATGAGTCCTGAGTCCTGGGCCCAACCTGAGAGCTCCCCAGGGCTGGTACAGGTGCCTGTGAAGGAGGCCTGGGCCCCACCCACCACCCCGGCCCCCGCCCTCCATGACCTCTGACACCCCCAGCAGCAGGGACTGGGGTGGGACACGGTGGGGCCCCAGGTGGCCGTTTCTGGGAAGTTCTGTGTTAGGCGTGGAGCCGTGGAACCCGGTACCCTCCACCCCCGTGCGGCTGTGGAAATCCTGGGGCTGCCCTCGGGAGCCGGCCTCCCCGGGACCCCGACGGGTTCTGTTGCGTCTGATGGCGCCGCGTTCCCCCAGTTTTCCCCAGCACAGAGGGGTCCTCAGGACCTCACCCCTTCCTGAGTTAAAACCCTGTGGTGGCTTCTCCCAAGGGAGGAGACGGGCGTGGGGGCCGCCCTCAGCGTGGAGCCGGGGATCCCTCCCGGCCCCTCCCCCCAGCCCTGACCGGGCTTCCTCCTCCCTTGTCTCCATGGCAACGGCCTCCGGGGAAGGAAGAGAAACCTCCTTCAGTCAGCGCATCCTTGGCATCCCTGATCCTGGATCGTGTGGCTGCTTTGCCCTCCCCCTTCCCACCCAGTCCCCTCCCGCTAAGAGGCCCCGCTGGAGAACAGGACATGTGCCTGTGGTGGCATTGGGGTCAGGGGTCCGGGGGAGGTGACACGCTCAGGGCAGACTGGAGCTCCCCGGGCACTGTCCCGTCCTGCAGGTTTGATGTACTTTCTGTCATCTCCCCGTGAGGCTGGGGGGCGGCCCTGGGGGGAGCATGCGAGAGCAAATGCGTATACACGGGTGTGCACGTGACCTGGCGTGTTGCCCCCCCACCCCCCCCCCGGTGAGGTCTGTCCCGTCCCACCTGCTGGGAGACTCCAGAGTCTGCAAACGTCTGGCTCCAGAATTTCGCCACTGCAGAGGGAGACTGAATTAATTCCCTCCTGGATCGGTTAATTAACGACAGGTGCTCTGGAGCCATGTCCGTGCCGCCTGGGGAAGGTGCGTCTGCCTGGGCGGCTGTGGCTGCCCCGGTGCTTCATCGGATGCCAGGGACAGAAGAGTCAAGGCCAGCTGGGCTGTGCCTGACCCCTCAGGCCTCGGTGGAGCTGGTAGGGGAGATGGGACACCAGCCCATTGCGCAGGGCGTAGGCGGGACCGCACTAGATTCCAGGGCGTCACTCCTGCCCACAAGGGACTTCCGGTGCTTCAGGAATAGTCAGGCCCAGCCTGCCGCATGCACAGGGCCCCTCCCCGAGCCCTGAAACCAGGGAGCAGAACCTGGCCAAGGCTCTGGCCCACTGAGTCCTTGACAGCTTTGGGCCTTACTGCCCGAGGCAGAGGCCGGACTGTGGAGGCCGGCAAGTGTGGGACCGAGGCTCAGGGGTGAACGGGGCCACCAGCCCCAGAGGACTCCAGGCAGCTTGGCCTGGGCACCTGCGCACAGCAGCTGTCCTGTCTTTGAGGGACATCGGTGGGGAGGGCTCATCACTGCCGGCATGGGCTGCTCGTGTCCCGGCCCTCACCCTCATCCTCTGTGAGCCTGGGAGGAGGCACAGATGCTGCATCAGCCTCCGAGCGTCCCTGCCCTCTCGTGGGCATCCGGTCCCCCTGGTGGAAGGCAGGTCTCAAGGGGCTGGAGGGTGCCAGGAGTCGTCACGTGGCCGGGTGGGCCCAGGGCAGGTGGGGGCCTTCTGCCCAGCGAGAGTGGAGGCAACGTGGCAGGAGGAGGAGACACCCCCACCAACCTACGCCTGCCCATGTGCCAGGTCTCAATTCCCGGGCCAAAGGGCGCCTTGAGTGGCGACTGCAGACAGGTGCTGGGCTCCAGCGAAGGGAAGCTGCCATTTAAAAGCAAACCTGGAAACGCAGGTTGTGGTGATGACTGAAGTGAGGTTCACGTACCACGGGATTAGCCATTTTATTTACTTATTTATTTGATGACCAGCGGATTTTAAGGAATTAATATTTTAAAGCGCACAGGTTAGCGACCTTCGTGTTGTTGAACCATCACCTCTGCCTAGTTGTGGAACGTTTCCCTCGTCCCAGAAGGAAACCGCGTCCCCATCAGCCCTCACTGCCCAGCCCTGGCAGTCTCTACCCCTGCTTTGTCTCTGGGTTTGCCTGTGCGGGACTTTCCATGTGACATGTGGTCCTTCTGTGCCCAGCTCCTCCCGGCATCATGTTCCCGGGTTCACCCGCGTCGTGGCGTGCCGAGCTTCCTTCCTTTTTGTGGCTGAGTAATATTCCACCATGTGACCAGACTGTGTTCCGTTTGCTCATGGGTCTGTCCAGACTGTGTTCCGTTTGCTCATGGGTCTGACCAGACTGTGTTCCGTTTGCTCATGGGTCTGTTGGTGAACACCAGGGCTGTTTCCATCTCAGGCGGTTGGGGTCAGTGCCGCTGTGGATACACGTGGGCCCGTCTGCCGTGATTGCGTTTCCTTTGTCCCTGGTGTAGGCTGGATTGAAGTTCGTGGCCTCACCCACCGGTTATCCGGAGCTTAGACGTGCCCTGGGTGGGAGCTGGACGCCTGGACGGTGTCTGTGGGTCCTGCCAGCAGCAGCCGGACTCCCACATGGACCCGGCCATCTGCAGAGGGCCCCCCCGAGTCTGCCTTTCTGGGGAACCCCGGAGATGCTCAGAAAGCCTAGTGGGGCACGGGGGTCCATGGCGGGTGAGTAGACAGTCGGCGTGCGTAAGGGGCTGGAGGCGGGGTGTGTGCGGTGCCAGGGTGTACCACGCTGGTCCTCCCAGGGCTGCTCGGGGAGAGCTTGTCTCCTTTGTGGTGTTTTGAATAAAAATGCGCGGCTCCCTCGGGGTGTCCCAGCAGGGCTGTTCAGAAGCTGGGCCCAGGGAGCCCGGAAGGTGGGGGCCCAGCCTGCTGTGACCGCACAGGCCCAGACTCCTGGACATTTCACTTTCGTAATTTCACACGCAGAGCCTGGATTCGCAGTGCAGAAAGCCGGACGATGCCGCGGCGTGGGGTGAACGTCAAAGGGTCACTGTGGCTCTGCCCACATCCTGAGTGCCCTCGTCTTGTCCCTCCCCACGGCGTTCTCATCCTCCAGTGATTCCCAGGGAACATCTCTGTACCTCTGCACACACGTGCACACGCACACGCCCCTCGAGATGGCCTGCACTGTGGTTTCTGTCGTGAATGGGGTCACGTGTCCTCCGTGACTCGCTCTTCCCGCCCCGTGTGCCCTGGACCTGGCTTGGTCCTGATGCTCACGGCACCACCGCCTCTTTTCGGGTGGCCACGTAATGCTTCCTGGCAGGGTGAACGTGCCACGTCAGTGGAGATATTCTGCCCTTCTAGCTCTTCTCTATACAAGCAGTGCGCCCTGGCTCTCAGGGCCGTGACCACCACCGTGACCGGCAGACTTCAGGGTGGTCGGTCCCACCCCCGTGGCCTCGAGGGTCCTTTGGAGCTGCCGGGTTCTGAGTGGGGGTGGACACGGACACAGGGCTGGAGGGTGGAGGCTCCGTGAAGGTGGTGCACTGCGGCGTATCGCTCTGACCAGGCGGCTGGTTCCCGGGGATCTCTTGTACCACCCACTGACTCCCAGGGTCTGCGGCTGGCCCGGCCCTTCCTGGGTCTCTTGAGGTGGGACCGAAGCTGTTGCTTCCCCTGCGGCAGAGGCGACAGAGTCCCTCAGAGCACGCAGCCGTCCCCTCCGCACTGTGGGCTGATAGCTCTTGTGGGAATGGGCTTCCCCCATGAATACACATAGGTCTTTCTCTTGAGCAAATTGGGAAAGTAAGGTTGAGTGTTCCTGAGAATGAGGGCTGGGAGGGGAGGAGGCGGCCAGCGCCGTGTGGGGCCATGGGCAGAGCAGGCAGGGACGAAGCGGCCTCAGCCTTGGCACCCTCTACCCAGGGCAGGGAGGGGTTTGCCCAGCCAGGGTTGGGTGCAGAGAGGGGAGCACGTGGCTAAGAGTCCTGGCTGCCTGTGACCTCAGCTGCAGTCTGTGCCCTGCAGGGCATGGGGTCCTGAGTGGGGGGCTGTGGCCCACCTTGCTGTGGGCTTCTCCTTCCTGCTGTGGGTGCCTTCCCCGCCCACGCCTCTGCCCCTGGCTCAGGCCGCTTGTGCCCAGCTGTTGCAGATTTGGCCTAATGGAGCTCAGCTGGCTGAGCAGATTGCTCTGGGGGACAGCGGGTGCGGCAGGAACGGCCCAGCCTCCCGATCCTCCCAGCTGCAGAGTTCTGCGACCCCGGCACCGATGTCAGGATGCAGCTGAGCAGGGAGCCCCGCTGGGATCCCTGGAGGCCACAGCCCTGTGTGGGGGCCACTCTGACCATAGAGGAGGAGCCAGGCAGCAGCCGCACCTGGAGACGTCTGTCCCTTCGCTGGGCTAGCGCTGCTATAGTCCCCTCCCTGGTGGTCTGAGGAGCTGAGGCTGGCCTGTGGCTTTGACGCCTTAGCCATCTCTTGAGGAGGGACACACAGCCCCGCCTCCGTCCCTCTGTGGAAACATCTGTCCTGACCTTCGGCAAACGTGGAGGCCTTGGTGTGGTGAGAACGTGTCCTCCAGGGCCAGCAGGAGCCAGGCCGAGTCATGTCAGTCAGGAGAGTAGATGGAGGGGCTTGTTTTGCAGGAGGGTCTGCATGAAACCTGTCAGCGCCAGAAGGATGAAATAGCCCTTTTGTACAGATGGGGAAGCTGAGGCTTAGAAAGGGGGAGGCGCAGATGGAGGTAGAACTGGAGTCAGGCTCTTGCCCCACGGCCCTGGCCTGAGGATTAGTCACGGGGCAGGGTCGGGGAGGCCCTGGCCCCAGGATACCTGAGCCAGCAGGTCTGGGCGGTCCCGAGAGCTGATGTTACCTGTGTTAGCTGATGTTTCGGGTTGGGGTTGTCCGGGACCACCCTTTGGGCCACGCTGGTCCCACAGCACATGGGCTTCTGAGGACCCCCCGTCCCGACCCAAGACCCTGGAGACCGCTGGCTCTGGGGAGAGGGGTCCCACAGCACCTCAGGGCTCAGTCGGGACTGTTCGGGGGTCTGGCAGCCCCAACATTGGCTGAGCCGCCCTGAGACTGGCTCCTGGCCCCAAGAATCCCAGGTCTCCAGCATCTTCGGCGCACAGATAGCAGCTGCCAGGGTTCCCGCCACTCCCAGACACTCCCCCTCACCCAGCAGCGGGAATGCAGGCCTTGCTGCCCCCCACACAACAGGCAGTGGCTCTGGGGCTGCCCACGCCCACGCCCAGGGGCCGGGAGAAAATGGCGCTTCAGAGCTGTGCGCTTTCAAACTGGGAAGAGCAGTTCGGGAGTCTTTTTCCTCCTCGACTACCCCCAGATGAGAAAACGGGGATCAGTGGAGCAGCTCCAGTGAAGCTCTGTGTTTCCGGCCAGGAGGCCGCTTCCTCGCCCCCTCATGGATGTGTCCCCCACACCTAACCCCAAGCTCTCCCAGCTCTGGTACATCCAGGACAGGCCCAGGCGAGGCTGCTGCTTCAGCACCACGGACAGCAGCCGCCGCAGCACTGCCCGCTCTGCGTCCGCACCTCCTGGCCCGCCAGGGGCTGGCATCTGTGGTGCACTGGACCTGGGCCCCTTGGAGGGCCCCCCAGTTCCTGAGAGCTGAGGGGCTTCTGTGGACCTTGATGTGGGCCACCATGGCCACAGGCGGTGCCCATGTGGGAAGGGGAGCACTTACTGCCACAGAAAGGAGGCTGGGGGGCTGCCTTTGTTCCAGGGTCCCAAGAGAAGCAGCGGTCTGCAACAGGAATCCTGCTGGGGTGAGAAAAGCAGTTCTCCCGGAGACCGAGGAGCTGGTGTCCCTGAAGCGTCCTGGGCGGGACTGGTTTTCTTCATGGGTGCCAGCTGGGGAGGCCCGGCCCCCGGCAGGGCTGCAGGAGTAGGAAGGGGGCTTAGCACCTGCCCAGCCCCTCAGAAGTGCACAGGCCTGGAGACCTGAGGAAGGGGAGGTGGCCAGGCTGTGCTGCTGTGCTGGACCTGGCAGGTGCCCTGAAGAGTGTCTGGTTTTTTTTTTTTTTTTTTTTTTTTTTGAGATGGGGTCTTGCTCCGTCACCCAGCCTGGAGTGCAGTGGCACGATTGTGGCTCACTGTAGCTTCCACCTGGGGTCAAGCAATCCTCCCACCTCAGCCTCCCCGAGTAGCTGCCACCACACCCCAAAATTTAATTTTTTTATTAAATATTTTGTAGCAATGGGGTCTCATTGTGTTACCCAGGCTGGTCTCGGACTCCTGGGTTCCAAATGATCCTCCTGCCTCAGCCTCCCAAAGTGCTGGGATTATGGGTGTGAACCACCGCACCCAGCCTGAGAGCACTGATTATAGAGTGTGGGGCTGAGGGACGGGATGGGTACTGTGCCTGAGGGGTATTTCATCAGACAGGGCGCCACCACCGAGGGGGTCTTCAGCCCTGTTCCCATGTTCAAGCCTCTCTCTGGGGGGTTTTCTCCATTATGAGCCCCTGGCCTGCATTGTGGGGCATGTGATCCCAGTCCAGCGGGGGCCACCCGGGGAACATGTCACCCAGGCTGGAGAAGGCCCCTGTGGTCCCCCCAACCTTGGTCTGTCAGAAAAGAGGGAGAATCACTGAGGTCCTGTGGCTTGGTCCAGGCACATGAAGGAGGGAGGGTGAGTGGGTGCGTTGCTGCTGGCTGGGCCTCAGGGTCTGGTGGAGGCTCCTTGCCTGAGGGAGACCCCGTAGCCGAGACCACCTCACTGCGCCGCTGCCCGGCCCTTCCCTGGCTGGGTTCCCTGACCGTTCTGCCGCCCTGCAGCCACCAGGCCCCCTCCCAGGGCTGTTCCCGGCTACGTTGGCCTGCCTTCTCCAACCCGCAGTGGAAATTGATTCTAATTTGTAGAAGTTGATTTGAAACCTAAAGGAATTTTTAATTAAAACCCAGAAAATCCATCTGTATAATTAAGCTTCCAGAAGTCACCAGGCTCCGTGCGATGCAGCCGGCAGACACTGCCTGTCCTCAGCTGCCCACAGAAGTGTGGCCGGGATGGCGTGACACATGAGGGCCAGCCTGCTCAGCCCAGAGCTGCCCGAGCCCCTGCTGGCCTGTGCGGGATGTGGGACCTGGGCTGGCTGCTCCCCTCACTAGGCAGAGCCCCAGGGGGGCACTGGGACCTGGTACATCTGGCAGTCCCTCTCCAGGGCAGGGAGGGCTGGTGGCTGGGGTGTGACCCGGTTGGGAGGCACCCAACATGCCTGACTGTCACATCATCTGTTGTGAGAGGCCTCCTTGGGGCCCCCCAGACCCTGCTACACCACCGTCCCCTCCAGAGCTGCCCCACAGGCACAGGGATGGGGTCTTTGCCATTGGAGGAGCTCTCTGGGATTGTGGGCCTAATTTTGGGTGGATGCTGGGGGAAGGGGAGGCAGAGGATCTACGATGGGTAGGGGCCCTGCAGACCCAAAAGCTGGGACCCATCAGGCTGGCCTGGCTGTGTGGCCTCAGGCACACTCGGGGTTTCGGTGACCCAGCAGGCTGGCCTGGCTATGTGACCTCAGGCATACTTGGGGTCTCTGCGAGCCGGCACCTGTGCAGCACCACAGGTCCAGGAGATTTGGGGTTCCATTGTCGCCAGGCTTAGATTGGGAGGCCGTCTGCAGCTGGCGTGCCTGCAGGCCCAACCTTGCACCTCTATGGTCTTCAGCTGTGTGTGTGATTTTGGGGGAGGGGGGGTGCACCTGGATGGGAGGGGCTCACTGGAGCCACACCCCTGCTTGGAAAAGACAGTGCCCCATCCCCCACTAAACCAGACGGTCTGAGAGGTCGGGGAGGGGCACCCAGGCCCCGTCCTGGCTTCCCTTGCAGCCAGTCACAAAGGCTTGGGGTGGGTCTCAGTGGCATGGCAGAGGGGCCAAAGGTGTCCAGGTAGGACCCTGGCCTGGGGACCCCTAGCCAGCTGTCTTTGAGGATTTGCCAGGCACTGGGTCCCACCCATCCCTGCCAGCCCCTCTGTGCCTTGGGCAGCTGTCGTGGTGACTGGCACTGACAGGCCCTGGGCTCCAACACCATTCACTCCACTCTGCCGGCTGGACAGGCCTAGAGATGGCTGGTCAGGGGTGCCGGCCCCTTCTCTTCTGTCCCCACTGGGCCCTCCATCTCAGGGTCTGGGCCGGGTCCAGAAGTCAGCGTTCCCGTCAGTTCCAGGGAAGCCATGCCATAGCTTTAGCTCAAAGTCCTGAGCTGGCTGGGTGGCAGGAACTGCCAGGGTCAGGCAAGTGGCTGGGGGCCAGCCAGGGTGCAGGGAGGGTGTGAAGGGCCTTGTGTTCAGGTAGCCCCCTAGCCTAGGGCACCCCCCGCTCCTGCCTGGACATTTCTGGGGGGTCTCTGGGGTGATCTCAGAGCAAACATGGGGCAGGCCTGGGAGAAATCAGGCAACGGCTGGAGACATCTGGAGGCAGGTCTCAGCCCTGAGTCCTGGAGTCCAGGGGTGGCTGGAAACTGCCTGCTTTAGTAGTGGAATGTGTGTGTGCTGGTTGGGAGCCGGCCCAACTTGAAGGAGAGTGTGGAGAGAGGGGACAGAGAGGCGGCCCCAGGCACCCACGGGACAAACAGTCCCACAACCCCCGTTGGGTAGATGGGTAAACTGAGGCCTGGGTTGTCCTGTCCCGGAGAGTGTGGAGAGGGGAGACAGAAAGGCAGTCCCAGGCACCCACAGGACAAACAGTCCCACTACCCCCCATTGGGTAGATGGGTAAACTGAGGCCTTGGGATGCCCTGTGCCCAGGGAGAGGCAGTGCCACCTACAAGACCCATGGCTCAGCCAGGCTGGGGTAGAGTGCGGTGGGGGCTCAGGTGAGGGAGCACCGTTCCCCACACCTGCCTGCTGTGTCCTGTTCTGGCCGGGTGTCTTTGAGCTCCTCCGCCAGCCTGTTCCGTTTACCCAAGAAAACCCCTCCCGCCGGGAAATGATGGCCCTCAGAGATACACAAAGACAGTCCCCGGCCACCCCCGCAGAAAGGTGCTATTTGCAGCAGTTAGGGAACAAAGGTGCCCGAGACTGGGGGCAGAGCCGCCATCCACCATCGCTCCCTTGCACCAGTGCTGGGTCAGGAGGCCGGGAGCGGCCAAGGGGCCTGGCACGGCTTTCACAGCGGGGCCTCGGCTCCTGCCCCCACCACCTTGAGCAAGTCACGCAAACCCCACCCCCACCTCGTCCAGCAAGGACCGTGCTCTGAGGCTTGCTGTGAAGGCGCTCACACACTCTGGCCGCTGGGGTCGCAGTGGGTGCGTCATTGGTAGGCGGCAGTGCGTGCTGTGGCCTCGCCCACCTACGGGACAGTGGCGTGGCCGTGCCAGCATGCCAGCTGCCTTGGTGGGAGGCTGATTTCGGCTTCTTGCAGTCGTGTTACAGCAGAGGCGCCTGTTACTGCTGAACCCATTAAGTGTAATTACCGCACTCTTGGCGGGAATACGTAATTACATTGGTGGCCTGGAGCTGTGGCAGTGGCATCAAATGCTGACCTGCTAGGAGGCTGGGCCCTGGCTTGGTGGGAGGGAGGGTTCCAGGATGAGCTGCTGGGGTCCCTGGGGGAGGACCTCTAGGCTGGAGTGACAGGTGGGGGCAGGGAAGGCCCTCGTCACCGAGCCTCTCCCCTCCTACCGTGGCAGCTGCCCTTGCTGTCATCCCTGAGAGTTTGAGACACTCAGACCCTGACCCCAGTGCTGCACGCAGCACCCAGGACCTCCGCTGTAGTGAGCGTGGCCCGTGTTGGGCAGGGGGCGCTGCTGCCACCATCATCCGGGTCCCAAGCAGGCCTGCCAGGGGTGAGGGTGAGCCGCGGGCGCTGAGGCCTGTGGTCTGCGCCAGGTGGGTGCTAGGAAGGGCGGCCCCAGAGAGTCAAGCACAGGCCCAAGTCCAGAGCTGGGGTGGGGGCAGCCACCGGGCTGCCCCTGAGCTAGCTGTGAGAGGATGCCCAGCTCTGTTCCCTCCTCGGTTCCCATGTGTTGGGGATGGCAGGGACTGGCAGAGCTGGTGCCTGACTTCCCAAGGCTGTTCGCTGACAAGTTGGCGTTTTCCAAATGCCGACTTCTGTCTACCTTAAGGAAGGTCTCTCCGGGTCCACAGTCAGCCGGCGGATTGCCCCTCCCTCCTTCCTCTGGTTCCCTGGTCAGGGTGGGGCCGTGCAGCCCTGGGACCGGGGCCCTGGAAAGCCTGAGCCGAGTGTGTCGCCGTCCAGGCCTGGAGGGTGGGATGGGGAGTCCTGTCCGGTGGGTTGCATGGCGGTGCCCCGACATTCCCCCTGCCCTGGGGCCCTCCCAGTTGCACAGGGCGCACTGCCTGCAGCCCCCCAGCGTGGGAGCCGTATGCAACCTGGGCCCCATGTGGGCAGCTAGGCCCTGGGAGTCTGAGTGGCCCTCACTGGGGCCTCACTCCCGATGCGGCCAGCCCACCGAGGGCTCCTGCACCCCGCTTTCCTGATGAGTCAACGCCGGGGGCCTGGGGGCCGGCCCTGGGACCCCCACAGAGCAGAGCCTGGCCAGGCGCAGGCCCTGGGCGCCACCTGGTGGCTGCTTTCGGGAGGGGCGGCCGTCGGTCCCGAGTCCCCCACCCCATCCTGGACGTCCCCACGCGCGCACACGCATGGTGGGGCACCGGCTGACCGGGTGGGCATTTGGAGGGCCCCGTGGGGGCGGGTCCCGGGCCGCGCCGGTGTGCTCCTTAACCCGCGGCGACACATGGTTCGAGCACGTGAGCATGCTGGTAATCATGCTCAACTGCGTGACCCTGGGCATGTTCCGGCCCTGTGAGGACGTTGAGTGCGGCTCCGAGCGCTGCAGCATCCTGGAGGTGAGGGGCGTGGGTCGGGGTGGGACAGTGGCGTGGGTCGGGGTGGGGAAGGGGCGTGGCTTGGGGGTGGGGAAGAGGCGTGGGTCGGGGGTGGGGAAGGGGCGTGGCTTGGGGGTGGGGAAGGGGCGTGGCTCGGGGGTGGGGGAAGGGGCGTGGCTCGGGGTGGGGAAGGGGCGTGGCTCGGCACGAGGTGGTTCAAGGTGGGGCGTGGAGTGGGGCGGGGTCGGGGCTCAGGGCGGTGTTCAAGGCGGGGCGCGAGGTGGGGCTGGGGGCGGGGCGAGGGGGCGAGGTTCAAGGCGCAGGGCTCAGCGCCTGGGGCTCAGGGCGGGGCAGGGGCGGGGAGAGGGGGGTGTGGCCGGGGTGGGGGCGGGGCTCTTGCGGGGGCGGGGGTGGGGGGCTGCGGGTGAGCTGAGCCGTTCCAAGGGCCCTCCTGATGCCTCCTCCTGCAGGCCTTTGACGCCTTCATCTTCGCCTTCTTCGCGGTGGAGATGGTCATCAAGATGGTGGCCTTGGGGCTGTTCGGGCAGAAGTGTTACCTGGGTGACACGTGGAACAGGCTGGATTTCTTCATCGTCGTGGCGGGGTAGGCCCCGCCTCGGAGAGGCCACAGCGCTGGCGAAAGGGCCCCGCCCACCCCACAGGGATCCCTGTGTCCCACCTGTAAAGAAAAATGGGAGGTGTGTTCTAGAGGGATCCAGGTAGAGCCAGGGACCCTGTCTGGGATTCCGGAGACCCTTCCTCCTGGGTGCAGGTGAGGGAGGTGGCCTCCTGGTGTGACCAAGGGTTGTGCTCCTGCTACCTTGGGGCCCATCCAGGCCAGTAGAAGGTGCTCCGGGTGCCGGGATGGCCGGTTCTATGCCTGCCCACCCTACTTTGCACCCCAGCCCCATCTTGGGCCATCTGGGCCCCTTGTTGAGCTGCTCCCCCTCGGCCCCGCCCCCAGCATGATGGAGTACTCATTGGACGGACACAACGTGAGCCTCTCAGCTATCAGGACCGTGCGGGTGCTGCGGCCCCTCCGCGCCATCAACCGCGTGCCTAGTAAGTGACCGGCCCCGACTGGGCTGGAGACCAACAGGCCTGCGTGTCCGCCAGCCCTGCAGAGCCCTCTAAAGCGCCCACAGGAGCACAGTACTGGGAGGTGAAGGTAGTTACCAGGCACTCCGGCCCCAGTCCAGACCCCAGCACTGGGGTGGCCCCCGCCGCTATCCGTCGGCCTTGCATGTCAGGGGAGAGTCAAGCTGGGGTATGGGGGGCAGTCAGCATTCACAGGGTCCCTGGCTCCCACACGGCCAAGTGACAGGGGCCACTCCGAACCTCGGGTTCCTCCTCTGCATGGCATCTGGGACAAGGCTGGAGGCCGAGCAGATCCCTGGTGGCTTTGCTGTCTGGCGCATCCTGGTGTGGCTCCTGGCTGGTGGAGACACTCTTGTGGGTGCAGCTCAGCTCAGCTCACCTGGGAGCTCTGTGCAGCCCCGCCTTCACACCCGCACAAGCGAGGGGAGAGCCTGACACCTGTCCTGAGGACACCTCGCTCTCCCCACCTGCCACTGCTCTGGCCCCCACCCACCTGCCAGGATCCCCACCTAACGGAAGAGGGGAAGCTGGCTGGCCAGGGCTGGGTCTCCGTGTCCCCTGCTGAGCAGCTGATTTTCTAGAAGGAAGGCTGGAAATCCTTCAGGACTGGGCCAGCAGGTGTGAGGAGGGGGCCTGGTTGAGAGGAGCTGCTGTGTGTCCGCTGTGCGGGGGGGTGGGAGGGGACGCGGAGGAAGAGCTTCCGGGAAGTCATATGCCTGCTTGTTCGGGAAAGATCCTGTCAAATCCGGGCCACCCACCTGCATCAGGGGATGGGGTGGGATCATTCTTTAAAGCACTCAGGGCTACATTCAACTGCTCCGGCTCCTGGGGGTCGGTGCGGCCCCCACGAGGCCGTACCAGGTTCGAGTGCATACTGCGTGTAGATGTGGCCCCGTGTGTGCGCGTGCGGGTATAACATAACCTTTCTGGCTGCCTGACCTGGGTCCTGGTGGCCTTGGCACTCAGAGCTTGACCTGCAGCAACCCCACAGAGTCACAGACCCCCAAGGCTAGGCACTCCTTCCCATGGGGCCTCTGGCTTCCCGAAGGGCAGGTGGGCCATCCTTGTGCGGCTGGTCGCTGAGCCTGACTTCCACCTGCCTGCCTTGGCCCTTCTGTGCGGCTCAGATACAGCTTGAATACTGTGTGACTCCGAGCAACTAACTGAGCCTGAACCTCAGTTTCTCCTAGAATAGTGGAGTACAGGGATACCCATGACCCCAAGGGTGGCTGAGCATGCGGTGAGGGGACGCACGTGTGGCTGTTGGCCCTTTGCCCGGCACCCACTGTATGCTCAGTCTGCACGCCGGCCTGGCCCCAGCTGTTGAAACATGAAGCAACCCAGCACACACAGCACCTTCCTTTCATGGATGTTTACTTTTCAGGTTAAATTCCCAGAGTGGTTCTAATTGTCGCCAGCAGTCTGGCCTCCTGGGGACCTGCTCCTGTCTCTAGGAGGGAACTAGGGAACTCTTCCAGACTGGATAGTACACTCCTCATAATGAGGACACTTTCAGGGCTGCATCCCGTTTTGTTGGCTTGGGGTCCACTCTGACCTCTGGATCATCTGTGATCTTTGAGGCAGTTGCGGTCTGGCCAGGGCAGTGCTCACTGATTGTCTGCTCCTGTCGGCTCTTTTGACACTTCAGTGCCCCTCCTGGCTCTGACTCACCCTTGTGACCTGAGGGGCCTGTTTTGCCATTGATACTCCTGGGTGCTGGGTGAGAACTCAGCGTCCCCAGGTTCCTGGCCCAGGGCTTTACCTGCTGCCTTAGCCTGGCCCTTGATTAAATTTGGGGGAAAGGACGTCTTGGGGGAGTAGGCCCGGGATGGAGCGAGGGGCGCAAGGGGCTTGGCTGACCCACTTGCTGGATTAATCTGGAGTTCACGTAGCCCATAGCACCCAGGACCGATGGCTTCAGTGCTACCTCCTGAAAAGCCACTGCCTGTCCTCCCCACCGCCCCCAGCAGCCTCTCTCTGAGACAGGGCTCTGTTCTGGCAGGATTCTCACTGGGAATCAGACAAAGTTTTCAGGATCCCAGACCTGCTGCAGATATCTCCAGGAGGCAGCCCACCATCTGAGGTTCTGGGCTCCTGAGGCTGCTGCTGCCTTGTTGGCAACTTCAGGGTGTCGCCAGACAAGCCTTGAGGGCCACTGGGCTCCGCCTGGTCATCCTGAGCCCGAGATGCCGTGTGGTCAGACCTGCCTCGGCCAGTCCCCTGCCTCCACTCCCGCTCCTCCACACCCCAGCGCTCCAAAAGCAGCAGACCTGCTGCCCTGGGATGGGTGGAGGTGGAGACCTGGCGCCCCTCCGGATGCATGTCAGACCCCAGGGTGTCAGTGTTCCTGGAGGCCGGCGGTGGTAGGAGGGGAGTCCCGATCACACTAGGGGTGCGGGAAAGTCACCAGGGGGTGGCCCAAGTCAGTGTGTGGTGGGCGTGGACACCCACTGTGAACAGTGGATGGGGCTCAAGGGTCCCGGGAGGGGCTGCAGCCCTGAGGACACTCCTGCAGGGCTTAGCAGTGCCAATCCTGGCCCTGCTGCCCACAGGCATGCGGATCCTGGTCACTCTGCTGCTGGACACGCTGCCTATGCTCGGGAACGTCCTTCTGCTGTGCTTCTTCGTCTTCTTCATTTTCGGCATCGTTGGCGTCCAGCTCTGGGCTGGTCTCCTGCGGAACCGCTGCTTCCTGGACAGTGCCTTTGTCAGGTGCCCAGGCCCCACCCCCGTGAGGCCCCTGCCCATATGGCCCTGCCCACCATGCACATAATGCATTATGTGGCTCCACCCAACACGCAGTCCCCACCCAACACGCAGTCCCCACCCCACGTGGCTCCACCCAACACGCAGTCCCCACCCCACGTGGCTCCGCCCAACGCGCAGTCCCCACCCCACGTGGCTCCGCCCAACACGCAGTCCCCACCCCTCGTGGCTCCGCCCAACACGCAGTCGCCACCCCACGTAGCTCCACCCCCCATGCAGTCGCCACCCCACGTGGCTCCGCTCAACACGCAGTCGCCACCCCACGTGGCTCCGTCCAACACGCAGTCGCCACCCCACGTGGCTCCGTCCAACACGCAGTCGCCACCCCACGTAGCTCCACCCCCCATGCAGTCGCCACCCCACGTGGCTCTGCCCAACACGCAGTCGCCACCCCACGTGGCTCCGCCCAACACGCAGTCGCCACCCCACATGGCTCCGCCCCCCATGCAGTCACCACCCCACGTGGTTCCGCCCCCCCATGTAGTCGCTGCGCCTAGCGGCTCCACACCGTATGCCCCACCCCCAGTGCCACCTTCTCTCAGCCCCCAAGACAGGTTAGTCCCAACACTTCGTCCCCTCCCCACCCCCCAGAGTCCGTCACACCTTACCCCAGGGTCTCCCCTCGGCCCACACCTTGCAGTCTCTCCTCAGCCCTCACCCCGGGGTCCCCTCAGCCCTCATGCCGGGTTCTCCCCTCGACTCTCACTCCAGAGTCTCTTCTCAGCCTTCACTCCAGGGTTCCCTCAACCCACACTCCGGGGTTCTCTCCGCCCTCGTCCTGGGGTTCCCTCCCCCACCCCAGGATCCCCGCAGCCCTCACCGCAGGGCTGCCTCCTCTCCCTCACCCCAGGGCTACCTCCTCTCCCTCACCCCAGGGCTGCCTCCTCTGCCTCACCCCAGGGCTGCCTCCTCTCCCTCACCCCAGGGCTGCCTCCTCTCCCTCACCCCAGGGCTGCCTCCTCTCCCTCACCCCAGGGCTGCCTCCTCTCCCTCACCCCAGGATCCCCGCAGCCCTCACCCCAGGGCTGCTTCCCCTCCTTCACCCCAGGGTTCCTTCCCCTCATCTCTCACCCCAGGATCCCTGCAGCCCTCACCGCAGGGCTGCCTTCTCTCCCTCACCCCAGGGCTGCCTCCTCTGCCTCACCCCAGGATCCCTGCAGTCCTCACCGCAGGGCTGCCTCCTCTCCCTCACCCCAGGGCTGCCTCCTCTCCCTCACCCCAGGATCCCCGCAGCCCTCACCCCAGGGCTGCTTCCCCTCCTTCACCCCAGGGTTCCTTCCCCTCATCTCTCACCCCAGGATCCCTGCAGCCCTCACCGCAGGGCTGCCTCCTCTCCCTCACCCCAGGGCTACCTCCTCTCCCTCACCCCAGGGCTGCCTCCTCTGCCTCACCCCAGGATCCCTGCAGTCCTCACCGCAGGGCTGCCTCCTCTCCCTCACCCCAGGGCTGCCTCCTCTCCCTCACCCCAGGATCCCCGCAGCCCTCACCCCAGGGCTGCTTCCCCTCCTTCACCCCAGGGTTCCTTCCCCTCATCTCTCACCCCAGGATCCCCTCAGCCCTCACCCCAGGGCTGCCTCCTCTCCCTCACCCCAGGTTCCCTCCCCTCGTCCCTTGCTCCTCACCCCTCATCCGCTTGCAGGAGGAGCTGAGGTTTGAGCCTGGGTTTCTGGCTCCGGGGTCTTCCTCCCTGTTTCTCTGTGCTGTTGTTTGTTGATTTCTGTGTCTATTCCTGTTCCTTTGTGTTTTTGTGTCTCTGTGGACTTGGGCTGAGGAGGGTGTGGTTTCTGCAGCACCAATGTGTTCTTGACCCTGGTCCTGGCTGTGTCCCCTGATCCGGGTCTTGATCTCCGGTCCTATCATGCCCCCTGACCCTACCTGTGCCTCCCTAACCATGATTAGTCCGCGGACCCTGACCCTGATCACATCCCTGACCCTGATGGTACCTCTTGGCCCCGGCTGTGCCCATCCCCAGGAACAACAACCTGACCTTCCTGCGGCCGTACTACCAGACGGAGGAGGGCGAGGAGAACCCGTTCATCTGCTCCTCGCGCCGGGACAACGGCATGCAGAAGTGCTCGCACATCCCCGGCCGCCGCGAGCTGCGCGTGCCCTGCACGCTGGGCTGGGAGGCCTACACGCAGCCGCGGGCCGAGGGGGTGGGCGCCGCGCCCAACGCCTGCATCAACTGGAACCAGTACTACAACGTGTGCCGCTCGGGCGACTCCAACCCCCACAACGGTGCCATCAACTTCGACAACATCGGCTACGCCTGGATCGCCATCTTCCAGGTGGGCGGCAAGACGGCGGGACGGGGACCCTGGGGCACGGCTGGGGAGCGGGTGCGGGACTCGCCCCCGCGGCCCAGACCCCAGGGGCATGGGGAGGAGGAGGAGGGACTGGACCGTGCGGGCCCGAGTCCAGCCACCACTCTCCTAGGTGATCACGCTGGAAGGCTGGGTGGACATCATGTATTACGTCATGGACGCCCACTCGTTCTACAACTTCATCTATTTCATCCTGCTCATCATCGTGAGTGTGGGCGGCAGTGTTCGCCACGATGGGCCCTGGTGTTAGTTGGCTGGGGGTGGGGTGGGGCACCTGGGTGGCCATAGGGGCTCCTGTCTGGCCTCCAGCTGAAGGGAGCACACGGGAGGGAGGCAGAGCTTGCGGGGGTGGGGAGGTGTGGCTGGGGACCCCAAGAGGCAATGGCATCACCTAGACAGGGTCCAGGCCTGTGGGTGCTGGCTCAGGGCTGAAGAGCCAGGAACACCTCTGGGGAGCGCATAGCCTCCCAGCACGGCTTTCCACGGCGTGTGTGGCCCCAGGTGTGCTCCTCACCTGGTCCTCTCATAGGCCCCAGTGGGTCCCGGCAGAGTTGGGTTAATTAGGCCGCAGACGTCTGTGGGGTCCTGGGTGTACCTAGAGCCACCTTGCGAGGACCCAGCAGGTAACAGAAGCAGACAGACGTCCCCAGCTTGTTCTGAGAGAGCAAGCGAAGAGAACGATTAGAGACTTGCCGCACACTGGCCTGTGCTAAGGAGGAAACACACCTGGGGTGCTGGGGAGGGGAGAGTGGCCTCCGTTGAGAGGGCCACCTCAAGGGCAGACCTGCAGGCGAAGGAGGGGCAGAGCCACATAGAGAAGCAGGAAAGAGGGTTCCAGGTCTTTTTTCTAGATAGGCACAAAGCAGCTACTGTATGCCGTCTGCTCCAGACGTGGGGCCTCAGCATCGAACACCGCAGCAACCTGCCCATAGCAGGGCACCCGCCCACTGTGCCTATGGCATGGTCCCCACTCGAACAGGCAGCGCACAGTAGGGCTCAGTGGCGAATCAGAGACTCGCTCACTCACTGCCACCCATCCGCCCGCCCCCGTCACAGGTGGGCTCCTTCTTCATGATCAACCTGTGCCTGGTGGTGATTGCCACGCAGTTCTCGGAGACGAAGCAGCGGGAGAGTCAGCTGATGCGGGAGCAGCGGGCGCGCCACCTGTCCAACGACAGCACGCTAGCCAGCTTCTCCGAGCCTGGCAGCTGCTACGAAGAGCTGCTGAAGTATGTGGGCCACATATTCCGCAAGGTCAAGCGGCGCAGCTTGCGCCTCTACGCCCGCTGGCAGAGCCGTTGGTGCAAGAAGGTGGACCCCAGTGCTGTGCAAGGCCAGGGTCCCGGGCACCACCAGCGCCGGGCGGGCAGGCACACAGCCTCGGTGCACCACCTCGTCTACCACCACCATCACCACCACCACCACCACTACCATTTCAGCCACAGCAGCCCCCGCAGGCCCGGCCCCGAGCCAGGTGCCTGCGACACCAGGCTGGTCCGGGCTGGGGTGCCCCCCTCACCACCTTCCCCAGGCCGCAGACCTCCCGATGCAGAGTCTGTGCACAGCATCTACCATGCCGACTGCCACATAGAGGGGCCGCAGGAGAGGGCCCGGGTGGCACATGCCGCAGCCACTGCCGCCGCCGGCCTAAAGCTGGCCGCAGGGCTGGGCGCCATGAACTACCCCACGATCCTGCCCTCAGGGGTGGGCAGCAGCAAAGGCAGCACCAGCCCCGGACCCAAGGGGAAGTGGGCCGGTGGACCGCCAGGCACCGGGGGGCACAGCCCCTTGAGCTTGGATAGCCCTGATCCCTACGAGAAGATCCAGCATGTGGTCGGGGAGCATGGTGAGAACCCAGCCCCACCCCACGGAGGAGGCGGTGGGACCTAGGCAGGGCGGGCAGGATATCCCGTGTGTCATTCCCACACCCACTCTGGACACTCTCATGAGCCCGGCTTTGACTTGTGGAACAGACCAGCTATGCCTCTGGAGCCCATAAGAAGGGAAAAGAGGCAGGTCCCGCCCCTGACAGTGCTAAAGCAAACCCCCAGTGGCCCACAGCTCACAGCAGGAGTGGTAGCTGCGGAGGTGAGATTCTGAATCTGACAAGGCCTGTGAGACCCTCCTGGACCAGCATCCCATTGCCCCTGCCAGGTCCCGAGAGGGACCATATGCTTGTGTCCACAGCCTGGACGCTTTCCTGGAGGACGTGCAGAGTCCTTTGTGGCCACTGAGGCTGGCCCCCCTTCTAGGTGGGGGACACTGAACGGGGGGTGTGGGGGAGGCACCGTCGCAGAGTCACCGAGAGTCAGGAAGAGAGGTTGGCGTGGGGTCCTTCTATGCGGGGCCTGGTCCTCCGTCTACCAGGTGAATGGGAGACTCCAGGACCCCCAGGTGGTGGTTCCACACAGGCCTGGGGCCCTTCCTGGTTCTGTACACAGAGGTAGAGACGCAGGCAGGGGTGTGTCCCCCGTGGCGGGGACAGGCGCAAGCAAGGGTGCCGGGATGCTTTGTGCCCTCGTGCACTGGTACCCAGGGCGTGCAGGCAAGAGTGCCAGGGGCACGTGCTTCTAGCCCTTGAATTGTGGGAGTCCAGCCACTGCGTGTTGTAAGAGGCACACGGGCTCCAAAGACAGCGTGAAAACATCACAGGATGGCTCATTGGTCATTTTCATGTCAGTTTCGTGTTGGAGTGACCATGGTTTGCTCCCATCGAGTCAAACAGAATCCCGTAGCTAACTTTGCCTGTGTGGTGTGGCTGCTGGGAAGTGGCTGGTGTTACGTTTCTGTGGATGGCACAGCCCAAGGCAGGCAAACGTCTGTGCACCTAGGTGTGTCTCCCACTACGTGAGCAGAAATGTGGCTGTGGGGGTTGGGTGTGCGTGCCCAGGTGTGTGTGCAAATGTGCCCGGGTGTGCGCCCAAATGTATGGCTTTTCTGATGTCTGTGGCTGCTGTACCCACGAACTAGTGGGCTTAGAACAGCAGGAAATCACTCAGCTCTGGAGGCCAGTGGTCCAAAATACAGGTCTTTGCAGGGTTGCTTCCTCTGGAGGCTCTAGGGGAGAACTCTCCTCGCCTGTCTTAAGTTTTGGCGGTTTTGCTAGTCCCCGGGTTGTCGACACGTCCCTGCGGTCTGTCTTTGGTTTTTTCTTATCGGAACAGTTATGGCCCAGGGCCCTCGCTACTCCAGGATAGCCTCATTCCTTGTTGTAACTCATGACACCTGCAAAGATCCTACTTTCTGTGAAGCCCACTCGCGGGTTCTGGAGGTTGGACTCTGGATGGATCTTTTGTGGGGGGGCACGTTCACCCCCACCGCTCCTGTGTGTGTAGGTTCCCGGGCCCCTGTGGCAGCATCACTGAGTGGGCCTGCCCCTGTCTGTGCCCTCTCCCGCAGGACTGGGCCAGGCCCCTGGCCATCTGTCGGGCCTCAGCGTGCCCTGCCCCCTGCCCAGCCCCCCAGCAGGCACACTGACCTGTGAGCTGAAGAGCTGCCCGTACTGTACCCGCGCCCTGGAGGACCCGGAGGGTGAGCTCAGCGGTTCAGAAAGTGGAGACTCAGATGGCCGTGGCGTCTATGAATTCACACAGGACGTCCGGCACGGTGACCGCCGGGACCCCATGCAGCCACCCCCTGCGACGGACACACCAGGCCCAGGCAGCCCCCGGCGGCGGGCACAGCAGAGGGCAGCCCCGGGTGAGCCAGGCAGGCTGGGCCGCCTCTGGGTTACCTTCAGCGGCAAGCTGCGCCGCATCGTGGACAGCAAGTACTTCAGCCGTGGCATCATGATGGCCATCCTCGTCAACACGCTGAGCATGGGCGTGGAGTACCACGAGCAGGTGCGGGCTGGCCTGGCCACGGGGTGGGCTCCTTGTCACGCTTGCAGGGCCGGGGGAGTCTCAGGAGGCTTCCGGCAGCCCCGATGACTGACCTGATGGTAGGACGGTCAGGCAGGGCCCCAGAAAGCCGGGGATGGTGAGGATATGAGACCAGGTGTGCCGATCCTCCGCTGGAGGGGATCTCCTTGGATTCCTGGCCTCCTCTCTAGATGGCAGCTGATTAGGCTCCTTCTGAGATGCTGCTGCAGCTCTTGTGACCCCTTGGCTCTTGATGCAGCCAAACCTGCTCCCAGATCAGTGCTGAGGAGGGGTGGGAGCCGCAGGTGGGGGCCCCAGATCAGTGCTGAGGAGGGGTGGGAGCCGCGGGTGGGGGCCCCAGATCAGTGCTGGGGAGGGGTGGGAGCCGCGGGTGGGGGCCCCAGATCAGTGCTGGGGAGGGGTGGGAGCCGCGGGTGGGGGCCCCAGATCAGTGCTGGGGAGGGGTGGGAGCCGCGGGTGGGGGCCCCAGATCAGTGCTGGGGAGGGGTGGGAGCCGCGGGTGGGGGCCCCAGATCAGTGCTGGGGAGGGGTGGGAGCCGCGGGTGGGGGCCCCAGATCAGTGCTGGGGAGGGGTGGGAGCCGCGGGTGGGGGCCCCAGATCAGTGCTGGGGAGGGGTGGGAGCCGCGGGTGGCGGCCCCTGACCTGTCCCCACCTCTGTCTGCAGCCCGAGGAGCTGACTAACGCTCTGGAGATCAGCAACATCGTGTTCACCAGCATGTTCGCCCTGGAGATGCTGCTGAAGCTGCTGGCCTGCGGCCCTCTGGGCTACATCCGGAACCCGTACAACATCTTCGACGGCATCATCGTGGTCATCAGGTGGGTCCCCACCCTCTCCCCAGGCCAGAGGGGCCCGGGAAGCTCCACTCTCTGGCAAAAATCCCACCTGCAGAGCAAAACCCTGAGCATGGGGGAAGGGCAACGGCAGCTCTTTATGACAGGCCGTGGGAAGCAGGTGCTTGGTGACCCCAGTGGCCTAAGGGACCGTCCTGGGCAGAGTCCCCTCCCCAGATCCTAAACTTCTCTGCAGGCACTACGGGGTGCACACCTGTTAGGTCAGCTGCGTCTCGAATGTTTCTAGAAACTAGCGGAGCTGTTCCCTGCAGGAGCAAAGCAGGTGTGCAGTGGCCTCAGGGCCGCGCTGTTCAGGGCCCAGGCCGGCGAGAAAGACCAGTTTAAAATGCTGAATCCTGCTTGCTGCTGGGGGAGCATTTGCTGCAACAAAATTAAACCAGAAAGGATTGGGAAAATTGGAGGGGAAACTCCCCCAGTCTTCCACTAGGAGGATGCTCATCCCTCAAGAGTAGAGAAGGATGCGGGGTCTCACACCCCGGGGCAGGGAGGGAGTGAGCAGAACGGACAAGCCAGGTCTGGCTGAGGAAGGCCCAGGACAGGAGAGCACCCTCGGCGAAGGAGCTTCCCCGACCTGGCCAGAGCCAGGCTTCTGCTTTCCCAGGGGGTGCTGGGGGCCGGGTAGCCACCGGTGCCATCAGCAGATCAAGCGGCTTTTGAGGTGCTTCTGTAGCTGCTCATGCGCCTTGATGCAGCCAGACCCGCTCCCACCTGTGGGATGCAGCACAGGCCGCTGTGGCTCCCTGGCTGCTGATCCTGCTTCCAGCGGGAGGAGGGCTGGGTATCAGGGATCGTGACCCCGCTGACCTCGCCCCCACCCGTCTGCAGCGTCTGGGAGATCGTGGGGCAGGCGGACGGTGGCTTGTCTGTGCTGCGCACCTTCCGGCTGCTGCGTGTGCTGAAGCTGGTGCGTTTCCTGCCAGCCCTGCGGCGCCAACTCGTGGTGCTGGTGAAGACCATGGACAACGTGGCCACCTTCTGCACGCTGCTCATGCTCTTCATTTTCATCTTCAGGTGGGCCCCCCCCCGGCCCGCCCAGCATCTCACCCCAGGGCAGCTGGGAGGCAAAGGCCCAGGGCACCCCTCAAGGAGAAGGAGCCCTCCCACCACCAGCCCCAGAGCATCTGCAGACACTTGGCCTCCGCTGCCTTCATTTGAGAAGCAGTGATTGGGCACCTACTGTGTGCCACGTGCTGGACATGCCTGGAGTCAGATGGCAGGGGTCAGAGATGGGCTGCCAGGTGGACAAGCTGGGGACTTAAGAGCAGAATACTGGGGGTGGAGGCGGGCACCAGGCTCCAACTGGGCTGTTCTGAGTGCCCGCTGGGTGCCAGTCTAGCCTGGAGCTCAGGGTCGGGGTTGGCTGGAGGCTAGGCAGCCAGGCAGGCTGGGCTCTCACAGTCCAGAGAGGCTGAATGAGGCGGGTGTCCCAGGTTCCAGTTGCCGCCCGAAGCCAGAGTGGCCTCCCTGTGTCTGTCCCGCCTCTGGTCTTGTTTCTCTCGCCTGTAGAATAGACGCTACCGAGTTGTAGGAGTAGGAAGTCCCTTCTAAGCCGGAGAGCTCGGGCGCCCAGGGAGGGTAGGAGGCCAGGAGAGCCGAGACGGGCAGAGCCGGTCCTGCCCCTCCCTCCTCCCACCCCGTCCCGTTCCCCGACCTTCTTCCGCTCAGCACACCCCTGCTTCCACCCTCAACACGCCCCCGCCCCCGCCCTCAGCATCCTGGGTATGCACCTTTTCGGCTGCAAGTTCAGCCTGAAGACAGACACTGGAGACACCGTGCCTGACAGGAAGAACTTCGACTCCCTGCTGTGGGCCATTGTCACCGTGTTCCAGGTAGTGCCCGGGGTCCCCGCAGCAGTGCTGGGTGCTGAGTCTGGTCCCCAGAGAGGTGGATGTGCCATCCTGCACATACAGAGCTGCCTCCATCACAAGGACTTGCCGGCGTTTTGGGGCTGGGCTGACCAGCCCAGGCCCCCTGCTGTCCCCCAGATCCTGACCCAGGAGGACTGGAACGTGGTCCTGTACAACGGCATGGCCTCCACCTCCTCCTGGGCTGCGCTCTACTTCGTGGCTCTCATGACCTTCGGCAACTACGTGCTCTTTAACCTGCTGGTGGCCATCCTCGTGGAGGGCTTCCAGGCAGAGGTGAGGGGGCAGGGAGAGGGGCTTCCAGGAGAAGGGGTTGCTGCCGGGAGGAGGGCGATGAAAAGAGAGAGGGGCTTCAGGTCGAGGGGAGGGGTGTGGGGGGCCTGCCAAGAGGTGAGGGATAGAAGGGAAGCTGGCTGCCACGAGGAGGGAGGCGGCCAGGAGCCCAGCGGAGTGGGCAGGTGTCGGTCTGGAGAGGCAGATTCCTCACCTACCTGTCTACCCTGACAGTGACATCGTTCTCTGGGCCCTTCTGTCTACATCCCACCTCCCAGGTTGGCCCAGCCTTCTGTCCGGCATGAAGGGTCCCCACTCACTCACAGGGCCCCTCATGCCTGCCTTGTGCTTTGTTGGGTATAGGGCGACGCCAACAGATCCGACACGGACGAGGACAAGACTTCGGTTCACTTCGAGGAAGACTTCCACAAGCTCAGAGAACTCCAGACCACAGGTGCGTGTGGTTGGTGGGTGGTCCGGGTTCTGGCGGGTGGAGTATGCCAGGCCGGCCGGGCAGGGGCCCCATAGGGCAAGTCCTAGGTTGGGGGATTCCTGGTCCTGGGAGCCTGGCAGCTCTAGGGGCCCCCCATTCCTCCATCTGTCCTGCAGAGCTGAAGATGTGCTCCCTGGCCGTGACCCCCAACGGGCACCTGGAGGGACGAGGCAGCCTGTCCCCTCCCCTCATCATGTGCACAGCTGCCACGCCCATGCCTACCCCCAAGAGCTCGCCATTCCTGGATGCAGCCCCCAGCCTCCCAGACTCTCGGCGTGGCAGCAGCAGCTCCGGGGACCCGCCACTGGGAGACCAGAAGCCTCCGGTAGGGACCATCTCCTGCCCCAGCCCTCAGGCCCCTTCAGGTTTTCCCTGCCTGGCTCCTTATGGCCTTCCCCAAAGATGAGTGAGGGTCCCACCCCCCACACCCATAAAGTCCCAGCCCTGTGCAGAGACTGAGGAAGAGTGTTTTGGTTTCTGTAAATGGAAGCTGTGGCTGCTGTTCTGCGAGGCCCAGTGTGAAGGGGCAGACGCGGAAGCTCTGTGCGCCCGACAATCTAGCAGAGTGCGCAGCGCACAGCACAGAAAGACCAAAGCAAGCAGGGGCAGAAGCGTGCCCGGCAAACAGATGGCAGGCCGGGCGAGGGTTCCGCTGCCACAAGAAGCAGCCCGATTCCCATCACAGCCAGGGCATCTCTCTGGGTCCAGGGGGACTGGAGGGGAGCAGTTTTGAAACGAACTCCAGGCAGTACCGCCCACAACAGACACGGAGCACGGGAGTGAGCCAGATGCCCTAGCGGGGGGGAGGCGGGGCAGGTGTGAGGCAGAGCCACAGGCCCAGTGTGCTCCTGGGGACACTGGGGCCACCCACACTTTGTCTGCTCGTGGGCTGGTTCTGGCCCCTGACCCAGCAGAGCCCAGGGCATCACCCCCGCGAGGCGGCCACCCTGACCCTCATGAGCTACGCCTGCGGCTGGCTCGGTGTCCCCCTAAAATCACAGCCTCCACCGTGCCTCCCTGGCAGGGCTGTCTGTGTGTTAAATGATCCACGTGTGGCTTGCACACAGTAGGTGCTCCATAAATGCCAGCGGTTGGTGTTAATAGTGGTGCCGCCAGGTCACTGACTCCCATCACCCCCCAGGCCAGCCTCCGAAGTTCTCCCTGCACCCCCTGGGGCCCCAATGGCGCCTGGAGCAGCCGGCGCTCCAGCTGGAGCAGCCTGGGCCGTGCCCCCAGCCTCAAGCGCCGCGGCCAGTGCGGGGAACGCGAGTCCCTGCTGTCTGGTGAGGGCAAGGGCGGCACCGACGACGAAGCCGAGGACGGCAGGGCCACGCCCGGGCCCCGGGCCACCCCACTGCGGCGGGCCGAGTCCCTGGACCCACGGCCCCTGCGGCCGGCCGCCCTCCCACCTACCAAGTGCCGCGACCGCAACGGGCAAATGGTGGCCCTGCCCAGCGAGTTCTTCCTGCGCATCGACAGCCACCGTGAGGATGCGGCCGAGCTCGACGACGACTTGGAGGATGTGAGTGCGTGGCCCTGGGCCCATAGCTGATTCGCTTTCCTGTGTCTGGGACAGGTTCCCTGAAGTGGGATTTGAGATGGGATTCAGGGCGTGTTGTTGACTGAGGGGATTCAGAAGGGGAGAGAAGCACGCCAGGCCAGGGAGGAATCCAGCAGCATTCAGGGATTCAGCCACCGATGATCCCAGAGTCCCCCCTCTGCCGTCTAGGGGCTGTGAGCTAAATGCTCCACGTGAGCTAAATGCTCTGCACCGTGGGTCAGCCACTGGCCGAGAGCTGCTGCCGAGGCGGGGCCAGGCGTCCGCTACACTCTCAGGCTTCCGTGGGTCAAGGACCACTCCCAGAGCCAGGGACCCAAGAGCACGCACTCACCTGGCCCCGTGGACTCCAGCACGGGTCACTCTGTCGTCACCAGGGTAGGGAACGGGGAGGCTCCGTGGTTTGGGCCCCAGAGGCCAGAAAGCCAGAGCCCAAAGGCCAGCGGGTGAGGAGTGAGGATGGAGAAGGCCGAGAAGGTGTCGGGAGGAGGGCCGGGAGGGGTGGCCAAGCTGAGCGCAGAGGGCCCTGGTGGGGGGCCGGGCAGGCAGGCACAGGCTCTGAGAACCCGCCTCCTCATCCCCCAGAGCTGCTGCCTCCGCCTGCATAAAGTGCTGGAGCCCTACAAGCCCCAGTGGTGCCGGAGCCGCGAGGCCTGGGCCCTCTACCTCTTCTCCCCACAGAACCGGTGAGGCGGCCCGGGTCAGCAGGCTGCATGGCTAGTTCCACCCCGTGGGACCCCCGCCCCCAGGTCCCCCCTGGGTGGGGCTAGCACATAGTGGATATTTCCGAGTGGGCACCCCTTCTCACACCGCAGGGACCGAGGCTGAAGTGGAGGCCTGGCCAGGGCTGGCCTGCGACCGACCCCCATCCACTGCGCTGTCCATGCCGCCCCGCCTCTCACCCGCTCCCGCCCACCCAGGTTCCGCGTCTCCTGCCAGAAGATCATCACGCACAAGATGTTTGATCACGTGGTCCTCGTCTTCATCTTCCTCAACTGTGTCACCATCGCCCTGGAGAGGCCTGACATTGACCCCGGCAGCACCGTGAGTCAGCCAACCCCATCGTCCCGGGCAACCACGACCCCCAGGGAGGGGTGGAGTGGACACAGCCCCCCACCATCCTCTCTCGGCAGGAGCGGGTCTTCCTCAGCGTCTCCAATTACATCTTCACGGCCATCTTCGTGGCGGAGATGATGGTGAAGGTACTGCGGGGCCCGGGGACTGCCCTCGCTCCCAGGTCCCCATTCTGCCCTCATCCCCACCCCCACCCAGCGGCGCGCCAGCTCCCCAGACCCCCCACGCCTGAGCCTGAGCTCAGCGCCATTGGCACTCTGCAGGTGGTGGCCCTGGGGCTGCTGTCCGGCGAGCATGCCTACCTGCAGAGCAGCTGGAACCTGCTGGATGGGCTGCTGGTGCTGGTGTCCCTGGTGGACATTGTCGTGGCCATGGCCTCGGCTGGTGGCGCCAAGATCCTGGGCGTTCTGCGTGTGCTGCGTCTGCTGCGGACCCTGCGGCCTCTGAGGTGGGGGGGCAGGGGCACCCGTGGGCTCCCGGGGCAACCTGGAAGCATAGTCCCCTGACCCCACTGCCCATTACCCCTCTTGCGGTCCTGGGCTGTTCGCAGGCCGCCCACTCGGCCCCACCTTGGGACCTCTGCTGAGCTTTGCCAGCGCCTGGCAGCTGCTGCCATAGATGACTGCAGTGTATCCTTCACTCCCCTCCAGGGTCATCAGCCGGGCCCCGGGCCTCAAGCTGGTGGTGGAGACGCTGATATCGTCGCTCAGGCCCATTGGGAACATCGTCCTCATCTGCTGCGCCTTCTTCATCATTTTTGGCATCTTGGGTGTGCAGGTGTGTGGCCCCCACGTGCTCGGGGGTCTGCCCCGTCTGCCTTCCCAGTGTGGCTCCCAGCAGCGCCGCTGCGGGACAGGGAGGGACAGCTCAGGCCTCACTCACGCCCCAGGAAGTCCGGTGTGGGGTGGGGCACGGGCCAGGCCCTCCGTGGTGACCGTCGCACCCCGTCAGCTCTTCAAAGGGAAGTTCTACTACTGTGAGGGCACCGACACCAGGAACATCTCCACCAAGGCACAGTGCCGGGCCGCCCACTACCGCTGGGTGCGGCGCAAGTACAACTTCGACAACCTGGGCCAGGTGGGCTAGGCGGCCGGGCGGGAGTTGGGGGTCTCCAGGACCCCCTGGAGCGAGAGGGCCAGCGACCCCAGCTCTAACCCTCGTTAGTGACCCTGGCTCTGGCCCTCAGGCCCTGATGTCGCTGTTCGTGCTGTCATCCAAGGATGGCTGGGTGAACATCATGTACGATGGGCTGGACGCCGTGGGTGTCGACCAGCAGGTGCGCACAGGCGGGTGGCAGCCCCTGGGGTCGAGCTGGGTCACCTCAGGGTCTGCCCCGAGCGGCTGTCTTGGCCTCTGGGGATTCGTGGGGCCATCCTGGGTAGGGCACCGGGCGGAGCAGGTGGGCGGGGACCCACCGCCTCTGTGCTGCAGCCTGTGCAGAACCACAACCCCTGGATGCTGCTGTACTTCATCTCCTTCCTGCTCATCGTCAGCTTCTTCGTGCTCAACATGTTTGTGGGCGTCGTGGTCGAGAACTTCCACAAGTGCCGGCAGCACCAGGAGGCGGAGGAGGCACGGCGGCGTGAGGAGAAGCGGCTGCGGCGCCTGGAGAGGAGGCGCAGGAGTAAGGCGCTCCCGGTGGCGGTGGCGGTGGCGGTGGCGGGTCGGTACCTGTGTGCCCACCGGGCCCTCCAGCCCCGCCCACTCCTGCCCCGGCCTCCCCGAATGGCTCTGCACGCCGCCCGCCTGGGCCTGCATGGGGGCCGGGCCTTGGAGGGGCTGGCCCGAGAGGGCCGTGGGGGAGCCCGCCACGGCAGGATAGGAGGAGACACCCCCAACCCCACCCCCAATGCCCAAGGGGCAGGTTTCCCACCAAGTCCTCACTCCATGAGGAGCCAGCACAGCCCCCGAGACACAGGGGCTGAGGGAGAGCAGGGAGGGCTCCAGGTCCGAGTGCACCACGCCCTCGGACCTCAGACAATCTCCTTGTCTTTCCAGGCACTTTCCCCAGCCCAGGTACCGGCCCTGCCCCGCATGCCTCAGGCCCCGCTTCTGCTCGGGGAAGGGCGGGCATCCCAGGCCTGCGGGGGTCCTCCGCAGGGCGGGCACAGGCAGCCGGAGGTGCTGGGCGTGTGGCGTGGGGAGGGGCTGCGCTCGCCCGCTGGTGTCCGGGCTGCTGTGTGCGTGCACGCGTGCGGCTCTGCCCGGCTCACAGTCTGCCTGCATCTCTGCCGTGCGCCAGGACACCCAGAGCAACGAGGGGCCGCCCACACCCCTGCAGGCTTGTGGCTGTCCTGTGTCCTTGCTGGTCCAGCCTGACTGGCCGCTGGCCCCCTCTGGCTGCCCAGGCTGCGCTGAGTGCTTCAGTGACTGCATGCCGGCCCGCAGAGAATGAGGGTGGGGCGAGGGGTGGATCCTGCTCTTCCAGGCCCTGGGCCAGCGGTCCCCACCGTTGTGTGGTTCTGTGGCCGAGGCAGGTCCTGGGGTGTGGTGGTAGCTCATGCCTTCACCCGTGGGAGCTCCTCCCTGTACGTGGAGGGGCCCTGGAGGCCGAGCATTCAGTGCACGCCTGCCTGGGGGACACACGCAGATCGCGGGCACCGACTTCAGATGGTCTGGAGTCCGGCAGACCCTAGACCACAGCCCATGGCCCCTTGGAGGATGGGGAGGGGAGGGACTTGGGCTGGTGGCCAGAGTGCAGGTTACACTCTCATCTCTGCTCCAGTGAGGCCTTGTGAGCCCAGACCCAGAGATGGAGTGGGGCTGCCCTGCCCAGCCCTTCATCAGTGTCTCAGCCTGAGGCCAGACCAGGAGTAGACCACAGAGGCCCAGCCACGTGCTGTGCCAACCTGGGAGCTCCAGGAGGGCAGGGTCTGCCAGGCACCCAGTTGGGATGTGGGGGAGCCATCTCAGCTTCGTACCCACGCCTGGGGGCTGCCTGGGACGCGGCCACATTGCTGAGGAGGAGGTTAGTCAGTGGCCTGCCCCAAAGGCCTGCTCCAGCCCAGGCCTCTTGGCCTAGCCAGCTCCCCAGGGAGCTGCATCTCACCTAGAACAGGGTCCCTTCCCTGAGAGAGTCCCCCTTCTCCAGTCTTATGTGAGCCCTGCCATGAGGCAGGGCCAGCCCCATCTTCACATGAGCCATGGGCCCCCACTTCTCTCCTACACTCGGCCACCTAGGAGGAGAATGGGGTCTGTAGGAGCGCCGGGCGACCCTGCCGTCCGGCGCTCATGGCCACCCTCCCCGCAGAGGCCCAGCGCCGGCCCTACTATGCTGACTACTCTCCCACCCGCCGCTCCATTCACTCGCTGTGCACCAGCCACTATCTCGACCTCTTCATCACCTTCATTATCTGCGTCAACGTCATCACCATGTCCATGGAGCACTATAACCAACCCAAGGTGGGTGCGAGAGGGCTGCAAGGGGGCCCAGGGGCTGGGGCACCCCCAGTGGGGCAGCCAACACAGTGGGTGCAACCCTGGACTGGCGCTCTGCCGAGCCCTCACTGGGGGTTTGCGTGGGGGATGTGGGGTTTTGTGTGAACACAGGTCTTTCTTTTAACATTGATTGAAACTCCCCTCCCCTTGTCCTTGGGGCCTCTCCCCAGCCTGGCCGTGACTGTCGCACCCGAGGAGGGGCTGGCAGGCCGTGAGCGTCCCACCTGTGGGGAGGGGCTGGAGACAGGCAGGCCTGAGGTGGAGTTTTTCCTTTATTCGGGTTCCCCTGCATCCTCTCCTTTCCTCAGTGGAAGGACGTCATCCTCCCAGCCTTCCAGAGGAAGGAGGTAGCCTCTGGGTAGCAGTAAGCCTTTGAGGCTGAACAGACTCAGCTCTATGGAAAGCGTTTTGTATGGAACCGAGGATGGGTGTGGCCAGAGGCCAGGAGCCTGGGCTGGGAGGGGCAGGATCTTCTCTCTCCAGAGGTTTGTCCTCAGAGGGTGGGGGGCTCCCAGGTCCATCTGGGCAGTGCCTCCCAGCCCAGCCGAGGCTGCATACCGTCGGTGCTCAGATTTGGGCCCTATGAGCCCATGTCCCCATGTCCCCATGTCCCCGAGGTGCTCAGGTCAGTAGAGGACGGGGTGGGAGGTCAGGACACTGCCATCGGGGCGCACAGATGGCTGCAGGTTGTGAAATGGGCTGGCGGCTCAGGGTGGCTTCCCGGAGACAGTGGCATTCAGCTGGGCTTGTGGATGCTGTGAGTGTACCTTTCACTCATTCACCTGATCAGATACTTACGGAGCACTTCCTGTATGCTGGGCTGAAGGAGGGCCGAAGAGGCTCCCGGTGCCCAGGGAGGAGCTACTGAGCTGACCTGGGAGCCTCCAGGGCCGGCCAGCAGGGGCACTCACAGGCATGCAGAGTGGGTGCCAGGGGGAAGAGGGGTGGCCCCAGCCCCACCTCAGCCAGCCCGACCCTCCACCCCCCAGTCGCTGGACGAGGCCCTCAAGTACTGCAACTACGTGTTCACCATCGTGTTTGTCTTCGAGGCTGCACTGAAGCTGGTGGCATTTGGGTTCCGTCGGTTCTTCAAGGACAGGTGTGTGTGGTGGGGCCGTCTTGGGCTCTGGGGGCCCCTCAGGGCTCTAGGGGCTGGGGCAGGTGAGGCCGCAGGCTTTTCCACGGGGGTCTGCAGAAGCGGTGCTGCTGAGCCGAGGCGGGGACCCCAGACGCGTGCGCTGAGCCTGCGGCCACACAGGTGGAACCAGCTGGACCTGGCCATCGTGCTGCTGTCACTCATGGGCATCACACTGGAGGAGATAGAGATGAGCGCTGCACTGCCCATCAACCCCACCATCATCCGCATCATGCGCGTGCTCCGCATCGCCCGTGGTAGGTGCCGGCGTGCCCGCCAGGTCCCCTCTGCGGGTGGAGGGTGGGAGCTCAGCCTTGGGTGGGCGTGAGGGGCGGGGTGGCCAGGGTCCCCGCGCAGCAGGGAGGGTCCGTCCAGCCCTGCTGACGCTCAGTTCCTGGCCCTAGTGCTGAAGCTGCTGAAGATGGCCACGGGCATGCGCGCGCTGCTGGACACTGTGGTGCAAGCCCTGCCCCAGGTAGGTGGAGCCCGCACCACCCTCAGCGCAGGCGCCCGAAAGACGGGGTTGCAGGGAGCGCCTCGCCGTCCGCCTCTCCCCCTCTCCCCCTCGCTCGTCTCTCTGGTCCCTCGGTTGTGCGGCGGCTGAAGCTGTGTCCCTGCTGTGTGCGGTGTGTGGCTTGGCTGGGCTGACAGAGGTGGATCCAGCCGCTGCCCTCTGGCCTCAGTCCTCTGGGCAAGACTCATAACCGGGGCCACCTCCCCAGTGCACTTGCAGAGGCAGGGGCCGTGGAGAGCCAGAGGGATCCAGGCAGAGGGCAGCAGGTGGCCCAAGGTGGGTGTCTGTGGGCACAGGAATACACCCGGGATGCAGGCGTCGGCTGCGGCCCGGGGCCCCCTCGGAGCCCACACGGGCGCAGGCTCCCTGCTTCCTGTGCCCCTGGCCGCTGCCCAGATCCTTTCTGTCCTCCAAAGCCAAGAGACCCAACGTGTTGTCCCATCCGTAGCCTCTAGTTCACCTATCCAACCCCCGTGTGTCCGTCCATCCACCAGCCCAGCCATGTTCCCAGCCACCCCCGACCCCCACAGCTGCCTATGCACCCGGCACCCCCTCCTGTTCCCACCCATTTCCTGTCCCTGCGCCATCTGTCACTTGCGCCCTGCCTGTCTTCTGCCTCCCACCTCAGCTGTCCCCACTCACCCTGTCCTCAGCGGCGTGCCTAGCTTCGCCCGAGTAACACTCCCGAGGGCCCGGTACCGCTCCACCAGGTGCTCAGCTGTGCAGAGGAGGCGCGTGGCATAGGGCAGGCCTGTCCAGCCTTGGAGGGTGTGCTGGCCGTTGGGGCCGTGTGTGCAAATGCTGGAGCTGGTGGGGTGGCTCACAAGAGAGCTGTGGCAGGGGAGGGGTGAGGCCCAGGCCCACCTGCTGGGACCCCTCAGTCAGCTGCGTGCTGGCCTGGGCCCTGCCATGGGATCTCTGAGGTAGCCGCTGAACGGGGCGGGCCAGAGCCCCCAGGGAGAGCATGCTAGGCCTTGGGGAACCTGCTGGGCAGAGTGTGGGCTCTGGGCCAGAGGCTGCTGCTCAGGGGCAGGGCGGAGGAAGAGAGAAGCCAGTGTGGGCCAGCAGGGAGCGGGGGGGCTCTGTCTACCTGGTGAGGTCATGGAGCCCCAAGAGGGGCATGGGGCTGAGGAACAGGGGTCCCCGCCCAGCTCTGGGAACTTGCTTCCACTTGGCTGGGGCCGGGAGCTCCTGGGAGAGGGTGGGTAGGTGGGACCTGGTGGCTGAAGCGCCGACTGCCCTGCAGGGTGTGCTGAGGCCACCCTGCCCGCCCGCCTGACCCTGCTCTGCTTCTCTCTTGTGTAGGTGGGGAACCTGGGCCTTCTTTTCATGCTCCTGTTTTTTATCTATGCTGCGCTGGGAGTGGAGCTGTTCGGGAGGCTGGGTGAGTGGCCCCTGTGCCCTCCTCCTTGCACACACGGGGTCCTGACAGGCACCCCCGTGCCCATCCACTCACACGCCTCCTGGGCGTCCTCACCTGGCCCTGCTTCCGGAGCCTTTTCTGCACGAGGCCGAGTCTCACGTGTTGACGCAGAGGCATGTGCTCAGGCTTGTGACACATGTGAGGACGTGCACACAGCAACACAGACACAGGGATGCCTGCCACACATGAGGGAAAGCAAGTACACCTGGAGACGTGCACACACAAACATCTGGAAACACACACCGTGCCCACCGCCACGTGGTCCCTGGAGACAAATGTTGGCTGTGTTCCCTCACCTGGTGGCCGTAGCCTCCTGAGGCCCCCACCCAGGCCTCAGCCTCGGCCCAGGCTGGGCGGGGCAGGTGGGGACCCTCCTTAGACAGCCCAGCCCTGCCCCTGCCGGGTTCGACTTCAGACAGCCCAGTCCCTGCAGGGCCCTCCCCCGGTCCCTGTCCTGACGGTGGGTATGACATTGCCACAGTCCAGTGTCTGTCCACCGGGTAAGCTTGATTCCGGTCAGCCGGCGCCTACTTATCCCCCACCACGCACAGTCGTAGACACAGACAATAATGATTCTTCTATGGACTGGGGTCGCAGCCGCCGGGCCCGATGAGCCCCAGCCAAGGTGCGGCAGCAGAGGCCTCAGCCCAGGGGCTCTGGCCTCACAGCCAGGGTCAGCCTCTGCCAGGCAGGTCGAACTGCCAGGGCCTCATCATCCACATCCTCCGGGCTGACCCTGCCTCTGGGCTTCCCAAGGGGCATGTGGAGGCCGGGTGCGTGTCCCACCTCCACCCGGAGCGGGCGCGGCTGACTGCGCGGGGTCTCCCTCCCCGCAGAGTGCAGCGAAGACAACCCCTGCGAGGGCCTGAGCAGGCACGCCACCTTCAGCAACTTCGGCATGGCCTTCCTCACACTGTTCCGCGTGTCCACGGGGGACAACTGGAACGGGATCATGAAGGTACCTGCTGCGGCCGTGCCCCTGGCACCTGGCAGCCCCAGCGGTTTTTCAGGCTCTCCCAGGACTGGGTCGGCTCTATTCTTGCAGGGCAGGGGGAAGGGGATGGCACTGCCAGGGCGGCGCCCGCGGGTGGGTGTGGACCCCGGCCCACAGCTGCCCCCCACCGCAGGACACGCTGCGTGAGTGCACCCGTGAGGACAAGCACTGCCTGAGCTACCTGCCGGCTCTGTCGCCCGTCTACTTCGTGACCTTCGTGCTGGTGGCCCAGTTCGTGCTGGTGAACGTGGTGGTGGCCGTGCTCATGAAGCACCTGGAGGAGAGCAACAAGGAGGCACGCGAGGACGCGGAGCTGGACGCCGAGATCGAGCTGGAGATAGCGCAGGGCCCCGGGGGTGCACGCCGGGTGGACGCGGACAGGCCTCCCTCACCCCAGGAGAGTCCGGGCGCCAGGGACGCCCCAAACCTCCTGGTTGCACGCAAGGTGTCCGTGTCCAGGATGCTCTCGCTGCCCAACGACAGCTACATGTTCAGGCCCGTGGTGCCTGCCTCGGTGCCCCGTCCCCGCCCACTGCAGGAGGTGGAGATGGAGACCTATGGGGCCGGCACCCCGTTGGGTATGGCAGCCAGCGGGAAGACGTGGGCTGGGTGGGCAGCAGGACAGGGCAGTGGGAGGGAGGAAGATGGGGGCAGGTGGGGGGATGGGTGGGAAGGAGGATGGGGGCAGGCAGGAGGGAGGATGGAGGCCGGATCGAGGAGGCCGGGTGTGGGCCGATGGGGGGAGGACTGGGGTACACAGGTGAGAGGGAGGACAGATCGGGCTGGGGCTGGCCAGGAAGGAGGGTGATAGCGGGTTGGGGGAGGACCGGGGTGGGTGGCAGCTGGGCAGGAAGGCAGGGGCAGAGCTGCCAGCTTAGATTTTTCCTTGCCCCAGGCTCCGTTGCCTCTGTGCACTCGCCGCCCGCGGAGTCCTGTGCCTCCCTCCAGATCCCATTGGCTGTGTCATCCCCAGCCAGGAGCAGTGAGCCCCTCCACATCCTGTCCCCTCGGGGCACAGCCTGCTCTCCCAGCCTCAGCCGGCTGCTCTGCAGACAGGTAGGAGAAACCGTTGCCTGCAGTGGGGGCTGGTGGGGGTGGGGGGCTTGCAGGGATGCCTCGTCTCATCTGAAGGACCAGAAGATGAGGACAAGGCAGGAGGAGGGTGGCACTGGGTCCTTGGGGCTCCGAAGTTTTCTGCCTGCTGCTTGGTGGATCTCGGAGCATTGGGCCCAGGTGGGTCTTCAGGCCTGTTGAGCCTGTGGCTACAGAGCTCCTGGCTATGGGGACCTGAGTCTTCTCCTTGGACCCACAGCTTCAGGCCCCACGGTGGGCAGACAGCGGTTTCTCAGCCCCCACGGCGGGCAGACGGCAGTTTCTCAGGCCCCACGGCGGGCAGACGGCAGTTTCTCAGGCCCCACGGCGGGCAGGCGGCAGTTTCTCAGGCCCCACGGCGGGCAGGCGGCAGTTTCTCAGGCCCCACGGCGGGCAGGCGGCAGTTTCTCAGGCCCCACGGCGGGCAGGCGGCAGTTTCTCAGGCCCCGAGGCGGGCAGGCGGCAGTTTCTCAGGCCCCGAGGCGGGCAGGCGGCAGTTTCTCAGGCCCCGAGGCGGGCAGGCGGCAGTTTCTCAGGCCCCGAGGCGGGCAGGCGGCAGTTTCTCAGGCCCCGAGGCGGGCAGGCGGCAGTTTCTCAGGCCCCGAGGCGGGCAGGCGGCAGTTTCTCAGGCCCCGAGGCGGGCAGGCGGCAGTTTCTCAGGCCCCGAGGCGGGCAGGCGGCAGTTTCTCAGGCCCCACGGCGGGCAGGCGGCAGTTTCTCAGGCCCCACGGCGGGCAGGCGGCAGTTTCTCAGGCCCCACGGCGGGCAGGCGGCAGTTTCTCAGGCCCCGAGGCGGGCAGGCGGCAGTTTCTCAGGCCCCGAGGCGGGCAGGCGGCAGTTTCTCAGGCCCCGTGGCGGGCAGGCGGCAGTTTCTCAGGCCCCGAGGCGGGTAGGCGGCAGTTTCTCAGGCCCCGTGGCGGGCAGACGGCAGTTTCTCAGGCCCTGTGGCGGGCAGGCGGCAGTTTCTCAGGCCCCATGTGGGCATGGGCCCCACGGTGGGCAGACAGCGGCTTTTTCGGTCCTGGCTTGTGTTCAGATGTCCCAGCCTTGCCCACCTGCAGCCTCAGCTCCTCTTCCTGCCCCTGCCTACCTCTTGCTGCCCAGTACAAGACCCCTGTACCACATGGGAGCAGTTAGGAGAGCCCCATCCTGGGGGTGCCCAGCTGGGCTGCTGGTGTCCAGGGGTGGGGAGGTGGCCTCATCCTCAGCTCTGTGCCCCTGGGGGCCATGGCATCTCTGCCCACAGAGCAGTGGATACAGGCTTTCCTCGGGTGCCTCACAGGTCAGGAGTGAGACTCGGACGTCCACACCAGTGGCTTCCAGCCCCATCTCGAGGGTCAGGAGCCACCCAGGGGACCTGCCCACTTTGGCCTCTCCAGGACCTGGATGGTGAGGGGTCCCCAAGCCCTGGCCACTGATAGGGCTCTCCCAGGGCCCTGCCCCTCACTTTGACTCCACGCCCCCACAGGAGGCTGTACGCACCGATTCCTTGGAAGGGCAGATTGACGGCCCTAGGGACACTCTGGACCCTGGGGAGCCTGGCGAGAAACCCCCGGTGAGGCCAGTGTCCCAGGGGGGCTCCCTGCAGTCCCCACCACGCTCCCCACGGCCCGCCAGCGTCCGTACCCGGAAGCACACCTTCGGACAGCGCTGCGTCTCCGGCCGGCCGGCGGCCCCAGGCGGAGAGGAGGCCGAGGCCTCAGACCCAGCCGATGAGGAGGTCAGCCACATCACCAGCTCCGCCTGCCCCTGGCAGCCCGCAGCCGAGCCCCGTGGCCCCGAAGCCTCCCCGGTGGCCGGTGGCGAGCGGGACCTGCACAGGCTGTACAGCGTGGACGCTCAGGGCTTCCTGGATAAGCCGGGCCGGGCAGATGAGCAGTGGCGGCCCTCGGCGGAGCTGGGCAGCGGGGAGCCTGGGGAGGCGAAGGCCTGGGGCCCCGAGGCCGAGCCCGCTCTGGGTGCGCGCAGAAAGAAGAAGATGAGCCCCCCCTGCATCTCGGTGGAACCCCCTGCGGAGGACGAGGGCTCCGCACGGCCCCCCGCGGCAGAGGGCGGCAGCACCACACTGAGGCGCAGGACCCCGTCCTGTGAGGCCACCCCTCACAGGGACTCCCTGGAGCCCACAGAGGGCTCAGGCGCCGGGGGGGATCCTGCAGCCAAGGGGGAGCGCTGGGGCCAGGCCTCCTGCCGGGCCGAGCACCTGACTGTCCCCACCTTTGCCTTCGAGCCGCTGGACCTCGGGGCCCCCAGTGGAGACCCTTTCTTGGACGGTAGCCACAGTGTGACCCCAGAACCCAGAGCTTCCTCTTCAGGGGCCATAGTGCCCCTGGAACCCCCAGAATCAGAGCCTCCTATGCCTGTCTGTGACCCCCCAGAGAAGAGGCGGGGGCTGTACCTCACAGTCCCCCAGTGTCCTCTGGAGAAAGCAGGGTCCCCCTCAGCCACCCCTGCCCCAGGGGGTGGTGCAGATGACCCTGTGTAGCTCAGGGCTTGGTGCCGCACTCGGCTTTGGCACTGGGGTCTGGGGGCCCCGTTGGGGTGGAGGCCCAGGCAGAACCCTGCATGGACCCTGACTTGGGTCCCGTCGTGAGCAGAGGGGCCCAGGGAGGATGACAGCCCAGGCCCTGGTTCTCTGCCCAGCGAAGCAGGAGTAGCTGCCGGGCCCCGTGAGCCTCCGTCCATTCTGGTTCGGGCTTCTCCGAGTTTTGCTACCAGCCGAGGCTGTGCGGGCGACTGGGTCAGTGTCCCGTCAGGAGAGAAGCCGAGAAGCCGCATCTGTGGGACGAAGACCAGGCACCCGCCAGAGGGGAAGGTACCAGGTTTCGTCCTCTCAGGCCCCGCATTGTTACAGGACACTCGCTGGGGGCCCTGTGCCCTTGCCGGCAGCAGGTGCGGCCACTGCGGCCCAGTGTCACCTTCACTCACAGTCTGAGTTCTTGTCCGCCTGTCACGCCCTCACCACCCTCCCCTTCCAGCCACCACCCTTTCCGTTCCGCTCGGGCCTTCCCAGAAGCGTCCTGTGACTCTGGGAGATGGTGACACATCACTAAGGGGCCGACCCCGTGGAGTAACGCACCCGGCCCCGATGCGAGTCACGCCTCCCCTACATCTGGGGGCGTTGGCCGCGAGATTCCCGTTGACACCTTTGTTTCGTGTGCTTTTAAATTCAGGTTAAATGTTGCAATAATCTGATGCAGAAGACTCAGCTTCTCCAGGGAGAGGGAGGGGGCGGAGCGGAATAAATAGTAACTTATTTAAGAAACGCACTTGGATTCCTGCCGTCAGTCAGGGGCGGGGAAGGGAGTGCCATCCCCAGACGGGTGCAGCAGGCACTTGGCCAGCAGGACACAGGAGACTAGCAGAAGGAAGAGGCTGGGGAGGAAGAAGCCAGCCGCGAGGGGGAGCCTGGGATACCCAGACTCTGAGCCCCCTGATGCTGTGATGTGGCGGCGGATCCAGTTCACGTAGGCAGAGACACGAGTGTAGACTCCTGGCTTGTTGGGGCGGCCGCAGCCCTCACCCCAGCTCACAATGCCAGCCTGCACCCAGGCACCGTTTACCTGGCAGACCAGAGGCCCCCCGGAGTCATCCTGAGGGCAGAGAAGGCGAGCATTGGGAGCCGAGAAGGTGGGGAGCCCCTGCCTGGGCTGCAGCCGCCCCCGTCGTCTGTCACGGCCTGGCGGGCTCACCTGGCAGGCATCCCCGGGGCCCTGGGCACACAGCATGTCGGGCTGAAGGATGCTGCCCCCGGGGCCGGGGTAGTCCCGGCGACAGGTCTCTGTATCCACCACGGAGACTTCCACCTCCTGCAGGCTGTACGGGGGTGGCAGAGGCTCTGGGGTGGGGGGGGACAGGCTTCAGGGAAGGTTGGGGCACCAGGTCCTGCACTGGGGGGATGGGAGACCTTGCCAGACACAAGTCCCATGCCACCGCGATCCTCGTCACGGCACGTGGGTTGTGATCTGACGTTTGGCTGCTGCTCTGGATCCACATGACAGGCTTTGAAAAGGGACAGCCAATGGGGGCGGCCTTGGCCGGGTGTGGAGGCTACCAGGAGCAGATGGTAGCATCAGCGTCCCTCAAGCCAGCTCTCTTCCTGCCGCCCTTGCCTTCCTCCATCCCAGCATCCCCATGGGGGCTCCTCACCTCCCTCCTGCGTGTAACCCCAGCCGGTCACCCAGCACTGGGTCCCAGGGCAGAAGTCATCCGAGGCCTCCGGGAGGCAGACAGGGAGGATCCGGCTGGAGAGGGTCACGGGGACACTGAGCCGCACCAGGGCGATGTCCCTGCTGGACCCCGGCGGTCCTGGGAGGCTGGAGTGCAGGATGATCTGCCTCACGGTGGAGAAGTGGGGAGACAGAGTGATCTCCAGTTCCCCCAGGTGCACTTGGTAGTCGGATGAGTTCAGGGACCTGGGAGGGAAGGTGGGTGGGTGAGAGGGGCCAGCTGCAGAGGCCGGAGGTCAGCGTCGGCCCCGCCCAGACCCCACCCCTGCGGGCATCCGAAGCCCAGCTCTTCCCTCCTGGGCTTGGGACGCAGAAAGCCTGGGCAGTGGCCTCGCCCTGCAGGGCCCAAGGACCACAGCAGCACCTTGGGGTTCCTGCCAGCCCCTGAAAAAGCCAGCAGCATGCCTGAGACCAGCAGGGGCTGGTCAGGAGGCAGATTGCAAGCTCAGCTCCACATGAAGAGACAGCGGGGAGGGAAGGAGGGAGGGAGCTGTCCGTCCCTAGAGGTGAGCGAAGACCGGCAGAACCTCACGGAGGGTAGGCAACCAGCTCCTCCCTTTCCACTGGGAGGAAACAGGCTCAGAGTTCCCAAGCCTCAGAGTGAGTCAAGACCAAGTGGAGGCCTCTGCACTGGCACATGCCCCACTGGGCCCTGGACGTTCAGACTGCCCTGCCCACTCAGACACTCACCCGGAGAAGCAGTGGGCAGCTGTGAGCACCCACTGGGGGCTGAGCAGGGACCCGCCGCACACGTGCACCCTCCGCAGGCGGAGGCTGGCCTGCCATGGCCATGCGCTGGCCGGGGCAGCGTGACCGCCTACGATCCGGCCTACTGCATCCGAAACCTGCGGCTGGCCACACCCTAAGTTGAAGGAGGAAGGGGTGCCTGGTGGGGATCCCAAGAAGCCCACTGCACTTCCTCCAGGAAGCCTGCCCTGACCACACCTCCATGCCTTCTTGGGGACTTTGCTCTTCAGCTCCCCCGTCTGCTGGACTCTCCCCAGAAACATCGTGGGTGCAGCAGAAATGACGCCTCAGGAGCAGTGAGCGCGCCCGGGGCCCAGGTTGTGGTTTCTAAGCGCCATGCTCCACAAACTAACCAGGGCTCCTGGAGGCAGTGGCAAGGTTGCAGAGGGCCCCTGGGCAGCTAGAAAGGGGCTCAGAGAACGGTGGAGCCCCCGAGAAGGCCCGGGATGCTGGGGGTGGCTGCCTAGTGGGCCCTGGTTTTCCTTCAGGGGTGGTGGAGATACTCGGAGCTGGATAGAATTGGGGGGGGGCACACGGCAGTGTCCAAGGTGCTCAGAGCCTCTGAATTGGACGCTTGATAATGTAACTTTATCTTCTGTAAACTTCACCTCAGTAAGTTAAAAAGAAATTAAGAGGAAGTCAGCTTGAGACCCACTGGCCACACCTGGGACCGCCTGAACTGGATAATTTTGCTGGTGATGGAGTGTGGCCACTGGGCTGAATGGAAGGGAAGCTGGGATGTAGACAGACGTAGATTTTCATAGATAGGGAGCGGGTCTGGGGTGGGGCACGGGCTCTCCCGCATAGCAAAGCCCCCAGCTGGTTCCCGGGCCACGGTGGGGACGCTGCGGGGAGGAAGTTCGAGGAGGGCTAGGTGGTTCCATGGCCTCAGAGCATCTTTCAAGGTACAGACTGACTGCAGTGGTGGTGGGGGAGACAGCCCTGCAGCAGACCCCGGCCAGCCCCCCTCCACCCAGAGATGCGAGCAGAAACCACGGTGACAAACTATGACCTCCACGGGCCCCCAGTGGGACCCCAGGGAAGGAGAGGGTCACCTCCGAGGCCCTCCTGCCAGGCCTTGCCTGCACCCTCCCCCACACCCCACACCTGTCAGACACGTACCTGGCTGCAAAGCCCTGAGGGACACACCTGCGGGAAAGAGACGGAGGGCCCAGGATGGAGGGGACTGCCAAGGAGAAGGGTGTGCAGGCTCCAGAGGCCCCTGCCAGACACCTGCCAGGCCTCAGGGCAACACTGGGGTGGGGCCTAATCCTGAGCAGAGGGGCCCGGCCTGGTGAGGCTGGGTCAGCCGCTGTCTCACTGGCCCAGGGCTGGGTGGGACGAGCCACGGGCCATAAATGGCAGCTGGAGACCGGGAGCTTGGCCTCAGGCCTGGACCTCCTCCCCACCCTCCAGGTCCTGCTCAGGGGAGAAATCACCAGTGTTCCGGGGCCTGGGACTCCCGGCCCCCCAACTCCCACCCACACCCCCAACTCCAACCCGCACCCCCAACTCCCACCCACACCCCCAACTCCCACCCACACCCCCAACTCCCACCTGTACCCCCAACTCCACACCCCGAACTCCCACCCGCACCCCCAACTCCCACACCCCCAACTCCCACCCGCACCCCCAACTCCCACCCATACTCCTAACGCCCGCACCCCCAACTCCCACCCGTGCCTCCCTCCTGCCTCTGTCTCCAGGCACAGACAGCCGGGCCTCTAGCCAGGGGTGCAGTCTCTTCAGAGGAGACACGGGGCCCCACAGGGTGGGGGCTCAGCATGTTTCTCCGTCTCAGACCAGCCCCCAGCTCCCATCGGGGTCCAGGCGAGAAGCAGATGCCCCCCCATCCCCACACCCAGGCCAGGTCACCCACCGGGCACAGCCAGGAGCAGCAGGAGGCCACAGGCCCCAAGGGCCATGGTGTCTGCCCACTGTAGGGAGGAGGAGGAGGGCCCGCCTGATCCTTGGACCTGCTGGGCGTGGGGGGTGGGGGTGGCCACACACCTGCTGTCAGGCAGGGCGGGAGGACAGAGGAGGAGGCCGGAGCTCCACAGACCCCACCTGTTCCTTCTGCACATCTGCAGAGAAGAGTTGTCACCTCCATTTATCCCTATGTGGACGCCACAGCCCTGGCACCAAGTGGCTGGCTCAGTCAAGGGCAAGCGGGGAAGGACAGAAGGCAAGCACTTTTCACCGTATCTCTGCTCCAGGGCCAGGGCTGAGGGAGAGGTGAGTGTTCCTATCAGTGCCGCCCCCTCCAAAAATTCCTCCCTGGTTCCCTCGGGGCACACTGGCCCCCTCTCCTTCATCCTCTGGGAGCCCAGTCCTGGGGGTTCCTCAGGAGGGTCCCAACTCAAGGCCCAGCAGCCCCATGGAGACAGCTCAGGCCCTCGTGACAACCACCCTTTGAGAAGTCCCTGTCCCCACATCCGGCAGCAGGTCTCGTGCTCGCGCAGCAGATCAGATGGGCACCGCTTCACGACCCAGCCTGGGTTGGCCCTTCCTAACTGTCTTGGCTGCCCCAGCCTGATGACTCAGCTGATTAGGGGCCCTGGGCAGTGCCCAGGACTTTCCTGCCTCCCTCCCCAGATCCAAATCACAGGCCAGGCTGGAGGGTCCGGCTGAGATCCTCTAGGTTAGGGATCTCCTCTTTGGTGTGGAGAAACTGAGGCATGGGGGGGAGTTGCCTGACCACCCACTAGGATGTGGCCTCCCGGGCACAGACTTGGCCTCCTGCACGCCAGCACGTGGGGTAGCCAAGGCTCAGAACTGGAGGTTCAGTGTTTTTCCTGGTGATGAATAAGGACAACACCAGCATGTGGGGCCAGCAGTGCACCCATGACCGGGCACCCTCCTCCCTCACAGCAGCCGCACACCTGGAGGGGGCGCCTCAGGGGAAGCAGGACAGTCCTACCCCACACAAGGGAGTGAGGTCTGAGCCACGCGTCCCCGGCCCAGGGTGCCCCTAACAGGGCGATGTCACCCAGTGGGGAGGGAGCCTGAGGAGCAGGGTCTTCATGGAACCAGGTCCTCTAGTCCTGACCTCTAGGGCTGTCCCCAGGTCCCCACAGGCGGGGACTATAGGGCCCTCACCTGTCCCAACTCAGTTCACCTGCAGCACTGGGGACCCCGTCTTTCTGCCTGTGCCCCAGCACGCCGCTCCCCGCAGAGTGCTCCACACCACCCAGATTCCAGGCCTGCTGGGGAGGAAGAAGCTCCACGCACCATCCCCTGAGCCCCAGCACTCCTGTGACATGGCGCTGTTCCCCCCACCATTGGACAGGATGCCAACTGAGGAACGGGGAGGGGGGCCTGGCCCTGGTGATGGCCCCCGGCTTGGTGGGGTTTCCTGTAGTCCAGGACCCTGGGAGACCTGGGGTTGCTTCTGTCCGCGGTGGCCTGGCCACCTGGGCGCTGTCTTCTCGGTGGGAACCCTGTCCCCCCACTCGCCGTCCCCCTCACACCCCCGTGACAAGGAACCAGGGCCTCCTGCCGGCAGCCACGTGGATGACCTTGGAGCAGGTCCCCCTGTCCCAGTCAAAACGCAGGTGGCTGCAGCCCTGGCCAGCAGCCTGCCTGCCACATCCTGAGAGACCCTTCCTGCTGAAGCCGACGCTCACATCTGCCAGTGTCACTGGGCTGAGCTTCACTGAGCTTCCCAGGGATCCTGGATGTAATTTAGGAAGCTCTGGGGCTGGAGCCTGCCCCGCCCCGTACACCCAGTGACCGGCCCTTGCTGTCCACCTTTCCTTACACCAGAAGCCATGTCCTGAGGGGCTGTCTTGCTTCCCTTCGGGGTCTCATCCCTCCGACTCCCACCCCGCAAAACCTCCACTGAGCATGTGGAAGTGCTTCTAGGGGCTCAGTGTTCACTGGGGGTCACCCCACGCTGTCACTGTGATCCCTAGAAGGTGGGATGGGCCAGCGGGAGGAAGGAGGGCCCGAGTTCCAGGTCCATCTTCGTAAACAGGACGCTGGGCCTGCAGAACAGGAGCCGAGGGTTGGGCCCTCCAGGGGCTGCAGAGGCAGAGGTCACGTGGGGCTGGAGAGGGCTCTGGGAGTCGAGTCCACCCCTTGTGAGGACAGAGGTCATTTGCAGAGATTTGGGAGACTAAATGCACATCTCTGCATCTGACGGTTGGAAGGAAAGAGTGAATGTTTCTTTAGGGAGTTTTTTTTCAACTAGAATAGCCCCACGTTTCATTTATGAGTGTAATCATGTTCAAATATAAAATGCAAACAAGAGCCTGGGATAAAACGCAACACTCGCCAGACGCAAAGGGCTCACGTATTGATGTAGAGAAAGACCTCAAAATGAATCTGAAAATCTGAAACTCAGGCTGGGTGCGGTGGCTAACACCTGTCATCCCAGCACTTTGGGAGGCCAAGGCAGGCAGATCACTTGAGGTCAGGAGTTCGAGACCAGACTGGCCAACATGGCGAAACCCTATCTCTACTAAAAATACAAAAATTAACCGGGCGTGGTGGCTCACTCCTGTGGCACAGCTACATGGGAGGCCAAAATGGGAGGATCACTTGAGCCCAGGAGTTCAAGGCTGCAGTGAGCCCTGATCACACCACTGCACTTCAGCCTGGATGACAGAGCGAGATCCTGTCTCAAAGCAAACAACTAGGCAAAGCAAAAGCAGTGGACGGAGGGGCCGGGAGAAGACCTCGTGGGAAGCGTGGGGTAAGGGCTCGTGACGGGCAGCCCCGGGGCTCCCAGCGACCATGCTCTGTCTGGACCCGGTTGCAGGGACCTGGCTGTCCTTTACAATCATCTAAATTGCCCGAGTGGCTCTGTGTGACCCGAATGCTGGATGCATCATGTGGGGAGAAGCCAGCGCCGGGGACCAGGGCTGCCCAGGAGACCCGGTCCCACAGTGACTGGCTGTGCCTTGAGGGCCAGGACCTTACACTCCGGCAGCTGTCCTCAGCACACCTGGATCCTTTCTCCCCCAGTGACATCCACAACCAGAAACACAGCGACACACACCAGTGATTTCCATGCACTTTAATGAGGTCCAGCGCTCAGGAGGATTAGCGCCCACCACTAGCTACCTGGGCAGGGGAGGGCCGGAGGGCCCGGTGCAGGGGTCAGGCTTAGGGCAGGGGAGGGGGCTCAGGATGGGGAAGGGTCCTCAGGACAGGGGAAGGGGCTCAGGACAGGATGGGGCAGGGAAGGTGTGGGGGGCAGTTGCCGCCTGGGTAGGAAGCAGTGGTGTTTTGGACAGGAAGGGCTGGTTCTCCAATGACCCGGGTGGCCACCCCAGGCCTGGCTCAGGGCTTCTTGGGGACGTAGCGGTGGATCCAGTCCAAGTAGTAGGTGACCCGGGTGTAGATGCCAGGCCGGTTGGGCTGGGCACAGCCCTCGCCCCAGCTGACCACGCCCGCCTGCAGCCAGGTGCCATTCACCTTGCACACCAGGGGCCCTCCGGAGTCGCCCTGGGAAGGTCAGAGGTCAGTACTTGCCAACCAGGCCCGGGAGTGGGGGTTGTCGTGCGGGGGCGGTGGACACGCGGGGCCCACCTGGCAGGAGTCCCTCCGGCTGTTCCCGGCACACAGCATGTCATCACGGACGATGCGGACGTCGTCTCCCGTATACAGGCCAAGGTGGTATTTTGCATCACAAATGTGGTTTTCCATTATGGGGACCTTCACCTGCTTCAGGGGAAATGGCGGTGGGAGGTGCTCTGCAGGTGGGGAAGAGGGTGCAGGCTCAGGAGGGGGCCCGGCAACCCCCACCTGGAGGCCAGAGGGAGCCCAGGGGCTGGGCTGTGGCTAAGACCTTGCACACCACCTCCCACTGTCCCCAGACCCACCATCATTGTCCACATCACCCCAGCCAGTGACCCAGCACGGCATCCCCGGGGGGAAGGTCTCCGAGGCAGGGGGCAGGGTGACTGTGTGGACGTGGCTGGATATGTTCACGGGCTCCTCCAGCTCCAGCAGGGCGATGTCCGCTCCGGTCTGGGCAGTGTAGAACTGTGGGTGCACGATGATCCTGCCGACCGGCAGCAGCTGGTCCTGGTAGTAGAGGTGCTGCTCCCGCAGTTGCACCCTGAGGGCGGCCAGATCCTTGACGTCCCTGGGCAGCAGAGGCTCCCACTCAGGGTCCTGGGCAGGCCCCAGGAGCACCCGGGAGGCAGGGTGCACATCCAGCCTTTGCCCACCCCTCCAGGCCCCAGGAGACTCACGGTCCCACGCAGTGTGCCGCAGTCAGCACCCACTGGGGGTGGATGAGGGAGCCCCCACAGAAATGCATCCAGTATTGGCCGTGGACTCTCAGGCTCACCTGCCAGGGCCACTTGCTCCTGGGGGCCTCCTGCCCCCCGACGATGCCCACTCGCTGCAGGGCCTGGCCTGGGGCTGGGGCAGGAACCAGGTCAGGACCAGGAAGCAGCCCCACGCCTGGGCCCAGCCCTTCCCTGTGTGGGGGCCAGCCCGGCCTCCCCAGAACCCACCCAGGCCCTGACCTGTGGAATGTGGTGAGGGGCAGAGTGGACCCCGGCTGGGACTCACCAGGGGCCGCGTAGGCCGGGCTCGCCAGGACGGGCAGCGCCAGCAGCAGCAGGCTCAGCATCTGGGGAGCAAGGAGGAGCATCATGGGCCTGGCCGGGCCTCACAGGGCAGGGCTGGGGGCTACAGATTGTGGGGTGAAGAATGGAGCTGGGACGGGGCGACCGGGGTGGGTCCAGGCCTGCGGGCCTGGGTCTTGGTATTCTGAGTCTGAGGCTGGGCCACTCTGCTCCAGGTGACGCTGATGTCAGGGTCTCTGAGAGTGGGGACTTACCCTGGCCGCTCTCTGTTCTTTCTACCCAGTGGGCTGTTTCCTCCCCATTTATCCTTCCAGATCAGGACGGGGCAGAGGAGGGGTGCTGGGCCCTCCCATCCAGACGCGGAGGAAGTGGATGACTCAGACCCAGGGCCCCCGTGTAACACGTGCCCGCGCCACCCCGATGCCCTCTGTGTGTGGGGCTGCCAGGCATGCCCCGCCGAGGGCTGAGCACTGGAGGCTCGCAGCTCCACCTGTCAGCTGGTCGATCCCGGCACCGGAACGCACCACCTTCCCGCTGGTGGGATCTGCTCCTGCCCCTGTCTCGGTGCCAGGAGGCCTTCAGGCATAGCTGCACCCAGGTGGCCTGGCTGCCCCATGCTACAAGACCCGTCACCCCTGAAACCTGTTTCCCCAAGAGGGACACGGGGCAAGGAACTCATGTCCATGGGCCACCCTCCAAGAGACGGGAAGGTGCCCACGGGGTGGGGACATGACGGGTGACACCCCTCCTACGGACTCCGAATCCACGGGGGTGGGGCCAGCCCTCCTCAACTCACTTGGTGGGGGCTCACATGAGACCCCCTTGTCAGATGGGGAAACAGCCTTGAGAGGGGACAGCACCAAGTGTCCTCAACCAGGAAGAGGCCCTGCTCCCCACCCCCCGTATGAGACCCAAGTCCTCCTACGAGTCTTCAATGTCCACCTCTGGGGCTGTCCGTGCAGGTCCCCTGGTCTGCAGTTGCCTCCTTATCATGGGATCTGAGCTTCATCTGCAGAGGGAAGAGCAGACAGGAGTGCAGGTGCAACCCCAGGAGACCCAGCCCAGCTCCCCACGGACTCACCCCCAGCCCCCGCCCAGCTCCCCATGGACTAGTCCCAGCCCCAGCCCAGCTCCCCATGGACTCACCCCCAGCCCCAGCCCAGCTCCCCATGGACTCACCCCCAGCTTCAGCCCCAGCTCCCCATGGACTAGTCCCAGCACCAGCCCCAGCCCAGCTCCCCATGGACTCACCCCCAGCCCCAGCTCCCTGTGCTCTCCGTCCCATCCAGCACTGACACTGTCCCTGCAGGTCCGTCCACCCCACCTCCCGACTCCCCTGGGCCTGCTGGTCACTGGGGCCTCCAGCCCACCTCCTCCCCTTCTGAGCCCCAGGACCCCCTGCCTGCCCCCCAACCCCCAACACAGGGCCACTCCGGGGCTCCTCCTGCCCCCACCCTCCCTGGGACCAGCCTGGTTTGGGGCTGACTCTGCACGGCGGGGCCATATCCATCTAGACTCCTTCCGGGCTGCCTCCCCCGGGGGACAGGCAGGGGTGGCCCAGACCGCTCCTGCTCATGACCCTGCTTCTCTTCCATTCTCTGGACAAACTCCCCAGAGGCCTCTACCTGCCCCGTCCTGGTTCCATGAATGAGGCCCACAAGATGGGACCCTCAGGAGCCCAGGAAGTGAGGGGATGGGGTGACGGGGGACACCAGGGATGAGGGTGTGGCAGGGACACGGGAGACACCAGGGCTGACGGTGAAGAAGAGACTCAGGGGACACCAGGGCTGGGAGAACCCAGGGACACACGGGGACACCAGGGCTGTGGTGTGCAGAGGGCTCTGGGACCCCCGAGTCAGGGGTTCTGGGACCGCTCCTCCTAGGAATGCTCCGATGGGGTCAGGCCTGGGAGGCGGACCAGTCAGCACCATGGGGATGCGAGTGCTTTGATTGGCTAACACTGGGCCAATCAGGGCGAGTCCTGGGCACCCTGCCTCGATCCCCGGCCGCTCACCTGCGGGTGCTGCAGGGCTGGGGTCCCAGGCCATTGACAGACATTGGGCAAGAGGCCACGTGGGGCAGTGTCCCCGAGAGAAGGGGGGGGAGCCGGGTGAGACGACAGTGACCGCGTCCAGACTCAGGGCAGCAATGGAAACTCAGCGCCAGGAGCTTGCTGGGCTGCGGAGACGGACACGGGCGTGTGGAGAGGCCCAGGCAGCCAGGACTCACGAGGCAGAAAACCGGAGAGGAGAGAACTGCACGGAGAGCTCCGGGCACCCGCAGGGGGTTCCGCCTGGCGTCCTTGGCCGAGTGCCGGAGATGCAGAGACACGTGGGGGCTACGTCAGAAACAAAAACCACCAGATAAGACGGGCAGAGGAGTCCGGGAGTGCACGCAGGGCTGGGAATATCGCGTGTTCCCAGCAGCTGAGTGGAGAAACCTTGTCAGAGGCAGGCATTGGAGAGTCCTCAGAAGGGTATGGAAGGGTACTAGGGGAGAAAACTATCCCGAAACCAAAGGCTTCTCTGGACCCACCCTCACAAAGCTGAAAAGCAAACCGCAGACGGATCCAAATGATTGCAAGTAACTTAACTGCCTGTGAGAACACATCTCAGAATGATGTCAACGAATATAACACAACCCAGCACGCAACAAAACACTCCAGTGAGTATTCACGAGATCCGGGGGCTAGTCAAAAACGAGCAGGTGGCCGGGCGCAGTGGCTCATCCCTGTAATCCCAGCACTTTGGGAGGCCGAGGTGGGCGGATCATGAGATCAAGAGAACGAGAGCAGCCCGGCCCACATGGTGAAACCCCGTCTCTACTAAAAATATAAAAATTAGTTGGGCGTGGTGGCACGTGCCTGTAATCCCAGCTACTCGGGAGGCTGAGGCAAGAGAATCGCTTGAACCAGGGAGTCAGAGGTTGCAGTGAGCCGAGATTGTGCCACTGCACTCCAGTCTGGCGACGAAGCAATATCCTGTCTAAAAAAAGAAAAAGCAGGCATGAAAAAGGATGACCTCCCAATAAAAAAAATCAATCATGTCGGGGCACAGGGACTCACACCTGTAATCCTAGCACTTTGGGAGGCGGAGGCGGGTGGATCATCTGAGGTCAGGATTTCAAGACCAGCCTGGCCAACATGATGAAACCCTATCTCTACTAAAAATACAAAAATTAGCCAGGTGCGGTGGCTCACACCTGTAATCCTAGCACATTGGGAGGCAGAGGCGGGTGGATCACCTGCGGTCAGGAGTTCGAGACCAGCCTGGCCAACATGGTGAAACCCCATCTCTACTAAAAATACAAAAATTAGATGGGCATGGTGACACATGCCTGTAATTCCAGCTACTCAGGAGGCTGAGGCAGGAGAATCACTTGAACCCGGGAGGCAAAGATTGCAGTGAACTGAGATTGTGCCACTGCACTCCAGCCTGGCGACAGAGCAAGACTGCGTCTCAAAAAAAAAAAAAAAAAAGGTAGAGGAGACAGAGGGCTGGTGACAGTAGTGTAAGCTGCAGAGGAGACTCAGGCAGAACGCCTGGAGATGAACAAATGTCTACACTGAGAAAATATAATTTGCATGGAATTATCAACAAATGAGAGAATGCAGAGAAACAACAAACAACTCAGGGAAACTGTTCAAAATGAAACACAGAGAGGAAAAGGCAGAAACGGACCACGGAGTCACTGGCACCAGGAAGCATCTCAGTGTCCATGATGCACCTGGGGTCCCGAAAAGAGAAGAAGAGGAAGAACAAATGATGTTTGAGCAGTCAATGGCCAAAAGTATAAACGGACAGAGTTAACCATTTCAGCAAGCCCCCAGTAGGATAAATCCAAAGAAAAACATACAAGGGCACATCAGACATGGCTAAACACCAGTGATAGAAGATAGTAGGCATCCAGAGACAGAGAAACACATGACTCGGAAACAGGCAGGAGCAACAGGAGACCTCTCCTCAGAACAGCAAGGGAGGCCCAGCACAACGCAGCTTTTAAAAGATGGTTGACATTCAGCTACTATTATTATTACTTTTGAGACACGGTCTCACTCTGTCGCCCAGGCTGGAGTACAGTGGTGCAATCTCAACTCAGTGCAGCCTCCACCTCCCGTGCTCAAGCAATCCTCCAACCTCAGCCTCCCAAGTAGCTGGGACTACAGGTGCCACCATGCCTGGCTAATTTTCGTATTTTTGGTATAGACAGAGTCTCACTATATTGCCCAGGTTCGTCTCAAACTCCTGAGCTCAAGCAGTCCTCATGCATCAGCCTCTCAAAGAGCTGGGATTACAGGCGTGAGCCACCCAGTGGCTTTTCCAAAAATGAAGTTTAAACAAAGACTCTTTCAGCAGAACAAACATGGAGAGAATTTATCAGCAGCATATCTGCACTACAAGAAATGTGAAAGTAGGCCGGAGGTGGTGGCTCACGCCTGTAATCCCAGCACTTTGGGAGGCCAAGGCGGGCGGATCACGAGGTCAGGAGATCGAGACCACCCTGGCTAACAAATTGAAACCCTGTCTCTACTAAAAATACAAAAAATTAGCCAGGCGTGGTGGCGGGCGCCTGTAGTCCCAGCTACTCGGGAGGCTGAGGCAGGAGAATGGCGTGAACCCGGGAGGCGGAGCTTGCAGTGAGCCGAGATCGCGCTGCTGCACTCCAGCCTGGGCAATGAAGGAGCCTCCATCTCAAAAAAAAAAAAAAAAAAGAAAGTGAAAGGAAGTTCTGCAGGAAGAAGAAGATAAGAGATGAAAATCTAGACCTAGACTAAGGGAAGATAAGCTCTGGAAATGGAAACAGCTGTGACTGTGTAAGACAGTTCTCTCTCTCAAAAAATATTTGAAAGAGAATTGGCAGTTTGAAGCAACAACAGCAAAGCGAGTGCAGGTATTGTGTGGTTTATGGAATACACAAGGGTGCAGCATGTGCTACAGTAACAGAAGGATCCAGGGGAGACTAAAAGCACGCTGTTGCAAGGTGAAATTGCACGTGAAGTTGTATGGCGTTTTGGAATTAATGCACTTATTTTTTTAGAGCCGTTTTAAGTTTACAGACAACTGGGCAGATATTACAGATCGTATCCCCCCACACACACACACCCACACACAGAGTTTCCTGTTATGAACATTTTGCATTACTGTGGGTGCATTGTTACAGCTGATGAACAATATTGACACATTATTGATACATGTAACGCCCACAGTTTACATGAGGGTTCACTCTCTCTGTTGTACATTCTGTGGGTCAGTGGCAAGTGCATAAGTCATGTGTGCACCATTACCGTATTATGCGGAATACATCCCCTGCCCTCAAAATCTCATGCTGCACTGCCTCTCCCTCTCCCCGTCCCCCTGGAAACCACAGATATTTTCATTGTCTCTGAAGTTTTGACTTATCCACTATCGATGATACACTATTAACTTTTTCCGACTGGCTTCTTTCACTGAGTAGTACGCAGTTATGGCCCCTCTATGTCTTTTCAAGGCTTGATAGCTCCTTGCTTTAATTTATTTATTTTGAGACGGTGTCTTGCTCTGTCTCCCAGGCTGGAGTGCAGTGGCGCGATCTCAGCTCACTGCAAGCTGCGACTCCCGGGTTCACGCCATTCTCCTGCCTCAGCCTCCAAGTAGCTGGGACTACAGGCACCTGCCACCATGCCCGGCTATATATATATATATATATATATTTTTTTTTTTTTTGTAGAGCTGGGGTTTCACCGTGTTAGCCAGGATGGTCTCAATCTCCTGACTACATGATCCGCCCGCCTTGGCCTCCCAAAGTGCTGGGATTACAGGCATGAGACACCGCACCCAGCCAGCTCATTGCTTTTTATCTCTGAATGATATTCCATTGTCTGGATGTACCACAGTTGTTCTACCCATTCACCTTTTGAAGGACATTTTGGTTCCTTCAACTTTTTGGTAATTATGGGTAAAGATAAAGCAATTATGGGTAAAGATGCTATCAACATCATGTGCAGGTTTTTGTGTGGGCATAAGTTTTCAACTCCTTGGGTAAATAAATACCTAGGAGCACAATTGCTAGATCATATAGTAAGAGTATGTTTAGCTTTGTAAGAAACTGCCAAACTGTCTTCCCAAGTGGCTGCACCGTTTTGCCTTCTCATCAGCAGTGGATGAGAGTTCCCGTTGCTCCACCTCCTTGTCAGCACTTGGTATTGTCTGTCTTGGGGACTTTAGTCATCCTAACGGGTGTGTACTGGTATCTCACTGTTATTTTAATTTAATTAATAACGTTTGATGCTGAGCATCTTTTCAGGTACTTATTTGACATCTCTATATCTTCTTTGGTGAAGTGTCTGTTCAGATCTTTTGCCCATTTTTTTTTTCTTTTTAATTCTTTCAATCTCTTTGTTAGATTTATCTGATATGCCCACTTTTTAATCGTGTTGCTTGTTTTCTTTTTTCTTTTTTTTTTTTTTTTTTTGAGACAGAGTCTCGCTGTGTCACCAGGCTGGAGTGCAGTGGCATGAGCTCGGCTCACCACAACCTCCAACTCCCTGGTTCAGGTGATTCTCTTGCCTCAGCCTCCCGAGTAGCTGGGATTACAGGCGTGTGTCACCACACCCAGCTAATTTTTATATTTTTACTAGAGACAGGGTTTCACCATGTGGGCCAGGATGGTCTCGATCTCCTGACCTCGTGATCCACCCACCTTGGCCTCCCACAGTGCTGGGATGACAGGTGTGAGCCACCGCACCCGGCCAGGTTGCTTGTGCTGGGGTGACACGTGTGACTCCGTGCCCAGCCGGGTTGCTTGTTCTCTTTAATGTTGACTTTAAGAGGTATATTTTGGATAATCATCCTTTATCAGATATGAGTTTTGCAAAGATATTCTCCCGGTCTGTGGCTTGTCTTTTCATTCTCTTAACAATGTCTCTTGTAGAGCAGAGTTTTTTTAATTTTTTTTTTGAGATGGGGTCTTGCTCTGTTGCCCAGGCTAGAATGCAGCGGTGCAATCCTAGCTCACTGAAGCTTTAACCTCCCAGGCTCAAGCAATCCTCCTACCTCAGCCTCCCAAGTAGCCACCGGTCTGTCCAGTTTGGGGGCTGTGCTTTGTCCTGTGAGCTCGGTTCTCAGATGGCTGTTCAGCTGAGTTTCAGTTGGCCCAGCGTTTCCGATGTGGTTGTGAGGTTGACTTCCAGTCCCTTTGTATGTCCAAGTGGGAACTGAATGTATAGATATATTTTTTTATTGAGAGAAAATTAAATAAACAGAATGCACAGACCTGAAATGTCCAGTCCAATGAATTGTGATGATTGCCAAACCTGTGTAACCATGGCCCAAAGCAAGACGTATCACCCTAGGGTGTCTACCCCCCGCCCCTTCAGGCAGGTGACCGAGAGGTGAGGAAACCTCTAGGGTGATGAAAATGGCCCGTGTTCCTGTCTCTCCACCTACGTAGGGCTTTGAAATCTCCTCCCGGCAATGTTTGTACTTTTTGGTGTAGAGATCTTGCATGCCTTCCATTAAATGTATTCCTGGTGTTTGATTTTTTTATTCTGTAGCAAAGGATATTGATGTTCGCGTTTATCTTCCAATATTCATGGCTGGCATTTAGAAACACAATAATACTTTTGCATATTGGTTTTGTTTCTCACAGCCCTGCTAAGTCCATTACTCCAGGGTCCATTATTCCTGGATTTTCTATGCAGCGACCACAGACCTTTCTCTCCCTCCGGGGCGCTGCACTTCTCTGCGTCTCCAGCAGAGGGGGCCCCTGACCATGCAAAGCGGAGCCCGGGCGCGGCCGAGGCAGGCGCTGGGAGGAAGCCGGGGCGTTTGCGGGAGGGCGGTGCGGGGGCGTGGAGGGGCGGGGCAGAGGCGGGGAGGGGAGAGGAAGGGGCGGAGAGGAGCCGGCTGCTCCGCCCACTCCACCCGCCCGCTGGGTCGGGTCTCAGAGCCCTGGAACTTCCAGGGCTGGGATAGGCCTTGTGTGTGACCATAGCAGGTAACGGCGCCCTCTCTGCCTCAGTTTCCCACGGGGAGAAGAGGCTGCACTGGGGTGCGAGCCGGGGCTGTGCAGGCCTGGAGCGGGGTCTCTCTCCAGGCCTAGGCTGTGGCCATCGCCCTCCACTCCTCTGGGAGGAGGGAGCTGGAGGGGCTCATGCAGGTCAGGGGCCAAGGGTCAGAAGTCGGGGGAGGAAGAACCACTGAGGCTGGCCCAGAGGTCACTTAGCCACCAGAAGCAGGAGACAGCCAAGAGGAGGACGAGTTGGAGGAGGAGGAAGAAGTCCCCCGGGGAGGGGAGCCTGGGGAGCCGTCTGAGCCCCCGATGCTGGGATGCGGCGGTGGGGCCGGCTCACACAGGCAGAGACGAGGGTGTAGGCCCGTGGCCAGTCCCCGCAGCTGTAGCTCTTGACCCAGCTCATGACGCCAACCTGCCCTCAGGAACCATGCGCCTGGCAGACCAGAGGCCCTCCCGAGTCACCCTGAGGGCAGAAAAAACAAGGACTAGGAGGTGGGGGGTCCCGTTTCTGGGCTCCGGCACCCCCACGCTCCGTGCCCAGCCTGGCTCATCAGCTTGCTCTCGTTGGGGAACCGCAGAGTGAAGCCGCAGGGAGCGCCCACTACACACCCACCGAAACGGCCAGAAGCTTTTTAAACAGTCAAGCTCTGCTCACATCTCCACCCCACCCCTTCCCTTTCCTTCCAATAGAGTCTGTCCTAAAGCCTAGCATGGGGCAGGTCCCAGGGTGGACCTGGGGCGCCACAGCCACACTGGCCCAGAGTGGGGGGCACACGGGGGATTGATGAGATCAATGAATTGGGGGTGGAACCAGCTCCCCACTGCTGGAGAAGGCAGACCGATGGGAGGGGGAAACGCAGAGTAAGCCCTGTGGGGTGGAACCACAGCTGAGGCACTGTGAGAGCTCATGGTTTTCATTATAGATATGGCCGTGTAGATGTGCACGTGGGAGTGTGTGTGTGTCAGTGTGTGAGTGTGCATGTGTGAGTGTGCATATGTGTGTGTGTGCATGTGTGAGTGTGAATGTGTGTGCATGTGTGTTCGTGTGTGCATGTGAACATTGGTGTGTGTGCATAGGTGCATGTGAGTGTACACACATGTGCGTGCATGTGAGTGCATTGTGAGTGTGCATGGATCAAGTGTGTGCATGTGTGAGTGTGCATGTGTGCATGTGTGAGGGTGCATCTGTGTGCACATGTGAGTGCGTGGATCAAGTGCGTGCGTGCATGTGCACGTGTGTGAATGCACGTGTGAGTGCATGGATCAAGTGTGTGCATACGTGTGCTCTGTCCCCTGAGAAGGGCTGTGAGCGGTAACAACCAAGAGCGATGGGCAACCCCTTCGCCTAGATCGTGGTCTCTAAAAACCGTTTGCCACCGACAGGAGCTGGGCTTCCTGGAGGAATGCCTGGCGCAGGAGGTGGATACCAGAGGAGCCCAGAAGAATCTTGTAGGAGGAAAAGTTCAGAGACGGAGACATGTCAGACGACACAGAAGCCAGCTCGCAGGAGCTCCCGGTGTCCGCATTAGGGCGAGTTTGCATATTATAAAAATGATTGGGAAAAAGAAAGAAATTAAAATAATTGAATAAAACAGGGGACCATGAGTCTGTACAGTTATAAATAAGCAAATGAATACATAGTCTGATGAGAACTTGGCTAGTTACAGGGTCTCAAGGAATCTCCCCACGAAACACGCAGTCATCACTAAGGGGAAGGAGCAGCTTCCTGGGGAGAAGCCGGGCAGACGCCCTTGCTGAAGAGATGAGAGTGGACATCCCAGCAACTGGAGAAGTCGGCCGTGTACGCCCTCGACAGGAGGCAGACCTCAGAGCCCGGCCTGTGATGCTCCTGCCAAACGGGTATCCCCTCAATCTAATCGTGAAAAAATATCAGCCTGGCTTGAGAAGCGCTCCACAAAATGATGGCCCGAAATCTTCAAGGGTCTTAGGGTCAGAGGAGCTGAGGAAAGACTGAGGACCCGTTCCAGAGCCCAGCGTGCCTCCTGATCCTAGGCAGGACACTTTCGATCCAAGGACATTGTTGGGAGAGTTGATGGACTTGGATTAGCGATTGAGAATTACATGTCAGTAGGATGCCACAGCTACTTCAGGGCTGGCTGGCTGTACAGCGGAGCTACGGGAAAATGCCCTTTCCTTCCTTCCTTCCTTTCTCTTTCTCTCCTTCCTTCTTTCCTTCCTTTCTCTTTCTCTCCTTCCTTCTTTCCTTCCTTTCTCTTTCTCTCCTTCCTTCTTTCCTTCCTTTCTCTTTCTCTCCTTCCTTCTTTCCTTCTTTCTTTCCCTCCCTCCCTCCTTCCTTCCTTCCTTTCTCTTTCTCTCCTTCCTTTTTTCCTTCCTTTTGCTTTCTCTCCTTCCTTCTTTCCTTCTTTCTTTCCCTCCCTCCTTCCTTCCTTCCTTCCTTTCTTTCTCTCCTTCCTTCTTTCCTTCCTTTCTCTTTCTCTACTTCCTTCTTTCCTTCTTTGTTTTCCTCCTTCCCTCCTTCCTTCCTTCCTTTCTTTTTTTTTTTGACAGGGTCTTACTCACTGCAGCCTTGGCTGTGAGTCAAGGGCTCACTGTAGCCTTGGCCCCCAGGGCTCAAGCAATCCTCTCATCCAAGAGGTTGAAGCTGCAGTGAGCCGAGATTGCGCCACTGCACTCCAGCCTGGGCAACAGAGCAAGACCCTGTCTCTAAGAAAAATAAAAATAAAATATTACTGGATTATGGCTGGGCACAGTGGCCCATGCCTGTAATCTCAGCACTTTGTGAGGCTGAGGCGGGTGGGTCACCTGAGGTCAGGAGTTCAAGACCAGCCTGGCCAACGTGGTGAAACCGCATCTCTACAAAAAATACAAAATTAGCCGGGCATGTTGGCTCATGCCGCTACTCCCAGCTACTTGGGGGGCTGAGGCAGGGGGATCGCTTGAGCCCAGAAGGTGGAGGTTGCAGTGAGCCAAGATCGTGCCACTGCACTCTAGCCTGGTTGACAGAGTGAGACCCTGTCTCTAAATAAATAAATAAAATGTTACTGGATTATAACCAAAGTATAAGATAAATATCCATGAGCCGGCCGGTGTCACACCTGTAATCCCAGCACTTTGTAGGCTGAGGCAGGCGGATCATTTGAGGTCAGGAGTTCAAGAACAGCCTGGCCAACAAGGTGAAACCCTATCTCTACTAAAAATACAAAAATTAGCCGGGCATGATGGCAGGTGCCTGTAATCCCAGTTACTCAGGAGGCTGAGGCAGGAGAATCGCTTGAACCCGGGAGGCAGAGGTTGCAGTGAGCCAAGATGGTGCCACTGTACTCAAGCCTCAACAATGTGAGACTCTGTCTCAAAAAATAAATAAAATAAGATAGAGAAATAAAAAATATTCATGAGTCAATGCGGATATAAATAAATAGTTGAATAAGTAAATAAGTGGGGGGAAGAGACAAATCTCCACGCAGAATTCAAAATAATGTCACAGCCCTCCTCTCTCGTGGATGTGGAGCACAGTGGAACCCCAACCCCCACCTGGCTGTTTAGGAGACTTCCTTCCAAACACTGAAGCACTGAGGTCGGCAGGGAGGGCCTGCACGGTGAGGAACCAGCTATGCCTGAGCTGGGGGTAAATCAGGTTATGGCTGTCGACCCCACCACCACAGGCACTGCGGTACTGAGGTCGGCAGGGAAGGGCTGCACGGTGAGGAACCAGCTACGCCTGGGCCCCATGGTAAATCAGGTTGACAGCTCGCGACCCCATGCGACCCCACGCGACCCCACCACACGGGTGGGAAGGCACTTCACCTCTGTGCTCTTCCTCCCAAAACCCACGGCCTCAGGCTAAGCATGAGAACAACGTCAGACAAATCCCCATTGATTGGCACTCTACAAAATCGCTGACCAACCCTCCTCAACACCGTCAAGGTCATCAAAAGCAAGGGAAGCCAGAGAAACAGTCACAGCCAAGAGCAGCCGGAGGAGACAGGACGATCCGGGGTGAGGTCCTGGGACAGGAACGGGAGGTTACGGAGAGTAAGGAAATCCAAGTAAGCTCCGGGCTTTAGTTAATGTAACGAATCGTGCTGGTTCGTCCGTTATGGCCAATGAGCCTTTCCTGAGGAAGAATGAGAAGCGGGCCCGGGGCACCCAGGTGGCTCTGTTATACGATCTTCGAAACTTTTCCATAAATCTAAACCTGTCCTAAGATAATAAGTGTCTTTTAAACAAAGAAAAGACACAGAAATACTTCCAGGCCCAGCAGGCCTTTGGAGACAGCTCAGGCTCCCGTGACAGCCCACCCTTCGAGAAGTCGCTGTCCCCACATCCGGCAGCAGGTCCCGTGCTCGCGCGGCAGATCAGATGGGGACCGTCTCCCAAGGCCCAGCCTGGGTTGGCCCTTCCTAACCGTCCTGGCTGCCCCAGCCTGATGACCCAGCTGATTAGGGGCCTTGGGCAGTGCCCGGGACTTTCCTGCCCCCCTCCCCAGATCCAAATCACAGGCCAGGCTGGAGGGTCCAGCTGAGACCCTCTGGGTCAGGGATCCCCTCTTTGGTGTGGAGAAACTGAGGCATGGGGGGGGAGAGTTGTCTGACCACCCACCAGGAGAAGGCGACCAGAAACCTGTATGCACAGGACGTCCTGGAGGCCCACCCTCTGGTCCCACCTTTTGTTCAGGGCAGCGCACCCACCAGGGGCAGCCAGCCCCACTCTCCACCCGGTGCCCCACTGGTGGCTGGCTCTGCCTGGCAGCGGCTCTCTGGACATCACCAGGGCACCTCCGCTGGGCATCTCAGAGGTCCCTGATCCTTCTCATTTGGGTTCCTGCTCCAGGACAGTGACCTGCAGTGCCATGAAGAAGTGACCCCCATGCCTGGGCTCCGCCACAGCCAAGGCAGAACAGGACCCAGAACACAGCTCCCTGCCCCATGCCCACCCCCACCCCAGCCAGGGCAAAACAGGACCCAGAACACAGCTCCCTTCCCCCTGACCAGGGCTGGACAGCACGAGGGTCTCGGACAGGGTCCTTCCCGCTGGATCCCGGGGCCACAGCTAGAAACCTCCACAGGGGCCAGGAAACCACGCTGGCACTCACTGACTCTCTCACTCATCGCTCACTCATCACTCACTCACTCATCACTCACTCATCACTCACTCACTCATCACTCACTCACTCACTCACCACTCACTCATCACTCACTCACTCACTCATCACTCACTCACCCATCACTGACTCACTCATCACTCATCACTCACTCATCACTCACTCACTCATCACTCACTCACTCACTCACTCATCACTCACACACTCATCACTCACTCATCACTCACTCACTCATCACTCACTCACTCACCACTCACTCACTCACCACTCACTCATCACTCACTCACTCATCACTCACTCACTCATCACTCACTCACTCATCACTCACTCACTCATCACTCACTCACTCACTCACTCATCACTCACACACTCATCACTCACTCATCACTCACTCACTCATCACTCACTCACTCACTCATCACTCACTCATCACTCACTCACTCATCACTCACTCACCCATCACTCACTCACTCATCACTCACTCACTCACTCATCACTCACTCACTCACTCATCACTCACTCACTCACTCACTCATCACTCACACACTCATCACTCACTCATCACTCACTCACTCATCACTCACTCACTCATCACTCACTCACTCACCACTCACTCACTCATCACTCACTCACTCATCACTCACTCACTCACTCATCACGCACTCACCACTCACTCATCACTCACTCACTCATCACTCATTCACTCACCACTCACTCACTCACCACTCACTCATCACTCACTCACTCATCACTCACTCATCACTCACTCACTCATCACTCACTCACTCACTCATCACTCACTCACTCACTCATCACTCACTCACTTACCACTCACTCATCACTCACTCACTCACTCGTCACTCACTCACTCACTCAATCACTCACTCACTCATCACTCACTCATCACTCACTCACTTACCACTCACTCGTCACTCACTCACTCACTCATCACTCACTCACTCATCACTCACTCATCACTCACTCACTCACTCATCACTCACTCACTCACTCATCACTCACTCCTTCACTCACTCACTCATCACTCACTCACCACTCACTCACTCACTCATCACTGACTCACTCATCACTCATCACTCACTCACTCACTCATTCACTCACTCACTCACTCATCACTCACTCACTCATCACTCACTCACCACTCACTCACTCACTCATCACTCACTCACTCATCACTCACTCATTCACTCACTCACTCACTCATCACTCACTCATCACTCACTCATCACTCACTCACTCATCACTCATCACTCATCACTCACTCACTCATCACTCACTCATCACTCACTCACTCACTCATCTCTCATCACTCATCACTCACTCATTCACTCACTCACTCATCACTCATCACGGGGGCAGGTGGAGGCCTCTGGGGAGTTTGTCCAGAGAATAGAAGAGAAGCAGGGTCATGAGCAGGAGCGGTCTGGGCCACCCCTGCCTGTCCCCCGGGGGGATGCAGCCTGGAAAGAGTCCAGATGGATATGGCCCCGCTGTGCAGAGTCAGCCCCAAACCAAGCTGGTCCCAGGGAGGGTGGGGGCAGGAGGAGCCCCGGAGTGGCCCTGTGTTGGGGGTTGGGGGGTAGGCAGGGGGTCCTGGGGCTCAGAAGGGGAGGAGGTGGGCTGGAGGCCCCAGTGACCAGCAGGCCCAGGGGACTCGGGAGGTGGGGTGGATGGACCTGCGGGGACAGTGTCAGCACTGGATGGGACGGAGAGCACAGGGAGCTGGGGCCGAGGGCAAGTCCACAGGGAGTTGAGGCCGGGGCTAGGACTAGTCCATGGGGAGCTGGGGCTGGGACTATTCCATGGGGAGCTGGGCTGGGGCTGGGGGTGAGTCCATGGGGAGCTGGGGCTGGGGGTGAGTCCATGGGGAGCTGGGCTGGGGCTGGGAATAGTCCATGGGAAGCTGGGCTGGGGCTGGGGGTGAGTCCATGGGGAGCTGGGCTGGGGCTGGGAATAGTCCATGGGGAGCTGGGGCTGAAGTTGGGGGTGAGTCCATGGGGAGCTGGGCTTGGTCTCCTGAGGTCGCACCCGCACTCCCGTCTGTTCCTCCCTCTGTAGATGAAACAGATTCCACCATAACGAGGCACCCGCAGACCAGGGGACCTGCACAGACAGCTCCTGAGGTGGACATTGAGGACTTGGAGGAGGACTTGGAGGAGGACTGGGGTCTCATACGGGGGTTGGGAGTGACAGAGCAGGAGCACCCTCATCTCGGACAAACACCGCCACTTTCAGTTCCAGCTCCCTTTCCAGCCTCCTGCATTTCAAAGAAATCACTTCTCTTCTAACTGCAAGCAGCCAAAAAGAGCAGATAAGGCAGGCTGAGCACAGAGGGAGGTGGAGGGAAAGTCTCTTGGCTAACTGCCAAACTTCACCCTCATACAATGGGCCCCAGTAAAACAGTGGGCCTTAATAACCACCTTCCTTTCCCTTCAAGTGCACTAAGACGGGGAAGATAAAAGCAGACTCGGGCGTACGCCGTATGCCTGCAGCTGCAGGAAGATGTATGGGAACAGACACACAATCTCCCTCCCAGATTAACACAACAAAGAGACACAGAAGCAGTCCAAGCCTGTGATACGCTCTCCTGCTCTCAATCCTTAAAAACTCTTCGTCTGTAAGAGAGTGTGACTCTGACCGAACTCAGCCAGACGCCCCTCTCAGATTTACTTAAAATAAACCTGTCCCTGTTGACTGTGAGGCCACCATTCGTGTTTCTCTCCTCTTTCTTTAATTCTTACAGGGAGCAGGGCCCCTTCCTGGCCGAGGACACTTGGTGCTGTCCCCTCTCAAGGCTGTTTCCCCATCTGACAAGGGGGTCTCATGTGAGCCCCCACCAAGTGAGTCGAGGAGGGCTGGCCCCACCCCCGTGGATTCGGAGTCCGTAGGAGGGGTGACACCCGTCATGTACCCACCCCGTGGGCACCTTCCCGTCTCTTGGAATGTGGCCCATGGACATGAGTTCCTTGCCCCGTCTCCCTCTTGGGGAAACAGGTTTCAGGGGTGATGGGTCTTGTAGCATGGGCAGCCAGGCCACCTGGGTGCAGCTATGCCTGAAGGCCTCCTGGCACCGAGACAGGGGCAGGAGCAGATCCCACCAGCGGGAAGGTGGTGCGTTCCGGTGCCGGGATCGACCAGCTGACAGGTGGAGCTGCGAGCCTCCAGTGCTCAGCCCTCGGCGGGGCCTGCCTGGCAGCCCCACACACAGAGGGCATCGGGGTGGCGCGGGCATGTGTTACATGGGGGCCCTGGGTCTGAGTCATCCACTTCCTCCGCGTCTGGATGGGAGGGCCCAGCACCCCTCCTCTGCCCCGTCCTGATCTGGAAGGATAAATGGGGAGGAAACAGCCCACTGGGTAGAAAGAACAGAGAGCGGCCAGGGTAAGTCCCCACTCTCAGAGACCCTGACATCAGCGTCACCTGGAGCAGAGTGGCCCAGCCTCAGACTCAGAATACCAAGACCCAGGCCCGCAGGCCTGGACCCACCCCGGTCCCCCTGTCCCAGCTCCATTCTTCACCCCACAATCTGTAGCCCCCAGCCCTGCCCTGTGAGGCCCGGCCAGGCCTACGATGCTCCTCCTTGCTCCCCAGATGCTGAGCCTGCTGCTGCTGGCGCTGCCCGTCCTGGTGAGCCCGGCCTACGCGGCCCCTGGTGAGTCCCAGCCGGGGTCCACTCTGCCCCTCACCACATTCCACAGGTCAGGGCCTGGGTGGGTTCTGGGGAGGCCGGGCTGGCCCCCACACAGGGAAGGGCTGGGCCCAGGCGTGGGGCTGCTTCCTGGTCCTGACCTGGTTCCTGCCCCAGCCCCAGGCCAGGCCCTGCAGCGAGTGGGCATCGTCGGGGGGCAGGAGGCCCCCAGGAGCAAGTGGCCCTGGCAGGTGAGCCTGAGAGTCCACGGCCAATACTGGATGCACTTCTGTGGCGGCTCCCTCATCCACCCCCAGTGGGTGCTGACCGCGGCGCACTGCGTGGGACCGTGAGTCTCCTGGGGCCTGGAGGGGTGGGCAAAGGCTGGATATGTGCCCTGGCTTCCGGGTGCTCCTGGGGCCTGCCCAGGGCCCTGAGTGGGAGCCTCTGCTGCCTAGGGACGTCAAGGATCTGGCCGCCCTCAGGGTGCAACTGCGGGAGCAGCACCTCTACTACCAGGACCAGCTGCTGCCGGTCAGCAGGATCGTCATGCACCCACAATTCTACATCATCCAGACCGGGGCGGACATTGCCCTGCTGGAGCTGGAGGAGCCTGTGAACATCTCCAGCAACGTCCACACAGTCACCCTGCCCCTTGCCTCGGAGACCTTCCCCGCAGGGACGCCGTGCTGGGTCACCGGCTGGGGTGATGTAGACAATAATGGTGGGTGTTGGGGACAGCGGGAGGTCGGGCCAGGTGGGCACCAGGTCACAGCCACAGGCCAGCCCCTGGGGTGACAGGTCCCTCGGGGTGGCTCAGGGAGGGGGACTCTGGAGGCCAGGATGGATGGAGCAGGTGGTGGCGAGAGGCAGCAGGTGCCCTGAGCAGACACGGTGAATCCAAAGGGCCTGGGCGTCCCCCACCCCGGGGATTGGGCAAGTCCCTTAGCACCTCTGTGCCTCGGTTTCCCCTTGCCTGAAAGGGTGCATCAAAAGTTTGTACGTCACGGACTTGCTACGTGGAGAGAGAAATCACACAGGGGTCTTGCTGGAAGGAGAGAGACCGGTGCTGGGATGAGACCCGCCTGCCCTCCATCCCTTTGCCACAGACAACGCAGGGGCCTGGGAATCGGGGTCGTGGCAGTGCTGTGGGGGGCTGGACGAAGCTCACTGTGACCCTCCACGAGGCACATTTTCACTTCTAGAAGGTCTTGTCTGCATTTTATCCACAATTCAGAGCAAAGCTTTGGGGTACAGCCTGAGCGGCAGCCCTGGGCTGTGACCTCTGGGTCACTCAGAAGGGGCCTGAGCCACAGTCCTGCTATTCCGCCCCACGCAGAGGGGAAGCTGAGCCCAGCGCCCTGTGTTCCCCTCAGCTGGGGCCAACCGTGGACCATGGGCCCAGCCCAGACCAAAGTCAGCTGAGCACAGGGGGAGACACGGGCCCGGGCTCTGCACCCCCGTGCCATGGAGCCCAGCTTGGCAACTTCCAGGGCCCTCCCCTCCCTTCCCCAGATGGGGCTTAAATGAGGCCAGGGACCCAGGACCAGCCTCAGCGGAGGGGCCTGGCCTGCATTCACCGCCCCTTCCCCGGGGCTGCAGGCACAGAACAGTGCTGGGCCCGTGGTGCCATCTCCCCTGCCCATGACACGGCCGCCAAGTCCACGAAGCAGCACCCAGCCGGCCCCAGCCCCAGCTCCACGCCCCCCTCCACCCACAGTGCGCCTGCCGCCGCCGTACCCGCTGAAGGAGGTGGAAGTCCCCATAGTGGAAAACCACATTTGCGACGCAGAATATCACACTGGCCTCCACACGGGTGACAGCTTTCAAATAGTCCGCGATGACATGCTGTGTGCGGGGAGCGAAAAGCACGACTCCTGCCAGGTGGGCCCTTGAGTCCCCCACCCTGACTCCTGGAGCCTGGCCGGCGAGCGCTGACCTCTGACCTTCCCAGGGCGACTCCGGAGGGCCCCTGGTGTGCAAGGTGAATGGCACCTGGCTGCAGGCAGGCGTGGTCAGCTGGGACGAGAGCTGTGCCCAGCCCAACCGGCCTGGCATCTACACCCGGGTCACCTACTACTTGGACTGGATCCACCGCTACGTCCCCAAGAAGCCCTGAGCCATGCCTGGGGTGGCCACCTGGGTCATTGGAGGGCCAGCCCCTCCCGTCCAAAACACCACTGCTTTCTACCCAGGCGGCAACTGCCCCCGACACCTTCCCCCATCCTGAGCCCCCTCCCCTTTCTCCAGCCCCCTCCCCCATCCTGAGTCTCCTCCCCCATCCTGAGCCCCGTCTCCTGTCCTGAGCCCCATCCCCTTTCTTGAGCCCCCTCCCCCATCCTGAGTCCCTTCCCCTATCCTGAGCCCCCTTCTCGATCCCCTCCCCCACCCTGAGCCCCCTCCCCTTTCTTGAGCCCCCTCCCCCACCCTGAGCCCCCTCCCCTTTCTTGAGCCCCTCCTCCATCCTGAGCCCCCTCCTCCATCCTGAGCCTCCTCCCGCATCCTGAGCCCGCCCCTCCTGGCCCCTCCGGCCCTCCCCTGCCCAGGCAGCTGGTGGTGGACGCCCATCCTCCCTAGTGCTGCTCTCATTAAAGTGCATGATGGAAAGCAGGTGTGGCCGTCACTGTGTTTCTGGCTGTAGGTGTCACGGGGAAGGAAGGGTCTAGGCATGGCCTGGGGCAGCTGTGGGAGCTGCAGGGTCCTGGCCCCCGAGGCACAACTAGTCACTGTGGGGCGGGGCCTCCTCAGCAGCCCTGGTTGGCGAGTGGGGGCACAGGTGGCTCCCAGTTTGGAGGAGGAGCAATTAATTTCGGTCTCCTCCCGGCAGACGGAGGCGATTTCTCTGTCAAACACGGAAGCCTGCCGCAGCCGCGCTGAGGGTTTGAGTCCTCAGCTTCCCATCTGGGTCTTGGGGTCCTGTGAGTCGCACACATCAGGAGCTGCAAGGGAGGAACTCTGAACACTGCGAGGGCAGAGCAGGGTCCAGCGGGGTCCGGCTGGGCAGGGACGTGGCTCAGAGGACTTGGGAATGGCACTGATCACTGCCCCCCACCTGTCTTAGAAAGCCCAGGGAGCCAGGGCAGTGTGGGAGGCCCAGGAGCCCCCTGGGAGGTGGCGGGGTACAGCTGGACCCTGGACCCCCGCCGAGAGCGCCCTGGGACACGGGCTGTGGTCACGTCCCCTGAGGCTCTGGGCTGTGTCCAGCAGGTCTCACCTGGGTTTAGAGCAGCCGGCAACCTGGCCTGGGGCTCCCCGCTTTCTCCCAGGAAGGGAAGCGTGAGGAGTGTCAGAGGGAGCCAGCTCCCCGGGAAAGAAAGGGCAGTGCCCTCCCCATCCACACCCCGGGAGTCTTTCCCCCACTGCCTTGAAGTGCGGTGACTCCCCCGACCAGAGCGCCCCTACCTGCTCTGCTCTGCCCCACTCTGGAAAGACCAGGGACGTGGGAGAAATTATAAACCCAGATGTGGTTTCTGCGCGGAGGCTCAGAGCCTGGGTTTGCCCTGAAGCCCTTGCCCTGGGGGGTTCCCCCCACCCTCACCCCCGGGAGTGACAGGCAGGGCGGGCGAGGGCGGGTGGGAGGGTGAAGGCCAGTCCCCCAGCCGCTCACCTGCGGAAACTTCTGCGGAGGAGCCAGGAGCCTCCCCAGACCCTCCCTTTTGACCTTCCACCTCTTCTCTGCCCTGCAGAGGTCCCGGAAGCACAGGGGCAGAGGAGGAAGCCCCTGGTTTTGGGGGCCCGGGGGAGCGGACGCCGGAACCACACATTGACCTGCAGCCTGGGGTCTGGGCTCTGAGTTTGCCCAGTCCAGGTGCAGAATGAACACTGTGGGGAGGAGGGACCGGGCTGTTCTGGGCGTCGCCTGCCCCTCAGAGCAATGCTCTCCCTGCCCACACTGGCGTGGCCCTTAGAGGAAGCGCCCCAGGAAGGCACCCCATGCAGAGGCTGGGCCTCTCGCCGCCGTCCACTCCAGTCTCGCCCTGCGTGGCGGTGTCTGAGCTCTGGGACCCGGGGGCTCGGCCTCTCGCGGCCATCCACTCCCGTCTCGCCCCGCGTGGCGGTGTCTGAGCTCTGGGACCCGGGGGCTCGGCCTCTCGCGGCCATCCACTCCCGTCTCGCCCCGCGTGGCGGTGTCTGAGCTCTGGGACCCGGGGGCTCGGCCTCTCGCGGCCATCCACTCCCGTCTCGCCCCGCGTGGCGGTGTCTGAGCTCTGGGACCCGGGGGCTCGGCCTCTCGCGGCCATCCACTCCTGTCTCACCCCGCGTGGCGGTGTCTGAGCTCTGGGACCCGGGGGCTCGGCCTCTCGTGGCCATCCACTCCCGTTTCGCCCTGCGTGGCGGTGTCTGAGCTCTGGGACCCATGCCGACGCCCTGAACAGGAGGGAGTCAGGGCAGGAGCCTAAACCTAACCACTGCCCTGGGAGGCCAGGGCCAGGGGACACGGAGGCCCCAGCACAGGAGAAGCGTGCAGCGCGCCGGCCTGGGTCCCCCGAGCCCCCACCCACCGCGCCTCCACGTCCGGTGAGTTTCCTGCCTCAGTTTCCTCATCTGGAAGCTGGCATTGAAGCAGCACCTGTGAGTATCTCCCCCAGAGGATGGGAAACGCACATCTACACAGAGCCCGGAGACGCACGTCCACACAGAGCCCGGAGACCCACGTCCACTCACAGCCCGGAGACCCACGTCCACACACAGCCAGGAGACCCACATCCACACACAGCCCGGAGCATGAATGTTCTCAGCATCTTTATTACCATAGCCAAAATGTGGAGATGGCTGAGCAAACCGCGCCCGGCTGCAGCTCGGAATGCAAATCCATCCCACAGAGACGCCACACACTCTGCTCTTTCTTAGCTCTTTAATCAGACAGAGACGCAGCGAGGCCACCATCCTCCCTTCCCCGGCACCTTCCCCACCCCGGCATCAGGGAGGTCCTGGGCGCTGAGGAGCCAGAGAAGCCGGGCTCAAGCCGGTGGCCTGCAGCGGAGGCCAAAGCGGAGATCGCTGGGAGGAAGGTCCTGGTCCCTCCTCAGCCGACCCAGGTGGGAGCCCAGCCCGGCCTGCTCAGGGCAACTCCCCGACTTGCTGCAGGATCCAGGGCACGTAGGTCTGGACGCGGGCGTAAATGCCGGGAAAGTCCCGCAGGGCACAGCCGTAGCCCCAGCTGACCACCCCCACCAGGCGCCAGGACCCCCGCAGCCTGCAGACCAGAGGGCCGCCAGAGTCACCCTGAGGAAGGGAAGGAAAAGGGGTCACCGCTGAGTTCTGCGGTGGGAGCAGGGCGGGCAGGCAGGGCGGGCAGGCAGGAGTCCCGGCCCTCGCTGCCGGCACACAGCATGTCATCCAGGATGAGCTGCCGGTCGCCAGTGTGCCCTGAGGCATTGCGGTACCGCTGCTCACAGATGGCGTTCTCCAGCACCTGCACACTCACCTGCTGCAGGCGGTAGGGCGGCGGCAGCGACTCTAGGGAGAGAGGGGACCCGGGCTGGCGCAGCAGAGACTCCCCTGCCGTCGACCCAGCAGCCCCAGCACCTCCTCCAGGTGGGAGGGAAGGTGGCTCCCCTGTGGCCAAGGGCCCCTAGTCCAGCCTGAGCCTCCCGGCCTGAGCACAGTATGTGGAACCCCAGGAGGTGGGAGGGCTCGTGTCTCCCTCTAAACTCTCAGGGCTCACAGTCGGACGGACCAGAGAAAAGTGGAGGGATGAGTTATTCTGTTTTTTTTTTTTTTCCTCCAAAAAAATGCCTTTTGGTTTTGAGGTGTTTTCGTTTGCAGTGTTTTTTTTTTCTTTTTTAGGGATGGGGTCTTGCTATGTTGCCCAGGCTGGCCTCAAACTCCCGGGCTCAAGCCATCCTCCTGCCTCTGCCTCCCAAAGTGCTGGGATCACAGGTGTGAGCCACCGCACCCAGCAAAAAAAATTTAAAAACCTTTCTTAAGTAGAAAAAAATGAGAAGTATTTTCCCCTCTGGAGCTTGGTCTGGCCATTGGCAGTTGCAGGACCCCCGAGTCTCTGGGCCCGGGCAGCACAGAGCTGTTGGGAAAAGCAGCTGGAGGTGCTGCATGGCAGGGAGCAGCTCCGTCTCTTCCCTTTCTGGAGCTCACCCACCCCGCCACCACCCCCGGAGCCCTGGAATGAGGCGTTTTGGGCCCACAGCCCAAGTCCTTCCCCAGCCTCCACCCAACACGCACCGAACATCCTGATCGCTCCCCAGCCAGTCACCCAGCACCGGTCTTTCGGGGTGAGCTCCAGCGAGACTGGGGAGAGCTTGACCGTCCTGACATTAGCGGCACAGATCACGGGGCTCGCCAGCTGGAGCAGGGCCACATCTGCACCCAGCCCCGCAGTGACGTAGTTGGGGTGGACGATGATCCGGCTGACGTTCAGCTGCCCCCGGCCCCCGTAGAGATATACATCCCCAGCGTGGATCCGGTAGGTGGACGGGTCAGTGTCTTTCCTGGGGGAGGATGGACCCAGGTTACTCAAGGGGCCTGGTCTGGGGCAGCCCCACTCCCGCCTCCCCTCGGTGGGGTCCCCGGCCTGGGACTCACTGGAAAATGCAGTGGGCGGCGGTCAACACCCACTGGGGGTGGATGAGGGAGCCCCCGCAGATGTGCACCCAGGAGGCCCAGTGGTAGTTGTAGATCCTCAGGCTGACCTGCCATGGCCACTTCCCCTGGGGGGCGTTGTGGCCCCCCACGATGCCCACCAGGTCATTCTCAGGGACGGGCACTGGGAACAACCGAAGGAGGTCAGGGAATCCGGCCTCTGCCACCCGAGCCTCACCCCGCGCCTGCCCTCGGGCAGGAGCCGGGCCGTGCACGTGTCCCCTGGATCCCGGGGACGGGGCTGGAAGAGCCCCTGAGAAGGGAGGGCTGTGTGGGGTCGGGACTCACCTGGGCTCCCCGAGCTGTAGCTCCCCAGGGAGGAGACGGCCAGGAACAGCAGCAGCAGCAGCATCTGCGGGGAGAGGGTGTGGAGTGCGGGCTGGGGGCTCAGACCCGGGGTCAGGGGTGGAGGGCGTGGGGTGCGGTCTGGGGGCTCAGACCCAGGGTCAGGGGTGGAGGGCGTGGGGTGTGGGCTGGGGGCTCAGACCCGGGGTCAGGGTTGGGGGCCGAGGAGCCGCCCGCAGGCATCAGGGAGGGGACGGCGCCCTTACCGTGCCGGGACTCAGCAGCTCTCTCCCCCAGCCCCTTGGAGCCCCTTTATCCGCAGCCACAGGAAGTGGGCAGCTGCCTGGTCAGTCCCCAGCCTCTCGGAGCCCCTTTATCCGCAGCCACAGGAATTGGGCAGCTGCCTGGTCAGTCCCCAGCCTCTCGGAGCCCCTTTATCCTCAGACACAGGAAGCGGCAAGTGCCTGGTCAGTCCTCTCCTCAGAGGAGGGGTGGGGGGAGGTGGCCTCTCGTTCAGCCCCCGAGTCACTGTCCCCACTGGCATCGCCAGCCAGAGTAGCGCCACCAGGGTTAGAGGAGAGAAGGGTTAGAGGAGAGAAGGGTTAGGAGAGAGAAGGGGGTCTCGGCTGCGACTGCAGAAGCACCAGCATGTTCCCACACTGCGGGTGAGGCAGGTCGGAGGGCATCCCCACCTTGAGCCGCCCCCGGTGATGCTCAGAGCCAAGCGGCCAAGATTCCTCGATGCCCAGGGCAGGTGGTGACAATGTTGCCAACGTGGGCAGAGCCCCTGTCCCGGGGCTGCACAGTGGGCTCCCAGCTTCCAGAACCACCCCCAACACTCAGATCAGTGCACAGCGGCCCGTGCCGTCCCTGGGGAGAGGTCCTCACGTCCTCACCGAAAGCAGTGGGGCTTCACCAAGGCCTGGGTCCATGACCTGAGGCCGAATCCTCACTGCACGGGTGAAGACAGGGCCCAGGGGAGCCAAGTGCTGGCCACGGAACCCAGCACCCAGGGCCTGAGGCCCCATGGCCAACCCCAGCCTCTCTCATCCCAGGTCCACGCAGCGGCCCAACCCTGGGCTCAGCTCTCCTCCGCTGGTGGCTAGGGCAGACGGTTCTCTTCCTCACAGAGATACCTGTGACCCTGACGCATCGGGACATCCTGGCAGGTGCAGTGTGGACATCACTGCAGGGGGCTGGAGGAGCCCCTCTCTAGATTCCACCCAGGGCTCCATAAAGGAATCCGCCCCAACTCTGGGTAGGCCGAGCAGCTCATTGAGAGGTAGCAGAGCCTCCTCCACCTGGCTGGAGCCCCCAGGTCGTCACCAGCCCCACCCTCAGTCCCCTTCCTCATCCACCAGGAACAAGCCTCTCCTTGGTGACTCCGGAAAGCACCTCCAACCCCAGCTCAGGCCCCTGCCCGCTGAGGTCCCAGCTCTGAGTGGCCTCTGGGTGGCTGGTGATGCCAGTGGTGACAGTGACTGAGTCCTCAGGGCTGGCTGTGCCTTGGGCACCACAAGGAAGGTGGCTGGGGAGACAGCACACCCAGGCCTGGAGCCACCTCCAGCCAGGGAGTGGGGGGCAGGCACTGAGCTCGGCTTCGGGGGCCCCAAGCCAGGCTGTCCTGTCTGTCCTCAGCCCTGCCTGTCCAGGAGGACTGGGCGGACGGCACTGGAGTGGACAGGGTGATCCAGAGGGTCTGGAGCAGGGCACACAGTAGCCCGGGTGCTTGGCTCTGGGGCAGCCCACGCTGGGCATGGCAGAGTGTGGGTGGGCGGAGTGGCCAGGAGCTGCTGGGATTTAGGACTGGGAGTCTGAGCCCGGGAGGTTTGGGGACACCCCAGGCAGGGCCGAGCCCCACGGCCAGTCAGAGAATGCTTTGCTTCCCAGGACTGGGAAGACCCAGGGGGCACTGGAGAAACAGCCCAGGAGAGGCCTGGAGGGAGAGCAAGACGCCCCCACCTCGGCCTGGGGTTCTCTCCTGGGACGGACACCACGGCACAGCGAGGGACACAGGCGGGACGAGGGCCAGCTCTTGAAACACCCTGCATCCTGCTTTCTGTGCTGACCACGGAGGTGAGGGTTCCTTATCTAGGAGGGATCAACCTGAGACCATCCCTCACAGATGGTCCTGGCTGCAGCTGTTGGGCAACGGCACCTGGGAACAGGATACCTGTTTGTCCTGATACGGTCAGGACCAGATCACCATGAGAGTGTTTGGTGATAGGATCAGAGGAAGGACTGGGGGCTGTGCAACCGTTAAGACTGGGGTCAGAGGCCCCGGCCAATGATAGGATCAAGTCCAGGCCTGCGGCCAGGGCGCCCGAGCCCAGGGTCACCATTAGGCGAAGGATGTGGCTGCTTTGAGCCCGTGTTGCAAAAGAGTTGAGCTGGAGAAAAGACCAGGCAGAGGGTCCCAGCTCAATGGCACGGGGGCCTCAGAACAGAGTGTGCAGAGCCCAAGGTCACTGGGACCTGGGAGATGAAGGGCTCGTGACCACGATTCTTCCATGTCCCAAGGTCACCCAGCATTTGTGTACAAATGGAACCCTGTTATCCATCAGTACCGGCTTCCCTGGTGTGGACTCAGCTCTCACGGACCTGCGACGTCCTATCCGCCTGCTTCCGGGGGTCCTGGGAAGACCGTCTCCGTGCACAGGTTTGAGTCCGCTCCTCATCCCGGGCGTCTGCTGGTCTTCCCTTGGCACCCTGCACGCCAGGTGCCTGCTGCTCACACTGGGCCCCACTTTGTGACGAGGCCACTGAGCTGCACTTCCTGGATTGGGAGACCATTTCCCGAGGGCGTTTTAATGGAGACATTGAGTTTGTGATGAGCTTAAAACCTGCCTTGACATGACTTGAAAAACCGGAAAACATTATCTTCTTCCAAGGTGAGATAGTTTTTAATGTAAAAGACCTAGGCCAAAATAAATTTTTGAAGTAGAAATGCTGCATAATTCTATATCCTGCAGTCACCACTCTCACCACCCACCATCATTTCCCCTGCGTACACACGTGTGTTCATGAGAGGGAGCTGTGCAGTGATGGTGCGGTGAACGCTTTCGTCCCTGACGTCCTGCTTAATGGCGCGCTGTACCCAGCTGTATGGATTTAGGGAAACTTATTTCACCAGTTCTCCATGGACATTTAGGCAGTTTCCAATAATTTGCTGTTATAAATAATAATGGGGGGCCGGGTGTGGTGGCTCATGCCTGTAATCCCAGCACTTTGGGAGGTCAAGGTAGGCGGATCATGAGGCCAGGAATTCAAGACCAGCCTGGCCAACATAGCAAAACCCCGTCTCTACCAAAAGTATATTTAAAAAAATTAGCCGGGTGTGGTGGCACACACCTGTAATCCCAGCTATTTGGGAGACAGAGGCAGAAGAATTGCTTGAACCCAGGAGACAGAGGTTTCAGTAAGCCCAGATTGCACCACTATACTCCAGCCTGGACAACAGAGCGAGACTCTGTCTCAAAAAAATAATAAAAGAAATAAAATAATAATAACAATAATGGGATGAATGTTCTTGCATATGCAGAAGATGTATGCTTGTCTCAGTTAATTATGCACAATGCATAATGCTCAGTCAGGTGTGTCTGAGTCCAAAATGATACCCAAGCTGAGACTACTGAGCCACTGGGATCCTTCCACTCCACTCACCCATACACCCATCCATCCATCCACTCAACCATGCACCCATCCATCCACTCACCCATCCAGCCGTCCACTCATCCATCTATCCAACCCACCCGTCCTTTCAACCATCCTCCCATCCACTCATCCATCCAACCACCAACTTACCCATCCATTCACCCAACCTCTCAACCACACACCCACTCACCCATCCACCCATCTATCCATCCACCAACTCACCCATCTGTTCACTCATGCTCTCAACCACACACCCACTCACCCACCCACCCACCTACCCACCCATCAATCCACTCAGTCATCCACTCATCCATCCAACCACCAACTCGCCCATCCATTCACCCATCCTCTCAACCACACACCCACTCACCCATCCACCCATCTATCCATCCACTCAACCATGCACCCATCCATCCGCTCTCCCATCCACCCATCTATCCATCCACTCAACCATGCACCCATCCATCCGCTCACCCATCCAGCCATCCACTTATCCATCTATCCACCAACTCGCCCATCCATTCACCCAACCTCTCAACCACACACCCACTCACCCATCCACCCATCCATCCATCCACTCAACCATGCACCCATCCATCCACTCAGCCATCCAGCCATCCACTTATCCATCTATCCACCAACTCACCCATCCATTCACCCAACCTCTCAACCACACACCCACTCACCCATCCACCCATCCATCCATCCACTCAACCATGCACCCGTCCATCCACTCAGCCATCCACTCATCCATCCATCCACCAACTCACCTATCTGTTCACCCATGCTCTCAACCACACACCCACTCACCCACCCACCCATCTACCCACCCATCAATCCACTCACTCACCGATCCACCCACTCACTCATCCATTCACCCACCCACACATTCATTCACTCACCCACTCATCCATTCTTTTTTTTTTTTTTTTTTTGAGACAGTCTCGCTCTGTGGCTCAGGCTGGAGTGCAGTGGTGCGATCTCAGCTTACTGCAACCTTCGCCTCCTGGGTTCAAGCGATTTTCATCCCTTAGCCTCCCAAGTAGCTGGGACAACAGGTGTGTGCCACCAGCCCAGCTAATTTTTGTAATTTTACTAGAGTCGAGGTTTCACCATATTGACCAGGCTGGTCTCGAACTCCTGACCTCAAGTGATCTGCCCACCTTGGCCCCCAAAAGTGCTGGGATTCCAGGCACAAGCCACTGTGCCCGGCCTCCATCCATCTATTCTTCTATTCTTCCATCCACCCACGAACCCACCCATCCATCCATTCTCCCATCTTCTCATCCCTCCCTCTCTCCTCCAACCAGCCACTCATTATGACTTATCCATGTACTTTACCATCTATTCCAATTATCTGGACGAGACACACCACCCCAGCCCTTCCCAGCCGTGCTTCTCTTGGGGTGAGTTAAGGGGAGAGGTGTGGGTCTAGAGCTGGGGGAGGACTTCTCCAAGTGTGTGCAGGGCAGTCTTGTTCAGCCCCATCCTACCTAAATTCCCTGGGGACAGAGCTGGGGCCTGGTGATTTAGAAGGATTAACCCTGCCCAACAGCAGAGTCTAAAATCATTAACATTCTTTCCTCACAATGGAAATAGCTTTATTGTTCCCTTTATGTGCACAGGGAAAGTTTGCTCTCACTGCTGTAACGATGCAGTGAGATGCAAGGGTGTCTGGGCTTGTCCCGCAGGTGCAGGTGGTTCTTCCCACTGACACCACCCTCTGTCCAGCCTGCAGGCTCATCCTTGCAACGAAGCTACACCTGGCACCTCCGGGGACCACTGAGGCTTCCCTTCCCGGCTAAACCTCCCTGACACCCAGGGGAGCAGCTTCTTGTTCTTTTGAGGACTCTTCTATGACACGACCTCCCGCTGCATTTCAAATCCCCGTCACACACCCACCACCCTCCAGGCCCTGAGATCGGGATAGGACAGGTTTATTCCCCTACACCCCAGGACATGCCACCTCGTGACATCAGTAGAATGAATGAATAAATGAATGGCATGAATGAATGAGATCTTGAAAATGACTCTGAATTGTGTGTGAACCTGCCAACACCCTCGCCTGGTGGCGGGGTACACGGCACGTAAAAAGCAATAGGGGTGGGATGCGGTGGCCTGTAATCCTAGCACTTTGGGAGGCCAAGGTAGGTGAATCACCTGAGGTCAGGAGTTGGAGACCAGCCTGGCCAACATGGTGAAACCCCGTCTCTACTAAAAATACAAAAATCAGCTGGGTGTGGTATTGGGCGCCTGTAATCCCAGATACTCAGGAGGCACTGCACTCCAGAGCGAGACTCCGTAAAACAACAATGACAACAACAAAAAACCACAATAAGGAGTGATGGCCCTAAGGTTGGGGAAGAGTCTCTGAGCCTCTCACCCACCCAAACTCCACCTGCCCAAGCCAGGCCTGCCCCATTCCCCCAGCATTCAGGGATTCCAAACGGGAGAGCTGGGCCACCCACTCTGCAGCCAGCCACAAAGACCACTCGACCGCCAGCCTGTTGACTCAGACAGTTTAATGAGATGATCACAGCCGCACGGCACCCCAGCTCCATGGGGGCCTCCACCCTCCTCCCTCCTCTCGGGACTGGCAGCGAAGGAGAGGGGAGGAAGAGGGGGATGGGAGCGGGGCTGAAGCACGGGGAAGTGGGCGGCAGGTGTGGGTGGAGGGGATCAGAACGCTCCACCAGGGAAAGTCGGGACAAAGCTGCCGCCTCCTCCACTGATCCTCGTGCCCACCCGGGGCTCACCCACGCTTCCTGATTTCCCGGCAGATCCAGGCAACATGGCTCTGGACGCTTGTGAAGACGGCCGGCAGCTGGATCGTAGAGCAGCCGATCCCCCAGCTGACCACGTCCACCTGGACCCAGGAGCCTCCCTTCCTGCAGACCAGGGGCCCTCCAGAGTCCCCCTGCAGGGAGAGGGGACAGTCACACGTCTCGCCAGGGGCCTTGGTACAACGGGACTCCTTGTCCAGCCTCAAGAGGCCCAGGCCAGGAGGAGCCCCCTGGGGTAAGGCGGAGCCCGGACGTCTTACCATGCAGGGGCCCCGGCCCAGGCTGCCGGCACACAGCATGTCTTCCGGGATGGCCTTCCCGTTGGCGCTGGCGTGCAGGTACTCCTTGTAGCCCTTCTCACAGGCCTCGTGGTCTTGCAGTGGGATGTGCACCTGCTGCAGGCGGTACGGTGGGTGTAGTTGTGCTGGGGGTGGAGGAGGGGAGTTAGGAAGCAGCAGGGGGCTGTGTTCCCGACACAGTGGATTTGCTCACACCCGCCACGGCCAAGGCGGCCATGGGGAGGGGTCCCGAACCGCCTGTGACTCCCGGGCCTGGAGCTGTGGTCCTGCTCTCGCCACTCTGACCTGGAGCCAGCCTGAGCCTCAGTTTCCCCATCTGTCCTGGGTGGGAGTGTGACCTCAGCCCAAGCCATGATAGACGGGCTCAGATTCTGCAGACAGACCCAGGCTGGGTGGTGTCACTGGCATTCACGTCCCTCCAAAACTTCAGGATGGGATCTTATTTGGAAATAGATTCTTGGCAGATTGATTAAGGTGGGATGAGGCCATGCTGGGTTAGGAAGGGCCCTAATTCCAAGACAGGTGCCCTAATGAGAGGCGGAACAGGAGCAGCCCCAGGCCCAGGGGAGAAGGTGACGTGAAAACCCAGGCGGAGATGGGAGCCATGCAGCCATGAGCCCTGGGACACCACGGCCACCAGGGGCTGGGAGAGGCCCGCTGGGAGAAGCCAGGAGGGACCCTCCCCTACAGCCTGAGCGGGAGCAGGGCCCTGCCCACACCTGGACCTTGAGAGAACACATCTCCGTGATGTGAAGCCCCCAGGGTGTGGGTCTTGTCACAGCAGCCCCAGGACACAGACACGTGGGGCGCCTGGGGGCCTGCAGCCCAAAGGTCACCAGAACATATGAAGAAGTGTGACTTCCCCCATCAAAAAACTTAACCAGATTCTTCCTCCCACCCCCCCATACCCTAAAAACCCGCACAGAGCAGAGTGTGAGGGCAGCAGGCTGTGGACCCAGGGGACTTGGGCTGATTCCCCCCCTGTCGCTGGCAGACCGGCAGAGCTGTGAAATGCCCTTCACCATCTTTAATGCAAAACGAGTATCAGAGCATCAGGGCGGCCACGGGGGGCTAAGACGCCGAGCCTGGGGAACAGCTGGGACCTGTGGGGGGCTCCTTTCCTTCCCTGTCCCATTTATTTCCGAGCTTGTGAACCAGCACCTGAGGGACGTGTCCCCAGGAATGGGCATGGAGGGGAAAACTGGGGAGCTTCCCCACGCCTCTCCATGACCCTCGCCCCCTAGTCATTCTCACTGTAGTAGGACGTCCTGCCCCAGCCGGTCAGCCAGCACTCGTCCTCCAGGGTGAAGTTCAGGGCCTCGGGCGGCAGGGTGACCGGCTGAACATTGCTTGCTGCGCCCGCGCGGGTGGCCAGCCTCAGCAAGGCCAGGTCGAATCCGAGGCCGGCAGAGACATAGTTGGGGTGGACGATGATCCGGCTGACGTTCAGCAGCCCCCGGCCCCCGTAGAGATACACGTCCCCGGCGTGGATCCGGTAGGTGGATGGGTCGGTGTCTTTCCTGGGGGAGGGCGGACCCAGGCTACTCAAGGGGCCTGGTATGGGGCAGCCCCACTCCCGCCTCCCCTAGGTGGGGTCCCCTGCCCGGGACTCACCAGAAAATGCAGTGGGCGGCGGTCAGCACCCACTGGGGGTGGATGACGGAGCCCCCGCAGATGTGCACCCAGGAGGCCCAGTGGTAGTTATAGATCCTCAGGCTGACCTGCTATGGCCACTTCCCCTGGGGGGCGTTGTGGTCCCCCACGATGCCCACCAGGTCATTCTCGGGGACGGGCGCTGGGAACAACCGGAGGAGGTCAGGGAGCCGGGCCCCACCGTTCTGCAATGCCAGGAGCTTCCAGGCCCTGCTCGACGAGGGGGTCAGCTCTCCGTCCTAGCCCAGTCCCTGAGGGTCCAGTGTGGGATGGGGCCAGTAGTCACCTGGGGTCTTGGGCATGGAGCCCCCCAGGCAGGGGAGGGTCAGGAACAGCAGCCACAGCATCTGCGCAGGGAGGAGAGGGCTGGCTGGAAAAAACCGGGCGGGACATGGGTCTGGAGGCCACAGGTGGCTGCTGGTGGTCAGTGTCCTCACCGTGGTCTGTGGCCACAGGTGCCCTTCCGGACCCGCCCGGAGCTGCTTTATCTTCCTTGCAAAGGAAGTGGGTGGGGCTCAGTCAGACATTCCTTTCCCGGGGTGGGGGCAATAGCTCCTAGCCCAAGCGGTGACCAGGGTGACCATGAGGACAGGGGCCACCCCCAGCCCCTCGCATCCCCTCTGCTGGGCCAACAGAGGTCCGGTACCCGGGTTCCCTGTCTACACCAGCGGCTCCCACCGGTGACTATGTCCCCCAGGGGACATTTATGCTTGTCAGGGATATGGGGACACCACCCACATCTAGTGGGAAGAGGCTGGGGTTGGGGGGCTAAATGTCCACGGTGCGCAGGACGGCCCCACTGCAGAGGACCCCCGGCCCCAAATGCCCACAGTGCTCAGGTTGGCGCCATGCCGCCCATTCTCGTGGCCAGTGCCACAGAGGCCAAGGAAGCACCTGGTAACCAGCTCTCCTGCAGCCTCTCCTGCCACCCGGGACGGGACGGGCACTTGTACCCACCTCCGCGGGTGCAAAAGCATCAGCCAGAGGGCCCTTCAGAGGCACTTGGAGCCTGTGCCAGGGGACCCGCCTGCTCCATGGTGGCTGCCCCAGGCCCAGGCTCCAGCCCTTGGAGGAAGTTTGCAGACCCCAAACAGGCAGATCTTCTGGATGGGCTCCAGGAAACTATTTTAATCAGATACAAACCTCAGGTTGCAGGAGGGGCACACCCTGCTCTGGGAGAGGGGCGGTCACCTGCTGGGAGTCTCAGAGGGTTAGGAGCTGCATTCTCAGGCCAGGGCCCAGCCCCCCAGGCCCCAGCTGCCCACTGCTGTGCCTCAGGGCTCCGGCAGCAAATGCCTGTTTCAGCCCAGGTGGCAGACACGTTCTGGGGCTGACGGGGCGGCAGAGGCCAAGGCCCAACCCTACAGCCTGTCCTCCAGGAGTCTTGCTTTGCCATGAGATTGTAACCGGGGTGATTGTGGGGGTGTGGAAACACAAGGGAGCACTGTGAACGGGTGGGGGGATGCCTGTGTGCATGTGCACATGTGTGTGGGCATGGGATGTGCACATGCCTGTGTGTGCATGTATGTGTGTGCATGTGTATGAGTGTGTGCATGTGCGTAAGCATGTGAGTGTATGTGTGTACGTGTGTGTGCATGTGTGTGAGTGTGAGCATGTGTGTGCATGCATGTGTGTGGATGTATGTTTGTGTGCATGATGTGTGTGTGTGCCTGCATGTATGAGGGAGTGTGTGCATGCGTGTATGAGTGCGTGTGCATGTGTGTGAGTATGAGTGTGTGCATGAGTGTCTTACATGTGTGAGTATATGTGTGTGTGCATGTGTGTATGAGTGTGTGCATGCTGGTGTTTGTGCCTGCGTGTGCATTTGTGTGCGTGTCTGCATGTGTGTATGAGTGTGTGAGCATGTGTGTAAGTGTGGGTGCATGCATGAGTGTGTGCGTGTGAGTGTGTGCATATGAGTGGGTATGAGTGTGTGCATGTGTGGGTATGAGTGTGTGAGTGTGTGTGCATGCATGTACGTGTGTGCGTGTGTATGAGTGTATGTGTGTATGTGTGTGTGCATGTGAGTATGTGTGCATGTGTTTGTATGTGTGAATGTATGAGTGTGTATGTGCGTGTGTGAGTGGATGTGTGCGTGTGTGCATGTGTGTGTGCATGTATGTATGATGTGTGCATGTAAGCATGTGTGCATACGTATATGTGTGCATGTGTGTATGAGTGTGTGCATATGTGTGTATGTGCGTGCATGTATGAGTTTGTGTCTGCGTGTGTGTGCATGTGTGTATGAATGTGTGCATGTAAGCATGTGTGCATACGTGTATGTGTGCATGTGTGTGCGTGTATGACTGTGTGTGCATATGTATGTGCATGCGTGTATGAGTGTGTCTGCATGTGTGTGTGCATGCGTGTATGAATGTGTGCATATAAGCATGTGTGCATGTGTGTGCGTGTATGAGTGTGTGTGCCCGCATGTCCTCCAGCTGGAGCGAATCCTGCCCTCTCCATGTTACCAGCAGCTTCCTGGCGATGCCTCAGGATTCCCGGAGGCTGAGGGAGTGGGTCCCCGAGGCTGGGCCTGCAGCTGTGAAATCCTCTGCAGCCAGACTTCCACGTGCGTGCCCAGCCCTGGACCTCCCCGCATGGGGAGGAGAGAAGCCCCGGGCTGCCCGAGATGGACTCCCAGCTGCCCCGCCCCTCCCTCCTGGCCGCGTTCACCCATCATGGGCCAGGACCTCTGGCTCTGTGCCTTGGGAGCCGCCGCACCCCTCACTCCCAGAGGGCTTGGCCCATGCCCACTTCAAGCTGCTGCTCAGGCCCGTGGAGCCGGCAGCGCCGTCTGAAGATGCAAGAAGGAGACAGGAGAGCAGCTGGAGGACGGGAGGCCTGGGAGGCCGGCCAGGTGACGCCAGGAGAGGCTGATGGGAGGGAAGCTCGGGTCTGGATCACCTGGGTTCCTTGTTTAGAGCCAGAGGGCCGAGGAGAAGAGAGGACGGTTGCTTAGCCTGGGGGCTTTCTTGGTGATTCCTCTCCCTCCCAGGACACCAGGATAATGTGGCAGCTGCGTCACAGGTGCAGGACCCTCCTGGACCCCCACCCAGCTGCCAGGAGGCAGGGTCCAGGAGGCCCAGGTAAGTCGGGGACGGCACCAGCGTCGAACCAGCCAAGATCCACGAAGCACAGCCAGTCCGAGGGTCGCGGGGCGAGCGTGGCCAGGGCCTCCAGGGAGGCCTGGAGCCTACAGTCAGGGGTCCTGGGCTGCGGGGGGCCAGGGGGAGAGGCCGAGGAGCCCTCGGGCCCCAGCTGAGTCCAGGTTGGGTGAACCAAGCTTGCCCGGGAGAGGCCAAGGAGCCCTCCGGCCCCAGCCGAGTCCAGGTTGGGTGAGCCAAGCTCGCCCTGTGCAGAGGCAGGAACATCGGATTGTCACGTGGAGGATGCAGGTGACACTTTCCTTTTATCTTTTATTCGGTGCTTTATACTTGGAATCAGGTGTGAGGTCGACCAAAATTGGGCATTGTTGTGTGGAGAAGGTTCTAGAAGTTGCCCAGTGCTGTGTCTGCACAGCGAGGCTCCTACAGGACGTGCAGGTGAAGGAGGAAAATACCTCTGGGGTCAGGAGCCGGGTGCCATGGTGAGTTGAACTGCATTTGCCGAAAAGATACGTTCAAGCCTGAGCCTCAGGACCTGTGAACGTGACTTTATCGGGAAATGAGGCTTTTGCAGACATAATTAAGGATGTCAAGATGAGATCATCCTGGAATTAGAGTGGGCCCTAAATCGAATGACAGGCATCCTTATAAGAGAAAGGAGAGGGGGGTTGAGTCCTACAGTGGTGGAGGAAGGCGGGGGAAGACAGGCAGGGATGGGAGTGATGTGGCCGCAAGCCAAGGACAGCCAGCAACGCGGGACACGAGGAGACAGGCACGGAGCGGCCCCTCCCTCCAAGCCTCTGGAGCAAGCGGCCCTGCTGACACTCCAGGATTGAGAGAGAATAAAATTCTGCTCCTCAGTTTGCAGCACTTTGTGCAGCAGCCTCAGGACACTGATACAGGTGACAAGAGATGGGGCGAAGGCTGTGCACCGTGGCTCACGCCTGTCATCTCAACGCTTTGGGAGGCTGAGGCAGGCAGATAACTTGAGGTCAGGAGTTTGAGACCAGCCTGGCTAACATGGTGAAACCCCGTCTCTACTAAAAATACAAAAATTACCTGAGCATGGTGGTGCACGCCTGTTGTCCCAGCTACTTGGGAGGCTGAGGCAGGAGAATCACTTGAACGTGGGAGGTGGAGGTTGCAGTGAGCTGAAATCGTCCATTGCACTCCAGCCTGGGCAACAGAGCAAGACTCCATCTCAAAAAAAAAAAGGAAAAAAAAAAGAGACGGAGTGGAAAAACGTCAGTAACACTGTTGGGACCCGGGAGCAGTGGCTCACAACTGTAATCCCAGCACTTTGGGAGGCTGAGGCAGGAGGATTGCTTGAGCCCAGGAGTTCAAGACCAGCTTGGGCAACAAAGTGAGACTCCATCCCTACAAAAAATCAACAAAAATGGCCAGGTGTGGTGGCACGTGCCCGTAGTCCCAGCTACTGGGGAGGCTGTGGCAGGAGGATCACTTGACCCCAGGAGGTTGAGCAAGGAGCTATGATCACACCACTGCACTCCAGCCTGAGTGACAGAGCAAGACCCTGTCTCAAAAAAAAGTTAGGGGACCTGAATAAGGAACAAGATTCCATTTGCATCTCTCAGGCCACTCATGGGCTCAGGCATCCTCTTTTCCCTCTGGGAGCTGCCTATGCTGCAGCTGCGTGGAGCCAGGCTCACTGTTTAAGCAGAAGAGAATTTAAGAGAAGGAATTTGATATTTTTTTCTTTTGTTGTTGTTGTTGTTTTTGTTTTTTTGAGACGGAGTCTCACTCTGTCGCCCAGGCTGGAGTGCAATGGCGTGATCTTGGCTCACTGCAACCTCCGCCTCCCAGGTTCAAGTGATTCTGCTGCCTCAGCCTCCTGAGTATCTAAGATTACAGGTGCCCACCACCACGCCTGGCTGATTTTTTGCATTTTTAGTAGAGACGGGGTTTCACCGTGTTGGCCAGGCTGGTCTCAAATTCCTGACCTCAGGTATCTGCCTGCCTTGGCCTCCCAAATTGCTGGGATTACAGGCGTGAGCCACCGCCCTGGGCCTGGGATTTGATCTTTTTTTTTTTCCTTTTTCTTGCTTTTTTTTTTTTTTTTTTTTGAGATGGAGTCTCGCTCCTACACCCAGGTTGGAGTGCAGTGGCACGATCTACACTCACTGCAAGCTCCGCCTCCCGGGTTCTCCTGCCTCAGCCTCCCAAGTAGCTGGGACTACAGGCACCTGCCACCACGCCCGGCTAATTTTTCGTATTTTTAGAAGAGACGGGGTTTCACCACGTTAGCCAGGATGGTCTCGATCTCCTGACCTTGTGATCTGCCTGCCTCAGCCTCCCACAGTGCTGGGATTACAGGCGTGAGCCCACTGCACCTGGCTTTTTTTTTTTTTTTTTTTTTTTTGTATTTTTAGAAGAGACGGGGTTTCACCATGTTAACCAGGATGGTCTCGATCTCCTGACCTCGTGAACCGCCTGCCTCAGCCTCCCAAAGTGCTGGGATTACAGGCGTGAGCCACCGCACCTGGCATTGTTTTTTTTTGTTTTTTTTTTTTTTGTCTTTTTTGTATTTTTAGTAGAGACGCGGTTTCACCATGTTAGCCAGGATGGTGTCGATCCCCTGACCTCATGATCCGCCCACCTCGGCCTCCCAAAGTGCTGGGATTACAGGCGTGAGCCACTGCGCCCAGCCAGATATGATCTTTTAAACATCATTGGAGGCCAGGCCCAGTGGCTCACACCTATAATCCCAGCACTTTGGGAGGCCAAGGGCAGGCAGATCACCTGAGGTCAGGAATTTGAGACCAGCCTGGCCAACACGGTGAAACCCCATCTCTGCTAAAAATATAAAAAATAGCCGGGCGTGGTGGTGGGCGCCTGTAATCCCAGCTACTCAGGAGGCTGAGGCAGGAGAATCACTTGAACCCAGGAGGCGGAGGTTGCAGTGAGCCGAGATCGTGCCACTGCACTCCAGCCTGGGTGACAGAGTGAGACTCTGTCTCAAAATAATAATAATAATAATAAATAATAAACATCACTGGAAATTGGGATGGGCTGGAATCGAGTCTCCGGGAGCCACAGTGGAGCCCAGCGCGGAGCCGGCTCTGGGGTTGGGAGCAGGTGGAATGTGGGGACCAGCATGGGCGTGGTTTTCCATCCCTGGGCCAATGACAGATTCATTGCCGCTTCTGGTGGGCGGGGCTCTCTTCCTTGTTATTTTTTTCCTCACATCGTCTTAGATACGGTGGCCCTTTCTCCTCTGAAATCATGAGACTTCATATTGTGCTTTCAACTTAAATCCGAGAAAATCTCTGTGTTTCTTTCACCTGCACAGTGGTGTGGAGAGAAAACTAAACCGAGAGTTTCAGCATCTTCCCAGCCAGCAAGACGATTTGTGTCTAGATGATATTCCTGCCAGGGAGCTCACGTGTGGGAGGAACCTCAGGAAAACTTCAGGCCGAATTAACTTTCGAACATTGACTCAAACATCCAAAATCATTAACAAACTGACTCTGAAAATGTGCTCAGAATTACAATAAAACCTAATCAGGTCTAAACCAGGTGGGTTTAACGCTTGGGAAATCTAACTGTCTAATTTGCCAGTTAACGGAGCAGAGATAAACAACCATGTGATAATCTAATCGATAAGCATTTGATTCTCTGGGTTGATAAATTCAACCACCAACTGCAATAAAACTCTTAGTAAATTTGGCGGATCTCACCCAAGCCCACGGCAAACGTCCTACTTAACAGTGAATCTTCAGAAGTTAGTGGGTAAATTTCATTTCTGATGACAAGTATTGCTTAGAGCTTTAAATGAACAAAAGCAATTTTCTTCAACAAACACTGGAGCCAATACAATTGTTGATAAAAATGTGTTGTTGTTTTTTTTTTTTTTTTTTTGACACAGGGCCTTCCTCTGTTGCCCAGGCTGGAGTGCAGTGGCAAGATCTTGGCTCACTACAGCCTGAAATTCCTGGGCTCAAATGATCCTCCTGCCTCAGCCTCCTGAGTAACTGGGACTACAGGTGCATGCCACCACACCTGGCTAATTTTTGTATTTTTTGTAGAGATGGGTCTTGCTATGTTACCCAGGCTCTGCATGGCTTAAACCAAATGTTTTTATAGAGATAGACTCACTATGTTGCCCAGAGTGGTCTTAAATGCTTTGGCTCCATCCATCCTCCTGCCTCGGCCTCCCAAAGTGCTGGGATGACAGGTGTGACCACAGCGCCCGGCCTGGAAGCCCCTTGTATCACCAGCTGTTGGTCTTGCGTTGGTGTGGATCAGCTGTCTTGCTGTGCTTGTGACCTGACACTGTCTGCAGGTGACCTTGGATGGTCTATGATGACCACTGTATTGTCAGCAGACACTGCAACCCCATCCCTTTCTTTGCAACCCCATCCCTTTCTTTCCAATCCTGACACTTTTTATTCCTTTCTCTTTCTTTTTTGTTTCATTTTGATTTTTTTGTTTTTGTTTGAGACAGAGTCTCACTCTTCTCGCCCAGGCTGGAATACAGTGGCACAATCTTGGCTCACTGTAACCTCCGCTCCACCGGGTTCAAGTGATTCTCCTGTCTCAGGCTCCCAAGTAGCTGGGTTTACAGGCACGTGCCACCACGCCCGGCTAATTTTCATATTTTTAGTAGAGGTGAGGTTTTACCATGTTGGCCAGGCTGGTCTCGAACCCCTGACCTCAGGTGATCTGCCTGCCTTGGCCTCCTGAGTAGCTGGGATGACAGGCGTGAGGCACTGCGCCCGGCCTGTTTCTCTTCGTGTGTGTGCTGCGCGGGGCTGCCTGCACTGAGCTGGGCAGGGGGAGGGGTGGCCGTCCCTACCCATCCCTCACTCACAGAAGGGGCTTCCCGCGGTCCACTGTTAAGTAGGACGTTTGCCGTGGGCTTGGGTGAGATCCCCCCAAATTTACTAAGAGTTTTATTGCAGTTGGTGGTTGAGTTTATCAACCCAGAGAATCAAATACTTATCGATTAGATTATCACATGGTTGTTTATCTCTGCTCCGCTAACTGGCAAATTAGACAGTTAGATTTCCCAAGCGTTAAACCCACCTGGTTTAGACCTGATTAGGTTTTATTGTAATTCTGAGCACATTTTCAGAGTCAGTTTGTTAATGATTTTGGATGTTTGAGTCAACGTTCGAAAGTTAATTCGGCCTGAAGTTTTCCTGCGTTCTTTTAGTCCAGCCTTGTTCTGCAGGCGACACTCATCGAATCTAATCAGTCAGGACATTAGTCTCTTTTTTCTAGTCTCTGGAAGAGTTTGTTTGAAATGGGGGTTATTTGTTCCTTGAAGATTTAGTATAATTCTCACATAAAACCGTGCAAGATAGATATATACACGACTAGGTACCCACAACAATTAAAAAATTTAAAAAATTGAAATAGTTGGCTGTGTGCAGTGGCTCATGCCTGTAATCCCAACACTTTGGAAGGCCGAGTGGGGGAGGATTGCTTGAGCCGAGAAGTATGAGACCAGCCTGGGCAACATAGTGAGATCTGGTCTCTACCAAAAATTTAAATATTAGCTGGGTATGGTAGTGTGGCCCAGAGCTTCACGAGATGAGGCTCAGGGCACACGTGGTAGACATGGGGAGCAGACGGATCCCGGGCCTTCACGGCAGAGCAGTTGGAAGAATACAGTGGCAGACCCCCTCAGCCTGTCCCTGTGGGGCACGGCTCTGCCCAGGGGCTGTCCAGAGGCTGTCAGACCCAGGAAAGGGTGGGTCACAGCGTTGAAATGACCCAGGGACGGGCACAGGATGCCTCCGTGGGCCTGCATCCTCTATGACCAGGGGCGGCAACGTCAGTGAGATTCCCGTCCCTCATCAGGGTGGCCCCTTTGTCCCTGTGGCAGGGCGCGGGAACAGCCATCGTGTAGCAGGTGACGTGGGTGAAGGGCCTGGGGACGGCCATCGTGTAGCAGGTGACGTGGGTGAGGGTGCTGGGGACGGCCATCGTGTAGCAGATGACGTGGGTGAAGGGCCTGGGGACGGCCATCGTGTAGCAGGTGACGTGGGTGAGGGTGCTGGGGACGGCCATCGTGTAGCAGGTGACGTGGGTGAAGGGCCTGGGGACAGCCATCGTGTAGCAGATGACATGGGTGAAGGCCTGGGGACGGCCATCGGGTAGCAGATGACGTGGGTGAGGGTGCTGGGGACAGCAATCAGATAGCAGGTGGCATGGGTGAAGGGCCTGGGGACGGCCATCGGGTAGCAGGTGACGTGGGTGAAGGGCCTGCAGACCCACCCCTGGCCCTGGCCCAGGTCTTTGGGCCTCTGGATGGTTGGCACACTGTCGGCTGCCACAGCGCCTGCCCCAGCACCCGCGTGGGTCTTGCTCCAACTGCAATGTTGCAAAAGGGACCTGTGCATAGCGGGCTCTGTGCCGTTGTCCAGGCTGCATCCTGCCTTAGGCACGGGGCCCTCACCACAGTTCTGATCTGTCCCTGACCTCCCCCCCACACCCCACCGTCTGAATACAGAGGCCCCTCCTGTCTACTGGGGAGCCCAGGCATCTAGCCCTTGCCCTGTGTGGTTCTCTCCAGGTGGGGTGGGAGGGAACTGCCAGGAGAGACGAGATCCCTGCTGCTTCACTCATGGTGTGAAGCCAGAAGGGACCAGACTCAGACACCCTCCCGGGCCAGCTTCTCCGTGAAGCCCCTTTCTCCAGCAGGAGAGTGTAGCTGCCCTTCTGGGTGCTCAGCAGCCTTCTCAGCCTCACCTGACCCTCACCTTGGGGGTGGGGGGTGCAAGAGAAAGGAGAACGAAGACTTCCCCATCTCAGGTTGAGGATGCCTGGTGCCCCGTCACAGCCCAGCAGCCTCCCTGACCCAGCCCTAGTCCCAGACCTTCTGTGAGGCGGGCGCAGGGCGGCCATATGAGAAGTCTCAATGCTAAATGCTCCAATATCCCGGGGCAAACAGTGGCCCGGCAGCTAGGGATGTGAACTGTGCTTGGGTTTCCCCAGAAGCCTCCCGTGCCGCACCCTGGAGATGCCCTGGGCACTGGGCAGGGCTGGGCAGGGCTGGGCAGAGCTGGGCAGGTTAGATGGGTGGGTGGGTGGGTGGACGGACAGATGGACAGACGGACAAGTGGATAGATTCGTGGGTGGGTGGATGGATGGATAGATCAACAGATAGGTGGATGGATGAGCGGATAGATGGATGGATGGATGGATGGATTGATTAGTGAATGGGTGGGTGGATGGATGGATGGATGAATTGATGGTTGGATGAGCGGATGGATTCGGTGGGTAGATGGGTAGACGGATGGTAGATGGATGAAAGTTGGTAATGAGGCTGACCTGTACTTTTAGTGGAGGGCTGGGCTGGGAGCTGGGCCCCCAAGAGTAGAGTCATCACAAAATATTTCCCCTGCTCTTGCCACCCCATTCATCATTTCCCTCCACCACCAAAGAATGTCTGGTCTGGAGCAGCCATGTCTACAGCCCGACCGTCCAGAGCAGATGGACCCACATCAGGAAGCCCGCAGTCACTGCCCGCCAGCCGCACCCACACTCAGGAACACACTGGCCACTTTCTGGTTTGCTTTGCTAACAGTTTAATGAGACGACACTGCAAACTGGCTCCAGGACTTCCATCCCTAACCTCACTCCCATTCAAACCACCTCCCATGCCTCCTCCTCCCAGTATGAAGGAGGAAGGTGATGGGTCTGAAAAGGTGGAGGGGAGTAAGGACCATGTGGGATGGAGGAGCAGAGTAGGTGGGTGCTGGAAGGAGCAGGGAGCGGAGGGGCCAGGACAAGGAAGGAACTGGATTCTTGGGGAGCTGGGAGGGGCCTGGGGCTCAGAGGTGCATTTGCTGCAGGATCCAGGGCACGTAGGTCTGGACTCGCGTGTAGACGCCAATGCTGGGCCGATCACTGTAAAATCCCCAGCTCACTACTCCCGCCTGGAGCCAGGTACCCTTCTTCTTGCAGACCAGGGGGCCGCCTGAGTCGCCCTGTGGAGCAGAGAAGGCCCAGCTTGACCAGAGACCCAGGACCCTGCACATCCAGGTCCAGACTGGACAGGGGCCGCAGACGGGAAAAGACAGGAAAAGAGATGGCAGGAGAGAGGCGCCAGGTCTCACCTTCCAGGTGCGGCGGCCCGTGCGGCCGGCACAGATCATGTCATCCTGGATGAACTTTCTGTCTCCAGCACCAGGAAAAGCATCGTGGATCTGCTGCTCACAGTCTGCATTGCTCAGTGTGGGGACCTTCACCTGCTGCAGGTGGTAAGGAGGCGGTAGCATATCTGCAGAGACAAGCCACGGGTGGCGGGAGCGGCTCAGGAGGGGCCCCCAACCAGCACCAAGGCAGGACCCCTCCCTGCCCCCAGCCTCAGCTCAGGACCTGGGATGCTCAGCCTACACAGCCTAAGGTGGAGTCAAAGGGGCTCCACCTCTAAAGCTGCAGGAACCCAGAATGGAAATGCCGGGGTAGAGTACAGTGGCATAATCATAGCTCCCTGCAGCCTCTGACTCCCAGGCTCCAGTGACGCTCAAGCGATCCTCCAGCCTCAGCCTCCCAAGTAGCTGGGACCACAGTCACACACCACCATGCCTAGCTAATTTTTTTTTTTTAAGATGGAGTCTTGCTCTGTCACCCAGACTGGAGTGCAATGGCACAATCTCTGCTCACTGCAACCTTTGCCTCCCGGGCTCAAGCGGTTCTCCTGCCTCAGCCTCCTGAGTAGCTGGGATTACAAGCACCCACCACCAGGCCCAGCTAATTTTTGTGTTTTTAGTAGAGTCAGGGTTTCACCATGTTGTCCAGGCTGGTCTCGAACTCCTGATCTCAAATGGTCCACCCGCCTTGGCCTCCCAAAGTGCTGGGATTACAGGCGTGAGCCACTGTGCCTGACCAATATATATATATTTTTTAATTTTTTGTAGAGATGGGGTCTGCCTGTGTTGTCCAGGCTCATCTTGAACTCCTAGGCTCAAGTGATCCTCCTACCTCGGCCTCCCAAAGTGCTGCGATTACAGGTGTGAGTCACTGTGCCCACTCCCCCCATCCTACCCCCCCATCCACCAATAACTTTTAAATTGGGAGCAAAGAGAGGCGGGACCTATGCACACACTCTAGAAAAGGGAGGTGGGAACCTACGCACACACTCTAGAAAAGGGAGACGGGACCCTACACACACACACACACACACACACTCTAGAAAAGGGAGGCAGGACCTACGCACACACTCTAGAAAAGGGAGATGGGACCCCGCACACTCTAGAAAAGGGAGACAGGACCCTACACACACACACACACTCTCTAGAAAAGGGAGGCAGGACCTATGCACACACACTCTAGAAAAGGGAGGCAGGACCTACGCACACACTCTAGAAAAAGGAGATGGGACCCCCACACACTCTAGAAAAGGGAGATGGGACCCCACACACTCTAGAAAAGGGAGGCAGGACGTACACACACACTCTAGAAAAGGGAGACGGGTCCCCCCCACACACACACACACAGCCACACACACTCTCTCTCTCTCTCTAGAAAAGGGAGGCAAGACCTATGCACACACTCTAGAAAAGGGAGGCGGGACCCCACACACACTGTAGAAAAGGGAGGTGGGACCCTACACACACACACACACACACACACACACACACTCTAGGAACGGGAGGCAGGACCTACGGACACACTCTAGAAAAGGGAGGCGGGACCTATGCCCACACTCTAGAAAACAGAGGCGGGATGTACACACACACTCTAGAAAAGGGAGATGGGACCACACACACACACACACACACACACTCTCTCTCTCTCTAGAAAAGAGAGGCAGGACCTATGCACACACTCTAGAAAAGGGTGGTGGGGCCTACATGGTCCAGAACAGCACCAGGTATTGACTTTCAAAGAACAGAGGCCGGAAGCAGGAAAGGAAGAAAGCTTCAGGTCTCTGCAGCCTTCAGTGGAGGGATGGACAGATGGGTAAATTCGTGCCCTCTTTGAACCCATTTGCTTTTCCACAAAATGAAGAACACGTCTTGCAACAAGTCTATGAGTAAGATGCGTGTTCCAAACACACACACACAGCGCAGTCGGTGCCTCCTCCCACACACCCCAAAGGTTCATTTTCTTTCCTCCCTCTGTTTTATGAGCTTGTATCCCCAGGGCAGCTCACCTGAACCCTACACCCCAACCCTAGCAAGAGAAACCCCAGAATGTGCAAACCAAGGGCTTGTCTTTCATGAGCCTTCCCAGGACCCCCCCGCACACCCGCCCCGCGTCCCTCTGGCTCTCACCGGACAAGCCGACCATGCCCCAGCCTGTGGTCCAGCGGTTGTCCCTCTCAGTGAACTCCGGGGACTGGGATGGCAAGGTGACTGCCGCGAGAGTGTTTGTTGTTCTCACACTGGTGGCCAGCTTCAGCAGGGCGATGTCTGCCCCCAAGGAAGAAGACAGAGTAGTTGGGGTGGACGATGATCCGGCTGACGTTCAGCAGCCCCCGGCCCCCGTAGAGATACACGTCCCCGGCGTGGATCCGGTAGGTGGACGGGTCGGTGTCCTTCCTGGGGGAGAACGGACCTGGGCTGCTCAGGGGTTCTGGTCTGGGGCGGCCCCACTCCCACCCTCCCCTCGGTGGGGTCGCCGGCCCGGGACTCACCGGAAAATGCAGTGGGCGGCGGTCAGCACCCACTGGGGGTGGATGAGGGAGCCCCCGCAGATGTGCACCCAGGAGGCCCAGTGGTAGTTGTAGATCCTCAGGCTCACCTGCCACGGCCACTTCCCCTGGGGGGCGTTGTGGCCCCCCACGATGCCTACCAGGTCATTCTCAGGGACGGGCACTGGGAGCACCAGGAGGAGGTCAGGGAGCCCGGCCTCTGCCACCCGAGCCTCACCCCCCGCCTGCCCTCAGGCAGAAGCCGGGCCGTGCACGTGTCCCCTGGATCCTGGGGACGGGGTTGGCAGAGTCCCTGGGAAGGGAGGGTTGTGTGGGGTCGGGACTCACCTGGGCTCCCCGAGCTGCAGCTCCCCAGGGAGGAGACGGCCAGGAATAGCAGCAGCAGCATCTGCAGGGAGAGGGCGTGGAGTGTGGGCTTGGGGCTCAGATCCGGGGTCAGGGGTGGAGGGCGTGGGGTGCAGGCTGGGGGCTCAGACCCGGGGTCAGGGGTGGAGGGCGTGGGGTACGGGCTGGGGACTCAGACCCGGGGTCAGGGGTGGAGGGCATGGGGTGCAGGCTGGGGGCTCAGACCCGGGGTCAGGGGTGGAGGGCGTGGGGTACGGGCTGGGGACTCAGACCCGGGGTCGGGGTGGAGGGCGTGGGGTGCGGGCTGGGGGCTCAGACCCGGGGTCAGGGGTGGAGGGCGTGGGGTGCGGGCTGGGGGCTCAGACCCGGGGTCAGGGGTGGAGGGCGTGGGGTGCGGGCTGGGGGCTCAGACCCGGGGTCGGGGTGGAGGGCGTGGGGTGCGGGCTGGGGGCTCAGACCCGGGGTCGGGGTGGAGGGCGTGGGGTGCGGGCTGGGGGCTCAGACCCGGGGTCGGGGTGGAGGGCGTGGGGTGCGGGCTGGGGGCTCAGACCCGGGGTCGGGGTGGAGGGCGTGGGGTGCGGGCTGGGGGCTCAGACCCGGGGTCGGGGTGGAGGGCGTGGAGTGTGGGCTTGGGGCTCAGATCCGGGGTCAGGGGTGGGGGCCGGGAGCCTCCCGCAGGCATCAGGGAGGGGACGGTGCCCTTACCGTGCCGGGACTCAGCAGCTCTCTCCCCTGGCCCCTCGGAGCCCCTTTATCGTCAGCCACAGGAGGAAGGCAGCAGGAGGGTGGGGCCCTGTGGTGGCCTCAGGTCCAGGAGGCGTCTCTTCACCCTCTCCTCCACTCTCTCTCCCACCCACCCTCCAAGTCTCCACCCACTCTGCAGCCTGGGCTGGCAGGACAGGGGTAAGAGGAGAGGGTGAGGGCAGAGAGCGGCCACGGCGGGGTTGGGACCCTCCAGCCTGCCTGTTCCTCCACGAGGACGTCACAGCATCACAGGGCTGGTTTGGAAGGCAGGGCCCTTGGAAAAAACTCAGATCTGGAGCTCAGGAAGGAGCCCGAGGCAGCGGCAAGCCTCTGCCTTCCACCATGGGGTCCCCAGGACAGTTTCCAGCAGTTCATGCGCTGCAGCACCCCATGAAGGTGACGGGTGGCCCCGTGCAGAGGTGCGGCTCCTCCCAGGACAGGGGCCACAGGCCCAGCAGATTGTCTGAGCGAGGTACCCACCATGATGGTGCCCACCACAACCGGCCAAGCCCACTCTGGTCAGGTGTCCTCTGGCCGGCTCAGCCTGGGGTCTGCATGTGGAGACACCTCCATGGTGGATGTGGTTGGGGTGAGGTCCTCCGTCCTCAGAGCGGCCTTCGGGACACAATTGAGTCAGGGTCTGGCTCTGTCGCCCAGGCTGGAGCGTAGTGGCATGATCACAGCTCACTGCAGCCTCCACTTGGCTCAAGAGATCCTCCCACCCAGCTCTCCCAAGTAGCCGGGACCACAGGAGCACTATGCCCCAGAGACAGGAGAGACACCCGTGCAGTGCTGACCAGAGGGGCCTAGGGGCAGAAATGCCGTCCTGGACGTGCCATGGCTGCACCCTGGGTCTCGGGCAAGAGCTTCGGAGGTGTGGTGGCGCCAAAGCTGTGATTCTCTCAGGGAGCAGGGGGCTTCGGGGACAGAGCCAGGACCGGCAACCTCAGAGGCCGCCAGAAAGGCAGTGAGGGAAGGGACGGAGAGGAGAGGTGTAGGGAGGAGGGAGGGAGGACCCAGGAGGAGACTGGGACTCGGCTGTCCCGTGCCAGAGGATTCAGCGTGCCCACGTCCTGCAGCCTGGGCCGTCTGTCCCCAGCCTCGGTGAGAGCTGCTCATCCTCTGGGGCCCCTCCACCAAGAGGTCACAGGCACCCTGAGAAAGGCCTGGAGCTCCAGGCCCGTCCCTCCACCAGCGGGTGCTGGGACCCCAGCTGGAGCTAATGAAAGGGGGCTCGGGGGCTCACATCCTGCCCAGAGTGTAGGGAGCCTGACCCTCGTGCTCCCTGAGGCCGCATGGTCCCTACTCCTCCCTCCCTCTCCAGCCTGGGCCCCCACCTGCCCCCAAACTCTTCCTAACTTCTCCAGTCTTAAGCCTTAAGCCCCTTCCCCATCTCTGTGTGCCCCCCACCCCCGCCGCACACCTCGGGTTTCCCAAGTTGGAGGCACATGTAGTTGGGGTGGGGCAGTTGGCACTAAAAGCCAGAAGTTCCTCTGCCGGAGGTGAGGAGGTCAGTGGTGCCCCGGCCCCTCGCCTGTCAGGTGGATGGACAGACGATCCCATCTGATACTCACAGCCACCGCAGGGCGGCGGGGCCTGAGAATGTCAGGCACCGAGGGGGACCCTCCCGCTGAGGCCCAGGGGCAGAGGCAGCCACTCTCGGCACCCCCTGCCCTATCCATCTCAGGCAAGGCAGTCCTGCCCCAGCCTGGAGGCTGGCGGGGGAGCTGACGAGGCAGCCAACCACCCAGAGCTGGAGAGCGGGCGCCACAGTGTTTTCCCCGGCATTTCTTCCCTGTACTTTCTCAGCCGTTTCCCGGCATGCCCCTGATAACAGAAACCTGATCTGATGCGCAGTCTGGGGACATCCAGGTCCACCAGGGGTCAAGGGCCCTGTGGCCCCACGCAGGAAGCCTGGGCTGTGGGAAGAATCCAGAATCCTGGTGGGGCCAAGAGGGGATGCAGAGAGACCCCCGAGGAAGCTGTCCTCAGGCCCCTATTGTGGAGGAGACCCTGGGCGGGGGGTGGTCAGTGGATTCCGGGAGGGAGTGGATCCCTCGCTTCCGAGGGGCCCAGGGAGCAGGAGGGGCTCAGCAGGGTGGAGGAAGGGCCTCCCTGCGGCTCCAGGAAGCCCACGCAGTGGGGTGCTCCCATCTCCCCCAAAAGTGGGGGACGGAGAGTGTTGTTCCCAGATAAGTGGGAGTGGCCACAGCTCACCAGGCAGGGGCTTTGGGACCACAGGGCCTCGTGGTGCCCAGGCTGTGGCTGTGACGGGGCCACTGTGTCCCGTTCGGGGTCTTAGGGGCAGCCATGGGGACCCACGCCCACAGCGGCTCCTCTTCCTGGAGAGGAAGGGTGAGGGAGCAGCTGCTCAGGGGCAGAGCTGGGGTCCCCCAAATTCCAGGGCAGCCAGCTCCACGGAGACCCCACAGTTCAGGGAGGCGCTGTCCTCAGGTGACCCCAAGACTCCAGGAGGTCCAAGGAGGAGACACGGCCGAGGGAGCAGGCTCAGGCTGCTGGCCCCGCAGTGTGGCTCCGTGTCTGAAGTGGGGTGCAGCGAGGCTGGGTTTGATGTCACAGATTTGGGGGAATGAGGGAAATGAACAAACAACTGTCCCAACCAGGGATGGGTGTTGGGGAGAGGACAGCTAGCTCATCCGTGGGCTGTGGGAACCCGGGCGGGGAGGCTGAGCTGCCCAGGGGCTGCCTCCAAGAAGCGGAGCCCTCCCAGAATGGGGCAGTAACCACACGCCCTCCCCACTGGCCCCCAACCCAGCCTGAAGGTGCAGTCACTCCAGGCTGGCCCTGAGCCCTCCAGAACCTTGAGATGTGTACCAGGAAGTCCCCACCATGGCCCAGGACACATGAGAGAATCAGAGATTCAGAAGCTGCTGTTCACACAGTTTAATAGCATGGCAGACCCAGGCAGGAGGCAAGGTCCCTGGGTGCGTCCTCCCTCACCCACATCCATGGGACACCAGCTTCTGAGCCTCCCCTGCCGCTGTGTCCTCACCCCCAGGTCAGGGAAGGACGGGGAACTTCAGGGGCCAGGTGGGGTGGGCAGGAACAGGGCCTGGAGGCAGGAGGAGGAGCGGAGGGGAGGCCCAGCGGGGATGGCAGGAGGGCAGGTCGGCTCCCCAGCTCTCAAAGCCTCCTCAACGCTTCAGCGAGACGTGCTGGCAGACCCAGGATGAATAGGTCATCACCCGGGTGTAGACACCAGGGTAGTCCCCATGCCTGGAGGCCACACCCCAGCTCAGCACGCCAACCTGGAGCCAGGTGTCCAGCCAGTAACAGAACGGGAGGTCCCAGCATCGCCCTGTGTGGGAAGGACAGTCAGGGGACAGCCCCATGGCAAAGCAGCTCCCACAGCCGACGCCGAGGACGGAGGGCTGGGGTCTCACCTGGCAGAAGCCCTGCCCCTTCTTCCCTGCACACAGCATGTCAGCCTTGATGATGGCGCCCTGGCCGTGGGCAGCGGGGCCTTTGTGATACATCCTCTCGCAAGCTCGGGTCCTCACGATGGGGACCTCGGCCTCTTGCAGGTGGGGGGCTGGGGGCAGCGGCGCTGTGGGGAGGGACTGGGTGAGTGAGCATGGCTGTTCCTGGTGGGTCCAGGCCCTCCATCCATCTGCCAGGGAGCCTGGGCTGGCAGCCCCTTTTGGGCTCATGTTCCCGCTCAGCAGAAACAACACACTCAAGCTCCAACGGAAGCTGGAAGGGAGTCGCAGGGCTGCAGTGCTGTAGAACGTGACCTTCCCAAAACTAAAGACCGGAGCTCCAACAAATAAGAGAAAAATCCATCTAGAAGAGAAGCAACAGCCACACTGAAGCCGTGGGTCACACTGAGAGCTGCGCCTTCTGTCCCAACCTGGGATGGGTGTCGGGGAGAGGACAGCTAGCTCATCCTTGGGCTTTGGGAACCGCGGCGCGGGGTGGAGGCTGAGCTGCTCAGGATTCTGGCTTTTGGAAGATCTCGCTACTTTATTACCAGTCAAGAAGAAAAGTTGCAACATTCTGGTCCTGGAGACAGCCGGGGAGGCCTCCTGGAAGGGAGCCTCAAACCCAGACCTTTTTTTTTTTTTTTTTTTTTTTTTTTTTTTTTTTTTTTTGGCGGCGGGGTCTCGTTCTTGCCCAGGCTGGAGTGCAGTGGCATGATCATAGCTCTCTGTAGCCTTGACCTCCTGGGCTCAAGCAATCCTCCCACCTCAGCCTACCCAGTCACTAGGAATACAGGCGCTCCCCACCACGCCCTGCTAATTTTTTTTTTTTTTTTTCTTAGAGACAGGGTCTTGCTATGTTGCTCAGGCTGGTCTGGAACTCCTGAGCTCAAGTGATCCTCCTGTCTGGACCTCCCAAAGTGCTGGGATTATGAGCGTGAACCAGCGCACCTGGCTGCCAGACCTCTTTCAGAGAATAAGCCAGAACTAGCTCTGGCGGGGTCTTGTGATTCTGGGGAGCAGCGAGGTGCAGTGGCCTGTCTTTGACAACCGCCATAAAGAGGGTTTTTGGGAAGAGAAACCACATCATGAAATTCTCATCATCGTACGTAAGTCCCAGAGGAAAACACTCAGAGCCCCGGCTCTTCAGGGGGACTGAGGGGCCGAGTCCAGCATACGAATCCCCCGCGGTTACCAAGGTTGGAACCACGAGTGGCCAATGACACAGGCCAGGTCAGCAACAGCAGGCCCGGGAGCCAGGGCTGAGGGGAGTCTCTCTGAGAAGCACGGCGTGGCTCCGTGACCCTGGGCACGCCCTTCCCCCCACCCCCCAGCCTCAGTTTCCCCACATCAACGCGAGGCATGTGGACAAAGGGAGTTCTCAGAACAAGCACGGAATCTACATATGAACAGCCTGAGAGCACAGGGCCAGGAAGTGAAACAGGAGCCCATTGTCCCCCGAGGATCTTCCATCGGAAAAGTACAGACACAGACCGTGCCTGGGCAGCAAGGCCAGACAGCCATGGGCTGAAGGCACGGCCCTGGGTACGAATCCTTGGCCAGCCCCTAGGAGTCCTGCCATCCAGATGTATCACTCGCTTTGACAGCTGCAAACTGAGGCCAGGCGCAGTGGCTTATGCCTGTAATCCCAGCACTTTGGGAGGCCAAGGCAGGTGGATCACCTGAGGTCAGGAGTTCGAGACCAGCCTGGCCAACATGGCGAAACCCTGCCTCTACTAAAAATACAAAAAATTAGCCCGGTGTGGTCGTGTGCACCTGTGGTCCCAGCTACTTGGGAGGCTGAGGCAGGAGAATCGCTTGAATCTGGGAGGCGGAGGTTTCAGTGAGCCGAGACTGCACCACTGCACTCTAGCCTGAGGGACACAGCAAGACTCCATCTCAAAAAAAAAAAAAAAAAAGACAATTGCAAACCAAGAAATGGTGTCCAGCTCCTGCAGCTCTCTCCAAGGTTTAAACAAGAACTAAAGATGCCTCCCCAGCAGGAGGCCTGGAGCAGGCGACCAGAGGTCCTGCAGCCCACCTGTGGCCCAGGCGCACCCCTGCCATCCCCACGCACCCTGCGTGAGTTCTGCCCAGTCCTTCCCCGCCCCCCTCCCCTGATCTTACCAAGGGTCCCCCAGCCGGTCACCCAGCACTTCATCCCCGGGAGGAGCACCAGTGAGTCGGGGGGCCAGGGAGACAGAGTGGAAGAGCTCAGACAGCATTACGGGGGTCTCCAGCTTCAGCAGGGCGATGTCTGCGCCCCACTGGGGCCGACAGGCTCATGTTGAACTTGGGGTGCAGGATGATCTGGGCCACCTTCATCAGCTGGTCATGGCGATAGAGCGTTACTTTATCAGGGTCCAGTTTGGACCCTGTATGTCTGTGGCTCCCATGCATCCCTGGGAGAGACCAGCTGCTTCTCAGGGCAGGGGGGCCCGGACCCCCAGTGCAGCAGAAATAACGTCCAGGGGCTCAATGTCGCCTGGAACCTGAGCCACCTCCTGCCCCAGGACAGCACCCCGCCACACTGCATGGCCCCTCCGCTTCCTCCCGCCCACATCTCCCACCACGGGCCTCCGGGTGAGCCACTCACGGTGCCACGCAGTGGGCCGCAGTCAGCACCCACTGGGGGTGGGTGAGGGAGCCCCCGCAGCTGTGTCCCCACTGGTCCCGCTCCTTGTTGAAGGTCCTGAGGCTGACCTGCCATGGCCACTTCCCGGAAGGGGCGCTGTGGCCCCCTACGACGTGCGTCCACTCAGTCCCTGGGCTGGGATCTGGGGACGTGGCGAGACGGGCTGGGATCTGGGGACGTGGCGAGACGGGCTGGGATCTGGGGACGTGGCGAGACGGGCTGTGAGGGGTCCAGGTGCCCTGCCCAGGGCCAGCACGGCCTCCTACACACAGTTCCCCAGAGCCCAGGGTGAGCCAGCGGCTTCCAGGGGGTGCTCAGCACCCACCCCGCCAGAGTCAGAGCAGGCCTGGGGTCGGGGGCGGGTCCCAGGACAGTGGGAACATTGGATGGGCCAGGACTCACCCGGGAACACAGGCACGGAGACCCCCAAGCGAGGTAGGGTCAGGAACAGCAGCCACAGCATCTGCAGGGTTGGGGGGAGGGCAGGTCTGGGATTGGTGTGGTGCTGGGAGGACTCGAGAGAAACCTGGCCCTCACCATCGCGGTCTCTGTACCCTCTGCCCTCTGCCTCTGGGCGTCTCCGAGCCCCTTTCATCCTCTCAGCAAAGGAAGTGGGCGGGGCCTGTGCCTCCTGTGGGCGGGGCTTCTCTCCTCCCAAGTCCGCCCATCAGCATCTTAGCCAGGATCTGCAGCAGGCCCCGGGGAAGGCCCACGGTGGAGGTGGCGGCCTTGACACTGAATGGGGCGTTTCAAGGGGTGCTCGATGCTGTGGGAGATGCCGGGGCGGGGCCAGGCCGCCGATGCTCAGGAAAGGCCTCTCCCCGCAGGAGTCGCCCCAGCACAGCCAGGGCGTGGCCTGGGCTCCAGCCCAGGGGTTCACGGTCCACGCCCTCCCTGGGAGGTGGGGCCGGTGCATCGGCCGCTGTCTCCTCCAGTGGGCCTGAGACGGAGCCCCCAGCTCCCACCCACCTGGAAGAGCTCCGGGCCCGGCTGAGTGGGAGGCCTGCAGGCGGGACTGGGCGGGGATGGCAGCTTCCCGCCCTCTTCCTGCCTCTCTCCTGGGCATCGGGCGTCCGTGGGCCCTGGAGGAGAAGGCTCCCTGGCTTCCTCAGCAGTCAGGCCCCAGAGCCCCAGCGCCAGGACCGGTGAGATCTCTGAGGTGGGGGCGCTCCACCTCGGCCTCCCCCAGCCAGAGAGGAAGCAAAGAAGGGACTGTCGGCCGGGCGCGGTGGCTCACGCCTGTAATCCCAGCACTTTGGGAGGCCAAGGCAGGGAGATCAGCCGAGGTCAGGAGTTTGAGACCAGCCTGGCCAACACAGTGAAACCTCGTCTCTACTAAAAATACAAAAATTAGCCGGGCATGGTGGTGGGTGCCTGTAATTCCAGCTACTTGGGAGGCTGAGGCAGGAGAATCACTTGAACCTGGGGGAGGGAGGTTGCGGTGAGCTGAGATCGCACCACTGCATTCCAGCCTGGGCAACAACAGAGTGAGACTCCGTCTCAAAAGAAAAAAAAAAGGACTGTCACCATGACCCGAGGGAGTTCTCTGTTCCTGGGAGAGGCCTCCTATCAGCACTGAACCTGGGAGGTGAGGGACCAGGGTGGAGGACGCCAGTGGGCGCCAGTGTCCCGGCCACCACCTGTAAGCGCCATCCCATGCTGCTGGGCCCCACCCACGCTGGGGTTCACAGGACCACACCCAAACCAGTGACCACCTGAACAGGGAGACTCCACCCCTGCCAAGACCTCTCGGGGGGACTCCCCACACTCCAATAACCACACACACCCAGGATGGTCCTGCTGCACACACCCAGGGTCCTGCCTCGGGAGGACAGGGCCCTGGTGACTGTCCTTTGGAAGACCCTGGTGCCCGATGTGCAGAGAGGGTTCCCTGGGAGGCTGGGCTGTGTGTGGGCCCCTATGATCAGGAGGCCCCTCAAACACCCGATGTGCAGGGAGGGTGCCCAGGAGGCTGGGCTGTGTGTGGGCCCATGTGATCAGGAGGCCCCTCAAGGGATTCATGCTGTGGTTTTGCAGTTGTGAAAGAATTGGGGAAATGAAGACTTTTTTATTTTTATTTTATTTTATTTTATTTTATTTTATTTTTGAGATGGAGTTTTGCTCTTGTTGCCCAGGCAGCAGTGCAATAGCGTGATCTCGGCTCACTGCAACCTCCGCCTCCCGGGTTCAAGCAATTCTGCCTCAGCCTCCTGAGTAGCTGGGATTTCAGGCACGGGCCACCACGCCCGGCTAATTTTGTATTTTTGGTAGAGACGGGGTTTCTGCATGTTGGCCAGGCTGGTCTCGAACTCCCGACCTCAGGTGATCTGCCCGCCTCAGCCTCCCTAACTGCTGGGATGACAGGTGTGAGCCACTGTGCCCAGCCTCTTTTTTATTTTTTCACATTTATCTGGGTTTTTTTTAACAGCATTATTGAGATTGAGTTCACAAAAACCTAACAATTCACCCATTTAAAGGGTTCGACTCTGTAGATTTTCACGCATTTGCAGGCTTGCGGCTGTCGCCATTCCCAATTTTACGAGATTTTTATCACCCTGAAAAGCCCACACCCTTCTGGTGGCTGTCGCTTCCTGTCCCTGTCACCCTCTCCCCCGAGTCCCACGAATCTTCCGTCTGCCTCTGCAGATCTCCCTTTTCTCTCGACCTGTGGCCGTGGTGCTCGGCTCCTCTCACGGAGTGGGCGGGAGAATTTCGGGCTCTTTCCCTGCGTGGTGCCCACCCCCGCCCCAGGAAGCCGGCTCAGCCCCAGGCCTTCGTGTCAGCAAAGACCTCCTGGAGACACCTCGCCTGGCCTGTGAGGAGGCCTGGGTCACCCGTGCCCGAAGGGGCTCCGGCGGCTGCAACAGCACCACAACCAGGCGGTTTACACACAGCGGGGATTCATTCCTGATGACCCCGGAGAATGGAGGTGCCAGGTCAGGGAGCCACCGTGGCTGGGGTCTGGGGAGGACCCACCTCCTGGTTCATAAACGGTGCCTTCTCTCTGGGTCCTCCAGTACTGGGAGGGATGAGTGAGCTCTCTGGGGTCCCTTCTCTAAGGGCACGAGTGCCCTGTTCGCCTCCCAAAGCACCCACCTCCTGATCCCATCACACTGGGAGTTAGGGCTTCAACATCTGGATTTGGGGGGAGCACAAATCTTCGGAGCACAGCAGGATTCTGAGCTGAGGGGCATGGCCTGCAGGAGTGAGGAAGGGGCTTTCTTTCTCTCATGCCCGGGGTGCAGGGGGGTGTCTGTGCACCCCTCCATGACCCACCTGTTCCCACTGCATCTGGCAGGAGTGGGGTGTGGGGCTGGGGAGGAAATGACCTGAGAGGCCCCCGGGAGCAGACTCTGGGCAGAAGCTCCAGCTGTCTCCAAGATTTCTCCGCATCATGGGAGGGAGACCAGCTGTCGAGCCTTCAGATTTTGAATGGCCGCGTGGCTCCCAAAGTGACATTTTGGCACTGATGGGAGGGGACTGAAGCATTGGGGCAGGTCCCGCCAAGCTGAGCTCTGCCTGAGACTCTTGGGGCCTGCACAGGAGGGCAGCCCCAGGATGCCCACAGGGAACGCCAGCTCTGTGGGGCTGACCTCCAACAGGCCGTGCACAGACGGTGATGGGGGAGGGAGTGGCTCTCCGGCCCTGACGTGGCCCCCTGCCTGCCGTTCTGGACACCCCTGCTCTGCCGGCTCAGCAGCCCCAGCACCCGCTTCTGAGCTCTGGGTTCAAACAGAGATTAATCAGAGCGTCACTCAACTGCACCCCAGCCCCGGGCCCCGCCGCCATGTTGCATCACCGCAGAGCCAAGGAGCCACAACCAACCCCACCCAGCATGAGGCCGATGCAGCCCAAGATAGGGGGACAGGACCCCATGGCCTGACTCAGGACAGACAGCAGACTCTTTCCACTAAAGCCATTTGTCCCAGAGGTTCCCAGGGGACGAGGGGCCGGTGTAGGGCCTGGAGTCAGGTAGAGACCAGGCAGGTTACAGATGGGAGCCCTGAGCTGCCCACCCCTCCCCACTGTGCTGTCCCCACCCCAGGTCCCTCTCCACCATTCCAGGGCCCTCTCCACCACCCCAGGGCCCTCTACTTCCACCAGCACCCCCCAAGAATCTCAGGCTCCAGGCACTTAGAGGCACCTCCCTGTGCCCCAGGCCAGGTGTCCAGGCTGACCAGCAGGACATGTCACAGCCAGAAAATCCAGAGGCACCCAGGGGACCCCTGCTTCCCAGGGCCCACGTAGCCCCTGTAGGAAGCATGTCTGGGGTTAGGACTCTGGGATCCCATTTGCAGAACACAAACCAGAGAATCTTGACTTAGGACTTTTGAAATCCAGAAAAGAGGAGTTTGTGCCAGAAAAGGAGGAGAAAGTCTAGAGTTGGCTGGAAACACTGTCTGGGAGTCGAGGGACCCAGAGCAGCGGGAGAAAGAACCGGGCCCCATGGGCACCGGGACGCCCGCACCGTGCCAGCTGCTCTCAGGGCCACATCTTGCGGGCTCAGGAGGACCCTGGTGGTGGGTCAGGGCCCAGGGGTCCTAGGAGGAGTTGGCTCTGGAAAGCAGAGGGAGGGAGAAGTCCGTCAGCCTGGGACTGACACTCCAATGTCAATGGCCCTGACAGACCTGAGCCGTGGAGGGGGGACGGAAAGAAGCCGTTCCCTCCCAGCCCTCGGGCCCATCCCTCTTCTCCTGCCTGGCCTGAGAGTGCCAGGACACTCTGTGACCCCCCAGCTGCTCCCACAGTCCAGACACACACCACAGACCCGGAGCGGTTTCCACACTATTTAATGGAGTCAAGTCACAAGCAGCCGTCTAGGATTTCTGGGATTCTGTTTCCACTCCCGACTCATCTTTGAGGGCCCCTCCCCGGCTCCCCGAGCCCCCTGCCAGCAGGAAAACACAGAGCCTTGAGAGGTCAAGAGGAGCAGAAGGGTCTCAGGGCAGGGACCTGCGGGAGGGTGAGGCCGAGACTGGGGAGCAGCAGGGGTGTCCACAAGGAAGACAGGCCCTCCTGGATCATGCAGACCCCACTGCACCCCAGCTAGGGTCTGGGGAATGGTGGGACGTACTGGCGGATCCAGGACATGTAGCTCATCACACGGGTGTACACGCCGGGGTAGCCGCGAAGGCCGTGGAGTTTGCCCCAGCTCACCACGCCCACCTGGACCCAGGTACAATTCCACCTACACACCAGGGGGCCCCCGGAGTCGCCCTGTGGGGAGAGACGGCACTCAGCAAAGCCCTTGCGTGCACCCACAGCGACGGGGCTGGTGGGCAGGGGGACGGAGGAGGCAGCGTGGGGCTGGGATCCCACCTGGCAGGAGTCCCGGCCCTCGCTCCCTGCACACAGCATGTCGTCTAGGATGACCCTGTCGTCGCTGCTCGAGGACTCATTCTGGTACTGCTGGTCACATTCCCTGTTCCCCACGATGGGGACGTCCACCTCCTGCAGATGGTAGGGTGGGGGCAGCAGCTCTGTGGGGAGAACGTGGAGATGAACCTGGATGTAGAGGTGGGGGGCCTGCCTCCTCCTTAAAACAAAGACCTCATTCCATCCAATGTGGGGCCTCCCCGACCTTCAGCAGAGAGCACAGGGGAGCCCCCACCCACGAATCCTGACCCAGTGACTCAGTTTCCCCAAGTCCACTATAGTCAGGATCTGACCATGTGACATCTGAGGGTCTGGACGCCAGCCCAGCAGCAGGACACAGGGCTCCTCTTGGAAGCAGGGGCAAAGCTGCATGGCTCAGGACCCCGGACCAACCCTCCGTCCACAGCGGAGGAGCCTGGCCTCGGCTGCCATTGGCAGAGTGGAGCCGGGGAACACCAGGTCTGGAGTGGTGGCCAAAACTGCCTGCCCAGAGCAATCCCCGTTCCTGACGTCTGTCACAGAAACGTCCTGTCCAAAACCCAGGTGCCATATTCACTCGCTCGCAAAGGGGGTCCCAGAGGCCACAGAGCGAGGGATTTTCCGCAAGACCCAGCCCCCTCGTCCTCCCCAGCAAGCCGTCCTGACACCCACGGTGGTCCGCAATGTCACCCCAGCCGGTCACCCAGCAGGTCTTCCCCGAGGGCACGTCCAGGGAGGCAGACGGGAGCGAGACCGGGTGGACAAGCTCGGACAGCGGCACCGGGGCCTCCAGCTTCAGCAGGGCGATGTCCGCACCGCCCTCGGCAGACAGGCTCTCGTTGTACTGGGGGTGACGGACGATCTCAACCACCTTCATCCGCTGGTCGTCCTCATAGAGCCTCAGCTGCCCGACCTGCACCCTAAACGCGCAGGCCTCCAACTCCTCCCTGGAGAGAGGAACGGGCACCTCTCAGAGTAAGGCCGGACCCTCAGGACTGGGGCTTTCCCTGAATCCCGGGAGGGGACCCTGGCACACAGGACACCTGCCCGTCCCCACCCCCACTCCCACCCACCGAGAGGACGGCAGGCTCCACTCACGGCTCAAGGCAGTGGGCGGCGGTCAGCACCCACTCTGGGTGGATGAGGGAGCCCCCGCAGATGTGCTCCCACAGACCTGTCTTCATGCTGTAGAACCTCAGGCTGACCTGCCAGGGGTGCCTCCTGGCCGAGACGTCACAGCCCCCGACGATGCCCACCAACTCATGCCCCACGCCGGCCTCTAGGGAAGCAAGTGAGGGCCATGATGGGGATGGACGAGGGTCTTCCCAGAGCTCAGGGGCACCAGGAGAGACTGGCAATCGGACAGTCCCCACGCCTCCCGGGGCCGGTGCTCTGAGCCCAGGGTAGGGAGGGGGTCCTGGGGCAGCAGGGGCATTGGATGGGGTGGACTCGCCTGAGTTCCCAGGCACGGAGCCCCCCAGGCAGGGGAGGGTCAGGACCAGCAGCCACAGCATCTGTGGAGAGGCCTGCAGTGGGGAGGGGGACCCCAAACACCAGCTTCTGGGGACGGAGGTTGAGCTCAGGGATTCAGCTGTGACAGGAGCAGCTCCCTGCCACACCAGCCTCCACACACACCCCTCCTGGGGCCGTCTCACTCATGGCCCCCTTTATCCTTCCATCACAGGAAGTGGGCGGAGGCTGGGCAGCCCCACTTTGTGGGTTCAAGACGTGCCCAGAGATCTCCTCCCTTGGCCGGGCTTGGTGGCTCACGCCTGTAATCCCAGCACTCTGGGAGGCTGAGGCGGGCGGATCACAAGGTCAGGAGATCGACACCATCCTGGCTAACACGGTGAAACCCCGTCTCTACTAAAAATACAAAAAATTAGCCAGGCGTGGTGGTGGGTGCCTGTAATTCCAGCTGCTGGGGAGGCTGAGGCAGGAGAATGGCATGAACCCATGAGGCGGAGCTTGCAGTGAGCCGAGATCGCGCCACTGCACTCCAGCCTGGGCGACAGAGCAAGACTTTGTCTCCTTTATCTCAAAAAAAAAAAAAAAAAAAAAAGATCTCCTCCTTCGACTGGAGCTGTGGGGCCTGATGGGCCGGGGAAAGCATAGACCCCACATTCCTCCATGGGGCAGGGAGGTACAGAAGGACACGGGCCGTGGGTGCCGCCCTCCAGAAGCCTGTCCGTCAGTGAAGGAGAGTTTGGAGAGGCTGCTGGTGAGAGAAGAAAAGGCAAGTTCAGGGTGGCGCTGGTGCCTGTGACAGAGGGAAGCGTCTCCAGGAGCCACTGCAGGGCCTGCAGCAGGGCCCTGAACCCCGGCCCCACCCTCAGCAGCCCTGCTTCTCTGCGTACCAAGTGCTCCAAGTGTCTGGACACCCCAAAACACCAGAAAAAGGCTCGAGCACGGCCCCAAAGGACACAAAGTTACTAACCAGAAACAGGCTCCAGGAGGCCCAGAACCCAGGCCAAAGGAGAGGACTGTCAGAGGCCACGGGACCGGTGGGGACCCGGCCTTTCCAGGAACATGCTGTCACCCAGAACAGCCAGAACGGACCACGCCGTCCACTGTAACGCCCTGCTTGGGGCGGGAGGCCCAGGAACATGGCCCGGGATCTCAGGTCCACTGTGCTCCAATGGACACGGCAGAGTCCTCCAAGCAGGTGGAGAGAAGGAAGGGTCAGGGCACTACAGGGGTCCTGGCCACATGACCGTCCCCTCCAGTGAATCTCCAGGGTGAGGGAAGAGGGGGACCAAGCTGTCATTTGGTGTGGCCACCTGTCCAGGACCCGGGGTGGGGTCCACATCACAGCTGCCCTCACTGCAGCAATGACTCAGATGCCACGGACCCTTCAGCCCAACCAGTGAAGCACCCGTCCCTGCTTCTCAGACCCTCTAGCTCCTGGCACAGCTGGGTCCTCCCCGTTGGTTGATCTGGGTCACGGATGGCACCCACGCGGGGGGAGGTGGGAAGGGCACTGCCTGGGGCTGGAGGGGCTCCTCCCCTGCTGAGGCGCCCAAGGAGGGACTCCATAAACCTGAGAGGAACTGGGGCGCTGGTCCCAAGTGAGGACAAGCATCTGTGCCCCAACTCCATGCCTTTCCCGGGCACCCTGCGTCCCACGTGACTCTGGCCGAGCGCCTCTGCGGCCGGGACACGGCTGTGGATGCCTGTGTGGCGGGCAGGTCACTGGGGGACTGTGGCGCGTTGTGCTTTTGAAGCTGTGAAAGAAACAGCAGACAACAGTGGACGTTTCTCTGCGTCTTCCCTTCCCGGCAGCCCAGGCGGTGCTGCTTGAAGATGGCTTGGGCCCGGCTTCCAGGGGTCTGAGGGTGTGAGAACGTTTTGCTAAGTGTTGGAAGAGGCGTGTGCATTTGAGAGAAGACAGCCCGTCCTGGGAGGGAGGGAGCAGGTGTCTCCCAACCCCTTGGGGAGGGGACAGGGCCTGTGGGTTCGGCAAGGAGGGGGTCCTTGTTACGGCCTGGAGCGTGCCCTCCATTCCTACATTTGCTGTTTTATTTTTGAGACAGAGTCTCGCTCTGTCACCCAGAATGGAGTGCAGTGGCGTGATCTCGGCTCACCGGGTTGAAGCAATCCTCCTGCCTCAGCCTCCCAAGTGGCTGGGATGTCAGGCACCCACCACCATGCCCTCATTTGTATATTTCGTTTTTATTTCATGCTTGGTGCCGTGGCTTTCCCTGCTCACCAGCGGGAGGAGCTTTCAGGACCTCTCCGGTCCCCAGCGCCAGGGTCCTCAGGATGATGTGACGCCCTCGTGCCTGGACCCTCGGCCCCCAGGGTGGGTCCCTCCTGGAGCCTCGCTCTTGCTGGCTTCAGCCACGGCCAGCACTCGCCTCTGCCCACAGAGTTGCAGGAAGAGGTCAGAAGACAGTAACAGCAGGTGCTGCCACCCCATCCCAATCTCTCACCCCAGCGCCCCAGCCCAAGCCCCACCCCACAGGGTGCAGATGCCCCCAGGCCGACCAAGGACGGGAGCCTGCACGGGAGTCTCTCCCACACAGAGCAGGACCCGTTCTCCTCCCCCTGCCAGGCCTTCAGTGCCTGCCGCTGGTCTGTAGACCTAGGTTTGGGCATGGAGCTGGGGTCACTTAGAGAACAATCCAGGTGAAGACAGATGCCACCTGTCTGGGGGTCTCCCAGTTTCCTCCCATACGCTAGCCAGCAGCCCCGATCCCCGCTTCCATCTCTTTTTTTTTCTGTTTCTTTTTTTTTTTTTTTTTTTTGAGACGGAATCTCGCTCCGTCGCCCAGGCTGGAGTGCAGTGGCTCAATGTCGGCTCACTGCAAGCTCCGCCTACCAGGTTCACGCTATTCTCCTGCCTCAGCCTCCTGAGTAGCTGGGACTATAGGCACCCGCCACCACGCCCGGCTAATTTTTTGTATTTTTAGTAGAGACGGGGTTTCACCGTGTTAGCCAGGATGGTCTCGATCCCCTGACCTCGTGATGCGCCCGCCTCGGCCTCCCAAAGTGCTGGGATTACAGGCGTGAGCCACCGCGCCCGGCCTTTTTTTGTTTCTTTTTTTGAGACAGGGTGTCTCACTTTGTTGCCCAGGCTGGAGTGCAGTGGTGCAATCTTGGCTCGCTGCAACATCAGCCTCCCAGGCTCAACCGATTCTCCTGCCTCAGCCTCCCAAAGCGCTGGGATTACAGGCGCCCACCACCACACCCGGCTAATTTTTGTATTTTTAGCAGAGACGGGGTTTCATCATGTTGGCGAGGCTGGTCTCGACCTCCTGACCTCAGGTGATCCGCCCGCCCCAGCCTCCGACAGTGCTGGGATTACTGTGCCCAGCCTACTTCATCTTCCATCCCTTAAAGCTGCTCACGGAGTCACAGGCTTCCATCCAGGGAGACTCATAAATGCTTCGGGCCTCGGGCGCATCTGTGCCCTGCCACGCATTTCACCCTGACAATAGCCCACAGCAGGCAGGTTCCCACACGGGAACTTCATTCATAGTCAGATCGACAGCCCCAGGAACACCAACGCCCCTCGTGGGCCCAGATCCATTCTCGCCCCAACCCCTGCCCACCCAGGCAGCCGCTCGTCTTTCTGGGCCTCAGACACTAAAGGGCTGACCACGGCCCTCGGGGGAAGGGACGCCATCCCCGCGTGGTCCACCCATGTGCAGGGATGAAGGGCTACATCTGTGCCTCCAAGGGGACTCAGACAGGGGACCCAGGCGGCCACTCCATCATCACAAGGTTCAATTTCTCCCCAGCGTCCGCGTGTCTCCTGCCATCTACATTGACACCAACGTGGCTGGTCTGCGCGTTTTACCCCTTGCAGTGTGGATCTTGATACGGTTGGTTACACAATCGATTTGTTCATTTCAATTGAAGAGTTTTTAGTTTACTTCCAGGTTCTTCTTGCCACCACAAACATAAACAGGATTACCTTTTTTTTTTTTTTTTTGGAGATGGAGTCTCGCTCTGTCGCCCAGGCTGGAATGCAATGGCGCAATCTCAGCTCACTGCAGTCTCTGCCTCCCGGGTTCCAGCGATTCTCCTGCCTCAGCCTCCTGAGTAGCTGGGATTACAGGCACACGCCACCACGCCTGGCTAATTTTTGTACTTTTAATAAAGACAGGGTTTCACCATGTTGGCCAGGCTGGTCTCGAACTCCTGACCTCAGGTGATCTGCCTGCCTCAGCCTCCCAAAGTGCTGGGATTACAGGCCTGAGCCACCATGCCCGGCCAAAATAACTTTTTTTGGGGGATGGAGTCTTGCTCTGTTGCCCAGGCTGCAGTGCAGTGGTGCAGTCTCAGCTCACTGCAACAGTCTCAGCTCACTGCAACCTCTGCCTCCCGGATTCAAGTGATTCTCCTGCCTCAGCCTCCCAAGTAGCTGGGATTACAGGCACACCACCACCACGGCCAGCTAATTTTTGTATTTTTAGTAGAGACGGGGTTTCACCATATTGGCCAGGCTAGTCTCAAACTCCTGACCTCAGGTGATCCACCCGCCTCGGCCTCCCAAAGTGCTGGGATTACAGGCCTGAGCTGCCACACCTAGCCTAAAAATAACTTTAAAAAAAAAAGCATTCAGTGCCTGAAGCAGATCCTAGCAAACCCTCCCCCAACACACTGGGTCTAAGAGTTGGTGTAAATGTGCCACGCCACCCTGCCAGCACCTGCCTCCCTCTGAGGCGGGAGACCAGCAGGACTTGATCAGGACCTCTCTGGAAACCTGCGGAGACCAGCAGCTGCCCGAGAGGCCGAGAAGCCACCTCTAGCCCTCACTTCTCATTAGCATACAAACACTCCCATCAGCACCATGACAGTTTACGAATGCCAGGGCAACAACCCGGAAGCTACCTTACAGGGTTCCAGGAATGCCCTGCCCCTTTTCTAGAAAATTCCAAATAACCTGCCCCTTGATTAGCATATAATTAAGAGTAGGTATAAACATGGCCAGCAAGGCCTGGGGCTGCTGCTCTGGACCCGGCCCTGCCCTGCCCCTGCTGCTCTGAGAAACTAATTTTCTGTCACTGTTGGCTCACTCTTGAAATCTTTCCTGAGTGAAGTCAAGAACCCTCACTGGCTGAGCCCCAATTTCGGGGTTCATCTGCATCATCTTTCCCAGCTCTGTTCTCGCACCCAGCAGGGCGGCATTTCCTGGGAGTTGCAATGGCCAACGGGAGCTGGAGGACACAGGCCCCGGCTCCCAACCCCCAGGAGGGAGAACACACGCAGGCGTGTTCTGGGGGCTCCCAGGGCTCCAGGAAGCTCCCAGCAGCACCAAGCTCCAAGTGCCCGCTGTGGAAACGGGTTCCACGGTGCACACTGCTGTCTGTTCCCTGCCAGCATTCCCGCCCTTTGACACGCGGGTCTCCCAAACACACAACTCACACCTGAGCCCTTGTCTCAGGGTCCACGCTAAGGTAGCCTTCAGCGTCCTAAAGACAGGCAGGGCTGTGACTACAGTGAGTGCATCACTCGGCACCTTCTGGTTCTTGGAGAGAAGACAAGTGTCCCCTCCCTGTCAGGTGTCATGCCCGTTCATCCTAAGAATAACTGTGACCCCCAAGACTGGGAGGGAGACAGCCAAATGGGACCTGCGTGTTCTAGGATTAGCGAATGTGAGGCCGGGTCCTGTGTTCATTAGCGTTGTGAGAAATCATTAATCGTTTGACGACACATGAAAGACCAAGTTGTGTCAGATTTTCCAACGGCAAGAGGAGAGGCAAGTTCACAATAAAGTAACATTTTAAGATGCCGAAGAAAATAGCTCAGAACTTAGGTGGGCGCGGTGGCACACGCCTGTCATCCCAGCACTTTGGGAGGCCAAGTGGGGGGGTGGATCACTTGAGGTCAGGAGTTTGAGACCAGCCTGGCCAATATGGTGAAACTCCATCTCTACTAAAAATACAAAATTAGCCTAGTGTGGTGGCGGGCGACTGTAGTCCCAGCTACTCGGGAGGCTGAGGCAGGAGAATCACTTGAATCCAGGAGGCAGAGGTTACAGTGAGCCAAGATCACGCCACTGCACTCCAGCCTGGGCGACAGAGCGAGACTCCGTCTCAAAAAATAATAATAATAAATAAATAACTTAGAACCTAGAACATGCTATCCAAGAAAACTGCCACCCGAGGCTGAGGGCAGTATAAATGCATTTTCAGGCACAGTGCACCTCGAACCTTTCATATTGTTTAAAACAGTTTATATAAAACTCTTAAATAAAAGGAAAGACAATTACAGAAAATGTTACAAGAGATACATTCAGCAAAGGAAATCAAATAGCATGATAAAGTGTGTTATCTTTTAAAAATAGATAACACCAAAGAAAAAGAGAAAATATATCCACAATAACCCAGAATTAACAGTCTAGATGGTATCGACATGATGGATTTACGGGACGAAGAGAGGCCAGCAGATGTGAGAGGCTGATAAACTTCTTATCTGATTGAGGGTTCACGTAGCTATCTGTTTCAGAAAGGTGAGAAGGGAAAAAAAGGAGATAGAAAATAACTGAATTTGTAAAATAATAAGATAATAGGAACCAGTCTGAGTATATCAATGATTCTGATAAATATGAAAGAATGAACTTACCAGTTAAAATATTATACAAATATTAGCAAAAAAAAAAAACTAAAAAAAAGAGGAAATTTAAAAACACAAGTATGGCCAGGTATGGTGGCTCACGCCTGTCATCCCAGCATTTTGGGAGGCTGAGGTTGGTGGATCGCCTGAGGTCAGGAGTTCGAGACCAGTCTCTACTAAAAATAAAAAAATTAGCTGAGCGTGGTGGCGCACGCCTGTAGTCCCAGCTACTTGGGAGGCTGAGGCAGGAGAATCACTTGAACCCAGGAGGTGGAGCTTGCAGTGAGCCGAGATGACATCACTGTACTCCACCCCGGGCGACAGAGTGGGACTCCATCTAAAAAAAAAAGAAAAATACAAATATTTATGATGGATATAAAAAACAAATCCAGACATATACTGTTTACAGGAGAGAGAAAAAGTTGAAAGTAAAACAATGGGAAAAGATCTTACAGTAGAATAGTAGCTGAAAGATGGCATAATTCATTTTTAAAAATAGAGATGGGGTCTCACTATGTTGCCCAGGCTGGTGTTGAACTCCTGGCCTCAAGTGATCCTCCTGCCTCAGCCTCCCAAGTGCTGAGATGACAGGTATGAGCCAGCGTGCCTGGCCCATTTTAAAAAATAGTTTTATTAACTAGATTTTATCAAAATGAAAAACCCTCATCAAAAAATACTCTTAAGAAAATGAAAACAAAGTTACAGACAGGGAGAAAATATTTATTAAAGATACAATGTTTGTATCCAGGACATATAAAGAATTCTCAAAACTCCAGAATGGGAAAACAAAAATGCTTTAAAAATTGATTTAAGCTGGGCGCGGTGGCTCACGCCTGTAATCCCAGCACTTTGGGAGGCCAAGGCGGGCAGATCATGAGGTCGGGAGATCGAGACCATCCTGGCTAACACGGTAAAACCCCGTCTCTACTAAAAATATTAAAAAATAGCCAGGCGTGGTGGTGGGCGCCTGTAGTCCCAGCTACTCAGGAGGCTGAGGCAGGAGAATGGCATGAACCCGGGAGGCAGAGCTTGCGGTGGGCCGAGATCGTGCCACTGCACTCCAGCCTGGGCGACAGAGCAAGACTCCGTCTCAAAAAAAAAATAAAAGAATTTGAACACTCTATGCAGGACACTATGTGGATGGCAGATAACTAAATGGAAAATGTTCAATATCATTAGGAAAATGCAAATTAAATCAATACAGACCTTTTTTTTTTTTTTTGAGACGGAGTCTCTCTCTGTCGCCCAGGCTGGAGTGCAATGGCGCGATCTCAGCTCACCGCAACCTATGCCTCCCGGGTTCAAGAGATTCTCCTGCCTCATCCTCCTGAGTAACTGGGATTACAGGCACACGCCACCACACCCGGCTAATTTTTGTATTTTTAGTAGAGACGAGATTTCATCATGTTGATCAGGCTGTTCTGGAACTCCTGACTAAAAGGGCATCTTCAACAGCCTACAGCACCAATGGCTGGTGAGGATGAAGTTAGACACAGACTTACTATGCACAGGGGAAATTATATCCACATGAAAACCTGTATACAAATATTTATATGTTTTTTGAGATGGAGTCTTGTTCTTTCACCCAGGCTGGAGTGCAGTGGCACGATCTCAGCTCACTGCAAGCTCCGCCTCCCAGGTTCAAGCAATTCTCCTGCCTCAGCCTCTCAAGTAGCTGGGATTACAGGCGCCCACCACCACGACCAGCTGATTTTTTTATTTTTAGTAGAGACGGGGTTTCGCCATGTTGGTCAGGCTGGTCTCAAACTCCTGCCCTCAGGTGATCCACCCACCTCGGCCTCCCAAAGTGCCGGGATTACAGATGTGAGCCACTGCGCCTGGCTGGAAAATGTAAATTTGATTATAGCTGCCAAAATGCTGGCAACCGCCGTTCTACTTTCTGTCTCTATCCATTTGATTACTCTAGGTAGCTTGTATCTGTGGAATCACGCAATAGTCGTCTTTCAGTGACTGACTTCTTTCACTGAGCCTCCTGTCCTCAAGGTTCATCCACACTGTGCTGTGTCCACACTGTGCTGTGTCAGAATTTCCTTTCCTTTTCAGGCTGAGCGTTTTATTGTGTGAATATACCACATTTTGCTTTTCCATTCATCTGTCCATGGACACACGGGTTGGTCTTGCCTCGTGGCTGCTGTGAACCTGGCTGTACTGTTAGGATATGATTTTGAAAAGACCTAAACTAATGGGGAGATATCATGATCTCGGCTAGAAAGACAGACATCACAGAGGTGTTAGTGTTTTCCAAGTGACCCGCAGGTTCTATGTGCTTCCAATGTAAATCCCAACAGAATTCTTCCCATTGACTTGGATGAGATGTTCTAAAAGTGACAGAACAGTAGAGGCCAGAAGAGCAGGGAGGTTCCCGACGAGGAACAGAGGGCGGACTCCCCCTGCATGATGTCAGGACTGTTGATGGCGCCATGCTGGGTCCACACTTCCTCTTGTTCAACCTGTTGGATTCCTCTAACTCCAGGCAGTGTCCCCACTGGGTTCAGCATCAGTGGGATCATCAGCCCTGGTTCTAAATCCGCAACTCAGCACCGTGATGCTGCGCACACTTTCTTCCCTGGGAGCCTCCGTCTCCCCGTGCAACGCTTGACGTCGCTCCTGAAATAAAGCCTATGGGGGGCATGGCGCTTCTCCCCCTGCTGGAGCTGGTGCTAGTACCGTCTTTCAGTCAATCAACAAACGTCTATTGAGCTCAGTCTTTAAAACACCTGGAAGATTTTTTTTTAGACGGTCTCTCTCTGTCACCCAGGCTGGAGTGCGGTGGCGCGATCTCGGCTCACTGCATCCTCCACCTCCCGGGTTCAAGTGATTCTCCTGCCTCAGCCTCCCAAGTAGCTGGGATTACAGGCACCCGCCACCACGCCCGGCTAATTTTTGTATTTTTAGTAGAGACGGGGTTTCGCCATATTGGTCAGGCTCGTCTTGAACTCCTGACCTCATGTGATCTGCCCACCTTGGCCTCCCAAAGTGCTGGGGTGACAGGCATGAGCCACCGCGCCCGGCCAAGATTATTTTAAAGACTCGCGTTCTCTAATCCCAGAACATGCAGGTCCCATTTCGCTGTCCCCCTCCCCGTCTTGGGGGGTCACAGTTGTTCTTAGGATGAAAGGGCGTGACACCTGGCGGGGAGGGGACACTTGTCTTCTCTCCAAGAACCGGAAGGTGCCGAGTGATGCCTGATTAAAGGTGGAGAAACCTGGCCTCTGGGAGTCTTGTCCTCTCTAGGGGTGGAAGTCAAACGCTCACGGGGGTGCAGGCCATGGGCACGTCAGTGCAGCTGCAGGGGGCTGCAGACTTGGTGGATGTTCTGAAATGCCTGACTCTGACGAGGCTTTGCTCACAGTGCCCTGCGTGGTGTGAGAACCCCTAAAAACACCGAGATGGAAACGCCCACTAATGTGCAGGGCGATTTTCTATGATGTGGAGAACACAGGGCAGCGTGACTGCTTTGCTCATCCAGAGACAGTGAGTGAGTAGATATTCACGGCTCCCAGCACCAAAATCCCCAGAGGCCTTAATGTGAGAGACCCCCAGACCCTGTGCTGAGTCCCCCGGTGGAGACCCCCCTCTCAGCGGCCAGGGGCTCACCCAATGCCCTTCTCAGCCCTGCTGGACACACAACTGCAGACAGAGATGAAGGAGAGAGAGGGAGCCACGGGCATTACCCAACCCAAGCCCCAGCCCCACCCCTGCCCACGTTGCATCACAGCCGACCCAAGGAGCCGCAACCCCCAGAGGAAGACGCGGTGGGGCCGATGCAGCCTGAGATACAGGGAGAGAACTCAGAGCCCGACTCCGGACAGAGCAGGAGCCTGGTCTCCCTCCTCTGGGTCAGGTCTCCCTCCTCTGGGTCAGGTCTCCAGCGCCCTCCCTCTGGCCTGCAGGGCTGCGTCAGGATGGGGAGTTTGAGGTCGGTTAGAGACCAGCCCCAGAAAAGCAGAGAGAGGGTGTGGCCCCCCAGCCCTCTCCCCCACACCCTAGCAGGCTGGCTGACCACTTCCCATGACCAGGGCCACCCCAGACCCTGGCTTTCCAGCAAGAGGCACCAGAGGGGGCCGTTGGTCAGTGCTGTGGGCAATCCACAGACATGGCACAGCTGGGCACCAAGCCCAGGAAAGAGCAGAGGGATTCGGGGTCCCCTCGGAAGAATCACCCCTTCCCAGGAGAACTCAGCGCCTGGCAGACCCCACGGTCGGATAGTTTCAGCCTGAGGCCCCTGCACACACTGGCTGAGAGCAGATGGGAAATGAACAGGGTGCCACTCAGGTGGGGCTGTGGGCCACAAGTGGACACCTGGCCCAGCCAGGCCAGCAACCCTGACCCATGCTGACCTACTCTGAAGGGAAGGGGCCTCTCTCTGGCGGGCCCGGGCCCCCTACTCCCTGCAAGAGGCCGTGTGAGGCTCGGGGGCGTCTGTCCTTTCTCACTCCGACCCTGCGGAAGTGCAGGTATGGGCCCTCCCCCAAGGAAAGTGCACATCAGGCCCCCTAGGGCAGAGAGAGCACCACCGTGGCCTCTGAAGCCCAGGACTGGAGCTTGGAAGGGCTTCCAGAGCCAACGCCACGGCCTAGACCGCAGACTGTAGGGGTGGGAGCCCTGAGGCAAGTTCCAGGGCGATGGGGGCAGAACAAAGCCCCGCCCCCCAGGTGGCCCTGACCCTCTTGCAGACAGGAGCGAAGGTGAGGTGCTTGACACTGGAACCTGGTCATCCTGCTGGGCAGATCCCTGTGACCCCTTCATCTCCCTATCCCCCCGGGGGAGCCAGCCTCAGCATCACCGTCCAGCCCGAGCAGCTCCCACTGGTTAAGCCCCTCAGCTGGTCCAGGGACACCTGGGACCCCACTCCCAGGCTGTTCCAGTGCACCCTACAGCCGTCCCCAGTGCCAGCGACATCACGCCCACGCAGTCTGTGGACACGGCTCCCTCCCTCCCGCTGTGGAAGCCACCACCTTATCCAACTCCGCACCCAAGGCCTGGCCCAGGGTAGACTATTGCCAACGAGGAGGGAGAGGGGAGGGGGAGGGAGGGAGCAGGGAAGTGCCAGCCAGGATGAGCACCCACAGCGCCCTGGAACCCCCACCGCACCCACCCAGCTCCATGCTGCCCCGAGGAAGTGCCCGAGCTTAGAGACCCCAAGGGAAGCCTCCCTACTCCTGTAGATAAATGCACTAAGACACATGGAGGCTGCTTTACGCACAGTTTAATCAGAGTCATGGGCCCGGCAGGAGGCGGGACAGCCGGGGCCTCTGCTCCCCACGCACACCCGCCTTCCTGGAGACACCAGCCTGCAGACGAGCCCAGGCCTCTCCCTTGAGAAGGACAGGATGTGGATGACGGGCAGGAAAGGGCAGCGGAAACGTGGGTCCCAGGCGTGAGGACCAATGGGTGCCAGGATAGTGAGGCTGGAACTGGGGAGGGGCGGGGGGCATCCACAAGGAAGGCGGGGTCTCCTCTGTCACGTGGACGCCCCTGCAGCCCCGGGGAACGGAGGGACGTACTGGCGGATCCAGGACACGTAGCTCATCACGCGGGCGTACACGCCGGAGAAGTCACCGTGACCGCAGAAGGTGCCCCAGCTCACCACCCCCACCTGGACCAGGTGCAATCCCACCTGCACACGAGGGGGCCCCGGTTGTCGCCCTGTGGGGAGAGACGGCGCTCAGCAAGGGCTCCCCATGTGCCTCCCCATGTGTCCCCCCTAAGAGGGGAGAGACAGGTGGGTCTGGGGTCTCACCGGGCAGGAGCCGTGGTTCCCGTCCCCGGCACACAGCATGTCGTCCTTAATGAGCTGCTCAAACCGCTCAGTGTGGTTGGAAGGAAGGCGGTGGCGATAGATCTGATTACAGAGGACGTTGCTCCTGACCTTCACCGTCGCCTCCCGCAAGCTGAGGGGCCAGGGCAGTGGTTCTGCAAGGAGAGGCGCAGTGAGGCGCAGGGGCCTGGCGGGGACAAGGCTGCAGCTTCTCGTTTTGTCCAGAGCTGAGGCATACAATTCGCTCAGAGCTGGGCCTTCCCTGGCCAGGAGGTGAGCCCCAAGGCTGCAGTCCTGGGCACAGGAGCCTGGAACCTCAGGACTCACTCTTAGAAACGACTAGGGGCCGGGTGCGGTGGCTCACACCTGTAACCCCAGCACTTCGGGAGGCCAAGACGGGTAGATCACTTGAGCCTAGGAGTTCAAGACCAGCCTGGCCAACATGGTGAAACCCCATCTCTACTAAAAATACAAAAATTAGCCAAGCGTGGTGGCTGACGCCTGTAATCCCAGCTACTCAGGAGACTGAGGTAGGAGAATCACTTGAACCCGGGAGGCGGAGGTTGCAGTGAGCCAAGATCACACCACTGCACTCCAGCCTGGATGACAGAGAGAGACTGTCTCAAAAAAATAAAATAAAATAAAATTAGCCAGGCATGGTGGAGCACACTGGTAGTCCCAGCTATTAAATGCTTGGAGGGCTGAGGTGGGAGGATCGCTTGAGCCCAGGAGTTTGAGACCAGCCTAGGCAACACAGCGAAACCCCATCCCTACAGAAAGAAAAAAAATCAGCCCGGTGTGGTGGCTTGCGCCTGTGGTTCCAGCTATTCAGGAGGCTGAGGTGGGAGGATCACTTGATCCTGGGGGTTCGAGGCTGTAGTGAGCTGTGATTGCACCATTGCACTCCAGCCTGGGTGACAGAGCAAGACCCTGCCTCAAAAACAAGTTTTTAAATAAAAAAATTTTTAAAAAAGAAACTATTTGGGAAAAGCATGGGACCAGGACTCCCCCTGGACTGCGTTGTAGTGGGAATGAGGCAGTCCACCCCAGGGGCTGATGCGCTGCAGGGCCCAGGAGTTCCTAACCTCCCTTAGCTCACGGTTTCTTTGCTGCAAAGGAACAGCAGGTAACTGAGGGTGACGCTGAGGATGCAGTTAACTCACAAAGTGCCTGTTGGGAGGTGGGCAGGGGCACCCCCACGTCATAACCCCAGAACTTGTCACTGTGACCTTATCTGGAAAAGGACCTTTGCAGATGGAATTAAGATGAGGTCATGTTAGATTCGAGACACCATAAATACAGCACCCAGTGTCTGTAGAGGAGGAAGGCGAGGGGAGCCTGGAGAAACACGACCGCAAGCCCAGGGACATGGGGACGGGCAGGGGCCCCAGAAGCCAGGGAAGGCATGGAACGGACCCTCCCTCAGGGCTTCTGAAAGGAACCAACCCTGCTCACGCCTGGAGTGCGGACGTTTCGTCTCCAGAGATGTGAGATAGTAAATTCCTGCTGCTCTGAGCCACCTGGCCTGTGGTCATCTGTCTCGGCAGCGGCAGGAAGCCATCCAGGACGCATCTGGAGCCCAGGCCTGCACCGACATTCTGGGTCATCTCTCCACATCCCACCCAAGTGGCCCTACTCCTGACCTCCACGTCCAATGTCACCCCAGCCGGTCACCCAGCAGGTCTTCCCCGAGGGCACGTCCAGGGAGGCAGACGGGAGCGAGACCGGGTGGATGAGCTCAGACAGCGGCACCGGGGCCTCCAGCTTCAGCAAGGCGATGTCCGCACCAACCTGGGCAGACAGGCTCTCGTTGTACTGGGGGTGACGGACGATCTCAACCACCTTCATCCGCTGGTCGTCCTCATAGAGCCTCAGCTGCCCGACCTGCACTCTAAACCCGCAGGGCTCCAACTCCTCCCTGGAGAGAGGAACGGGCACCACTCAGAGTAAGGCCAGATGCTCAGGACCGGGGCTTTCCCTGAATCCCAGGAGGGGCTCCCGGCACACAGGACACCTGCCCGTCCCCACCCCCACTCCCACCCGCCGAGGGGACGGCAGGCTTCACTCACGGCTCAAGGCAGTGGGCGGCGGTCAGCACCCACTCTGGGTGGATGAGGGAGCCCCTGCAGATATGCTCCCACAGACCCTTCTTCATGCTGTAGAACCTCAGGCTGACCTGCCAGGGGTGCCTCCTGGCCGAGATATCACAGCCCCCAACGATGCCCACCAACTCATGCCCCACGCCGGGCTCTAGGGAAGCAAGTGAGGGCCATGATGGGGATGGACGAGGGTCTTCCCAGAGCTCAGGGGCACCAGGAGAGACCAGCAATCAGATGGTCCCCACCCACCCCAGGGCTGGCACTCTGAGCCCGGGGCAGGGCAAGGAGGGGGTCCTGGGCAGCAGGGGCATTGGGTGGGGCAGACTCGCCTGGGTTCCTGGGCACAGAACCCCCCAGGCAGGGGAGGGTCAGGACTAGCAGCCACAGCATCTGTGGGGAGAAAGCCGGGGCCTGGGGTGAGGCGATCTGAGCCCCAGCTGGGGTCTGGGAACGGAGAAGGGGGTTCAGAGTGGGCGGCATACTCGTGCCCCAGGTCTCTCTGCGTCCTGCCTGGCATCTCTGGGAGCCCATTTATCTCTCATACAGAGGAAGTGGGTGGGCGGGGCAGCCCCCTCCTGGGCACATTCAGAGTGCTGACAGCAGGTGGGGCCAGCCGCTGAGTTCCACTGGGCAGGACCGGGTCTGGGGCACAGAAATGCAGAGTGTTAACCACGGCCACCTGAGCTGCAGGGGCAAGAGGCAGCTCTGGGGGCGCGGGGAGGTCTGAGAAATGGTCAACACCACGAAGAGAAGCAGCAGCGACATCCCAGCTGGGGAGAGAGGGAGGGAGGCGCATGTTAGACGACAGCCGTTCCCATTCTCCGGCCAGGTCTCCTCCCTCACCCTCACCTGGGACACCCACCGTCTCTGGCAAGGTCCCCTCCCTCACCCTCACCTGGGACACCCACTGTCCTTGGGAATGAAGGGTTCACTTCTCGGTGCCTGGAGCCCATTCTCCTCTTTGGCCCAAAACGTCCACCTCCCCGAAATAACCCCAAGTGCCCCTACCCCGCGACAGCCTGGGCTACAAGAACCAGCTCCAGGAGGGCGCAAGTCACCAGCCAGGGAGCAACGGAGACAAGCCCAGGACGCAAGGAGCAGCCCCAGTCCCCGACCTCTCTCTAGACCTTCCGCTGCCCGGAGGTGCTGGGGTGGGGGCAAGAAAACATGACCCAGTCTGGACTTGTCAGCAGCTCCAAGGAATGAGGACTTGACATCCCCTTTAGTCTGTCTCCAAGACCCCGAAGCGCCGTGGTGTTTTGTGCTCACCCATGGGAGAGGGTCATGAGGACCCAGGAGCCCTTCCCTGCCAACCCCCCAGCACCCGTGTCCCCAGAACATCAGGATGCTGCTGGAGGTGACTGTCCCGGTGCTGGTTCCCCTGTGGAGACCCCCCTGGCTGCTCTCAGCCTCACCCAGTGCCCTTCTTGGCCCTGCTGGACACAGAGCTGCAGACAGAGATGAAGGAGACAGCGGTAGGTGCAGGCATTACCCAATGCGACCCCCAGCCCCCGCCCCTGCCCACGTTGCATCACAGCCGACCCGAGGAGCCGCAGCTCCCAGAGGAAGACACGGTGGGGCCGATGCAGATGCAGCCTGAGATACAGCCTGGTCTCCCTCCTCTGGGTCAGGTCTCCCTCCTCTGGGTCAGGTCTCCGGCGCCCTCCCCCAGCCTGCAGGGCTGCATTAGGATGGGGAGTTTGAGCTCAGTTGACCAGCCCCAGAAATGCAGAGAGAGGGTGCAGCGCCCCTCCACAGCCCTCTCCCCGCTCTGTCTCCTCCCCCGCCCGCACAGCCAGCAGCCTGGTCCAGCTCTCTGCGTCCCATTGCCAGGGTAGCATCCTCCAGGTCTGCGAGCGACAGCAAATGCACGCAGATCTGCAGCAACCTCAATTCTTGCCTCCTCAGAAGAAAAATTCAACTGAGGGGCAGAAGGCAGGAGAGACTGAGGCAAGTTTTAGAGCAGGAGTGAACGATTATTAAAAAGCTTTAGAGGCCGGGTGTGGTGGTTCATGCCTGTAATCCCAGCACTGTGAGAGGCCAAGGCGGGAAGACCACTTGAGGCCAGGAGTTCAAGACCAGCCTGGCCAACGTAGTAAAATCCTGTCTCTACTAAAAATACAAAAATTAGCTGGGCGTGGTTGTGGGTGCCTGTAATCCCAGCTACTCGGGAGGCTGAGGCAGGAGATTCGCTTGAACCCGGGAGGCAGAGGTTGCAGTGAGCCAAGATTGCACCACTGCATTCCAGCCTGGGTAACAGAGTGAGAACCTGTCTCAAAATAATAATAATAAAGAAATAAAAATAAGCAGCTTTAGAGCGGGAACAAAATGAAGGCAAGTACACGTGGAAAAGGCCCAAGCAGGCAACTCGAAAGACAAGTGTGCAATTTGACCTTTGACTTGGGGCTGTTTGTTTTTTGAGATGGAGTCTTGCTCTGTCACCCAGGCTGGAGTGCAATGGCACGATCTTGGCTCAATGAAACTCCACCTGCCGGGTTCAAACTATTCAGGCACGCGCCACTACACCCAGCTATTTTTTGTATTTATAGTAGAGACAGGGTTTCACCGTGTTGGCCAGACTGGTCTCAAACTCCTGACCTTGTGATCTGCCCACCTCGGCCTCCCAAAGTGCTGAGATTCCAGGCGTGAGCCACCGCACCCGGCCTGACTTGGGTTCTTATAGGTTGGCATGCTTCCGGGGTCTCGTGTCCCTTCTCCCGAAATTCCTCCCGTGGGTGGGCTGTCTGCGTGTGCCATGGCCTGCTGGCACTCGGGAGGGGAGCGTGTGGTGCGTTTGCCACAGTAGTGCGTGTGCTCACTTGAGGCGCTCTTCATGACCAGCCACAGGTCCCTTGAAGGCCATAGACCAGTTAAACTCTACCATTTTGCCTCTTAGTGTGCCTGCTCCGGCCCCCTTGCCCAGCTCCTGAGATCTTACCGGGAAGCTGCTGATCACCAGTTTCAGGTGTTTGCTGTCTATTGGGAGCCTGCCTTTCCCTGGTGCCAGCTGCAACAAGTATTATGTTAGAGAGGCAGTTAACAACTGCCTGACCATCGCCGGAAGGACGCCCGACGCTCCTGGTGTATGGGAGGGGAGCTCTCTCCTGCCCTGCCCATGCCTGACCAGCTGCTGCTGTCGCAGGCCCAGCAATCGTAAGTGACCAGCAGGACACATTCCTGTGATGAACAGCCACACCCAGTAAGTTTGTTTCCCACCCGAAATCTCCTTCCTCTGGAAACCTGGGTGGGCGCCGCTCAGCCCACTTGGTCTGGCTCTTGGTCCCTCTCGGTTCTTCTCTCTTGCTTCCTCCCTCACCGTGAGATGCCCTGGCTCCCCCTTGGCCTTCCGCCACCACGGGAAGCTCCCCAGGCCTCCCCAGAAGCCAAGCAGATACTGATGCCGTGCCCGTACAGCCTGCAGAACTACAAGCCTCTTTTCCCTCTCCTTTCCTCTTTTTTTTTTTTCAGATGGAGTCTCGCTCTGTCACCCATGCCAGAGTGCAGTGGCGCAATCTCAGGTCACTGCAACCTCTGCCTACTGGGTTCAAGTGATTCTCCTGCCTCAGCCTCCCAAGTAGTTGGGATTACAGGCGCACGCCACCACACCTGGCTAATTTTGTATTTTTAGTAGAAACAAGGGTTTCACCATGTTGGTCAGGCTGGTCTCAAACTCCTGACCTCAAGTGATCTGCCCGACTTGGCCTCCCAAAGTGCTGGGATTACAGGGGTGAGCCAGCGCGCCCAGCCTGACTTTCCTTTCTCCTCTCCTTTCCTTTCCCCTCTCCCCTCTCCTATTCCCAGGCGATTGCTCTGTCGCCCAGTGGTGCGATCTCAGCTCTCTCAACCTCTACCTCCCAGGCTCAAGCCATCCTGTCCTCAGCCTCCAGAATAGCTGGGACTACAGGCGCACGCTACCACGCCCAGCTAATTTTCTTATTTTTAGCAAAGACGGGGTTTCACTGTGTCACCCAGGCTGGTCTTGAACTCCTCAGCTCAAGCAATTCTCCCACCTCAGCCTCCCAAAGTACTGGGATTACAGGGGTGAGTCACTGCCTGCACAGTGGGCCGGGTGTGGTGGCTCATGCCTGTAATCACAGCACTTCGGGAGGCTAAAGCGGGAGGATCACTTGAGATCCGGAGTTCGAGACCAGCCTGGGCTACACAGTGAGACCCCATCTTTTTTTTTTTTTAGACGGAGTCTCACTGTGCCCAGGCTGGAGTGCAATGGTGCGATCTCGGCTCACTGCAACCTCTGCCTCCCGGGTTCAATCAATTCTCCTGCCTCAGCCTCCCAAGTAGCTGGGACTACAAGCACCCACCCCCAAGCCCAGCTCATTTATTTGTATTTTTAGTAGAGATGGGGTTTCGCCACGTTGGTCAGGCTGGAGACCCTATCTCTTTAAAAAAAATTAAAAATTAGCCAGGCACGGTGGCACACACCCATGGTCTTAGCTATTTGGGAGGCTAAGGTGGGAGAATGGCTTTGTTACAGGAAAGGGGTCCCAATCCAGACCCCAAGAGACGGTTCTTGGATCTCTCACAGGAAAGAATTCAGGGCGAGTCCACAGAGTAAAGTGAAAGCAAGTTTATTAGGAAAGTAAAGGAGTAAAGAATGGCTACTCTGGCTGGGCACGGTGGCTCACACCTGTAATCCCAGTGCTTTGGGAAGCCGAGGCAGGCAGGTCATGAGGTCAGGAGTTTGAGACCAGCCTGGCTAGCATAGTGAAACCCCGACTCTACTAAAAATACAAAAAATTAGCTGGGCGTGGTGGTGGGTGCCTGTAAGCCCAGCTACTCAGCTAGGCTGAGGCAGGAGAATCGCTTAAACCCAGGAGGCAGAGGTTGCAGTGAGCTGAGATCATGCCACCGCACTCCAGCCCAGGCAACAGAGCGAGACTCCATCTCCAAAAAAAAAAAAGGATGGCTACTCCATAGACAAAGCAGCCCCGAGGACCGCTGGTTCTACATTTTTGTGGTTATTTCTTGATGGTATGCTAAACAAGGGGTGGATTATTCATATCTCCCCTTTTTAGACCATATATGGTGACTTCCTGACGTTGCCATGGCACCTGTAAACTGTCACGGCGCTGGTGGGAGTGTGCCAGTGAGGACGGCCAGAGGTCACGCTTGTCACCATCTTGGTTTTGGTGGGATTTGGACAGCTCCTTTGCTGCAAGCTGTTTTATCAGCAAGGTCTTTATGACCTGTATGTTGTGCTGGCCTCCGGTCTCATCTTGTGACTCGGAATGCCACAATGGTCTGGGAATGCAGCCCCACAGGTCCCAGCTTCATTTTACCCAGCCCCATTCAAGATGGAGTTGCTTTGGTTCCCACGCCTCTGACAGCTTGAGCCCAGGAGGCTGAGGCTGCCATGAGGCTACACTCTATCTCAAAAAAAAAAAATTCCAGGAACATGAAGATAATGAGTGACTGTTACATTGTGCATCTTGTGGCAACATTTTAGGTAATTTATCAGCTAGTCTGAAGCTACAGGGAAAGAAAGTCAAATTCCCTCAAACAGCTTCCCTCCTCGCACAGGTGCAGGGGCTTCACACACCTCCTGCTCAGGTCTCTCTGGGCCTGATCCAGGTCACAGACCTCAGGTTTCTCAGGCTGCTCTGAGCCACTTTTCTTTCTCACATCCATGGGGTGGGCCTGGTGCACCTTTCTGAACCTCACCCTGAGTATCTCTTCATCTGCCCGCTCATTTTTATCCTCTAAGACATCTGCAAAACAAAAATAAAATTAAAAGCCCCCAACCGACGAAACAGACCCCTCGAAAGTGGCTCAAAACACTAGTTCAGGCCATGCTGGGAAGGGGGATTGGACACGCCTCATTACACCCTCCTCCCTCACTAGTTCAGGCCACGCTGGGAAGGGGGATTGGACATGGCTCATTACACCTTCCTCCCTTTGGGATTCAGGCACTGCTGACCAGCCTTAACATTAAAACAGAGATTTTTTTTTTTTTTTTTTTTTTTTTTTTTTGAGAGGGAGTCTCGCTCTGTTGCCCGGGCTAGAGTGCACTCAGATGATCTCGGCTCACTGTAACCTCCACCTCCCGGGTTCAAGTGATTCTCAGGCCTCAGCCTCCTGAGTAGCTGGGATTACACGTGCCCACCATCATGCCTGGCTAATTTTTATATTTTTAGTAGATACAGGGTCTCGCCATGTTGCCCAGGCTGGTCTCGAACTCCTGACCTCAAGTGATCTGCCCACCTTGGCCTCCCAAAGTGCTGAGATTATAGGCGTGAGCCACTATGTCCAGCCCCAAAATATATTTATTTGATATATCTTTAAATGGCCCTGCAAAGCTGCCTCTTGTGGGGGAAATTTACACTCTGCAGAGAATCGTCTTCCCTTACTAGGTCTTTATTTTTATTTATTTATTTTTTTTTTGAGACGGAGTTTCACTCTTGTTGCCCAGGCTGGAGTGCAATGGCGTGATCTTGGCTCACCGCAACCTCTGCCTCCCGGGTTCAAGCAATTCTCCTGCCTCAGCCTCCCAAGTAGCTGGGATTATAGGCATGTGCCATCACGCCCAGCTGATTTTGTATTTTTAATAGAGATGGGGTTTATCTGTGTTTGTCAGGCTGGTCTCAAACTCCCAACCTCAGGTGATCCACCCGCCTCAGCCTGCCAAAGTGCTGGGATTACAGGTATGAGCCACCGTGCCCGGCCCTTACTAAGTATTTTCAGGAGAGTCTAGCCCCTTTTAAACTCTGGTAGGAGACATTTGCCATCTATTCTCTCTGAAGCCTGCTACCTGGAGGCTTCATCTACGTAACAAGAACCTTGGCTTCCACAATCCCCCCTGAACTTAGCCCCATTTTTTTCTGCAGACTTCAACTCTTTAGGCAAAACTTAACTCTTTCAACCAACTACCAGCCCGGAAATCTTTGAATCCACCTATGACCGGGAAGCTCCCCTCAGACATCCCACCTTTCCAGACTGAACCAGCGTGCACCTTGCATGTATTGACTGATGTCTGCCTATAACTTTGGTCACCCTAAAATGTATAAAACCAAGCTGGAGGCCAGATGAGTGGCTCACGCCTGTATCCCAGCACTTCGAGAGGCCGAGGCAGGCAGATCACTTGAGGTCAGGAGTTTGAGACCAGCCTGGCCAACATGGTGAAACCCCGTCTCTATTAAAAATACAAAAAAAGCTGGGCACAGTGGCTCACGCCAGTAATCCCAGAACTTTGGGAGGCTAAGGAGGGTGGATCACTTGAGGTCAGGAGTTCAAGACCAGCCTGGCCAATGTGGCAAAACCCCGTCTCTACTAAAAATACAAAAATTAGCCAAGTGTGGTGGCAGGTGCAGGTAATCCCAGTTGCTTGGGAGGCTGAGGCTGAAGAATCGCTTGGGCCTGGAAGGCAGACGTTGCAGTGAGCTGAGATTGCATCACTGCACTCCAGCCTGGGCAACAGAGAGCCAGACTCCATCTCAAAAAAATAAAATAAAATAAAATAAAATAAAATAAAATAAAATAAAATAATTGCCAGGCATGGTGGTAGGTGCTTGTAATCCCAGCTACTTGGGAGACTGAGGCAGGAGAATCGCTTGAACATGGGAGGCAAAGGTTGCAGTTGTTAGAAACAAATGCTTGTTCCTTCATGCTAAAAAGAAGAACTAACACTCAGACCAAAAATTTTCTCACCAAGACAATTTACTTTTTTTTTTTTTTTGAGACAGAGTCTCGCTCTGTCACCCAGGCTGGAGTGCAGTGGTGCGATCTTGGCTCACTGCAGTCTCCACCTCCCGGGTTCAAGTGATTCTCCTGCCTCAGCCTCCTGAGTAGCTGGGATTACAGGTGCCCACCACCACGCCCAGCTAATTTTTGTATTTTTACTACAGATGGGGTGTCACCATGTTGGTGAGGCTGGTCTCGAACTCCTGACCTCGTGATCCACCCGCCTTGGCCTCCCAAAGTGCTGGGATTACAGGCGTGAGCCACCGCACCCAGCCCCAAGACAATTTACTTCTATAGAAGGGTGCATCTCACGGATGGAGCAATGGCGAGAGCACACCTGGACAGGGGAGGGGAAAGGGTTGTTATCCCTGACGCAGGCAGCCCCTCCTGCTGTGTCGTTCCCCTATTGGCTAGGGTTGGACCGCACAGTCTAAGCTAATTACAATTGGCTATTTTAAAGAGAGCAGGGGTACGAGTCGGAGTGGCAGAGTGAGTAGTTTGGTGGGAAGGACAGTTACAGAACAGGTGACTCAGGATGTGTCAGGGCAGAGCAGGTGACAGGGGTGACTCAGGGCGGAGCAGATGACCGGGGAAGAGATGTGAGCTACTGATTAGAACTGGTGGGAAAGTTGTTGAATGAAACTAGAGGCAAGGGGGCAAAGAGAACCAGGAAGTTAAGCTTTGAAATGGAGAATCAAAGAATAAGAGAGCTGAACAAAACTGACATGCTGATTCTTTGAAGAGAAACTCGGAGTTCACTATATTTAACACAGTGAGCTGATATAGCGTCACTGCACTCCAGCTGGGGAAAGAGCAAGACTCTCTCTCCAGAAAACAAAAACAAAAACAATAACAAAACAGCGGTAGCCCAGCCACCTTCACACATTCTCAGGACCTCCTAAGGGTGTGTCATGGCCAAATCCTTAACCGTGGCAAAATAAACTTCTAAATTGATTGAGTTGTATCTCAAATACTTTTGGCTCACATATCCTTTGTAATAAATCTGTAATAGTAAATAAAGCATTTCCCTAAGTCCTGTGAGCCACTCTAGCCAATTGTTGGGCTCAAGAAGTGGGTCCCGGGAATGGCCTATTTGTAGCCAGGTCAGACAGAAATCGTGGGTAACCTGTGGGTAACCACAGTCCAATGCCTGGCAGGTCAGCGTACCAATGCCAACGGCTGTAGTAGAGAAGCGTTTTATTTTTATTATTCTTTTTTCAAGACAGAGTGTTGCTCTGTTGCCCAGGCTGGAGTACAGTGGCATGATCTCGGCTGACTGCAACCTCCACCTCCTGGGTTCAAGTGATTCTCCTACCTCAGCCTCCTGAGTAGCTGGGATTACAGGTGCCTGCCACCACGCCCAACCAATTTTTGTATATTTAGTAGAGATGGGGTTTCACCATGTTGGCCAGGATGGTCTCAATCTCTTGACCTCGTGATCCACCCACCTCGGCCTCCCAAAGTGCTGGGATTATAGGCGTGAGCCATTGCGCCTGGCCTGAAATTCTTTATAGATGCATATCTCCCCCCACAAAAGATGGCTTTGCAGGGCCATTTCAAAATACAGCAAAGAAACATAATTTGGAGGCCAGGTACAGTGGCTCATATCTGTGTCTTTTTAGTTTTTTGTAGAGATGGGATCTCACTGTGTTTCCCAGGCTGGTCTCAAACTCCTGGGCACAAATGATCCTCCCACCTGGGCCTCCCAAAGTGCTGGAATTATAGGTGTGAGCCACCGTGTCTAGCCTGAGAAAGGGGAACGCTTGTGTCCTAAAGATGGGTGTATTAATTTCCTGCCACTGCTGTAACAAATTACCGCAAACGTGGTAGCTTAAAACAATGGAAATTATTTATGTGTTTAAGTCCTGTCTTTTCTTATTGTCATGATGCCTGTGCCACTCCCTGCTGCCTCCATAGCCACGCCATCCCCTCCTGTTTGCATCCCCTCTGTGGAACCCTCTTTTTTTTTTTCAGATGAAGTTTCACTCTGTCACCCAGGCTGGAGTGCAATGGTGTGATGTCCGCCTCCCGGGTTCAAGCCATTCTCAGGCCTCAGCCTCCAGAGTAGCTGGGATTACAGGCCACCACGCCCAGCTGATTTTTGTAGTTTTAGTAGAGACGGGGTTTCACCGTGTTGCCCAGGCTAGTTCCAAACTCCAGACCCCACGTGATTTGCCCGTCTTGGCCTCCCAAAGTGCTGGGATGACAGGCGTGAGCCCCCGCACCCGGCGAACCCCTCTTATTAGAAAGATGCACAGGATCCCATTCAGAGCCCACCTGGATAATCTCTCAGCATCCTTAACTTAATCACATCATTTGCTACATGAGACCCAAAGGTTCCGGGAATTAGGACACGGACATATCTGTGGGGAGCCACCGTTGAGCACGCCACAGTGGGGAGGGGACAAGCATGTACAGACACCCTGGAAGACAATTCAGCCACACTTAGTGAAATTAGGGGTACTTGTGTCCCCTCCTGGACAGACTGTGCCCAGAGAAAATTCTCACACGGAAGATCAGGTACCATTCGAACAGGAGTGCATCCAGAAATGAGGTGGGAGAAAGCCACAGATGTTCACTCAGGGGTTCACTCAGCACCGTCACTTGATTCCCAAAGCACAGTGCTGAGAGGAAGACGCCCCCAAACAAGAATCCTTGCCTCAGGCTCTGCTCCAGGGGAGCTGATGGGAGACCCAGACCTACAGCAAACCCTGGGAAAAGCGCCGAGCTCACGCTGCATCTGAGTTCTGCCAGGGAGCATGGCAACGAAGGGTGTGATGGCCCCAAGTGGATTTCACAGCACTGGGGAATCCGAAAGTTTCCGTCCGATCACCAGATCCCAGCCCAAGGAACACGGGCCCTGGTTCTTTCCTCCAGGTCCCGAGGCCAGCAGGGTTTCTCCTTCGATGGTCCTTCTGTCTGTCCCCCAGGGCTCCCTCTCCTCCCCCTGCTCCGCACAGCAGGCTGCCCCAGCTCCCTGCCCTCTTCACCGGGTCACCCCCCACACCCATCCCCCTGGGTGGGAGGACTACCGGACGGCCAGGGGCCAAACCTACACATGTGACCTGCAGCGTATTTCACCACGGCAGGTGAAACCTGAGAACTGCGGGGGCAAAGGTAGAACTTTTTTCTGTTTTCTTTTTTTTTCCTTTCATGTCTAGTCCTGCAGAGAGAACTTTTATTTTCTAAGTGAAATAATTTTTCCCTCTCAAGCTCTAAGTCTGTTTGATTCAGCCAACTGAATCCAGACATTTTCAGTCAACGGCCAGCACGGTTCTGGCTGGTTCATTCATTCATTCATTCATTCCACGGATAACTCACTAAGCACCCACCACAGGTCAGGCACTGCTCCAGACACCAAGAATACGGCAGTGAACGCACAGGCAAATGTCCCTGCTCTCCTGGATCCACAAGACGGCAGGACCCAGGGAACAGGTTTCAGAGCCAAATTACCCCAGCCTCCAAAAGGTTGAGAAATGCTCTGTAGCTAATACCCCCCGAAACGCCTGCACCCAGTGAGCATGCCTGTGTACACCTGCTCCAGCGCACACACACTTATGTAAGCGGGTATAAAATGTGAGCAATTTCTGTAGCCCTGAAAGCCTGTCTAAGAAGCCGAAGTTTGTTTAAAAAAAAAAAAATTTTTTTTGACAGTGCCAGGGTTGGCGGGGGTGGCCGGGTGCGGTGGCTCACGCCTGTAATCCCAACACTTTGGGAGGCTGAGGCGGGCGGATCACCTGAGGTCAAGAGATGGAGACCAGCCCTGGCCAACATGGCAAAACCCCATCTCTACTAAAAATACAAAAGATGAGCCAGGCGTGGTGGGCGCCTGTAATCCCATCTACATGGGAGGCTGAGGCATAAGAATCACTTGAACCCAGGAGGCAGAGACTGCAGTGAGCCGAGATCATGCCATTGCACTCCAGCCTGGTCCACAAGAGCGAAACTCAGTCTTAAAAAAAAAAGTGTCAGGCTACCTTGCTAAGAAGCTGAAGTTTCACAAGTCGGCTTCAGATGGCGGCTACAGCATCCGACCCACCGTCCATGCGCGTGGGAATCCCAGGAGCTCAACCCCACCTGGCTGCTGCCCCATGTCAGGAGACCTGGTCCAACCTGCTGCCCCGCCTCCCCACGCCCCTCCTGCTGGGTGGGGTGAGGGCTGAGAGCCCACAAGCCCGGGTGTGTGACTCTGCAGAGGAGTGACTGCAGGTCTGCCTGCCCTGCCTCAAGCGTTTTAGACACCAGTCAGTGCCCCACTGTCCTGGCCAAAGTGTGTCCTTTGTGCCCCAACACAAGCACAGCCCACTCTGCAGGCGCAGCTCTGGGCCCAGGCATCCAGTGTCCCTGGAGGGGTCCCCACAGCCTCAGGCAGAGCCCCTCCCGGGGGCGGCCCCACAGTAACACCCACTCCAGGGCCATGGCCGTGTCCCCTGAGGCACCAGCGTTTCAGGGCAGGGCGAGCAGGGGGCGGCAAGCAGCCCAGGAGGCGGCAGACAGCCCAGGAGGCGGACGGACTCGGCGCCCTGCCTGGGTGGTTGCGATGCGCTGTGTGGCTGCGCCGTCCCACCTAACCTCCCGGCAGCTCTGCCCGGCTGGCCGTTGAGCCCTGTTGACAAACCTCCCCTCGTCTCCTGCTCCAGCGTCCACGCCGCTGCAGGCCCCTCTGCTGACCCCTGCTGCCCTCTTGCCTCTGCCCGCCCCCTCCCAGGCTGCCTCCCCATGGGGCTTCACGCACCTGCACAGCCGGGACAGCCAGGTCTACACTCCACCGGGTCCCAGGCTCCCGGAGCCCAGCAGGACCCAATCTGAGCTCCCCCCTCGACCCTCGGCCACCCAGACCTGCAGACCCGGCATCCTCCAGCCACCCAAACCCTAGGCCAGGGGGTCACCCCGGACTCCCCCTGCCCTCCCACTCCCTGCAAGTCTGAGTCTCAGGTACCCCTCTATCCACCTCTCTGCACGGCCCTGTCCACACCACCGAGCCCCCACACCCCAGATTTCTGCAGGAGTTCGGCTGACAGGTTTCCCGCGAGGGTCCTGCCCCTCCCAGCTGCTCCACAGCTCTGATCCAAGCAGAATGCGAATCGCTTGTGTTATGAAGACCCCCCTCTGCCGGCGGGAGAGAGTCCGAATTCCTTGCTGGGCTCGATTCAGGCAGCCCCCACCCCTGAGCCCTCAGCCTGGCCATTCGGAACCACGCCCTGGCCCACTCTCTCTGACCGCACCCTTCACCGCTGCATCCCGGAAACTCCATGCCCACCTCAACGCCACCTCCTCCAGGAAGGCTGCCTGGATCTGTGAGGGTGTTGGGGCCTTTTCCACTGTCCTCACAATAGTGTGGCTCAGGCTCTGCAGCAACCCCCACCTTGCTGACCATCTCCCCAGCGGCCTGTCAGCTCAGGACGGAGGTGGTGGCAGGAATGGATCCTCCTTTACCCTAGGACGGTGCTGGCCCAGCATGAACACACATTCAGGGAGCTTCTGCTGTCTTGAAAACAACAGAGAGTAAATATGAAGTTGGGTCAGGCATAGTGGCTCATGTCTGTAATCCCAGCAGTTTGGGAGGCCGAGGTGGGCCTCCTCACCTGAGGTTAGGAGTTCCAGACCAGCCTGGCCAACATGGTGAAACCCCGTCTTTACAAAAATACAAAAAGTAGCTGGGCATGATGGCAGGTGCCTGTCAACCCAGCTACTCGGGAGGCTGAGGTGGGAGAATCGCTTGAACCCAGGAGGCGGAGGTTGCAGTGAGCCAAGATTGCCTCACTGCACTCCAGCCTGGGCGAAAGAGCGAGACTCCATCTCAAAAAATAAAAAATAGGCCGGGCATGATGGCTCATGATGGCTTATGCCTGTAATCCCAGCACTTTGGGAGGCCAAGGCGGGTGGATCACCTGAGGTTAGGAGTTTGAGACCAACCTGGCCAACACGGTAAAAATACAAAATTAGCCAGGCATGGTGGCGTGCACCTGTAATCCCAGCTACTCAGGAGGCTGAGGCAGGAGAATTGATTGTACTCAGGAGGCGGAGGTTGCTGTGGGCCGAGATTGTGCTGCTGCACTCCAACCTGGGAACAGAGTGAGATTTTGTCTCAAAAAAAAAAAAAAAAAAAAAAACTAAAACAAACAATAATAAAAATGTTGAATTATAGAGTGGGCGGGGCACAGTGGCTCACGCTGCAATCCCAGCACTTTGGGAAACTGAGGTGGGACGATCGCTTGAGCCCAGGAGTTAGAGACCAGCCTGGACAACGTGGTAAAACCCAGTCTCTATAAAAGGTACGAAAATCAGCGGGGTGTGGATTAGTAGGGTGTGGTGGTTCACACCTGTAGTCCCAGCTACTTGGGAGGCTGCGGTGGGAGGATCGCTCGAGACTGGGGATGTCAAGGCTCCAGTGAGACAGGATTGCACCACTGCACTCCAGCCTGGGTGGCAGAATGAGACTCTGTCTCAAAATTAAATCAAGTTATGTTAAATTAGCCAGGCATGGTGGCTCACACCTGTAATCCCAGCACTTTGGGAGGCCGAGGCAGGAGGGTCCCTTGGGCCCAGGAATTTGAACCAGCTGGGGCAACACAGGGAGACCCTGTCTCTAAATTTATTATTTATTTATTTTTGAGACGGAGTCTCTCTCTGTCACCCAGGCTGGAGTGCAGTGGTGTGATCTCAGCTTACTGCAACCTCCACCCCCCCAGGTTCAAGCGGTTCTCCAGCCTCAGCCTCCTGAGTAGCTGGGATTACAGGCGCCTGCCACCATACCCGGCTAATTTTTGTATTTTTAGTAGAGATGGATTTTCACCATGTTGGTCAGGCTGGTCTTGAACTCCTCACCTCAAGTGATCCACCCACCTCGGCTTCCCAAAGTGCTGGGATTACAGGTTGTGAGTCACTGTGCCCGGCCAAGGGCTGCGATTTAGAGGAGGCCCGAAAGAGCCACCGGGCGGCTAGGGTAGCAGGGCGGGGCATGTGGGTGGGGCACTGCTCAGGGAAAGGCATGGAGGCAGGAAGCAGCACAAGTGTGCAGGAGCCAGGCTGGGGCAGAGGGACGACGTGGAGGGAACACGGCATGGGCAGGCCACTCCTGCCTCATCCGAGGGCTCCTGGTCTTAGCAGCATCTATCAGAGGCAGAACAGGCTGCAGTCGGGGAGAGAGAGGAGGGTACCTGACCCGCCCACATGTACCAGGACAAGAATGCTGCACGCAGGGCCACACACCCCGGTCTGTGGGCTTTTCCGTCTGTTTCAGAGGGTGGGGGGCCAAAAAGCCCCAGCTCCCGGCTGGACGCTCCCTGCACGGGTTTCCAGGGGCTGCCACGACTCCACCGGGCGCTCTCTTTATTCTCTGCAGTGCTCACAATGGTCATCCCAACTGTGCCGGCCACGAGCAGGACTGGAGACCCATCCCTCACCCCAATCTGGTCCCGGCCTCTCTCTTCTGCGACAGAGGTGATCAATTTGGGGATTGGCAGTGACAGGCATCCAATGAGGCCCACCTCTTTGGGAGTGCAGAAAATCAAAGCTGTAGGTCACGGGCACAGGGAAACAGAAATGGCCCCAGACTTTGTTTCTACCCCCACCATTCTTCTAGCGGATGGGAACCTGTGAGCCTGGTGACCACCAGGAAGCAGCACAGTCAGGAGCGAGGGAGCGGGCTTTGCACCTTCTCCCCACTGAGCCTCCCAGCCTGGGGAACTTGAGACTAGAAGACACCCCCTGCACTCCCTGGGGCCAGCCAGAGGCTGAGGGCCCAGGCCTCTGAGGTTAGGGGGTTCCCTCAGGGAGCTCGGGAGGAGCCCTGCAGAGCACAGTAGGATCGGGGCACAGCTGGGTCACAGCCGCTGGGCAGTATCTTCTGAAACCCTCATCCTGGCTGGTTGAGCTGCAGGGGAGACCCCCAGAGAGTCTAGGGCGTGTCCTCAATTGGAGGAGGAAGTGAGGTACATCCGGGCTGGAGGTGCAGGAACCAGAGTCATTTTTTGTTTGCTTGGTTTTTTTTTTGTTTTTTTTTGGAAACCAGTCTCGCTCTGTCGCCCAGGCTGGAGTGCAGTGGCGCGATCTCCACTCACTGCAAGCTCCGCCTCCCAGGTTCACGCCATTCTCCTGCCTCAGCCTCCCGAGTAGCTGGGACAACTGGCGCCCGCCACCACGCCCGGCTAATTTTTTGTATTTTTAGTAGAGACAGGGTTTCACCGTGTTAGCCAGGATGGTCTTGATCTCCTGACCTCATGATCTGCCTGCCTCGGCCTCCCAAAGTGCTGAGCCACCGCGCCCGGCCTTGTTTTGGTTTTTTTGAGACAGTGTCTCGCTCTGTCACTCAGGCTAGAGTGCAATGGCATGATCTCGGCTCACTGCAACCTCTGCCTCCTGGGTTCAAGCGATTCTCCTGCCTCAGCCTCCCCAGTAGCTGGGATTACAGACGCCCACCACCACGCCCGGCTAATTTTTGTATTTTTTAGTAAAGATAGGGTTCCACCATGTGGGCCAGGCTGGTCTTGAACTCCTGACCTCAGGTGATCCACCTGCCTCAGCCTCCCAAAGTGCTGGGATTACAGGCATGAGCCACCGCACCCAGCCCTCCAGAGCCATTTTCTTATTGATGTAGGGATTTTCTATATCCCAGATTTTTTTGTTATTTTTTTGAGACAAAGCTTGTTCTGTCGCCCAGGCTGGAGTGCGGTGGCGCAATCTCAGCTCACTGCAACCTTCGCCTCCCGGGTTCAAGCGATTCTTGTGCCTCAGCCTCCCCAGGAGCTGGGGTGGTGTGCACCACCATACCCAGCTAACTTTAGTATTTTTTAGTAGAGACGGGGTTTCACCATGTTGTCCAGACTGGTCTGGAACTCATGACCTCAAGTGATCTGCCCACCTCAGCCTCCCAAAGTGCTGGGATTACAGGCGTGAGCCACTGCGCCCAGCCTATTATCCTGGATATTAACTCCTTCTCAGATATGTGAATTTTTTTTTCTTTTTATTTTTAAACGGAGTCTTGCTCTGCCACCCAAGCTGGAGTGCAGTGACGCCATCTCGGCTCACTGCAACCTCTGCCTCCCGTGTTCAGGAGATTCTCCTGCCTCAGCCTTCCAAGTAGCTGGAATTACAGACGTGCACCACCACGCCCAACTAATTTTTGCATTTTTAGTAGAGACAGGGCTTCACCATGTTGGCCAGGCTGGTCTCAAACTCCTGAGCTCAAGCGATCCGCCCTACTCAGCCTCCCAAAGTCCTGGGATTACAGGCGTGAGCCACCGCGCCTGGCCCAAGGCTGACTTTTGAGCTGGTTTTTGTGCGTGCTCCAGGGTAAGGGTCCACCTTCACTCTACTGCAGAGGCCCTTCTTCCTCTGGCGGAATCGGCCCTCAGTGAAGTGGCCTGTGCTCTCAAACCCCTGTGTGGAGCCTGGCCCCAGCAGACCCCAGAGGGGGCACCCAGGGCACTGGAGGTCCTGCCCTACTGCAGGCAGCTCCGCATCACACTTCCTGCTCCCCTCCCAAGGGGACCAGGGCAAAGGTGGGCGCGTGCCTGGCACAGTCAGCCACAAGCCTTGCCCAGGATCTTATAGTTACTGATTCAAACCCCCCACCCTCTCCAAGCCTCAGTTTCTCCTTAGTACCCAGGGAGCTGGACCCAACAAGTCCCCTCTCCTTGAAAACATGTGTGCCAGGTGCAGGCTGCTCAAAGGACACTTCTGGGCTGAGGATGCGCAACTGAGGGAGCCTCTTCCCTCCCCCACCTGCTCCATGCCCCTCACCCCCACCTGCTCCATGCTCCTCACCCCACCTGCCACAGCCTCCCCAAACCCCAGACCCTCCCGGCACTACTTCCCACCAGGACAGGAATTCTCTGAGTGCCTGAGCCATATCTCCTCAATCCCTCACCACACACACACAGGGAACCAGGGCCTTGTCTTGTTTCTCCTGTTCCACAACCTTCTATGGCTCCCATGGCCCACAGGTTCAGGCCCAGGCCCTCCCCAGCCACACACCACATCCAGTCGGTCTCCCCAAGCCCCACTCATGACAAGCCCCCCACCTTGCCAGCCCTGCCCTCTCTGTGCCTGAGGCTGCAGCGGGATCCGCCCAGGCCCGTGGCTCTCCTTGCTTTTCTTTGGCCACGGCCTTTACTGGCTGACGCCTCCCCACACAGCCCTGTGCTGACATCTTTGCCAGAAAGATGGCCTTGGAACCTTAGCCCATGCCAGGAAGCCAAAGGGCCATATCCCTCTGCCAGGCTTGCCCAGGGGGCTGGTTAGGAATGCAGATTTCAGCTGGGCGTGGTGGCTCATACCTGTAATCCCAGCACTTTGGGAGGCCGAGGTGGGCGGATCACTTGAGGTCAGGAGTTTGAGACCAGCCTGGCCAACATGGTGAAACCCCATCTCTAATAAAAATATAAAAATTAGCCAGGTGTGGTGGTACACGCCTGTAATCCCAGCTACTCGGGAGGCTGAGACGGGAGGATCGCTTGAACCCAGGAGGTGGAGGTTGCAGTGAGCCAAGATGGCGCCACTGCACTCTAGCCTGGGAGACACAGTGAGACTCCATCTGACAAAAAAAAGGAAAAAAAAAAAAAGCAGATTCCCAGGACCTCAAGGCTGGGGGCTGGGAGAGCAGGTGTCTAGACAGGCCACGGAGGCTCTGAGCCCAAGTTGCAGCCAGGACAGGCCCACGCTGGTCTTGGTGGGACAGGGCTGTGTGCGGCTCCTAGGGACTGGAGTCTGGGGGAGGCCGCCCCTGGTGCCCTGGACCCCCATCCCCGCGGCTGCGCCTCCCAGGCAGGCCGACCCAGGGTGTGTGGCCGCCCCTCCTGCTGTGGGTGCCTGCCAGGGAAGTGCCTGCTGGGGACCCTGTGGGAGGTGGTGGGAGAATGAGTGAGGCAGGCAGGGAGTGAATGAGTGAGGGAGGGAATGCGTGAGTGAGGGAGGGAATTAATGCATGAGTGAGGGAGGGAATGAGTGAGGGAGGGAGGGAATTAATGCATGAGTGAGGGAGGGAATGAGTGAGGGAAGGAATGAATGAATGAGGGAGGGAGGGAATGAATGAGTGAGGGAGGGAATTAGTGAGGGAGGGAATGAATGAGGGATGGAATGAATAAGGGAGGGAATGAGTGAGGGAGGGGGGAATGAATGAATGAGTGAGGGAGGGAGTGAATGAATGAGGAAGGGAATGAATGAGGGAGGGAGGGAATGAGGGAAGTAGGGAATGGATGAGGGATGGAATGAATAAGGGAGGGAATGAGTGGGGGGGAATGAAGGAATGAGTGAGGGAGGGAGTGAATGAATGAGTGAGGAAGGGAATGAATGAGGGAGGGAGGGAATGAGTAAGGGATGGAATGAATAAGGGAGGGAATGAGTGAGGGAGGGAATGAATGAGTGAGGGAGGGAATGAGAGAGGCAGGGAATAAGTGAGGGAGGGTGGGAATGAATGAGTGAGGGAGGGAATGAGTGCGGGAGGGAGGGAATGAGTAAGTGAGGGGGGGAATGAGTTTGTGAGAGTGGGAATGAGTGAGGGAGGGAGGGAATGAACGAATAAGTGAGGGAGGGAATGAATGAATGAGGGAGGAAATGAGTGAGGGAGGGAATGAGTGAGGGAAGGAATGAATGAGTGATGGAGGGAATGAATGAATCAGTGAGGGAGGGAATGAGTGAGTGAGGGAGGGAACTAACGAGGGAGGGAGGGAATGAGTGAGGGAGGGAAGGAATGAATGAGGGTGGGAATGAATGAATGAGGGCGGGAATGAGTGAGTGAGAGCAGGAATGAGTGAGTGAGAGGGAGAATGAGGGAGGGAGGGAATGAATGAATGAGGGAGGGAGGAAATGAGTGAGGGAGGGAATGAGTGAGTGAGGGAAGGAATGAATGAGTGATGGAGGGAATGAATGAATCAGTGAGGGAGGGAGTGAGTGAGGGAGAGAATTAATGAGGTAGGGAGGGAATGAGTGAGGGAGGGAAGGAATGAATGAGGGTGGGAATGAATGAATGAGGGCGGGAATGAGTGAGTGAGAGTGAGAATGAGTGAGGGAGGGAGGGAATGAATGAATGAGTGAGGGAGGAAATGAGTGAGGGAGGGAATGAGTGAGTGAGGGAGGGAATGAGTGAGGGAGGGAAGGAATGATTGAGTGATGGAAGGATTGAATGAATGAGTGAGGGAGGGAATGAGTGAGTGAGGGAGGGAATGAGGGAGTAGGGGAGGGAATGAATGAATGAGTGAGGGAGGGAATGAACGAATGTGGTCACTCCGCGCGGTCCCCAAGCACTCGGACACCGTGACCTTGGCTGCGGCCCCGCCGTCGGCGAAATGCGGGCGGGGAGGGGGGGGCCGGGAGAGCCCGGGGGCCGGCACGGCCGCGCGTTGGCGAACGGAGTGTCCCGCGCGCTCGCGGGTCTGGGGGCCTCCGGACCCGGTCCCGGGTGTTGCGTGGGCGGGAGGGGGGGTCCGGAAGCGCCCCTCCCCCACAGGCTCGCCCCGCCCCCGCCCCCGCCGCTCGCAGTCCCCACGACCCGCCCGCGCCCCCGCCCAGGGCCAGCCCCCAGATTAGGGAGCATCCACACTTCTCCTCCCGTCGGTCATGCTCGCATTCGGCCTTTTGTACGGGGTCCGCTCATTGGGCGGATCAGAAGGTCTCCCCGCCTACCGCCCCGAACTGGCCAATTGCAAGGGGTTTCACAGGGCGCTGAACTCGCGGGAGCGTCACCGTCCTGCGACGCTTCAGAGGATCCTTAGGCCTCGGTGGTCTTTGGCCCCCGGCCCCAGGCCCTGACCCTAAGGAAACCTCCGGGACCTGTGGCTGGAGAGGTGACCGCCAGGCATCCGGGGAGCCTTTGGAGATCTCGGCCTCCTTTTTCCCTCGCTGCTTGCCGGCGTGTCCTCGGGTGGACGCGGGCACCCCGAAGGGGAGTTTACAGACGCTCCCTCACATCGGGGACGCGGCTCCTTTAAGGGCGTAGGTGTCCAGGGCGCCGCCTGACTGGAAAGTCGCCCCCCGGCCGGGCTCCTGAGGCGGACCTGGGGCGCGGGCGCGCGGCAGCGGGGCGCGGGCAACGGGAGGCGCACGGCGGCGCGGGCGGTGCTCGGGGCCGGGCGGCGGCAGCGGCGCGCGAGGCAGGCGTGCAGAGGGCAGCCCCGCGCCAGGCCCCGCCCCGCGCGCCCCGCCCGCGCCAGGGTCCTCGGAGCTGCTCTGGCTGCGCGCGGAGCGGGCTCCGGAGGGAAGTCCCGAGACAAAGGGAAGCGCCGCCGCCGCCGCCCCGCTCGGTCCTCCACCTGTCCGCTACGCTCGCCGGGGCCGCGGCCGCCCGAGGTGAGCGCGTGCGGGGGCCGGGCCGGGGCCGCGGGGCGGGGGTCGGGCCGAGGCCTCTACTCCTGTCGGGCCCGGGCCCCCGACTGCCCCGCGCCCCGCCCCGCCGAGCCGGGCCCCGCGCCGCGGCCGAGCTTCCCGGGGAGTCCGAGAGGCCCCGCGCTCGGCGCCGGCTGGGTCCGCGCTGCTGGCGCCGCGGGGCTGCGGCCTGAGCGCCCGGGCCGCCGCAGGCCTTCGGAGCCGGGGCTCCCCCACTTCGCCCCCGAGGTGCGCCTGGCGTGGGGCCGGGGCAGCCACCTGCAGCCGGGGCCCCGCGAGGCCGCGCCTTCCTCCTGCGCGGGGAGCGGCTTCCGGGGTCACGGTCGCCCCGCGGACGGAGAGGATGGGCCGCGGGGGGAGAGTCTTGGATTGCAACATCGCTGGCTCGCGGGGGTGGGGGCCGGTGAGCGGGCTTGTTTTCGGTGCCTTAAAACCAAAACAAGTCTAAGTTTTCTTGCGCCTCTGAAGATGCTCTGCTGGCGTTTGCTGGGGCCCTGAACGTGAGCGCCTCGCTGGAGGGAGAGTTTTATTCTGTTTTGGGCATCTCTTTTTATCGGTTGAATAGTAGTTGGTTCTGGCAGTTAACGTGCGTAGGAGGAATGTAAGGGAATGGTTAGTTGGGCTTGTGATCGTGGCCTGTAGTCACGCTTGAATCGCAGAACGAAGTGGTTTTGTTGGTATAATTGGAAGTTACGCTTAGTTTCTCTGTTTGCAAAGTGCCTGTCTTTGGGGTGTTCGGTTTGTTTCCTTTTACAGGACCTACCCCAAATGTTTCTTGCTCTTCAAGAAACGTTGCCTTTGGGTAGAGAACCTATGCAACGGAAGACGGGACGGATCCTAAGTTTGCCCTGATTGCTCATTCGGAGAGGTCCCTTCCCTAGGCCACTGGGTGGTTGCTGGTGTGCGCTTGTGTGGTGTCTCAGGGTTTGGGGTCTTGCTTCAGAAACATTCTCGGGGCCTGGGGCAGATCAGGTGCCGCCAGGTGAGCGTCTCCCGACTGCAGGTGCTTGGGTCTTGCAGAAGGGAATACCTCCCCAAGCCTGGGAGAGTTTGCATTTGGGTGCAGGAGGGTCTTTAAAGGCTTCTTGTGCCAGCCTGTCGTGGCGACCACCAGTTGTGGAGATGAGTGCGGTGGAGTTGTGGGAGGTGAGTGCTTTGCTCACCCTCAGCCAGGAAGTTGCTCTGAAGTCGGTGCTGTCAACCAGCAGAGCAAGGCGGTGATCCGAGAAGCTAAAGCTCAGCCGGTTGCGGGCGCCCAGCAGGAGGACAGAAGGCAGACTTTCGGGCCGCTCCTGGAGTGCCCGGCCCTGTCTCCGTTGCTGCAGTGTCTGGGCCTTGCCTGGCTCTAGTAGATGAGAGTTGTTTTTGTCTTTGCATCATAAAAGTTTCTTGCTCTGAAGCGTCTAGTAACTACTAGCCGGTTCAGTAAGTGCCTATCTGTAAATTTGGAAGGGCAGATTCGATTTTCAGCGGGATTTTGAATGCTTGGTCTGTGTTGTGATTACATTGTTACAGATTGGCCGCTTTCTCCAGAAGGCCAGTAGGAGGGGGTGCAGGGGGAGGGGCCTGGCTTCTGTCTGGGACAGGGTGGGTGTGCACCTGTGGCTCCTTGCCCTGATGGTGCAGTGCCTGTGAGACCACCCCGTGGTGCTGAGTGCTTTGGGGCAGGGGACACAGCAGCAGCAGCCAGGCCTTGGCAGGAGGTCTCGCAGGACCACCCCTCACGACTTCTCACACCTGAGACAGTAATAGCTAGGTGCTGGGACGGGGGCTTCTAGGCGGCTCTGTCCAGTCCTCAGCAGGAGGGCTGCCTGTGGCAGGGTCCCAGGCCTGGCTGGCCTCTCTGCGGCCTGGCCTTGCCTGGCTGTGAGGATAGCATTGCCCATGGTCCTTCAGTGTCCGGAGCACTGGCCTGAGGCTTCAGAGACCTGCCTGATTCCTGGCCTCGCTCAGACCCCGGGCACCTGGGAGGTCGTGCCTCCTAGAAACGGCCGCTCGCCAGGCTGCTTTGCACCACACCGGGCACAGGCTGCGGCCACTCAGGAAGCCCATCGTGGGGCTGGGGAAGCGAGAGCTGTGAGTCCTCAGGTCGCAGCTGGGTTGCTGCATGTGGGAGTGGAGGGTGGAGGAACGTGTGGAGTTTCAGAGCCCAGCCCGGTGCGGAGACAGCCTTGAAACCGTGGTTGGCGGGCGCTCCACTCCGCTCTGGGCTCGAACCCTGCCTGCCCCCAGCTCGGCCCAGCTGTGCCCCCCACTTTCTGCCTGTCTGGCCCCTGGCTTCCCCCCACCCCACTTAGAGGAGGGCATGGGGAAGGGCAAACGGTCCAGAGGGCAGGCGGCCTGCAGGCTCCTCTGCATTGCCGTGAGGAGGGTGTGGAGAAGGACATCCCAGTGGGGCCCGGTCTGGGGCTGCCTGTCTTGGACTTAGTCGTGGACCTGGAGGCCAGTGCCCGGGTGGCCCCTGTCACCCTCTCACTGTGACGCCAGCACCTGCTGACTGGAGGACCCAGGTTCCTTTGCCTGCTGTTTCTCAGGCTGCCCTGAGGATCCGTGTTTGGTGAAAAGGAGCCAAATCCACCTGCAGGGTAGGCGGCTCTAGCAGCCTCAGAAGCCTGGTACCCTGGCGACACTGGACCTGCCTGGGCTTCTTTGATCCCAACCCCACCCCCGATTTGTGCTTTGCTGACTCGGGAAGTCATCGTGCCAGCCAGAACCTGAGTGCGGGCCTCTCAGAGCTCCTTCCTCCGTGGGTCTGCTGGGGACTGGGCCTTGTCTCCCCAACGAGTGCCAGGTGAGGCTGCGGCGGCTCCGACGCAGGTGGAGCTGCTGACCTGGCCCCTTCCTGCGGCTGCGAGGTGTGTGAGGTTCGTGGGCCTCCACAGGTGTGGGCGCCATCCAGGTCACCAGGGCCCTTGTGGCTATTCTAGGACAGCCCAAGCCGTAGTAGGGACGCCCCCCCACGGCTTAGAAGACCTGGCTCAGTCCCCCAGCTTTGTAGAGGTGGCCCTTGTTTGGTGTTGAGATATCAGACTTGGGGGTAGCTTCCGTGTTCCCGTGGACGTTGAAAATCAGCACATGTTTAGCTTTGAATTCTTCGGCGAGTTTTGTGCCCTGAGTGCTGTTTTTCTTCGGTAAAGGTGGCCACCAGTAGGGTGGCCTTGAGGCTGCTGGCCCTGTCTGCCTGGTGTCCCCAGTGACAGTGCTGGCCGACAGGCTCCCGCCGAGACCCCAAAGGTGAAGGTGCCAAGCCCCTGAGGTCCCGTGCAGAAGTGTGGAGCTGGAATCTGGCGTGTGTGCCGCTGCCTCTGATCAGGGACCTGGTCCCCTCCCCCATGCTCCTGCCCTGCCCTGCAGGACCCGTCTGTCCCCTGAAGCTACAGGGACATGGTAGTGGCTGCAAGGTCTGGGAAGGATGGCCCCGTGGAGGGCTCCTCTCTCAGTGAGGCTGAGCCTTTGCCCTGTGGGACTCGTTCTGCTCTGTCTTCAACCTGGTGAAACCCCATCTGTACTAAAAATACAAAAATCAGCTGGGCGTGGTGGCGCACGCCTGTAATCCCAGCTACTCGGGAGGCTGAGGCAGGAGAATTGCTTGAACTCAGGAGGCGGAGGTTGCAGTGAGCTGAGATCGCGCCACTGCATTCCAGCCTGAGCAACAGAATGAGACTCTGTCTCCAAAAAAAAAAAAAAAAAAAGAATAACAGATGTCAGATGTCCCCTGGCCCAGCCTGAGTCTCACTTCTGAGCGCCTGATACTAAGGCAGGGACCCAGCACCCCACATCCATCTGGGGCACCAGCCCTGCCTAGTCCCCACCTGATGGTACAGTGAGGACCCTGCCACATCAGCCACCGCAGGGTGGCAGCTACCGCCCAGTCGCAGCGGCCTAGCCTCTGAACATCTGTCTCCTCACCTTGGAGCAGAGGCTGCAGCACGTGTTGCAGACCGGGGCTGGGTGGGGGCCATGGGGAAGGGGTCCTTCCTGCCCCCGCCTCCCGGTGATCTGGGCACCACTCACGGGGCCTCCCCTGGTAGACCCTCGGGGTCGGACGACGGCTTGCAAGAGGAGAGTCCCTGCTGGGCCAGGCCAGCGCATGTTAGGAGCAAGCCTGCCTGCTGCGGGCCGTGTGCGTGTGATGGGATGGCAGGAGCCCGCTCACCTCTCCTGACCCCGTGCTCTGCCTCCTGTGTTCCAGGCCTCTCCTGACCCCGTGCTCTGCCTCCTGTGTTCCAGGGACTGTGAACATGTCCGGGATCGCCCTCAGCAGACTCGCCCAGGAGAGGAAAGCGTGGAGGAAAGACCACCCGTTTGTAAGGAGGGCTTCATTTCTGTGTGCAGTGCTGTGGACAGCCCGCCTCGGTTGAAACTGTGCCCTCCCTGCTGGGAGGGAGCTGGTCGCGTGCCTGGGCCGGGCTGGTGGGACTCGCAGGCCGATTCTTGGTGGTTTTGGTCCAACTAGATGCCGCCGCGCTGATGTGCTTTTGTGCTGGTTTTCTTTTCTCTCAGGGTTTCGTGGCTGTCCCAACAAAAAATCCCGATGGCACGATGAACCTCATGAACTGGGAGTGCGCCATTCCAGGAAAGAAAGGGGTAAGGGGCGCTGCCGGCCTCCTGCCTGTTGGGGCTCAGCAGATGCGTGCGGCAGTGCCACGGGGATACTCCACTCAGATCCCTGCCGTCCGTGACGGCCACCCTTGTCACAGGCTGCGGTCAACAGGTCAGATCCCCAGCTGTGGCCTGGCCCCCGCCCCGTGAGGACTTGAGCTCAGAAGGTGGTGCTGGCAAGGTTGGGATGACAGCTGTGTCCCTACCGAGGTCATTTCTGGTTGAGAAGGAAGCAGGCTGGGCCTGGCCGGGCACAGGGCTGAGCTGTGGCAGAGGGGAAGGGGCTCTGGTGTGTGTTGGGAGCAGGCCTGAGGGGCGGGCAGCCTTTGCGTGCTGGAACCCGGGATTCTGCTGTATCCTTCCAGGTGTGGCTCAGGTCGCGGGAGCTGGGTTTGCAGGAGAGCCACCCCGGCCTAAAATCGCCTACCGGAGAACCTCTTGGGGCACAGGGACTGGCGGCAGCCACCTAGGATGCCTGCTTGGGGCCCCATGTGTGTCTGGCAAGCAGGGCGGCGCACGTGCCTGTCCTCTTTGCCCAGCTCACGTGAAGCGCTTGGCCAGGGACTCCAGGCCGGCGTGCACATAAGGTTCATGCTCGTGGACTCTGAAGGAAGGAGAGATCCCTGAGGTGTTGGTCCTGCCGGAGGCCTTGTTCCCTCCGGCCCATGCCAGCCTCTGGGTTTCGCTCTGAAACAGCTGCTCTCAAAGCAGCTCCGGCCCCCTGAGCTGAGCAGTCCCAGCAGGACTCAGCTTTGCCCGAGACAGGATGTGGCTTGGATTTGTCACTTGTCTGAGGCTCTGCTGAGAACGTCCCTTGCCCTTCACGTTATGGCGAGGCAGGTGCGCGCGCGGCCCCAAGGAAGACGGGAGTGGTATCAGGTTGTGGGGTGGCAGAGGCGCCTCATCCAGGCAGGGGCTTGCAGAACACCCTGGGGTGAGGGCACGGGTGTGCTCTTGGCGCTGCCGGCCCCAGTGTGCGGCAGTCGTCACCCCCAGCCCAGCCCCCGACCCCCGTCTCCTCCTCTCCTTCCCAGGAGGGCCTTTCAGACTCACGCTCTGGGCACGGCAGAGGTCCTGACGGCCCCCTTGGCGGGGCTGGTCCAGGCTTCAGGCTGGTTTGGGAGCCGCCTCTGTCGGGCCTCTGGCCCCCGGTGTCCTGGCAGTCCTGGAGGTTGTGTCCTAGAAGCGAGCCCCTTCCTCCTGGGCCGGCCTGCGGCAGGCAAGCAGCCCATCTCACCACGGTTTATTTCCCCACAGACTCCGTGGGAAGGAGGCTTGTTTAAACTACGGATGCTTTTCAAAGATGATTATCCATCTTCGCCACCAAAATGTAAGTAGCTCACTGTTCAGTGTCCTGGAAGTCGGCCTGTTCCTGTGGGGATTGGAGTCCTCTCCAAAGAGGCCCCTGGCTGTGGCTGTGGTGCCCTGGTCTGGGCGATCATGGAGCTGGGAGGGAGGGAGTTCACAGATTTGGAGGTCGGCTTTGATCCCTGGTCCCCGCCTCAGGCTGCAGATTCGAGTCTGTTTCCAGCTCCAGGGGTGGGCGGTACACGTAATAGACTTAGTCTCTCATCCCGGCTAATTGGCTGGGAAGCTCCAGAGTCCTGTGGAGGGAGGCGCTGTGAGAACCAGGCTGGAGCTCCTGGGCTAGGAGTGCCTGGACCCTCAGTGGTTGTTGGCGATGAAGACAGAGGATTTGGTGCCCACAAGACCCCAGCCCTGGATGGGATGGACATGCAGAAGGACCACCACTCAGAGTCTCACCCTGAGGATTTATCTTGCTCCACCTTCTTACTGCTCTTCCTGTGGTGTCTTACAGTCTCCCACCCGTGGCTGTGTCTGCAGCCTGGGCAGGCATAGAGCAGGTGAGCAGCAGAGAAGACGTGAGAAGAAAGGGCTGAGGCCAGATTCGAAATTGAGCCTACAGCTAAGTTAATGATCTCAGTCAGTTCAGCAAAACTCAGGAGAGGGAGGAGAGGGCTGCCGCGTCCCTGCCGTCCCATAGCTGGAAATCGGCAGGCCCTTTTTGTGGTGAGTTCCACGCGTTAACACGTGCCCAGCACCTAGAGAGTGCCTGGCCACGGTGAGGCGAGAGCTCTGTGTAAAAGCTTCCCCTGCAATTGTCACTCAAGACACACAAGTGTTTTCCGCAGTGGCAGTGACCAGAGGAGCTTGAGGACTGCTGACAGCACAACCTGGCCGAGACTTGCTTCATTTTGGATTGTCCTTTGCTGTTTGATTTTTTTTTTTTAAACCGTGAGCAGGTGTTACTTAAGATGACTTATTTTAATTAAGAAAAATATAAGAATGAGACAAAGTAGCTGCTTTCATTGATTCTGTTCAACCGTTTATTGGAATTCCAAGCAAGTGCAGCAGGACAAGAATAAGAAGTCACAACGAAAGACGTGGGGAGGAAGGCCAGGACAACAGCTCAGTAAAGCTGAGGTGCAAGGCTGGGTGCAGTGGCTCACGCCTGGAATCCCAGCACTTTTGGAGGCCGAGGTGGGAGGATCACCTGAGGTGAAGACTAGCTTGGAAAACATGGTGAAACCCTGTCTCTACTAAAAAAAAATAAAATACAAAAATTAGCGGGTGTGGTGGTGGGTGCCTGTAATCCCAGCTGCTTGGGAGGCTGAGGCAGTAGAAGCACTTGAACCCAGGAGGCAGGTGCAGTGAGCCAAGATCACACCATTACACTCCAGCCTGGACAGCAGAGCAAGACCTTGTCTCAAAAAAAAAATAGCACAGGATATCGTAAAGGAAACAAAACTAAGTAATACATATAAAAATGAAGTAGAGATTGAGGTACACAAATCTGCTTTTATATCATTTCAGTGAGCAAGGTTTTAAAACTGCCATTTATAGTAGCATGAAATACGTTGGAATAAATGCAACAAAAGATTGGTTCAGGACCTCTGTACTGAAAACTGTAGAATGTTCCAAGGGAAACCATGGCCGGCCTGAGCGGTAGCTGAGCTCTTCTCTGCATTTGGAGGGGAAGACACGACGTTGTACAGACAGCCCTTCTTTCCAGGCTTGTCTGCAGATTCCGTGTGATCCCAGTTGGAGTCAAGCACGTCTTGTTGGAAACTGTCCCACAGACTCAGGAGATGCAGAAATGCGGAGGCCTTGGCTTCTCGGTAGGGGTGGTGAGACCCAGGCTGGGGCTTCGTGGGTGCACAGCACACACGCTTACCCTCCGCCAGACCTGCCACGGGACACGGTGATGGAGACTGCGGGGTTGCTGAGAAGACAGGCAGGCAGACCCGCAGACAGAGCAAGGGGTCCGGAGGCCACGCGTGTGGTGTTTTGGGCTGTGACACCCTGAGGGATATTCCAGCAGGAGAGATGAGCTCTGCCTCCCATCATAGAGAAACAGCTTCCAGATGGATTGTGGTACCCAAGCAGAACAGCGTGGAGAGGAAGACCCAGGATGGTGTCCGTGAGCCCTGGGCAGGCAGGGATCTCTTCACCAGGGATGCAATGAAGTGCTGGCCAGAGGGAGATTGACGAGTTGACTAAGTTGAAATTAAGAATCTCTCTTAATCATAAAGACTGCAGTTGGCACCGGGCAGGAGGGCACACTACGGTGTATGTACGTACCTCAGCCCTCACCCCGAATCTACCAAGAGCTCCTGGGAATCAGTAAGAAGGCAGCCATTACGTCCAGCACAGGAAAGGCCTCCACCCAGCCAGCAAATGTGGCAGGGATGCCTGGCTTTGCCGAAGAGTGGAAGCCTCTGCAGTGGGATCTGCCGTACCGCACAGGGGAGCAGACAGAGCCGCGGCGCAGGGCAGCGGGAGCCTCAGCCACTGCTGGAGGGAGCGGATGTTCTGAACGTTTCTCCTGGACGCTGCCTGCCACACTGGTGGAAGCCGAGCTCATGCTGTAGGACCTGGCTGTTCACTCGAGTCAGTCGAGATTCACAGACGCGCAGGCGTGTGTCCACCAGAGGCACAGATGGGTGCCGGTGTCACCCCCACTTGCCACAGATGACAGGTAGGGAAGAGTGAAGAGGCCACGTGATGCCTGGCGGACAGTCCAGACAGGAGGGCACCCCCTTTGTGTTCCTTCTGCCAAGCGCGGGAGTGGCCAAGCCGGAGGCCACGAGGAACTAGGAGGCAGCCTCTACCTCGGGAGGGACAGGTGGGCCTGGCGGTGCTGGCGTCCAGCATCTGCGCCTTTCTGTGGGTAAGTTGTGATTGGCAGAAGAAACGAGATTGAGAAATCAGATTAAATTGAAATTAGGCAATTTTTGTGTTTGCCAAAAGATTCCCTTAGAAGAGCAAAAGGTCAGGCCGGGCGCGATGGCTCACACCTGTGATCCCAGCACTTTGGGAGGCTGAGGCAGGTGAATCACTTAAGGTCAGGAGTTTGAGACCAGCCTGACCAACTGGAGGAACCCCGGTTCTAATAAAATAGAAAAATTGGCCAAGCTTGATGGCAGGTGCCTGTAACCTCAGCTACTCTGGAGGCTAAGGTGAGGCGGGAGAATCACTTGAGCCCGGGAGGTGAAGGCTGCAGTGAGCTGAGATCCAGCCTGGGCAACACAGTGAAACTCCATCTCAAAAAATTAAAAAAGCAAAAAGTCAAGCCCCAAGCAGAAGAGCCCTGTAAGACGTGTCACTTGAGGAACTTCTCCGAAGCAGTCACCAGGAAGCAGCCTGGGCTGAAAGGGGCCCTCAGCGGTCACCAGGATGCGCAGCGTAGCACCACGGAGTGGCCGCCGTGCACCTCACCCAGTGGCTAGAATCCGCCAGCGATGCAGCCTGGAAGCAGCATGGCTTGAGGGCCAACGCCGTGACCGCACATTCCACAGCAGCGCGCTCACGCGCGTTCGCACTCAGGACTGCCACGCAGCTGCTGGTGTCGTCCGTGAGCTCCTGCGGTGTGGGATGGTCCGCCGTGTGGGATGGTCGCAGTGTGGGATGCTCTGTGGTGGTGTCCTCGCCTTCCCCAGGGAGTGTGCCCTGTGCGTCTCCATGGTACCTGAAGTCCAGGAAGCTGCCCGCGGGTGTTGGAGTTGGGATTACGGGGCAGACGCAGTGGTCGGTAGGAGCAAGTGTTCTGGGAAGCTGTAGGTGTTCGTGGCACGTTGGCTTTCTGATAATTCCTCTGGCTGCACTAGATGTGCCACACTGCGTGTCCTTCCGTAGCACTGAGAGAAGAGGGAGGATGCCCGGGTAAAAGATGGGAAATAGCCTAGAATATCAACTGTGATGGTCCCTGGTGGGGCTAATGGTGGCAAACTTTTCTGCTTTTTTGTAAAGAAATAACACAGGGTCCTAAAAGCCCGTGTGTCCTGGAAGCAGAGGGTCTGTGTCGGAACAGCCGACTCTGGAAGGGCCTTGGCTATGTCCCTGGACGTCTCCTGTGGCTCCTTCCATCTCCCCTGAGTCTGGCCCAGCTGGGAAGGATGTAGGGGCCACAGGTTAAGTGGCCACCCTGGGGCCTATGTTCCCAGACTGCCTGGCTGTGCTGGGAGTTCTGTCCCGGGAGAGACACAGCTTCGTCTCAACTGCGGCCGTGTCCCCAAGGCTCTGTTCCCTGTGTGCAAAGGTGTATATGTCTGCCTTTTGTCTCCTCATGGCCACAATTTAATTTTTTTGAAAAGTTTTTGGCCAAATAACCTGGCTGCCAACCCGGGGCCCCAGTGTTGGGAGGAGGGTGACGTGGGGAAGGACGTGACTCTGGGACAGTGCCTGCCTCCAAAAAGTGCTTCCTTTCTTCCTTTTCCTCCAGGTAAATTCGAACCACCATTATTTCACCCGAATGTGTACCCTTCGGGGACAGTGTGCCTGTCCATCTTAGAGGAGGACAAGGACTGGAGGCCAGCCATCACAATCAAACAGGTACGGGGCCTCCGCCGCCGGCACGGGCAGGGCTGCCTCAGTCTCCCCTCCGGACGCGTGAGTCTGTGGTCATTCTCTGTGGCTGAGGCTGAGTCTCACGGTGTCTCCCTTTCAAACTGCTCACACCTGTCTTGTGTTTTTGTCTCTGGCGCAGATCCTATTAGGAATACAGGAACTTCTAAATGAACCAAATATCCAAGACCCAGCTCAAGCAGAGGCCTACACGATTTACTGGTTAGTAGCAACCTTGGCCCCGCTGGTGGCAGCTCCTCCCCATCCCAGCCAAGGCCGCCTGGCAGGAGGGGAGTGGAGCACACAGGCTCACCCTAGGGACAGCCAGGTCCGCGTCTCCAGGGGGAAGGTCGGGGGGCATAAACCCTGTGGGCAGCAGGCACCGTTGCACACGGTCTGCGGTGGGCATGGATGGCGCCAGAGCCGTGTCTGGGGGAGGGAGCAGGCCAGGTGACAGGGGCTGTCTTGGGCCACTGCCCCAGTGAGTTGTGGCCAGCTAGGAGGGGAAGGACCCTAGGCGTGGGTGCCAGAGGAGGCCATGCTGAGAGGCCTTTCCACCGGCTCAGCCTCCCTTGGACCCCAGCCTCCTGCACCGCCCCTGCTTCTTGTCCCCATCCCCTCTACAACTTGGTTCCTCCTGTGGGGGGACCCAGCCCAGCAGGGCTCAGTGATGTGATGCTGTTACACAGGCCGTGGGCTTCCACCCTGTCCCTGTGAGGTGCTGCTGTGGCTAGAAGGGTCCCCGTGGGCGTGGGGTCCTGTCTGCACCAAGGAGGGCCTGGTGTGAGTTAGGATGCAGACGACAGCCAAACAGTGCTGGGGACAGCAGGGAGGACCCTGCCCTGAGCAGACACCACGCGCCTGCTTGTCCTGCTCCCTCTGCAGCTGCTCTGGGCAGGTCCATAAGAAGGTGGGTTGGGGCCTCCGACCCCCACTGCTCCACCTGCAGCGTTGAGAAACCCAGCCCCATCTCACCACAGGTCCCCACACCTCTGAGGGGGTCTCGGGGGCCCCAGTGGCCAGGGACCCAGAAGGCTCACCCTGCAGCTACCCCACACATCCCTGCCACCGTGGGCATTGGGGGCCCTCTCCCTCCAGGGTGCGTCTCCTGGTCAGGAGGGGGGAGGCTGAGGGGTCCCGGTTGCCGTAGGCCCAGCCCGCACAGGTCGTGAGGAAAAGCACCTGGTTTCGGCCGGGCGCAGTGGCTCACGCCTGTAATCCCAGCACTTTGGGAGGCTGAGGTGGGCGAATCATGCGGTCAGGAGTTCGAGACCAGCCTGGCCAACGTGGCGAAACCCTCGTCCCTACTAAAAATACAAAAAAATAGTTGGGCGTAGTGGTGGGTGCCTGTAATCCCAGGTACTCGGGAGGCTGAGACAGGAGAATCACTTGAACCCGGGAGGCGGAAGTTGCAGTGAACTGAGATCCTGCCAGTGCTCTCCAGCCTGGCAACGGCGGGATGCCATCTCAAAAAAAAAAAAAAAGCACGTGGTTTTGGAGAGATGCGTTTCTCCCTGGATGCGGGCCCAGCCCAGGTGTCTGCAAGGTGCCCTCCCTGGTGTCTGAGGGTGGCACAGAGGCCCCAGGCAGGGAGCAAGTATCACAGCAGCCACCCCAGGCTCAGCCTGGCTCCCCTGCATGGTGGTGCACACCTGTAGTCCCAGCTATTTGGGAGGCTGAGGTGGGAGAACTGCTTGAGCCCAGGACGTTGATGCTGCAGTGAGTCGAGATTACAGCACTGCAATCCAGCCTGCGTGACAAAACAAGACCCTGTCTCAAAAAAAAAACTCATAGCTGCTCAGTCAGCCGAGCCATTGCTGGAAGTGGCTCATGGCATGTGGCGTGACCTGGGTTTGTGTGCTGGCCTGCTGTGCCCTAGGAGTTCCGTGAAATGCATTCCCTTGGACAGGAAGCCGCAGTGCTCACGGGTGTCCACATGGCCCTTGAGGCAGAAAATGTTTTCTTTTTTTTTTTTTTTGAAACAGAGTCTCACTCTGTCGCCCAGGCTGGAGTGCAGTGATGTGATCTCAGCTCACTACGACCTCCGCCTCCTGGGTTCAAGTGATTCTCCTGCCTCAGCCTCCCAAGTAGCTGGTATTACAGGTGCCCGCCACCACACCTGGCTAATTTTTGTATTTTTAGTAAAGACAGTGTTTCACCATGTTGGCCAGGCTGGTCTCGAACTTCTGATCTCAGGTAATCCACCTGCCTTGCCTCCCAAAGTGTCGGGATTACAGGCATGAGCCACCGTGCCTGGAAAATGTTTTCTAGGCCAAGTGTGGTGGCCCCAACGCCTGTAATCCCGACACTTTGGGAGGCAAGGTGGGCTGATTGCTTGAACTCAGGAGTTCATGACTAGACTGGGCAACATAGCGAGACCCTAGCTCTACAAAAAATTAAAAATTCTGCCAGGTGTGGTGGCTCATGCCTGTAATCCCAACGCTTTGCGAGGCCACTGTGGGAGAGTTGCCTGAGCCCAGGAGTTGGAGACCAGCTTGGACAACATGGCAAGACCTGCTCTCTTAAAAAAAAAAAAAAATTAAGCCGGGGATGGTGGTGCATGCCTGTAGTCCCAGCTATTTGGGAGGCTGAGGTGGGAGGACTGCTTGAGCCCAGGTGGTTGATGCTGCAGTGAGCCAAGATTGCAGCATCACAATCCAGCCTGGGTGACAAAACGAGACCCTGTCTCAAAAAAAAAAAGCATGCCAGGCACGGTGGCTCATGCCTGTAATCCCAGCACTTTGGGAGGCCAAGGCAGGCACATCACAAGGTCAGGAGATCAAGACCATCCTGGCTAACATGGTGAAACCCCATCTCTAGTAAAAATATAAAAAATTAGCCGGGCGTGGTGGCGCACACCTGTAACCCCAGCTACTCGGGAGGCTGAGGCAGGAGAATGGCTTGAACCTGGGAGGTGGAGCTTACAGTGAGCCAAGATCACGCCACCACACTCCACCCTGGGCAACAGAGCGAGACTCTGTCTCAAAAAAAGAAAAAAAAAAAAAGGCAAATGTTTTCCTGCCTAGCCCTTAGATGGTCTGCCATCCCCAGCATGGTGTGGGCGTGAGCTCTGTCTCGCCTGCACCCCATTTGCCAACCATCTCCAGAGCTGGGCTGTGGCTCCCATCTGCAGCGTGGGCTGGGCAGGGTTGCAGTCCCCCGCCCTGTGTGACTTTCCCCTGTGTCTCCTGGGCTTGGTGCCTGATGGGCTGCACTGTACATTTGCGTGCACGTAAACAAACGTTCTTTCTCCTACAAACATCCACTTGAAAAGCACTCTTTGTGAAGCATGTTTGCGGGTTTCAGATCCTTTTTCCTGGGTTTCCTGGAGGCCTTGGACCGTGTTCCTGCCCTGGCAGGTGCCTTTTCTCGGGGCCCCTGCTTGGTCAAGGAAGAGCTGGGACGTGTGGCCACCGCCTCTGGTTCCTTCCATGTCCACCCAGCTAAGCTGCTCTGCCCTGGGGCCGGCTGGTGGCCCAAGGAGGGCGCTGGGGTCTGGGCTGCGGTCCAGGCCCTTGGCCTGGGTGGGGATGGCACCTGCGCTGCCACCGTCCTGGGCTGTTGCACCATGCAGAGTGAGGCTCAGTGTCTCAGACCAGGTCCAATCCTGGCGAGACTGCCTGGACTGCGACCCCAGGAGCCACCTCCATAAATGTCACGGTGTCCCCCGTCCTCAGGGTCATGCTGCCCCCAGTGACCCATCAGCCCCTTAGGTGCAGCCTTGGCCGCCCTCCCGCCCACCTGTTTTGCCCAGGCAGTGTGTGCCATGCCACTCTCCTGGGCAGCTGTTTGCAGGCTGAGCCTCACTCTGCCCAGCTCCAGACCTGTTCCCGATGCCCCTGCACTGCCCAGCTCGTGCACAACCCCTTCTGAACCAGGCCTGCCTTCCCACACCTTTGCCCCTGGGGCTGAGAGCCTCATGGAAAAACCCTCCAGAAGTTTGTGTCTATTTTTGGGAATTAACAAAAACAGTGGCAAACAGTCCGTGTTTTCAGTTTATTAGCACTGTCCCCAGACCTACAGAAAAGAGAAGCTGCTGATGACTAGTTAGGACCAGACTTTTGGCATCGGCAACGATGTTGCAGGCCCTGAGCCCTCCTCACAGCCCTGCGGGGACCCCTCTGTGCCCCTCAAACACCAGGGCGTGAGCCCTCCTCGCGGCCCTGCGGGGACCCCTCTGTCCCCCTGGAACACCAGGGCGTGAGCCCTCCTCGCAGCCCTGCAGGGCCCCTCTGTCCCCCTCGAACACCACATCCACCCAGCATGGGTTCCTCTCCTCCCTGCCCTTCTGTCCCCCTCAGACCACAGGACAGTCTCATCCACGTCAGAGCCAGCCTGGGCTCCCCACCACGTAGGCCTCCCTGCTTCTCCGGGCTTCCTGCTTCCGTTACTCTGACAAGCTCCACAGTGCCCTCGCCCAGGAGGTGCCGTCCTGCAGCCTGGTGTGCCGAGCTGGCTCCGGGGCGAGCGTGAGGGCCAGGCTTCTCAGCCCTCTAACGCGTCTCTTCTCTTTTGACCTCCTCAGCCAAAACAGAGTGGAGTACGAGAAAAGGGTCCGAGCACAAGCCAAGAAGTTTGCGCCCTCATAAGCAGCGACCCTGTGGCATCGTCAAAAGGAAGGGATTGGTTTGGCAAGAACTTGTTTACAACATTTTTGCAAATCTGAAGTTGCTCCGTACAATGACTAGTCACCTGGGGGGGTTGGGCGGGCGCCATCTTCCATTGCCGCCGCGGGTGCGCGGTCTCGATTCGCTGAATTGCCCGTTTCCATACAGGGTCTCTTCCTTCGGTCTTTTGTATTTTTGATTGTTATGTAAAACTCGCTTTTATTTTAATATTGATGTCAGTATTTCAACTGCTGTAAAATTATAAACTTTTATACTTGGGTAAGTCCCCCAGGGGCGAGTTCCTCGCTCTGGGATGCAGGCATGCTTCTCACCGTGCAGAGCTGCACTTGGCCTCAGCTGGCTGTATGGAAATGCACCCTCCCTCCTGCCGCTCCTCTCTAGAACCTTCTAGAACCTGGGCTGTGCTGCTTTTGAGCCTCAGACCCCAGGTCAGCATCTCGGTTCTGCGCCACTTCCTTTGTGTTTATATGGCGTTTTGTCTGTGTTGCTGTTTAGAGTAAATAAACTGTTTATATAAAGGTTTTGGTTGCATTATTTTCATTGAAAGTGTGAGGAGGCGGCCTCCGAGTGCCCGGCCCTCCCCACCTGCCTGTAGCCCCACCTCGGGACAGGACCAGGCTCTCCCATCTGCTTCGGATGCACCCAGGCTTCGTGGCTCTGTCTTGCCCTGGATCTCTGTAAACAGGGCTGTGTGTACAAAGTGCTGTTGAGGTTTCTGTGCTCCCCGGATCTTCGGGCCGTAGAGCGCTGGGCAGCTAAGATCTGCATAGGTCGGGATTGGCGTCGAGACCCTGGCAACTGTGCACTGGTGTCTTGGGGGCTGCAAGGCCAGGTCCAGACCAGGGCTGGAGGCTGCCTGAGGACTCCTATCCAGGCAGCCTGCTGGCGGGGGTGCCCTCTTCAGTGGCCAGGTCACAGGGATGGAGCCGTGCTGTGCATAGGGTGCCACCTCAGGTGTCTGTCCCTTGTGTCCTCAGGAGGCAGCCTTGCTACCACCCTTGGCAAACGCCAGGTGCTTTTTCCGGGAGAGCCCACAGCCGTGGCCCCTCCAGGGCTTCCCCGACCCTTAGTGCCAGGTGGAGGGCCTTGGGCAGCCTGTGTCTGTAATTCTTCGTCCTGAGGCCGCCTGAGCGTGGTCTGTCCTGGGGAGGCTGTGCCCCTCAGAAGCCGCCCTGACGCTGAGCCCTCTGCAAAGGTTGGGCCAGCCAGGCCTCTTGGGGCTGCCTCAGCCATGGCCGAGCCACTGCAGGAAGTGGCCTGGCTGGGAAGTTGGGTGCTGGTCACCTCCCAGCAGGGAAGGCGCAGTGGACAGAGATGGGAAGCCCTGGGGGACACAGCCCGGCGCTCCCAGCCCTCCGACCTCCGGCCCCCAACTCAGTCTCCCCATCCTAGCGAGCTTGGCCCTCCTCAGTTTCATTTCAAGCCTTAGGGCTGCAGCTGGCCCTGCTGCCCTGGCACCCCCCGGCGGCTGGAGCTGGGTCCCCGTGGCCCAAGTTCAGGGTCCCAAGGGGACAGGGCGGGTGCTCCCCAAAGGAGCAAAGAATGCAGGGAGGGCACGGCCCAGGGCCCTGGGAAGGGGAGCTCGACACCCTCCGGGTCCGTGTGGGACCCCAGCCACTGTTGGCTGGGAATCGAAGTTAGAGGTGACTTCCAAAGGCCCCCCAAGCCGGCAGTGCCCCCCCCACCCCACCCAGCGACCCTGCGGTGCCAGTGCCTTGTTGGTTTTTCCGGCTATGCACCCTGCAGTCACTGAGCTCTTGGTCTGACATCTGATGTTTGTGGTTTGTTTATAACACAGGGGGCCTTACCTGGGGAATTCAGCTGGTTTGAATATTTGTAGCCCGCTCCCAGAATGTCTTATTTTGTAATGACTGAACTACATTTAGTAATAGTTACACATGTATGTGATTAATACATATGGAAATTCAATATATTTTGTAGTTAACGTATTCTGAAGTAACGGATGTTTCTAGCCAATTGTAGTGACTTCAGCTAACGAAATGTTCCTTTTGTAGTACCACAGTCCTCGGCCTGACGAAGGACGTGAACCTCGTAAGAGGAGAGCTCTGAAACGCGGTCACCTTTGTTCAGTGGAAGGGAAAGTGTGTTCCCGGCATGAGGTGCCTCGGAGTTAGTAAAGAATTGTGGGCAATGGATTAACCACTGTATCTAAGAATCCACCAATTAAAGCATTTGCACAGATTGCGGCCTGCCGGGTGTGTCCTTTCCTGCCCTGTCCCTGGCTCCCCTGGGCTGTGGGGGTGGGAGCCCACTGGGGCCACAGGGCGGCCCCCCAACCCCAAGGCCCAGCCTTACCTCCCAGGGCTTTGTTCTGGTCCTGCTTCCAGCCCCACGTCAGCCCCTCCGGGTGACATCCCCTCTAGCCAAGGTGACCCCCAGCCTCGGGGTCTCTTCACTTGCACCTCCCTGGCCTGCTCTAGGGGTCTCCTCCCTGGGACTCGAGGCTGCTCTTGCTGCCCCTGGCAGGGGACCTCCTTGGGGAGCAGGGACCCCAGGTGTCCAGAGAGCTCTCCTCACAGGGCCCATCCAGGGCTGGCTAGAGCCAGCCACCAGGTAGGAGTCTGGTGCACAGGTGCAGGGACCCCAGCCCCCTGTGGGACGGGCTAGCCAGGCCTGAGCTGGCGCTGGGGGAGCCCTCCCTTGGCTTTGGCAGTCGGGCTAGCCACAGGTGCCCTCCGTCTCTCAGGTCCCTTGGGACCTGGGTCTGGCGGGGCCAGAGGAGGCTAGGAGACTTGGCCACCATGCTGGCCGCTGCCCCCAGGAACGCAGGCTCCTGGCTAGGCTGCTGGTCCCCAGGTCCCCTCACCTTCCTGGACCTGAGGCCTGGCCCCGCCATCACTCACTGGGATCCACTGGTGGGAAGACTTCCTCATGATTACCATGACGACAGGTTGCCAGGTTGGAGGGCCTTGCACTGATTCGGACTGGCTGGAGCTGGTTTGAGCCAGCTACAGCAGGGAGGGGCCTGGGAGTGCTGGATTTGGAATCCATCCCCAGCCGACCCTGATTCTGGGTCTGGGGGTGTCCTGAAGCACCTGCTCAGGAGACACAGCCTGAGACCCCCAGGCACCACCTGGTCTGAGGAAGCCATTGGGCCCAGTTGGGGTGGGGGCTCCTGGCTTTGGCCCATTGGGTGGGAAGGGGCTGGGGCAACTGGTCCCATCCACCCTGTCTCCGGCCCAGCCTGGTCCAAAGGCTCCTGCACCTGCCAGGAGGTCGGCTTATCCGGCTCTTAGGAAGAAATAGGAACAGGCACAAGAAAACCACCGGGCACATGTGGCTTGGGCTCTTCCTTCCCTGGGCCTCTGCCCTTCCTCCAGGATGCCCTCCGCCGAAGAAGGCAAGTTCCCACTCCTCGAAGCGGGCTGTGCCTTATTTCTTTCTTTATTTATTTAGAGATGGAGTCTCACTCTCTCGCCCAGGCTGGAGTGCAGTGGCATGATCTCGGCTCACTGCAGCCTCTGCCTCCCGGGTTCAAGCAGTTCTCCTGCCTCAGCCTCCCGACCCTGGGCTGTGCCTTTAAGGAGGGACTCTGAGGCTGGGCGCGGTGGCTCACGCCTGTAATCTCAGCCCTTTGGGAGGCCGAGTTGGGAGGATCATCTGAGGTCAGGAGTTCAAGACCAGCCTGGCCAACATGGCAAATGCCCATCTCCATTAAAAATAAAAAATTAGGCTGGGCACGGTGGCTCATGCCTGTAATCCTAGCACTTTGGGAGGCCGAGGCGGATGGATCAATATAGTGAAATCCTGACCAATATAGTGAAATCCCGTCTCTACTAAAAATACAAAAATTAGCCGTTTGAGGAAGACGTGGTGGTAGGTGCTATGGATCGCTGATCCGCAGGCTCCTGCTCCTGACTCACCGCTGTTCGCTCTCGCCAAGGAACAAGTTGGTCAGGAAGCCACGCAGCAGCTATGGCTTTATTATTTTTTTTTATCAATTTATTTATTTTTTGAGACAAAGTCTTACACTGTCTCCCGGGCTGGTGTGTGGTGGCGCAATCTCGGCTCACTGCAGCCTCTACCTCCCGGGTTCAAGCGATTCTTCTGCCTCAGCCTCCCGAGTGCCTGGGACTACAGGCGTGTGCTACCACACCTGGCTAATTTTTGTATTTTTAGTAGAAACGGGGTTTCACTATGTTGGCCAGGCTGGTCTCGAACTCCTGACCTCATGATCCGCCCACCTTGGCCTCCCAAAGTGCTGGGATTACAGGTGTGAGCCACCGCACCCGGCCTAAAAAATTCTTTTGGCTTTTAAGGATACCAGAAAAACACTCAAGGAGCCGGAGATGGCAATTCACCAAAATTCACCAAATTCACCAAAATTTACCAAATTCGCCAAATTCACCAAATTCACCAAAATTCACCAAATTTGAATCACTCTAACGAGCTACAGCATAAAATCACTTGAAAAGGTGTGTGCTGACTTGATCACAGGCACAAAGGAAAAGAATCTCAAAGTGAAAGGACTGGTTTGAATCCTACTAACACTTGGAGAATCACTACAAGAAAAACTCCAGATGAGGCCAGGTTACAGCTGGCCAGATTACAGTTTACGCCTGTAATCCCAGCACTTTGGGAGGCCGAGGCGGGCAGATCACGAGGTCAGGAGATCGAGACCATCCTGGCTAACAGTGAAACCCCATCTCAACTAAAAATACAAACAAATTAGCCGGGCATGGTGGCAGGCACCTATAGTCCCAGCTACTTGGGAGGCTGAGGCAGGAGAATGGCGTGAACCCGGGAGGCGGAGCTTGAAGTGAGCCGATACCGCGCCACTGCCCTCCAGTCTGGGAGACAGAGCAAGACTCCGTCTCAAAAAAAAAAAAAAAAGACTTAATAAAAAACAAACTCCAGATGAGCATCCATAAGCGACTCATTGACTTGCACGGTCCTTCTGAGATTGTTAAGCAGATAATTTCCATCAGTATTGTGCCAGGAGTTGAAGTGGAATTCACCATTGCAGATGCTTAAGTCAACTATTTTAATACATTGATTACCAGTTGGAAAAAAACAAAAAAATACAAAAATCAGCTGGGCGTGGTGGCGGGCGCCTGTAGTCCCAGCTACTCGGGAGGCTGAGGCAGGAGAATGGCGTGAACCCAGGAGGCAGAGGTTACAGCCAAAATCACACCACTGCACTCCAGCCTGGGCAACAGGGCAAGACTTCGTCTCAAAAAAAAAAGAAAGAAAAGGAGGGACTCTGAAGCCCCCAGAGCTGGGAGGAGTTGCCTCCCACCCCTAGCTCTGCACAGAAGGACGCACACTGAGGGCTTGGCCTCTCCCTGCTGGGCCCCTAACCACAGTGAGTACAGAAGCCCATCTCGCTGGGAAGGGGCCTCTGACACCCCCACCCTCAGGCTGGTGGGAGGCCTGCCCAGGGGACAGGGTGCCATCCTCCCTGCCTTCCAAGCCTCACCGCAGCAGGGGCTGTCCTGCCTGCAGGGCTCTGGCCCACCAATGTCCTTTGTTTGGGGGCTTGGTAGGACCCTGTCTTGGGCCCACTTCTTTGTCCCCACCCCGCCCTGGACCCCTCACAGATGCTGCTGCTAGCACAGAGGCCTGAGAGAACTCCAGCGTGACACTGGGTGGTCACCTCCAGCCAGCTCCACCTGTGCACAAGTGGCAGCAGGACTCCCGGAGCTTCTGGTGTGGGCTCTGGAGACCAGCATCTCAGGCATGAGGCCAGACCTGGGCTGAGGCCCTCCCACCCAGAGCCCCTCTCTTGATGGGGCAAGGAACAGGTTCTGGCAGTCTTCAGGGTCCTCCAGCTCCGGGGCAGGCAGGGTCCCTGGCCAGAGTCCCTGGGCTCTGACCCCACGAGCTCTCCAAGGACCCTGCCTTTCCTTGCTTGGGTCCTCAGAAGGAAGTTGGGGGCAGATTCTGGGAGGCTGTGCCTGCAATTTCTAGGGCTGCCACCAGAGGGTGGTAGCACTGGGCCCTGCACTGTGCTCATGAGTGTGGAACAGGAGGGGGTGTCTAACTCTGCCATGGCCTCACCTGTGTGCTTCAGCGGCTTTGGCGCCTGCGTATTCAGAGCCTGGTGTTTTTACCTGACCCCCCGACCCCCCGCCACCGGCCCAGCCCTAAGGAGGAAAAGCTACTCTCCCTGCCTGCCAGACCCTTTCCAGCACAAAGTCCTGAGAATGTGAAAAGAGCCAGGCTTGACAAATGGCTTTTCTCAGCTTTGCACAAGCAGCTCTGGTGCCTGGTGCCCCAGTAGCCTCCTCAAGCTCTGACCCCATCTGGGCAGGGGGTCTGGTGTCCTGACACATCGCTGGGAGGCGTTCCTGCACCTGCGCCATCCCCTCACTGTCCCCGGAGCACGGCAGCTGTCTGCACTCGGGTCCGAAGGCAGAGACGCCAGGGTAGCCCCTTCAGAGTGAGGCCTGGGGCTCAGGATGGGGAGGGTGGTCAGCCCACTCTCCTGCCCTCTTAGTGGGAGGGGACTCACGCGAGGATGGGCTTCCAGCCCCAAGCTATGGAAAGGTAAATTGGGTCACTGGAGGGGCCGGAGCTCTGGCTGGGTGGCTGCAGTTCCCACCCCCACCAACTGGGACTGAGGCTGACCTGCTGTGAGTTGAGATTGGCTCACCGAGGTCCCCCAGCTGCACCCAAGGTGGGTGCTGCTGTTGTCCCCATTTTACAGAAGAGGGAAACTGAGGCCCGGGCAGTGGAGGGTCGCCTTGGGGCAGGGGTGAACAGGGTGCCGGGACTTTGATCCAGGTCAGCCTGTCTTCAGCCTCAGAACAGTTGGAGAATGAAGGCCTCGGTCACTGAGTGGGGCGTCGCTCGGCTCGTTCACTCCATGACTCCGCACCGAATGTTTGTGGAGGGGACAGTCCTAGTGACCGTCCTCTCCTGGGGAAACGGAGGCCCAGGGCTGGTTTGGGACTCAGCCTGTCGCTATGTGGCCCTGGAAAAGCCCTTTCCCATCTCCGGACTCCAGTCTCCCAACCTAGAAAAGAGTGGGGAGAGGTCTCCAAGGGCGCTCCCGCCCCCGACGGACTGCAGTGTTGGTTTCAGGGTTGGTGCTCTCTAGGGGCCGAGCAGCGGCTGCCCCTCCCAACTTCCTGTTTACCGTGGCTGCAGAGCCTGTCCCTTCACTCAAAGCCAGTGTGATCACCATGGCAACCGGCCTGTGTTTGTTTCAACAGGTGGGCAGAACCTGGTGCAAGACCGCAGAGGCAGGGGCGTCACTCCCAGACCCGGTCTCCAGACCCACCAGCCCCTCAGGAGGGACGCTGCTACAGAGAGGGGGCTGAGGGCCCAGGCCCCCTCCCCTGCTTTCCCCGCCGCATCCCTGTCCCAGCCAGTCCCTGCATTTCCTGCAAGCTCCCTGCCCTCCCCCACCGGCCTGGCTGTGCTGGGTCAGGATCGGGCAGAGCCTGGGCCGAGCATCCCGAAGGAGAGCCCACCCAGGGGTCCTGCCCACCGTCCTGCACAGACAGGTGTGGGGCGGGCATGGATTTGAGTGAGTTGGGATCCAGAAGCCAAGACAGTTGTTGGCAGACGGGCCCCCTCCCTTTGAAGAGCTGTGTTCTGGAAGCCCGTCTGGCCTTGGGCTGCCCAGGTGCCCTTTCGGGTGAAAACTCCAAAGTCTGACCACCCCCCCACCCCCCGTCCCCAAAGGGCTGCGAGTGTCCAGCTGTACTCGCCCAAGCACAGGTGCAGCCGGGGGGCCGCTGCGCCCTCGGCAAGTCCGAGAGCCTCAGCCCGCCCCCCCCCCCTCCCCCGGCCCAGGACCGTGCTTAGAAGGGACTTCACAAAGTGTGGTCCCTGGACTGGCAGCAGCAGACTGGAGCTGGGAAGTGCAGGCGCTGGCTGGCGCGGGGACCACACCTGTGATCTCAGCGCCTTAGGAGGCCGGGGAAGGGGGATCCTTTGAGCCTGGGAGTTTTAGACCAGCCTGGGCAACATAGGGAGACCCCCATCTCCACAAAATCAACCAAAAAACATTAGCCGGCGGGTGGTCCCAGCTACTGGGGAGGCTGAAGCGGGAGGATCACTTGAGCCAGAGAGTTCGAGGCTCCAGTGAGAGGAGATGACGCCACTGCACTCCAGCCTGGTTGAGAGCTATTTTTTGAGAGCTTTTTTGAGACCCTGTCTCAAAAAAAAGGGAAAAAATGCAGATCGCGCCCCCGCCCAGACTTTGGGACCAGCGGGTTGGGGACAGGACCCATCAATGCCTTAACAAACCCTGCAGGAGACCGCGGGCCCGCTGGGGTTCCAGGACAGCGCGGCGGAGGGAGAGTGGGGAACCATCCGGGAGGGGTTGGCGGGGTCCAGTGCAGACCCCAGGGGCTTCGGGGGCTCCGGCCGGCTGTGACCCGACAAGCGCTAACTGGGCCCTCCCCAGAGCCCCAGGGACGATCGCCCCACAGGCCGTCCGCGTGGGCGTGGGGCGTCCCGAGTGTTTCCCTGCAGGACGCATCCCCGCCCCGAGAAGAGAGCGGCGGGGCTCGCGAGGGATCCCTGAGTCAGGCCCTTCCAGAAAGGTCTGCACCACTGCTGGTCTTCGTGACTGTGGCTTCCCTGGGGTCCGCGGAGGAGACCCCGCCGACCACCCCCTTCTAGACCCCACGCGCCACGGGGAGGGCGCGCGCGGCCAGGCGGGGTCCCGAGGCAGCCAAGCCCGCTCCCCGTCCCGCAGCCACCTGTGGGTTGACTGACAGCCCCGCACCCCGGGGGAGGGGGCTCCGGCCCGGCTCAGGGCACGGGGACCCCGGCCGGGTCCCCCAAGGCGCAGCGGACGCGGGGGGCGGGGCAAGCCCGGGACCGTGGGCGGGGCGAGCGCGGTCAGGCCCCGCCCCGGTCAGGCCCGGCCCCGCCCCCAGCCACACCCCGCCCCCACAGCGGCGTCGGCCCCGCAGTTGCTCAGTCGTCGGCTCGCGCGGCTGGGAGCGGTCGCTGTGCCTCGGCGTCCCCGAGCTGGTGCCCGAGCGCAGCACCCCAGGAGCCCCCCCTCCCCGCGCCGGCCCACGGTGAGTGCCGCGGGCTGCAGCCCGTGCTGTTGGGCAGCCGTCTGGGCTCGGCCCCGCGCCCCAACCCGGACGGACCGACGGCCGCCGCCCCCTTGGTCCGGGTCCCCCAGGAGGCACGGGGGTGGCCTCCGAGGCGGGGGGCGGTGGGAAGGTCTCGACGCCCCCTTGGCCCTGGGGAAACTGAGGCCGCGCATGCTCGGAGGGGCGGGGTCTCGGGGGCATTTCCCCTCCGAACGCGCAGGAGCGGGTGCGGCGGTGGGGTCCCCACTGCGGAGCGGACGGGGAGGGTATCGGGGCGCTGGCGACGGCCTCCCCCGCACTTGGGCCGCGAAGCGAGGCTTCGACCCCCGCGCCTCCCTCCCCAGGGGAGCAGACGGGCCCGGGGCCTCCCAGCACCCCTCCCGGGCGGGCTGCACCCCCCAGCGTCCTCGTCCCTTCCGTCCTCCCGCAGGTCCTCGTAGGGCCCTTTAGTCCCCCCGAAATCCCTGCGAGTGCAAAGCAGCCCCTCCAGCCCCACTCCGCAAAGAAGCCGCCCCTCCTTCAGCCCCACTCCGCAAAGGGCTGTGGGCTCTTGCTTGGGCCGGGGTCTCCCGGGGAGGAGTTAAAAGTGACACACTAGACCCGCCCCCAGACTCCCCCCGGACCGCCCTCCCCCTCCAAGGGGAGAGACCCCCATAGAACTGGGGGTATGGCTCCTGCGGGCGCCCGGAGCCCCGGGAAAGGGGGTGCCGCGAGGCGGGGCAGGGAGGGGGTCGGTGAGCAGAGGGAGGAGGACGCGCTGCGCAGACACAGGCGAGGGGAGGAAGAAGGCGCCGCGGGCTCCGGTCTCCTGCGCTCCTGCTGGGCGCCAGCGGCTGGACCTTGGCAGGCGTCTCAGGTTTCAGGGAGCCCAAGGCCGCCAGCAGCGCTTGTTAGAATGCAGATTCCCGGGGTTCGACTGGAATGAGACCCCGGGGAGCAGCGTTTGTAGCGGGCCCGCCAGGTAACCTGCACCTGGGCACTGCCATCGGCTTCGCAGGGGCCTTCTGGAGGAGTCGGTGAGACCAGGGAGAGACTCCTGCGGGACACCCCCAGGGCCTGGTGAAGGGGAGTCGGGGGGCTGAGGGAGGAAGAGCAGGGAAGCTGGAGAGAAGACCAACAGGGCAGCGTGGAGAGCCAGCCTGTGGGGCAGATGTCCTGCCACCTCCCGCCCCAGGCACACACCCAGGGCACCATCAGCTAACCCCCTGCCCCAAATGTGGTAAGAAGGGCGCCCCCAACACGTTGAAGGTGTTTGTTCCTAGACAGCCTGCACTGGGGAGGAAGACTGACCCAGCCTCTGCTCCGCTGCCCCCAGACTCAGCTGCCTCACTGCCCCCAACCCTGAGCCCCCAAATGGCCTGGCAGGAGACGGCTTGGCTTGAGAGTCCCAGGTTCATATCTGGGTTCTGGGCAAGTCGCCCCCACCCTGGGCTGTGAAATGAAATCTGCCATCCTCCTTGCAAAATGTCATTCCCCATTCAGCCCAGGCCTGGGGGACAGCCAGGGAGCAAGGTGGGATGGGCAGGTATGGCTCAGCCCCAGTGCCACAAGGCAGGAGCTCCTTGGCGGTCCTCCCTCTGCTCACTGGACAGTTGGGAGTGTGGTCCTGGTCCTGGCATCAGGCATGAGCGGAGTATGGGAGGTTCATCCTGCTTCATGCTACTGTCCCAGGGTGAGAGCCTGGGAAGGAGTTACATCACATCTGGGCCCACAGGAAAGACGGGGGGGGTCCCCTGCACCTGGCTCACTCCTGCCCCGTAAGTGCTGAGAGCCACCCAGGCAGCCAGTGCTTCCTGTACTGGTCACAGACAGATGCATACGCCCACCATTCACAGCAGCTCTGGCCTCTGTGGCAGGTGGCTCCCGGGGCCCACGCAGTTGGCTGCAGCCAGGCTATCAGCTGCCCAGGCAGCCTGGGGTTTCCAGGGGAACCAAAGGGGTTTCTGCGCACCCAGGATGAGCCAAGTCTTCTGTACACCCGTGCCAAGACGCCATTATTGCACCCATCCTAGCAACAGGCAGTGGGAGGGGCAGGAGCTGAGGTTGGGGTCAGGGTGGCTGGCCTAGCTGGTTGTCCCAGGAGCTTAGCACTGGGGACACCAAAGAGACCTGGACTGCCGTCCCCGGCCCACTTGCTGGCTCTGGGACCTTGGACGGGCTCCCAGCCCTGCGCCTCCATTTGCCCATCTGAGATGCAGGGAGCAAAGGGCACCCCTCTCGGGCCGCTCCGGGGATGAGGAGGTGAATGTGGAGAGGAAAATGCAGGGAGGGCACCAAGCCCCCTCTTTCTGCCTGGAACATCTTGTTATCACAAAGACACCCCCTCCCCAACCCCACAGCTCAGGCCACTTAGCTCCTGCGTCACATTTGTCTCCAGGACTGTGAGCCCCCATCGCCCCTGTCACACGCACATGCCGCCGGCGGTTGCCCTGGCAACAGCTCCAGCAGCGGCTGCTCTGCTGGCTTCGGGGGGCAGCAGGGGGAGCAGCCTCTTCCACCCAGCAAGGGAGGGGAAGGGAGCTTGTGACTCCCAGGCCCCTGGGGATTTCACGACTGGCTGTGGGGGTGACAGCTTCCAGAAGCACCGTACCCAGCCCACCAAGCCCCCTATCTTTTGGTGGGGAGGCTCACAGGGGAAGGCACTGATAGGTTTGAAGGAGGTGAGCACCACCCCCTCCCCAAGCACTGCCTCTCATAGGGTGGGAGCCGCAAACCCTCCTTCCTGTCCTCAGCTCTAGGGTCTGGTCCCGTAAGAGCCTGCACCCAGGGCTCGGGGCTGGCAGGGACCCTGGAATCAGGATGAGATGTCCAGAAATGGTGTCTGAGCTGGTGTGGGTATAGATTGGGGCTGGTGACCCTGAACCCCCACAGACACAGCAGGGGCCCGGGAGCTGGCTCGACAAAGTCCATTTGGAACCCACCACTGGCACAGTGTGCCCAGGCCCCCACGCTGCCCACTGAGCTTATGAGTCTAGTGCCACTGTGGGGAGCGGGCCTGGCATGCAGGCGAGGGGCGGGCTAACCTGGCTCTCACCGCCAACTGTCCATGACAGCCTGGGTGGGCGGTAGAACCTGTGGGTCTGCGTTTCCTCTCTTGTCCTGTGAGAATGACTATGCCCCTTGTGAGGGCCAGTGTGCCCAGCCCGGAGGCGCCCTCCGCAGGTGGACGAGAGAGCACTGGCAAGGGAGGGGGACCCAGACAGCGAGGTCAGGACCCCGGGGGCTGGGGGAGCGCAGTGTCCTAGAAATCAGACGCCGGCAAGGCTGGGACAGGAGCCCAAGAGTGGGTACCTCTCTTGTGGTGGGGCAGAGGTGGCCTGGCTCTGGGACAGTTTTCATGGAGCGGGGAGGAGACCTCCCTGGGCTGCTGGGGGGCCATGCAGGCAGAGGCAGTGCAGAGGTGGAGGGTCTCGGGAGGCTGCGATGTCTTAGCCACCATCCTACCCCTGTTGATGGGGGTGTGCAGGGCAGTACCACCTGGCTTTCCTCCCTGACACAGGTGGGCTGGGCGGTGGCTCACGCCTGTAATCCCAGCACTTTGGGAGGCCGAGGTGGGTGGATCACCTGAGGTCAGGAGTTCAAGACCAGCCTGGCCAACATGGTGAAACCCCCTCTCCACTGAAACTACAAAAAAAATCAGCTGGGCGTGGTGGCGGGCACCTGTAATCCCAGTTACTTGGGAGGCTGAGGCAGGAGAATCGCTTGAACCTGGGAGGCAGAGGTTGCGGTGAGCCGAGACTGCACCACTGCAACTCACTTGAACCTGTAGGTGGAGGTTGCAGTGAGCTGAGATCATGCCACTGCTCTCCAGCCTGGACCGAGACTCCATCTCAACGAAACAAAACAAAAAGTGGGTGGGACTTTCCAGGGGGCTTCCGGGTCTGCCTGGGCCCAGGCTCCGGGCCTCAGCAGAGGGCAGCTCTGTCCCAGTGGTGACATCTGGGCTGCTGCTGCTGCTCCAAGCAGGAGGCTGACAGGTTGGCTCAGTTGTCATGGCAACATGAGGGGAACTGACGCTGGATGGACTGGGAGGGAACTGTAGCCCCTACGCCCGGCATTTTCTAGCGGGGCCCGGCTCGCTTCATGTTCTCGTTTGTACCAACTATGGGGAGCAGGCCCTGCTTTGTGGGGGCACTGCCCCCCACCTTCCGCTGTCCACCTCGGGTTTGCTGACCAGCTCCTGGGGTGAGGAGGGGGCATTGACCCCCACTGTGCTTGGCGAGCGAGGACCCCCAGGCAGTCCCCTCCAGGGCCTCCTGGCCACGTGAGCATCCTCCACCCAGGATGTCAGGGTTCTGGCGAGTTTTTGCCTCCTGCATAGGAGAGCTGGGTACCTGGCATCCGTCCTGGCCCCAGAGTGGGCACGGGGGCTGGGGAAGCCGAGTGCTGCGGCCCAGATCTTGGTCCTCTTGATGCAGCCCCAGGAAACAGGCGCCTCCTGCTATGCTGTCGCGGGGAGGGGTGTTGGGGGGCGAGTGTGGCAACCGCCTCCCTCTCCAGTGAGACCCCATAAGCCCCTGATGGACCCCCGGCTCTGGGTGGGCAGCAGCCCCGCCTTTGACAGCATTTGCTACCTCCTCCCTGAAGCCGCCCTGCAGGGGGCGCAGGGACTTAGCCGGTCACCCAGCAGGTGTGGGGACAGGAGCCCTCACCGCCTGACCAGGTGCCCAGCGCCATCCAGGCCGTGGGTGAGCTCCCAGGCTTCTGCCCCCCAACCTCTTCCCACCCCTCCCCCAGCCTGCCGTGGCCTCTGTGGTGCACGGAGGATTGAGTGGACGACCTGAGGCTGCGGGCTGTGCTCTCTGCTCTAGGTCGCCCGCCATGTCGACCTTGCTGGACATTAAGAGCAGCGTGCTCAGGCAGGTGCAGGTGTGCCCGTCCTTCCGCCGCAGGACTGAGCAGGACCCAGGGAGTGCCAGCGCCGACCCGCAGAAGCCTGCCACGGGGGCCTGGTGGGTGCCGAGGGGCCCGGCCCCACACGCCCACAGGGTCATTACCCGCCAGACTTCACACATGGCCGCCCCGGCCCCAGCACCCCTGGGCGGGAAGGAGGGTCTGCACTTAGCTGTGCCACACTGTGGATGTCACATGGCCCTGCCTGCCCCTGGAGTCGAGGGTCCCAGGCAGGGGCCAGCGTGCTGAGAGCTGTGAGCTGACCCGGCTCTTTCTCCAGGAAACCCGGGGATGGCGTGGAGTTCTTTGCCCACATGCGCCTCATGCTGAAGAAGGGGGAAGGCAGACAGGGCTTGCCGTGCCTCGAGGTGAGAGTGCCACTCCCAGGGCCCGGTACCGCAGCCCAGCTTGGGGCTCCCCCTTTGCTCCTCCCACCCTCCTTCCTGCCCTCGCTCCCACCTCCTGGGTCACCACCTGTCCTCCCCGCCGCAGGCCTGGGGCTCTCCCTGCCGTCAGAGCCCTCACCCTGGGCCCCACACACAGGTCCCCCTGCGCAGTGGCTCGCCAGCACCCCCGGAGCCTGTGGATCCCAGCCGCGGCCTGAGAGCCCTGGCCCCAGAGGAGGTAAAGGTGGGGGTAGGAACCAGGAGCAGTCGTCTGCAGCGGCCGCTCCCTCAGCCGTTTATAGGCACCTACTGTGTGCACAGGGTCTGGTGATGGCAGAGAGCCAGGGTGAGTGGGTGGGTGAGTGAGGAGCGGAGGGGCTCCTGGTGCAAGGCGGCAGAGGTGGGGCCTGGGCTCGGCAGACAGGAGGTGCTGCTGAGGGCTGGGGTCCTGGGACACGGCGCTGTGGCCGCTCTTCCCCCACCTGCAGGTGGAGATGCTCTATGAGGAGGCCCTGTACACGGTGCTTTACCGCGCAGGGACCATGGGCCCTGACCAGGTGGACGACGAGGAGGCCCTGCTCAGCTATCTCCAGCAGGTCAGCCCACCCTGACCCCGACCCAGACCCTGACAGCTTCCCCACCTCAACCCCTTCCCCACCCACTGACACCATCATCACCCAAACAGTATGCAGAATCTCCCCGATCCATGCACAGCACACAGAGGCAGCTGCAGGTGCACACACACACACGCACACAGGCTGCAGGTATACACACACACGCAGGTGGCTGCAGGTGCACACAGACACGCACACAGGATGCAGGTGCACACAGGCACACGCACACAGGCTGCAGGTGTACAGACACGCACACAGGCTGCAGGTGTACACACACACGCACACAGGCTGCAGGTGCACACACACACGTGGGTGGCTGCAGGTGCACACACACACGCACACAGGCTGCAGGTGCACACACACACGCACACAGGCTGCAGGTGCACACAGACACACGCACACAGGCTGCAGGTTTACAGACACGCACACAGGCTGCAGGTGCACATAGACAACACACGCACACAGGCTGCAGGTGCACACAGACACACGCACACAGGCTGCAGGTGCACACAGACACGCACAGAGGCTGCAGGTGCACACAGACATGCACACAGGCTGCAGGTGCACACAGACAACACACGCACACAGGCTGCAGGTGTACACAGACACACGCACACAGGCTGCAGGTGTACAGACACGCACACAGGCTGCAGGTGCACACAGACACACGCACACAGGCTGCAGGTGCACACAGACACGCACACAGGCTGCAGGTGCACACAGACACACGCACACAGGCTGCAGGTTTACAGACATGCACACAGGCTGCAGGTGCACACAGACAACACACGCACACAGGCTGCAGGTGCACACAGATACACGCACACAGGCTGCAGGTGCACACAGACACGCACACAGGCTGCAGGTGCACACAGACATGCACACAGGCTGCAGGTGCACACAGACACACGCACACAGGCTGCAGGTGCACACAGACAACACACGCACACAGGCTGCAGGTGTACACAGACACACGCACACAGGCTGCAGGTGTACAGACACACGCACACAGGCTGCAGGTTTACAGACACACACGCACACAGGCTGCAGGTGTACACAGACATGCACACGGCTGCAAGTGCACACAGACAACATACGCACACAGGTTGCAGGTACACACAGACACATGTACACAGGCTGCAGGTGCACACAGACACACACACACATGCACATAGGCTGACAGACGCACCTCGAAGGACGCACCCGGCTTCCACCTGCGTGTGCTCTGAACTCCCCTGTCCTCCCGTGGACCCCGTTCCTGCGCGTGCACTTGCGTGCCCCTCATCACGCCCACCATCTCTGGGCATGCCGGGGCCCTTGGCACAAACCCTCTGCCGCTCCCTCCCAGGCTTCCCCCAACCCTGCACCCGTGAGGACTGAGGTTGGGTGTCTGTGACGGGCTGAGCCCGAGGTCCCAGGACAGTGGCCAGCCTCGCTTCAGGGGTTGCCTAGGCCCTGCCAACCCAGCCGCCCTCCACAGGTGTTTGGCACCAGCCCTGAGGAGCACACCGAGGCCATCGAGCAAGTGAGAAAGGCCAAGGTGAGGCCGCCGCTGCCTGGGCAGCCGCTGACCAGCGCGTGCCTGCGTGGCGGGGGCACGGGGCAAGGCCCTGTCACCTCCGTGCTAAGCAGGGCTTCCGGGGGGCAGCTCAGCCTCACCAGGCCCCCCACGCCCCTCTGTCCACAGGCCCCCACGTACGCCCTGAAAGTCTCTGTCATGCGTGCCAAGAACCTTCTGGCCAAGGACCCCAACGGTGAGTGGGGACCCAGCAGACCTCGGTGGCACCCAGGCCTGGCAGCCGTGGAGGGCCAGAGGGCATGGGGCCGGGGCTGAGGCGCATGCCGTGCCCAGGCTTCAGCGACCCGTACTGCATGCTGGGCATCCTGCCTGCCTCGGACGCCACACGGGAGCCTCGTGCGCAGAAGGAGCAGCGCTTCGGCTTCCGCAAGGGCAGCAAGCGCGGCGGACCCCTGCCCGCCAAGTGCATCCAGGTCACCGAGGTGAAGAGCAGCACCCTGAACCCTGTCTGGAAGGAGCACTTCCTCTTGTGAGGCCCTCGCCCGTCTGGGTGCGGGAGGGGGGCTCTGCCTGGGGTCCAGAGCTGGGCTGTGCCTGGAGGGTGGTGGCTCGCAGCAGCTCCCGGTCTCTGTGGGGCCGTGTGCTCACTTTCCAGAGAAGAAAACTGAGGCCCAGAGATGGGCGTTGTGCCACCGCGGCCACACGGCTGGCAACACGTGGCGGGATGGGGATTTGGACCTGAACAGCCTGTCTGGAGAGCGGGTGCTTGTGGCCTGGTCCCTGCTGCTTCTGAACTCCATGAGCCGGGCCTGGGCAGAGCCTCGCCAGGGACCCTCATTGGGCATCTCTGTTCTCCTTGTAGCGAGATTGAGGATGTGAGCACGGACCAGCTGCACCTGGACATCTGGTACAGGCCCCTGCACCGTGCAGGGCGAGCGGGATGCACACCTTTTGCTGGGGAGCAGGATGGACTCAGGGCTGGGCTGCGGGCTCCAGACAAGCCAGGTCCTCCCCTCTCCCCACCAGGGATCATGACGACGATGTGTCCCTGGTAGAAGCGTGCAGGAAGCTGAATGAAGTCATCGGTCTGAAGGGCATGGGCAGGTATGACTGCTGCGACCTTTCTACCCCTCACCCGTGCCCTCAGCTTGGTCATGGGGCCCAGCGGGCAGTGGCTCCCCAGGAGCCATCAGCGTGATGCCCACCACCTGCGGTGGCCAGGTACTTCAAACAGATCGTCAAGTCAGCCCGTGCAAACGGGACAGCAGGACCCACCGAGGACCACACCGATGACTTCCTGGGGTGCCTCAACATACCTGTCCGGGTGAGTGGGTGTGGGGTGGGGCTGGTGACACTTAGAGAAGGGCCTGGGGGGTGTCCCAGCCTTCAAGGGGCAGGGCACTGCCTGGAGGAGCTCCTGCTCTTGAGCCGCCACTGAGTGCGCGCCGTTGCTTGTCACCCTCGTTCCCCGGAGAAGGGAAGCCCAGGCTATTTGGTCTCTCCAGGGTCTCACAGAGTCAGTGTGGAAGGAGAGGGGGAGGAGTCTGGTGGGCCTGACCCCCCATGCTACCCCCAGGAGGTGCCTGTGGCTGGCGTCGACCGCTGGTTCAAGCTGGAGCCACGCTCCAGTGCCTCGCGTGTGCAGGGAGACTGCCACCTGGTTCTCAAGCTGATCACTACGCAGGTGGGGAAAGTGGGCGTCCCGGTCCTCCACCCCTGCCCTTGGGGCGGGGGCAGAGCTGGTGACTGGGTGGGCTCTGCGTTGCAGAGGGACACGGCCATGAGCCAGCGCGGGCGATCCGGCTTCCTGTCCCACTTGCTGCTGCTCAGCCATCTGCTGCGGTTCGAGCACTCAGCAGAGGAGGTAGTGGGTGCTCCTAGGATTGGAACAGCCCGGCAGGGGGCCTGAGGAGGGGATGTGGGGCTGTCCCGCCTCCACCCACGCCAGACCTCCTCCCCCAGCCCAACTCCAGCAGCTGGCGAGGAGAGCTCAGCACACCAGCCGCCACCATCCTCTGCCTGCACGGAGCCCAGAGCAACTTGTCACCCTTGCAGCTGGCCGTGCTGTGAGTGGGTGGAGCTACGAGTGGGCGGGGAATGTGGGCGGGGCGTGGGCGAGTGGGGCATTGGGGACCATGCGGTGAGTGAATGTCGTGGCTGGGAAGATGGGGCAGGGAAAGGGGCGGTGCTATGAGTAAGTGGGGCTGCGCTGATTGGGCGGGAAGGGAAGGGGGCGGTGCTACGAGTAGGTGGGGCAGCGCTGATTGGGTGGGCAGGGAAAGAGGCGGTGCTATGAGTAGGTCCGACAGCGCTAATTGGAGAGCAGGGAAAGGGGCGGTGCTATGAGTAGGTCCGGCAGCGCTAATTGGAGAGCAGGGAAAGGGGCGGTGCTATGAGTAGGTCCGGCAGCGCTAATTGGAGAGCAGGGAAAGGGGCGGTGCTATGAGTAGGCGTGGCAGTGCTGATTGGGTGGGGCAGAGAAAGAGGTAGTGTTGTAGGCGGTGCTGAGTGGGCATGGCAGGGGCGGGGTTCATACCCTTTGACCATGGGCCGGGCCCCACAGGCACTGGCAGGTCAGTAGCCGCCACCATCAAACCTGCACGCTGGACTACAGCTACCTGCTGGGGCTGCTGGAGGACATGCAGGCACACTGGGAGGAGGCGCCCTCACTGCCCCAGGAGCAGGTGGGTGCAGCCGGGGCCTTCTTGCCAGCCATGGCGAAGGGAGTGCTGGTGACTGGGGCCGCTCAGTGCCGGTCGGCGAGGGGCAGAGTCCTGCCCGCGTGGGGGTCAAAGACAAACGGACAAATTGTATGACGTGGGCGAGAGCCAGCGCTCTGCAGAAAGGAGACGGGAGACTCGTGGGAGTCACCTCGGGGGGTGGCCAGGACTTAGGACAGGGCTGGGGAAAGCCGCCAAGGTGGCGCCCATCTGAGCAACAGGAGGGAGCGGCCCTGGCAGGACGGACGTGGGTGGCAGGACGGACGTAGGGGCACAGGCCCTACGTGAGCTGCGTGGGTGGAAACACGAGGCTGGGACAGGCCGTCTGGGACAGGCCAACTGGGCCCATGGAGGGTGCTGCTCAGGGCAGAACTGGGCTGACCATGCCGGGGGAAGGGTGTTGCGGGCCAAGGCAGGGAGGGTGTTTCTCCTCATCAATGACCGGTCAGGGCTGCTGGCACTGAAGGGCCCTGTCCCCACAGGAGGAGAGCCTGGCTGATAGCCTTTCCGCCTTCTCTGAGTTCGGGCTGCAGCTGCTGCGCCAGCTCCGAGACTACTTCCCCGCCACCAACAGCACCGCTGTCTACCGCCTGGAGCTGCTGCTGAAGTAGGTGCAGCGCCGCGTGTCAGCGTGGGTGGGGGCGGCTGGTAGGGCAGGCCCCACGTCAGCGTGCTACCCCCACCCAGGTGTCTGGGCAAGCTGCAGCTCTTCCAGCCCTCCTTTGAGATCTGCCCCTTCGAGACGGAGCTGAACATGGACATTGCTGCGGCCCTGAAGGTGTGTTCCAAAGCCCAGTGGGGGCCGGCTGCTAAGCCCTCCCCTCCCCTCCCTTCCCGTCCCCTGCACCTTTGCACCACGGTCTCTCGCCCACCTCTCCCTCTTCCCTGCAACCCATCATGCTGTCTTGGTGGTGTCTGTTGCAGAGAGGCAACCGTGAGTGGTACGACAGCATCTTGAATGCCAAGAGTCCCCGAGAGCAGGTGTGGTTGTGGGGGACCCTGGCCATGAGGGATACGGGCAGCCGAGAGGTGGGTACGAGCTAGGCTTCCTTGCAGCCAGGACCACAGCGCCTGCCTGGGCTGGTTGTGCTGGCTGACGCCATCTATGACGACCTTCAGTCCTGCTACAGTGTCTACGCCAGCCTCTTCCACAGGTGGGCCTGGCCCCTCAGTACTGTCCTGGGGCTGGGGTTGGAGCCAACAGGGCCTGCAGGTGGGGCGCAGGTGGATGAGGTGTGTCCCTTCCTCTGCAGCATCCTCAATGTGGACGTCTTCACTCTGACCTTCCGGCAGCTGGAGCGTCTGGTGAGGAGGGTCCCTGACCCCGGGTGCCTGCCAGGCATGGGGAAGTGGGCAGATGCCCTTGGCTAGGAGGGACCTGGGATTCCTTGCTGCCAGAGGCCTGATTCTGCTGTCCCGGACAGGTGGCTGAGGAGGCGTGGGTGCTGACGGAGGAGCTGAGCCCCAAGATGACCCTGGAGGTGGCCTCAGGGCTCTGTGAGCTCTACCTGACCCTGGCTGACCTCCAGCGCTTCTGGGATAGCATCCCTGGCCGGTGGGTGCCCCGTCCCTATCTCTTGCAGACAGACTTTGGGAGCAGGGTCCCAGGACCTGTGAGGGGGACTGTCCTGGAGCTGTGAGCCTGGAATGTGCTGGTTAAGGTATCTGAGTCAGGGCCAAGCCCTCACGACCCTCCCACCACAGGGACAGCCGCTCTCTGGCCCTGGCTGGCATCCACGTCCCATTCCTGCCTGCTGTGAAGCTCTGGCTCCAAGTGCTGCGGGACCAGGCCAAGTGGAGGCTTCAGGGAGCCGTGGACATGGATACGGTGACAGCTACCCTGGCCTGAGGACACTGGGGCTGGTCCAGGCCCCCAGCCTCCCCCACCTCCCCAGCCTCCTCAGCAACCCCAGCCTCCCCAGCCTCCCCAGCCTCCCCCACCTCCCCAGCCTCCCCTACCTCCCCAGCCTCCCCCACCTCCCCAGCCTCCCCAGCCTCCCCCGCCTCCCCCACCTCCCCAGCCTCCCCCACCTCCCCAGCCTCCCCCGCCTCCCCCGCCTCCCCAGCAACCCCAGCCTCCCCCACCTCCCCAGCCTCCCCAGCCTCCCCAGCAACCCCAGCCTCCCCCACCTCCCCAGCCTCCCCAGCAACCCCAGCCTCCCCCGCCTCCCCAGCCTCCCCAGCCTCCCCCGCCTCCCCAGCAACCCCAGCCTCCCCCGCCTCCCCAGCCTCCCCCGCCTCCCCAGCCTCCCCCGCCTCCCCAGCAACCCCAGCCTCCCCCACCTCCCCAGCCTCCCCCGCCTCCCCCGCCTCCCCAGCAACCCCAGCCTCCCCCACCTCCCCAGCCTCCCCCGCCTCCCCAGCCTCCCCCGCCTCCCCAGCAACCCCAGCCTCCCCAGCCTCCCCCACCTCCCCAGCCTCCCCCACCTCCCCAGCCTCCCCAGCAACCCCAGCCTCCCCTGCCTCCCTAGCTGGAGCCCGTGGACGCCTCCTCCAGGCACAGCAGCTCCGCAGCCACTGCTGGTCTCTGCCTCAGCCACATCCAGGAGCTGTGGGTGCGCCTGGCGTGGCCTGACCCTGCCCAGGCTCAGGGGCTGGGCACCCAGCTCGGCCAGGTGTGTGGGTGGGCCCTGGGGGTGAGGGGAACAGGTGGGAGAGGAGATGGGGCAGGGGGGGGCTCCATGGCTCCCCACCGCCGTCCCCTCCTCAGGACATGTGTGAGGCCACCCTCTTCTACACGGAGCTGCTTCGGAAGAAGGTGGACACTCAGCCAGGGGCGGCCGGGGAAGCAGTGAGTGAGGCGGTGAGTGGCCAGCTGGGGAGGGGAGCCGGCAGGAGGTGGGGGGCCATCACCAGGCCCCCAACCCATCGTTGCCTGGCCACACCTCCTCCAGCTCTGCGTGGTCCTCAACAACGTGGAGCTCGTGCGCAAAGCTGCTGGGCAGGCCTTGAAGGGCCTGGCATGGCCAGAGGGGGCTACGGGGCCCGAGGGGGTGCTCCCCCGCCCCTTGCTCAGCTGCACACAGGCCCTGGACGATGATCTGCAACGGGAGGCCCACACGGTGACAGCGCACCTGACCTCTAAGGTGGGTGGGGCCCGGAGACCAAGGCGTGGAGGCAGTCCCTGGTGACCCCTGCCCATGCTGAGCGCTGCTCCTGCCCTCAGATGGTGGGTGACATCCGGAAGTATGTACAGCACATCAGCCTCTCGCCTGACTCCATCCAGAACGATGAGGTGAGTGCTGGGGCGAGGGGCCGTGGAGGACTGTGTGTACTGGGGGTAGGGCAGAGGTGCGGGGTCAGCCTGGCCTGACCACCCCTGCCCGCAGGCCGTGGCCCCGCTCATGAAGTACCTGGATGAGAAGCTGGCCCTGCTGAACGCCTCGCTGGTGAAGGGGAACCTGAGCAGGTGCGGGCAGGTGGGGTGGGATAGGCTGGCCCGTGGTCACTGATGCCGCCCTGCAGGGTGCTGGAGGAGGCCCTCTCCTCCAGGCCATTCTGCAAGTGGGGCTGGGCAGGTGGGGTGGCATAGGCTGGCCCGTGGTCGCAGGTGGGCTGGGATGGGCTGGCCCGTGGTCACTGATGCCGCCCTGCAGGGTGCTGGAGGCCCTGTGGGAGCTACTCCTCCAGGCCATTCTGCAGGCGCTGGGTGCAAACCGTGACGTCTCTGCTGATTTCTACAGCCGCTTCCACTTCACGCTGGAGGTAGAGCTCTGTGAAGGAGTCCTTCCCGCTGGCCCCCGCCTCAGGGCTGCTCTGATCCCTCCCTTTGTCCCCGCTGGCCTGCCTGGTCTCCTCTGCCTGGAGAACAGCCACTCCAGGGCTGTCCACAGCGCCTCCTCCCGTTAATGCTGTATGGCCTCTGGTGATGGCCCTTCCCCAGGCTTCCTGGGAGCTTCCGATGCCCGCCAGGGTGTGAGAAAGGGCTCTGCCCTGGGCTGCTGAGCCCCCAGTGCTGCCTGGGCCCCTTAGTGCTGGGGGTCTCCATCTGTCCCCAGCACAAGCCGGGCTCCCTGACACCTCTGCCTTCTTTCCCTGCCCCAGGCCCTGGTCAGTTTTTTCCACGGAGAGGGTCAGGGTTTGCCCCTGGAGAGCCTGAGGGATGGAAGCTACAAGGTGAGGCAGGACCCTCTGTGGGGCGGGGGTGTGGATGAGGGGACTGAGTTCAAACTGCAGCCCCGCACGGGCTGTGTCCTTGAGCATGAGGTGGCCTCACGGGCAGTCAGGTCTCCAAGTGCCAGCGTTGACCACCAGCACCCAGGGGCCCCCTCCTGATGCGCTTCCCCTGCAGAGGCTGAAGGAGGAGCTGCGGCTGCACAAATGTTCCACCCGCGAGTGCATCGAGCAGTTCTACCTGGACAAGCTCAAACAGGTAGGGAGGCACCAGGGACAGGGTGCTGCCTCCGAGGCTCCCGGAGCCCAGCTGCGCTCACCGCCTTTCCGCAGAGGACCCTGGAGCAGAACCGGTTTGGACGCCTGAGTGTCCGTTGCCATTACGAGGCGGCTGAGCAGCGGCTGGCCGTGGAGGTGCTGCATGCCGCTGACCTGCTCCCCCTGGATGCCAACGGTGAGTTGCAGAGGGGACGGGTCGGGGGGTGGTGGGATGGGGCAGGGGGGCTCACGACTGTGTTCCTGCAGGCCTAAGTGACCCCTTTGTGATCGTGGAGCTGGGCCCACCGCATCTCTTCCCACTGGTCCGCAGCCAGAGGACCCAGGTGAAGACCCGGACACTGCACCCTGTATACGACGAGCTCTTCTACTTGTGAGTGTCCCAAGCCCCAGCCCCAGGCTCCAGGCTGCCAGAGTGAGACTCCCCTGACTGGCCTCTGTCCGCAGTTCCGTGCCTGCCGAGGCGTGCCGCCGCCGTGGGGCCTGCGTGCTGTTCACCGTCATGGACCACGACTGGCTGTCCACCAACGACTTCGCTGGGGAGGCGGCCCTCGGCCTAGGTGGCGTCAGTGGTGTCGCCCGGCCCCAGGTGGGCGGGGGTGCAAGGGCTGGGCAGCCTGTCACCCTGCACCTGTGCCGGCCCAGAGCCCAGGGTGAGTGAGCATCTGGGTGAAGGGAGGGGCAGCGGGCCTGACCCCGGCTCCCACACATCTGCCCACGTCTGCTTGCAGTGAGATCTGCGCTGAGGATGCTGGAAGGCCGCACCAGCAAGGAGGCGCAGGAGTTCGTGAAGAAACTCAAGGAGCTGGAGAAGTGCATGGAGGCAGACCCCTGAGTCTGTCAGCTGCCAGCCCCGGCCCCCACCCCGAGTTCCCTGAAGCATCCTCCAGCTCACTGTGGCCAGCTTTGTGCAACCAGGGCCCATGGCGCCCCTCCTGTGCTGTGACGTGTGTGTCGTGGCTGGCCCCGTGGCTCCCACCGCCCTGGCTGTGTCTGTCTGGTGTGTGCTGTGAACCCCTGCACCCAACCCCACATCTGGGTGGCCAACTTGGCAGGACTTGGCCAGCAGCTGCCCAGGACACAGTGCAGGCCAGAGTGGGCTTGACCACCAGGTGGGCTTCCCTGCCCGCTTCCTTGGGCTCCCTGGCCCTGGGTGGGCGGTGGGCAGCTGGTCTCCAGGGACTCGGTGAGTGGCTGTGCTCTCTGCACAACAGGCCATGTGCAGAAGCATTTTTGGTAGTCACAGCTGGGGAGTGAAAAGAGTGCCATTGGTACCACTGGGTGGAGGGTCCAGAGCCTCCACTCACAGAGGGGATGTGGAAGGCAGGTGAGTCAAGAACTGCACAGGTCTCCAGTCCCCACGGGGCTCCCAGGCTGGGGAAAGGTTCCCCTGAGGTCACTCTGAGGCCAGGGATGTCACCCAAGGCTAGTGGTCAGTGTGAAGGGCTCCGTGCCAACTGGCTAGCTGTCCTTCACGCACATGTCCGTGGCCACCTGAGACCTGCTCCACGGCCCTTCCAGGCAGAGCCAAGAGTTCGCCCCAACCCTTCCCCAGGCCCAGTGTGAAAAACAGAGACTCACACGGGGCTTTTTGGCCCGCAGCTTCATTTGCGAGAGCACCGAGGCAGGACGCAGAGCATAGCTGTGCTGGAAGTGCGGGGAGAACCCGGACAGCTCAGTCCTGCCAGCAGCCACAAAGAGCCGAGGCTGCCAGGCCCATCTATGTCTCTCATGTCTCTAGATTTTCTTGTCACCCAGCCTCAAAAATATATATGTCTGCAACCCTCAGTCTCTCTGCCGTTTCTTGATTCCTTTCCCAACCTCAGCCAGGGCCCTGGCCTCAGCCCCCTGTCCCTGAGTCTGCTCCTCTTCAGAGCAGCTGCTGCCGGCTCCTCCGCGCTCGGCGCCAGGCCCTGGGTCCTCAGACGCATCACTGTCATCAGTGTCCGAGGGCGGCCTGGGAGGGGAGGGGGAGCACGTTCCCAAATGATGTCCTCCCTGGCTAGCTGGAGGCAACCTCATCCACAAAAAGCCCCCAGCCGAGGACAGATTCCTCTTCCTCCCTGTGCTCTCCAAACCCAAACCTCTCCAGTGGGACGTCCACTGCAGGTTTTCTAGTCAGAAGACCATCGGGGTGTTGTTTACGACACCACCCCCACGCAGCAGGAAGGACTCAGGCCAGAGGTAGAGGAGAGCCCTGGGTCTGAGTGATCATGAAATTAAGCCCAAGGACCTACCAGGTGCTGGCCACAGGCCTGTTGGGGTTTCCAGACTCTCTCCCTGAATCCACATCGAAGGGATCTGAGTCGAGAGAGGAAAGCGGCCTCTAAGTGAGCCCAGAGCAGGACCAGGCCTCCCACCACCCAGGCTTTGGAGGGCCTTGGCTCCCACCCCCGCCAGGGCTCACCGATCTCTTCCTCCTGGGGGCTCTCCTTGGCACTGGCCAAGAACTCCTGCTCCGCCTGCAGCACCTCCTCCGGGCCGCCGCAGGCCGCATACTTGTCCAGGAGCTGGCGGTTCAGGTCCAAGAAGCCTTTGCCCCATTTAAACTTCCGCAGCAAAATGACTGCAAGGTCCGGAAAGCCTGACGGTGTGAGAAACAGGAAACCCAAAGAAGTCGACGGTCCCCTCAAGTGACTCCTGATCACCCCGCTGCCGGATGGCGGCGCTCTCCCAAGTAACCGCAGGGTCCCCACCAAACATCAGCTCACAGTCCTGAGAGGCCGTGCTGCCCCCAGCCTGCACCTCCCTTACTACAGTCCGCACCTCTGCAACTGACCAAGTCCCCCTCCTTTGCTGCGAAACACAAACATTCCCACCAAGACTGCCCCACGCCTCATCAGGGCCTCTTTAGATCAGCAATTCCGAAAGGAGAACGTGGAGGGTAAGGATTCTCGGGGCAGCGCTGCCCTGATAATGAATGGTACCCCACACACCGGCCCTGGTAGAATAGCGATACCATTCCGCCTCTACTGCAACTCCACAGGCCAAAAACCTTAAGTGACAGCTGGGGCTGGAACCCTGGTCTGTCTGAACTGCTTCCCTGTCCGTCCCTTACGATCCTGGGGTCTGTCGGCAGGAAACACGATGCTGGGAGCACAGCAGGAACAGCAAGAACAGCAGGCCGCCGGGTCACGCTGCTGTGGGGCCCCCGGACTCACCTACGATGCAGAAGGTGGCAGCAAATGCTTCCACGCAGGAAAGTTTGTAGGGCCGGCCATAGTTCACGGGGTTGGAGGCCAACAGGTAGGGCAACAGGCGCAAGTGGCTCCCTCGCATCTTCCCAAACGGTGTCTCGTCCAGCTTGGCCCAGGAGCAGTCGATGACGGCGACCCCAGACTGCGCCACCAGCTGTCTACCAGGGACAGCATGGGGTAAGTTCAGGAGCCAGCACTACCCAAGGTGGAGCATGTCCCCGGAGAATGGCCTCGCTAGGGATTCAGGGACATCATTCCGTCATCCCCAAACACCCTCAAACGGACTTCACGAGCAAGCTTTTGAGGCAGCTGCTTGGGGCACCTAGAGCATGCGTTTATTCACTCAACAAACGTTTATTACCCCAAAACCTCCTTTATCCCAGGCTCTGCGCTATGCAACGGAGGCAAACTAGACAGACGTTCCCTGCCCACGTGGGTGTGGGTGTGACATACAAGTCCCACTAAACCATCCCTGAAGGGAACCACGCGCTGGAACCACAACCTAGGGCAGGCCTCCCGCGCCTACCTGTCTGCGGGGGACACGTACTGCTTGCCCACGGGGCTGAGCACCAGACCGCCGAACCTGTGGCCCAGGCGCAGGCAGCGCACCAGCCCCAGGCGGGCCAGCTTGCGGCCCGTGCAGCGCCGGGGGTCGCAGTGGCCCAGCTCCCACATGGCCAGCGTGCAGGGCAGCGCCGCCGGGCCCGGGCCGCCCTCGCCCTCAGCCGCCCCTGGCTCCACGGAAGCTGCACGAGAGAGAGAAGGGCACTCGGCCTCAAGCGTGGGACACCCGGGCAGGCCCTCAAACCCCGACCCGCTCTCCCCACCACGCCTCGCTCACCCTGCAGCGCCGCGCCGACCTCCTCGGCGAAGGCCTCCAGGGAGCGGGTCGAGAGGTGCCGAGGGCGGCCGCCTTCCGCCCCCGGCCCGCGCGCTGCCCTCCTGCGGCCCATGGCGCCGATCTGGGGTGCCGGAGACTCCCCACCCCACGGGCGCGCCCTTCGGCCTCCCGATGGGCCGTCTGGCTGCCCGCGCATGCGCCGGGCGCCACTTCCGGTTCCCGTGGGCACGTGACCTTCACTTCACGTGACCGCGTGGCGGCCGCTGCGGCGCGATGGCGGCGGGGCTGGCGCGGCTCCTGTTGCTCCTTGGGCTCTCGGCCCGCGGTGAGTGGCCCGGCCGTCCGCGTCCCCAGACCCCGCGCGCGCTCTGCACCCCGGCCTCCCCGCTCACGGTCTCGCTCCCCGTATGGCCCGCGCCGGCAGGTGCCGCGAAGATGAAGGTGGTGGAGGAGCCCAACACGTTCGGGTGAGCAGCCTCGCGGGCTGGCGGCTCGGGCGGGGGGACGGCCCGGGCCCGTTCCCCGCTGACCTTGCCGCTTCTCGTAGGGTGAACAACCCGTTCTTGCCCCAGGCCAGTCGCCTCCAGGCCAAGAGGGACCCTTCACCCGTGTCTGGTGAGTGAGGAGCGCTGTTGGCCGGCGCGGGGGTGGCCGCGGGGAGCAGCAACAGTGGAGGATGGATGAGAGACCCTGAGAGTTACGGCCCGGAGTCTAAAGCATTGGTTTGTCAGCCTTCTAAAATTAATGTGGAAGTGCGAGAGAATATACCAGAACGTTCTTGTAGCGAATTAAAAGTTATCTCCAGACTTAGTCCTTCCTTTCCTTTCCGAGAGGTAACTGCTGTTAAAATCTGGTGACTTTGCAGACGCGTTTCTGTGCTTTTACGTGCGTATCTATGCAGCTGGAAAACGTGTAGTTTTCGTAATCTAATCGCTTTTTAAAAAAATCATGCTGCGCGAGTATTTGGCTGATTTGTCGTTGTCACTCGCTGTATGTCTCGGGACGCTTCATGGTGGTGATACAGGTCTTCGTTCTTTCTCTTGGTGCTCAGCACGCGATAGGATGGCACTGCATTCCCCGATTGTATTTAGGTTCTTTACATTCTTTTGGCCATTAGAAATAGTGCTGTGGAGAACATGCTGTGTAGGTGCCTTGGTTTGCCGTCAGGTGAGTGGTTTCCCAAGGCAGGATTCCAGAAGTGGAATCCGTGGGTCATGAGTATATATACCATTTAAACACTGAATGAGTATTAAATATCACAGACAAAAATCCAAGAATTTTTTTTTTTTTGAGACAGAGTCTCACTCTGTCGCCCAGGCTGGAGTGCAGTGGCGCGATCTCGGCTCACTGCAACCTCCGCCTCCCAGGTTCAAGTGATCCTCATGCCTCAGCCTCTCGAGTAGCTGGGATTACAGGCATGCATCACCATCACGCCCAGCAAATTTTTGTATTTTTAGTAGAGACAGGGTTTATTTCACCGTATTAACCAGGCTGGTCTCGAACTCCTGACCTCAAGTGATCCGCCCATCTCAGCCTCCCAAAGTGCTGGGATTATAGGTATGAGCCACCGCGCCCAGCTTTAGTAATTATATTATCGAATACCTTTATGTGTTAGGGTCTGTGCTGGCGTTGCAGAAACGAACACAGATATACCAATGCTTGTCCTCATGGAGCTGACAGTCTAATGGGGAGGGATGGAGGAACAGGCACTGAGCAAAGAATTAGGTAGAATACATAGAATGGCCAATGATGAAAAATGCCATGTAGATGTGTGAAGCAGAGGAGGGAGTGTGTGTATGTGTGTTAGAGTATTGTTTGGGGGATCGCTTCTTTTATTTTTTAGAGACGGGGTCTTGCTCTCGCACTCGGGCTGGAGTGCAGTGGTGCAATCATAGCTCACTGCATCCTTGAACTCCTGGGCTGAAGCAATCCACCAACCTCAGCTTCCTGAGTAGCTGGGACTACAGGAGCACACCACCATGCCCGGCAAATCTTAAGTGTTCTTGTAGAGATGGAAGTCTCACTATGTTGCCCAGGCTGGCCCCACACTCCCAGCCTCAAGCAATCCTCGTGTCTTGGTGAGGATTGCTTTAAATAGGGTGCTGAGGAAAAGTCTAAGAAGTGACATTTCAGCCAAAAGCTAAAGAAGAAAACGGAGTAAAGCTGTGGCTATTTGGGGAATGGGATCCAGGAAAGGTCTTGAGCAGGACAGCCAGGGCCAGAGGGGATTCAGCTGGGGTAGCCACAGATCAGAGATAAAGAGGATCAGATGGTGCCGCACCTTGTTGGTAGGTTTCGTGGACTTTGACTCCAAACACATCTTTTTAAGCTTTTTGTTGTGTGGCTGGGTGTGATGGCGCACCTGGCGTTAGGCTCACTTCCCTGCGGCTCAGAAGCCATGGGATGGTGGCTTCCCAGGGCCTGAAGTGCTGGAGTTGGGCCACCACCTGTCCCAAGAAGCTGGGGAGGAGGCAGGCCGCTGTGTAAGAGCGCAGTTCCCGACTGAACCCCTTCCAGTAGGAGAGAGGCAGCCTTGGCTAAGGGGAGCACGTCTTTTCGGAGGTGAGAGTCCTGGGAAGAAAACAGAATGTGCTGGTCGTGGTGGTACGTGCTTGTTGCTCGGGAGCCTGAGGTGTGAGGATCGCTTGAGCCCAGGAGTTCGAGACCAGCCTGGCCAACGTGGTGAAACCCCGTCTCTACTAAAAAAAAACCACAAAAACAAAAATTAGCTGGGCATAGTGGTATCCTCCTGTAATCCCAGCTGCTTGGGAGGCCGAGGCTGCAGAATTGCTTGAATCCAGGAGGCGGAGGTTGCAGTGAGCTGAGATCATGCCCCTGCACTCCAGCCTGGGTGACAAAGCAAGACTTTGTCTCAAAAAAAAAAAACCATAAAAATTAAAAAAAAAATAACTTTTCTAGTGTTCCCACCCCCATCCCCACATCAGGGCCAGTCAGGTTCACATGTGCATTTGGTTCATTATGTGTTTTTAGTGTTTTAATCTGGAACAGTTCTCTTCCCACCTTTGGATGTAAGTGGCACGTTTGTTTCCCAGTTTCCCAATCTTTTTGTTTTGTTGATGGTGTTTTTCTCCAGACCATTTTTTCCTGCATCTGTGGGGCCGGGCGTGGATAGTCCCCCGCGTCTGTGGGGCGGGGCGTGGATCGTCTCCTGCGTCTGTGGGGCTGGGCGTGGATAGTCTCCCGCGTCTGTGGGGTGGGGCGTGGATACTCCCCCGCGTCTGTGGGGGTGGGGCATGGATACTCCCCCGCGTCTGTGGGGTGGGGTGTGGATCGTCTCCCGCATCTGTGGGGTCGGGTGTGGATATTCTACATGTTTTTTCTGTCTTCGACGTAGCACTCCTTCAACATCAACGTGTAAGGCAGATTGTGCGCAGTGGGTAGGAGAGAGTGGTCTGTGGAATGAGCTGAGCAGAAAGATAACCAGGCTGAGAAACTCAGGGGTGTGGTGATTGTGGCCTAGGGCTCAGAAGGTCCCCGCAGAAGAGTGTCTGCCGAGGAGAAGGAAGGGGTGGGCTTGCCAGGGCCAAAGCTGGTGGGGCTGGGCTGGGCAGTGGGCACCTCCATGGTGTCCACCAGATGAGTCAGGAGCCTCGTCCCCTGACAGCAGAAGGAACAGAGGTTGGTAGGTCTGTGATTTGGAGACAGTGTCCCGCTGTGGCATGGAGAGGGGATGGGGCACGGTCAGTGTGGGGGTCCTGCCACAGCCCAGCAGATCCCAGCACACTGTCCAGGAGGGAGCTCTGCCTCGGTGGCGGTGGGAGGGAGCGGCCAGCTGGGCAGGACTCTGGGGCCTTGGCAGGGGCCTGGATCTGGGGAGGGGGGCGGGGGAGGAGCAGAGTGGCCACGGGATCCTGGCTAGAGAAACCATGGAAAATGGGGCTCCCACCATCTGAGTTGCGGGGGTCAGGCTGGGAGCTTGCTTTTGGCTGGGGCGCCGGGCTGGGTCTATGAGGCAGTTCTGGGGCTTGGAGGGGATCACGGTGGGCACAGGACTCATCGGTGGGGGTGCGTGAGGCCCAAGGGTGAGGGTGAGGTCCCCGGGGAAGTTCTTGGTGGCGTGTGGGGATTGTGGAGGTTGGGAGGGCACTGGGACCAGGTGTGGGGCCAGGCCAGGGAGCAGCGTGGGAGGGAGGACCGCCCTTGAGAAGGGATCGTCGCCAAGAGATGCAGCCCTAGGGGGAGTGCTGCCCGCCAAAGCCTGACCAGGGGCAGAGGGGAAACGAGGGAGTCCAGGCTCAGCCAAGCTGACGGGGCCTTGAGGAGCTGTGGCCTCGGGTGCAGGGACAGCTGGCGGTAAGGCCCCCTGGGCCCGAGGGAGCGAAGGGCACCGGCGAGTGTCCTGGCCATGCAGGCGTGAGCATGGAGCCTGCAGGGGACGTGCGGGTGGAGGAGCAGAGGAGAAGCCTCCTAGCAGGGGTGATGGCATTTGGGGGTGGTGGTGGTATTTGGGGGTAGAGACTCCAGCCCAGGTATGGCTGTGTCTGGCTCAAGAGGCATGGAGGGGCCGGACCCCACCCGTCTCAGGAGGGCAGGCTGCTGAGACCTGAGGGCCGGGCGGAGGGGAGGGGTCATGGCCAGGGTTCTGGTACAGGCCAGCAGCAGAGGACCTGGGGTACTGGGCACTGCCAGTTGGGGGCTTGTGGTACCATCCCCTGCAGGAGGCTGTACCCCAGCCAGTAGTCCACTGAAGCTGTGGACAGCACCCAGGCAGAGGCCTCCTCCCAGCTGGGGAGCCAGGCCAGGCCCTGCTGCCCTCACACAGTCCTGTTTGGATGGATGGCCCTGCAGGTGCGGAGCTGAGCCTGGCGCCCACGCTCCCCCTGGGGTGTCTCCAAGCAGTGTCTGCCCAGGGCAAGCCTGGGAACACGAGTTCCCAGGACACAGGAGCTGGACCAGCCACCCTCCCAGTGGGAGTCCGTTGAGTGGCAGATGGGTGAGGGACACATCAGGGTCTCTGGGATGGCTCCAAAGGCTTCCCTATGTGCCTGTTGGGCAGGGCCCTAGGGCCAGACTGGAGGGACCAAGCCCAAGCACCCCAGGCTATGGGACAGCAGGCGTGACGGGGCTGAGGTAGAGACCCCAGCGGTCAGGCTGGGAGGACAGTGGGTGAGCCTGGGAGTAGGGGCCACCCAGATGGTATTTGACAAGGAAGGACCAGGACCTTTCTATATCCACAGCCCTTGTCCCCTGAGCAGGGCAGCCTGGCCATCTTGGTCTCCATCTGTCTTGGGAGGGGACAGCCCCAGCGGTGAGTGGAATGTCAGGGAACAGAAGGCCAGGCCGGGCCAGCACCCCAGAGGTCTCAGTGGCATTAGCCTCTGCCCTCCGGGGGCATGGGCCAGGCTGAGGGTGGCCTCAGTGTGGCATCTGGCTCCTGGGCTGGCCAGGTTCCCAGGGAACAGTCACCCAGCACCTCGTGTGTGTTTTGACTTTATTATTATTATTTGAGACGAGTCTCGCTCTGTTGCCCAGGCTGGAGTGCAGTGGCACCATCTCGGCTCACTGCAAGCTCCGCCTCCCGGGTTCACGCCATTCTCCTGCCTCAGCCTCCTGAGTAGCTGGGACTACAGGTGCCTGCCACCACGCCCGGCTAATTTTTTGTGTTTTTAATAGAGACAGAGTTTCATTGTGTTAGCCAGGATGGTCTCGATCCTCTGACCTCGTGATCCACCTGCCTCGGCCTCCCAAAGTGCTGGGATGACAGGCGTGAGCTACTGTGCCCGGCCTCTACTTTATTATTAATACAGTAAAACTGCAGAGTTTGAAACATCAGTCTGGGGCATCCTCCTCTAACCAGCACACTTGCTGCCGCAGCGCAGGCCCTTCGGGGGACAGGGGCCGGGGCCAGGTCTCCTCCCTGCCTCCAAGGCCCAAGCCTCAGAGCCTTCCCAGTCCCGGAGGATGGCCTGTGGCTGACAGTCTCGGTGGGCGCTGTGTTAAGGTGGCATCCCCAGCCAGGTCCCGACTCCCCAGCTTAAAGAACGGGGTGGCTGCTGTGGCTTCTTTGACTCACGAGTTGCCACTGGCCTTGATGTGTACACGCCCTCGCTCTAGCACTGCCTGGGGCCGGCCTGGCTGGAGGGTAGAGACGCTGCATGCCTTCCGTCTTCCCACAGGGGCTGGTTACACTGCCCTGCAACCGTCAGCACCATCATTTCCACAACTTGCTCTGTCCCCTTCAAACCCTGACTCCCAGCTGCCCCGCTCCCCCAGCCCCGGCACCCACCATTCTGCTGTCTCTGAACTTGGCTGTTGCATAGATGTCACATAGGTGACTCATAAACTGTGTGCGACCTTTTGTGTCTGACCAACTCCTCTTGGCACAGTGTCCTCAAGGTCCCCCAGGCTGGAGGCTCTCAGTGCTTCCTTCCTTTTTATATGGCTGAGGACTATCCCCACTGCAAGGACAGACCACGTGTTGTTTACCCGTCATCTGTCCATGGATACTGGAGTGGCTTCCACCCTCTGGCTGGGAATAGGCTGCTGTGAACTTCGGTGTAAATATTTGAGTCTCTGCTTCCAATTTCTGAGCGTAGCTTTGCTGGATCTTATTGGAATTCCATGTTTAGCTTTTTGAGGAACCACCAAACTGTTTGCATGGTGGCTGCACCGTTTCCCATTCCAGCCAGCATTGCACGAGGGGTCCAGTTTCTCCACATTTTCACCAACACTGTTTTTTGGTAACAGCCATCCTAGTGGGTGTGAAGCGATAGTTTTTTGGTAGTTTTTTGCTAACAGCCGTCCTAGTGGGTGTGAAGTGGTACCTTAGGGTTGTTTTAATTTGCATTTCCCTAATCAACAGTGATGTGGGATCTTTTCAGTTGCTTATGGTCTGTTTGTCCTTTTTTTTTTTTTTGAGATGGAGTCTCACTGTGTCACCCAGACTGGAGTGCAGTGGTGCAATCTCGGCTCACTGCAAGCTCCGCCTCCCAGGCTCAAGCGATTCTCCTGCCTCAGCCTCTCAAGTAGCTGGGATTACAGGCGTGAGCCACCACACCTGGCTAATTTTTATTTAGTAGAGACAGGGTTTCACCATGTTGGGCAGGCTGGTCTCAAACTCCTGACGTCGTGATCCGCCCGCCTTGGCCTCCCAAAGTGCTGGGATTACAGGCTTCTTTGCCCATTTTTAAATGGAGTTTATTGTTGGGCTGTAGTTCTTTCTATATTCTGGATATGAATCTCTTCCGTATATGATTTGCCAACGTTTATTTTCTTCCATTCTGTGGGTTGTCTTTTCACTCCCTTGATGTCTTTTTTTTTTTTTTTTCATATAGAGCCTAACTCTGTAGCCCTAGGCTGGAGTGCAGTAGCACAATCTCGGCTCTCGGCTCACGGCAACCTTTCCACCTCCCAGGCTCAAGGAATTCTCCCTCAGCCTCCCGAGTAGCTGGGACTGCAGGCATCCGCCATCACGCCTGGCTAATTTTTTGTACTTTATTAGAGATCAGGTTTCACCATGTTGGCCAGGATGGTCTCAATCTCCTGACTTCGTGATCCGCGTGCCTCGGCCTCCCAAAGCACTGGGATTACAGGCATGAGCCACCGTGCCCGGCCTCCATGCCGGTCTTTACGCCAGTATCACACTGTTTTGATCATGACAGCTTTGAAGTAATTTTTGGAATCAGTATGTACGAGTCTCTCAACTCTGTTCTTCTTTTTCAAGATTTGTTCGATGATTTGGGGTCCTCTGAGACTCCCTATGAACTGTAGGATGTGTTTTTCTGTTTCTGCAAAAAATGTCATTGGGATTTCGATGGGGTTGCATTGACTCTGCAGATCACTCTGGGTGGTATTGTCATCTTAAAAATATTGAATCCATCAGGCTGGGCGCTGGGGCTCACGCCTGTAATCCCAACACTTAGGAGGCTGAGGCGGGTGGATCACCTGAGGTCAGGAGTTTGAGACCATCCTGTCCAACATGGAGAAACCCTGTCTCTACAAAAATACAAAAATTAGCCAGCCGCGATGGCAGGTACCAGTAATCCTAGCTACTGGGGAGGCTGAGGTGGCAAAATCGGTTGAACCCAGTGGTGGAAGTTGCAGTGAGCCGAGATCGTGCCACTGCAATCCAGCCTGGCGACAATGCTATACTCTGTCTCAAAAAAAAAAAAAAAAAAAAAAAAAAAAGTGGGGTATGGATGTCTCATGTCATCTTTCTGTAGTGGGTGGCACTGTTTGTGCGTGGATAATTGTGGTGTCTTGGCACATTGACCTTTGTATCAACATATAACATCTTTGTCTCTTAAAATAGTTTCAGCCACTCCAGCTCTCTTTTGGCTGTTTACATGAATACTTTTCCATACCTTCACTTTCAACCTGTTTATGTCTTTAAATCTGAAGTTAGTTTTTCAGGCCGGGCATAGTGGCTCACACCTGTAATCCCAGCACTTGGGAGGCCAAGGTGGATGGATCACTTGAGGTCCAGAGTTCCAGACCAGCCTGGCCAACATAGTGAAACCCCGCCTCTGCTGAAGATACAAAAATTAGCTGGGCGTGGTGGCGCATGCCTGGGATCCCAGCTACTTGGGAGGCTGAGGCAGGGGAATCACTTGAACCCAGGAGGCGGAGGTTGCAGTGAGCCGAGATCGTGCCACTGCACTTCACCTTGGGTGACAGAATGAGACTGTCTCCAAAAGAAAAAGAAGAATCTAACGCCTGATGAGCTGAGGTGGAACAGTTTCATCCCAAAACCACCCATCCCTACCCGCGGCTGGTAGAAAAATTGCCTTCCATGAAACCAGTCCCTGGTGCCAAAAAGATTGGGGACCACTGGTTTAAGTCCTGTAGCTTTAGAGACCACAGCTAGAAAGGCAACTGGCATTTAATTTACCCCTGCACGAGGACCTCTGTCTCCTCCAGCTAAGCTGCTGTCTGTCTGCTCACTTCGCCGGGTGGCACACGGGCCTGGAGGTAACCAACTCCTGAAGCTTTTATCTGGGAATGTCCTCTTTTTTGGGGGGTGGGGAGACAGGGTCTTGCTGTCACGCAGGCTGGAGTGCAGTGGTGTGATCTCAGCGCACTGCAATCTCCACCTCCCAGGTTCAAGCAATTTTCCTGCCTCAGCCTCCCAAGTAGCTGCGATTACAGGTGCGCACCACTACACTCAGCTAATTTTTTGTGTGCTTTTTGTGTAGACACGGGGTTCTCACAGTGTTGCCCAGGCTGGTGTCGTACTCCTGGCCTCAAGCAATCTTCCCGCCTTGGCCTCCCAAAGTCCTGGGATTACAGGCGTGAGCCACGATACCAAGCCTTAACTCTGATTTTTGAAGGGCTATTTTTAGAATTCTTGGTTTTGTCAGTTTCTTCCATTGAATGGTACCTGTTTTCCTGTTTCTTTGAACGTCTTGTGCTTTTTGCCGAAAACTGGTCCTTGGCTGGGCGCGGTAATCCCAGCACTTTGGGAGGCTGAGGTGGGCAGCTCACGAGCTCAGGAGATCGAGACCATCCTGGCTAACGCGGTGAAACCCCGTCCCTACTAAAAATACAAAAAATTAGCCAGGCATCGTGGCGGGTGCCTGTAGTCCCAGCTACTCGGGAGGCTGAGGCAGGAGAATGGCGTGAACCTGGGAGGCGGAGCTTGCAGTGAGCCAAGATTGCGCCACTGCACTCCAGCCTGGGCGACAGGGCAAGACTCCATCTCAAAAAAAAAAAGAAAGCTGGTCCTTTGAAAACAGACTGTGCTAGTCTTTGCAGACAGGTTCTATGCTTGGAGCCTGGGGATCAGTGTGAGGTCTCTTCCAGGGCCCGCGCATCTCTTCCGACTCTCGGGCAAGTGCTTCAGCCTTGTGGAGTCCACGTGAGTGCAGGGTGGGTGCGAGGGTGGGCTGGGGCGCGCTTGCGGACACCCCCTCATGCCACCTGTGTCCCCAGGTACAAGTATGAGTTCTGTCCGTTCCACAATGTGACCCAGCACGAGCAGACCTTCCGTTGGAACGCCTACAGTGGGATCCTCGGGTGAGTGGGGCCGAGCCGGGGATCCCAAAGCAGCAGCACAGCTCCCTACCTGGCCTCACATGCCGTGCCCGTGTCTCCCCAGCATCTGGCACGAGTGGGAGATTGCCAACAACACCTTCACGGGCATGTGGATGAGGGACGGTGACGCCTGCCGTTCCCGGAGCCGACAGAGCAAGGTGGGGCCTCAGACGGGAGCCCGGGAAGGAGGGGCCCCAGTCTTCCCAACCCACCCACCCACATTCCCTCCCCAGGTGGAGCTGGCGTGTGGAAAAAGCAACCGGCTGGCCCACGTGTCCGAGCCGAGCACCTGCATCTACGCGCTGACGTTCGAGACCCCCCTCGTCTGCCACCCCCACGCCTTGCTAGGTAGGGGTACAGGATGCAGTTGAGCCCAGTGGGGTCAGCCATGCACGCAGCCCTGCTGGAGGCCCTGCAGTGGTGGGGGCCAGGGTTGGGACATAGGGTGCAGCTGAGCCTGGCTTCTCTTGGGTCCTCAGTGTATCCGACCCTGCCAGAGGCCCTGCAGCGGCGGTGGGACCAGGTAGAGCAGGACCTGGCCGACGAGCTGATCACCCCCCAGGTAGGCGTGCGCTCGGGGTGGCCCCTGGCGGGCCTGGCTGGGAGCTGGGTGCTGCCCCTGCATCCTCCACCTTCAGGGTCATGAGAAGTTGCTGAGGACACTTTTTGAGGATGCTGGCTACTTAAAGACCCCAGAAGAAAACGAACCCACCCAGCTGGAGGGAGGTCCCGACAGCTTGGGGTTTGAGACCTTGGAAAACTGCAGGAAGGTACCTTATTGGGGGCAGGTGGCGGCACACCGTAGCCCCCCCACCACCTGAGCTTTCCCTTGAACTCTTTTTGTCGTAGGCTCATAAAGAACTGTCCAAGGAGATCAAAAGACTGAAAGGTTTGCTCACCCAGCACGGCATCCCCTACAGGAGGCCCACAGGTGAGTCACCTGTGGGGAGAGGGCCAGGCCCACTGTCACACTCACCACCTGTGGGTCCAGGTGAGGACCGGCCACCTGGTGTTTTGGCAGAAACTTCCAACTTGGAGCACTTGGGCCACAAGACGCCCAGAGCCAAGCCTCCAGAGCAGCTGCGGGGTGACCCAGGACTGCGTGGGAGTTTGTGACCTTGTGGTGGGAGGGCAGAGGTGGACACGGCCGAGAGCCCTACAGAGAAGCTGGCTGGTAGGACCCCCAGGGACCAGCTGGCTAGGCTTGTGCTCAGAGAAGCAGACAAAACAAAGATTCAAGGTTTTAATTAATTCCCATACTGATAAAAATAACTCCATGAATTCTGTAAACCATTGCATAAATGCTATAGTGTAAAAAAATTTAAACAAGTGTTAACTTTAAACAGTTTGCTACAAGTAAATGATTATAAATACTACCTTCTGGGTTAAGAAAATTCCATTCAAATAACATTCTCATCTAAATACTCAAACATACAGATTGAGGCTTCCAGAAATTAATCCACGTGACGCATCCACACGGAACAAGGTCTGCTGACCACAGTTACACACGTCGTGACACCACTGTATCACGGCTAATGTTGAACACTAGAGTTACAGACTACAGGCAACAAGAACACGCAGAACCGGCCACCAACCAGCTCCTACGCCCAGTGCCCGCCATAGCCACAGGTGGGAGCCGCTGGGCCCGCCTCCACCTCAGCCTCCACGGAGCACCTTCTAGCCACTGCTGTGCCTCAGCCACCTAGGATCCATCCCTGAGGCCTTGGCTGCCAAGATGGGTGAGGGAGGCCCCAGGGCAGAGAGCCCCAGGATCTTGCCCCCATTTCCAACCCTGGCGGTGCCGCCAGCCATTCTTTGGTCTTCCCACCGATCCTCTCACTTGTCTTCAGAGCCAGTACTGATCTTGGGGAGCAGGTGCCACCTCCATCTCCCAGCTGTCCCCCCACCTCTGGGGCTCCCCAGCTCCACCACCCCAGAAGCTGAGCCCTGGAGACACCGTGAGGGGCAGCCGCCACCTCATTCCCAGAAAGAGCAGAGCAGCTGGTAGACTAGAGCTCAGCTGCTCCTGGCCACTGACAACCGGGAGATGTCTCGGCAGACACCTCTTATCCCAGAAAAGACCAGAGGCTCAAAATGGGAACCAAGTGCATAAATACTAATAAAAACAGAGGATTTTACACACTGATGACAGTAGCACAAAATATACGTAATTTCTAGATACTGAGCTAATAAATCACTATAATTAAAAACAAAATAGATTCACTAAAACCAAGTCGATAGTTACCTTGGAGTAGTGGACTAGCTGCAGAATGTCACGGATCCACTTCCTTTAAAACGATAGAACGTTGCTATCAGTTTGTCTTACGTTAAAAAAGTTCTTAAACCTCCTACTATATTAAATACATTCTAATTTGGTCACTGATAAAAATTTTTACCTAGACGTTTTGCACTTAAAAAATGCTATTAAAAGTCTTTGGCAAAGCCGCGGGTGGGGAGAAACACGTTGGTGCCACTTCCCACTCGTGTGCTCTCACAACCCACGTGGCCCGCGGAGAGCCAGGTCGCCGTAAACCACAGATGCCTGTTCCTGCTCCTCCACTCCTAGGGACAGTCCCAGCCCTGAGCAGAAGGGTCAGGTCATCGCGGGGACGCGTTCTCAGTCACGTTTCTGCTGCGGCTGAACGCCACGCTGTCGCTCCAGGGGCAGACGGGCCAGGGGACCACAGCAGAGCCGGGACCTTGGGGGTCGCTTCCCCCGTGTGCTCCAGGCCACTGAGAGACTGTGGCTGGGTCCGCTCCTGTGACCTCGCTGGCCACATGGATGAGCTCCGATAATAACTGGCAGTGCGGGTCAGGTGACTGCCACATACACCCGGCACCCTAGAGCCTGGCGCGCACATGGCTCGAGCGTCTCCCACACGAGCAGGACGGTCACAGGTGCTGGGGAGGCAGCCACTCTCCCAGTTCACTGCCCAAACCCCACCAGGACGCCCAGTGACATCTCCAAGGAGCTATAAAGCACCATTGCCTAGGATAGATCTAAGTAATCAGAAAACAGCCTATTTTTTTTTTTTTTTTTTTTGAGCCAGAGTCTCGCTCTGTCACTCAGGCTGGAATGCAGTGGCACGATCTCGGCTCACTGCAACCTCTGCCTCCCAGGTTCAAGTGATTCTCCTGCCTCAGCCTCCCGAGTAGCTGGGACTACAGGTGCCCGCCACCACACCAGGCCAATTCTTGTATTTTTAGTAAGATGGGGTTGCACCATGTTGGCAAGGCTGGTCTTGAACTCCTGACCTTAGGTGATCCACCCGCCTCCCAAAGTGCTGGGATCACAGGCGTGAGCCACCACGCCCAGCCAGAAGACAGCTGCTTAAAAAAGTAATTCTAAAACCTCTGACGTCTGATCCCCTCTGCTGCATTTTTTGTTAGTATCAAACTGTCTTTCAGAGGTTTAAGGGAGAAAACAAAACCAATGATGTTCCTTCACTTGTTTTGCAAGGCACAGGCGCATAGAAAAAGCGGCCATGGATCACAGAAATGCAGGACGGAGCTCTCCTGCTCCCACGTCACGAGGCTGGAACATCAACCCCAGTGCCTTGTGCACACAGGCTCAGAAAACTAGCTCCTTCCATCAAAAGTTAAAAACATCTCAATCCATAATCACTCTGCTTATAAATACTATTTGCACTTAATTGGAAAATGTAAAAATCCTAGGTCTTACTACTAGATAAACGCTCATTTTATAAGTACTAGTTTCAGAATATGAAATCTAATATATTTAGCATACTATGAATTGACAATAAACTGATATGAAATATTTAAGTTCACAGTACACATATAAAGCTTCATATTATCGCATATTAAAAAAACAACATAGAAAGCAGCTTAGAGCAATTTATAACCTCTAACTCAATTCCTCGGTTTACAAAGTGCTTGGAAAGACCCCAGCTCCCAGTGGCCTAGTCACCGTAGTGTCAGGACCACAAACTGCTGTGATCACAGCGCCGCGCGGACCCCCGAGGCACCAGGCCCCTCGAGGACAGGCGGGTTCTGTGGGTTTGCTTTTAAGGTTTTTGAGGAAAATACCTTGAAACCGTCGGTAGGACTAGATAGGTGATAACGTGTGACAGGAAAGGCTGTCAGGCCAAGCGCGGGCGGGGCTCCCAGCCTCATGATAACGTGTAGCTGTAGGGCCGAGTGCAGGCTGGGGCTCCCAGCCTCGGTCCTCAAGTCGGTGGCACCAGAAGTGAGCGATGATGTGTCCGTGGTCACGAGGAGCGCTGGAGCCAGGGTGCCCAGCAGGAGGTGGCTGTCCCCGCTCAGGTCACCACTGCAGGGGCTGGCCCTTGCAGTAGGGGCACTCAGGTGTGGTGGCCGCACACGGCTCACAGAGGATGTGGTGCTGACAGGGCTGCAGGACAGCACCGTGGGCCCGCTCCCGGCAGGCCACACACTGCTTGGCGCGGAGCTGGAAGATCACCTGCAGGGCCAGAACAATGACGGGCTCAGGAGGCCCCTGCCCAAGCTGGGCCAGCTGGGGAGCCAGAGGGCCTTCCGGGCAGGACTCGGCATCTCAGGCCGCCCGGCCACCAGCTACAGAGACAGGGTCAGGGAGACACCCCAGCCAGGGCCACCTCAGGAAGAAGGCAGCTGCGGGGTCGGGGCAGATGCTCCGTCTTAAGAGCCCTGGGCAGAGGACGGCCTCCTGGGGCCACCACAGACTCGGCTGTGGCCAGACAGGCCAGGCCCCTGAGGGCCCTGGCGGCTGGGTGCCCAAGATGTGGGCTACGCAGGACCCTCTGTCCTAGAGCAGCCAGGCCAAGAGCCCACCCTTAGCAGGCGAGGTGAGGAGGGACACGCTGAAGTGGAGGGGTCATGTGTGAGGGTCACAGCTGTGAACAGGGAGGGATGGGGCCACGGGGAGCAGCGTGGCATTCACTGACAAGAGGGAGGGGTGACAGGGCAAGGGCCAGCCTGACAGGAGAGGCGGCTCCCAGGGGGAGAAGTGGCTCCCAGGGAGACAGGCAAGGAGGCCACAGGGGGATGTGCTGCGGCGGGGCAACATCTCCTCCTCCCTAGGCACGGAGCAGACCCTGGGGCAGGGGAGGAAGGGGACACCGCACCAGCCAGGGCCCTCCCCAGATAGGGACAGCAGCCCTGCAGGCAGGCTAGCCCCTCACCCTGCCCAGAGCAGGACTCACGCCGTCCACCGCCTCCAGGTCCAGGCGCAGCTGACTCTGCAGCGAGTGCAGCTTCGGCAGGGGAATGGTGTCGATGTCCCCACAGCCCCGCAGCCCCGGCAGTGTGGCGGCTACGCCCAGGCCCTCCAGCTCCTCCTGCAGCTGCTTCACCTGCGCCTCCACCTCCTCCTTCTTCTGCAGCGCCAGCTGCCGGTCGCTATCGGCCACACGGGCACGTTCCTTGGCCTCCTGCGCCTCTCGCTGCCAGGCATCGCAGACCTGAAACCCAGGGCCCGTACAGGAGGTGGCCAGGGCCCGTCTCAGCCCCTCCCACCTCACCTGTGCCACCTGCAGACCCCCTTGCCTGTGTCACCTGCGATTCTCCCTCCCCTCCCCAGCATCAGCTGTGGCCCCCTCACCTGAGTGCCCTGCGGCCCTCCCTCCCCTCCAGTCTCACCCCCCCACACGCTCACCTGAGTCCCCGGCAGCCCTCCCTTCCCCTCATCTGTCTGGCCCCCCACACACTCACCTGCTTCACCTGCTGCCAGGACTCCTCCCACTGCCGGATCTTCCTCTTGGCCTCGTCCAGCTGCTGCCTGACCCGGGCCAGCTCAGCTCCGTTTGGACTTGCACTCGAAGAGGATGGAGGGCCGGCACTCAAGATGGGGGAGGGGCTAGGGGAGAAGCTGCCGGAAACAAAGTCCCAGATGCTCCCGGGGACACCGTTCAAACCTGAGTGTGAAAGGGTCGATGACGGCCCAGCCCCACTGTGCTCGTGGCCTGGTGGGATTGGTGGGTGCTATGCCCCAGGCCCCACCGCTACATGGGCACCCTCTGGGGCTCACCCACCCTGACGGCAGGGGTGCAGCCACACCTGCCCCTTGCCCCACTCCTGGACCCCACCAGGCTCAGGAAGAGGCGCTGACAGTGACACCTGCCACGGCCGGTCTCCCCACCAGATCTACGCCTTCCTGGCCACCTGAGGAGTCTGAACAGAGAGGAATTAAATTCGAGTTCCTGGGACCACACCATGAGGTGGGAGGGGCAGTGGTTCTCAGACTCCACTCCCAGGAACCCCTCACACACTGAGACTCTCAAAGACCCCACAGAGCTGTATCCATGTGGTGACTGCCAATGTGTGTGCAGCTTTAGAGACTATGACTGAGATAGTTTAGATGTTACTTTAAAAAAACCGGCCTGTCATCCCAGCACTTTGGGAGGTCGAGGCAGGCAGATCACTTGAGGTCAGGAGTTTGAGACCAGTCTGGCCAACACGTACTAAAAATACAAAAATTAGCCTGGCGTGGTAGCAGGTGCCTGTGATCCCAGCTACTCGGGAGGCTGAAACATGACAATCATTTTAACCCAGAAGGCAGAGGCTGCAGTGAGCCAAGATCGCTGGAGCCTGGACAACAGTGTGAAACTTTGTTTTAAAAAAATAAAAACTTTTAAAATTTTGTATTTTTCGTAGAGTCAGGAGTCTCACTATGGTGCCTAGGCTGGTCTTGAACCCCTGGCCTCAAGTGATGCATGCACCTCGGCCTCCCAAAGTGCTGGGATGACAGGCCGGAGCCACCATGCTGGCCCAAAGTGTTAGGTATTTTTTTTTTGAGACGGAGTCTCGCTCTATTGCCAGGCTGGATTGCAGTGCAGTGGCGCGATCTTGGCTCACTGCAACCTCAGACTCCCGGGTTCAAGTGATTCTCCTGCCTTAGCCTCCCAAGTAGTTGGGATTACAGGCATGTGCCACCACGCCCAGCTAATTTTTGTATTTTTAGTAGAGACGGGGTTTCACCATGTTGGCCAGGATGGTCTCGATCTCCTGACCTCGTGATCCACCCACCTCGGCCTCCCAAAGTGCTGGGATGACAGGCGTGACACACCACGCTGGGCCTTTTTCTTTTTCGAGATGGAGTTTCACTCTTGTTGCCCAGGCTGGAGCGTAATGGCGCAATCTCGGCTCACTGCAAACTCCGCCTCCCGGGTTCAAGCAATTCTCCTGCCTCAGCCTCCCCAGTAGCTGGGATTACAGACATGCGCCACCACACCCGGCTAATTTTATATTTTTAGTAGAGATGGGATTTCTCCATGTTGGTCAGGCTGGTCTTGAACTCCCAATCTCAGGTGATCCGCCTGCCTCAGCCTCCCAAAGTGCTGGGATGACAGGCGTGAGCCACTGTGCCTGGCCAAGTGTTAGTTCTTTTACAACATAACAAATAGCCGGGTGCGGTGGCTCACTGTCATCCCACACTTTGGGAAGCCGAGGCGGGCAGATCACGAGGTCAGGAGTTTGAGACCAGCCCGGCCAACATGGTGAAACGCTGTTTCTACTAAAAATACAAAAATTAGCTGGGGGTGGTGGCGCACGCCTGTAATCCCAGCTACTCGGGTGGCTGAAGCAGGAGAATTGCTTGAACCTGGGAGGCGGAGGTTGCTGTGAGCCGAGATCGTACCATTGCAGTCCAGCCTGGGCGACGGAGCCAGACTCAGTCTGCGGGGTGGGGGAACCCGTGAGCAGCAGGCCATGTGGTCTGCCACCACGGATAGGGCACAAGGTTCCCTGTGAGGCCCCTGTCAGGACTGCATCTGGGAGGGAGCCCCACGGAGGCTTCACGGCAACGCCGGCATGGAGGGAGCCAGCACTCACCTAGGGGGCTGTAGGATGAGGCTGCAGAGCCCAGTGCACCCGGCTCTGAACGCAGGGGTGGCGGCTGCTGGGGAGGCGTCATGGCCGAGGAGCCCACCAGCCCTGGGAGGGGCTGGGACAGCGAACTGAGCGGCGAGGTGGACGCGGAGGATGGCGAGTGTAGCGATGGTGCTCGGGGCAGGGAGCCGGGGATGGCGACAGGCGCAGAGCCGGCCAGCGACCTGGGACCTGGCGGGGGCAGACCAGTCAGCGAAGGGAGTACCGCCAGGCCTCTGCCCAAACATCTGCCACCGGCGGGCGGCAGCCATGGAAGACGGACCCTGCAGGTTGTGGTGGTGGGGATATGGGGGGTGGGAATATGGGGGCCAGGCCAGCCACCACCATCTATGGATGTGGAGCCACAGCGCCCCCGGTGGCCATGCCCCACACGGCTGGGCAAGCCATGGGCTCAAAGGGATTTCAACCAGAGGTGGGGACACGGGGGTTTAACGTGGGCCCCCACAAAGAGGCCCGACACCCACCAGGCCCTGCCGGCCAACTTAGCCATTGGCACAGTCCTCCCAGCACTTGTCCAGGCCCCCTGAAATGCTTTACTTTCTTTTAAAAGCAGAAAAAAAATACACTTGTAGGCTGAACGAAAGGATGTTGTATAGGATGTTAAGATACATTTGTATGGGGCCGGGCGCGGTGGCTCACGCCTGTAATCCCAGCACTTTGGGAGGCCGAGGCGGGTGGATCACGAGGTCAGGAGATCGAGACCATCCTGGCGAACATGCTGAAACCCCGTCTCTATTAAAAATACAAAAAATTAGCTGGACGTGGTGGCGGGCGCCTGTAGTCCCACCTACTCAGGAGGCTGAGGCAGGAGAATGGTGTGAACCCGGAAGGTGGAGCTTGCAGTGAGCCGAGATCGCACCACTGCACTCCAGCCTGGGCAACAGAGCGAGACTCCGTCTCAAAAAAAAAAAAAAAAAAAGATATATTTGTATGGATGTCGGTTTTCTGTCTACAATGTGAATACATTTGTCCTTCGGGGACCATCAAGACTTTCAGGAAAAGCCCTGCCTGTCTCTGCGGGGCCACTTTGCTGGGACAAAGGTCAACTGAAGAAGTGGGCAGGCCCAAGGCAGGAGAGAGAGGCTGAGGAGTCCATGTGCAGGGGAGGGAAGGGGAGAGGAGGAGGTGGTACCGCCAGAAGGTGATCCTCCCGCCCCAAAAACCAGAGACGGGGTCTTGCCCTGTGGCCTAGGCAGGAATGCAGTGGTGCAACCTCAGCTCACTGCAGCCTTGACGTCCCCAGGCTCAAGCGACCCTCCGGCCACAGCACTTAGTTGTTCAGCAGCTGGAGGAGCAGGGCCCCAGGTCCTCCCCACCCTCACCTGCTGGTCCCAGGTCGTGGCCGTCTTGCTCTTCCAGGTCCTTCTTTAGGGATGCAATATTCACATTGCTAAGATGCAGGTCTAACGCAGAACCTGTCAACAGAGCCCCCCATCATCCACAGCCCACCCAGTGCTGCAGAGCTCAGGAAGCCTAGCTGAGAAGGATGACCGTCCCGCCTGGGCTTAGAGTGAGACCAAGGGCAGAAGGCATGGGAGTTGCTGGGGGAACCTGGGAAGGACACCCCCAGCCCGTCTTCGCAGCACCCCACAGGCAGTGGGAAGCTTGGCTGTTCCTCCGGCAGAACGAGCGTGCTCAGGTGGGACGCCCCGCACCACAGCCCAGCAGCTGGGTTCTCGCCTCTGACACGCTCCTGGTGCCCCTCGGAGTTTAAATACCTAAGTGTGTGTTAGCATCTGTCCACGTGTGCACACTCGACTGTTTAAAAAACTTTCCGGGGCCGGGTGCGGTGGCTCACACCTGTAATCCCAGCACTTTGGGAGGCCGAGGCAGGTGGACCACGAAGTCAGGAGATCAAGACCATCCTGGCTAACATGGTGAAACCCCATCTCTACTAAAAAAAAAATACAAAAAATTAGCCGGGCGTGGTGGCGGGCACCTGTAGTCCCAGCTGCTCGGGAGGCTGAGGCGGGAGAATGGCGTGAACCCGGAGAATGGCGTGAACCCGGGAGGCAGAGCTGGCAGTGAGCAGAGATCGCACCACTGCACTCCAGCCTGGGCGACAGAGTGAGACTCCGTCTCAAAAAAAACAAACCAAAAAAAAACTTTCCGTGAGGGTGATTTCAAGGATCAGGTGTTCACGTGCCACTTCATGCCAAGCACCAAGACCTCAATTCCCAAGGCTCAAGACTGAGTGGGAAGGACCCCCCCTTGGAGTGGCCTCACCCAGCCAGCCCTGCCTTCCAAGGCTGTCCCCACCCATCCCTGGAGGCCGTGGGGCTGCCCTCCTGCACGGGCCCTTCCCTCCCAAGTCCCCACCCCCAACCCCGAATGGCAAGCAGTGACCCCAGTGCCCCTTCCTAGAATTAGGAAGCCATCATGAGGAGGCTGAGCTTAGGCCACCAGCCCCTGAAGGCACAGCGTGTCTCGAACTCCCGCAGCCACTGCACAGAGGTTGGGTTGGGGGTGAGGAATGACCAGAGGATCTGGGATCTGAGAGCCTACGTGCCACTTGGGGCAGGCCAGGGGACTGCGGCGGCTGCAGGAGCTCTGGGATACACCCTGTGGGCTGGCGCCGCCTCCCGAGCCCAGCCCAGTGTTGTCGCCAACACTGCACAGAGACCTCAGCAGAGTGGGGCACACCGCACAGGGACTGCTGCGCAGGCGCCCTCCCCGCTGCCCGCCTTTGGTGTCCACTCTCCCACGTGCGCTGTGTGGGGTCTCTCCTGGGTGGCCCTGCCCTGTCGTCCCTGCTGGCTGCAAGTTCTTGGACCCCCACTGATGCCTGGTACTGGACAGTGAGGCTCTGAGACAGGCAAAGCCACCCCTGCCTGTCCCTGAAGGGCCCCAGACCCTCTTCCTCCTGTCCTCACCTGGGACGGATAGTCCCTCCATGGCCCCAGGCAAATGCACCCCGGGGACACCTGTCAGACCCGACCATGGGGGTCGGCATGTCGGGAACCTCCAGCCTGGCCAGCCCCTGCCTGGTGCTCGGTTCAGACAAGGTGGGGCCCAGCAGAAGCGAAGAGGTGGTCACTGCCCCACCTACCCGACATCGAGTCCCGCCCTCACTACCTCCTGCGGCCTCACTCCCCACACCCCACCCCACCCCACCCCACCCAGCATGGAGCTGGCTGAGCCAGGCAGGGCTGACTTGTCAGGACCTGGTGGCCATGTCAGGGTGACAGCAGGTTCACCACACAGGGGCGTCCCAAAAAACAGCTGGAGAAACAAGGACTCGGCAGCCAAGGGGCCGCAGAGGGACAAAACCCCACTCTGCCGGGGAAGACAGCTGGGGCCTTTCCAGACATTTTCAGCATAATCAGCAGGAAAGGCAGGAGGGTGACTTCCGAAAAAGAACGTTGCCCTAGCCACACATGAGATTTGTCGGGAACACAGCTGTGGGGCCCAGCCTCAGCACATGGCCTGCACCTCACCCCTCCACCCAGGCCTCCATTTCTCCTCCCTGGAAGCAGCTGGCACCAGTCAGCGCCACAGGGACCACGGGAGCAACCACAGGGTGGCGGGTGGCCCCTCGCCCGAGGCCTGGTGCTCGGCAGTCACACACTCTGAGCCTCCCAGGAGCAGCCAGAACATCCTCGTGCCGCGGTGGTGGCCCCAGCGGTGCACAGCCCATTGCGCACAGGCACAGGCTGGTGTGGATGCAGCGCAGCCTGGCAGGTCTGGGCCTCTGAACTTCACCCCGAATCTGGCCTCGCTCAGCAGCCACACTGTGTGGAGACCGTGCTCCACCACCCAGAGCAGCAGGTGGGAGAGGAGCCTGGCTTGGGGGTAGACAGCGGACTCCAGAGGCCACAGGCAGGGGCCACCCCCACCCCACTCCAAGGCACAGCATGACCCAGACTCAACCCTCATCCACACGCCAGCCGTGAGGGAATTTCCGGGGCACGGAGGCCAGGCTGTGGCGCCACCTGGCAACACTGTACTTCCCCATCTCCTCACAGAGGCAGCAGGGTCCAGGGTAGAGAACCTGACCCCCTGGGGCGTCCGGGACGGCACATGGCGCATGCTGGAGTGGCCTCCACTCCCACAGAGACACCGTTCAAATGAAGCTTTTAGGGACTTTCGAAGGTCTTATCCAGAAACTAGACTAACAGGTTGTGGGTGGGGGCAGCCAGGCCAAGACCCCCTGGAGACCAGGAACCCACAGTAGCATCCACCAACGCCTCAGCCCTCAAGGATGCTCATCGGCGGAGCCAAAGGCAGGTCTTGGGCCAATGGCACCCACAGCCATTCACTCCTCTCCTTCCTACTCACAGGACGGCGGCGTCCCCGAGCGGACATCCACCCTGGCCTGCAGGGTGGGCCAGCCTTCCCAGTCCCTGTCATCCACTTGACGTCCTCAGGCCATAGCAGAAGAGGACACGACCTCAAAGCCTGACTGAAGTCGTGCTGAGAAGCACAGAGCCGAGACACTGGAGGCAGTGGCAGAGGACCACGCACTGAGCGGCCTTGGACAGGTGGCTCCAAGGCTGAAAGTCAGATCTGCAGTGGGCAGGGCCTCCTCCCTCCTCCCTCCAGGGCTGGGGCATGCTCCTCCCTCCTCTCTCCAGGGCTGGGGCGCTCCTCCTCCCTCTCTCCAGGGCTGGGGCAGGCTCCTCCCTCACTCCAGAGCTGGGGCACGCTCCTCCCTCCTCTCTCCAGGGCTGGGGCGCTCCTCCTCCCTCTCTCCAGGGCTGGGGCATGCTCCTCCCTCCTCTCTCCAGGGCTGGGGTGCTCCTCTTCCCTCCTCCCTCCAGGGCTGGGGTGCTCTTCCCTCCTCCCTCACTCTAGGGCTGGGGTGCTTCTCTTCCCTCCTCCCTCCTCTCAGGGCTTGGGGATGCTCCTCCTCCCTCTTTCCAGGGCTGGGGCACTCCTCCTCCCTCCAGGGCTGGGGCGCTCCTATCCCCTCCTCCCTCCAGGGCTGGGGCGCTCCTATCCCCTCCTCCCTCCAGGGCTGGGGCGCTCCTCCTCCTCCTCCCTCCAGGGCTGGGGCGCTCCTATCCCCTCCTCCCTCCAGGGCTGGGGCGCTCCTATCCCCTCCTCCCTCCAGGGCTGGGGCGCTCCTATCCCCTCCTCCCTCCAGGGCTGGGGCGCTCCTATCCCCTCCTCCCTCCAGGGCTGGGGCGCGCTCCTATCCCCTCCTCCCTCCAGGGCTGGGGCGCTCCTATCCCCTCCTCCCTCCAGGGCTGGGGCGCGCTCCTATCCCCTCCTCCCTCCAGGGCTGGGGCGCTCCTATCCCCTCCTCCCTCCAGGGCTGGGGCGCTCCTATCCCCTCCTCCCTCCAGGGCTGGGGCGCTCCTATCCCCTCCTCCCTCCAGGGCTGGGGTGCGCTCCTCCTCCTCCTCCCTCCAGGGCTGGGGCGCTCCTATTCCCTCCTCCCTCCAGGGCTGGAGCGCTCCTATCCCCTCCTCCCTCCAGGGCTGGGGTGCGCTCCTCCTCCTCCTGGCATGCACCCTCCTTCACGGCTGGCAGCCGCGTGGCTCCAGTGTCTGCCTCTGCTCTGGGGGCCATCTCTTCTGAGTGTCTGTCCAAGTTTCTTCTTATAAGGAGACTGGTCACTGGCTCAGGGTCCCACCCTACCGGCCTCATTTTAACCTGGTTATGAGGACCCTGCAGTAGCACCCTGCGATCTGTAGCAGGGGGGATACATTCCAAGACCCCGCCATGGACGCCTGACGCTGTGGATAGCATGGAACCCCTATATACCAGGCTTTTTCCTATACGAACGTCCTCATTTGCACGTCAAGCCCGGTAAGAGATTAACAAGATTAACTGGTAACATAGACAGATTTCAGCACCACACACTAATAAAAGTTACCTGAGCAATCAAATGCTGTACGCTGTTGTCCTGAACCCAGACCTCGCACCAGCAAATGAGGCAGTGGACAGCAAACCCTGGGATAATAGGACCTGCTGTGTTTCCATGCAACACCACGTACCCAGGTGCGAGGCCCGGGGTTCAGGTGCATCTCCTCCCCCCCACCCAGCGCCCCCAACCGAGATAAGAGTCTTGCTCTGTCACCCAGGCTGGAGTGCAATGGCGCGATCTCAGCTCACAGCAACCTCCGCCTCCCAGGTTCAAGCTATTCTCCTGCCTCAGCCTCCCGAGCAGCTGGGACTACAGGTACCCTCTACCACCCCCAGCTAATTTTGCATTTTTAGTAGAGACATGTTTTCTCTATGTTGGTCAGGCTGGTCATGAACTCCCCACCTCAGGTGATCCGCCTGCCTCGTCTCCCATAGTGCTGGGATTACAGGCGTGAGCCACCATGCCCAGCCTCAAACGCAACTTTCAGGGGACACAATTCAACCCAGGACACAGGGGCCCACCTGCAGATACCCCTGTTGGTCCTGCCCGTCCTCCCCAGGCCCCTCCGGACTCTGTACCAACAGATCTGCCCCCTGCTGTGCACAGCCCTCCCTCCCTGAGTCCTCCCTCAGGAAGGAGACGCCCCCCCTGCTTCCACTCCCCCTGCAGCTGTTTTCTGGGGCCTCCTCACCACTCACTCTGCCCACCACTGCCCCGGGCCTTTCTCTGCAGCCCTGCGCCTGTGCCGTGAACTGCCTCTGGTCACAGGCACCAGCTTCCCTCCCAGGCTCACCCCCGTATCCACCCTCCTCCCTGGGGACTGGCAGCCTCTCCTGTGGCCTGGACCCACCCAACACAGTGGCTCTGCAGCCCCAAGCCCAGATGTCCTGGACGTCCCCCAGCAGGGGCCACAGCCCTTCCTCCTCCCTTGCAAAGGATCCCTTGCTCGTTCCCATGGCCCCACTGCAGGCCCTTCCCAAATACCATGTGTGCAGGGGCTCCTGGAAGCTAGCACTGCAGGATCCCTTCCTCAGGGGCTGCTCGCTCAACCCACACCCATTGAGGCCCGTGCCCAGCCTGCCTTCATGCATCGCAATAGTAACCTTCCTACCAAGAAAAGCCTCATCGTGCCCTGAGTCCTGACCTGCAAGAAAGGAGGGAGCTTGTGCCCTTGTGCATGCCGGTCACCGCTTCCCAATGGGTCCTTTGCCGGGCTCCTAACCTGCTGTGCCACTGCAGGCTCAGCCTGGCCGTGCCTTCCGTTCAGTAAGATCAGCCCCACCAGTCCCCAGAAAGCTGCTCCGCCTCCAAGCCCTGCGTGGAATGCCCCCCACTGCATCCTTGCAGGTGTCAGCCTGAACCATGTCAGGGCCCTGGACAGACTCACTGAGGACAGGCACCGACCCCCCAACCCGCAGGCCTGCCCACAGCCCCCTCGTGCTCCCATACTGGGGCTTGATGATGGGCAGGGCCAAGCCGTTTGCCCATGGTCAGGTCAGCCAGGCTTGGGAACCTGGACCTGCCCTCTGCACCCAAGTCCCGGGATCAGGATATGGCAGCCCCTTCAGAGCTCACCGCCCCTCACACCTGGCAGAGATCCAGAAACTCCTCATGAAAATCAAAGACGCAAAGAAGCTGGGGGACAGGAACGGAGGCGCCTTTTCTCCCCTTGGAGTGGGGTGATTGCACCAGGCTCTGTGCTAAGTCAGCAGAGGCTTCACCCACCAGGTGCAGAGCGCGCAGCATGTGGAGGGGCTAAGCTGCCTTCAGTGCTCACCCGACGAACCACGGCTGGCACTCAGCTCAGAGGGCGTGAGCCGCCACCTACCTCAGCCAAGTCACCTGTGCTGAAGCCCGGGAAGCTGCCTGGAGAGGGGACGTTCGGGGAGCACGTGGGTGCCCCCGAGAAACTCCGGCCCCGCTTCAGAGCCAAGTGCTCCTCATCCAAAGAGGGCACCGGAGAGGGTCCTGGGGGCTCCACCACCCCTAGGGTGCTATCTAGGGCTCACTCCCAGAAATCTAGGGGGGAGACGGCTGCTCCACCGTCCTGACCCACTTTCTCACTCGCAGCTTCTCCCCCACCTCACCTCACTGTTCCAAGGTTAGACCCAGATCTTCTGAAACATTCTCAAAGAAAGAGCTGACCCTTGTGCAGAGGCAAAATCTAGGCGAGGCTGGTCACCTAAGCGAGTACAGCTGGGTCAGGCCAGGCTGCCTCAGCCCCGGGGCGTTAGGAAACCACCGGCCCCGCTGAGTCACGGCGACACAGCCCGGCTCTGCCGTGACACAGCACATTCAAGGCGCCGCGGTCCCCCGGGGTCAGGGACACGCGAGGACAAGCTACAGACTGCTCGGAACTCAGGACAGGGCGGGGGAGCCCCCGACGCCAGGGAAATCCCCGTACCACGCGGGCTGAGTGCAGGTGGGCCAGGCCAGGACGCAGGGGTCGGCCCTCCCATGCCCTGTTCCCCTGCCCTCCCCTGCCCCGCTCCGCTCCGCTCCCCTGCCCTCCCTCGGGGAACCGACCCCGCCTAGCTAGGGGACGCAGGCGGCCCGAGCCCGCGCTGGGAACCGGCGAGCGCCCGGCAGAGGCAGGTTCCGAGAAGGCGACGCCTTCGCCTCGCTCCGGGCCTCTGAGAAGCCCGGGCCCACCCCGCGGCTGTCACACCCGGCTCCGGGACGCGGGGGACGCACCTGGGGGGCGCACCTAGGGGAGGGCCCGCTCCTGGGCGCCGAGTAACGAGACCCGCACCTTGGCGGCGCAGGGCTGCCACGCGCTGGGGCCGCCGCCGATGCTGACTCACGGTCCGCGGCCGCCCCGCGCCGCCGCCGGGGATTCAAACCAGGCCCGCGCCCCGCCCCCTCCGCGCTGGCCCCGCCCCGCAACGTGACTCAGCCCCGCCCCCGCCGCACTGGCCACGCCTCCAGCGCTGCCCTACCCCCACCTTCCCCCCGACTCGGGCGCACCCGGTCCCCGCGGCTCCTGGCTACGAGCTGGGCGGGCAAGTGGGCGCGGGCAGCGGGGGCCAGAGGTCTTCAGGCAGAAAGCCCCGGAGCCGCCCCGCTGCCCGGCTCCTCCTGCCCTGCCCACCTGCACCTGCGGCTGCTCCGGGCGGACTCAGGTGAAACACGGTCGACCCAACAGGGGCGCTCGCGGGGCGGGGCGGCGTGACCTGGGGCCGCTGCCTGCCCTGCAGGACCTTCCTTCCTCCCAAGTCCGCGTGCCTGCCCAGCCCCATCTAAACGCGGGGTACGGAGCTCGCAGGTCACTCTTAATCTGAAACCTGTTCCTATGAAGTGTAAGATAAAGGAAAATGGAACCTATCAGATGGGTCTGAAATGATTCCACTAAAAATCCCTTAAATACAGAATCCACTCATTTCTTCTATTCCGTGCTTCAGTCACAGTACATCTACAACCTGAAGGAAATTGTACTATTAACACAAGGAAAAAACGACCCAGTCTACACACCAGCTTTGTCCAAAACCCTCTACAACAGCTAATAAAATACACACGCAGGCAGGCGGGCCTACACCTGGGGCCAGACAGTCCCGGGAGCCATGGGCGGGGAGTCCCTGAGCCTGGGGCGCAGGAGTGCCCTGGGGTCAGCGGGCAGGACACTGCCTCCAGTGCCTGCGGCTAGTGCAGAGATGTAACTTTACAGCGATGCCTCAGGCATGGACAGAGGAAAAAAGTGAGGCTGGCACTGGGTGGCAAAGCTCACAATTTCAGCCGCAGCAGCAGCAACAATACATTGCCTCTAACTAAGGCAGTGTCGATCCTGAAAAAAAAAAAAAATCCATCTCTTCACCTCTGAGTAGCTGGTTCAGGATTTTTTTCTTTCTTTTTTTTTTTTTTTTTGAGAACAAGTCTCACTCTGTCACCCAGGCTGGAGTGCAGTGGCACAATCTCAGCTCACTACAACCTCCGCCTTCGCGGTCCAAGCAATTCTTGTGCCTCAACCACCTGAGTAGCTGGGATTACAGGCGCAAGCCACCACACCCAGCTAATTTTTGTATTTTTGGTAGAGACGGGGTTTCACCATGTTGGTCAGGCTAGTCTTGAACTCCTGACCTCAGGTGATCCACCCGCCGTGGCCTCCCAAAGTGCCAGGATTACAGGCGTGAGCCACTGCTCACGGCTCAGGAAATGTTTAAGTCAATGAAAGAATGTGCTTCAAGATCACGAGTGACATACTAAAACAGGTCAAAAACGTACCTCAGATATCAAAGAATGGTTGGAAAAATTACTACAAATGTGCTAACTCTAGTCCATCTGAAGGTCAGCTATGCAGATGCAGCCACGCCTCCATCAAGCACACAGGCACCGGGCTCTATTTTCCCCCCGAGTGAGCACAGTCCAAGATGGTCTCTCTTGTTTGGGATTTAATTTTCCTAAATATTTTTCTGCTATGCTCAAATTCTAGCATTACTACTTTTAGGTTGGGGAAGAGAAACTTTATTTAAAAAGAATGTGTGCTTATTTGTTTAAAAAAAAAAAAAAGTGGCCGGGTGTGGTGGCTCACGCCTGTAATCCCAGCATCTTGGGAGGCTGAGGCGGGCGGATCACCTGAGGTCAGCAGTTTGAGACCAGCCTGGCCAGCATGGCAAAACCCCGTCTCTATTAAAAATACAAAAATTAGCCGGGCATGGTAGCACATGCCTGTAATCCCAGCTACTCCGGAGGCTGAGGAGGGAGAATCGCTTGAACCTGGAAGGCAGAGGTTGCAGTGAGGCGAGATTGTGCCATTGCACTCCAGCCTGCACAACAGAACAAGAAAAAAAAAGAAACTGCTCAGAGGCCAGACCCTCATGGAGCTTTAGCCACTGTGTAGACTTCATCCCTGACCTCTGAGTTTCTGATGGGGATGTGTGAATTTGAGGGTGTAATTTAGCAAGATCCAGGGCCTTGGATTATGCAACCCATTTATGATAGCGATCTCAAATTAAAACTAGCATGTTCTCACCGGGCCCAGTGGTGCCCGCCTGTGGTCTCAGCTATACTTGAGAGGCTGATGCAGAAGCATCTCTTGAGCCCAGGAGTTGGAGGCTGCAGCGAGCTGACTGTACCACTGCACTCCTGCCTGGGTGACAGGGCAAGACCCTGTCTCAAAAAATAAAACCCCAAAATGAACAAAAACAAACTCAGGGAAGGCCGTCACCTGTGGTGGTCTCCAAGTGCTCTGTCCCTGGGCTGGGATGGAATGGGATGGGGGTGGGCACCCCAGCATATTAAACTCATGAGACCTCTCTGTTCAAGAGGAACAACATGTACACCCTAGTTTCAAACTGAAAACACGTGGGCTTGTTTCTGCCTGAGAGAAAGCTTAACACAGCACACAGCACTCCCACCCATGGAGTATTCACAGTTTTAAAAACCTACCCTTTACGGGGAAGCCCTAACAGGAGTCATCCCACACCACACGCTCCCTCCTCCATAGAGGCTCCGAGAGAAGATGACTTCCAAAACAGACTGGAGGGCGGAATTTTGAGTCCTGTCCTGAAACCAGGTGAGCCCTCCACAGCAAGGCAGAAACGAGGAGCCCTGCCCTGCGCAGGGCAGCCCCATGCTCCCAGCCAGTGAGCATGAAACAAACGCAAACACTGCCTGCGCCTGTGCCTGGGCCCCTGCCCCCGCCCCGACCGAGCCCCACCACTGGGCGCTGCGTCCATCCAGGATTCCCGCTCACCCCATTGCCTCCTGAGGGAGGGACTGGCCCTGGATTCCGGAGGGTTCTCCGGAAGGTGCACAACACAGCCCACATAGGAACACCAGTGCTGCGAGGGGGAGATGCACACGACCACAAAAGGTCCCAGCGTTTGTGCAAGAGACCCTTTTAAAAATTCAGGTCGGGCACAATGGTTCACACCTGCAATCCCAGCACTTTTGGAGGCCAAGGTGGGAGGATCACCTGAGGTTGGGAGTTCGAGACCAGCCTGGCCAACATGGTGAAACCTCATCTCTACTAAAAACACAAAAAACAGCCAGGTGTGGTGGCAGGTGCCTATAGTCCCAGCTACTCAGGAGGCTGAGGCAGGAGAATCACTTGAACCCGGGAGGTGGAGGTTGCAGTGAGCCAAGATTGCGCCACCGCCCTCCAGTCTGGGTGACAGAACGAGACTCTGTCTCAAAAAAAACACACACACATGCCGGGCACGGTGGCTCACACCTGTAATCCCAGCACTTTGGGAGGCCCAGGCGGGCAGATCACGAGGTCAGGAGATCAAGACCAGGCTGGCCAATATGGTAAAACCCCATCTCTACTAAAAATACAAAAAAAAAAAAAAAATTAGCCAGGCGTAGTGGCAGGTGCCTGTAATCCCAGCTACTCTGGAGGCTGAGACAGGAGAATGGCATGAAGTCGGGAGGCGGAGGTTGCAGTGAGCCAAGATCACGCCACTGCACTCCAACCTGGGCAACAAGAGAGAAACTCCGTCTCAAAAAAAAAAAAAAAAAAAAAATCAAAATCAAAACTAAACAAAACCCACACACACACAAAAGAAAAATGTAAAGGCCTGGGCTCAACCCCAAGCGGATGCAGGGATGGGACGGCCCAGCAGCAACACAGGCCAAGAACTGTGCCCAGAAGATGCACCCGGTTGCAGAGGTGCTGAGAGCGGGGCCCTGTGTGCTTGGGGGACTGAGGACCGTCCTGGGGCCTCAGGAGCTGCACCTGGCTTTCCTCGCAGACACCACTCAGGATGAGACCGGTCTAGCGTCCTGCCGACGTGCGGTCTGTGGCCTAAGTGGCTGCTGGGAAGAGTCTCTCTCTCCTCGGCCTCCTTGGCCGGTGTCGTCCAGGCCTGCGTGGATGGAGTTGCTGGGGGCTCGCAGCTGGGCCCGAGCAGTTCCGTGTGGGGCAACCACCAACGACCAGAAGCTGCGGCTCTCAGGCAGGAATCATTGCGGGTCTGGCCACCGGGCCGCCGCCCACATCAATGCAGGCCCTGACGGTGCCGGGGTCCCACTCCGAGTCCCCAGAGTGTGCCCATGCAGGGACTGCATGGCACCCACCATGTGGCTCCAGCAGCCCTGTCCTCCTGATCCCATGCCCAGCTCCCCCACCACACCCTGGACAGCAGAGGATGTAGGAGAGGAAGGGGTGGGCTCCAAGGCTGCAGCAGCAGAGGCCAGGCCCGGGCTGAGCTGAGCAGGGCCCAGCCTCACTGTACCCCCAACCCCATCCCATTCCACCCCAGCCCAGTGACGGAGAACTTGGAGACCACCACAGGTGGCCTTCCCTGAGTCCCTCACTGTCACTGTCAGGACAGAGAGGCAGGTTTGGGTCCCTTGGGCGCTGGTGGCCATGGAACGTGCAGCTTCAGCACGTCCCATCACTCACCAAGCATCTCTGTAAGCAAAGCCCTGCACAGGTGTGGCCAGGTGTCCCCCACCACCCCAACACGGCCTTTCCCCAGGGGCTGAAAGGGACCAAGGACACACACAGCCCAGCTCCCGGCACTGTCTCGCCCCCAGCTCTGCCTGCTGCCCACTCTGGGCTCCTGGAAGAATCTGCCCCCCAGGGTCTGGACTCCCAGCCAGGCCCCCACGGGTCCCCACAGCCCAGCACCATCACGTGTCTCAGTGCCCAGTGACTCCCTCCAACTAAAGGCCTCCCAAAGCTGCCAGCCCAGGTGCTCACAGCTGTGCCCCCGACTCCAAGCCTTCACTGGGCTCCCCACCCCATCACTGTCCCCCACCCTCAGTGCCCTCACTGGCCCACAACCCCTACTTTCAATCTTTTTTTTGAGATGGTCTCACTCTCTCACCCAGGCTGGAGTACAGTGGTGCAATCACAGCTCACTGCAGCCTCGACCTCCTGGGTTCAAGGGATCCTCCCACCTCAGCCTCCCAAGTAGCTGGGACCACAGGTGTGCACCACCATGCTTGGCTAATTATTTTATTTTTAGTAGAGACGGGGTCTCACTATGTTGCCGAGGCTGGTCTTGAACTTCTGGGCTCAACTGATCCTCCTGCCTCAGCCTCCCACAGCGCTGGGAGCACAGGCGACCAACTCCCACAACTCCCATCATCTGTCAGCAACCTCCCTGTTCTCAGTCCCTGAGCCGGACGGCACCCGCTCTGCCTGGCTCCTGGGAGGCTCCTCGTCCCCAGCGCCTGCGGCACCCAGGCCAGGAGCCTCTCTGAGCCAGGGCTTGTTTCCACAACCACATGTGCAACACAACCAAAGTGACAGATGACTGAAAACCCGCGTCTGGCTTCTCTACAAAAATGACGATTCTGTAACATGTCCCGAAATAGAAGCGCTGATCCTGAAAAGCTATAGCATGAACACAGAAGGAGATCAGGGAGAAAGGAGGATGGTGCCGGACTTACCAAGGACGGCCTCCACAGTGCTGCTGGCAGGGCCAAGCGGGAGGGCACGGGCGGGGGGCACGGGCAGCGCAGTGGGGGAGGAGCTGCCGGAGCCGGCGCTGGATGCCAGGCTGGACGCCACGCTGGAGCTCACGCTGGGGGCCGGCGGGTGGACTGCTGCAAACACGGCCAGGTGGTTCTGTTCAAAGACATAAACACCGTGAGCGCGCGCCCCCTGCGTAGAGGAGGCAGTGCCACGTCAGCACCCTGCAGAAAGCACCGCGGGACGGCGGCCGACTTCTACGCCCTGGCAAGGCCCAGGGAGAGCTTCCCAGACCCGGAGGGACTCTGACCACACCGAGGAGAAACACCAGGACGGCAGGGCAGCGGGCTATGGTGCACTTGGGACAGGCACAGACACCTCTGGGGAGTGTCTCATGAGCTTTTCTGCAGAAAACGTTTCAGGAGTAGACATTTGCCAGTAAAAATCAATCTGGCAGGTGCAGAAAGATGTGTCAGTGGCCAGGGGCCTGCCAGCCCGAGGGGCAAGCCATGCAGCCTGCCTGCCCTTCTCCCCACACCTCCTGGGTGCCCCCGCCCTGGCTCTCGCCCAGGACTGGCTCCTGAGCACCTGGGGGGCCCCCAGAGAAATGTCCTCCCAGGGACTTAAAAAGAGACCCAGCACCACTTCCAAAACATCCATAGCGCGGTCCTGTGACCTCGCCACCAGGGAAAGTAAAACACAGGGCAATTCACATGATCTGTATTTGGTGGATAATACATCAAAAGAAAAAGAGCAACACACAGAGCAGTGCTGAATAAAAACCCGGTAACGGGGAGGGCGCTGCACACAAGAAAACACCCGACACAAAAGACCCACGGCCACCTACGAGGTCACTACAAAACCAAGCATCAAAAGCTGGATTAGAATGAGTTTCTGGCTGGGCACAGTGGCTCATGCCTGTAATCCCAGCACTTTGGGAGGCTGAGGTGGGCAGATTACTGGAGGTCAGAAGTTCGAGACCAGCCTGGCCAACATGGCGAAACCCTGTCTCTACTAAATATACAAAAAAAATTAGCCAAGGCCGGGCGCGGTGGCTCACACCTGTAATCCCAGCACTTTGGGAGGCCAAGGTGGGCAGATCACCTGAGATCAGGAGTTCGAGACCAGGCTGCCCAACATGGAGAAACCCCATCTCTACTAAAAATACAAAAAATTAGCCGGGTGTGGTGGCGGGCACCTGTAATCCCAGCTACTTGGGAGGCTGAGGCAGGAGAATCGCTTGAATCCGGGAGGCGGAGGTTGCGATGAGCCGAGATTGCACCAATGCACTGCAGCCCAGGCAACAGAGAGACTGTTTCCAAAAAAAATGAATTACATCCTGAAATATTACAGTTGAAATGGTATGATATCTGGGTTTTGCTGAAAAGTAATACAGAAAAAGTTAACCTTGGGGGGTGTGATTTTACTAGTTTGTCTGCTTAAGTAAAACTGTCCATAATGAAGAAATTTTAATGTGCATTTCCTAAGGGTCAGAAATCCCCGACAAGAACGCGCCTGGCTCCAGGCTTCTGTGACCTAGGGGTCCTGCTGCCTGCCCTGGCTTCCTTCTGCATACCAGATTTGCTCCTCAGCCCATGGCACAGGAGGTGCACAGAGCCCCCCATGACTGACTCTGAAAACAGTCCCCTCCAGCTGCAAAGTCTGGAGACAGCCACCAGAGCTCCCTGCCCAGGTGCGAGACGGGGCCTGCCCCCTTGTCCATAATCCACTTCCTCTCCCTGGCCCAGAGACCACTTTCCCTCAAGCCATGAAAAAAGTGACCACAGTCCACCCCATGAGCATCAGGGATGGCGGTAACTCCTGCACCCTACACCGCAGACCCACATAGCCATGTGACACCGCGGATCCACCCAGCCATGCAACACCGAGGACCCACCCAGCCATGCAACACCGCAGACCCACCCAGCCATGCAACACCGCGGACCATCCCAGCCATGGAACACCGTGGACCCACCCAGCCATGCAACACCGCGGACCCAGCCAGCCATGCGGCACCGGGGACCCTCCCAGCCATGCAACACCGGGGACCCTCCCAGCCATGCAACACCGGGGACCCTCCCAGCCATGCAACACCGCGGACCCACCCAGCCATGCAACAACGCGAACCCACCCAGCCATGCGGCACCGGGGACCCTCCCAGCCATGCAACACCACGGACCCACCCAGCCATGAGGCACCGGGGACCCTCCCAGCCATGCATGGCACTGCCGACACCCCCCATCAATCCCCCATGGTGAGCCTGGTGACAGGGTTGCTGGAAGCCTCATGTTCTCCAGCAAGCAGCCCAGAAACACGATGGGTGATTCAAGACCTGGTGCCATCTCAGTGGCAACCCGCCCCCTACCCCTCGAACTTCCTGTCCCTGCTTCAGAGCCTCAGTGTGGCCCCAGGAAGGCTGAGAAGGATCTCTCGACAGACGTTCTGGTGACCCGACATCCAGGAGCAACGCAGACACCTGGGAGCTCCTTGTACCCCGACGGCTTGGATCGGGGAGGGAGCCGACCTTCTCTACCAGCAAAGGACAGGGCCACCAGGGCTGCGGGGCTGAGGAGGCAGGCACCAGCAAGGGGTGAGTGACGTGAGGCGGTCTGCTGAGCTCACCGCATCCAGCAGCTGTGACTCAAAACCAAAAGCTCAGGGATAGCAATGCACAGCCCTCCTGGGACGTGGACACTGCATAGCCGCACAGCTGCACGGCCTGCAGAAGCCCTCCCAACCCCCACCTTGTCCCACGTCTTGGCGGCCCACCCTGTGTCCCGGGCTCTGCCCAGGTCCGTGCTCTGGGGCACAGTCCCTACACACAAGCTGCCCCTGCTCAGTCAGGCTCAGGTCCACCATGTCCTGACTCACCAGGAGCCAAAAGGCCACTGCCCGGGTCACAGTCACCCCTGTGGATGTAGTCTCAGCTCCATGACCCCTGTGGGCATCTCAGTCCTTGCCTGAACCCAACTCCAGAGCATCACCCAGGCCCAGAGGCCACCTCCCACATAAGGGAGAGCCGAGGGACTGTTGCCTGGAAGGGCCCCGGGCCCACCAAGAAGCCATGGACAATGCTGGGGTTTGCAGAGCAGGCCTGCCCTGCCCTCAGTCGGACAGGGAGTCTGTGCCCTGCACCTGTGTCTGCATAGAGCCCAAGAATGCAGAAAGCCGGGAGGCACCACAGTGTAGGTGCCACGTTTGCCCCCAAAGCAGCACTGGTCTGAGGGCTGGGCACGGGCTGACCCTCGGCTGGGACAGGCGGCCTCAGGCTCCTAAAGCGCTGCCCGGCCCAGGGTGAGTGCAGCACCCTCAGAAGCCAAGGCCGCCTCCTTCCCAGCTGTCTGCAGGAGGGGACTCCACCCCGGAGGCCTTCCCCAGCCTGCTGGAGGCCATAAACCAACAGGGACCAGAGAGAAAGCCTCAGCCCTGAGTGACCCCCAGACCCTGTGCTGACCCTGCCCGGGAGCTGGCCGGGGTGATGCACACACTGTGACTTCAGCCGAAATGATCACCTGAAAATCATCAACATCCATGTCACTCCTTGTCCCTCAAGGCACAACGGCCACAGACGACGGGCCTGGTGTGGGAGCCCATCCACATGAGGGATGGGCACGGTGAGAGGGGTCAGATGAGAGCCCCGTGAGGATCTTGCACCTCCACTAACACCGGCACCGTCCGCCCCGTGGGGATGCCACACCTCCGCTAACACCAGCACCGCCTGCCCCATGGGGACGCCGCACCTCCACTAACACCAGCACCGTTCACACCACGGGGACACCGCGCCTCCGCTAACACCAGCACCGTTCACACCACGGGGACACCGCGCCTCCGCTAACACCAGCACCGTTCACACCACGGGGACACCGCGCCTCCGCTAACACCAGCACCGTTCACACCACGGGGACACCGCGCCTCCGCTAACACCAGCACCGTTCACACCACGGGGACACCGCGCCTCCGCTAACACCAGCACCGTTCACACCACGGGGACACCGCGCCTCCGCTAACACCAGCACCGTTCACACCACGGGGACACCGCGCCTCCGCTAACACCAGCACCGTTCACACCACGGGGACACCGCGCCTCCGCTAACACCAGCACCGTTCACACCACGGGGACACCGCGCCTCCGCTAACACCAGCACCGTTCACACCACGGGGACACCGCGCCTCCGCTAACACCAGCACCGTTAGCCCAATGGGGATGCTGCGCCTCTGCTAACACTGGCATCACCTACCCCATGGGGACACTGCGCCTTCGCTAACACCAGCGCCATTCTCCCTGTGGGGATGCCATGCCTGCGCTAACACTGGCACCGTTCGCCCCGTGGGGACAGCACACCCCAAGCTACCACCGGCACTGCCTGCCTGGCTTTTCTTTCCTGTATTATGGTGAAATATAATATAAAATTTACTACAGCGGCCATAGTTTGGTGCAGTAAGTGGCATGAATTCCATCCACGCCGCTGTGCAGCCATCACTGCGTCCACCTCCAGAACTCCTCATCTTCCAGCCGGAAGCTCTGACCCCGTGAACACTTGCCCCCTCCCCCAGCCCCGGCCCCCACCATGCCACCTGCTGTCTGTGTATGTGACTCCGCTAGAGACCTCCTGTGAGTGGAATCATGCAGGATTTGCCTTTCAGTAACTGGCTCATTTCAGTCAGCACAGTGTCTTTGTTATGGACCAAATGTGTCCCCCGCAAATTCCTACGTGGAAGCCTTGACCCCCGGTGTGACTAAATTTGGAGATAGGGCCTGTGAGGAGTAATTAAGGTGAAACAAGTTCTTACTCCAGGCGTGGAGGCTCACACCTGTAATCCCAACACTTTGGGAGGTCAAAGCAGGAGGACTGCTTGAGCCTAGGAGTTCGAGACCAGCCTGGGCAACCCCATTTCTAAAAAAATACAAAAATTAGCCAAGCCTGGTGGTGTATGCCTGGGGTCCCAGCGACTCAGGAGGCTGAAGTGGGAGGACTGCTTCAAGCCTGGGAGTCCCGGGCTGCAGTGAGCTGGGACTGGGCCACTGCACTCCACCTGGGTGACAGAGCCAGACCCTGCCTCAAAAAATGTAAGAAACTGTAAAAAAAACAACAGCAACAATGAAACGAGGTGTTGGGGCAGGGCCCTACGCAGCCGCTGTCCTCAGGAAGAGACCCCAGGGATGCCCACGCACAGAGGGGTGACCCCAAAGGACACGGAGGAGGCAGCATCTGCACCCAGGGGGGCCTCAGGAGCCAGCTCTGGACAGCTCAAGCTTGGACTCAGCCCCCAGAATTGAGAGAGTCAAGTGCTGCTGCTTGGGGATTGGTTTGGTTTTGGTTTGGTTTGAGACAGGGCCTCACTCTGTCGCCCAGGCTGGAGTGCTTGGCTCACTGCAACCTCCACCTCCTGGGCTCCAGCAATTCTCTTGCCTCAGCCTCCCAAAGTGCTGGAACCACAGGTGTGAGCTACTGTGCCCAACCAAAACTACCTCATTCATTCATTCAGAGACAGAGTCTCGCGGTGTCACCCAGGATGCAGTGCAGTGGCACGATCTCGGCTCACTGCAACCTCCACCTCCCGGCTTCAAGCGATTCTCTGCCTCAGTTTCCCGAGTAGCTGGGACTACAGGCACGTGCCACCATGCCTGACTAATATTTTGTATTTTTAGTACAGATGGGGTTTCACCATGTTGGCCAGGCTGGTCCCGGACTCCTGACCTCGTGATCTGCCCGCCTTGGCCTCTCAAAGTGCTGGGATTACAGGTGTGAGCCACCACGCCCGGCAAGTTCTGCTGTTTGAACGGCCCCATCTGCATCCTTCCCTAGCAGCCCAAGAAAAGTAACACAGATGGGCTCCAAAGGGCCCCTCTTATTTCCCCGAGCGGAAAACGGCAGGATGTTTTGGCTTTGTTTCCAAGGTATAACACGAATGTTTCAAACAGACAAACACGGGGGTACCAGGAGAGAGCTAACTCTATAACAAGTGGACGTTAACCAGATGGCTTTGCAAGCTGAGAGTGGGAGGGACCAAGGATGCAAGAACGCGGCCCTAATGCGATGCCGCGGGTCCAGCACAGGGGCGGGAAGCCTCGGCCCTAACGCAATGTCCGGCACGGGGGCGGGAAGCCTCGGCCCTAACGCGATGTCAGGCACTAGGGCAAGAAACCTTGGGGGGCTTGTACCTGCTTGCTGTCTTGCTCGCTGCCCCTCGGGCCGCCCTCGGCCGGCGAGTCTCTCCGCTTGGCCTGCAACATAAAAAACAGTCATGTGTGGAAAAAGCAGGGAGGAAATGTAAATTAAAAATATACAATTCAGGCTGGGCACAGTGGCAGCACTTTGGGAGGCTGAGGCGGGCGGATCATCTGAGCTCAGGAGTTCGAGACCAGCCTGGCCAACATGGAGAAAACCTGTCTCTACTAAAAACACAAAAAATAGCCAGGCGTGGTGGCACACGCCTGTAGTTTCAGCTACTCGAGAGGCTGAGGCAAGAGAATCGCGTGAACCCAGGAGGTGGAGGTTGCAGTGAGCCGAGATGGCACCATTGCACTCCAGCCTGGGCAACAAGAGTGAAACTCCGTCTCAAAAAATAGAATAAAAAATTTTAAAAAGGATAATTGCTTGAACCCGGGAGGTGGAGGTTGCAGTGAGCCAAGGTCATACCACTGCACTGCAGGCTGGGCGATAGAGTGAGACTCTGTCTCCAAAAAAAAAAAAAAAAAATACACACACACACACATATATATACCTATTCAGAAGTACTCCTGGTCCCTTAAAGATATACACACACACACACAGAGACATCAGCTCTGCACACACACACACACACACACAGAGACATCAGCTCTGCTCAGAATTTAGACAAACGCTATTTTTGTTTTGTTTTGTTTTGAGACAGGTTCTCACTCTGTCGCCCAGGCTGGAGCGCAGTGGCGTGACCTCCCTGGCTAAAGCAATCCTCCTGTTTCAGCCTCCCAAGAAGCTGGGAGCACAGGCATTTGCCAGTGGACCCAGTTAATTTTTCAAAGCTTTCTGTAGAGACACAGTGTTGTTATGTTGCCCAGGCGGGTCTTGAACTCCTGACCTCAAGCAATTGTCCCACCTCAGCCTCCCAAAGTGCTTGGTTTACAGGCGTGAGCCACTGCAACTGGCCAAAGATGCCAAATCTTGAAGGTCTCATGAAACAGAAGAGACGTCTGAATCTGCTGGCTCCCCGTTGGTTCTCCTGAGTTCCATTTCTTTTCATTTTTTTTCTGAGACAAAGTCTCACTCTGTCATCCAGCCTGGAATGCAGTGGCGCATTCTCAGCTCACTGCAACCTCCGCCTACTGGGTTCAAGCGATTCTCCTGCCTCAGCCTCTGGAGTAGCTGGGATTACAAGCACATGCCATCATGCCTGGCTAATTTTTGTATTTTTAGTAGAGAAGGGGTTTCACCATGTTCATCAGGCTGGTCTCAAACTCCTGACCTCAGGTGATCCACCCGCCTTGGCCTCCAAAAGTGCTGGGATTACAGGCGTGAGCCACCGCGCCCGGCCCTGAGTTCCATTTCTTACACTTGAACACGGCTCTCTGACCCTGGGTTGGTCCGTGTGAAGGCAGGGTGCCAGCTCTGCACTCCCTGAACCAACCACAGCATCAAACCCCAAACCGAGCCGTTCACCTAGGTAGAGGCTCAGGTGAAACTGTACGAAATATATGAAGGGGGTCAGAGTATGCCACCCCAAAACATGCCGCTCTTTGACAAAAAGATTATTTTGAGGTGAAAGCAGCTGAGAAACAGCAGATGGGGGAACAGCTCTCTGCCTCCTTCCCGCCTCGAAGCCGGGCGTGAATTCCCTCTGTGAAGGTGTCCTCTCCCCTCTCCACACCAGGAGGAGACTGCAGATTGAGGCTGCGTAACCAACCTCACTGAAGTTACTCTTACCTTCCGCCAGTCTCCCCCATAGCCTTACCTTCCTAGGAGCCCAACCCCCTCTTCCCGCCTCTTTTTTTTGTTTGAGACAGGGTCTCAATTCTGTCACCCACACTGGAGTGAAATGACGGGATCTCAGCTCACCACAACCTCCGTCTCCTGGGTTCAAGCGATTCTCCTGCCTCAGCCTCCTGAGTAGCTAAGATTACAGGCGCCCACCACCACACCTGGTTAATTTTGTATTTTTAGGACAGATGGGGTTTCACCATGTTGGCCAGGCTGGTCTTGAACTCCTGACCTCAGGTGATCCACCCGCCTCAGCCTCCCAAAGTGCTGGGATGACAGGCGTGAGCCACTGCCCCCAGCGTAGTGGCAAGGATTTTTCTAGACTCTTCTAGAAGAGCCACGAACTCCACAGACTGCCCAAGACCACATTGCTGAAAACTCATATCCATCCACATCCCTAACAGTTCAATTAAACCAAAGGCCACTGGGCATTGTCCCGGGAACGCCGTTCACTTACATTTCCCGGCTGGCCGCTGCCCGTGGAGGCAGGACTCGTGAGGTGGAGGTCGCGACAGCCCCATTCATTCACCATCCCCAGGCTCTCTGCAAGGACAGGGGAGGAGCAGACTCTGAGGGCCGCTGGTGGGTGACAGTGACACGCAGAAGTCTCCGCACCACACGTCAGGGCCAAGTGTGCGCGGCCTCGTCACAATCATCCCTCAGGGGTGTGGCAGAGGACGGCTGGGCAGTGACAGGGGACACTCAGGGCAACAGGACCCTCGGGCCTTAGACCAGTTTTTCATGTTTTTAATACTAAAAGCAATGTTTAAAATGTGAACAAGAATAGCTGCTCTCCCCACTAAAATAAAAAACAAAGGAAAATTTGAGCTTGTGACCACACACAGAAAACCTGGAACCCAAATCCTAGGGCTGCGAGGAGGAGGCCGCGTGGGTTCCCACTGAACCCAAACCCCAGGGCTGCGAGGAGGAAACCCACTGCAGCGTGGAGGAGGCCGCGTGGGTTCCCACTGAACCCAAACCCCAGGGCTGCCAGGAGGAAACCCACTGGAGCGTGGAGGAGGCTGCGCGGGTTCCCACTGAACCCAAACCCCAGGGCTGCCAGGAGGAAACCCACTGGAGCGTGGAGGAGGCTGCGCGGGTTCCCACTGAACCCAAACCCCAGGGCTGCCAAGGAGGAAACCCACTGGAGCGTGGAGGAGGCCGCGTGGGTTCCCACTGGGGCTTGTTTCTGCTGCTGGGAACTTGTTAGGGACCATGTCATCGCCAAAGCTAAGCCCTCATCCCCTGGACAGCAAATGGGCTCTGGAAAGCACGGGGTCACCCTGAGCAACCCTTGCTCAAGGGTCTCTGCTGTCTCCCCGAGCTGGGGCGGACAGACCCCCTCTCTCCACAAGGAAGGTGGTGCTCCTGGGTGGGTGCCCGGCAAGATGGCAGTCTCAGAGCAAGGCCCAGGCAGCGAGCGGGTGGCAGAAGGACCCAGCTTGGATGCCCAGGAGGCAGGTGGAGGTGCCAGCCGGCCCACACCAGGACTCAGCCTCCAGGCTCAGGGCCCCAGCGTGCCTGGAGATAGGGTCCCTGCAGGTTCCACCAGGCCTGGCCCACACCAGCGTGGAGGGAGCCCAGCCTCACATGGCACAAACACCCCAGGGAGCCTCCACAGGCATGTCAGGGACCCCCAGCCCCCAACCACGGTGCTGAGCTCCCACCCGCCTTCCAGGTCCTCGTGGCCAGCTCCGGGTTATCAGTAACTCCAGTGAGGGCCTGCAGAGCCGCGCAACCTGCTAAGGTGAACCTGCCACAGGGACGGTTACTCACTCTCAATGTGTGCAAAGGCACAGAAGGGGCCGCGCGGGCAGTACCCGGTCTGGCGCATGTCGTTGCATTTTGTAGATTTGTAGATCTGGGGAAAAAAGTGAAATAAAGAGGCTGGATTGGAAATGGGATTCTGTGGAAAGACCACAGCTGGCGTCATCCCAAGGGAGAGGATTAAGCTCCAAATCATAACAAGACACCCCTGAAAAAGGGGGCGTGGGCCCTGCCCTCCTCCATGTGTGCCCTTGGTCCCCACATTCCTCCTCTCTGCAGAGCCGACCCGCAGGAACACGCACACATGTGGGGCCATTCCCGCAGCATCTGCCCTCACATCACAGGCAAAGTCATTTCCCCGCTTGATATTTTCTAAAAGATGCACCAAATTCAGAGTCTGGTATGCAGCAGGTGCCTAATAGGTGCCTATTAAAAGGAACAAGTGTGTCTGTTCCCTGACCAGACCCACTGACCCTTCACCTAGGGTGACAGCCCCTCTCATGAGGTCAACAACACTTAAGACCCGGCAAGGGACAGACCAGCCTAGAAGCCCCCAATCTGCCTTGGGAGGCCTGGCCCAGCCCCTCCTGCTCCGTAGCTCTCCGGGAAGGACACGGCACCTGGCACACCCGGCCCCCAGTGCCCACACCTGCCTGGGTCCCAGCAGGAAGCCTCTCTCCTGACCTCCAGCCCGGCCCCACCCCCCACGGCCCTCCCACCACATCAGGCACCCGGTGGGGGCTCGTTTGCTTGTTCATTTTGTTTGTTTGTTTTTTGAGAGACAGTCTTGCTCTGTCGCCCAGGCTGGAGTGCAGTCGCATGATCTCGGCTCACTGCAACGTCCACCTCCCAAGTTCAAGTGATTCTCTTGCCTCAGCCTCCCAAGTAGCTGGGATTACAAGCATGTGCCACCACGCCTGGCTAATTTTTGTAGTATTAGTAAAGATGGGGTTTCACTATGTTGGCCAGGCTGGTCTCAAACTCCTGACCTCAGGTGATCTGTTCACCTCGGCCCCACAAAGTGCTGGGATTACAGGCGTGAACCACCGTGCCTGGTCTGTTCTTTTTTTTTTTTTTTTTTTTTTTGAGCCAGAGTCTGGCTCTGTCGCCCAGGCTGGAGTACAATGGCGCCATCTTGGCTCACTGCAACCTCTGCCTCCTGGATTCAAGCAATTCTCCTGCCTCAGCCTCCTGAGTAGCTGTGACTACAGGCATGAGCCACCAAACCTGGCTAAGTTTTGTATTTTTAGTAGAGACGGGTTCAACATGTTGGCCAGGCTGGTCTCAAACTCCTGACCTCAGGTGATCTGCCTGCCTTGGCCTCCCAAAGTGCTGGGATTACAGGCGTGAGCCACTGTGCCTGGCCTGTTTGTTTTTAATACAAATCTGAGTATGGTCCATTGGCAACTACACGGCTGGGTGTGAACACAGCCTCCTTGTACCGTCCACACCCTGTACCTTCTAGTGGGGGCACAGGCCTGGCTCCATCTCAGGCTGCCCCTTCCGCCCCAGGAACTTCCTGCCTGGGAAGAGTCCTTGTTTACCTGGGGCGGGGCCCAGGTGGGAGGGTTTATCTCACTCAGGATTTATAGTGCGGCTGTGGCCCACATGGTGCCAGCTCCACTCAGCTGGGTACCGGAGACTGGGGTCTGCAGCCAGGCCTGCGTGACCGAATACAGAAAAGGCCCCGGACACCGGACTCCCGACAGGCCCCTGGTGGCACCACTGAGTGTGTGGTCACCGACACCCAGAAAGCATGATGCGTGTCTGTGACAACATGCGTCAAGAAACGACGGGAAGCAGCGCCTGGTCCCTCCCAGCTCCTGCGCGCCTCCCCCTTGGCTGAGGATTTTACTTTTTTTAGATAGAGTCTTGCTCTATCCCCCAGGCTGGAGTGCAGTGGCACAATCTCGGCTCACTGCAACCTCAGCCTCCCGGGTTCAAGTGATCCTCGCGCCTCAGCCTCCAAGTAGCTGAGACTATAGGCGCGCACCGCTATACCTGTCTAATTTTTGTATTTTTAGTAGAGACAGGGTTTCGCCATGTTGACCAGGCTGGTTTCGAACCCCTGACCTCAAGTGATGTACCTGCCTCAGCCTTCCAAAGTGCTGGGATTGCAGTGTGAGCCACCATGCCTGGCCTGAATATGTATGTTTTGTTTTGTTTTGTTTTGTTTTCTTGAGATGGCGTCTCGTTCTGTCCTCCAGGCTGGAGCGCAGTGGCGTGATCTGGGCTCACTCTAAGCTCTGCCTCCCGGGTTCAAGTGATACTCACGTCTCAGCCTCCCAAGTTCAAGTGATCCTCGCATCTCAGCCTCCCGAGCAGCTGGGACTACAGGCGTGCACCACTACACCCAGTAATTTTGGTATTTTTAGTACAGACATGTTGACCAGGCTGGTTTCGAACCCCTGACCTCAAGTGATTTGCCCGCCTCTGCCTCCCAAAGTGCTGAGATTACAGTGTGACCCACCGTGCCCGGCCTGAATATATATATTTTTTTTCTTTTCTTTTTTTTTTTTTCCTTGAGACAGAGTCTTGCTCTGTTGCCCAGCCCAGAGTGCAGTGGCACAATCTCAGCTCACTGCAAGCTCCGCCTCCTGGGCTCACGCCATTCTCCTGCCTCAGCCTCCTAAGTAGCTGGGACTACAGGCGCCCGCCACCGTGCCCGGCTAATTTTTTGCATTTTTAGTAGAGACGGGGTTTTGTCAGGATGGTCTTGATCTCCTGACCTCGTTATCCACCTGCCTCAGCCTCCCAAAGTGCTGGGATTACAGGCGTGAGCTACTGCACCCAGCCCTGAATATGTATGTTTTTAATTGACATTTTCTCCCTCCTTTTTTCCCGCACGACTCTTTCTTCTGTTACAGGCCAAGTGGAGAGACTCGCCGGCTGAGGGCAGCCTGAAGGCCAGCAAGCAAGACAAGCAAGCAGGTACAGCCCTCGTGCCCCCCTCAGGCTTCCCGACCTGTGCCAGCCCTCGGCCAAAGTTAATCACTGTTCCTTCTGTGTGATAACCACGCTGTGAACCCCACAGCTTCTCCGGGGCCTTCCAGCAACCCCTACGCCTAGGGGATCGGAGGGACGTACCTCGGGATGGAACTGTTGCTCCGTGCGGGAGTGGCAATACTGGCAGCTGTCGCCGCCGTCGCAGCGTGAGGGCTCCCCCCACTCATCCCCGTGCTTCACGCTGGGGCAGGGCGTGGACCTGGGGATGAGGATGTGTCAGGGGGACACAGGAGGACAAGATTCCTTGTGTGCCCAGGGGTGTCTGCCTCCCACCAGGAGGGGCCTCAGGCATGGGGCCCTGGAGTGACAGGAAATGCAGCTTTGCGCTCACGGACGCGCAGGCCCGGCCAGTGCCAGGATGGGGTCAGGAGCCCCGGGGCTGTTCTTCACAGAATTCAACTTGAGTCTGAGTCAGAGCTACCCTCACAGACGTGGAGAACGCAAGGGAGAAGCAGCCGAACCTCCTGGGGGCAGTGAGGCTGGGCGCCCGGACAGCACGGGGCTGTCTCCTCCCCAACTTTCTATAAAATGGAAGCAAGAGTTTTGATCCCACAATTTAAAACTCCGCACCAATTTCAAATTACCTATGTTCCTACTGCAGTGAGCTGAGACTGCACCACCGCACTCCAGCCTGGGCGACAGAGTGAGACTCTGTCTCATAAAAAAACAAAATGCTCTACTCTTCGTGGACTCTCTAGCGGCCTGATTGTAACGGACTTGGATTTATGGGACACATTAAATGCCTGTTGAAGTAAATAATTTTTCTTTTCTTTCCATGACGGGCGATGACAAAATCTTAGACACTAATTTGTGGTTTGTTCTACAGCCGTTCAGGTCCCTTACTTGGAAGCTGCTCAGAGGGAGACTGAACGTGGCAAAACAACAAGGAGTGGGGCGTCCTTCCCATGGGAAGCACAGGCGCCCTCCGGGGCATTCGAGGCAGCACCAGGTCATTCAGAAGAGGCGAGGGTGGCTCTCTGCTCAAAGGAAGAGCTGGACACAGACAGGGCCTCAGGGAGGCCAAGGCCATGGCCCAGGCATCCAGACACCCTGTGGGGTCTGCACCCCACACCCCCCTCTCAGGTGCAAACTGCAGACAGGAGGCAAGCCAGGCCAGGCACAACCAGAAGGCCGGGCTGGAGCAAGGAGGAGAAAGGGGCTTCAGAGGCAAGCACGCTGCGAGGTGCCAAACCCGCAAGCCAGACCCAGAGGACAGTTGGGGCTCAGGCGGTGGAGGAAGGTCCTGTGTGCACCCTGGGCAGGGCGACCCTTGGGTTGTTGGCCCTGGGACTCAGCCTAAGGACCCGGTGTCCCAGCTGCCAGCTGTGAAGACAAGATTGATCCCAGGTGACGACAGTGCCCGAGCCCCCGGCAGCTCGGGTGAGGAGACAGCACGCGGCCCACAGCCCGGAGAGCGTGGCTGCGACCAGAGGCACGGGTGGGGCACATGGGGGTCCCAGCCGGGCTTGGGGTCCTTCCTGCAGTGCTCCGTCCCCTTGCCTGGCAGAGGGGCCCCGGTAGGGGACTGCATGGGAGACACTGAGTGTGGGTGGGGAGGCCGTCCCCAGGACAGATGCGTAGGCCTCCATGGCACCTCCCATAGCCACTGTGCTTGGAGATGCCCTCCCCTCCCAGGGGTGATGGTGCCACAAGGGCAGCCCTCCCATTAGAACCCCGGGGTGGGCAGTGCAGGCAACAGGCCGGGAAGGACACCCACCAGCCGGGGTCCTCTGAGCACAGTCCCGCAGACTCACCTGTACTGGAACCGCCGGGGGTTGCGCCGCCTGTCCCGGCTGTTGTGGTAGTGCGGGCACGCATAGCCCTGGCGGCACAGGCGCGGCGGCTTCGGGCACTGCTCCGTCTTGTAGCTGCCCAGCACGAAGTTGGCATCTGAAAAATGGGCCACACGGTGCCTGAGCAGCATGACTGGAGGCGATGCTGGGCACAGGAGACCAAAGGTGGAAGGACCTGGCTGTCCCCCAATGGAAAGAGCTGCAGGAGGACTCAGGGAGCGCAGACACACGCCACGGCACATGCGGATGTCAAAGGACTCGCTCTCCATGAGGGAAGCCGGGCTGAAGGCCACGTGGTGTGATTCTGTTTATGTGAAAATGCCCAGAACTAGAGAACCCACAGAGACAGAGTGGAGCCGAGACCACCAGGGGTGGGAGGGAGTCCTGCTGTGGGTGTGCGGCTTCCTTGCTGGGGGATAAAAACGTTCTCCAACTAGATAGAGGTGATGGTTGCACAGCTTTGTGAATATGCTAAAATCCAGAGAAACGCACACCCTGAAATACTGCACGTTGAGCCTCATGCGCACCGCAGCCTCTGGGTGACAAGCACACCTCAGTGTGGGTTCACTGTTGGTAACAAGCGTACCTCGCAGTGCAGGAGGTGCATGGCAGGGGAGGCTGAGGGGGCAGGGGGTGTTTGGGAAATCTATTTTTCTACTCAGTTTTGCTGTGAACCGAAAACTGCTCTAAAAAATAAAGCCTAAGTTTAGAAGCCATTCACTGGGCCGGACGTGGTGGCTCACGCCTGTTATCCCAGAACTTTGGGAGGCCGAGGTGGGTGGATCACAAGGTCAGGAGTTCAAGACCTGCCTGGCCAACACAGTGAAACCCTATCTCTACTAAAAATAAAAAATTAGCCGGGCATGGTGGTGCCTGCCTGTAATCCCAGCTACTCAGGAGGCCGAGGCAGGAGAATTGCTTCAACCTCGCAGGCAGAGGTTGCAGTGAGCTGAGATCGCGCCACTGTACTCCAGCCTGGGCGACAGAGCGAGACTCCGTCTCAAACAACAACAACAACAAAAAATTGCTGCCATACGCAACATCCAGAATAGGCAAATTCATAGAGATGGGATGCAGGCCAGTGAGCGCAGGGGCCAGGGAGGGGATGGGGAGGAACTGCTCATAAGCAGGGAGACTCCTTCTGCAGGGATGGAATGTTCTGGAACTACAGAGAGGTGGTGGCTGCACAATACTGCAAATGTGCTAAATGCCACTGAACTGTACACTTAAAAATGGTGCATTTTACGTAGTGTGTATTTTACCACATTTTTTTTTTTTGAGACGGAGTCTCACTCTGTCACCCACACTAGAGTGCAGTGGCGTAATCTTGGCTCACTGCAACCTTCACCTCCCGAGTTCAAGAGATTCTCCAGCCTCAGCCTCCCTAGTAGCTAGGATTACAGGCGCCCACCACCACAACCAGCTAATTTTTTGTATTTTTAGTAGAGACGTGGTTTCATCACGTTGGCCAGGCTGGCCTCGAACTCCTGACCTCAAGTGATCTGCCCACCTCGGTCTCCCAAAGTGCTGAGACTACAGGCATGAGCCAGTGCTCCCAGCCTTACTACGTTTTTTTTCAAATCAAACTCTCCCCTACATATAACCTCATCTGTGTGCCAGCCAGGAATGCAGGTCCCCCAGCCCCGAGGGACAGCCTCCTGGTCCATGTGTTTCTGGCCAAGCTCAGGGATTTGAAAGCTGCTGTCTAGAGCACCACCCCAGAGAGGCACAGGGCTGAGGGCTCTGCTGGGCATCCTGGTGGGCGCGTGGTGGGCTGGGGGCTCTGCTGGGCATCCTGGTGGGCGCGTGGTGGGCTGGGGACTCTGCTGGGCATCCTGGTGGGCGCGTGGTGGGCTGGGGGCTCTGCTGGGCATCCTGGTGGGCGCGTGGTGGGCTGGGGGCTCTGCTGGGCATCCTGGTGGGCGCGTGGTGGGCTGGGGGCTCTGCTGGGCATCCTGGTGGGCGCGTGGTGGGCTGGGGGCTCTGCTGGGCATCCTGGTGGGCGCGTGGTGGGCTGGGGGCTCTGCTGGGCATCCTGGTGGGCGCGTGGTGGGCTGGGGGCTCTGCTGGGCATCCTGGTGGGTGCGTGGTGGGCTGGGGGCTCTGCTGGGCATCCTGGTGGGTGCCTGGTGGGCTGGGGGCTCTGCTGGGCATCCTGGTGGGCGCCCCGGCTCTGGGACAGGACGCCCCACGAGTTCCAGTGGGAGTTGTGCTACCTCCTCGGCCACTTGGTCAATGGCTGGCCCCACTGAGAGGCCAGTCGCCGCAGAGATTCAGAGCAGGTGCGGGGAAGGCGCCTGGGCCCAAATCCCACTCAGCACCCACCCCGTTGGGGAGGGCTTGGTATTGGACTCCACGAGCCTCAGTTTCCCCATCTGATCACCTTGCACGTAAACTGAAAGGCATGGGGAACCAAGTGGCCCGAGCTGTTCTTGTGCTGTGCCCGCCCCCCGCCCCCACTGCCCTCAGCTGCGGCTGTGGAGTTACCTTGCCACCGGGGGTCCTCGCTCAGGATCTTCTCAATCATGGCCTGGCTGGCCAAGACCCCAGGCTGCAGATCCGGGACCCCTTCCCCGCCGCCCAGCTGGCCGTTCTGCAAGGCTTCCTGGGCCTGCAGCTCCCTGAAAGCCGAGGACACAGTGGTCACGGCTCTGCATCCGGAGCCTCCAGAGCTGAAACGCGGTCACTGGAGGGCACGCTCCCCTCCCACCACTGCACACACAGGCTGCTGTAGGAGGGTTCAGGACGGAGTCTCAGTGTGTGGTGCTCCACCGTCCTGGCCCACAGTCCTCATCCAAATCCCAACCGCTTCATTTTGTTTGCTTTGTTTCGTTTGAGACAGGGTCTGGCTCTGTCCCCCAGGCTGGAGTGCGGTGACGCAATCACAGCTCATTGCAGTCTCCATCTCCCAGGTCAAGCGATCCTCCCACCGTGGACTCCCAGAGCACTGGGATTACATGTATAAGGCACTACGCTCAGCCCCACCCAAGTAAGAGTGGAGTTTTCTTTGGGCAAGATTCGCTTTTCTGCAGCCCCAGACTGTGTGCTGAGTTCGTTCTCCCGGAAAGCAGTGCCTCACAGCCTCAACCCCAATGAGCTGCCCTCCGGACCCAGAAGAGAAACACACAGTGAGAAGTGAGGGATTGTCTCATTAGAAATAACATCCGGAGGCCAGGTGTGGTGGCTCACGCCTGTAATCCCAGAATTTTGGGAGGCTGAGGCAGGCAGATCATGAGGTCAGGAGATGGACACCATCCTGGCTAACACAGTGAAACCCCGTCTCTAACAAAAATACAACAAAATAACCCAGGCATAGTGGTGTGTGTCTGTAGTCCCAACTACTCGGGAGGCTGAGGCAGGAGAATGGTGTGAACCCAGGAGGCAGAGGTTGCAGTGAGCCGAGATCACGCCACTGCACTCCAGCCCGGGTGACAGAGCGAGATTCCGTCTCAAAAAATAAAAAAAGAAAAGAAAAGAAAGAAATAACATCCAGAAGCCAAGTGCAGTGGCTCACGTCTGTAATCCCAGCACTTTGGGAGGCCAAGGTGGGTGGATCACAAGGTCAGGAGATCGAGACCATCCTGACTAACATGGTGAAACCCTATCTCTACTAAACATACAAAAAAAAAAACAAATTAGCTGGGTGTGGTGGTGGTCGCCTGTAGTCCCAGCTACTCGGGAGGCGGAGGCAGGAGAATGGCATGAACCCAGGAGGCAGGGCTTACGGTGAGCTGAGATCGCGCCACTGCACTCCAGCCTGGGCGACAGAGCGAGAATCCGTCTCAAAAAAAGAAAAAAAAGGACTAACGTCCAGACTCAGAAAGAAATTCTGGAAGAGAGAGATTTGGGCCAGCAGAGCCTGCAGCAGCAGGGAGGCGAGCCACTTGCCGAGTTCCTGCTCGTCCAGCAGAGCCCACAGCAGCAGGCAGGTGAGCCGCTAGCCAAGTGCCCACTCGTGGATGCCCACTCACCTGACGTCACACACGGGCGGCCGCAGGTCCAGGGGGCCGTGTGCAAAGGCACAGTGCAGCCCATTCTTCACGCAGTGGCCACGTGCGTCTGTCTCGTGGATGCAGGTTCCTGTCTTGTAGTAACGCAGGTGGTACTTGCGTTCTGTGTCCCCCGTCGTCCGGTGCAGGTAGGGACACCTGGGGAGCAGAGAGGCATGCAATGCCTGGTTCTCATGGACCCAGAGGCAGCCCTAAGCTCCCTGGGTCCACACCCTGTCAGCACATAGTAAGCAGTGAATTCCCTTCCCTTCTTCCAGATTCCTGTTCTAATCAGAAGAACGGACACACTGGATGCAGCACCTGTCCCCAAATGTGGAACTGCCCAGATATACAGACCACCGCAAACCCCCAGTCAACCAGTCAAACACAGTAAGAAACACAAACCATTGCAAACCCCCAGTCAGCAAAACACAGCAGGAAACACAATGCTGAATTTTCACAAAGCTCATCCTTCCTAATGTTCCAAATAAACTTTTAAACCTGTGTGGGAATGAAAGTTCACGCCCTGCACGCAGGCTGCATCACCTTCCTGACCCGTCACAGTCACAAAGTGGGGGCCCCTCCTGCCCAGCGTCCTGCTGCTTTCAGGGACCCCAGGAGGGAGGCGGGGGAGGGAATAAGCACAGGGCCCTGGATGCGGCTTGGGAGACACGAGGGGGATGGGCAGAAAAGGAGGCAGATGGCGTGGTGGGGAGCACAGGTGAGGTAGCATCACCATCCCATGGGCCACCTGCAGGCCCAGAGCCATGCTCCTGGGGAGTCACAGGCAGCTCCTGAAGCAGGATGGGGTGCAGTGGGGAGGGGAAGGAGCTGCCAAGGCTCAAGTCATAGGCAGGCAGCAGCGACAGACACAAGGAGACGACACAAACAGCTCCGGCACTCCTGGGCGCCTCCAGGTAGGTCACTCCAGAAGGAAGCAAAGGGACGCACAGAGGACCCTGAGTCGTTAATGGTGTCGAGCCCCGGCTGGTCACGGAATCACCCTGAGTGGCCCGAGGGCCAAGACAGAGGATGACAGGGGCCGTCACTGCAGGTCCCCAAATGTAAGGACTGAAACCTTCACCTCCAGCTCCAACTGGGGAGCTCCGTGAGGGCCCCACCCACCTCGCTGTGCACAGGGCTACAGCCTGGGCACTAGGAGCTCTGGCCAGGGATGGCTGGGGACCAAGAGCGATTCAGCAACACCAGGTTTAGCCCCATCCTCTAAGGTCAAGAAACAGAGACACAGAGTTCAGAGAGGCTGACCAAGGCTCCGCTGGGCACCTACGATGTGCCACACACTGAAAGCTGAGGGTGAACAGAGGCAGAAGAAGGGGTGCCCAGCTGGCTCTCAGGGTCCCCAGGAGCCAGCCAAGCAAAAGTCAAATTACAACGCTACCCTGGTACCCAGCGATCCTGCTCCTAAGTACACATCCAAAAAACCTGGAGACAGGGTCTTCAGGAGACACCTGCACACCCATGATCACAGGAGCGTCATTTGCAAAAGCCAAGAGGCAGAAACCACCCAAGTGGGCGCCAATGGAGTCAATAAGGAAAGCGCGGGCTTCCATCCGCACGACGGGGTACGCGGGGGCTTCCATCCGCATGACGGGGTACGCGGGGGCTTCCATCCGCACGACGGGGTACGCGGGGGCTTCCATCCGCACGACGGGGTACGCGCGGGCTTCCATCCGCACGACGGGGTAAACGTGGGCTTCTATCCGCACGACGGGGTAAACGTGGGCTTCTATCCACACAATGGGGTAAACGTGGGCTTCCAGCCACACAATGGGGTATTTTTCAGCCTTAGAAGGAAAGACTGGCACACTGGCTGACATCTGTAATCCCAGCACTTCAGGGGGCAGAGATAGGAGGATTGCTTGAGGCTAGGGGTTCCAGACTAGCCTGGGCAACATGGTGAGCCCCCACCTCTACAATAAATTCAAAAATTAGCCTGGCGTGGTGGTGGACACCTGTGGTCCCAGCTACTTGGGAGGCTGAGGAGGGAGGATCGCTTAAAGCCCAAAAGGCCAAAGCTGCAGTGAGTCATGATTGTGCCACCGCACTTCAGCATGGGCAACACAGCAAGATCCTGTCTCAAAAAAAAAAAAAAAAAAAAAAAAGGAGGCAAGGAAGGGAGGGAGGGAGGGAGACGAAAGAAAGACAGGGAGGGTGGGAGGGAGTAAGGAAGGCAGGCAGCCAGCCAGCTGGGTACAGTGGCTCACGCCTGTAATCCCAGCACTTTGGAAGCCCGAGACGGGTAGATCACGAGGTCAGGAGTTCAAGACCAGCCTGGCTGGTCTACTAAAAATACAAAATTTAGCTGGGCACGATAGCAGGCGCCTATAACCCCAGCTACTCGGGAGGCTGAGGCAGAGAATTACTTGAGCCCGGAAGGCGGGGGTTGCAGTGAGCCGAGATCGCGCCACTATACTCCCGCCTGGGTGACAAGAGCAAAACTCCGTCTCAAAAAAAAACCCAGGAAACCAGAAAAAGTTTCAGGAAAATGCCTTCCTCTTATGGACATCTAGGAGGTGAGAGGGAATACCTAAGAGAAAGCACAGACCCATTGCTCACGGATGCCCAAGCAGGGGCGCACGAGCCCCCAGGGGTCGGGTGACAAACATGGTTCTCAAACTCATCCGAGACAATCAGTGAGCAGAGCCACGTGATTGCACCCAGCGCATGGGCACCGCTCTGCCTCACGCTCCAATGCCCTGGACCCACTGAGACCAGAGGATAAGAGGCATCCAGATCCTGGAGTGCAAGAAGCTGCCCCTCCCTCAGGCAGCTCTCACCTGCACCCAAGCAGGGTCCACCAGACCCCCTTAACACATTCTCGAGACTGCGAGCCACATGTATCAAAATCACCTAAGAGCCCGTGGCCCATGCGGTCCCCCCAGCTGGTGTGGACGAGGCCCGTGGATCTGCACTGCCGGCTGGTTCCCAGGGAACGTGCGAGAACCACCGGGCTTAGGAAACACGCAGTGTACACGACTCCCTTCCAGCTTAAGGACGCAGGCACAGGTGGGGGCCCAGAGCACAGCACAGAAACAGCTGGGGGTGATGGGAGGAACAGGCGTACTCCCATGCCAAGCTATATTGTTAATTTTTTCTCTTTTTGAGACAGTCTCATTGTTGCCCAGGCTGGAGTGCAGTGGCGCAATCTCGGCTCACTGCAACCTCTGCCTCCTGGGGTTAAGCGATTCTCCTGCCTTAGCCTCCCAAGTAGCTGAGATTACAGGGACCTGCCACCACGCCCAGCTAATTTTTGTATATTTAGTAGAGACAGGGTTTCACCATGTTGACCAGGCTGGTCTTGAACTCCTGACCTCAGGTGATCCGCCCACCTTGGCATCCCACAGTGCTGGGATTACAGACGTGAGCCACCGCGCCTGGCCTAAGTTTTTGTAGAGACAGAATCTTGCTGTTTCCCAGGCTGGTCCCAAACTCCTGGGCTCAAGCGATCCGCTTGCCTAGGCCTCCTAAAGTATTGGGACTGCAGGTATGAGCCACTGCGCCCAGATGCCTCTGAGTTTTAAAGACTGCTCTCGTGTCCCAGGCCGGCCCCAGGCTTTCCTCTCGCTCCCAAAGCCCAAGCTCATCATGAGATCAGTTTAAACAGCAAATCCTACACACCCTGAAGTGAGTGGAACTTTCACCTACGCCTTAGGTCCTAAGGCATTCAACATTTTAAAATTAAATATTGCAAGAGGATCTTTTAATAGAAAGATCAGACTCCTGGCCGGGCGCAGTGGCTCATGCCTGTCATTCCAGCACTTTGGGAGGCTGAGGCAGGTGGACCACCTGAGGTCAGGAGTTAGAGATCAGCCTGGCCAATATGGTGAAACCCCATCTCTACTAAAAATACTCACATACACAAAAATCAGCTGGGCATGGTGGCACACGCCTGTAATCCCAGCTATTTGGGAGGCTGAGGCAGGAGAATCACTTGAACCCGGGAGGTGGATGCTGCAGTGAGCCGAGATTGTGTCACTGCACTCCAGCCTGGGTGACAGAGGGAGACTCCGTATCAAAAAAAAAAAAAAAAAAAAGACCAGACTCCAGAGCCGCCAGATACAAGCAGCAACAGTTAATCTTAGAAATGGATACTTGGAAAAGTTTCTCCTCCCGCCAGTTACTCACAGAATGCACAGTGGAGACCCAGCTAGGCACACCCCGGACCCATCCAGACAGGAATTCTGCACCTGCCAGAGGACAGAGGCCTGGGGAGGCCCCACAGGGCAAGCGGGAAGTGTCAGGTCTGTCAGGTGACACCGCCAAACAGAGCTCTGGAAAGAAGACAGAGGCCAGGCGCAGTGGCTCATTCCTGTAATCCCAGCACTTTGGGAGGAGAGGTGGGTGGATTACTTGAGCCCAGGAGTTCAAAACCAGCAAGACCCCATCCCTACAAAAAATACAAAAATTCAGCTGGGCATGGTGGTGGGCGCCTATGGTCCCAGCTACTCTGGAGGCTGAGGTGGGAGGATCACTTGAGCTCAGGAGGTTGCGGTTGCACTGAGCCAAGATCACGCCACTGCACTCCAGCCTGGGCGACAGAGTGAGGCCCTATCAAAAAAAAGAAAAAAAAAAAAGGACAAACCTGTGTGTCAACCTGGAAAAGTTGCACCACAGGAATGGGGCGAGCCCGTTTTTTCTGCGAACAAGAGACCCAGGGTGGCTGCAGGGCCACAGTGCAGGAGCGCTCTTCTGGAGAGTGGCGGGCTGGCAGATGGCCACTGGTTCTTTGGCTACACAGCTGCAGGCCACGTGGATTTTTTTTTCCCAATGAAAATGGTCCTAGAGGCTGGGCATGGTGCTTCACGCATGTAATCCGAGGACTCTGGGAAGCCGAGGCAGGTGGATCGCTTGGGTACTCCGGAGGCTGAGGTAGGAGGATCAGCTGAGCCCAGGAGGCAGAGGTTGCAGTGAGCCAAGATCGAGCCACGGCACTCCAGCCTGGGAGACAGAGCCAGACCCTGGCTCAAAAGAAAAACCAAAAAAAAGATGGCCCCTGGAGAGGCCCGGGGTCCCGCGGGGCGCCTTTTCTATTTCTTTACCACAATCCGTTTAAAGAGAAAAGCAAGCGCCCTGCCCCTCAGCGACAGCCCGCAGCCAGGCCACGCCCACATGGGAGCTGCCCCGCCCCCACGTCCAGCACGGTTCCCACGGGGGCGGGGATTCACACGTGACCCGGGACAGCCAATCGCGGGCGCGCAGTGGAGGGGCGTGTCCCGCAGAACAAAAGGCCTTTCCCGAGCGGGGCGGGGCGGGGCCAGGATCCCGCTGATGCCCACAGGACCTGCACGGCGTGGGGTGCAACAAGGGGCGGCCACCCACCTAGGAAAGGGTGCACAGTGGGGGCACGCACGGGGGCAGGCACCGGAGGGGTTGCCCGCAGAGGATAGGGGAGGACGCCGAGAAGTGACCTTGGGGGCCATGGGATGAGGAAGAGAGAAGAGATGACAGCAGGGGCTGGAGGAGGTCACCCTCCACGGAGGGAGGGGTGACGGCAGAGGCGCCCGCAGGAGCTGGTGCCGGTGGGGCTGCCCCCAGGAGAGGCTGACAAAGGCAGCAACTGAGCAGGCAGGGGTGGAGCGAGGTGCCAGCCTGCCCTGGAAAGGAGACGCCAGCAGCGGGACGCCCTCCTGGGGTCCCAGTCCTGCTCTGCCCCACAGCTCAGCCCCAGTGCTTCCAGCCACAACCAAGAGCAACGCCTGATACGGGCTAAGGGTCTCTGCTCTCTGATACACATTCATGTGTAAAATAACAGGTTGGTAGTATCAACACCCAAAATAGAAATTTCTTTTTTTTTTTTTTTTTTGAGACGGAGTCTTGCTCTGTCGCCAAGGCTGGAGTGCAGTGGTGCGATCTTGGCTCACTGCAACCTCCGCCTCCCAGGTTTGCGCCATTCTCCTGCTTCAGCCTCCCGAGCAGCTGGGACTACAGGCGGCCGCCACCACACCCAGCTAATTTTTTTGTATTTTTAGTAGAGATGGGGTTTCACCATGTAGGATGGTCTCGATCTCCCAACCTCGTGATCCGCCTGCCTCGGCCTCCCAAAGTGCTGGGATTACGGGCGTGAGCCACCGCGCCCAGCCAAAATAAAAATTTCAAAAACCAATGAACTAAAGAAAAGGAAGGCCTTGTCCTTATTCTGAACGTTCATCTATTTACAAATTCCGAGGCAACCCTTAATGAGAACCAGAACGGGTACTTCAATAGGACAAACTGGCTATTCCCTTTGTTCAGCGATGAGAAAGTCCCACTCCCATGGAATGAAGGGTAATTACGGAGGAGAGATTCTCAGGGGAGGCAGCCTGTCAGACACTTCCTAAAGGGCCGGCTGAAGCAAGTCATTCACACGCTACAAACAAAATCTTAAATAAAATAAGGAAATGTCCTTATTATGTGCGCATATACTCAGGATGCATCCAAAACAAAACACCAAACAGGCATCTTAGCCCCACTTACCACCCTCAATTATAAACTGTAAGCCATTCAGACAGCAGGCTAGTATTTTTGTAATGATATGCAACTGCTACTTGAGCACAGCTTGAAGTGACCACCTACAGGCAGGCGCTTACTGCAGCACTGTCCATCCCTGTAGTAACTGGATACCACCCTGTGCCTAGCAGTGAGGCTGAGTCCACATCAGGACACCCAGACTCCGGAACAAAAACAGTTATGAGGCCGGGCGCGGTGGCTCACGGTGGCTCATGCCTGTAATCCCAGCACTTTTGGAGACCGAGGCTAGCGGATCACCTGAGGTCAGGAGTTCACGACCAGCCTGGCCAACATGGTGAAACCCATCTCTATTAAAAATACAAAAATTAGCCAGGCATGGTGGCACACGCCTGTAATCCCAGCTACTCAGGAGGCTGAGGTAGAATAATTGCTTGAACCCAGGAGGCAGCGGATACACAAGCCCAGATCGCACCACTGCACTCCAGTCTGGTAGATAAAGCAAGAGCGAGACTCCATCTCCAAAAAAAGAAACAATTATGAAAAGATGCTTTCTCGCCGGGTGCAGGGCTGCATACCTGTAATCCCAGCACTTTGGGAGGCTAAGGTGGGAGGACTGCTTAAGCCCAGGAGGTCGAGGCTGCAGTGGGCTGTGATGGCACCACTGCACTCCAGCCTGGGTGACAAAGCAAGACCCTGTCTCAGAAAAAAAAAAAAAAAAAAAAAGAGAGAGAAAAAGATGCTTTATCTTTATGCATTAAAAGCATCACCTGGCCAGGCGCAGTGGCCCATGCCTGTAATCCCATCACTTTGGGAGGCTGAGGTGGGCGGATCACCTGAGGTCAGGAGTTTTGAGACCAGCCTGACCAACATGGAGAAACCCTGTCTCTACTAAAAATACAAAATTAACCGGGTGTGGTGGTGCATGCCTGTAATCCCAGCTACTTGGGAGGCTGAGGCAGGAGAATCACTTGAACCCGGGAGGTGGAGGTTGCGGTGAGCCGAGATCACGCCACTGCACTCCAGCCTGGGCGACAGAGTGCTGCCAATCAGTACCCTGTATTCAACACTGGAGTGGGGTCAGACAGGCTGGGTGCTCGTCTTCACACTTCCAGGACCCCCACACCAAAGTTAGGCAGCAGTGGCCCTACTTGCAACTCAGGATCCCAGGTCTGGGCAGATAAGGGTCTTGACCAAGTGAAATCAGGGGCTGAGCCCAGACATCAACTAGACAAATACCTGCCTTTGAAAGCCCCATTTGCAGAAAACAGTGGCTCAAAAAGCAATTCAATTATGCACTTTCAGAACCACCTTGAAGTACATCACCATCCTAACCAAAATGGGCTGACTACATTATTTCAAGTTTAGGCATCAATCTGCCTTAACAACACTATGGCCGGGTGTGGTGGTTTGCACATATAATCCCTGCACTTTGGAGAGGCCAAGGCGGCAAGATCACTTGAGGCCAGGCAACACAGTGAGACTCCATCCCTACAAAAAAAGAAAAAATGAACCAAGGTGTGCGGCGGCTCACACCTGGAATCCTAGCACTCTGGGAGGCTGTGGCAGGAGGATCTCTTCAGTCCAGGAGTTAGAGACTGACACCAGCCTGGACAACGTAGCAAAACTCCATCTCTACTAAAAATACAAAAACAATTAGCCAGGCGTGGTGTAGAGAGTCTAGCCTGTGGAGTCTAGCTCCAGAGGCTGAAGTGGGAGAATCACCTGAGCCCAGGAGGTAGAGGCTGCAGTGAGCTGAGATTGTACCACTGCACTCCAGCCTGGGCAACAAGAGACTTGGTCTCAAAAAAAAAATAATAAATAAAATAAAATAAATTAGCCAGGAGTGACAGAGCACTCCTGTGGTCCCAGCTGCTCAGGAGGCTGAGGCAGAAAGATCATTTGAGCCCTGGAGGTTCAAGTTGCAGTGAGCCATGTTCATGCCCCTGCACTCCAGCCCAGGGGACAGAGCAAGACCCTGTCTCAAAAAACAAAAACAGTCGGGCGCGGAGGCTCATGCCTGTAATCCCAGCACTTTGGGAGGCTGAGGTGGGCAGATCACGAGGTCAGAAGTTCAAGACCAGCCTGACCAACATGTAGAAATCCCGTCTCTACTAAAAATACAAAAATCAGCTGGGCGTGGTGGCACGCGCCTGTAATCCCAGCTACTCGGGAGGCTGAGGCAGGAGAATCACTTGAACCTCGGAGGCGGAGGTTGCAGTGAGCCGAGATCGCGCCACTGCACTCCAGCCTGGGTGACAGAGACTTCATCTCAAAACAAAAACAAAACAAACACTATTTAACTAATGTGCAATTAAAAACCTTTCAGTATTTAAAGTTTCTAGCATCCTTAAAAAAAATTTTTTTTTTTAATTTATCCCCCAGGCTAAGCACTGTTGAAAAAACAAAGGAAAACAGACTTCACACGGGTCTCCACGCTTAAAGCAGCCTTCAACAGGAAGGTCCCTGGAGAATCAGCTCCTTCCAAAAGATCAGGGGATGAAGACTTCAAGACCGCAACTGCTGCCATCTCACCCCTAGGCAGGAATGGACCACCCTCCGCCCTCCACCCTCCACCAGCAGCCCACAGGAAGCAAGTAGAACCTGACACCACCTCCCGCCAGTCTGTGAATATGTAATCTGACTTGTATTTTCCCTGTTTTCTCATTTTGCATACTTCAAAATAAAGACATCTGTTCATAACACTATTAGGAACCTTGTAAAAAAAGAAAAAAATCAACCAAAATAAAACCTTGATTTCTTAACTTTAAAAATGCTACATAGGGGCCAGGTGTGGTGGCTCCCACCTGTAATCCCAGCACTTTGCGAGGCCAAGGAGGGAGAATCACCTGAGGTCAGGAGTTCGAGACAAGCCTCGCGAACATGGTGAAACCCCATCTCTATTAAAAATACAAAAACTTAGCCAGGCGTGGTGGCGGGTGCCTGTAATCCCAGCTATTCAGGAGGCTGAGGCAGGTCACTTAAACCTGGACAAGGCAGAGGTTGCAGTGAGCCAAGATCAAGTCACTGCACTCCAACCTGGGCGACAGAGCGAGACTCAGTCTCGATGCTACATAAATGAGCCTGCACATAAAAACTTTACTTTTTAAAAATTAAAATAAATACGTAAACATCAACAGAGGAAACATCCCAGATATACTCTACAGCGTGAATATTCTAAGCTCTCTGCGTGTAAAGCAACCGACCACTACAAAATGCTTCAAAACCTGGCCAGGCGCAATGGATCATGCCTGGAATCCCAGTACTTTGTGAGGCCAAGGAGGGAGGATCGCTGTGCCCAGGACGTTGAGACCAGACCAGGCTACAGCAAGAACCCTGTCTCTATAGAAACACAAAACAAGGCACTTGGCCAGAGGTTGGTTCTGATGCAGGAACTGTGTCAAATCAAGAGTGGGAAACAGCTAGGCACAGTGGCTCACACCTGGAATCCCAGCACTTTGGGAGGCTGAAGCAGGAGGATTGCTTGAGCCCAGAAGTTCAAGACCAGCCTGGGCAATGTAATTGCCTACAAAAACTATGCAAAATTAGCTGGCATGGCATGAGCCTGTAGTCCCAGCTACTTGGGAGGCTGAGGAGGGAAGATCACTTCAGCCTAGGAGTTGGTGGCTGCAGTGAGCCGCATCCCATCATTGCACTCCAGCCCCAGTGACAGAGCAAGACCCTGTCTCAAAAAAAAGAAAAGAAAAAAAAAAGTGGGGCCGGGCACGGTGGCTCATGCCTGTCATCCCAGCACTTTGGGAGGCCGAGGTGGGTGGATCACCTGAGGTTGGGAGTTCCAGACCAGCCTAACCAACATGGAGAAACCCTGTCTCTACTAAAAATACAAAATTAGCTGGGCGTGGTGGCACATGCCTGTAATCCCAGCTACTCAGGAGGCTGAGGCAGGAGAATCACTTGAACCTGGGAGGTGGAGGCTGCAGTGAGCCGAGATCATGCCATTGCACTCCAGCCAGGGCAACAAGAGTGAAACTCCGTCTCAAAAAACAAACAAAAAAAGGTGGGAGGTGAAGCAAAATTGGTTTGAGTCACACAAGGGTTACACCTAAAACACACATAATCCCTCGGGAACTGGCCTGAGAACAGGAAATGCCTCCCCAGCATCCCTGGTCACTAGAAAACTTCAGCGTATAATTACGACTCCCTCTGCAGGGGCCAGGTATGGACACCAAGGCGTCCGCTGAGGGTCCTGGCCGCCTCCCCGAGTGGAGGCCCCCCACCTCCGCCCACGCAGCGGCGCCCCCTCGCGGCCGCTTACTCGTCGCCGTCGGGGCACACGCCGGTGGCTTCGTTGTACTTGGAGCAGTACACGTCGGGGCTGTAGTTGAAGGTGCCGTCGCGCCTGCGGAGGGGCCTGCGGCGCCGCTGGTTGAGGAAGTGCCAGTGGAAGCAGGTGAACGGCCGGTGCTGCGCGCACTTGTGCTGTGAAAACAGGGGGCACTGCTCCGTCCTGAACTCCTTCAGGTACCTACAAACACAGACAGCGCCGCGGCTCGCTTCCGGCAGCACCTCCAGGGACTCGTGGGCGGCGTGACCCACCGGCCTCAGGCGCCTCAACCCAGGGTCGACCCGCACTCAGATTCCCGGCGGGCCCCAGGCGCTGCGCCCACCCCCATCCCGACTCCAGACGCGACCCTCACCCGACCTCGTAGCCCAGGCGCTGACCCTGGTCCCCAAGCCCAAGCGCCACCCCGGACCCTGGGCGACCCGCTGTGACCTCAGGGTCGGCAGCCGGAGCAGAGGGTCCCGGTCCCCGAGCCCAGGCGCAACCCCCAACCCCGTGGCGTTCCTCCCTCCCCAGAGGCGCGTGGACCCCAGAACCAGGTGCCATCCCAGACTCTGGGCGCCGCGCTCCGACCCCAGGCGGAGGCCGCCGAGCGCGGAGGGTCGTGGCCCCCCCAGCCCAGACGCGGCGCGGAGGCCGGGGGGCGCGGGGGCGGCGAAGGGGCGGCGGAGGCGGCGCGAGCCCCGGCGGGAGGCTCCGAGCTGCACCGGGCGCGGGCGGGGGGCCGCAGGCCGGACGGGCGCTGACCTGTAGTGGGTCGGCTTCTCCGTCTGCGGGGGGGACCCGCTCAGCGCCGCCGCCGCCGCTTTCGAAACCGACGGCATTTTCAGTCAAAACAATGCAGCGCGCATGCGCCGCGCCGGCGCCCCCGCCCCCGGATCTCCCCGCGCGCCCCCGCGGCCACGCCCCCCGCTGCCCCGCCCCCAGCCCGCCGACCCCGGCCCCGCCCCAGCCTCGCGCCCCCCGCGGCCCCGCCCCCGGCCCGCAGACCCCGCCCCAGCCCCGCGCCCCGCCCTGCCCTGCCCTGCCCTGCCCTGCGGCCCCCGGCCCGGGACGCGGGTGGGAGGGGGCCCTGCGCGGGGCCGCGCGTGGGACCCGCGATGGTCGCCCCTGCTGTGACATGACCCGACATAACCGTGTATTTTACATGAATTAATCCCAACAGTTGTATCTCAATAGAGCTGCTCTTCCACAAACGAACCAAGAGGCTGATGTCAGGGGGAGCCAGGAACTGGGCAAAAGGGCCAAGGGGTCCTGGCCTTTGTAGAAAGGAATTTGTTCCATTTCGAACCCTGACCTCAAAAACTTATACTCAGAGATTTATCTACAAAGGTAATTATCAGTTATTTTGCAAACACTTGAGGCCCCCCCTCCCCCAACAGCGCAGTAGCTGAGAAAAGGGAAAACTCTAAGTGCTCTGCGTGATTTGAAACAGTGCTTCCTAAGAATTTTTAGTGGTAGGAGGCCGGGCGCAGTGTCTCACGCCTGTAATCCCAGCACTTTGGGAGGCCGAGGCCGGCGGATCAGCTGAGTTCAGGAGTTTGACACCAGCCTGGCCAACAGTGAAACCCCGTCTCTACTAAACATACAAAAAAATTAGCGGGGTGTGGTGGCTTGCGCCTGTAATTCCAGCTACTCAGGAGGTTGAGGCAGGAGAATGGCGTGAACCCGGGAGGAGGAGGTTTAGTAGTGAGCCGAGATTGCGCCACTGCACTCCAGCCTGGGTGACAGAGTAACACCCTGTCTCAAAAAATAAAAAAAAAATTTAGTGATATGAAAAATGTGCCCATTGGCCAGGCGCGGTGGCTCACGCCTATAATCCCAGCACTTTGAGAGGCCGAGGCGGGCGGATCATAAGGTCAGAAGATCAAGACCATCCTGGCTAACACGGTGAAACCCGGTCTCTACTAAAAATACAAAAAAAAAAAAAAAAAAAAATTACCCGGGCGTGGTGGTAGGCACCTGTAGTCCCAGCTACTCAGGAGACTGAGGCAGGAGAATCACTTGAACCCAGGAGGCGGAGGTTGCAGTGAGCCGAGATCGCGCCACTGCACTCCAGCCTGGGCAACAGAGCGAGACTCCGTCTCAAAAAAAAAAAAAAAAAAAAAGAAAACAAAAAGAAAAATGTGCCCATTTAGGTTGAAAGCAAATCACTTCCTACAGATTTCTTCCAAGTATCTCAGGGTTTTTTTTTTAATATTAATACTGTAAAACAACAAAAAAAATCATTTGCTGGTAGGATAAATTTCTTTATAGGTTCACATTTTCTTTTTCTTTTGGCAGGGGGCGGGGGGGAGAAGGAGTTTTGCTCTTGTTGCCCAGAGTGGAGTGCAATGGCAGGATCTCAGCTCACTGTTGCAACCTCCGCCTCCTAGGTTCAAGGAATTCTCCTGCCTCAGCCTCCTGAGTAGCTGCGATTACAGGCATGCACCACCGCGCCCAGCTAATTTATTTTTCGTAGAGACGGGGTTTCTCCACATTAGTTAGGCTGGTCTCGAACTCCCGACCTCAGGTGATCCACCTGCCTCAGCCTCCCAAAGTGCTGGGATTACAGGCGTGAGCCACCGCGCCCAGCCAGGATCACATTTTCTTAATGAATTATCTCTACAAACATTACATTTAAATCTTAAAATGATAATGAAGAACATGATATTTTCAAGTTAATTCAAGCAGGAAAATGAAGTCAAGCAGGAAGGACAGGGCCTGCAAATTCTTCAGAGACGAATGAACAGATCTTGAAGACTCCCAGGGTGCTAGGAATGGAAAGGGAGTCTAGGGTGATGCCCAGGTCTCTGGCTTGCAGGGATACAGAACAAGGGAGAAGAAACAGGTTTGGGGGAGATGAATTCCATTTTGGAGTTTAAGGAGCCTGTGAGCTGTCCAGCAGAGGTGTCTATGGAGCCTGCTAAAGCTAGGAAATGGATCTGGGGCCTTAGGGTTTAGGAATTTGGGGATCTTTGCTGTAAAGGTATGAGTGAAGACGCCTGCTGTTCCTCCACTCCCTGGGGGCATCTTCCTTGAAGAAATCAAAGGAAACTGATGTAAGACTTAAGGATTGAAAGTATCATGTTTTTTCATGCTTTGGAAGAAATGTTCTTTTAAGTCTAGGGTGATACCAGAGTTATGTATAGTTCATCAGCTTAGATGTGACCATTTGGTTAACATCTTCCTTGAAAGAATTTTTTTTTTTTTTTTGAGTTGGTTTGGTTAACATCTTCCTTGAAAGAATTTTTTTTTTTTGAGACAGTCTCACTCTGTCGCCCAGGCTGGAGCGCAGTGGCATAATCTCAGCTCACTGCAAGCTCCGCCTCCCGGGTTCATGCCATTCTCCTGCCTCAGCCTCCTGAGTAGCTGGGACTACAGGCGCCCGCCACCATGCCCGGCTAATTTTTTGTATTTTTAGTAGAGACGGGGTTTCACCATGTTAGCCAGGATGGTCTCGATCTCCTGACCTCGTGATCCGCCTGCCTCAGCCTCCCAAAGTGCTGGGATTACAGGCATGAGCCACTGTGCCCGTTCAAGAATTTTTGTTTTAAAACAACTTCCAGCTGGGCGCAGTGGCTCACACCTGTAATCCTAACACTTTGGGAGGCCCAGGTGGGTGGATTACCTGAGGTCAGGAGTTCAAGACCAGCCTAGCCAACATGGTGAAACCCCATTTCTACTGAAAATACAAAAAAATTAGCTGGGCGCAGTGGTGCACGCCTGTAATCTCAGCTACTTGGGAGGCTGAGGCAGGAGAATTGCTTGAACCCGGGAGGCAGAGGTTGCTGTGAGCCGAGATTGCACTACCACACTCAAGCCTGGGTGACAGAGCGAGACTCCGTCTCAAAAAAAACCAAAAAAACAAAAAACAATTTCCACCTCCTGCCCAGCCATTTGTCATCTTAGGAATCGCTGCAGCTGCGTCTGTTCTAGCATGCTTACAATGGTCTCCCTCTCAAATGCTTATCTGGGGAGGTCAGTGTGCCATGTACCCTGGGGAAAATAAAAGCTATAGCCCAGTTGGGAAAACAAGACAAACACACTACAAAAATAGTTAAATACAACTGGGCGCAGTGGCTCCTGCCTGTAATCCCAGCACTTTGGGAGGCCGAGGTGGGCAGATTGCCTAAGGTCAGGAGTTCAAGCCTGGCCAACATGGTGAAACCCTGCCTCTACTAAAAATACAAAAATTAGCTGGGCGTGGTGGTGCGCCTATAATCCCAGCTACTCAGGAGGCTGGGGCAGGAGAACTGCTTGAACCCAGGAGGCGGAGGTTGCAGTGAGCCAAGACTGTACCATTGCACTCCAGCCTGGGCAACAGAGGAAGACTCCATCTCAAAAAATAATAATAAATACTAACTGTACTGAATTAACTGTTCACCTATCAACCTGCTCTGTTGCCATCCTTTGAAAACTCCAGGAGTAGGGAGGATCCGCCCACCATCCCCAGCTGGCCTTGGGTCTGTCCACGGCACAGGTATGAGGTCAGCAACTGGAAAAGCCCTCCCAGATCGCTGCCCTGGAGGCACTTGGGATCTGCTGCATGTCTCTGAAACATGTATAGGTATATATGTATGAAAACAATTGACTGGGCGCAGTGGCTCATGCCTATAATCCCAGAACTTTGGGGGGCCAAGGCGGGCAGATCACTTGAGGTCAGGAATCTGAGACCAGCCTGGCCAACATGGCGAAACCCCGTCTCTACTAAAAATACAAAAATTAGACAGGTGTGGTGGCAGGTGCCTGTAATCCCAGCTACCCTGGAGGCTGAGGCAGGAGAATCGCTTGAATCCAGGAGGTGGAGGTTGCAGTGAACCGGGATCGTGCCACTGCACTCTAGCCTAGGTGACAGAGCAAGACTCCATCTCAAAAAAAAAAGAGAAAACAATCTGGGGCCGGGCGCGGTGGCTCCCATCTGTAATCCCAGCACTGTGGGAGGCCGAGGAGGAGAGATCACTTCAAGTCAGGAGTTTGAGACGAGCCTGGCCAACAAGCCAAAACCCCGTCTCTTCTGAAAATATAAAAAGTATCCGGGTGTGGTGGCACAAGCCTGTAGTTCCAGCTACTCGGGAGGCTGAGGCAGAAGAATTGCTTGAACCCAGGAGACAAGAGGCTGCAGTGAGCCAAAATTGTGCCACTGCACTCCAGTCTGGGAGACAGAGTGAGACCCTGTCTCAAAAATAAAAAACAAAACAAAAAAAACACAAAAAATATCACTTAAGTAACCCAAAATAGTGCCCATCATTTGTGAAAAGAAATACTTACTAGTTGTATTGTACTCAGAAAATTGTTGCCTTGCTTAAAAAGTTTTGCAGAAAACTGCAAAAGTTCCTCATTTCTGGTGCCATTTGGTAATATGTATGTAGGTTTCTTTCCTCAGTTCCCACTCTGGAAAAAAAAAAAGGAAAACGAAACTTTTTTTTTTTTTTTTTTTTGAGACGGAGTCTCGCTTTGTCGTGCAGGATGGAGTGCAGTGGCGCGATCTCGGCTCACTGCAAGCTTCGCCTCCAGGGTTCACGCAGTTCTCCTGCCTCAGCCTCCCGAGTAGCTGGGACTACAGGCGCCCGCCACTACGCCCGGCTAATTTTTTGTATTTTTTAGTAGACACAGAGTTTCACCGTGTTATCCAGGATGGTCTCGATCTCCTGACCTCATGATCCGCCTGCCTCGGCCTCCCAAAGTGCTGGGATTACAGGCGTGAGCCATCGCGCCCGACCGGAAAACGAAACTTTTAAAAATAGCTGCTGGTGCAACTAACTTACGTGCTCTGGTAAACAAGAAGAGATTAAAATAAAAAACAATAACTGCTCAAATACCCCCTTTTCAAAAACTAGATGCAAAAAAAGGGAATCATCTAATCCCATATTATAAAATTAAAATTTATTTTCAATTTGTTATTGTGCAAAACTAACATGTAGAAGTGTTCTTTGCACAGGCCACAGCACGTAATACAGTTTCACACTTCTGCCAGATATTCTATCTCAGAAAGCAAATTACCTGCAAACTAACACTGGATTACAAGTGTCACCAGAAGTGCTTTGGAAACATGATTAAGTTACACAAAGACTTGGCAAATCCAACAGCATACAGTGCAACTGAAACCTTTCCTAAGGATCTGAGAAGTCTTGCCGATGGAATCCTTGGACATCAAGCGCCAGGCGAGGAGCAGTTTCCGATCTGCTGAGATTCTGTTCCCGCCTTCACGCGGATCAGCATAGCCAAGTGCCCCATCCACCAGCCAAGTCCTTCAGTGCTGAGGACCCACGCATAGCCAGGACAGTCACGGGCAAACCTGACATCAAATCCGAAGGGCGGCTGTCGGCTCCCTTCCTGCCAGCCCCAGCGGGCACCCCGTCAAGTTCTCGCTCTGTAGGCAGCTGGAGTTTCAGGCTCCTCAGAACGATCACTGGGCTCTGGCACCTCTCCCCACACCTGTCTCAACCACTGGTCCGCCTCGCTCTCCTCCCTCAGGTAGCACCAGATGATCAGCGCCACGAGGAAGCAGCTGAGGGGCAGCACCTTCCACCAGGGCCGCTGATGTCCCTTTCCCATGGAATGGCCCACCGACCAGCGGCGAGGGTTGGCTTTGCTGGAGGAAAACTCAGTGGGGCGGTCAGGATCGTCCTGTTCCTCGGCGGCAGGGTGGGCCCGATCCCGGGAACCGGGCAACGGATGAAGGCTTCGGGAAGTCCGGCCTATGAGCCTCAGCGCCCGGACGGCCCTGGAAGAGAGAGAGCAGTAAGCGCTCCGCCCGCCCGCCGGTGTCTGCCCTCGGCCCTCTGAGACCTTGAGGAGCTCACCCGGCCGCCGGGGCACACAAGACACGATTCATTGCTGCCTTGACTCCTCGTTCGACGCCGTGGCGCGCCGTGATCGCGTCACCTCCGTCGCCAGAAACCGGAAACCGGACGCCATACCAGGCCTCCGCTCACGACTACAGAACGTGGTTCCAGTAGCGCAGTGGAAATGACGTTCGGCTGCGAAGAGCTCTTTCCGTCGCAGGCCCCAGCGCCCCCGGAGAGCGCGACGGCATGCCGGGAAATGTAGTTCTCAGTCCCTTTCGAATAGGACCGAGACCCCGGTCTCTGGCCTCGAAGAGAGGCGGGCGCCGCGGAGGCGGACGTTGTCCTCAGACAGTTGTCTGAGTTTGCCTCGGAGCAGCTCTGAACCGTCATGAAGGTGCGCGGGGCCTGGTTGGGGATCCGCGCCCTCAGCCCTGCCCTGCCTGCCCTGGGCTGGGCGCCCGCACCTCTCTGCCGGCTTCCCCGAAGGCCGTGGCACCGCCCTATTTTTTTTTTTTTTTTTCCGTTTAGTTCTTTTCGTGAGACAGGAACTCGCTCTGTCGCCCAGGCTGGAGTGCAGTGGCGCGATCTCACGTCACTGCGGCCTCTGAAACCGCCTTTGCAAGAAGTATCACTGAGGAAGTTATGACGGTGGAAGAGATGAGACCTAAGGGGCTCCGTCGTGCTTCCCACCCTTAAGCTGTCCTGGTTCATTCCTGGGCGTAGGCAGAGCTAACTTTGGGAAAGATTTCAGTTCATGGTTTCACTCTGAATCAAAGTTAACAGCCCTTTCCAGAAAAGACCCCCGTCTTGCCTGAGGACCAGTCTGCCTTTGCAGGACTTATAAATCAGCTACAAAATTAGAAATTGGCCGGGCACCGTGGCTCACGCCTGTAATCCTAGCACTTTGGGAGGCCTAGGCGGGCAGATCATGAGGTCAGGAGATCGAGACCATCCTGGCTAATACGATGAAACCCTGTCTCTACTAAAAATACAAAGAATTAGCCGGGCGTGGTGGCACACGCTTGTAGTCCCAGCTACTCGGGAGGCTGAGGGAGGAGAATCGCTTGAACCTGGGAGGCAGAAGTTGCAGTGAGCTGAGATGGAGCCACTGTACTCCAGCCTGGGCAACAGAGAGAGGCTCAGTCTGAAAAAAAAAGAGTCTGAACCTCTCCAAATTGCTCCTGGGGTTAACATCACTATTGTAAAATCTAAGATTGGGCCGGGTGTGGTGGCTCACGCCTGTAATCCCAGCATTTTGGGAGGCCGAGTTGGGTGGATCATGAGGTCAGGAGTTTGAGACCAGCCTGGCCAGTATGGTGAAACCCTGTCTCTACTAAAAACACAAAAATTAGCCTGGGGTGGTGGCGCTCGCCTGTAGTTCCAGCTACTTGGGAAGCTGAAGGAGAAGAATCGCTTGAACCCTGGAGGTGGAGGTTGCAGTGAGCCAAGATCATGGCATTGTACTCCAGCCTGGGTGACGGAGCAAGACTCTGTCTGAAAAACAACAACCACCACCACCACCTAAGCTCAAAGATCAGTGCCTGAAATATTTGGCAGACCCTGCACTGGGTGGATCAGCTGGTACCACCCAGACCGGTAATCTGGCCCAACCAGTTCTGCCATGGCATCCAGGAACAGAAGTGTCTGAACATGAGTCCATCTCCAACCTGACCAGCCAGCACTCCCCACTTCCCAAGCTTCTGCCCACCAAATTATCTTTGAAAACTCCTATCCCCAAATGCTCGGGGAGACTGATTTGAGTAATAATAGAACTCCTATGTCCTGCACAGCCAGCTCTGTGTGAATTACTCTTTCTCTATTGCACTCCCCGTCTTGTTAAATTGGCTGTCTCTAGGCAGCAGGCAAGGTGAACCCATTCGGCACTTAGACCTCTGCCTCCTGGGCTCAAGTGACTCTCCTACCTCAGCTTCCTGACTGGCGGGGACCACAGGCACCCACCACCAAGCCTGGCTAATATTTGTATTTTTAGTAGAGACAGGGTTTCATCATGTTAGCCAGGCTAGTCTCAAACTCCTGACCTCAGGTGATCCGCTGGTCTCAGCCTCCCAAAGTGCCGGGATTACAGGCATGAGCCACCGCACCCAGCCTTTATTCATTTATTTATTCATTTATTGAGGAGGAGTTTCATTCTTATCGCCAGGGCTGGAGTGCAATGGTGCGATCTCGGCTCACTGCAATTTCTGCCTCCCAGGTTCAAGCGATTCTCCGGCCTCAGGCTCCCAAGTAGCTGGGATTACATGTGGGCGCCACCACATCTGGCTGATTTTTTTGTATTTTTAGTAGAGACGGGTTTTCCCCATGTTGGTCAGGCTGGTCTCCAAACTCCTGACCTCAGGTGATCTGCCCACCTTGGCCTCCCAACGTGCTGGGAGGTGAGCCACCGCACTCTGCTAATTTTTTGTATTTTTAGTAAAGACGGGGTTTCGCCATATTGCCCAGGCTGGTCTCGAACTCCTGGCCTAAAGTGATCGACCCACCTCGGCCTCTCAGAGTGCTGGGATTACAGGCGTGAGCCACCATGCCCCCTCTGTTTTAGGAGAGACTCTAATTCCCCTAAGTTGGGCATCTACCCTACTCCCATTCTTTTTTATTTTATTTTATGTTTTTGAGACGGAGTCTCGCTCTGTTGCCCAGCCTGGAGCGCAGTGGCACGATCTCGGCTCACCGTAAGCTCCACTTCCCGGGTTCATGCCATTCTGCTGCCTCAGCCTCCCGAGTAGCGAGACCACAGGCGCCTGCCACCACGCCTGGCTAATTTTTTTGTATTTTTTAGTAGCGACGGGGTTTCACCGTGTTAGCCAGGATGGTCTCAATCTCCTGACCTCGTGATCCGCCCGCCTCGGCCTCCCAACGTGCTGGGATTACAGGTGTGAGCCACTGTGCCCCAGCCCCACTCCCATTCTTTACCGGAGACCCGCCACTTACCCAGAGTCGTCCCATCAGGGCTGCAGAATCTTCTATTTCCTTTGGGTCTGGGGTCCCCTGAGTATTGTCCCTTCAGGGTTCACCAGAAAGATGTTACAGGACCCCAACACTTTCCCAAAGTTAGCCTTTGGGAAGGGGGCTTCCACACGACAGTCTCTTTTGTGGTTCCCCAGAAATATGTTACAGGAAAGGGGTCCTGATCCAGACCCCAAGAGAGGGTTCTTGGATCTCGCGCAAGAAAGAAGTCACGTCAAGTCCATAGAGTAAAGTGAAAGCAAGTTTATTAGGCAAGTAAAGGAGTAAAAGAATGGCTACTCCAGGGCATGGTGGTGGGCGCCTGTAATCCCAGCTACTCGGGAGGCTGAGGCAAGAGAATCACTTGAACCTGGGAGGCATGGGTTTCAGTGAGCCTAGATCACGCCATTGCACTCCAGCCTGGGCAACTCCATCTCAAAAAAAAAAAAAAAAAAAGAATGGCTACTCCATAGACAGAGCAGCCCCACCAGTGTCTGAAAAGCCCGAACCTTGGCGCCTTTGGGGAGGCTAATGTGTGTAATGACTCGTTTCCTGAGTGGCAGGGCCCACCTCAAGTCAATTAAAGTCTTTCTTTACTGCAATGCTGTGGTCTCAGTGAATTGATTTTGTCTGTGCAGCAGGCGGGATGAAACCTTCCGGCGGCTGCACTAACCCCTCACCATGAAGGCTTGACAAGGAGCACCCCAAAGCAACGGGACCCCCCGTTTTTTGTTTGAGACAAGGTCTTGTTCAAAAGACCAGGCTGGAGTGCAGAGGCGCCATCATAGCTCACTGTGGCCTCGACCTCCTGGGCTCCCACCATCCTCCCACCTCAGCCTCTCAAGTAGCTGGGACTACAAGTGGGTGCCGTGATGCCTGGGTAATTTTTTTTTTTTTTTGAGACGGAGTCTCGCTCTGTTGCCCAGGCTGGACTGCAATGGTGCGATCTGGGCTCACTGCAAGCTCCGCCTCCTGGGTTCAAGTGATTCTTCCTGCCTCAGCCTCCCAAGTAGCTGGGATTACAGGCACCCACCACCATGCCCAGCTAATTTTTGTATTTTTAGCAGAGACAGGGTTTCACCATAGTGGCCAGGCTGGTCTCGACCTCCTGACCTCGTGATCCTCCCGCCTCGGCCTTCCAAAGAAAGTGCTGGGATTACAGGCATGAGCCACTGTGCCAGGCCTAATTTTTTTATTATTATTATTTAGAAAATAAGGCCGGGCACGGTGGTTCACACCTATAATCACAGCACTTTGGGAGGCCAAGGTGGGCAGATCACCTGAGGTCAGCAGTTCAAGACCAGCCTGGCCAACATGGTGAAACCCTGTCTCTACTAAAAATACAAACATTCACCAGGCGTGGTGGCGCATGCCTGTAGTCCCAGCTACTAGGGAGGCTGAGGTGGGAGAACTGCTTGAACACGGGAGGTGGAGGTTGCAGTGAGCTAAGATCACACCACTGCACTCCAGCCTGGGCGACAGAGCAAGACACAGTCTCAGGAAAAAAAAAAAAAAATGTCATTTCTTTGTGTGTGTGTGTGTGTTTTCATCTTTTTAAAATTTATTTTATTTATCTTTTTTGAAATGGAGTCTCGCTCTTGTCACCCAGGCTGGAGTGCAGTGGTGCAATCTCAACTCACTGCAACCTCTGCCTCCTGGGTTCAAGTCATTCTCCCGCCTCAGCCTCCCGAGTAGCTGGGATTACTGGCACCCACCACCATGCCCAGCTAATTTTTGTGTTTTTAGTAGAGACAGAGTTTCACCATATTGGCCAGGCTGGTCTCGAACTCCTGAGCTCAAGTGACCTGCCTACCTCAGCTTCCTAAAGTGCTGGGATTACAGGCATGAGCCACCACACCCAATCCATCTTTTTATTTTTTATTTTTGCAATATGTCTATGTAACAAAAATGTGTCATTTCTTATGCCCAGAGTTTCAGAGAGGAATTCACACTCGTTCCCGTAGAGAGGTTAGTTGGAAGCCTGGACGTGCCTCCAATCAATGGGGAAAGGTGTAGTGCTTCTTTCCTCTCAGGATGGCCCTGGAGCTAGAAGGCCTGCTCCTGACTGCCGGTGCAGGTCACCCCTCCTGTTGCCCGGGTGGTGGCGGGGACCTCGGCCCATCTGCTGCACTGTGTGTGGCCGGGTGGTCCTGGACAAGCCCCTTCCCCTGAGCCAGAATCTGCTCGCCTCTGGAGCACCGGCTCCTGCACCTGCTTCCCAGCAGAAGAAGCGCCAGATCTGGGACCAGTTCTGTTCCCCCAGGAGCTCTTGGCATCAAGGCCAGGAACGGGGGCTGGAGGTGTCCTGAGCTCAGCAACACCTGGGCGGCCCGGCCCCAGACTGTGTTTGGGGCTGCTGTGTCAACAGAGGCACCTGTTTGCCCAGGTCCTCCTCACCGGGCCCTGCCCCACCTGTTCTACCCCAGAACCCCACCTGGAATCACTGCCAAACCAATCTCCCTGTGGGGACCTGGGAGCACCCACTGTTGTGGGAGGAGGGGGCTCAAAGTGTGGTTGGGGAGGACTGGACAGCCTCATCCTGGTGTGCAGCCCGGGGGGCTTCCTAGAGGAGGTAGAAATCGAAGGGCCCTCTGGTTAGCCATGGAGTCTTTGGGATAGGCTGGTGCACCTGCCTGGTTGTCGTGGTTTTGGGCAGTTGAGCACGAGCTGCCCCAGGACAGCAGAGTCGGGGGCAGAGCTGGAAGGTATAGGCAGGGGCTAAGGCTTCACTCGGGGGGTGGGCCAGCCTCTGAGGGGCCAGGCCACCAAGTTAATCTCGGTCTCAAACAGAAATGAGACACCTGGGAAGAGTGTGAAATGGGCGTCCCCCGTCCCACTCAGCCCACTGTGAGGACTGGAAGACGCCACCCCGGGTTCAACAGTGCCCCAAATTCACGCCCCTCAGAACGCAAGAACTTGACCTTGTCTGGAAACAGGGTCTTTGCCAATGTCATTAGTTAAGACGAGGCCCTTCTGGACCAGGGTGGGCCCTAAATCTAACGACACTTCTACTAACGACTAAATCTACCACTTCTTCTAACGACTAAATCTAATCTAACACTTTGGAGGAGCCGGGACTCCAGGCGTGAGCGCGCCGCCGGCTCCCGTGGTGCTCATCTGCCCCCAGTGGCCTTTGGCTGGTGGGCGTTGACTTCCCCGCCCCCCGAATGCCGTGTGTCTGCTTGACCCCGGGTGGGAAAAGCCACAGCCGGATGTGCCGGGGCGCCCGTGTCCCCGGGGCCCTGCTCTCCTTGGTGAGTCCGTGTGGAGCTGGCACTGGCCCTGCCCAGAAAGCTGCTGTCATCCTCCCCCTCCCCCAGGGACGTAAACCAACACCTCGGCCTTCATTATCTCAAAGCACACAGAGAAATTTCGTGGGAGGCCTAATGTCCTGCTAATGGGCGGTGGAGGCTGCAGCCCTTGTGTGCCTAATGGCGGGTGACTAGCCGCAGAGCCTCTTGAGAGCTGGCATATTGGAGCTATTGATTTTCTCCAGGAAGATCAATATGGGGTCCGTGGGCACAGCAGGCATGCTGCACTCGGAAGGGCAGCGCCTTCCTCCCAGGCCTGAGGCCCCACAGCAAGGGTGGGAGCCAGCGGGGCTGTGGTCCAGGAGCTCGGTTGGGCCCGATGCCGTCCCCCACGAGAGGCGCGCTGGCCGCAGATGCTGGAAGTCGCTCAGGCCCAGCCCCACTGCCGGGGCCTCCTGTGCTCCTCGGCCTGGCCCCGGCCGCCCGCCCCACCCCAGGCAGGACACAGGCAGGCGGTGGTGTGGGATGTGCATTTCTCCACCATCCCAGATGCCCCAGAGGCTGCTGCCCCAACCAGCCTCACCAGAAACCGCAGTCACCTCCACCTGAAGGCCTCCTGAGTCTCAGAACTCAGGGGTAGGGAGCTAATTAGCGAGGGGCTAATTCATCCACCCCTTCCCCAGGGGGTCCCCATATCCCACCCTCGCCCCTCCGGCCACCCCTGGGTTCCCCTTCGCTGCCTGCTTGGACCGGTGCAGTGGCACTGTCACCCCTGAGCCTCAGGCCAACTCCCCGGGTGTCCACGCCAGTCCCACACTGCTCTGCCCCAGCACCTCCTCCCAAATGCCTGTCTGCTCCAGTTTGCGTCCACTCTAGAATTTTCCATCCCAGACTGGGGTTTTCTTGTGGTTTCTTGTCAGGCAGAGACGAGCATCCAGACAGCTCCGGGACAGGCGGGATCATGGGCAGGGCCACAGGCAGGCCCCCAGCACCTGAGTCAGAGGACAGCGGGAAAACTCTGGGGCGGGAGCAGCATGCGGCCTTTCCGGGGAAGCAGGTCACCCCGCTGAGGCTTTCTCTCCCGGGACGGGGGAAGCGCCGAGGTTCAGGAAGCCACGGCTCACCCCCCTCCAGCATCCAGAGGCTCCCACGTCCCGGCTCCTGGCCGCTGCCTCCGGCTCCAAAGCCAGCAGCGTGGCCTCTTCCATCCTCTGTCTCCTGCTCCCTCCGACAAGGATCCACCAGGTGACCGCCTGTCTCGAAGTCATTCGCTCAGCCACGCCCGCCGTCCCTCAGCTGTGTGGGTGCGGGGGGTTCGGGTGCGGACGTCTTGGGGCCATCACAGGGCAAGTGTTTCCAGGCTCTCCGCTCTGTGGGAACCCCTTCCGCTTCCCGAGGCTTGCCCGCCGAGCCCCCGCACATGCCTTCTTCACGAGGGGCTGGGTCTCACTTCCTCGCCCTCGGCGTCCAGGACAGTGACCGGCACCGACGAGGCCGGTAACAGAGCAAGCTGAGGACCACCTGCACCCGAAGCCTGGGCTCACCACTTCCCACCGCCCGCGCCTTTCAGGACAGAACACAGGGGCCCAGAGGCCCTCCTGGGTCCTCCCCTGGAGTTCCCTTGGGGCCCCGGCTGACCCCATCCCTGCTGAGACCCACAAGGTGGAGGCCTGCAGTGCCCAGACCCCAGGCCGGGTTGGCTCCCACCCTTCCCTCCGCGGGCCCCGGCCATTCCACAGCATGCGGCAGAGGGTGCTGCAGCCACTGCCAGGAGCAGCAGAACCCCCACCCTCTGCAGGTCCGGCCCCGGGGTTCTGAGCCACGAGGACGGGTGCACCCAGGGCCCCCGGCCGGAAGCTCCCCGGGTTGGGAGGGGCAGGGGCTGTATCTGGTCAGAGATGGGGGCCTAGGGCCCTGAACCCCAGGCAGCCCCAGGTCCTCAGCCACAGCTGGATCAGAGGGGAGCTGGTGAGGCTGGCAAAGCCCCCCACAGCCAGGGCCTGGCCAAGCGTCAGGGCGGCCCCCATGAAGCCAAGGACAGAGGCCCTGACATGGTTTGGACACTCAGGGCTGAATATAGCCAGATGCACCTCACCTGGGGCACGGGCTCCCTGGGCTGTGGACTGCCTGGGCTGTGGGCTTCCTGGGCTGTGGGCTCCCTGGGCTGTGGGCTCACTGGGCTATGGGGTCACCTGGCTGTGGGCTCCCTGGGCTGTGGGCTCTCTGGGCTGTGGGCTTCCTGGGCCGCGGGGTCACCTGTGCTGTGGGCTCACTGGGCTGTGGGCTCACTGGGCTATGGGGTCACCTGGCTGTGGGGTCACCTGGGCTGTGAGCTCACCGGGGCGTGGGCTCAGTTTCTGCCTGTGAAGGAGCAGTAAGGAGAAGCCGTAACTGGTGGCTGTGCCGATGCTGTCCCTGTCCCCACTTCCAGCCTCTCCTGGGACCTGCAGGTGACCCCACTCCTCACCATGAGACCCATGTGGAGGCCGCCAGCCTGCCCTCTGCAGAATCTTACTCTTAAGCTTGAACTTTTCGTTTCCTGTCCCTTCCCTCGAAGCCGGGGGTCCTGACTGCAGCCCTGGACACTGAGAGGTTGCATTGACTGCCCGAGGCCCCCTGGGATCTCCTGCCTTCCGGGTGCCCAGGAAATCGAGGCAGGGCCAGAGGTCCCCAGGTGCAGACAAAGGCTGGACCCGTGTCCAAATCTCTGTGTGTTGGATGTCACTGGGTGAGAGGGGCTGGTCTCCCATCTGACTGGGGGATGCCTGGAGTATAGGGGTGAGGACCGGGGTTGGGGGTGGCGTCCAGAACCCTCCTGGCCCCTGGAAGGTGAAGGCCCAAGAAGGGGGGCTCGGGACAGGGAGTGCTGGGGCCAGGCCAGGCTGGGGGCTGCTGTCCCATCCTCAGAGCCGGAGTCCTCCCAACCTGGGCCACTTGGGGCTGCTCTGGGGAGCACAGTGCCAAGCGGGGGCACAGCTGGTGAAGGCCAAGGTCAGGGACAGTCACATGTGAGTGGCGCCTGTGCTACCTGAGCCACGTCTCCACAATGCGTGTCCCCCTTGAGTCTCCGAATGGGACCTCATTTGGAAACGGGGGCCCTGCAGGTGTAACTGGTGAAGCTGAGGGCACACTGGGTGGGCGTCGGCCCTAAATCCAGGGATGGGGTCCCCCTAGGAGGGCAGAGGACACACACAGGGAAGACCCCGTGAGGACAGAGGCAGAGACTGGGGAGACGCAACCACGAGGCAAGGAGCCACTCCTGGCGACCCTGGACCAGGACCTCTGGCCTCCTGACCTGTGTTCCAGGCCGCCTGGGTTGTGGTCATTGTCATAGCAGTCCCAGGAAGCTAACATGGCCCCCAACAGTGGACCAGCTGGGGCCACCCAGGAGGAGCCAGGGAGTCAGTGGGAGCGGCAGAAGCCCTTGGGGACGCTTCTGGGGGAGGCTTTCCTGGGAGCAGTAGGTGAGGGGAGGGTTCCCAGCCCCCCATTCCCACCCCAGGGGTGGCTGCAGCTGAGGAAGGAAGGCCCCTGGGAAGAAGCCTGGGGAAGCAGGGGGTTCCGCCATTAAGGATCAATTGCAAACACCTCTGAGCTCTGGGCAGGTGGGCGGTGGCAGCCCAGCAGGCGTCCTGGTAACCACTGGGCCAGTGGAGATGGTCACGGCTGTCCAGGAGGTCCCGATGGCCGAGGGAGCTGGGCAGGTACTCCAGGAGCCCCACCTGCAGCCCACACACCGGGCCCTGGCTGGGGGTCCCTGGGACCTCGCTCTCTTCCCCTCCCCCTTCCCCAGGGTCCTCCTGCGGCCGGGAGTGCTGTTCACCCCGCTGGCTGCAGAGGCAGGATGTCCTCTAGAGAGGCCTACTCCAGAACTCAAAATAGCATGAAATTTAATTTTCCGCCTATTTGACAAGGCTGGGTCCGGGCCCCAGTCAGCAGCAGAGATAAGGGTCCCGGGGCCCGGGGGTGAGCCAGCTGCGCCCGCACAAACACTCCACGGTCCCCAGGCAGGCCGCGTGCAGGTGAGGCGGGGGGCGTGCTCCCCCCTAGGGGCCCTGGTTGCCGGGCGCTAAAGCAAACGGGCTCTATTTGCCCAGTCTGCGATGACAATGCTGTCGCCAAATATTTGCCAGCCCCTGGCGGCTGCAGAGCGCGGCTATAAATGCTTGTGTCCAGGTGGAGGTGTGCCTGTGGACCAAGAGCTGTCGGCCCCGGCCAGGTAGGAGCCAGGGCCTGGGGGAGGCAGGCGCTGCTGGGGACCACCACAGCACTGGGGACCTGGAGTCTGTGAGTCCTGCCCAGGGCTCTGCGGGGACCACCCACCCCGGGAGAGACCCCCAGAGCGCTGGGCCGGCCCGGGGCTGGGCCGGCATTGCGGCAGTCAGACAGCCAAGGGAGGGTGCCTGCGTCTGGGCTGTCCGTGAGCAGTCAGGCCCAAAGTCCAGCGCTCAGGACACTGGATGCCTCCTATGATGGGGACCCCACTACTTGAGTGAGATCAGGACCACAGCTGGGCCGGCCAGGTCGGGGTGCCTCGCAGTTCATCACCCCGACAGCCAGCGGGGAGACACCCTGACCCCGAGGAACGCCTGTCCCAGTGCCGTGGATGCTCCCCACAGCCCTCCTCCCTCCTCGCAGCCCTGCCCCCTCCCGGCAGCCCTGCCCCCTCCCCGAAGCCCTCCCCACTCCCGGCAGCCCTCCACCCTCCCTCCCCACAGCCCTCCCCCCTCCCCACAACCACCCTCCCTCCCCAAAGCCCTCCCCACTCTCCACAGCCCTCCTCCCTCCCTCTGCCCTCCTGCCGCAGGCTCCAGACAAGATGGGTTCAGGCTACCTGGCCCCAGGGGCACCCACCTGTCCCCTGGAGGAGGGGCTGGGCGGCCCTTCTCTGTGTGGTGGGCTCTACCTGGCAGCTGGCCCAGAGGAGAGCTGCACCTACCCCACAGTCCCCGTCCAGACACCCTCCTGCCAGGCCCCTGACCCAGGCACCTCACTTGAGTCGTCCTGGCCAGGTGCAGCGGCCCCTGGAGCCCACCCCTGCAGGCACCTCCCACCCCAGCCGCCTTCACCATCTCGGAGACCCCTGGAGCCCACCCCTTCAGGGATCTCCCACCCCAGCCGCCTTCACCATCGCGGAGACGTCCCAGATAGGGCCACTGGGGTGCTGCCTCCTGCTCCCTTGGGACTGTGATGGCCCGGAAGAACCCCACAGGGGCTGCACGGGCTCTGGGCTCAGTTACAGCTGGCGCCTCCACTTTGATCAAGAGCCACGGAGCCCCTGGTTCTGACCCACAGCAGCCCCAGCCCGGGACCCAGCTCTGGCTCAGCAGCCCCAGCACCCCTGCCCTGGCCTGCGGGGGTCCCTGCCCCCCTGCCTGGCTTCTCGAGGCCCCATCCCCAGGGCCTGCCCTCTCCCGCCCAGCGTCCTCCCCTCCCAAGTGACCACAATTCTAGTGTCCCCACAATGTCCCCGTGTCCCCAACTGCCCCCACGACGGGACCCCACTGCTCCCACCCAGTCACCATCCTGGGCCAGCCGTCCAGCAGGTCTCACAGCTCCTGGCCGGCCATCCCCCTCATGCCATGGCCATGCGACCACAGTGCCCACCCCGTCTCTCCACGCCCCCTCCTGTGGCAATCCGTGCCCTCGACAAGCACAACTGGGAGCCCAGGAGCGGAGGAAGTCTCTGCGGGAGGCCACAGATGTGTGAGATCCGAGTGCAGCAGTCGAGGGCGGCGGGGGCATGGCCGGGTCTGACAGGGAACCTGCCCCTCTGTCTCCCTCCCCAGCCAGCGCCTGCTGCCCCGGAGGCCCCAGAAGCGTGGGACGCGTGGAGATGGCCGCCGGTGTGATCCGGCCCCTGTGTGACTTCCAGCTGCCCCTGCTGCGCCACCACCCCTTCCTGCCCTCAGATCCGGAGCCCCCAGAGACTTCGGAGGAGGAAGAGGAGGAGGAGGAGGAGGAGGAGGGCGAGGGGCTGGGGGGCTGCGGCCAGATCCTCCCGAGCTTAGGCCGGGCAGAAGCTACGGAGGAAGCAGCCCCACAGGGTCCCGGCAGCCCCGAGATGCCGCTGCAGCTGCTACGCTTCTCAGAGCTCATCAGCGACGACATCCAGCGGTACTTTGGCCGCAAGGATAAGGGGCAGGACCCAGATGCCTGCGACGTCTACGCCGACAGCCGCCCAGCCAGCAGCACTGCCCGGGAGCTCTACTACGCGGACCTGGTGCACCTGGCCCACGGCGGGTCCCTGGAGGACGAGGACACCCCGGAGCCCAGGGTCCCCCAAGGGCAGGTGCACAGGCCGGGTCTCAGCGGGGACAGGGCGCAGCCCCTGGGACCCCTGGCCGAGCTCTTCGACTACGGGCTGCAGCGGTACTGGGGGTCCAGGGCGGCGGCCGGCTGGAGCCTGAGGCTGGAGCGGAAGTACAGCCACATCACCCCTATGGCTCAGAGGAAGCTGCCCCCATCCTTCTGGAAGGAGCCGACCCCTAGCCCCCTGGGCCTGCTGCACCCTGGCACGCCGGACTTCAGCGACCTGCTGGCCAGCTGGTCAGCCGAGGCCTGTCCTGAGCTGCCCGGCAGGGGAACACCAGCCCTGGAAGGGGCACAGCCAGCCGAGGCCTAGCGAGGGGCCGGGGTCACAGTTAGCTGGCGGCAGCGGGGCCACCCCTAAGGCACTGGACTCTCCTCCCGTCCTCCTGGGAAGAGCCTCCTCCGTCCCTCGCGGCCACCACATGGCAAACCCAGAGATCACCAGGGCTGGGCTGCAGTGGGAGCAGCAAGGGTGGTGCCCAGACCTGGCCATGCCCTGGCCTTCAGCCCCAGTAGAGCCCCTGGAGGGGCACAGGGACCCCCAGAGCCCTGCCCACAGAAAAGGGAGGCTTGAGCTTAAGGGGCTCCACCCACCAGGGCCCCCAGGGAAGGCTGAGGGCCCAGCCCCAGAGATTCCAGGTCAGCAGCAAGGGGCAGTGGAGGACAGAGCCCCCCGAGCCAGCCCTCCCACTGCCTGCCCACAGAGCCCCTAGGACTGAGAGGCCCAGAACCTGCAGCCCCTCCCCTGAGCCCCCGGCAGCAGACGGCAGGGCCGGCGACTGCAGGATGAGCGAGGGCTTTCTTGGAGAGGCAGGAAGAGGGGCCCACTGCCCGACCGAGAGAGCAAACAAGGGCTGTCTCCTCCCCGGATGCCGGAAGGCTCTTCCACTGCAGGGGTGCTGGGCTGGAGGGGCTCTGAGGCAGAGCCAGGGAGCCCGAGTCCAGGGGGCTTCCCCGGGTCCTCCTCACAACCCGGGCAGGGGCGGCTCACAGCGGGTCCTGGTCCTGGCGGGGGCAGGCCTAGGTGCTTCTGTGCAGGCCCTAGCCCAGCCCCTTCCACCCCGGAGGGCTCTGGCAGCCCTAGGGGGCCTGGCAGGGAAAGAGAGGGGCTGCTCAAGTGCCACGGAGAGCAACAGCCTGAAGCCGGGCTGGGCTTGGGCAGGACAGGAAGAGTCGTGGGGGTCAAGGGACTGGGTCCCTCCAGCCTTGGGCACCCCCGCTGCCCGGGACCTCGCCACCCCGCTCAGCCCCACAGGCCCTGGGGAGGCTGTCTCCCAGCACACATCAGGGAACCTCAGCTCTAATGAGTACAAAGCCGGCACGTTTATTTCTGGATAAAGAGTGAGGGTGTGAGCTGCTGCACCTGCTCCTAGCTGTGGGGCTTCTCTGGGACCCCTCCTGGCCTCCGCAGGGCCCTCAGCTTTATGAGGGACGCCTTCCACTGCAGCCACCTGTCCGGAGATGCGGCACGTGGCCCCTGCACCCCCGCCCCACACCCCGTGGCCCATCTGCTGCCTGTGGGCCCCCAGCCCCGAACCCCGACCCAAAGGCCCAGGAGGCCACGCCAGGATCCCTGCTGCCCACCTCACGGCCTGGTACACGCCCCAGCAGTTCACGGGCACCACCTCGCCAGGCGCCATGTCCTTGATGAAGACCCGCGGCCTCGCCAGGGATGGGAGTGCCTTCCAGCTGCCCAGCGGCATCCGCAGGCCTTCCTCACTCCGCAGCCGCAGCACGCTCTCCCGCAGGGCGGCCATCTCCTGTGTGCGCTGTGGGACCAGGACGCCGGTGTCACCCAGGAGCCAGACCTCCGGGCAGGGGATGGCAAACGGGGGCTTATCTCCCACTGGGAGCCTGGAAGCCATTTATCTTCAGGGAAACCCTGCCCATGGCCAGACACTTGGACAGACAGACACTGGCGCCTGCAGCAGGGCAGGTGGGGAGGCGGCAGGGCTGAGGGAGTGGGTGGGAGCTGGGCAGTGCCGGCCGGGCAGGGCCTCCTCACCAGCCGGGCCTCAGTGTTGAACCTGAGGTTCTGGATGGTCTTGTTGGCCTGGACACAGTTTTCCAGCTTCATTATTTGATTCTGAAACTAAACACGGCCCCCATTTGGGCACAGACAGGGCCAGTCTGCTGGCGTCCTGCTGTCCCCACAGGCTTCCCCATATCCGCTGTTGAGTGCTTACGGCTTGGGCAGGGGCCACCCGCTGAGACGCTGGTCCTCACCCCCACTGCAGGGCCTAGGACAAGCTCCGCTGAGGAAGTGGCAGCCTGAGAGTGGCCCTGCGGGGACCTGGCCAGGGCTCAGGGTTGTTCCGGCCCTCGTGGCTGCGGACGGCACCCCGGTGTGGGGGCTCCAGGCAGGTACCTCCACTTAGAACTGCCAGAGGCTGAGACAAGCTGGGGTGGCCCAGGGACAGCTGGTTTTTTTGATTTTGTTTTGTTTTTTTTCAGACAGAGTTTCACTCTTGTCGCCCAGATTAGAATGCAATGGCGCGATCTTGGCTCACCGCAACCTCCACCTTCTGGGTTCGAGCGATTCTCCTGCCTCAGCCTCCAGAGTAACTGGGACTACAGGCATGCGCCACCATGCCTGGCTAATTTTTGTATTTTTAGTAGAGACGGGGTTTCTCCATGTTGGTCAGGCGGGTCTCAAACTCCTGACCTCAGGTGATCCACCCGCCTCGGCCTTCCAAAGTGCTGGGATTATGGGTGTAAGCCACCCCGACTGGCCTCCGGCAGGTGGTTTTCTGAGCATCTCCTGCTGGCTGGAAAATGCCCCGTAGGCTGGGGGTCCTGCCTCTCCACATGGCTGCCCCGTCTGAACCCGATAGCTCCCCCTCCCTCCCAGCTGGGTGCGGGCAGCCCCAGGACTACCGTGGCCAGCTTGCCCTGCATCTCCGCGATCTTCCGCCCAGGGCTGTCTTCCTTTAGCAGCTGCACAGATGACAGCAGCGTGGCCAGCTCCTGCCGCAGGGCCCCAACCTCGAACTCCCTGTGGGCACCAGAGGCCGGGGCTGGCTGTGGGGTGTGCTCGGGGGTAGGGCCAGGACCGGGGACAAAGGCCACTCCCACAGCCACCACAGGGTTAAGGAGGCTCGAGGGGGCTCAGCCCTGTCACCCCTCCAGTGGGGAAGGTGGGGGTCCCCAACGGGGGGTAGAGGGAGGAGCTGGAGGCGCCTCAGAGGCTGCATCGGGGTGGCAGGGTGAGCCCAGTGCTGGGCCGGACCCGGGCTCAGGGGGAACAGGTCTGTCATGACACCAGGAGGCTTGTGGAGAGCAGCGTGGGGACTGGCCCAGCCCAGTGACAGTCAGCAGAGCCCCTGCCCCTCTCCCAGGGCCCTGGAGGCTGTACCTGGCCTTGCCTTCGGCGGAAATCCTGAGGTCTGAGTCGCTCTTATGAAGCAGGCACTTGTCGGAGACACTCTCTATCTGAACACAAAGCCGGGAGCGGCAGGCAGCCCCAGGGCGCCATCTAGGACCAGCCTTGGCCTTGGCGGCACAGGCAGAAGGAGGAGGGAAGTGGACAAGGTGGGGGAGAAGGGTCCCACACCACCTCCAAGGCCCAAGTACACCAAGGCTGGCTGTGCCTTCGCCCACCTGCTGGGGGAGGCCATCCACCTTCTCCCACACCCCTCGCAGGTGTGCAGCAACCTCCTTCCGCCACCTGGCCAGGTCCTCCAGGGACTTCCTCTCTGCACCTTCCCATTCGGTCTTTGCCTGGGGTACAGACGCCCAGTGAGAGACAAAGCCCAGAGAGGGGGGACAGACAGATGGACAGACGGACAGACGGACACGGGGAGCTCTGGGGGGCAGGCGGCCCCCACCCCCACTTCCAGCTCTGAGACATTTGTGCACAGGCCTGCAGGCAGCTGGGATGGCCTGGCCAGGCACGCTTTGGAGACACACATGCCAAGGCAGGGCCTAGGCAGCTGAGGGCCCGTGGGGGCTGTTCTGACCACACAGGTGCCCGAGGGAGGTAGGGCAGGCCCCAGTGGGATCCAGCCCCGAAACGCAGGGTGTCGCCCACGTTCGCAGCAGCGCTCGTGTGTCAGTGGATGAGCGGGAGCCAGGGGGCGGCGCCTACGCAATGCATGTTATGCTGCCGTGGAAGGAGCGAAGCTCTGTGCACGAGGCCCCGAGGAGCGGGAAACGGGATGCCCGTGGGTGTCACCGCCGCAGCGGCCGCACGGTGTATGGCTCCGTTTCCTGGAAACGTCCAGAACAGGCAGCCCCCAAGACAGGGAGGGGCCCAGCGGTCGCCAGGGGAAGTGGGGATGGGAATGAGTGTGGATGGGGCTGAGGTTCTTCCTGAAGGATGAATGCTCTGAAACTGTGAATAGACACACGGAATCGTGCACCTTCACGGGTGAACTGTGTGGGGAGTGAATCCACCTCAACAGAGCTGTTACAAAGTGAACAAGAGCACGAGGGGTAGAGGCCGCTTGTCTGCCCCGCCGTGGGCTGCCCACATGGCTGGGCCATGAGCCGAGGCTCCAGCTCGGGCCTCTGGGGCTGCAGATGCTGGGCCGAGGCTGCTCAGCGGCTGTCCTGCCCCACACAGGAGTCTCTGGGGCTTGGAGTCTCCCAGGCCCTGGGGACAGTCGCTGGGTGGGACGGGAGGCTTGGGACCAGCCTGTCAGGCCTCTACCCTGGGGGCAATGGTGGGCTGAGAGCCGGAGGGGTGGGGACTCCCCATAGCCCTGCCTGACCCCCCACTGCCTGGCGCACCTCGGACAGCCTGAGGCCCAGCATCTGCTCCTGCAGATCGAGCCGGCTGCTCAGAGCCGGGTGATGGCCACTCAGCTCCTTTAACTGCCCGGCCAGCTGCGCCACTGATGCCTCCAGAGCCCGGCTCTTCTCTCGGAGCTGCAGGGGACAGGTGGGAGTGGGGAGGCCTGGCTGAGCACCCATCCTGTGTGCGTGGGGGACCCCGTTGGGGACATGTTGTGCTACCCCCTCACCAGCGCCAGCTCTCCATGCATCTCCTGCCGGGCCAGCTCGCCAGCCAGCTGTGCGGCCTCCAGGTTCTCCTGCACATAGGCGGCCAGCTCCCCAGCCCGGCTCTCCTCCAAGCGCCCCTTGGCGTCCCTAGGGGTTGGGGACACATAGACATCCCTCAGCAGAGCCTGCCCACCCCTCAGCCCTGGGCCAGGGAGGGGAGCTTGGCTGCTGGCTCCAGAACCTCCCAGGAGACCCTGGGATCGGAAGATGGGGTACGGTCACAGTGCTACCAAGACGGGTTCACTCCCCATGGCCACCAAGATGGGGGTTCACTCCCCACGGCCACCAAGACAGGGGTTCCCTCCCCATGGCCACAGCTGAGTGCCCCAGGGAGGGCAGGCTGGGCGAGGGACAGGAGGCCCCACAGGAGGGAGGAGCGGCCGCACCATCCAGCTGCAGCCCTCGGAGTCAAGCACTCTGCTCAGGGGAGGCAAGGTCATTCCCTGCTGAGTCGGCCACTGCGGCCCCCTCCTGAGTGGGACATCAAGGGTCCCCCCGCCTGACAGCACCTGAGGCCCCAGGACACCCACCAGGCCTTCTCCTCGGCCAGCAGGACACGGTTCAGCGACGCCTGGTTCTGCTGCACGAACTTGGTCAGCTGGGCCACGGCGGCATCCAGGCCCTGGCACTGCTCCAGGAGGTGGCTCTCCTGCCGAAGGGTGGAGGCCGCCCTGAGACCCGCACCCCAGCCCCGGCCCCACCTGCCCGCTGCCCGCCCGGCCCCACCTCATGCTGCCCCTGCAGGGCCCGCAGGCGCTCCTCCATCAGCCCCCGAAGCTTCTCCCACCGGCTCTCCAGCTCGCCCCGCAGGCTGCCCTCCAGCCTCAGCCGCGAGCTCTCCGAGGCCTTCATTCTCTGTGGGGAGATCCCACTGTCAGCTGCAGGTCTGCGTCTGGGAAGGGGTGCAGGGCAGGCCGGCTGCGGGCAGGCTCCCACCTTCTCCAGGGCCAGGAAACTCTTCTGCAGGAAGCCGCACAGCTTGGCCTCCCTCTTCAGGAAGCGCAGGCTCACCTCTTCGCCGAGCTTGGTCACCTGGGCCTGGGGCGGAGGCACATTGTCCCGTGTGCAGCCTCTGCTGGACACGCAGCTGGTCCCCCTCCTGCCCGTGGTCTCCATCAGAGTTGGAGTCCCCTGCTGTCCCTGAGCCCCGAGCCCAGCTGAGCCGGGCCCGCCACACCCTCAGCCGGAAGAAAGCCAGGGCGGGCAGGACCACTCTGTAACCCAGACGACTGACCAGGCATGGGTTCGTGAAGCATCAGAAGGCCACGCTCAGGTGGAGTCCAGACACACTTGGCACCCACCACCGATGCCGCCCAGGGAAGGCCCCCCAGCCGCCACCAGGCCCCGGCAGGGAAGCAGGAGTGTCCTGCAGGTGTCCCCATGCACAGGGAACCAGGCGGGCTGGGCAGAGCCTTGGGGCCTTGTCTCCACCCCAACAGCTGCTTTCCTGCCGCACCGAGGGTCTGAAGGTGAGGGGAGGGGGGAGGCGCAGTCGGCCCCATCCCTGCATCTCATACACCTAAAGGGCGGGCAGGCGGCACAGGCCCTTCGTCAGCCACGGAGAGGCGCCTCCCGGGAAAATTCCCCTCCACAAGCCCCTGCTGGCCTCCTGCCCCCCAGGAGGTCACCTTAGAGTAGATATTTTTCTGTAAAAAGCCAGATGGTACATGTTCCCACCTCGTGGGATCTCTGTTGTAACCCTCTCAGCACGGCGGTTACAGCCCCCACAGTAGACATTGACAACATGTAAAAAATGTTCCTGTGTGCCAATAAAACTTTATTTACAAAAACAAGCAGTGACTGGCGCAATGATTCACTCCGACTTTGGGAGGCCGAGGCTGGTGGATCACCTGAGGTCAGAGGTTCAAGACCAGCCTGGCCAACATGGTGAAACCCTGTCTCTACTAAAACTACAGAAAGTAGCCAGACATGGACAGCTGTCTGTAATCCCAGCTACTCTGGAGGCTGAGGCAGGAGAATCGCTTGAACCCAGGAGATGGAGGTTGCAGTGAGCTGAGATCATGCCACTGTAACTCCAACCTGGGCAACAGAGCGAGACTGTCTGAAAAAAAAAAAAAAAAAGGCCGGGCGCAGTGGCTCACGCCTGAAATCCCAACACTTTGGGAGGCCAAGGCGGGCTGATCACGAGGTCGAGAGATCAAGACTATCCTGGCTAACATGGTGAAAACCTGTCTCTACTAAAAATACAAAAAAATTAGCTGGGCATGGTGATGCGTGCCTGTAGTCCAAGCTGCTTGAGAGGCTGAGGCAGGAGAATGGTGTGAACCCGGGAGGTGGAGCTTGCAGTAAGCTGAGATCACACCACTGCACTCCAGCCTGGGCAACAGAGCGAGACTCCATCTCAGTAAAGAAAAGAAAAGACAAGAAAAAAGAAAAGAAAAAAGGAAAAGAAAAGAGAAAAGAAAAGAAAACTTTTTGGGAGGCTGAGACAGGAGGATCACTTAAGCCCAGGAGTTTGAGACTGGCCTGGGCAACACAGTGAGACCCCGTCTCTACAAAACATCAAAAAATTAGCCAGGTGGGGTGGGCGCAGTGGCTCACGCCTGTAATCCCAGCACTTTGGGAGGCTGAGATGGGCGGATCACGAGGTCAGGAGATCGAGACCATCCTGGCTAACACAGTGAAAGCCCATCTCTACTAAAAATACAAAAAAATTAGCCGGGAGTGGTGGCGGGTGCCTGTAGTCCCAGCTACTCCGGAGGCTGAGGCAGGAGAATGGCGTGAACCTGGGAGGTGGAGCTTGTAGTGAGCCGAGATCGCGCCACTGCACTCCAGCCCAGGCAACAGAGGGAGACTCCGTCTTAAAAAAAAAAAAAAATTAGCCAGGCATGGTGGCATGTGCCCGCAGTCCCAGCTACTGGGAAGGCTGAGGCAAGAGGATCACTTGAGCCTGGGGGGTTGAGGCTGCAGTGAGCTGTGATCGCACCACCACGCTCCAGCCTGAACAACCAGGCAATACCCTGCCTCAAAACAAAAAATGACTGTCGGTCTGGCTTTGCTGCCTCTGGCCCTAGAGAGCACTCAGACACCCGGACTCGGAAAGGCAGACGCCCTCATGAGCGGCAGCTCCCCCACACCTGGCACCTGGGAATCCTCAGCCCAGCACCTCTGCCTGCTCCACAGAGCCACTCAATAACTTTCTAAAGGGCACTGAGAGGGAGGCTGCCGGCTCCTGGCAGTGGAGCTATGTGGGTGGCAGCTGGGGTGCCCCGGCAGTCCTGGCCCCTCACCCAGCGTACTGCCTGATGCGCATGGGAGCTGGCTGCAGTCCCCGGTCTCTATTTGTGGAGCTCAGACCCGGGCTGCTATAGCTGCCCGTCCCCTCCCCACCCACAGCGGGAGGTGAGCCGTTCCAGCCTCGTGGGTGGGACCCTGGCTTCTAGGAACTCGTGTCCTCAAGGAAGGTGAACTCCGCTTTGTGTGCAGGGAAAGCTGGGGCCTGACAGTGGCCATGGAGGGGGCTTCGGGGCTGCGATCTGTTGACCCAGGCAGGCGCTGGCTGTGTGGGGAGGGGTGGAGGCGGTAGGACACAGGCAGCTTCCTGGGACGAAGAACGCCCGGATCTGCAGCTGCTGGCCCCACGTGGCAACTGAGGTTTTTTTTGAGATGAGGTCTCGCTGTGTTGCCCAGGCTGGTCTTGACTTCCCAGGCTCAAGCGATCCTCCCACCTCGGCCTCCCAAAGTGCTGGGATTTACAGGCGTGAGCCACCGCACATGGCCTGAGCTTTTGTTTTTTTGTTTTGTTTTGTTTTTTGAAATGGAGTCTCACTCTGTCACCAGGCTGGAGTGGCGCGATCTCGGCTCACTGCAACCTCCTCCTGCTGGGTTCAAGCGATCCTCCTGCCTCAGCCTCCTGAGTAGCTGCGGCTACAGGCACCCGCCACCACGCCCAGATAATTTTTTGTGTTTTTAGTACAGATGGGGTTTCACCATGTTGGCCAGGCTGGTCTTGAACTCCTGACCTTGTGATCTGCCTGCCTCAGCCTCCCAAAGTGCTGGGATTACAGGTGTGAGCCACCATGCCCGAACGGCCTGAACTTTTGAAATGGGGCATGTGTGACTGAGGAATTGAGTTTTAAATTGTCTACAACTATAGCTGATTTCAATGGACACAGATACGTGGTGAATGGCTGCCGTATCGGATGGCACAGGCCGAGAGGGTTAGGGTCTCCTCCTCAGCCCTCTGGGCGGCCCCCCGAAGGCTGGGCCTGGGGGTACCTGCATCCTGGCCACCTCCAGGTCCACCTTCCGGCTGCTGTCCTCCTGGTTCTTCTGCAGGGCGCCACAGGCCACCTCCCGGCCCTGCTCCTCCTGCTGCAGCAAGTCAGTCAGCTTGGCCAGTCTAGAGAAATCGGCTGTGGTCACACCAGCCCAGCTGGCCGGAGGGCCCAGCAGGGTGAGGCTGACCCACAGGCTGGCCAGGCAGGAGGTGTACGACCCCCGCCCCCTGCCCCCCCGGAAAACAGAGGAACGGGAAACACAGCACTGGTGGCAGCGAAGGGCTGCTGCGAGTCTCTTCCCCACGGAGGGTCCACAGCGGGCCCAGGCTTCCCAGCACGCTTGGCACTGAGGGCGGTGCCCCGCTGGGTTACTGGGGACACATGGCAGGGGCACCCGTGTCTTGGCTCAGCCAGGGACTCTCAAATGACCCCACGCAAGCTCCGGAGCCAGCCACGGGAGGTGGGCGCCCACCTGAGGCCGGCCTCTTGCTCGGCGCCCCTTCTCTCCGCCTCCTGTTGCGCCTGCCTCCTCCTGAGCTGAGTCAAGGCTTCCCGGACCTCCACCAGCCTGGGACACAACAAGCCACTCCCGAGGGGCCCAGGCGGGCTGAGCAGCCTCTGGGGGCTGCGGGTCTGGCCAAGGGGGCCCTGTGGCCACCGCCCATGGCTTTCCTGGGCCTCTGAAGGCTGCCCAGGCACGTACAAACCCAGCCTTTTCTAGCTGGACCTGGATGTGTATCCCCTACTCCAGCGACACCCCGCGGGAGATGTGGACCCCCCCACCACACCTGCCGCTGCTTTCTCGCTACCGCCTCCCCGCCCTGGGCCTGTGCCCCTAGGTGTGTGAGGGGGTACCTTTTGTCCAGGGCCTGCATCTGGTTCTGGAGACCAGAGAACTGCGAGAAGGAAGAGGAGGCTGTGGGTTGGACCTAGACCCGGGTCTGGCACTTGCCCCTGGAGTCCACCCAGCTCCAGCAGGCACCACTGGCCCCTGGGAGCCCTGGGCCTGGGCGGCAGGGGTGAGCTGGGCTCCAGGCCCAGAAGCAGCTAAACACCGAGGAAAGGGGCAGCTTGACCTGTGGGTGGGTAGGGGAGCCACTCACCTCCGGCGCCTCCTTCTCGGGCGCCTGGGCTGCCGTCCGCGCCTCCTGCTGCAACTGCCTCAGCTCTGAGCCCTGAAGCTGCACGCGGGCCCGCACCTGGAGCAGCTCCCGCAGCAGGCTCCGCGTGGCGCGCTCACAGCGCTGCTTGTGTTCCCGCAGGCAGGCCACCTCTGCCTGCAGCTCCACCACCCTGGCCAGGGTGAGAGTGGGCGAGTCTGGCGGTGCCCGCTGTGGAGGCGGAGGCGACGGCGTGGTCCTCCCGCCCCACTGCCCCCCGCAGGGCTCACCACTGCTCCAGCTGATTCCAGCGCTTGGCAGTGTCCTGCTCGGGGACAGAGGCCGTGGATGTCAGGTGGTTGGACTCATACCTCTCCGAGAGCTCCTCCAGGCTCAAGGGCTCGGGGCTGGCCAGGCCTCCTGCCAGGAGGAGCCCCAGGTCTTCCAGAGTGATGGCGCTCAGCTGGGAAGGGGCCGATGCCCCTGAGGGGTCACTGTCGGCCGGCTCTGCGAGGAGGCATCTTGGGAGTTTGCCCTTTGGGGCCCGGCTCCCACTGGAGCTTACAGGAACAAGGCCCCAAACCCCTGCAGGACCTTCGCCCACCACCCAGAGCTCAATGCGTCTCCTTGGGTCACACAGGATCCAGACGGGCTTGGCTCAGAGAAGTCCAGAGCCCTGCCTGAAGACACACAGCACTGAGCAGGAGGAACAAGGCAGCGCCCCACCCAGCGAGCTGGAGGGAGCCTGGGGTCAGAAGCAGAGCGGTCCCCACCCTCACACCTGTGGCAGGCCCCTCCCTACGCCCCGCTCCTCCACACCGCCCTTGGCTCTGGCTCACCTGACATGGCTGCTGGGCTGCACCGGCCACCCTGCCTGCGGCTGTGGCCTGGGCCTGGGGCCTCTGAGGTTGCCCAGAGCTGGGCACAGGCCAGGGGGGTCAGGAGCCAGAGGAAGTCCCGTGAGAGCTCTGGGCCTTGAGGGACGAGCTGCTGCCCTCGTCTGGCTGCCTTCCCAGGGTCCCCAGGGAGGCAGGTGTGGGGCAGCGGGGCTGTTCCGGAACCTTTCTTCTCTCCCCAGAACCTCGTGGCTTCACAGCCCAACTGCCAGTGGAACTCTAGCCCTCAGCTCTCCCACTCCCGCAGGGCCCCCCAACTGCCTGCTTCTGGATGGATCTGAGGGACCCCATCCCGAGGGGGTGCAGACATGTGTCCTCTGGCAAAGGGGACTTCCTTCAGCTGCCGAGGGAGGGGAAGGAGGCCCTGACCAGGCCTGGGCACACCGGGAGGGACGCTGGGAGCAGGGAGGCCGAGAGCCCCAGGACACCCCAGACACAGCCAGGCCCACGTCCCAGCGGAGCCCGAGGCCTGGGCAGCGCCATCGGGATGAGGGGCATAGCCGGGCTCCACGGGAACCCCAGCGTTGCTCAGCCTGATGCCTGGGCAGCACCATCAGGGTGAGGGGCACAGCCGGGCTCCACGGGAACCCCAGTCTTGCTCAGCAGCCCCATTAAAAGGCAAGAAGCAGTGATGTGAATCCTAACCGCTGATTTTATTTAACCGAATATATCCAAAATATGATCACTTCCAGGTCCTCAGTACAGAACCACCGTGAGGGAAACCCAGACCTGAGTTTCCGGCGCCGACTCTGAAGCCTGGGAATCTTCTTCTTGCATCACTGCAGCGTGGGCACCCCGGCCCCGCCCCCCTCCACCTGGAGCGCCTCTGCCTTGTCCCCCAGACCCACCAGCCAGGAGCCAGAGGCCCCCAGGAGGGAGGCTGAGGGGCGGGGATGAGGAAGAGGATGTGGCTGGTGCCCTGGGTGGCCTCAGCCACTGTGTTTCACACCTGTCTCACTCCACACGGTTCCCCAACCCCAGGGTCCTGAAAGTCCCAGGCTGTTGGACGTGGTCTGGGTGCAGTGGGAGGGACGACGCTGGCAAAGGCGGGCTGAGAGGATTTCTTTATTTCGCGCGTTCAGACCCAACACACTCGGGACGCCTTGGGGCCCTGTGAGGGCTAAGCAGGGTGGTGGCGCCAGCTCCTGGGGAGGCCCCACTCCCTGGGGAGGAAATACACGGCAGGGGGCCGCACCCAGCCCCCCACGGAGGGACCCGTGTTGCTCTAACAGGGACGCTGAAGTTGCCTCTGACGCCCTGTGAGGGGCCTGTGGCGGCCCCAGACCCAGCCCAGCCAGGCTAAAGGAGCCTCCCAGGGGCCCTCAGGTGGTCAGGTGGGGGCTTCCCGGCCCTGGAGCCCACCGGCCCTTCTAGCCACCTGTGCTGGGCCAGGTGTCCTCTGAGGCCGGCAGGAGTGCGGCCCCTGCTGCACTTGCACTTGGCGGCTGGCAGGGGCGGGGTAGGGAGGTCACCCCCGAGGCCGGGGTCCCCATGTGCTAGGGGAAGACCTGCCTTCCCAGCCAGTGTCCACAGGGCAGCGACTCCATGCTCTGAGGCTCAGGGACCAAGGCAAGGATGGGTGTGGGGCCCAGACTCCAAGCTCTAGGGGTTGGGGCACCAAGGCAGGGCTGGGCATGGGGCTCAGGGCCTTGGAGGTTTTCCTCAGTTCTCAACATCGCAGCACAGGGCCCGTCACCCAGTCCTCTGGGCCCGTGTACCCAAGCCGGATGCAGGCCGGGGAGTGCACGTGGGGCTCCTCTGTGGCGCCACTGTGAAGTTGCTCTCCGGGGCGGTCCCAGCCTCCAAACCCTGGTGCTACGAGTCCGTGGCTCAGGCCCAGGGACCACAGGCCATCTGCTCATGGCTGAAAATGAGGCCAAGCAGCTCCCAAATCTCGAAGACTCCACTGGTGTGGAGGCAGAGGAGCCCTTCCAGGGCAGGGCAGCCCTCGGGGCAGCAGCAGGGTCGAGGGCTCTGTCTCACGCACACGGGTACAGGCACGCAGGTGCCGGCCCTGCCGCTGGCTCCCAAGAGGCCGACAGCCCGGTAGGGAGGTCACACACACACAGCTGATCCCTGGAGGTAAAGAAACCTAGACGAGGAGAGCAAAGGTTGGGCCTGCGCAAGGAGGCGCCAAGGGGGGAGACCACTGCCCACAACAGGGCCAGTCCCGCGAGAGGGTCAGTTCCGCGCCTGCCGCCTGCCCGCCCAGCTGCAGGGTGCTCGCCATTGCCACTGCTGGGGAGCACGGTTTGGGCCGAGAAACCAGTGACTCCGGGAGGAAGTGCAGAAGGGCCGGGGTGCCAGCGCCGGTGCCCACCATGGGCAGGGCTGGGCCTCACGTCTGGGCCAGCGAGAGCTCCTCCAAGCCTCCCTTTCCCAGGCGGTACCTGGCGAGGTCCTTCCTGGTCACCAACCCGACAACCTGCAGGACAAGGCCAGGCCACAGTGATGCACGGGTCGGCTCCCGCCGCCTGTGGAGCTCCCTGCCTTGTGCGTGGCTGGGGCAGCACAGGCTGGGGGCCCTGGGGGCTTCAGCACAGCCCCCGAGCTGAGCACGGGGCTGGGGAGGGGTGCACCCATGGGGCATGGGCCCACTCGGTGCTGGGTCCCATGCCTCCGTGTCCCCTGCCGGGAGCTAAGAGTAAGCACAGGCAGGAGGCAGAGGGGAGCCCTGCACGGCATGCCTGCACCCCCACCGCCCCCGCTCACCTGATTGCGGTTGTCCACCACCACCAGGTGCCGCAGGCCCAGGGCCCGGAACAGCTTGAACACCCGTGGGAGCGACGCCTCCTGCAGCAGGGGCACAGCCGTCAGTGCCCACCCACACGGCAGAGGCAGGCGGGACTCTCACCCCAGCTGGCTCCCTGCACCCCCCACCACGGCGTCCAGGCACGTCCTGAGCCCCCACGCCCGTCTGGCCAGCCTGCTCAGCCCCTCGACTTCGGCTCTGTGGCCTAAAGCCTGCCAAGCCCTTCACAGGAAACACAGTCACTGAGTCCTCCCCACTGTGGCCACCCCCGACCGCCTCTCCCCGAGGCTCTGGACCTCACCCCCTGCTGCTTAGTCCCAGGCCCCGCGCCCATGCCCTGCACATGCCTGGGGCACCGTGTAAGGGGAGGGGTTCATGAACTCGGAGAGGTCCATGGTGCACTCCCGCTCGTCCTGGGACACGTGGATGGACTGGATGGGCGGGAAGCGCGGGTAGGCGTCGCGGAAGTCCTTCAGCCTCAGGCGCCGCTGCACCAGGCCCATGTTGGACCGCTCCACAAACACCTGCGGGCGGCAGAGCCCTGTGTCAGGCACCCGGGCAGCACCCCCTGGGGCCCCCACCTGCCCGACGGCCCGGAGCCTGGCGCGCACCTTGTGCTTTAGGAGAACGATGAGCTGGGAGCGCAGGATCAGGCCCTGGAGCCGGGCAGGCTGCAAGACAGGCCTGCGGTCAGGGCCACGGGCCCGAGGGTGGCAGGCTGCACTGGAATGCTGTCGGGCCCCGCTCTGACCCTGTTCCAGCCAGATGTCCCATCTGGGCGTGGGCCCCGTGTCAATGGCCACCTGCTCACACCAGCTTCGCCATGGCATTCCACATGCACAATGCCACGGGACCCAAGGATCGGCGACAGGGCAGCAGGGCCTGACCGCGCACAGCAGAAAGCCAAGGGCCTGGGGATGGTGGCTTTGCTGCAGGGCAGATGCAGCCCCACTGGGTCCCAATAAAAACCAACCTCCAAACCCTCAGTGTCCACGTCTAAAGGACACACAGCAGCCGCCGAGCTGTGTGTCCTGTCAGGGCCTCCTGACAAAGTCATGGCCCCCAGTGCCGCGGCTCTCAGCCTAGCCTGGGTGCCGACCCCAAGACCCTGCCAGGCTGCAGCCCGCCCAGCCTCAGCGCCCACACGGCCCTCCACGGCTGCACACTCAGCTCCCGGCACTCCTGCAACTGCCAGTTCACCCAAACGTGCAGCTTCCCCGTCCTGCAAACCTCGCCGTGTGCTTCCCACCAATGGACTCGACAGAGGTCACATAGGCAGGACCCGGTCTATGGGGTGCCCGGTACCTGGGTGTCATCGGCATGCTCCACCACGGGGAAGCCGTTGTGATTGGACGCCGTGTCGCTCAGCACGTCCACAATGACGCCGACCTTCTCACGCCGCCTCAGGCAGGTCACTGGTGTGCTCATCACCTCCCTGCCGGAGGAGCCCGGCCACACACGCCCGTCACGCGCCACCAACTCCCACAGTCACCCCTGCGGGCTGGTGAGGTGTGAAGCCGCTGGACAGGAAACGCGGGGCTGCCTGGAGCCCGCAAGCCGTGCACCCTGCCCCTGTGCGACAAGAGGCCGCCGGACACCCACCCCACCCACAGCTGTCCCGGGCGCTGTACCTGGCAGTGAGTGAGTGCGAGGTGACCGGGGCCTCCCAGTGCAGGAAGGGCACACTCTGCAGCTGAATGTGCATGTCGTACAGGCCCTGCGGGCGGAGCGGGAACACGGGGCTTGAGGAGCCCACACCCACCCCTGGAGCCCCGAGCCTACCCCTGGGAGCCCAGAGGCCGCCCCCGGAAACCCTGAGCCCACCCTCTGGGGACTGGCTGTTTGGAGGCTCACAGGGGCCCCTCCCCTACAGCAGCACCCACACTCTCAGGGTGAGGCTTCGAGGCCCCGGCGCACCTCGATGAAGACGTCGCCCACGATCTTGGCGGTCATGAGCACCAGCATGATGGGAAAGCCGTACGTCACGTTGCTGGTGGCCTCCATCATGATGACCGTCAGGCTCAGGGTCATCCGCACGATGCCGCCTGCGGGATTCATCATGAAGCCCAGCACGTCCACCCTCCCGGCTCAGGGTCATGTGGCCACTGCCTTCTCTGTGCAGCACCCATCCTATCCACCTGCTCCCAGACCCCGTGGAGGCCCCACCCATCGGGCAAGAGCCGGGACATACCCAGCTGGGCAGCAGCTCCCATCAGGGCGTATTTGCCGGGGTCCGCCCAGATCTGCGGGAGGCGACAGGGAGTAGGTGTCAGTCAGTGTGGTGGCAGGCCCAAACCCACCAAGATACACAGACGGAGGAGGCCCTGCCCAGGCCCCGGCCCAAACCCACCAAGATACACAGACGGAGGAGGCCCTGCCCAGGCCCAGCAGCCCCACAGCCAGGAATGAACCCCGTGGCTGTGTACACACACAGAATGACCCAGCACAGTACACCCTGCTGCGGAGGCTGCGCCCTCAGCCTGAACCAGGCGCTCGGCACCTGAGCAACAGGCGAGTGGCAGGCATGGAGGGTGCAGAGGGCACAGTCACCATGCAGCAGCCCAGGCCAACTAGGGAGCGCCGCCCAGCGTGAGGAGTGAAACTCCAGCACACAGGACACAGAGAGCCCCGGGAACATTAGGCTCGGCCACAGAACCCAGGCACGGAGGCCACAGATGGCGACTGCATGTAGAGGCAACATCGGGGGCAGGCAAAGCTAGAGACCGGAGGACCCCGGTGGCTGCCAGGGCTGGGGGCCGGGGAAAGCGGGGCACGAGTGTCGGTGGGCACAGGGCTTCCATTCTGGGATGACGGACATTCCAGAAGCGGTGGTGACAGCCGCACTGCCTCGTGAACGTGAGAAACGCCGCTGAATTGTCCTCTTTAAAACGATGAGTTTTACGGTGTTTGAATCATGTTTCAATTTTAAAAATCAAACCAAACCAAACCCTTGTGTGGAGGGAGATGGGCAGAGCACACGGGCCTGGGGAGCAGCAGTGGACGCTTCCCGCCGGGGCTGAGGAGCATGGCCGGGGGCTTCCTGCCAGGGCCTCTTACAGGCTTTCAGTCTTATTTAAGCGACTAAAATGAGAAACAGAGGACATACAAGGGAACCCAGTCCCAGCGGAGGCAGGCAGAGAAGGAAGGCCTGTGGGGGCTGAGGTCTGGAGGGCAGCATATGCCGCTCTGGCCCCTGGCCTCACAGAGAGCAGCCCTGGCCAGGCATCCACCCCATGGAGTGTAGAAACAGCTCTGCAGCAGCCCAGAATCACCTATGCTTTTTATCACATTCTCAAAAATGAGGACATGAGCCTCCACCCCCTACCTTCACCTGCTCCAGACTCCACACGGGCTGCGCTGCCACAGTACATGTGCTGCCACCACAGCAGGACAACGCCCACGGCCCGTGAACCACGCGAGGTGCAACACTTTTGTCCTGCCCCGGGACTTCTGCTCCAACCCGCGATGCCGCAAGACCAGGCTCAGCTGCAGGGCCCCACAGCCTCCCCTCCGGCCCCACTCACCGCCGCCCCCGTGAGGTAGGACAGGGAGATCCCAAAGAGCCGGCCCCAGGCAGCCCCGATGAGCAGGGACGGGATGAAGACCCCGGCAGACACCGTGAGCCCATAGGTCCAGCAGGCCAGGAAGAAGTAGACCAGCGTGAACAGGCCGAGGGTCAGGGGGTTGTAGGAGCCTAGGAGAGAAGAGAGGCTGATGGGGCCTCCATGACTCCCGCCCTCCGCAGGACCGCCCTGCCCCGCTGCCCAGTCTCGGGCCTCACAGTCACCTTCCAGGAGCCCAGCAACCTGAGCTCCCGCGCCCAGCGGTCCCCAGAAGGTTCCCTGTTCTCAGCCTCCCTGGGAAGCAGAAGGCTGCAAGGATCCCACGGGGAGGCCACAGGGGAAGAGGCTCTGCGGGGCCCTGATGCCAGCAGCAGCAGGAGCCGCATCCAGGTGGGCGGCCCAGCTGGGTCTAGCAGCGCCAGGTCTACACTCCATGGGTGGGCACCGTGGTGCAGCTCGCAGCCTGGCTCCGGGAAGAGGGTGCCCCCCACAGCCTGGGGTTCCTTTCCTGGAGCAGGCAGCACTGTACTGTGTGCAGGGCGGGTGAGGCCGCCAGGGGACACAATCGCAGAGGTGAAAGGCTGGCACTCCAAGGTCGCGGTCTGCGCTTCCGTGAAACACTTGTGGTCGAGTGAGGCCAGGCCGTGGCCTTGGTGTGGGAGTCACCAGGCTGGGTTTTCTTTTGTTTTTTGAGAGAGGGTCTCGCTCTGTCACCGAGGCTGGTATGCAGTGATGTAATCGCAGCTCATTGTGCCTCAACCTTCCGGGCTCAAGCAACCCTCCTGGCCCAGCCTCCCAAGTACCTGGGACTGTGGGTGCACCACCGTGGCCGGATAATTTTGCTTTTTTGGCAAAGACAGAGTCTCGCTAAGTTGCCCGAGCTGGTCTTAACCTCCTAGGCTCAAGCGATCCTCCTGCCTTGGTCTCTCCAAGTGCTGGGATTACAGGAGTGGGTCCCTGCTATGATCCCTGCTAGGGATGACCCCCCAGCCCGGGGCTGCAACCTCAGCCCACAGGGGACACTCAGCCAGAAGGCATCACCCAGGCCCTGACCCCAGGGTCTGCCTGGCGGCACTGCCCACACACACCTGGCGGGTCGTGGAAGAGGCTCACCACGCTCTTCTCTGGGGTGTTGAAGAAGGCGGCAGCCATGGAGTTGTACTCGCCATCTGCACAGAAGAGCTGTGGGGTCGGGAGAGAGCACACGCTGGGAGGGGAGACGGGCTGGTGGGCTGCAGGCACAAACCTGGTGTCGCCGTGAGAGGCCGTGTACCCTGTGCCTGGCCAGCATCAGGTGCGAAACCACACGATCCTGCCACCGGGTCAGGGCCACGCTCACAGAGGAGGAGGACACGCACGGCCTAGGCCCAGCAGGGGGCCGTGTCCAGCCCTGGGGGTGGGTCAGCAGGACCATGGGCTGGGAGGCCGTCCATCCCTGGTGCCAGGGAAGGTGGGCCCAGGCGCTCACATGAGCTCCTAGAAGAGGCTGTTGGCGCCCCGGTGCCACAGGCCCAGAGCCTCCCGGACTCCAGCAGCACAGGGGTTGTTGCCCACGGGGCTGGAGCAGAGTGCAGCAAGGCTGGTCAACCCCACGGCCCCGGGCCTCCCACACCTCTAACGGTTCACACCTGTCCCGTCCCATCCTGCCCACCTCCGCCGCAGCACCCACTGGTCTGCTGGGCCTCTAGGCTCTCCCTGTTCTGGATGTTTCATGTTAACGGGGCTACATCGCATAACCTCATGTGTGGTTCCTCTGAGCGCAGTGCTTTCCAGGGCAACCGCGTCACAGTGTGGATGGACACACGGACTGCGGTGAGCTGTGAGCACCAGGCACAGGCAACCGCGTCACAGTGTGGATGGACACACGGACTGCGGTGAGCTGTGAGCACCAGGCACAGGCAACCGCGTCACAGGGTGGATGGACACACGGACTGCGGTGAGCTGTGAGCACCAGGCACAGGCAACCGCGTCACAGGGTGGATGGACACACGGACTGCGGTGAGCTGTGAGCACCAGGCACAGGCAACCGCGTCACAGGGTGGATGGACACACGGACTGCGGTGAGCTGTGAGCACCAGGCACAGGCAACCGCGTCACAGGGTGGATGGACACACGGACTGCGGTGAGCTGTGAGCACCAGGCACAGGCAACCGCGTCACAGGGTGGATGGACACACGGACTGCGGTGAGCTGTGAGCACCAGGCACAGGCAACCGCGTCACAGGGTGGATGGACACACGGACTGCGGTGAGCTGTGAGCACCAGGCACAGGCAACCGCGTCACAGGGTGGATGGACACACGGACTGCGGTGAGCTGTGAGCACCAGGCACAGGCAACCGCGTCACAGGGTGGATGGACACACGGACTGCGGTGAGCTGTGAGCACCAGGCACAGGCAACCGCGTCACAGGGTGGATGGACACACGGACTGCGGTGAGCTGTGAGCACCAGGCACAGGCAACCGCGTCACAGGGTGGATGGACACACGGACTGCGGTGAGCTGTGAGCACCAGGCACAGGCAACCGCGTCACAGGGTGGATGGACACACGGACTGCGGTGAGCTGTGAGCACCAGGCACAGGCAACCGCGTCACAGGGTGGATGGACACACGGACTGCGGTGAGCTGTGAGCACCAGGCACAGGCAACCGCGTCACAGGGTGGATGGACACACGGACTGCGGTGAGCTGTGAGCACCAGGCACAGGCAACCGCGTCACAGGGTGGATGGACACACGGACTGCGGTGAGCTGTGAGCACCAGGCACAGGCAACCGCGTCACAGGGTGGATGGACACACGGACTGCGGTGAGCTGTGAGCACCAGGCACAGGCAACCGCGTCACAGGGTGGATGGACACACGGACTGCGGTGAGCTGTGAGCACCAGGCACAGGCAACCGCGTCACAGGGTGGATGGACACACGGACTGCGGTGAGCTGTGAGCACCAGGCACAGGCAACCGCGTCACAGGGTGGATGGACACACGGACTGCGGTGAGCTGTGAGCACCAGGCACAGGCAACCGCGTCACAGGGTGGATGGACACACGGACTGCGGTGAGCTGTGAGCACCAGGCACAGGCAACCGCGTCACAGGGTGGATGGACACACGGACTGCGGTGAGCTGTGAGCACCAGGCACAGGCAACCGCGTCACAGGGTGGATGGACACACGGACTGCGGTGAGCTGTGAGCACCAGGCACAGGCAACCGCGTCACAGGGTGGATGGACACACGGACTGCGGTGAGCTGTGAGCACCAGGCACAGGCAACCGTGTCACAGTGTGGATGGACACACGGACTGCGGTGAGCTGTGAGCACCAGGCACAGGCAACCGTGTCACAGGGTGGATGGACACACGGACTGCGGTGAGCTGTGAGCACCAGGCACAGGCAACCGTGTCACAGGGTGGATGGACACACGGACTGCGGTGAGCTGTGAGCACAAGGCACAGGCAACCGTGTCACAGGGTGGATGGACACACGGACTGCGGTGAGCTGTGAGCACAAGGCACAGGCAACCGCGTCACAGTGTGGATGGACACACGGACTGCGGTGAGCTGTGAGCACCAGGCACAGGCAACTGTGTCACAGGGTGGATGGACACACGGACTGCGGTGAGCTGTGAGCACCAGGCACAGGCAATTGTGTCACAGGGTGGATGGACGCATGGAGTGTGGTGAGCCGTGAGCACCAGGCACAGGCCCAGTTGTGGACGAAGGTTTGCATTTCTCCTGGGTCTACATCTATGGTGCCCCCATTAGGGCGCCTGAGGCCCGCCCCGTCAGGCTGCCATTCTGGGAAGAGGACTGGGGGGAGCCTCCGGCCCCCATACCGCCGCCCATTCCCCTGGCACCTCAGCAGACACCTGGCCTCCTCTGAGATCTGGGTGGACAGGACTAACCCTCTTTGAGACACGCCAGCCCATGCGCTTCTGGAACTCGGCGGGGTGGGCAGCCCTCCTCCCGTGGCCTAAGCGAGGCTCCTAGAGGCCGCCCTGTGGCTGCCCTGCCTGCTGGACCCCGCCCGGGCCCAGCCTCCCACCTGCAGCGGGTAGGACATGGAGCCCCCCTGCAGGGGCTGGCAATCCCGCGACGAGTAGATCAGCACGAAAGCGACTGTGGCCGTGACGGCGGCCACCAGCATGGCTTCAATCACCTGCAGACATGGCCGGTGGATGTACCTGGAACCAAGAATCAGGCTGCATGGCAGGAAGGATGGCAGCGCGACCCCTCCGCAGCCCCCGTGGCAACCCGAGTCCCTGATGGAGGACACTGGGCCTGTGCTGTTTTTTGTTGTTTTTTTTTTTGAGACAGAGTTTTGCTCTTGTTGCCCAGGCTGGAGTGCAGTGGTGCGATCTTGGCTCACTGCAACCTCCACCTCCCAGGTTCAAGCAATTGTCCTGCCTCAGCCTCCCAACTAGCTGGGATTACAGGTGCCCGGCACTACATCTGGCTAATTTTTTTTTGTATTTTTTAGTAGAGACGGGGTTTCTCCATGTTGGTCAAGCTGGTCTGGAACTCCTGACCTCAGGTGATCCACCCGCCTCGGCCTCCCAAAGTGCTAGGATTACAGGCGTGAGGCACCGCGCCCGGCGAGGCCTGTGTTTAATCATCCATCAGGCACCCAAACGTCCTGGGGTCGTCCTCTTCCCTGGGGTAAAGACTCCTCGGCAGCAACTCCTCCTGACGTGTGGGAAGTGGCGCTACCCGCGCCCCGGCTGCACCCGACAGTATTGAAATCAGCACAGACCAAGAAGGAAGAAGCCAGGGGCCCCCGGTTTCCCAGGACAGCTGCAGTTGCTACCGGGCAGAGCCAGGCGGCGAAGGTTGGGCATGCCTTGCCCAGGCCCGATCCCACGCAGGGCCTCACTTCCTACCCAGGAGCCGTCCTCCAGGAGCCCTCGAACTCCTAGCCTTGGGCTAGTCCGTCACCTCCAGGCCCCGGGACACATCCCCTCTGAGCAGCTCCACCGGGGAAACCATCAGGAAGGACGCTGCATACACAGCCTTTCTTTCGGCTGTGGCCTAGGAGTGTAAACCCCATTCCACCAGGTCCGCTTTCAAAGGGCCTGTGTGGCCATGCCTGCCAACGCGACATGCAATGCGGTTTCTCCTCACCTGATTCGAAACATGGTCAGCCAGTAGTTCAAGGCGTTGAACACAGCTCCAAGCACACCACCTGCGAACAGGGGAAAGGCCAGTCAGCGACACCGGAGGAAAACTGCGGGCCTCCGCCCGCCGGCTCCCAGATGGCAGGAGAAGCTCGAGAGTTTGCAGAGGGAAGGGGACGGCAGGGGACTGGGGGGTCCAGGTAAGATGCTTCTTCTACATCGTCACACCCTGAGGGCTGGGGGAGCTGTTTCTCAAAGGCTCTGCCTTCCTTCCAGGGGAAAGGTGTCTAGCAGAGCGATAAATGCTGATGGGACCAACTCTTACAGGAAAACCCATCTATCCCTGCAGCCCTGTGGTTTTTGCCAACAGAGATAAACAACAGAAACCCACAGAAGCGAAGCTTTGGGCTCCCCACCCCCTCCGCGTGCTGCCCATGGAAGAATCTGGAGGCGCCCGGGTGGCCCTGGGATGAGGGCAGGCTCCAGGGAGCCACAGCCTCCAGTCCTCGTCTCTATGGCCACGTCACAGCTGAGCCAGGCCCGCAAGCCGTCCCTGCGGTGCTGGGGGAAGCCCTTACCCACCACACCCATGGCGATGAAGACCGGGATCTCGTGGATCGTGTAGGCCATTTTCTGTGCAGACAGAGGGAGAAGGCAGAGGATGTGAGGGAAAAGGCCCACGGCTCCTTTCTGCTGAAACTCAAGGACCACCATCTTAAGAGAACTGCCCCCACAGAGAGCCTTCCCACCCTTCCACACAGGCTGCAGAAGTCCAAAGGGGAGAAACATGCTGGGTGTTTTGAGCAGGCCTGGCCCCTACCTGGTGTGGCAGCCAGTGAGGCTCTCAGAGACCCTGCCGCCCTCAGCACCCGGGGCGGGGAGGGCCCCAAGCACTGGGAACATAGCCCACGGTCCCCCAGTTTCCTGCGCACAGAGCTGCCCTATCAATGGCACAGAGAGTCTCCCCAGCCCAGGCCCCATGCTGCCCTGGAAACTAGGCCTGAGCCCACCTGCCCCGAGAGCGGCTGCTGCACGTGCCCCCAGGCCGTGGGAGGCCCCATGCATGCAGCAACTGTGTGACATCCCAGGTGCCCTGCTGGTCACATGGCGCCCTGACCTGAGGGGCAGCTTGGGGTGTCTTCCTGCAGCCCCTCGGGGCCCTGGAGCTCACACGAGAGCTCAGCTCCACAGCTATCAACCAGAGTTTTCTAAAGGACCAAATTATCAACCTGGGCCTTAAGCAAACACGGTCCTGGACCAGGATACGAGGCGGGCAACGTGGGCGATGGGGCAGGTTACCTCCGAGTCAAACCTTCCGAAGTTGATGAGGCCTGGGCTGGACAGGTCCCACATGTTCCCGTGGTAAATGCTCAGAACAAAGTTCAGGGTGAACGTGGAAATCATGGAAGCGAAGAACTGCGGCACAGGGCAGGAAACCAGCGCCCTCAGAGCCGCGCTCCCAGCCCAGGGCCCAGGGACCAGCAGGGACCATCGCCCCTCCCGCCAGCCCCGGGGCCAGGAGTCTGCAGACCCCGCCCAAGGCAGAAGGGAAGGGGCTGGAGCCAGGGGTGGGTGCACTGTGCGGGCAAGGAGCGGCCCAGCCCTCTCTGGACTTGCCAGTGGGGAGCAAGAGGGGAAGGTGGGGCAGGACTGGGTTCCCGGCTGTTTGATCCCCTACCTGGGAGCCACCCAGGGCTGACAATGGTGCCCAGGACCAAGGGCGAACTGGGCAGCAAAGGCATGACCGCTGCTTTGGGCAGGGCCAAGGCCTGACAGACCCACGCAGGGTCCAGCTCCAGCCGCAGTTCGATGGGTGGCCCCAAGGCGGACCACATGGTGGGAAATGAGCGCAGCAAGCACCCTGATGGGGAGGCAGCCATCAGCAGGAACTTACGATCCTCCAGGTCAGGAACTGGTTCCAGAAGGACGCACCCTCCTCCAGGCTGAACAGGACCCCACCTGGAAGGCAGGCGGCCGGCTCGGGTGCCAGCTAGACAGAGGGCACCATGCCCACCACCAACTCCCTCCCCCAGGCTCCAGGGAACCCAGACCACGTCAGAAAGAAGCTAATGGGGTGGGCCCAGCCACACAGAGAGGGACCCTGAGGGAGGTCTGAGGGCCGGACCCAAGTACACTGCCGGCCGCTTCCAAATGCCCCGGCCGTAACTCCGAGCCTCTGCCACCCTCAGCGGGCACTGGGCCTACAGACAGGAGAATGTTCCTTCCAACACACAGGGCGAGGGCAAAGCTTCGGACCAGGTGCAGCCCTCCTCACCCACGGGGGCTCCAAACGCCGCTGACACTCCGGCCGCAGCCCCTGCGGAGACGAAGTCCCGCTTCTCTGTGTCTCTGCGGAAGTACTCGAAGATCTGCAACAGGGACAGACCAGGGTCGGGGCAGGTTCCTCAAGGGCATGGCTCTCAGAAAGGGAGAGCGGCTGCCAGGACAGGGGCTGTGCAGGGGAAGGGGCTTTCAGGACGACCGAGTCAGCAGCTCTGATTCCTGAAGAGCACCGTGCTGCAGACCATGGCAAGAGACAGCAGGGTCAGCACCACCACCGGCAGCCCAGGGAAACACGCAAACACCCAGCCAGGAGCTCCACTTTCCAGCGCACACAAGATTCTGAAAACCTCTACCCTCTACCGAAAACCGCATGGGTGGAAACCCAGCCTTGCTGTTCTTTGTACTGCGGGACACTGCCTGCCTCTAAATTCACACATGGCCGGGCACGGTGGCTCACGCCTGTAATCCCAGCACTTTGGGAGGCCGAGGTGGGTGAATTACCTGAGGTCAGGAGTTTGAGACCAGCCTGGCCAACACGGCAAAACCCCATCTCTACTAAAAATACAAAAAACTTAGCCAGGCGTGGTGGCGGGCACCTGTAATCCCAGCTACTCGGGAGGCTGAGGCAGGAGAACTGCTTAACCTGGGAGGTGGAGGCTGCAGTGAGCTGAGATTGTACCACTGCACTCCAGCCTGGGCAACAGAGAGACTCCATCTCAAAAAAAAAAAAAAAAAAAAAAAAGAAAAATACATTCACACACAAATGCAGCTCAATCCCCATCAACATGCTGGGGACTTTTTTGGGGAAAAAGTGTTCCAAAGTGTGTCCTGACAAATCAACAGCAGGTGGGCAGACTCGGTCTCAGGTTCTGCGCTCCTCTGAGAAGCCGCTTGGAGCCACAGACCCTCCCATGGGAAACACTGATGCGCGTGTGGCAGGGGACCCAAGGAGGGAAGCAGCAGGCCGTGGGGAGGCCTCGCTGGGCAGGGACTGTGCCCGCTGGCTCTGGGAGCCACCCGCCAGGATGTCCTCAGATGGGGCTGGGGCTCTTGGCCAGGGGGTGCTAAGGGAAGCCCATCTCCCTGAGTGGCGCCCGTGCCCGTGCCCATGACATCTGGAGCCCACCCACGCAAGGTGGAGGGTAGGACTCACCTTGAAATCTCGTTTCAGTGACGTTGACCTTCCCTGAGAGATCCCAGCGGCGATCACTGAACCTGAGTGGATCATCGGCCCTTCCTGGAGACCAGAAGGACCCGCACTCAGAGATGCGACGCGGCCCTTCCTGGAGACCAGAAGGACTCGCGCTCAGAGACGTGACGCGGCCCTTCCTGGAGACCAGAAGGACCGGTGCTCAGAGACACACGCGACGCGGCCCTTCCTGGAGACCAGAAGGACCTGCGCTCAGAGAGACACACGTGGGCGTGGCGGCCCTTGCGGGCCCGGCAGCCTCAGGCTCCAGCTGGGGTGGCCATGTGCACTTTGTTACCTTTCCCACAGCCAGGCCCCCGACCACGGACAGGATCACACCGGACACTTTGATCACCAACGTCTGAAACACAGGGAGACGCATGGCCTCTGATGAAAAGGCAGGCGCTGTCTTCGGACCTGAGCCGTAAAACAGCACACACAGCCCTGATCAGGCAGAGTGGCTGGGACACGGGGCCTCCGGGAAGGGGCCGGCACCCCCAGGCTGGGTCTCCCCCTGGCCACAGTGGACGCTAAACAGCAGCCAAGCGTCCCCCGCACTCACTCGGGGGACCCGCCCTCTGTGGCCTCAGCATTGAGCAGGGAAGGGGTTCTTTCGTTTCCTTCCTTCCTGAGGCAAAGCTGGGCCGCCCACCCCATCCTACAGGCATGTCCTGCCTCCGTCAGCGTGGCCAGCACAGGGGAGGTGTTCCCGCTAGCCCCGCCTAGCAAGGCTCCTCATACACCCCTGGCACTGGAAGGGTGGTCACCTGCGGCTCCACGATGCCCCCCGACTGCTGCCGGCTGCTCCCCGCCCCCCCTCATCCTCTCCACCTGAGCAGGTGTGTAAGGTGTTTGTCAGCCTCCCCGCCCCAGGGCAGAAGCCACAAGGGCGCAGCCCCTAACCCTAAGGCGCCGAGTGTGGGGAGGGCTGTATGTTAAAGATGCGAGGAAGCTCAGCCCTCAGCCAAGAAAAGGCACAGAGTAGTGCCCCAGAAGGGTCAGGCCAGCCTGGCATGGCTGACAGGCCGGTCGCCATTCCCAGCTGCTCCAGCCAACCTCATCTCCCACCACAGGGCAAGGGCAGCCCACGGTCACCCGGGAGCTTTTGCCAGAGGAGACACACTGGCCCCACTCCTTGGCCATGGGGACCAGGCCCCGGAAGCACCCCCAGGGGGCAGCTGCCACGCTGCCCACCCATCCTCAGATGGGACGGCGCTGCGGCAAGTCTCAGGCTAAGGAATGCTGGCGGCACAGACAGAAGCAACCACAGCGGAACTGGGTCAGGACTCCCAGCACCTCCAGAACCAGATGCTCTGATAACACCAAGCGTAAATGACCATGAGGCAAACTGAAAGCGGGAAACATTGCTACACACCCACTACCACGACAGCTTCCGCGGTGAATCAGTCACCACCACGCAGCCCACAGTCATAGACGCGTTGCACAGCTGTGTGACACATGCACCACGCAAGCATTTCTGCATGACTACTCATTTCTTATGTAATTTAATATGCGCAAATACCAATTGTTACCACTTTCAAAAAAAAAGTGACCCCTTTACACCCAGCCAGCCCATCTGCACACAGCGCCACAAGCACACAAGGTGGCTGAGGGCAGTTCTGGAAGGCAGGCAGCCAAGACAGCTGCTCCTGAACCAGCAAAGAGCCGGCGCCCACCCTGCCCAGCCAGGGCCACCGCACCCTCACCTTGAGCCGCACCACGTGGGGGATCTTCACCCCGTTGAGGAAGCACTTGATCTGGGGGATTCCACTGCCAGCAGCCACCGGCTGAAAGAGGGGAAGCACGGCTGAGCGGGTCACAGCCAGGCTGAGGCAGATGCAGCCCCTCAGCCCCAGAAGCCCCAGGAGCCGATGAGCGCAGCACACACGTCAGGGCCTCAGGGAAGGGGAGCTCAGCACACACGTCGGGGCCCTAGGGAAGGGTCTCATGTCGTTGGGGTAGCTGCTCTCACTCTTCCCAGCCCAGACACATATCAAGGACGTGGTACAGGCGGAGGTGGAGATGGAAGGAGGGGCGGAGCAGGGTGAAGGTGCCCAGGCCTGTGCTGTTGGGTCAGGAGCAGCACCCCAGGGCTCTGGGGGTGAAGAGGCAGGCCCTGGTGTGTCTACTCCTCCTGAGGTTGTGAGTCTGGACCGTGTGATTCTAGAAAGCGCCAGGGTTGTCAGCCAACATGACGGTGGGGGTGGATGAGCTGCAGGGGTTCCCGCCCATTCACCGAGACCCCCAATCCTTCATGGGGTCCGACATAGCTGGGGCATCCTGCCACCTACCTCTATGAAAGCCACAATCACGGAGCCCACGAGCACGAAGGCGGCGTTCAGCGTGGCCCACAGCAACAGGGAGAAGGACAGTCCGCCCTTCTCTGTGAACTTGTCGATATCTGGGGCTCATCAAGGAGGGCTGGCTGCTTTCCTGTCAGGACCACCCACCCTGGACCCCAGCCCTGCCCCACAGCCCAGCCTGGCAGACGCCACCCTGCCACGTGGAACCATGACGTTCACTGGACATCCCAGAGACGTCTCACGGCCCAACCGTGACAGGGACACAGTCAGCCTGGCCAGGCCACCTTCACCTGCACTGGAACACGCTGGGCTCAGGACTTCTGCCCAGGACTCAGCCCAGGTCACGCCCCCCTCCCAAGCTGCACCGGCCGTACCAGGAAGGATACTGCCCTTGATGACCCTGTACTTGAGGCCAGCCAGGTTTTCCACCACGATGTCAATGAAGCAGGCCACGAGGCCCGTGAGGATCCCGATGAGGGCGCAGATGACCCAGCGCTTGATCTCCACCGTCCGGAAGGCCTGCAGGGCGCGGTCAGGGTGAGGGTCAGGCAGGACCCTGGGGCAGGTCACTCTGGCAGCAGCAGGACCGCCCAGACCGCCTGCAGGCCCCGAGATTATGAAGGCCCCAGTGTGCACGGTGTGCTGAGTCCCACAAAGGGCAGTTTCTGGCCAACAACTAAGACACACCCGGGGCCTGAGGGTGACTCGGGGAGGTGGGTGAATTCCCAACAACTTCACAGCCAGCGGTTATGCTGGGCACCGCATCCGGCGGCCGTAAGAGAAGCCTTCTTGGTTACGGTGACCATGACCCTCCCACTGTCTCTAGAAACCAGAGGAACCCACAGGCCTCAGAGGCAGAGTCAGAGGAGGAGGGAGGAGGTGCGTCACCTCACCCCGGCAGAAGAGCAGGCCCAGGCCTGGCCAGCACCAGGCCCTGCACCGCGGGGCCCTGCAGGGAGCGGCATCCAGCTCACCGTGTGGTTGATCCGCCGCTCCTCCTCCAGGAACAGCTGGTTCTCACTGTTGTCATAGTCCAAGCTCTGCAGGCCGGGACAGCAAGGGCAGCGCTCAGCACCAAACCGACGCTCTGGGTGCGGGCACAGGGGACCGGGAGTGGGCTTGCAGGGAGCAGAGGCCAGGTCTCAGGGTCAGGGGGAACAGGAGGACGCCCACCTCATACTTGAGGGACAGGAGCTTCTCGTTGTGTGGGATCTCCTTGGGGAAGGGATGTGGAGGGTCCATATCCTGTGGCAGAAAAAGGCAGAGAGAAGCACAGTTGACAAGGCCACAAGGAGACAGGCCCCTCTCAGCTCACACATGAGGCCGTTATCATCCCGACACCAAGGACAAGGACACAGCAAGAGAACTGCAAGTGAGGCATGGTGGCTGACACCTACAATCCCAGCACTTTGAGAGGCCAAGGCAAGTGGATCAGCTGTGATCAGGAGTTCAAGACCAGCCTGGACAACAAGATGAAACCCTGTCTCTACTAAAAATACAAAAATTAGCTGGGCATGGTGGTGGGCACCTGTAATCCCAGCTACTCAGGAGGCAGAGGCAGGAGAATCGCTTGAACCCGGGATGCAGAGGTTGCAGTGAGCCGAGATTGCGCCATTGCACTCCAGCCTGGGTGACAGAGCAAGACTCCGTCTCAAAGAAAAAAAAAAGAGAACTACAGACCAACACCCCTACAACCACAGATGCAAAGATCTTTGGTAAGACACAAGCAAAGCGATTCCAGCAATGCCAGGAGCAAGGTGAATTCAGCCTAGGAATACAAGTTAGTTTAACATCCAAAAATCAATCCATGAGGCCGGGTGCGGTGGCTCACACCTGTAATCCCAGCACTCTGGGAGGCAGAGGAAAGAAGACCAACTGAAGCCAGGAGTTCAAGACCAGCCTGGGCAACAGAGTAAAACCCTCATCTCTTTTTTTTTTTTTTTTTTTTTTTTGAGACACAGTCACAGTCACTCTTTTTGCCCAGGCTAGAGTGCAGTGATGCAATCTCAACTCACTGCAACCTCCACCTTCCAGGTTAAAACCATTCTCCTGCCTCAGCCTCCCAAGTAGCTGGGATTACAGGTGTGCACCACCATGCCTGGCTAACTTTTGTATTTTTAGTAGAGATGGGGTTTCGCCATGTTGGCCAGGCTGGTCTCAAACTCTTGGCCTCAAGTGATCCACCCAGCCTGGGCAACACAGTGAGACCCCAAGTCTTAAAAAAAAGCCAAAAAAAAAAAAACCAGGCATGGCACTGGCACGAAGATGGACACAGAAGAATGGAAGAGCATTGAGAGAGTCCAGAAAGAAATCCAAAACATGTACGATCAATTGATTTCCCACAACGGTGTCAAAACATTTCAACAGAGAAAGGTAGTGTTTTCAACAAATGGTGCTGGTACAACTGGATTTCCATATGCAAAAATGAAGCTGGGCCGAGCGCAATGGCTGACAGCTGTAATCCCAGCACTCTGGGAGGCTGAGGCAGAAGGACTGCTTGAGGCCAGGAGTTTGTCATCAGCTTGGGCAACATAGTAAGAGTCCATCTCTACAAAATATTAGCTGAGTGTGGTGAAATGCGCCTGCAATCCCAGCTACTTGGGAGACAGACAGAAGGCAGAGGCTGCAGTGAACCATGATTGCACCACTGCACTCCAGCCTGGGTGACAGTGAGACCCTGTCTCAAAAAAAGAGAGAGAGGGAGGGTATGACGTTGGACCCTTAACTCACACCACATCCAAAAATTAATTCAAAAGGGATGAAAGACCTAAAACTGTAAAATTCTTAGGAAAAAACGGGTCAATCAACATACTCTTGGGTTAGGCAATGGTTTCTTAGATGTGACACCAAAAGTACAAGCAACACAAGAAAAAACAGATTAGCTGAACTTCAGCAATACAACCTATGCTGGGTATGATGTACCTGTGGTCCCAGCTCCTCAGGAAGCTGAGACGGGAGGACTGCTTGAGCCTGAGAGATGGATTTCAGCCTGGGCCACACAGTGAGACCTCATCTCAAAAAATAATAATAATTAATTTTTTTTAGACAGGGTCCCGTCTGTCACGCAGGCGGAAGTACAATGGTGTGATCACGGCTCACTGCAGCCTCGACCTCCTGGGTTCAATCAATCCACCTGCCTCAGCGTCCTGAGTAGCTGGGATCACAGGCGCACACCGCCACACCTGGCTAATTTTTGTTTTTGTTTTTGTTTTTTGTAGAGACAGGGTCTCACTATGTTACTAGGCTGATCTCGAAATCCTGAGCTCCAGGGATCCTCCAGCCTTGGTTTCCCAAAGTGTTGGGATTACAGGTGTGAACCACCACACCTGCCCAGAAAAAAAAAAAAAAAAATTTTTGAGGCAGGGTCTCACTCTGTCACCCAGGCTGAAGTGCAGTGGCAGCATCTCAGCTCACTGAAACCTCCACCTCCTGGGCTCAAGTGATCCTCCAACCTCAGCCTCCCAAGTAGCTGGGACTACCGGTGCCTATCACCAGGCCCAGCTAATATTTATATTTTTTGTAGAGACAGGGTTTCACCATGTTGATCAGGCTGATCTTGAACTCCTGAGCTCAATCAATCCATCTGCTTCCCAAAGTACTAGGATTACAGGCATGAATCACCTCGCTTGGCCAAAACTTTTTTAATTAAAAAAATCTGAGCATCAAAAGACACCATTGAGAAAGTGAACAGAAAACCCACTGAACAGGAGAAAACCTCTATAAATCATGTATTGGATGAGAGATTTGCATCTATATATAAAGAACTCCTGCAGCTCAATTATAAAGACAACAAACCCAGTTTAAAAATGAGCATAACCAACACGCGTGTGGCCGGCCAGGCACCCGCTCCAGGGCCTGAGAGTGGTGAGGACTGATTGCTGAATCTCTCACATGCTCGCTTTTTCCCTTGTCTCCCAACTCCTGCCCCTCCCAAAGCTTACACCAGAGCAAAGGCTTTGAAGTCCAAAAAGGCAGTGCTGAAGGCGCCCACGGCCACGAAACAGATCTTCCGAAGGCCTTGTGGCTCCAGAGGCAGCACAAACATATCAGAAGGGCAGCCCCGGGAGAGGCGCTGCTGGCTGTGCAGGATGGCATCTGAGCACGGCGCCAGCCTCGGGAGCGACTGCAGCGGCAGAGCTCAAAGGGACGCAAGGCCGAAGAGCACCCGGACAGGTAGACTGTGCGACGCCTCAGCCTCTGACGTGGCCCAGGGCAGAGCCAGGTGGGGCCTGATGGGAGGAGGACGCCCGGGGTGTCGCCAACATCAGGATCATCTCAACAGGAGTCCCGCACAGACATCTCCCCAGAGACGATGAGTGAACGGCCAGCGGCAGCGGAGGACTCCTGGCCTCACCAGCGGCTGAGGGACAAACCGAGGCTGGCGGGAGATGCCCCCGAGGGGAAGGAAGACGAGCATGCTGCCGCTGAGCTGAGGACTCCCGGGGCAGCCACTGGCACGGGAACATCTAAACCCCTGCCCTCTGAAGTCAGAGGCATCCGGCCCCCTCTCACTCTCCTGGGGCTCCTCACTGCCCCCCCAAGATCCCTGTCCTTGCCCTGTCCCAAAGCCAGGTCCAGCCCCCTCGCTGTCCATGCTGTCACTGCTGTCCTGACCGGCTTCCTGTGCCCTGCACTCCTCTGTCTGAGAGCACTTCTGCCCGGCTGCCTCTGCTCACTCGGCCTTGGTGACCGTGTCCCCCCAGGGAAATCTTCCCTGGACCCTGGCCCTGGGGCCCCACTATCTGCCTGCCGCCCGGCCCCTGTCCATCCCTGTCACCCTCTGCTAAGATGCAGCTAACTCCGCGGGAGGACGGCGAACACCCCCAACTCACCGGGTCCAAAAGTTCATCATCCAGCTCCACGTTGCTCATATGTCCGATTCGGAAAAGCGCAGAACGTGGTGACTAAAAGCAGAAGAGAAATCATGAGGACGCTCAGACGTCACACGCTCTGCACCGTGGATTCTCACTCCCGCCGCCGCACCCCGGCCTCGCCTGACCCTGCCTGAGGGCTCGGGAATGGGCCAGGCCAGGCCTGCCTGCTGGGGCGGGGCAGCAGGGCTGGGACAGGCCTCCCTGGGCCCTGGAAGCAGGACTGCTCCGGCTGCCCCTTGGCCTGTCAGCGAGACGTCCAGCCCCTGAGCCCAGGGCACAAGCTCCCTGCTCTAGACTGAAGGCGAGGCACCTGCCACCCACCAGGAAAGAAGGGCTGGACAACATGCCACCACCAATGCAGTGCCCGCCACAGCGCCCTGGGCCATCCTGCCCAACCCTGCCCCCAAGGCCCCACTCAGCCACCTGCCACCTCCACAGTCACCTCCACTGCGGCCTCTCTGGGTCTTGAGACACTAACGGCTCCACAGTGTTCACGCTGCCCTCCCCACAGGACGCCCAGCTATCAGGCAGAGCTGGGCGGGGTCTCAGCCACCTAAGGCTTTGCGGCCGCCCCAGCTCAGGGCAGGGGCAGGGCAGCGGGCCCTGGGTGGCGTGGTGCAGGTGTGACTTACAGAGCTCCCGCCCCAGTCTCCGGCTCCTTACTAGAGCCAAGGCACTGAGGCCAGGCTAGGAGGAGCCAAGACCTCAGCCTCCTTTCCCCAAAGAGATCCTTTGGAGACGACTCCAATTTCCACTATCTCCTGAATCTTTACCAACATCTGGGGATGTGAAGGGAAGAAGGGCCGCCTCCCAGGTGGAGGGGCCACATGCCCAGGGCACCAGCTGTCTGCATCAGAGAGCCCGTGCGCCTGTAAGGAAAGTGTTGGCAGAGGAGTCCAGTGGCTGGTGCCGGCCGTGGGAGGACCACCGAGGCTGCCTCCCGCCTTCCCTGGGAGCAGCCCTCCCCATCCCCCAGCTGTCCCTCCACCTTCTTTGGGCTCAGCCTCCCGCACGAGGTTTCAGCAGGGCCCGAAAGTGCTTCTTGGTGATAGAACTGCAGGTGATGACGCCAGGAGCCCACTGGCCTGAGGTGGGGACAGGGAGAGGTATGGGAACGGCCTGCACTGGGGCCCAATTCTCCTTCAACCTCTACCTATCCATGGGGATCACGATTACCACACGCAGGCAAGGACACGGAGGCAGAGAAGGAAGGTTTGGGATCTGAGGTCACTGCGAGCCAGGGGTGGGGGTCCTGCTTTCTCTGGAGTGCTCACCCTGAAGGAGACGGGCTCCCCAAACCGCCATCCCAGAAACTGCCTTCAGAACCAGATCTTCCCGGCGGGGTACAGTGGCTCATGCCTGTAATCCCAGCACTTTGGGAGGCCGAGGCAGGCGAATCACTTGAGGCCAGGAGTTCGAGACCAGCTGGGCCAACATGGTGAAACCCCATCTCTACTAAAAATACAAAAATTAGGCGGGCTACTTGGGAGGCTGAGGCAGGAGAATCGCTTGAAGCCGGGAGGTGGAGTCTGCAGTGAGCTGAGATCGCGCCACTGCACTCCAGACTAGGTAACAGCAAGACAATGTCTCAAAAAAAAAAAAAAAAAAAAAAAAAAGAACCTGACCTTCCAGCCCACTGCCCTCCAGGGACCCTTCCCCAACCATCGTCCTGTTACCAGCCCCCGTCGCCCTTGGTGTGCACCCCCGTGTTGATGACCCAGTGAGTGGCCCTGGCCGGGGGAGGAACCTGGGCACGCGCCACTGGCCCTTGGCAGACACCAGTCAGAGCCTCCTCCTCTCCCCAGGCAAAGAGCACCCCCAGGCCATCCCCATCAGAAGCCAGGAACAGAGGCCAGACAGACAGACAGACTCGCAGGTGTCTGCCATGGCATCTCCACGGCCAGGGGAGAGCGTGGGAGGGGCTGGAGTGCACAGGTCCTGCTGGACAGAGCCCCGAGTCACAGGGCGCCTGCCCCTCCTCTTCCCCCCCGCCTTGCCACACGCCAGTGGCTCTCCCTGAGCCCTGAGTCACAGGCGAAACTCACAGCTTCAGTCTCCTGCCACACAGGCTGACACAGTGGGAGGAAGAAGGTGCCACGGTCCAGGCGTGACAGAAGCAGTGGCCTGGCCAGCTGCCCACTCCCTCCTGCTCACACTCACATCAAAGCCCCTGGACTCCAGGTCTCACCACCAGAAAACAGCCCTGTGACCAGCGCTGGGCCTCTGACCCCCACCTCCCAGGTGGACAGGTGCCCCGATGCCCCAAACAGAGACCACGGAACCCAAAAGACCCACTTCACCAAGAGTAGGTACCCCACGTCCAAACGGGCACCCCGTGGGATACGCCCTGCCCACAGGGCCACTCTCCCAATCACTCAAGATGTCGGCACTTCTCTCCTAACGCCACTCAAGACCTGCTGTGCTTCTCAGGCTGTTCCTTGTTGGAAATAACGGATCATCCTGGCCGGACGTGGTGGCTCACGCCTGTAATCCCAGCACTTTGGGAGGCTGAGGCAGGAGGATCGCTTGAGCCCAGGAGTTCAAAGCCAACCTGGACAATGTAGTGAGACCCTGTCTCTACAAAAAATCAAAATTAGCAAGGCATGGTGGCACGTACCTGTGGTCCAAACTACTCAGGAGGCTGAGGCAAGAGGATCGCTTGAGCCCGAGAAGTCAAGGCTACAGTGAGCTATGATTGCACCACTGCGCTCCAGCCTGGGCGACACGGCAAGACCCTATCTCTAAAATTAAAAAAAAAAACAAAAACCCAAACAAACCGAAACAGCCACAGCCACACGTCCTGGGCACCAGGCCTGGGAGGCCTTGAGGTAGGCCACCGTCTACACCGCGACAGCATTGTCCCGCAGCAGCAGGCAGAGCTGTGAATGCAGTCAGGCCAAGGTGAAGGCTGACAGTGCAGTCAGTATGTGACCAGCGGGCCACCCCCACTGCCGCCACCTTGGCAGATTCGAGAGGGGTGAGGGGTGAGGGGTTTCCCCCCAGCAGGGCATCAGCTGCCCCTGCCCGGAGTGAAAGGATGGGGCTCCGGCGCCTTCCCTTCCCAGCATCTCTTTCCTTAACTCTGCCAGGACTTTGAGAAGGTGGCTTTCGTAATGGAAGAACACGACGTTTACTTCAAGTTCAGCAATGCATTCCGTGCGGTTACTTTCTTTTTTAAATGCAAGTTCTTATAAATTAAACACTAGATGCTGTTCCTCAAACTCCTGCCACACACGGCAACCTACACGGTCCCAAGCGCCGGACACCAACTGAAAACAGCCAGGCTCAGGAACGTGAGAGCCAACACTCCCGAGAGGCGGGACTTGGGCCGAAGGGGAAGCGAGGTCGTCAGGGTTGGGGGTGGGTGGGACTAGAAAGAGGGGTCTGAAAATGGCCTGCATCCCCCTTCCTGGTGCTTACGCGGATCTACACGCATTGCACCAACGACACTCTCTTGGTTTTGGTGCCTCCCTGTTATGGAAACGTAAACATTGAGGGAAACTCGGTGAATGGTACACAAGCCCCCTGTGCTACCTTTGCAGCTTCCTGTGAATCCAGAGTGATTTAAAAGTCAATAAAGGGCTGGGCACGGTGGCTCACGCCCGTAATCCCAGCACTTTGGGAGGCCGAGACGGGCAGATCACCTGAGGTCAGGAGTTCGAGACCAGCCTGGCCAACATGAAGCAACCCCGTCTCTACTTAAAAAAAACAAAAAACAAAAACAAAAACAAAAATTAGCCAGGCATGGTGGCGCACACCTGTAATCCCAGCTACTCGGGAGGCTGAAGCAGGAGAACTGCTTGAACCTGGGAGGCGGAAGTTGCAGTGAGCCGAGATCCTGCCACTGTATTCCAGCCTGGGCAACAGAGCGAGACCCTGTTTCAAATAAATAAATAAAATAAAATAAAAGTCAAAATAATGTATAGACGAGGGGAACTACATCAAACTTTAAAACTTCTACACATCAAAGAAAACAACAGAGCAAAAGGTAACCTATGAAATGAGAAAATATTTGCAAACGTGATAAGGAATTAATATCTGATAAGGGATTAATATTCAAAACACATAAAAAAACTCAGGGTCAGGTGAGGTTGCTCATGTCTGTCATCCCAGCACTTTGGGAAGCTGAGGTGGGCTGATCACTTAAAGTCAGGAGTTCAAGACCAGCCTGGACAACGTGGCAAAACCCCAACTCTCCTAAAAATACAAAAATTAGCCGGGCATGGTGGTGGGCGCCTGTAATCCCAGCTTCTCAGGAGGCTGAGGCAGGAGAATCACTTGAACCCAAGAGGCAGAGGTCGCGGTAAGCTGAGATCACACCACTGCACTTCAGCCTGGGCGACAGAGGGAGAGTCCGTCAAAAACCAAAACCAAAACAAACAAACAAAAAAACAAAAACCAAAAACAAACATAAAAATGCAGCGTCTGAAAGTCCCATTTGTACGCCACAATGACCAAAATGCGGAAGCACCCGGTGTCTGCCGATGGATGAGTGAGTCAAGGAAATGCAGCCTCTCCCCGCAATGGAATAATCCAGCCATAAAGAGGAATGACCACCGACCCGTGCTGCAGCACGACGGGCCGCAGGACACTGTGCTCCGTGAAATAAGCCAGTCAGAAAAAGACAGCTCCCACAGGGGTCCACTCGCATGAGGGCCCGGGAGCCGTCAGGTCCGCTGAGGCAGACGGCAACGAGGGGGCCGGGCGGCAGGAGGAAGGGAGAGCGTTGAACGGATGCGGTTTCAGTTCGGCAAGGGATGGGTTGTGTAACACTATGAGCGTGCTCAACCCTACTGACTGCACTCACAGATGATTAAACGGTAATTAAACAAAATATTTTTTAGAGACAAGGTCTTGCTATGTTGCCCAGGCTGGTCTCTAACTCCTGGGCTCAAGGGATCCTTCCGCCTTGGCCTCTCAAGTAGCTGGTATGAGAGGCGTGCACCACCATGCCTGGCTAAAATGGTAAATTTATGGTATGTGTTCTTTACCACAGTTTTTTAAAAACTTAAAGCAGTATTAAAGACTATTTGCTGTTCTGCTCAGCCCGCGCTGCATCCTAACATTCAGCAGGCCTCTGCCAGGACCAGGCTAGATGCTAGGCACACAGGATACAGCAGCTGCCATGCGGGGGGGATGGGGGTTACAGTCAAAGGAAACGAGGTGACACACAAAGGCCACAGAGACCAAGGAGAGGCCTTTGCTGTCCACGCAGCGTCCCCATGGCGTTAAGGCAGAGACCTAAAGCAAGACAGACGCTGAACAGCAATGCTGGAGGGCAGGGAAGGGGACAGCAGGGGAACCCTCCCAGGCAGGCAGAAGACTTCCTGGAGGCCGGAAAAGAACTAAGGGGCACTTCCTCAAGTAGAGCAGAGCTCAAGGGGCCACTGGGGACGACCCCAGACCCTCCCCCACGGCCTCGCTGCGCCCACAGTTCTCTCTCAGGCTACGGTCTGTGGCTCCGGGTGCCCAGGCAGGACACAGTCCCACACTAACCCAGACCCCTGCCCTGCCAGGGTCTTAGGTGCTGTCCCAACACGAGTTCTCAAGGATGTCCTGCAAATACCCACCTCCCCTCACTGCCTCCTGAGACCCAAGTGTTTCTGGCTCCAGCCGCTTTCCCTCTCTCAGTTCTCAAGGAGTTCTGCTTCCTGCCGCCCACACACAGCCAGGGCTGGCTGACCTCACCCTTGCCCTGTCCCAGCACCACCAGATGAGCAATGACTGGCTTGGTCAATTCACCACTACTCCACACAATGCAAGACAGGCCTGAGAACAGGAACAGCAACCCACAGGCGGCTCTGAAGGGCCTGGGCTTTCAGCTGGCACCCAGCCTCCAACAAGCCACTCCACAGTCTGCCCTGCCCAGGGCAGCCACCTCATAGTGTTTGGCCAGCTGTGCCCATGCTGAGGTGGCAACGACACCACCAGCCAACCTGAAAATCCTGCAACAAACCCTAAAGAGCCTGGAAGCAGCTAGGGCCAGTTCTCATGTTCACTGGAACAGTCCTGTCAGCAGGGGATGGCCTGGGTTGATATTTTAGCTCAAAACAGCTCTGGAGGCCTTGAACCCAAGGGCAGCTTATAGTACCCCGTCTGCGGCCACAATGGGGTGCACCTGAGCCCAACAGTGAGCTGTGCCCACCAGTCAGAACAGACCCTCCCCCAGAAAAACAGCACCAAGAAATCCAGTAGCCACTCAGGAAGTCGGGCAGGAAAGTCACAACGAACATGAATCCCTCTTGTGTTGCTGGTTTTAACACGACCGGGCACAACTCACATTTCTTCAGAGCGTGGTTTGTGACAGGCACCGTGCTCAGCGCTATGCATGTGTTAACTTTTTCGCAGATGGGAAAACTGGGCAACAGGGAAGCTACAGGCCTTGCAGGAGACCCTCAGCGAGTCCAATGCTCAGAGCACAAAGGCCTCCGAGGACGCCTGGCCTAAGAGGTGGCGTCTTGTCCTCTAGACTCTGCCTCTCCAGTCTGTCTGCAGGGGAAGGCTGGGGCCCTTCAGGCATGGGGTTCTAGCTTCCCATGGGCTCCCCTAGAGATGAGCCAAATTCAAAGCCTGCTCATGTGCGCAGCAGGGCTGACCTCCATGCTCCACAGCGCATCCCAAACACACACTCCCTCTGTCCTTTCCCACCCGTCCGCCTGCCTGAAGATCTTGTGCTCTTCAAGTCCAAGCCTTGTGACTGCTCCTGCCCCAGGGGCCCTGCAGACCATCCGCACAGGGTCCTGAGCCTGTCTCCAGCAGGAAAGAAGCAGCTTTATGCGCCTGCGTCCCATGCAGCCACAGAGCAAGTGCACGATAAACTATTTTTTTTAATTGCTTGTAAGCAGGGTATCCGCTGTTATTAAATGCAAACAAATAAGCTTACAATGACTTTTAAGGGAATTTTTTATTTTTATTTTTGAGATGGAGTTTTGTTCTTGTTGCCCAGGCAATGGCGTGATCTTGGCTCAGTGCAACCTCCGCCTCCCGGGTTCAAGCGATTCTCCTGCCTCAGCCTCCTGACTAGCTAGGATTACAGGCGCTCACCACCACACTCAGCTAATTTTTGTATTTTTAGTACAGATGGGGTTTCACCATGTTGGCCAGGCTGGTCTCGAACTCGCGACCTCAGGTGATCCACCCGCCTCGGCCTCCCAAAGTGCTGGAATTGCAGGCATGAGCCACTGCGCACAGCCGGAAATACTTTCTAAGGTTAAGACATCAACAGATTATTTCCCAAAAAATCAACTCTTCTGTTTGCAAAGACAAACAGGAAACCCCAAGCACATTCAGTCCCAAGAGAAACTCAAATTCAACCTCCATCAAGGTTCCCAATCTTTACGTTTCAGCCCTCAAAGTTGGTTTATTCCTTCTACCTCGTGAACTTCAGATTTCTTTAATTAAAAAAATTTTTTTTTAATTTTTTGAGATAGGTTCTCAAACTCCAGCCTGGGCAAAAGAGTGAGAAACTACCTCAAAAAAAAAAAAAAAAAAAAAAAAAAAAAAAAAAAAAAAAGCAGCTCACTGCAGCTTCAACCTCCTGGACTCACATGACTCTTCTGCCTCAGCCTCCCAAGCGAGTAGCTGGGACTACAGATGCATATCACCACACCTGGCTAATTTTGCTTTTTTTTTTTTTTGCAGACAGGGTTTCACTATTTTGCCCAGGCTGGTCTTGAACTTCTGGGCTCAAGTGATCCTCCCCTACCTTGGCCCCCCAAAGTGCTAGGATTACAGGTATGAGCCACCACACCTGGCCTTACTTTCTTTTAAAACAGAAACACACACACACACACACACAGGCATACACACAAATAACTAATCACCCATGGCCCCACCACTTCAAATTAACCCCTTCAGATCACTTTTCATGCAGACTACAGCACCGAGAGCAGGAGAGCCCACTTCAAAGGGAGCTGAGCTGCTGCTTCTTAGCAGCAAAAAGCAGACTTTGACCTTCTTTGTCTGGTGCATTTCTAAGGAATTGGGAAAACCTAAATGTAGGTTCTATGGAAACAGCCTGATTTTCGTGTCCTTCCTAAACTTTTTTTTTTTGATACGGAGTCTCGTTCTGTCGCCCAGGCTGGAGTGCAGTGGCACCATCTCCGATCAGTGCAAGCTCCACCTCCCGGGTTCACGCCATTCTCCAGCCTCAACCTCCCGAGTAGCTGGGACTACAGGCGCCCGCCACCACGCCCGGCTAATTTTTTGTATTTTCAGTAGAGACAGAGTTTCACTATATTAGCCAGGATGGTCTCAATCTCCTGACCTCATGATCCACCCGCCTTGGCCTCCCAAAGTGCTGGGATTACAGATGTGAGCCACCGCGCCCGGCCGTCCTTCCTAATCTTTAAGCACAAGACAAGTGTTTAAAGGACTAGACAAGAGAAAATGTAAAGAATAACTGCAAAGCATCTTAAGACCCATCAACAAAACGGTTCATTAACTCAAAAGTAACACAATACGGCCAGGCGCAGTGGCTCACGCCTGTAATCCCAGCACTTTGGGAGGCCGAGGTGGGGGGGATCACCTGAGGTCGGGAGTTCGAGGCCAGCCTGACCAACATGGAGGAACCCCGTCTCTACTAAAAATACAAAATTAGCCGGGGGCGGTGGCACACGCCTGTAATCGCAGCTACTCGGGAGGCTGAGGCAGGAGAGTCACTTAAACTCGGGAGGTGGGGGTTGCGGTGAGCCGAGATTGCGCCATTGCACTCCAGCCTGGGCAACTACAGTGAAATTCCGTCTCAAAAAAAAAATTAAGACAATACACAGACAGGGAAACAAACGTACCCGCAACGGTTCTCCAGACCTTAACACTGCTCAGACGCACGCTGCAGGCTGACATGCAGAACGCATTCCAACCTCTGACTTGCTGCTTATTGTGTTTGCCTGCACATTCCAAATTTAACTCGGTGCTAAGGGAAACTGAGTACAAATACTCGTCACTCCCAAGATCACCTGAAAGTCGGGACTGATCCCCACACAGAAAGATGGCAGATAAAGGCGCTCAGTCATTCTCACTGAAAGAGACCCGGCTGCAATCTTAACTGTTCCCATCTCCCAGGGGGTCAAAACGCAAACAAAATTAGTTGCTCGTGTAGGATGACAATTTTAAAGAGTCACCTCAACAGAAAGACACTTGCACCCCTTTAGGGCCAGTCTGGGGGACACCGGAGGGAATGAACGTGCGCCACGGCTGCCCCGGCGCCCCTCAGCGCCCCACATTCCGCGGGGTCCGGCGAGCTCCGCCTGCTCACCCAGCCCTCCCGGCCACCGAGCCCGGCGCTGCCTCCTAAGACTCCAGACCCCAGGCGCCCCGCCAGCCCGGCCCCGCCGAGGAGCCCCGGGGCGCGTTCCCCAGCCCACCGCGCCTCGGTCGCCTCCAGGACCGGGACACGCGGCGCCGCCAGAAGGCTCACGAGGGCGCGGGCTGCGGGGCGCACGAGGGCTCAGTTTCCCCGCTTGCGCCCTGCCCGGCCTCACCTGGCGCGCAGCCCCGGGCCCAGCCCCGTTCAGCAGCGGCGTCCCCCCGCCGGGCCGCGCCGTCCTCCGCAGCAGCGGCGCCGCCTCCTCGTCGTCCCGGTCCCGGCCGGACCACGACACCTTCTTAGAGACGTTGGCCATGGCCCGCCGCGGAGCGACACCGGCCGGGAGGCGCCGGCTGCCCCCGTGTTTGTTCTCGTGACCCGCGCCGGCGGCCACGTGACCGGCGATGGCAGCCACGTGACGCGCGACAGGACCACGTGATGGGCGACGGCGACCACGTGACCTGCAACGGCAACCACCGAGGCCCGGTCGCGCGGGGGCTCCTGGGAGCCGCGCTCCCGGCGGGTCGTGGCGTCGCCCGCCTTAGAGAATCGCCGCGGCCCCGAGGACCCCGTTCTGCCCACGCGACTGCAAAGGCGGCGCCGTTGGGCTGAGCGCCGAGTGCTTGGAAGGCGAATGGCCGCCCCCGGGACCGCCTGGGAGTCGGGGCGAGGGAAGCGCCCGGGGCCTGAGGGCAGGAGCCGGCTGGAGGGGCTCCCCCAGCCCCGGTCGCCCGCGCCGATCGTGGCGGAGCCGCGGCGGGGAAGGCAGGAGGGAGGCAGGGGCGAGGGCAGGCCCTTCCTTGCCATAGGCGGCAGCTAAAAAGACCTGAAGGATGAAATTAGAAGTCCGGAAGTATGCATCCGCCCTCGCAGTAGGCACTCGGGCGAGGGTCGGAGTGGAGGCTTCCTCCGGGCAGCCCCAGAGGGTCCTCCCGCCTAATGAGAAAAGAACAGAAGGCGAGTCCTCTTCAACGATCAGGCCCCAGAGACAGTACAGGAGGGTCGCCTCTGGAAACTGCCGGCTACTGCGCAGATGGCTGTGAATTAGCCAAAGAGCCGCCCGGACCCTGTACCCGCACCAGTGCACAGCCCATCACTAATCAATGCTATTTCCATAAACCAAAGAGAATTCTTGACAACTTTACATCAGCCCACACACCCTGTCCCCACCTTTTGGGTCATTTATTTATTTATTTTGAGCCAGGGTCTCCCTGTGTCGCCCAGGCTGGAGTGCGGTGGTGCGGTCACAGCTCAGTGCAGCCTTGACCTCCTGGACTCAAGCCATCTTCCTGCCTCAGCGTCTGGAGTAACAGGGACCACAGGCCTGCGCCACCACACCCGGCTAATTTTTGCTATGGAGCTCACAGTGTGTTGCCCAGGCTGTTCTCAAACTTCTGACCTCAGATGATCCTTCCACCTTAGCCTCTAGAGTAAACTCTTTATATTTTGTGCCTCATCCTCTTCCTTTTAAAAGATCGATATTTTTATTATTGAGACGGAGTCTCGCTCTGTCGCCCAGGTTGGGGTGCAATGGCGCAATCTCGGCTCACTGCCTCCCAGGTTCATGCCTCAGCCTCCCGAGTAGCTGGGACTACAGGCGCCCACCACCACGCCCGGCTAATTTTTTGTATTTTTAGTAGAGATGGGGTTTCACCATGTTAGCCAGGATGGTCTCGATCTCCTGACCTCGTGATCCACCCGCCTTGGCCTCCCAAAGTGCTGAGATTACAGGCGTGAGCCACGGTGCCCGGCCTTTTTATTATTATTATTATTATTATTATTTTTATTTTTATTTTTGAGACACAGTCTCACTTTGTCACCCAGGCTGGAGTACAATGATAAGATCATAGCTCACTGCAGCCTTGACCTCTTGGGTTCAAGGGATCCTCCTGCCTCAGCCTCCTGAGTTGCTAGGACTCTACGTATGAGCCACCATGCCCGGCCATGGTTGGCATTTCTTTTTTTCTTTTTCTTTCTTTCTGTTTTTTTTTTTTTTTTTTTTGAGACGGAGTTTCACTGTTGTCACCCAGGCTGCAGTGCAATGGCGCTATCTTGGATCACTACAACCTCCGCCTCCTGGGTTCAAATGATACTTCTGCCTCAGCCTCCCGAGTAGCTGAGATTATAGGCACCCGCCACCACGCCTGGCTAATTTTTCTTTTTTCATTTTTTTTTTTTTGTTTGTTTCTTTTTGAGAGAGAGTCTTGCTCTGTTGCCCAGACTGGAGTGCAGTGGCACGATCTCGGCTCACTGCAAGCTCCGCCTCCCGGGTTCACCCCATTCTCCTGCCTCAGCCTCCCGAGTAGCTGGGACTACAGGCACCCGCCACCACGCCTGGCTAATTTTTTGTATTTTTAGTAGAGACGGGTTTTCACCGTGTTAGCCAGGATGGTCTCAATCTCCTGACCTTGTGATCTGCCCGCCTTGGCCTCCCAAAGTGCTGGGATTACAGGCATGAGTCACAGCGCCCGGCCTAATTTTTGTATTTTTAGTAAAGACAGGATTTTGCCATGTTGGCCAGGCATGTCTCGAACTCCTGACCTCAGGTGATCCACCCACCTTGGCCTCCCAAAGTGCTGGGATTACAGGAACGAGGCACCGTGCCCGGCCCAGGGTCAGCATTTCTTAACGGTGAAGGGAAAAAAGAAACCTAGCAGGTGCCACTTGATCCAAGCAACCCAGTTCAGCATCGCTGGTGATGGGATAAGATGGCATCGTGTGCCTCCTGATGTGATGCACCAGGAAGGGCAAAACGTCCCTTCCATAGCATTCCTGCAAAACATGCTCACCCTGAGTCCACTCATAAAGGGGAAACACCAGATAATCCCACTTTGAGGGACAGCCTGTTGAACATCTAGGCTGTCTTCTTCCACAATGTTTGTCTCTTTCAGTGTTGTGAAAGAGACAAAGAAAGGCTGAGGAGACAACCTCACGTGGGTCTGGCATGATTGAGACAATTGGCAAAGATTGGACATACACTGTATGAGCTAACAGTGTTGGAGCAGTAGTAAATCTGTCACGCGTGATCATTATATTGTGGTTACATCAGGAAAGCTCCCCGATCTTAGGAGATGCATATTGAAATACTTGGGACCTTGTGTTGTGATGTCTGCAGCTTACACTCGGACAATTCAAAATCTGACAATAATCATAATGAGTAGCAGCCTTCTGAGAGGGAGGGAAAATGGCAATGTTAACACCTGGCCCTTGTCTCTGCACCACCATGCAGCAGGCAAGAATGAGCACCTTACTGAAGTGGCAGGAAGGGAGCCAAGAAGAAAGAGCTTGGTCCATTGTCTGAGAGAGATTGGCATGAGGCGAAACTGCCAACTGTGCTTGGCATAAGGAGTAGGGAAAACACCAGGCACAGGGATGCCAGGAACCAAAATTGCACCTGATGGCCTCAAGGGCCGTGTGTTTGAAGTCAGTACTGCTTATCTGCAGAATGGTGAAGTTGTATCTGGAAAATTCAAGCTAATTACTGTGAGGATGTTCAGTGCAAAAACAGCCTGACCAGCTTTCATGGAAAAAAAAAAAGACCATGATTGAAGCTCATATGGTTGTCAAAACTACAGATGGTCATTTGCCTCATCTGTTCTGTGTTGGTTTTACTAAAACAGTGCAGCAAGCAGATTGGGAAGACCTCTCACAGGCAGCACCGGCAGGCCCGTCAAATCCAGAAAAGATGGTGGAAATCATGGCCCAAGAGGTGCAGACACATTACTCGAAAGAAGTGGCCCATGAATTGATGCCAGACAGTACTGGGAGAGAGACACAGAGAAGGCTCCCCAGTCTATCCAGGTATCCTGTCCAGGATGTCTTCCTTAGAAAAGTAAAAATGCTTGGGAAGCCCAGGCTTGCATTGGGAAAACTCAAGCTTTGTGGTGAAGGTCGCTGTCCTGTAAAAGCTACTGGGGATGAGACCAGTGCTAAATTTTATTTATTTATATTTATTTATTTATTATTATTATTATTATTATTTTTATTTTATTTCTGAAGTATTTCTTGATCATTCTTGGGTGTTTCTCGGAGAGGGGGATATGGCAGGGTCATAGGATAATAGTGCAGAGAAGGTCAGGAGTTAAACACATGAACAAAGGTCTCTGGTTTTCCCAGGCAGAGGTCCCTGCGGCCTTCGCAGTGTTTGTGCCCCTGGGTACTTGGGATTAGGGAGTGGTGATGGCTCTTAAAGAGCATGCTGCCTTCAAGCATCTGTTTAACAAAGCACATCTTGCACCGCCCTTAATCCATTTAACCCTGAGTTGACAGAGCACATGTTTCAGAGAGCATGGGGCTGGGTGAAAGGCCACAGATCAACAGCATCCCAAGGCAGAAGAACTTCTCCTAGTCAGAACAAAATGGAGTCTCCTATGCCCACCTCTTTCTACACAGACACAGCAACAATCTGATCTCTCCTTCCTTTCCCCACACTTCCCCCCCTTCTTTTCAGCAAAACCGCCATCGTCCTCATGGCCCGCTCCCGATGGTCGCTGTCTCTTCGGAGCTGTTGGGTACACCTCCCAGACAGGGCGGCTGGGCAGAGGCGCCCCTCACCTCCCAGACGGGGCGGCCGGGCAGAGGGGCCCCTCACCTCCCAGACGGGGCGGCCGGACAGAGGCGCCCCTCACCTCCCAGACGGGGCGGCCGGACAGAGGCGCCCCTCACCTCCCAGACGGGGCGGCCGGGCAGAGGCGCCCCTCACCTCCCAGACGGGGCGGCGGGGCAGAGGCGCCCCTCACCTCCCAGACGGGGCGGCCGGGCAGAGGCGCCCCTCACCTCCCAGACGGGGCGGCCGGGCAGAGGCGCCCCTCACCTCCCAGACGGGGCGGCCGGGCAGAGGTGCTCCTCACTTCCTCCCAGACGGGGCGGCCGGGCAGAGGTGCTCCTCACTTCCTCCCAGACAGGGTGGCAGCCGGGCAGAGGCGTTCCTCACTTCCCAGATGGGGCAGCCAGGCAGAGGTGCTCCTCACTTCCTCCCAGACGGGGTGGCGGCCAGGCAGAGGTACTCCTCACTTCCCAGACTGGGCGGCCGGGCAGAGGTACTCCTCACTTCCCAGACGGGGTGGCCGGGCAGAGGTGCTCCTCACTTCCTCCTAGACGGGGTGGTGGCCGGGCAGAGACGCTCCTCACCTCCCAGATGGGGCGGCCGGGCAGAGGTGCTCCTCACTTCCTCCCAGACAGGGTGGCAGCCAGGCAGAGGCGTTCCTCACTTCCCAGATGGGGCAGCCAGGCAGAGGTGCTCCTCACTTCCTCCCAGACGGGGTGGCGGCTAGGCAGAGGTACTCCTCACTTCCCAGACGGGGTGGCCGGGCAGAGGTGCTCCTCACTTCCTCCTAGATGGGGTGGCGGCCGGGCAGAGGCGCTCCTCACCTCCCAGACGGGGCTGCCGGGCAGAGGCGCCCCTCACCTCCCAGACGGGGCGGCCGGGCAGAGACGCTCCTCACCTCCCAGACGGGGCGGCCGGGCAGAGGCGCTCCTCACCTCCCAGACGGGGTGGCCAGGCAGAGGCGCTCCTCACTTCCCATACGGGGTGGCGGCCGGGCAGAGGCGCTCCTCACCTCCCAGACGGGGCGGCTGGGCAGAGGCGCTCCTCACTTCCCAGATGGGGCAGCCGGGCAGAGGCGCTCCTCACTTCCTCCCAGACGGGGTGGCGGCCAGGCAGAGGCGCTCCTCACCTCCCAGACGGGGCGGCTGGGCAGAGGTGCTCCTCATCTCCCAGACGGGGCAGCCGGGCAGAGGTGCTCCTCACTTCCTCCCAGACGGGGTGGCGGCCAGGCAGAGGCACTCCTCACCTCCCAGACGGGGCGGCCGGGCAGAGGCACTCCTCACCTCCCAGACGGGGTGGCCAGGCAGAGGCATTCCTCACTTCCCATATGGGGTGGCGGCCGGGCAGAGGTGCTCCTCACTTCCCAGATGGGGCAGCTGGGCAGAGGCGCTCCTCAGTTTCTCCCAGACGGGGTGGCGGCCAGGCAGAGGTACTCCTCACCTCCCAGAAGGGGCGGCCGGGCAGAGGTGCTCCTCATCTCCCAGACGGGGCAGCCGGGCAGAGGTGCTCCTCACTTCCTCCCAGACAGGGTGGCGGCCGGGCAGAGGCGCTCCTCACTTCCCAGACGGGGCGGCCGGGCAGAGGCGCTCCTCACCTCCCAGACGGGGCGGCCGGGCAGAGGCGCTCCTCACTTCCTCCCAGACGGGGTGGCAGCCGGGCAGAGGCGCTCCTCACCTCCCAGACGGGGCGGCCGGGCAGAGGCGCTCCTCACCTCCCAGACGGGGCGGCCGGGCAGAGGCGCTCCTCACCTCCCAGACGGGGCGGCCGGGCAGAGGCGCTCCTCACATCCCAGACGGGGCGGCCGGGCAGAGGCGCTCCTCACTTCCCAGATGGGGCGGCCGGGCAGAGGTGCTCCTCACATCCCAGACGATGGGCGGCCGGGCAGAGACGTTCCTCACTTCCTATACGGGATGGCAGCCGGGCAGAGGTGCTCCTCACTTCCCAGATGGGGCGGCCAGGCAGAGAGGCTCCTCACATCCCAGACGATGGGCGGCCAGGCAGAGACGCTCCTCACTTCCTAGACGGGGTGGCGGCGGGGCAGAGGCTGTAATCTTAGCACTTTCAGAGGCCAAGGCAGGAGGCTGGTAGGTGGAGGTTGTAGCGAGCCGAGATCACGCCACTGCACTCCAGCCTGAGCACCATTGAGCATTGAGTGAGCGAGACTCCATCTGCAATCCCAGCACCTCGGGAGGCCGAGGCAGGCAGATCACTGGAGGCCAGGAGCTGGAGACCAGCCGGGTCAACACGGCGAAACCCCGTCTCCACCAAAAATGCAAAAACCATTCAGGCGTGGCGGCGCGCGCCTGCAATCCCAGGCACTCGGCAGGCCGAGGCAGGAGAGTCACAGGAGCCCGAGGCAGGGAGGTTGCAGCGAGCCGAGATCACGGCAGCACAGTCCAGCTTCAGCAACAGAGGGAGACCGAAAAAAGAAGGACAGGGAGACTGAGGGAGAGGGAGAGGGAGAGGGCACCAGTGCTAAATTTTAATGAGCTGACGGATATGAGCCCCCAGCCCAACAACCTGTTTAAAATTCAGGCTTTGAATGTTGATAATCAAACTAACATTTGACCCAGCAATCCCCTTACTGGGTGTATGCCCAAAGGAATATAAATTGTTCTATCATTAAAACACATGCAGGCCAGGCGCAGTGACTCACACCTGTAATCTCAACACTTTGGGAGGCTGAGGTAGGTAGATCACTTGAGGTCAGGAGTTCGAGACCAGCCTGGCCAACATAGTGAAACCCCATCTGTACTAAAAATACAAAAATTAGCCAGGTGTGGTGGCAGGCGCCTATAATCTGAGCTACTTGGGAGGCTAAGGCAGGAGAATCGCTTGAATCCAGGAGGTGGAGGTTTCAGTGAACTGAGATTGCACCACCTCTCTCCAGCCTGGCTGACAGAGCGAGACTCTGTCTCAGAAAAAAAGCAAAACCAAAAACACACGCACGTGTATGTTCATTGCAGCACTATTCACAATAGCAAAGACATGGAATCAACCTAAATGCCCATCAGTGGTGGACTGGATAAAGAAAATGTGGTACATGTATACCATGGAATACTATGCAGCCATAAAAAGGAATGAGATCATGTCCTTTGCAGGAACATGGATAGAGCTGGAGGCCATTATCCTTAGTGAACTGACCCAGGAATAGAAAACCAAATACTGCGTGTTCTCACATAAGTTGGAGCTAAATGATGAGAACACATGGACACAAAGGGAAAAAAAAAAAACACTGAGGCCTACTGAAGGGTGGAGGGCGGGAGGAGGGAGAGGAGCAGAAAAAAATAACAAAATATTGGGCTGGGTGTGGTGGCTCACACCTGTAATCCCAGCACTTTGGGAGGCCGAGGTGGGTGGATCACTTGAGGTCAGGAGTTTAAGACTAGCCTGGCCAACATGGTGAAACCCTGTCTGTACTAAAAATACAAAAATTAGCTAGGTGTGGTGGCACACACCTGTAATCCCAGCTACTTGGGAGGCTGAGGCACGAGAATCACTTGAGCCCAGGAGGTGGAGGTTGCAGTGAGTGGAGATGGTGCCGCTGCACTCCAGCCCAGGCGACAGAGCGAGACTCCATCTCAAAAACAAAACAAAATAACTGTCAGGTACCAAGCTCAGTACTTGAGTGAGGAAATTATGTGTACAACAAACCCCCATGACTTGAGTTTACCTATATAAAAAACCTGTACATGTACCCCTGAACCTAAAATAAAAGTTTAAAAATAATAAATAAAGCTGGCTGGGCGCGGTGGCTCGCGCCTATAATCCCAGCACTTTGGGAGGCCCAGGTGAGCGAATCACGAGATCAGGAGATTGAGACCACGGTGAAACCCCGTCTCTACTAAAAATACAAAAAAAAAAAAAAAAATTAGCTGGGCGCAGTGGCAGGTACCTGTAGTCCCAGCTGCTTGGGAGGCTGAGGCAGGAGAATGGTGAACACAGGAGGCGGAGCTTGCGGTGAGCCAAGATCACCCCACTGCACTCCAGCCTGGGTGACACAGTGAGACTCTGCCTAAATAAATAAATAAATAAAAATAATAATAATAAAGCTAACACTTGAAGAGTCTAGAATAAATATATATGATGTGCAATGTATTCATCTGCAACTTTTTGATTTTGAAATTTTTCCAAATCAAAAGAGTTTAAAAGTTCCTTAGAGGCCGGGCAAAGTGGCTCACGCCTGTAATCTCAGCACTTTGGGAGGCTGAGGCGGGCGGATCACGAGGTCAAGAGATTGAGACCATCCTGGCTAACACGGTGAAACCCCATCTCTACTAAAAATACAAAAAAATTAGCCAGGTGTGGTGGCGGGCACCTGTAGTCCCAACTACCAGGGAGGCTGAGGCAGGAGAATGGTGTGAACCCGGGAGGCAGAGCTTGCAGTGAGCCGAGATCGTGCCACTGCACTCCAGCCTGGGTGACAGAGCAAGACGCCGTCTCAAAAAATAAAAATAAAAAATAAAAGTTACTTAGAGCCCCTAAAGCTGAGAAGATAATGGAACCCTCCCTTGCTGATATCAAAATAAAACCAAAACTAAGCCCAAAATAAGAGGAAGGAAATCTAACGGGGTTTTGAATTCCCCAGTGGTTACACTACAATACTTTTTCTGAAATACCATGAACAACATTCTTTGATAAAAGGTATTTTTCTCATGGGTGTGCCCTGGCTTTGTGCTTTTTTTGTTTTGTTTTGTTTTTGAGATGGAGTCTCGCTCTGTCACCCAGGCTGGAATGCAGTGGCATGATCTCGGCTCACTGCAACCTCTGCCTCCCGGGTTCAAGCGATTCTCCTGCCTCAGCCGCCCGAGTAGCTGGGATTACAGGTGCGCGTCACCAAGACTGGCTAATTTTTTGTATTTTCGGGAGAGACGGGGTTTTACCATGTTGGCCAGGCTGGTTTTGAACTCTTGACCTCAAGTGATCCACCTGCCTCAGCCTCCCAAAGTGCTGGGAGTATAGGTGTGAGCCACCACGCCTGGCTGGCTTTGCCCTTTTGAGGGATGGTGATAAGGGCATTGCACCCTCATGTCATACAGGACAGCGTTAAAAATGAGAAGGAAGCTGAGTTTTCCAAGGCTGCCCACAAGCAGGCAGGAGTTGAACCTGGGTTAGTTTGATTTCAAAACTCTTGCTGTCAAATGCTGTGAGTCAAGGACTGACAGCAAGTCCCCCAGGGGGTTCAGAGGTGGGACAAGTCCCCTCCCCAGGCTCCTCAGAGGCAGGCACCATGCCACCTGACACAGTAGGAGTGCAGCACCTTGTTGATTGAATTGAATGGGTGGACTTGGGTCTTGTGGGTTGAGGAGGGTTTGGATGAAGATACCCAGGTGGGCAGTGAGCTGAGCAGAGTGCTGGGGTGGAGCATGGTGGGGCTGTATGCAGAACCCACAAGAACAGAGCTTGGGAAGAAGGGGTCATGCTGGGGAGGGGGAGCCAGGTCCCAAAGGCCATCCTTCTCAGCCCAGGGACCTGAGTGTGTCTTTTTCTGGGACAAGTGGCTGTTTCAGAAGAGGAATGGGCTGGGGGTGGGTAGGGTGGGGGAGTGGCTCCTTGTCGGGAACTGACTTCCCCAGCAAGACAAGGGCCCCTGTAGGTTTTTTGTCTGTGTTTTGTCTTCCTCACCCAGAAATGTAACAGACTTGGTGAAAGGTGGGATTCGGTGGGCCTTGGAGGTGGGTGTGGTTCACACCTCAAAATGCACAGGTGTGATTCTGCTGAGAAAGAGCAAAAAATACAATGAGAAAGGAAAAAATAAATGAGCAGGTGGCTTTGTTGCTGCTCCCAGTGGGGTTGGTGAGCCACGTGAGATGGATGCCCAGACAGCCCTGCTCCAAACCCGAGACAGGCCCCAAATCCCCGCAATCCCCAAGCTGCCCCCATACCCCCAAGTCCAAGCCCTCACTCTGCTGTTCTCCCACCTGGAGTGAGCTGTGTCCTCCCTGTGAAGCATCCTGAATGCCCACCTCTGCTGAGTCCCTGAGGCTTAGATTCTCTGGCCGCGCAGCTGAATACCGCTGTGGCCCGAGCAACATCTTGGTCCCATAGGGCGCTGGAAGCACCCGCAGGCTGGGGAGGGGCTGGGACCCCGGGGCCTGGAAGCTTCCTTCCCGCCCCACCTCTGCACCCATCTGGGGGCCATTAGAGCCTTTGTCTCAAAGCCCTGCCCCAGTTCACCTTCTTGGGACCCTGGGCAAGACAACTGTGCTAAGGACATCACTGTCACAAGAAATATTTGTGACCTGAATGACCAATCTTTCCCCAAAAAAGACGTCCTATGGCTTCCTGCTCAAAGGCAGAGTGGGGTGGAGCAAGGGGGTTCCAGAAAGCGTCTGAGGAGGCTGGGGAAGGAAAGAGGTTTGGGAAGGAGCTGCCATCCATAGAGTTAGACACGTCGTGCAGAAGCAGAACTCGGCGAGTGACTCAGGGAACCGTCACGCCGGCATCCGCGGGGCTTTCCAGCTCTAAAATCCCATCTCTGATCTTGAGTCACGCACAGGTGGCGCTGGGGGAGGCGGGCTGGGCTGATCTTGACCTGAAAGCCCAGACTTGATGGGGTCCAGCTGGGGTCCACAGGCTGCTCTGCAGAGACATTGCTGGGAGACTCCAGGGACTAACTTAGGGCACCTTCCCCACAGCGCCAGCTGGGCAGGGTCCAGGCATCTGCAGAGCTGAAACCACCTACGCACTGGGCGGAGGGGCTCGGGCCCCTTGTGGATCTGCTAGTGAAGGCTGTGGGACCTCTCTCGTCGGCCTCCTCACTTTTCAGATAGTAAGAGGGAGAATGGGAGGGATTGGTGAGTTCTGACCAGGCCTGTTCTCTCGGTCAGCAGTTTTGGGCCCCTCCCCTGCCCCACCCCACCCCATGCCCCGCTTTCTTCTGTCTGCACCAGCTGACTTTCGGATTCTTGGAGATCTTGTGTTTGGGCCTTTCTTGGGAATCTCCAACGTCATGAAGTCAATTTACACCAGACTGAAACTTCAGTACAAGTCTGTTCTAATGGTCAGTGCAAGTTTTGTTTTTTACTCTGCCATGATTTGGAATTAAAAAAAAAATTATCAAAAAGAGAGGCTGGGCACGGTGGCTCATGCCTGTAATCCCAGCACTTTGGGAGGCCGAGGCGTGTGGATCACCTGAGGTCAAGAGTTCAAGACTAGCCTGGCCAACATAGTGAAACCCGGTCTCTACTAAAAATACAAAAAAATTAGCCGGGCGTGGTGGTGGCAGCACCTGTGATCCCAGCTACTCGGGAGGCTGAGGCAAGAGAATTGCTTGAACCTGGGAGGTGGAGGTTGCAGTGAGCCAAGATTGCGCCATTGCACTTCAGCCTGGGAAAGAGAGTGAGACTCTGTCTCAAAAAAAAAAGAAAGAAAGAAAGAAAAGACAAAACCAAGTGTGGACAAGGATGTGGAGAAACAGGAACCTTCAAAGATTGCTGGTGGGAATGAAAAATGATGCAGCAACTTTGGAAAACAGTTGGGCAGTTTCTCTGAAAGCCTAGACGTGGGCTGGGCATTGGGACTCACGCCTGTAATCCCAGCTACTTGGGAGGCTGAGGCAGGAGAATCACTTGAACCCGGGAGGCGGAGGTTGCAGTGAGCTGAGATTGCGCCATTAACCCCAGCCTGGGCGACAAGAGTGAAACTCTGTCTCAAAAAAAAAGGAAGCCTAGACATGAATTTACCATAAGACCAGCAATTCTACTGCTAGGTATCCACCAAAGCGAAAAAAACACCCACACAAAGACTCATCTGAGAGTGCTCAGAGCAACTTTATCCGCAGTAACCCCAACTGGAAACAACCCAGATGTCCACCAGCGGATGAACAGATAAACGAAATGGGTCCATCCATACAATATGACATGCTTTAGCAGCAACACAGATGAAACGCTGAGACACGCCGCAGCGTGGACGAAGCTTGAAAACTTTGTGCTAATTAAAAGAAGCCAGACACAAACAGACAATTGCTTTTGGTTTATTTATATGCAGTGTCCAGAACAGGCAAATCCATAGAGGCAGAAAACAGATGGGTGGCTGCCAGAGGCTGGGGAAGGCACGGGGGACCCAGGAGCGATTGCTACACTTTTTAAGGAAGGGAACAGAAAGGTCCTAAAACTGGGTTGTGACGATGGCTGTACAACTCCGTAAATTCACTACAAATCTTTGAACTATGTGCTTGAAACGTGAATTTTATGATATGTAAATTTTACCTCAATAAGGTTTTGTTTTGTTTTGTTTTGTTTTTTGAGACAGGGTCTCACTCCGGTTGCCCTGGCTGGAGTGCAGTGGCGCGATCTCGGCTCACTGCAGCCTCAGCCTCCCAGGCTCAAGTGATTCTCCCGCCTCAGCCTCCCGAGAAGCTGGGACTACAGGCACAGACCACCACACCTGGCTAATTTTTTTGTATTTTTTTTTTTTAAGTAGAAACGGGGTTTCTCCGTGTTAACCAGACTGGTCTCAAACTTCTGGACTCAAGCGATCCACCCACCTCTGCCTCCCAAAGTGTTAGGATTACAGGCGTGAACCACCGCGCCAAGCCAATAAAGTTGTTTTAAAAGCATTGCCTGGGCCAGGCACAGTGGCTCACGCCTGCAATTTGGGAGGCCGAGGCGGGTGGATCACCTGAGGTCAGGAGTTCGAGACCAGCCTGGCCAACAGGATGAAACTCCATCTCTACTAAAAATACAAACATTAGAGCTGGACATGGTGGTGCACACCTATAGTCCCAGCTACTTGAAAGGCTAAGGCAGGAGAATCGCTTTATCCCAAAAGGTGGAGGTTGCAGTGAGCCGAGACTGCACTACTGCACTCCAGCCTGGGCAACAGAGCAAGACCCCATCTCAAAAAAAGAAAAAGAAAAAGAAATAAAAAATTTTCAGCCAGGCGCGGTAGTGTGTGCCTACAGTCCCAGCTACTCAGGAGGCTGATGTGGGAGGATCAGCTGAGCTTGGGAGGTTGAGGCTGCAGTGAGCTATGATAGTGCCACTGTACTCCAGCCTGGGCGACAGTGTAAGACTCTATCAGAAAGAAAGAGAGAGAGAGAGAAAGAGAGAAGAGAGAGAAAAAGAGGAAGAAGGAAGGAAGGAATGGAGGGAGGGAGGGAGGCAACGGGAAAGGAAAGGAAGAAGGAAGGGAGGGATTGAGGGAGGAAGGGGCCGGGCCGTGGTGGTGGGCGCCTGTAATCCCAGCTACTCAGGAGGCTGAGGCACGAGAATTGCTTGAAACCGGGAGGTGGAGGTTGCAGTGAGCCAAGATCATGCCATTGCCCTCCATCCTAGGAGACGGAGTGAGACTCCGTCTCAAAAAAAAAAAAAGATAAGAAAGGAAGAAAGTGCAGGAAGTAAGAACGCCATATGGTGATGGAAGAAACATGGGCTTGTGGGCCACCCTGACCCCAGGCTTTCTCTGTCTCTGTTCACTCCCTGTCCACCTCCCCACCCCCCAGGATGGAACAGGCACCCCTATGTGAGGGCACAGGTGTGCACAGCCAGGACGGGTGGGGGTAGCCTTTGTAGAATGTGCTGGCGGGGGGGCGGTGGCGGAAAGTGGATGGGGGCATGCTCCTCTTGCTGGCCTCAGCCTCTGTGTGGCTTGGCCTCAGGAACAGCGTTCCAGGCAGGTGCAGTTGGCCCTCTGCCTGAATCCGCCTGCTAGTGCAGCATTGGCCAGCGTCAGGATGGCAACTGTTGGGAACTCTTTCCCGATGGCAAGGTTTGCAACTTCCCCAGGAACCAGCGCCTGATCCCAGATAGCCAAGCCAGACATGCTCCCCACGAAGGCCTCGGAGCTGTCGAATCCACCCCCCATGCTGTCTTGCCCAGCACGAGGGACCCTCCGGGGGGGATCTCATAGCCCTCCCTGAAGCGGGAGCCGGTGGCCACCAGCCTGCGATCCACGTGGAGCCAGTACCTGCCCTGGGTGGACGTCCAGATGACACAGATGTGGTGCCACTGGCCGTCCAGCAGCGGCTGCAAGGGCAGCTCCCTGAAGGCCGGGTCCCCGATCACAAAGTGGATGGATCCGGGCAGCAGGGAGTCTCGGCCGTGCAGCACCAGCTTGTTGTCATTGTCCTCGGTGGCGTAGGACAGGAGGGTGCCCACGTGGCCGGAGGCCGTGCGGACCCAGCTGCAGAAGGACAGGGCTCGCAGGGCAGTGACGAAGCCAGGGCTGAGGAAGACCACGTTCTTGGTGGAGGCGTTTGGGAAAAGGAGAGTGGGGCCCACGCCGCAAACTAGAAACAGAGGAGGGAGGGTCAACCCCTTGCGGGAGGCCCAACAGAAGCATCCAGAAGCACACGTGCTGTGGGTGCCGGGCTTCCCACTCCCGGCTGCCACCCTTCACGGAGCACTGACTCTGCGCTGCCCCTGCCGACGGCCCCCCTGCAGCGTCTCCTTCACTCTCTTGATGGGATCACCCCAGTTCCACAGGCGGGAAGACTGAACGTGAGGGCCGTGCTCGGGAGTGGTGGGGTCCCGCTAGGAGCCCTAGCTGTCGGCCCACCCAGCTGAGCCAGCGCCCCTCACTGCCAGGGTGTCTCTGCAAATTTCATGACTCACAACAGCGCAGGTTTAGTGTTTCACGTTTCTGGAGGTCACAAGGCCAACACGGTCTCCCAGGGCTCAAATCAGGTGTGGGCAGGGCTGGTTCCTCTGGAGGCTCCAGGAGAAACCATCTCCCGCCCTTTCCAGCTTCCAGAGGCACCTGCACCCCTCGGCGTGGGGCCTCCTCGTCTGTGCCTCCCGCCACCTCTGCTTCTGCCCTCACGCCCTCCTCTGACGGTATTCCTCCTGCCTCCCCTTAGAAAGCCTCTGTGATGACGGTGGGCCCCTCCGGATGATCCGAGACCCTCTCCCCATCTCCTGGCCCCTAACTGAATCTCTTTTGAGAAGCCTTTTCCTGGGGGCCTGGTCTAAGGAGGAGCTGGAGGGAAGCCTGGCCATGAGCTGGGAGCCTGTAGTACTTACTCTCTCCTGGTACCTGGGGGGACCATGCCTGCTGCCGAGGGTCTTTTGGGGCTGTCCCACTGAGTACCCGATGGCTGCCTGAGGCTGGGGGCTCCCGCCTCCCTTGGAGAGGGGCCGAGGAGTCCTGAGGGGGGCCCCTGTGCTCAGATGCAGCTCGGAGCTCCTGCCTGTCCCTCTGAAGCTTCAGGGAGCTCGGGCCCAGCTCCTCAGGCTGGGTTGGGGTTAGGACCAGGGCCGGCCTGAGGGCTGCAGTGCCAGGGTGGGCCACGGGCAGCCGCCCCTCCAGAGCAGCCAGCCTGGTGCCCTGGCTGTGGACGAGGCCCTCCAGGTGTACCAGTGAGTCCCGCAGGGCGTCCTTCTGGGCCTTGTGCGCCTTCCTCTCCCGGGCCCGCTGCTGGCTTCTCTCGACCAGGGTGAGGTCCAAGGCCTGCAACCGCATGTCTACTTTCCGGCTTCGGCGCTGCATCTTCCTCACCCAGGCCTTGAGCTGCGCCAGCTCCCCCTGCACCGAGGCCTGTGACCGGTTGACTGTCTGAGCCACAGCTTGGCTCTCTTCTGCCAGGCTCTGGAACCGGACGTCAACGTTGTAGGACACGTTGTAGTTGCTGGCGATGCTCTGCAGGTGTGTCCGAGTCACCTCCTGGAATCTCCAGAACTGTAAGGAGGACACGCTGATGATGGGGCGGGGCGGGCCGGGCCAGGCCGGCTGGGAGGGTTGGGAAAGGCTTTGCCCTCTCATGTTGGGAGCAGCGGCCGCGTGCCCGGCCCACGGCCAGCACTGGCTATCTGCCCACCGATTTGATCTCCACTGCGATGCCGTGAGATGTGGTGGGTGCCAGGGACTGACCCCAGGCCATGCAGCTGCACCACGTGGGGTGTGGACTCCAGGCCCACAGCCGGGGCTCTGATCCCCACTGCTCACCCCATAACCACCGGCAAATCACTTCCCCCCGTGATTCCAGCTCCTGTCTGTGAGCGGGGGACGGCAGGGTGGCCTCATGAGTGCTTTATGAGGCCCAAACAGGAAGCATCCAGCGCAGGCCCGACAGGCACATAGTACTCCGGAACTGTCCATGGACCTGCGTGGGAGTCCGGGAGGCCGTCCACACCCTCTGCCTCAAGGTGGACCTTTGACCTCCCAGTTTCCACTCCCCATGACACTACCCGGCCCCCATGGCCCCCAGTTCCCCTGACTCCCTTCCAGACCCCCTTCTAGCCTCTGGCCCCCCCTGACCCCCACATGTTATGAGGCTTGTGTCCTGTGTGAGCGGAGCCCAGCTCAGCTCTTCCCTGGTGTCCAACGGCAGGTGAAATAATCTTCACGGATGGAAAGAGCGTCACACGCTGTGTTCGTGTCCGCTAAGCCCTGATGTTTACCACTCTGTTTCTGTAACATCCGTCTTCCGTCGGCTGCCAATTTAAAAACCCGACTGTGCCATGTCGGGGTATAACTTGCCTGTTCCTCCAGTCTACGGAGCCTCTCAAAAAACGGTTTCCTGGGCCCCACTGGGGCGGCTTCCTGCGATGAAGCCCCATGTAGATATATAGGCACAAAAACAAGGAAGAAAGACAAGATCTTCCTCCACAAGCAACCCATCCGGAGAGACAGTGAGGCCCCAGCAGTCTCCCTCCAGCCTCAGGAGAGGGTGAAGGTGGCTCCGTGGGTCTGTCTCGTGTCTCATCTCCCCAGCTCTCCTGTTGAGTGGTTTTCCTTCTTTGGCCCTGGCTGGATGTCAGGTTCTTCCTGCCGCCTCCATGAAAGGCATCTGCCTTCAAGCCAGTGGGCTCTGAGACTTGCAGGTTCCCAAGGAGACAAGCTTAAAACAGATGCAAACAGTTTCTTTGAAGAATCATTCAGCTGGGTGCAAGCCCGCGGGCGAGAGGCGATGGCTTTAACAGGAGCAGATGGACGTGTGCTCCCGAGAAGCCGAAGCAAGACAGGGAACCCGACGGGGGCTCGGAGTCAACAGAGCCAGGTCTGCACAGGCACCTGTCACCCAGGCCATGCATGGCTGCATCCTGGGAGGCCCCGTCTCTCTCAGTAAAGCAATGGAAATGTGACTGGGAGCCACCTTAATTATTATTATTATTATTATTATTATTATTATTATTATTTGAGATGGAGTCTTGTTCTGTTGCCTAGGCTAGAGTGCAATGGCGCAATCTCAGCTCACTGCAACCTCTGCCTCCCCGGCTCAAGCGATTCTCCTTCCTCAGCCTCCTGCCTCCCAAGTAGCTGGGATTACAGGCGTGCTCTACCATGCCCGGCTAATTTTAGTATTTTTAGTAGAGATGGGGTTTCACCATGTTGGTCAGGCTGGTCTCAAACTTCTGACCTCATGATCCGCCCGCCTCAGCCTCCCTAAGTGTTTGGATTACAGGCATGAGCCACTGCACCTAGCCAATTAATTAATTTTTTTGATACGGAGTCTCGCTTTGTCACCCAGGCTGGAGTGCAATGGTGCGATCTCGGCTCACCACAAGCTCCGCCTCCTGGGTTTAACGGATTCTCCTACCTCAGCCTCCCAACTGGCTGGGATTACAGGTATGTGCCGCCACACCCGGGTCATTTTTGTATTTTTAGTAGAGACGGGGTTTTGCCATGTGGGCCAGGCTGGTCTCAAACTCCCGACCTCAGGTGATCCACCTGCTGTGGCCTCCCTAAATGCTGGGATTACAGGCATGAGCCACCGCGCCCGGCCAATTTTTGTATTTTTAGTAGAGACAGGGTTGCCCCATGTGGGCCAGGCTGGTATTTTTGGTTACAGGTTGTGTACTGGCTTGAATGAGACCTTCCTAAAAACACACATAAGCCCCAGGCAGGCCTTATGTGGAAAAGGGTCTCTGTGGATGTCATGAAGGATTTTGAAATGAGACCATCCTGGATTATCCAGGTGGCCCTAAAGCCGATGACAGGAGTATAAGAGACAGAGGAGGAGGCACAGAGGACACGGCCTGTGAAGATGGGGCAGAGACTGCGGTGACGCTGCCACGAGGAGCCCCCGGAGGCCCTGGAAGCTGGAAGAGGTAAAGTGGGACCCCCGCCGCCAGAGCCTTCGAGGGAGTGTGCACCTTGACTTCAGACTTCCAGCCCCCAGAACGGTGATAGGACTCATTTCTGTTGTTTCAGGCCACCCAGCTCATGGGAATAAGATCATCCACAAAGTTGTTCCAGTGAAGGCATCCATCATTCCCAAGGTGGCATGGGCCAAGAGGGTGCCAGGCCAGGAAACCATCGGTGGCCCCCAGGCTCCCCTTGTCAAGTGTCAGAACACCATGGACACGGAGAAGATGCAGAAAGCATTGGAGAGAAAATCCTGGGCACGTGGGCTGGGTTGGGGCCTTAGGCCCCGGGGCACTGGCGGCCACCACGACAGCAACGCTGGCGCCACACACAGAGCGGCGGATCTCGCAGCTTCCAACTGACAATGAGTTCCATTTATTTATGTATTTATTTTATTTCGGTAGAGACGGGTCTTGCTATGTTGCCAGGCTGTTCTCAAACACTCCTGGGCTCAAGCGATCCTCCCACCTCAGCCTAGCCAAAGTGCTGGGTTTACTGGCATGAGCCACTGAGCCTGCCTGATTTCCATTTAAAATCGTGGGTCGAGGCAGGGTGTGGTGGCTCTCACCTGTAATCCCAGCACTTTGTGAGGCCAAGGTGGGCAGATCACTTGAGTCCAGGAGTTCGAGACCAGGCTGGGCAGCTTGGCAAAAACCCTGTCTCTACTAAAATTACAAAAATTAGCCAGATGTGGTGGTGTGCACCGGCAGTCCCAGGTACTTGGAAGGCTGAGGCGGGAGGATCGCCTGAGCCTGGGAACAGAGGTTGCAGTGAGCTGAAATCGCGCCACTACACTCCAGCCTGGGTGACAGAGCAAAGAATAAAGACATTTTCAGATACACGAAGGCTTGAGAAATTTGTCTTCCACGCACCCACTGTTGGATGCAGGGATTCAGGAAAAGAAGGGAATAGGGAAGGGCGGAGCTGCCATGGGCACTGGTAAGGGCTGGAACCCAGCAGCGGATGGAGGAGGAGTTTCCAGGGTGATGGGATGCTGCCTGCCCCACATCCCATCCATCAACTCTGCCTGCAGAGACATGCCCTGAGTTCAGCTGCTTCTCTACACCCCCACTCCGCCCCAAGCCCATCCTCACAACGGCCACCTAGTCCCCGCGTCCGTGTCACCCCCTACCGTCTGCTTTCCTAACTGCACTAGCACGGACCCATGCCTTCAATGCCTCCAGGAGCTGCCTGCCACACAAGCAAAATCTTAGTCCCTGCCAGGGCTTTCTGTGGCCTGGCCCACGGCCTCACTCCCTCCAGGCCTCACCCCTCCATGTGCTTCCCTCGGCTCCACCTCCCAGGCGACAGTTGCGGTCTCAGGCCTTTGCACCTGCCGTTTTCCTGCCAGTGACACTCTTCCCTGGCTGTCACCACATTCAGGGCTCTGCTCTAAGGTCTTCTGTTCAGAGCTCTCACCTTACTTAATACAGTACCCACTGCTCTCTGGCTCTTCTTTTCTTTCTTTTTTTTTTTTTTTGGAGGAGTCTCTCCGTCACCCAGGCTGGAGTTCAATGGCACGATCTCCACTCACTGCAGCCTCTGTCTCCTGGGTTCAAGCAATTCTCCTGCCTCAGCCTCCCAAGTAGCTGGGATCACAGGCACGTGCCAGCATGCCCCACTAATTTTTGTATTATTATTATTTTTTAGTAGAGATGGGGTTTCACCATGTTGGCCAGGCTGGTCTCGAACTCCTGACCTTGTGACCCACCTGTCTCGGCCTCCCTAAGTGCTGGGATTAGCGGCGTGAACCACCGCGCCCGGCCACTGGCTCTTATTTTCTTACCCTGCCGGTTTTTAATTTTTATTCCTTTTTTTTTTTTTTTTGAAACAGGGTCTTGCTCTGTTGTCCAGGCTGGAGTGCAGCGGCAGTGAACATGGCTCACTGCAGCCTCAACCTCCCAGGCTCAAGCCATCCTCCCACCTCAGCCTCCCGAGTAGCTGGGATCACAGGCTCATGACACCGTGCCTGGCTAATTTTTAAATTTTTTGTAGAGACAGGGTCTCACTATTTTGCCCAGTCTTGATCTTCTGGGCCCAAAGGATTCTCCCACCTCAGCTTCCCAGTGTAGGAATTACCGGCATGAGCCACCGGGCCCGGCCTCTGCCAGTTTTTCTGCTCGAGGCCTGTCACCTGACATATTTCATATGTACTTTATTTGCTCCCCTGATAGGTGAGCAGGAACTTTGCATCATTTGTTGCTCAGAGGGCTTGGTGCACCAAGCAGGCATTTAATCAATGTTTGTTGAATGGATAACTGTTCCCCAGCTTTTCCCACATCCACATCCATCGCTGCTGAAATGGCGCCTCCTTAGGTGTCTTCCTGGATTGCCCCCTCCACAAAGATGAAGCCCCCCGACACTCCGGTGCGGTTTACAGAAGGCGCTGCATGTTGTAAATGTTCAGTGTCCGGCTGTCCAGCCTGGCGGCCACAGCCACAGGTAGTACCGAGCCCTTGAGATGGGGCTAATGCTACTAAGGAACTGGACTTATTTAACTTCAGTTAATTTGCAGAGCCACATGCGTCTAGCGCTTACCCTACTGGTCGCAGTTTTTATTCCATGACCCGGCCTCATTTACGGAGCCGCATTTGTTCATATCTGACATGATCTTAACTGTTCTTTTACTTCCTTATGGACCGTGCGTTTCCCTTACTGGCCTCTGACCCTTGAAAGCAGGGCCTTACACTCCGGGAAGACGAGCCAGGCTTGTCTTGGTAAACATCTGCCGTAGAGCGGACGCTCGGCGTTCTGGAGAGAATGTGGGACCCGAGGCGGAGGGAAGAGACGGCTGACATCACTCCAGGGTAGGGAAGACCGAGATGGGAGAAACTAAGGCGAGGACCCACCACCCGGGCGCAGCGAACCCAGCTCGCAGCCACGTGGGGAAGCGCGGCCCCGCCCCACCCACGCGTCAGGCCCCGCCCACCCCACACCGGCCCCGCCCCCGCGTCCAGGCTCCGCCCCGTCCCCGCGCAGCGCAGGCGCAGATGCGGCCTCCCCCCTGACGTCTTCAGCAGATTCGCGCTGAGAGGCCCGCGGAGACTCGCCCCAGAGGCTCAAAAAAAACCCGCGGCAGCCTCGCCCGGACCCAGGAACTCGTGCTCGGGGCCAACTGGCTGGGCCGCGATCGCGTTTCGGCCGGGGCCGCGGCGGCCGTGGGGAATCGGCGGCAGCGAATCGGTGGCGCGCGGGGCCTGAGCGCGCTGCAGTCACCCGGGAGCCGGGTCCGGGTCGGGTTGGGGGTCGGGGATCGGGGATCGGGGATCGGGGGTCGGGTTGGGTCGGGTTGGGCTCCAGGTCTGGTTGGGTCGGGTCCAGGTCGGGTAGGAGTCCGGTCGGGGTCAGGGTACAGGTCGGGGTCCGGGCCTGGATCGGGGGCGGGTCCGCGTGCGGCTCCTCTAGCCCCGAACCCGTGTTCCCCGTAAGCTGTTGGTTTCTAAGGGGCGGAGAAATGGCGACTGGAGCCACCCGTCACCGCTCAGGGAGCCGGGAGGGCCGGCAGCTCCCGCGGGCCGAGTTTCCCGCCTTGGGTGCGAGGACGCTTGGGGCCGCCCTGTGCCCGGGGAACACTCACCAGCATCCCTGGCTTCCACCTCCCTCTCGCGCCAGTGGTACTCCCGGTTCAGACAACTGAGAATGTCCCCTGGGCACAGTGGCCGGGGTTGAGAAGCCCTGCAGTGGGCGGTAGCGTGGGGGTCCGAGCGGAGGAGCGAACTCTGGGTGGAAACCGGCAGGCACTGGAGGGGAAGGAGGCGGGACAGGGTTGGGTGGGACCAGGGGTGAAGGGTGTGGGGTCCCGGGGCGCTCACCGAGGGGCTTCCTGAGCGTGTGTGGATTATTTCTCTGCCCCAAGCTGAGCCCTGTGTCCATGCCACAGGTCGCCTTCCCGTGACTCCCAGATCTGTCCTGCAGGATGGAGCCAGCACCCTCAGATGTTCGACTCGCCGTGCGGGAAGCCATTCACGCCCTCTCGTCTTCGGAGGATGGCGGCCACATCTTCTGCACCCTGGAGTCCCTGAAGCGGTATCTCGGTGACATGGAGCCTCCAGCGCTCCCGAGGGAGAAGGAGGAGTTTGCCTCGGCCCACTTCTCGCCGGTCCTCAGATGTCTCGCCAGCAGGCTGAGCCCGGCCTGGCTGGAGCTGCTGCCCGATGGCCGCCTGGAAGAGCTGTGGGCCAGCTTCTTCCTGGAGGGCCCGGCGGACCAAGCCTTCCTGGTGCTGATGGAGACCATCGAGGGTGCTGCGGGGTGAGTGGGCTGGGCCCATCCTGGGGTTGCCGGTAGCCTCAGAAGTGATGAGAGTGCCTTGAAGGACTGGACCAAGAGCCTCTCTAGTCCCTGTGAGGGGCTAGAGAGAGAGCCTGCTCCTGGCTGAACCCCTGAACAGAAGAAGCGGTCTGTGTCTGTCTCCTTTGCGATGGGAGGTACCTGCCGTGTCTCACAAAGTCCCTCACTTGCTTCCCGTCCGACTGTGTCAGAGAGGGATGGGGTGGGAGTGTTCACATCCCAGGCGGCAGAGGCAGCCCGTCAGCTGGGGACGTTCCAGGTTTTCCAGGGAAGCACAGCTGTCATCACTGACACGTGTCCCCTGTGGACTCCCAGCCCCAGCCGGCTCCCAGGCTCAGCCTCAGATCACACTGCAGTCCTTGCCAGGACACTGCACCTTGAGAAGCTGGGTTTTCAGAGGTTGCTGCGATCAAAGCAAGCGCTGAGTTATCCGCGTCAGCAGCAGGGGAAGGGTGTCCAGTGAGAATCCAGGTTGGGGAAGCCGCTCAGGGCCCCGAGAGCTCACACAGTAATTGCAGTTATTTCGGAATGGATTAACAGATTTTCCCATCCGGCTTGTGGTTTTGGACTTCGCGCTGGTTATGTTGTTGGGGCTGTCTGTGTAATCCGGGCTGCTGGTTCCTTGTGGCAGGAAGGGGGCCCCGAGGATGGGGGTTGGGAGCTCTGCCCAACACGCCCATATCTTCAGCCTCAGCTTCCGGCTGATGAAGATGGCACGGCTGCTGGCCAGGTTCCTGCGTGAGGGCCGGCTGGCAGTGCTGATGGAGGCGCAGTGTCGGCAGCAGACGCAGCCCGGCTTCATCCTGCTCCGGGAGACGCTGCTGGGCAAGGTGGTGGCCCTGCCCGATCACCTGGGCAACCGCCTGCAGCAGGAGAACTTGGACGAGTTCTTCCCCCAGAACTACTTCCGCCTGCTCGGCGAGGAGGTCGTCCGGGTGCTGCAGGCGGTTGTGGACTCTCTCCAAGGTGAGGCCCTGCCTCGGGGACCCCCTTTGCCACCCGTCTTCTTGGGTCATCGTCCCCTGCCAACCTCTGGTGCCTCACGGCCTCTGGAGACTTTGGAGTCTCTGGGTGGTGCCGTCAGGCAGGTGGGGATGTCCCTGTCCTGCACAGTAGTGACCAGAAAGGCTCATCCGCTGTGGGCTGAAGTCCGCTGCCTTCCATGTGGGCTTCTCTTGTCCCTGCAGTCACTGCTGGTTTCCCGGGCCCAACTGTGCTGCGGTGGCCAGGTGGGGGATCTCGAGGTTCTCAGGTCTGGAGGCAGACGCTGGCGATGCCCTGGAGAGTTGGTGCTGTGGGAACGGCCTCGCCCGCTGCTGGCCTGCAGGGCCCCGTGAGCGCCCATGTTCGCTCTGTTTTCCCTGGGGCGTCAGATGGCGGCTGCCGCGAGTGTGCGTTTCACTAGTGAGAAGGAGGCTGGGCCAGGGGCCTGCACAGCACCCAGAGTGTCTGCCTCTCCCTGCAGGGTGACCCCTTCCTTCTCTTGCCTTTCCCAAGCTCCAGGTGACAGCTCAGACACAGGTCGAGCACCTGGGTCTGGACTCCACCGTCCACATGCTGCCCTCACCTCGTTCTGAAACTCCCTCCCTCGCTCAGGGGCACCCTGGGGTCCTGGAGCAGCTTGGCGCCCCCTCATAGCCCAGGAGAAAGCCAGGCCCCTCAAGTCCCTGTGTGGGGCTTGTGTGGCCCAAGCCCCCTCGCCTCACCTGGGGGTTCCTGCAGCAACCTCCCGAGCCCCTCCTGTCTTTTCTGAACGTAGCCCTAGGCTCTCAGCTGCTGCTCTGCGTGGGCCGATGTGTTAAGGAGGCTTTGGAAACATCTCGGACACACGTGGAATGCGTCTTTTTCACGCGTTGGGGGTTGGCTGGGGCCGTCCTGATCCCCACGCGGCTCTGTGCTTGCCGCTCCCCCGCGTCGCAGCTCTTCCGTGGGGCTGGTACAGCCCGGCCCCTCCTGGTTCCCCACGTTCCCTGGCGTGTGCTCCTTGGCTGCGGGCGGCCGTGGTGGTGGTGGTGCTGCTGCTCCAGGGTCTCATGCCCGGCTCAGGGCCTAGGCCTACCCTGCGTGGCTGACCCAACTTGGCCGGGCCCTGTCGGTGCTTCCGCAACGTCATACCGGTCCCGACCTCCTACACCATTATGACAATTCAGTGGGCTAAGATGGGTGAAGGTTTGAAAGGGTTGTGATTTGCCTGTCAAGTTCCACGCGCTCCTGTTCAGATTTGCTGGGTAGGCCGATGGGCACCAGCCGTTGTTTTGAGTGAGTTTTGCTGTCGGTTGGAGTCCGCCTGACCGAGACCAGCTCTCCCCACGCCTCGATGTTCTTTTGTACCCTTCCCGCCGGCCTCCTCATCAGGCCTCCCTTTCTGTCCCAGGTGGCCTGGATTCCTCCGTGTCCTTCGTGTCTCAGGTCCTCGGGAAAGCCTGTGTCCACGGGAGGCAGCGTGAGTAGAGCAGTGCCTTCCTGCCAGCCCTGCCCCGACCCTCACACCCCGTCAGCCTTCTGCAGAAGGCTGAGAATCCCTCCCGACCCTGGCCCTCTGCGGGGTCCCCTTGCCCGGTCCTGTCCTGGGCCCCTGGGGTCTGGGGCTCAGCTGTGCTGACTGAGGAGCTGTGGGGCTGTCCTTGCTGGACCCACACAGCCCCCGGACACCAGGCGGGTGCAGCTCCCCAGGCTCAGGTCCTCCGTCTGTCCCCTCAGAGGAGATCCTGGGCGTGCTGGTGCCCCGGCTGGCAGCGCTCACCCAGGGCAGCTACCTGCATCAGCGCGTCTGCTGGCGCCTGGTGGAGCAAGTGCCGGACCGGGCCATGGAGGCGGTGCTGACCGGGCTGGTGGAGGCCGCGCCGGGGTAAGCAGCCAGGCTCTCCTCCAGCTGCACTGGCTTCTGGGGGTCTGGACCCCCAGAGGCTGCCATTCCTTCACGCTGCTTCTCCTGGGCACCGTGCTGCAGCTGGCACCCCCATGTTGGTGCCACAGGGTGTGGGTGGTGCCCTCTCAGTTCCCGCACGTGCTGATGGTGATCTCTGCATCAGAGGGTCCCTTTCTCTTATGAAATAGCATGGATGCAGTGAACAGCCCACACCGTAAAGGCGCCTGTACCTTGGGCCGTCCACCCGTCTTGCGCCTGTGGTCCCCCTCGCACACGTGTGCGCCACGTCCAGGCTCTGACATGGTGGCGAGCGGTGACTCACTTCCCCACGTTTTTGTGCAGGAGAATCAAGGTTGCATTTCTGGAAGCAGGACTGCTGGCCATTTACCCCCACAAACCCTGCCAGCTCGCCTGCCTGAGACGTCTCCCCTCTCCCCAGCGTTTGCAAGGACTCACCTGTCTCTGCCCAAAGTGTTTCCTCCTCTTTTTTTGAGGTGGAGTCTCCCTCTGTCGCCCAGGCCGGACTGCAATGGTGCAATCGGCTCGCTGCAACCTCCGCCTCCTGGGTTCAAGTGATTCTTCTGCCTCAGTCTCCTGAGTAGCTAGGACTACAGGCGCCCGCCACCACACCCGGCCAATTTTTGTATTTTTAGTATAGACGGGGTTTCGCCATGTTGGCCAGGCTGGTCTTGAACTCCTGGCCTCAAGCAATCCACCCACCTCGGCTTCCCAAAGTGTTGGGATTACAGGCGTGAGCCCCTGCGCCCAGCTGACTTTGCATTCTTGATTCTGGGTGAGGCTGTGCGTGTTTAAGGCATTTGTATTCTTTTCTCTGTGAACTATATAATCATATAATCACATTCTATTTTATAGTTTTTTTTGTTGTTGTTGGGGGGGATTGTTTTTAGAACAGAGTCTTGCTCTGTCTCCCAGGCTGCAGTGCAGTGGTGTGATTATAGCTCACTGCAGCCTCGACCTCCTGGGCTCCAGCGATCTTCCCACCTCAGCCTCCTGAGTAGCGGGAACATAGGTGCACGCTATCATACCCAGCTAATTTTTAAATTTTTTGTAGCGACAGGGCTCACTTTGTTGCCCAGGTTGGTCTCAAACTCCTGGCCTTAAGTGATCCTCCTGCCTTGGCCTCCCAAATATTTTTTTAACTGTTATGTGTTTGTGTGGAATTTTAAGTGATGAGTGAGGGAGAAATCCAGCCATATCTGTTTCCACACTGGCTGGAGAGACTTGTGGGACTCTTTCTGGAGACCCATAACCTCTCACCGGGAGGACTCTCTCAGTCTAGACCAGGGGTCTACAGGCTACTTGGACAAAATTTGGCCTGCTGCGTGTTTTTGTAAATAAAGTTTTTTTTGGCACCCTCAAAGGAGGCTGTCGGGGGTGGACCCGCCTCCGCCCGGGCTGGGGTCCAGGGAAGGAGGCCATCGGGGTGGACCCACCTCCACCCGGGCTGCGGTGCACACGCTCTCTGGGTTGTGGCATTTATGCCCCGGAGAAGGGATGATGAAGGCCCAGCTCAGGCAGTCGGAGGATGGAACCAGAGGCTCGTGGCTAGGAATTGGCAGGCCCGGAATCAGGCCGGGGTCTGTGAGCATCGGAGTTCACGCTCTCTCGCTCCTCCCTGTTTCCAGGCCGGCTTGCAGCTCTGGCCCCCTGACTCTGTCTTGCAGGCCTGAGGTCCTATCGCGACTGCTGGGGAACCTGGTGGTGAAGAACAAGAAGGCCCAGTTTGTGATGACCCGGAAGCTTCTGTTCTTACAGTCCCGGCTCACGGTGAGGACGCCACGGAGGGTGCAGGCTGCTGGCTGCCCCTTCACAGCAAGAATCGCTGCAAAACATGGAGTTGGAGCAGGTGTCTGCTGCCTGGGAGACCCTGCCTGTGATCTGGCGGTGGCTGGCAGGAGTTGGCGAGGCCATGGGTGCCTCCCTGCCCCGATGACAGGCCCTGCTGTGACAGCGCTGAGTGAGGGCTTCTCATGTCTCTTAATCCTCTAGACTCCCGAGAAGCCACCCGCCCTAGCTGCATTCTGTGCCAGGGGCCTGAGGGGGTGGGGTGGGGTGGGTGGGGGATAGGTCCGGACACAGAGGAGGTCGTGCATTTCCGGGACTTGTGACTCCCGTCCCCATGGCCTGGAGCCCAGAGGGGGCGAGCCAGGTCCCCTGAACCTGGAGTGGGTGACCCGGGTCCCCTGAGCCCGGAGGGGGCGAGCCGAGTCCCCTGAGCCCGGAGTGGGCGAGCCGGGTCCCCTGACTCCCGGCCACATCTTGCTTCACCCTCCTCCTTTCCTCACACGAGAACTTAAAATGGTGAGGCCCCACCCCAGCACAGCAGCAGGTGCATCCCACGTTTTTATATAGAACCGTTTTATCACGTTCATTTCGAAGGAATAGAGGCGGGTGGGTCGCTTGAGCCCAGGGGGCAGCTTCTGTGGGAGGGGAGGGGACCCACATTCCAGGAGGCAGCGGCCGCCCCCATGCTTCTTGTCCGTCTGCTGCCCTCAGTCCGGTCCCGGTCCTGGCATGGCTCTTGGCCTTGGGAGCCCCGAGCTGGCCAGGCGGCGGCCTCAGCCCAGTGGACAGGCATGTGCTTTTGTTGCAGACGCCCATGCTGCAGAGCCTGCTGGGCCATCTGGCCATGGACAGCCAGCGGCGCCCGCTCCTGCTGCAGGTACGTGCCTCCTGGCTCTCTGTCCCCGCGAGGCCCTGGGAGAAGAGCTGTGCGGGGCTCACCTTGGGGGCAGGCAGGGTGAGGCTGGCTGGGCTGGGGCCGGAGCTCCCTCAGAATGGCTGTGGGCCTGGCAGGGACAGCCTGGCCCCGAGCCCCACGCAGTCCTGGGCCGTGCCACCTGCAGGTGCTGAAGGAGCTGTTGGAGACGTGGGGCAGCAGCAGTGCCATCCGCCACACTCCCCTGCCGCAGCAGCGCCACGTCAGCAAGGCCGTCCTTATCTGCCTGGCGCACCTCGGGGAGCCGGAGCTGCGGGACAGCCGGGATGGTGAGCAGGTGGTTTGGGCTCTCCCCGGCTTCGGGCGCCCCGAGGTGCTCAGGGGCCTGTCCGATGCTTGCAGAACTGCTGGCCAGCATGATGGCGGGCGTGAAGTGCCGCCTGGACAGTAGCCTGCCCCCCGTGCGACGCCTGGGCATGATTGTGGCCGAGGTCGTTAGTGCCCGGATCCACCCCGAGGGGCCTACCTTGAAATTCCAGGTGAGCGGGCCGTCCCCTCCACGTCCCCGTGCGGCTGGCCCGGGTCTCCCGAGCAGCTGCCTCTCCAGCCCCAGGGTCACTGCCTCTTCCCGGGGTCCAGACTTGCAGAGCGTCTGTGTTGACTTCTCGCAGGGCTGAGGCTGGAAGCTGTGGCAGGCCCTCAGCCCTGAGCTCCTGGGGCCACACAGGGTCGGGTGAGCACAGGGACCCTGGAGGGACTGCTTGGACACGCTCACAGACTCTCTCTAGATGGGGGCCCAGGGGAGGCTGGGGTTAAGGGAGCCACCCCCTGCGGTTTGTCTGGCCGGGGCTGCAGGGAAGCCAGGTCGCTCTGGGTAGGTGGGCGTGGGTGGCAGCCTCTCTGCTGTCTGCCGCCCGGTGTGGGCAGCTGCCTGGCCATGGAGGAGCCCTGTCTGCCTTCAGGCTGTGGAGGTGACAGCCTGTCCTCTTATCTGCTGAGACCCTGGGATCTCTCTGGGCCCATTGGCCTGAGGGGAGGCCCAGCTCCTTCGAGAGGGGCCACGGCCCCCAGCTTTGAGCACTCCCAGTGCTACCCTTGGCCTGAGTTGGAATCTTAGAAAGTCGCTTTTAAAAAGACACCTGGCTGTCCAGGGCTCAGCCACTGAGTGAGACCGGGCTGCGAGGGGGGCCGCAGTGGGGAGTGGCTCCCGCGGGTCCGTCTCGGGGAGGGGTGCTGCAGCCTGGCGGATGCCGCTGAGCCTGCTCCCCTGCTGTAGTACGAAGAGGATGAACTGAGCCTCGAGCTGCTGGCCTTGGCCTCCCCCCAGCCTGCGGGTGACGGCGCCTCGGAGGCGGGGTGAGGGTCTCTGCCCCCCGGGACCCCACCGCGTGCACATCTTATTGCTCTGGATTCTGCCGCTGGGATGGGAGGGGGTGAAAGCCTTTCTTTCGGTCCTGTGAGTCCTGAGACCAGAGGCTCGAGGGGACCCTAAAGGATTTGTTCCTTGTTTCCTTAAAGCACATCCCTTGCTCCAGCCATGGCAGAACCCCCTGCAGAGACCCCTGCAGAGATCGTGGATGGCGGCGTCCCCCAAGCACAGCTAGCGGGCTCTGACTCAGAGCTGGACAGGTAGGGGCTCTGCCACCCCAGTGGGTGGCGTGCAGGAGGCCGGGAGGCGAACCCCTCACTCCAAGCTGCAGCCCCGTGGGGGGCTCCCTGCTTGCTCCGTGCTTGTTCTCTTTTGACCTCACGTGAGGGCCCACAGCTCCCAGCTCCACTGTAGGTGCAGCGGCTGAGGCGTGAGCTCCGCATCTGGGGAGGAGAGAGGGGCTGGCTCTGCCGTTGGGTACTTCCTCTCACAGGCCATGGGCTGTTCATGTCTGCTTTGCCCTCCCACAGCGATGATGAGTTTGTCCCCTATGACATGTCGGGGGACAGAGAGCTGCAGAGCAGCAAGGCTCCTGCCTACGTCCGGGACTGCATGGAAGGTGCGCACGGGCCCCTGGAGGGCCTTGCGGGGCTGGGCATGGGTCTCGCTCACAGCCTGGTTCTGCCTCAAGGGGCCACCAGGAAGCCCTGGGCCCGGGGTGCCAACCCTGCTGCTGGCTCTCATGGGCTCAGGGTCAGAGCTGAGGCTGACCAAGGCCTGTCCGGGTTCTGTGCAGCCCTGACCACATCTGAGGACGTAGAGCGCTGGGAGGCGGCCCTGCGGGCCCTTGAGGGCCTGGTCTACAGGAGCCCCACGGCCACTCGGGAGGTGAGTGGGGGGCGGGAGTGGGTGGAGAGGCCCAAGATGGTAGCTCCCCCGATGCCATCTGTGTCCTGGCCACTGAGGGTGACATCTGGCTCCTGTGTGTGACAGGGCTGCTGCCTCTCCCGGGAGGCCTACGGCCTGGGGCCTCTGCCAGGGTGGGTGGCTCAGACCCTGTGAGCCTCGGTGAGGCCTCAGGGCGGGCGGCTGGGTCCGACAGGTTTCCCAGCCCTAACCCCTGTGTGCAGGTGAGCGTGGAGCTGGCCAAGGTGCTTCTGCATCTGGAGGAGAAGACCTGTGTGGTGGAATTTGCGGGGCTGCGCCAGAGAGCCCTGGTGGCTGTCACGGTCACAGACCCGGCCCGGGTGAGTTCCCGCACCCGTGGCCCCGGCTGGTGCAGGCGCAGCGTGAAGCGCTGGGAGCTGCGGTGCCTGAGGCTCGGTCCCGTGCTGGAGCTGGCTGTGAGGTGCCCGGAGGTCGCCCCGAGCGGCCCTCAGGTCCCGGACCACAGCAGCCTCTCCCCTGTGTCCTCAGGTGGCCGACTATCTGACCTCACAGTTCTATACCCTCAACTACAGCCTCCGGCAGCGCATGGACATCCTGGACGTAAGTGCCTCCTGGGCCTCAGTCCCCCTGGTCCGGCCCAAGCTGCCCTAAGGTGGGGCTGCCAAAACCTGAGTCTCCTTGTTGCTGGGCCCCAGGGGCTTGTGCAGGCCTGTCCACTGCCTTGGTGAGTGTGTGACCTGGCAGGACTCAGCAGTGGGGGAGTTAGGGCTCCCGTGGCAGAGAGTTTTGTTTGTTTAAAATAATAGCTTTACTGATATAATTCACACGCCATAAAATTCACCACTTTAGGATAAAATGTGTGCTGCGCAGGTGAGGGAATATTACTTAGCAATGAAGAAGAAAAATTTGAATCCCAGCACTGGAAGGCTGAGGCGGGAGGATCGCTTGAGCCCAGGAGTTCGAGACCAGCTTGGGCACCACAATGAGACCCCATCTCTATTAGCCGAGTGTGGTGGGCGACTATGGTCCCAGTTACTCGGGAGGCTGGGGTGGGAGGATCCCTTGAACTCAGGAGGTCGAGGCTGCAGTGGAGCTGTGTTCGCACCACTGCACTCCTGTGTGGGTGATAGAGGGAGACAGTGTCTCAAAGATAATTCGATTCTGATATGCACTGCTAAACACGATGAACCTCGAGAACATTTAGTTAAAGCAGCCCCAGGGCCTGTATATCATTCAGTTTCACTTAAGCGAGCTGTCCAGGGGAGCCAGTTCACAGACAGTGGGCGGAGCTGCCAGGGCTTGGGGAGGGGATGTGGAGTGACTGTTTCACGGGGACAGTTTCAGCTTGGGAAGGCAAAAGAGTTCTGGCGAGGGTGGAGGTGTTGGTTGCCGATCATGAACGTACTTATTAATGCCACGGAACTGTACACTTAAAGATGGGGAAAACGGGCTGGGCGCGGCGGCTCATGCCTGTCATCCCAGTGCTGTGGGAGATGAAAGTGGGAGGATTGCTCAAGCCCAGGAGTTTGAGATCAACCTGGTCAACATAGCAAGACCCTGTCATCTCCACCAAAAGAATAATTAGCCGGGTGTGGTGGCGCCTGTGGTCCCTGCTACTCTTGAGGCTGAGGCGGGAGGACGGCTTGAGCCCAGAGGTTGAGGCTGTCGTGAGCCGTGATGGCACCACTGCCCTGCAGCCTGGGCAATAGAGCAAGACTCTGTCTCTTTAAAAAAAAAAAAAAAAAAAAGGCAGGCCGGCCACAATGGCTCACGCCTGTAATCCCAGCACTTTGGAAGGCTGAGCCGGGCGGATCATGAGGTCAGGAGTTCAAGACCAGCCTCGCCAATATGGTGAAACCGTGTCTCTACTAAATTAGCTGGGCATGGTGGTGCATGCCTGTAGTCCCAGCTACTTGGGAGGCTGAGGCAGGAGGATCGCTTGAACCCGGGAGGCAGAGGTTCTGGTGAGTCTATATCGTTCCACTGCACTCCAGCCTGGGTGACAGAGCAAGACTCAGTCTCAAAAAAAAAAAAAAAAAGGGTGAGAGGCCGGGCACAGTGGCCCACACCTGTAATCCCAGCACTTTGGGAGGCCGAGGCAGATGGATCACGAGGTCAGGAGATGGAGACCATCCTGGCTAACATGGTGAAACCCCGTCTCTACTAAAAATACAAAAAAATTAGCCGGGCATTTTGGCGGGCGCCTGTAGTCCCAGCTACTAGGGAGGCTGAGGCAGGAGAATTGCTTGAACCCGGGAGGCGGAGCTTGCGGTGAGTCAAGATTGTGCCACTGCACTCCAGACTGGGCGACAGAGTGAGACTCTGTCTCAAAAAAAACAAAAAAAAAGGGAGGGGAGGGGTTAACATGGTAAATCTTGTATGTATTTTACCACAATAAAGCAAAAAAGACTGAGAACTTGAGAAAGAACTCACCGTAACGGTTTTTTTTTTTTTTTGAGACGGAGTCTTGCTCTGTCGCCCAGTCTGGAGTGCAGTGGCGCGATCTTGGCTCACTGCAAGCTCCGCCTCCCGGGTTCACGCCATTCTCCTGCCTCAGCCTCCCAAGTAGCTGGGACTACAGGCAGCTGCCACCACGCCCGGCTAATTTTTTGTATTTTTAGTAGAGACGGGGTTTCACCGTATTGGCCTGGATGGTCTCGATCTCCTGACCTCATGATCCGCCCGCCTCGGCTGTAACTGGTTTTAAGGTGCACACTTGGGTGGCATTGGGAACATCCGCAGTGTCATGCAGCCACCTCCTCTGTCTAGTCCCAGAGCGTCCTCATCTCCCCAGAGGGAAACCCCATCCCTGTCAGCAGTCGCCGCGACCCCCCCGGCCTGGGAGCCTCCAGTCTGGCACTGGCCTGTTGAGAAGGTGTCCTAGAGATGGAGGCGCACACTGGTCTTTGGTGCCTCCTCCTCCGCCATGTTCTGAGGTCCACCCGCCCATGGCACATGCCACTGCAGCGTTGGTTTTGCTGTGAGGCCAAGTTCCTGGGAGAAGGGCATGTGGCTCTGGCGTGGCGGGACTGCGTGGCTTTAGGATGAGGCTGCACTCGGCCCTGGGCGTGTTCTCATCTCCTGGAGCACGGAGCCCACCTTCCCCACCTTCCTGCCTACCAAGGCGTGGTTGCTGTGAGCTACGGGGAAGTGACTTTTCTCCTTGTTCCCAGAACACACCTTCTCCCAGGCTGGGAGGGCCGCTGGGCCTGTTGCTGGGGCTTTGGCTGATGACTTGACTCTTGGGAAATGTTCTTCCCTGGAGCAGTGGCGACTGCCCTGAGCCCGTCTCCCTCCAGGTGCTGACTCTGGCTGCCCAGGAGCTGTCTAGGCCTGGGTGCCTCGGGAGGACTCCCCAAACTGGCTCCCCAAGTTCTAATACCCAGTGCCTGCCGGAGGCAGCCGTCTCCCAGCCTGGCAGTGCCGTGGCATCCGACTGGCGGGTGGTGGTGGAGGAGCGGATCAGAAGCAAGACTCGGCGGCTCTCCAAGGTTAGTGGGCGCGTGGTCAGCTCCTCACGGGCATGGGGACCGTGGGTGGGTGGGAAGGGCGGTCAGACACCTCCAGGCGCTGTCTCCAGCGAGGGGCGGCCACATTTGCTGGGGATGGTGCCTATGCCGGGATTCCTGAAAGGCAGGGTCCGTGGTTTGCACCAAGGAACTGGATCTTGGCTGTAGGAGACCCAGACTGGGCTTGGGGACACGCCAAGTGACAGGTGTCCTGGTGGTGCTCTGTCCTCAGAGCCCATCTAGGCCAGGGGTGGTGTTGCTCCACCCGAGGATGTTTAGGGGTGTCTGGAGATGTTTTTGGTTGTCGCTGGGGGTGGGTTGGAGGCCACGGAGGCATCCTGCAGTACCCAGGGCGGCTCCTCTAGCCTCGAATGTCCTGCCTGCAAGTTCGGGAACGCCTGGTCTGCTGCCCAGGCATTGGCCGTGGAGCCTGAGTCCTGTCACCAACCCCACGGGGCCTGGGAGCTGGGCGGGGCCGGAAGAGTAGCCCAGGGAGGCAAGGCGAGGCTGGGGGCCGCGCTGCTTTGTGGGATCCTCTCGGGCTGGGGGTGCCGTGCCCGCCGCCCAGGCCTGCGCCTCCGTGAGCGCCATGTGTGTCTGGCAGGGTGGCCCGAGGCAGGGCCCGGCAGGCAGCCCCAGCAGATTCAGCTCCGTGGCCGGCCACTTCTTCTTCCCCCTCCTTCAGCGCTTTGATAGGTGAGTGGGTTTTCCGTGGGCCTGTGGATGTGGGGACAGGGACCCTGGACGTACCCCTGTGGCCAGGAAGTTCAGGCTGGGGTCTGAGTGGGTTTGGGTGTGAACAGGGTCGTGGCTTTGCTGTGGCTTTTTGTAAGCCTGTGTTAAGAGGCAGGAAGCGTCCCACAAGGTTCCTCTGCGGTTGAGCTTTGCCATGAGGCACCAGGCATCTGCTCTGGGCTTGCGGCATGGCCGGCAGTGCTGCCCGCATGTGCCCGACGCCATCACCCGCTGGGCCCTGCTCGCCTCCTCCTGCCTCAGCCGGTGCTGCGCTGGCCCCACATTCAGGGCATGAGGCTCTCGAGATGGCAGAGAAGTGTGGGGCCCGGGCCATGGTGCAGCAGGGGTGGGGGTCTCGGCGTTGGGAACTCCTGGCCCAGGTGGGCTTGTGCCAGACAGCCCTGCAGGGTGAGTGGGCACCCGGAAATGTCTGCTGCTACGGTCTCGGTGCAGGCAAGGCGGTGGGCGCAGGAGGAGGGGCTGTGTGGGGCTCCCTCGGTTTCCCACGGTGGCCCAGGAGGTTGGGGACCTGGCCCTGAGGCGCCCGCTGCACCTTGGGCTCCATCCTGTGCTCTAGGCCTCTGGTGACCTTCGACCTCTTGGGAGAAGACCAGCTGGTTCTCGGAAGGCTGACGCACACCTTAGGGGCCCTGATGTGCCTGGCTGTTAACACCATGGTGAGCCGGGAGAGGTTGCCGGGCGCCGGCCTGTGCTGCCCGTGGATCAGGAGTGCTCCTCAGCCTCACCTGTGCCCAGGGATGGGTGTCTGAAGGAGGAGCTGCCTGTGTGGGCCCCCGGGCAGTGGGAGCATCCCCTCGGCTGTCAGGCAGGCCCTGTCCCTGCTGCTGCCCGGCAGCGGAAGCCGCCCATGGGTGCTGGGATGTGGGGACGGCGTCGGGACCCCACTGACTCTCCCTCTGCTGGTGTCCAGGTGGCTGTGGCCATGGGCAAGGCCCTGCTGGAATTCGTGTGGGCCGTTCGCTTCCACGTGGACGCGTGAGTGGCCCGTGGGGCTGGGCCAGGCCAGGGGTGCACGCAGACATAGGGGTCTTATTGTGGGGGCCCCATGGAGCCTCCAGGTGGCTGACAAGCAGCCTGGCCTGGTACTTCCCAAATAGGAGATGTGCCAGGCAGGGCCGCAGCGTGGGTGGTCTGCCACACTGAGGGGAGTGGGAGATCTGGGGCGTGGTCCCTGCTGAGCTCAGCCCCCACCTTCCTGCCGGCAGCTACGTGCGCCAGGGGCTGCTGTCAGCCGTCACCTCCGTCCTGCTCAGCGTGCCTGCTGCACGCCTGCTGGAGGACCTGCCGGACGAGCTGCTGGAAGCCCGGTCCTGGCTGGCGGGTGAGTGTTGGCCCAGGGTGTGTGTGTGTGTGTGTGTGTGTGTGTGTGTGTGTGTGTGTGTGTGTGTGTGTGTGTGTGTGTGTGTGTGTGTGTGTGTGTCGGGGGTGTGTGTGTGTGTGTGTGTGTGTGTGTGTGTGTGTGTGTGTGTGTGTGTGTGTGTGTGTGTCGGGGGTGTGTGTGTGTGTGTGTGTGTGTGTGTGTGTGTCGGGTGTGTGTGTTTTGCAGCTCTTGCAGGCCAGGCTGCCGTGACCCCTTGGGACCCACATAGGCAGAGTGTGCAGGCCGGAGGTGCAGCCACCCCAGCACTGGCCGTTTCCCTCCTTTGGTCCTGATCCTGGACCCTGTTGGGGTCCCTCTGTGACCCCGCCCGCCCACCTCCCTGGGCCCCTCCGGCCAGTGCAGTCCTGGCACCTTTTATTTGTTTGTTTTTTAGACAGAGTCTTGCTCTGTCGCCCAGGCTGGAGTGCCGTGACGCAGTCTTGGCTCACTGCAACATCTGCCTCCTGGGTTCAAGCAATTCTCCTGCCTCAGCCTCCTGAGTAGCTGGGATTACAGGTGCCCGCCACTGCGCCCAGCCAATTTTTGTATTTTTAGTAGAGACGGGATTTCACCATGTTGGTCAGGATGGTCTCAATCTCCTGACCTCATGATCCACCTGCCTCAGCCTCCCAAAGTGCTGGGATTACAGGCGTGAGCCACCGTGCCCAGCCAGCCAGCACCTTTTGTTGTTTGCTGGCCTTTGTGATCCAGTGGTTGGTTTGTGGGGCCCTTAGGGTGGCTTCGTGGATACCGCCTCAGTTTCCACGTTTGTCAGGAGGGTCCTGGGTGATGCGGGTCCTTCCCGGGGACTTGCGCTCAGGCCTCTGTGCTGGGGGACGCCGGGGGATGCTTGTGGTGAGGTCACCTTTCCTTTCCTGTGGGGCTGGGCTGTGCGCCTCTTTTGCCCCGGCCATCTCCCCTCTCCCCACCTGGGCGCAGTGCCAGCCTGCTGGGTGTGAACGGGTGTTTCCCACGGGGGTTGGAGCCAGTGAGTCCCCGGGAATGGGCTGAAGAGCAGAGCATGATACCGATGGACATAGGAAGGGCAGGCCCAGCTGTGCCCTGTCCCTTCCCAGGACCTGTGCTCAGGGTGGCCGTGAACGTCTTCCCACGGAGCAGCTGGAGGGTCCTGGGCCCAAAGTGCAGGGAGTGCTGTGCTGGGCTTTACTTCTTTCAAGGGGGGTGAGGCCCCCCAGACACCAGTCCCTTGGAGCTGCTGCCCAGCCCCTCCTCAGCATGCTCTTGGCCACTCGCCCTGCCAGGAGGAGGAGAGGTTCCCCTTTGGCCAGTGGAGCCACTGACGGGGCTGGGTGGGCGGGCACAATCCCTGCAGTTCCCAGCCCGCCTCCTTCCCCAGAGACTCGGTGCCTGCGACGCCATCATCTGGGGCCTTGGGGGCCTGAAGCACCAGGAGGAGCAGGGGGGCCCTATCCCTCAGCCGATCCCTTTCCACTCAGGGCTGGCAGGGTCCCGACAGGGTGTTCTCCTTTCACAGGCACCTCCCACAAGGGTCTACAGGTGCCTCCTCACCCTGTGATTCTAGCCCAGTCTGGGGAGGAGCTGTGGCCAGCAGAACCCCCCAAGGCTCCCCGGGGTCCCAGGCTGCAGGAGGCCTTGGTGAGGGTCCCAGCACTGCAGGCAGCCAAGAGCTCTGGCTCTCACCCCGGGGGGGGCAGTGTGCGGTCCCAGACACCCAAGAGGCCTCCCCACAGGCGGGTGGCACCTCCCGATGCCCACCACCCGGATTCCTAGGGTCTTCCATCTCTGACCACAGCCCGTGTCTGCCGTCCAGTAAGGAACAGGCCCTGCCGGTGTTCCGGTGTTCCCGGGTTGTGTGCCCCACCCCAGGCCCCCTTCCCATGGCTGCCGGTCCCGCGGCTCAGGGCAGCCCTCCACGTACAGTGCTGCCTGCACAGAGCCTGTGGCACGCAGGCCCCAAGGCCTTGGGGAGAGTCCAGGCTCACTGCAGACCCGAGCCCCCTTTCTTCCATGGAGTCAGGCCTGGCGGGGCTGGTTCAGGCAGCCTGAAGACAGGAGGAGGGAGAATACGCCCTCCACGCTGCCTCAGCTTTGCTTGTCACTCTCGTCTGGCAGACGTGGCCGAGAAAGACCCGGACGAGGACTGCAGGACGCTGGCACTGAGGGCCCTGCTGCTTCTGCAGAGACTCAAGAACAGGCTCCTCCCACCTGCGTCTCCCTAGTCCCTGGAGGCCTCCCCAGGACCACCCCCGCCGGCAGCAAGGAAGGCGGCTGAGCAGCAGCCTGGAGCAGCGGAGCCAGGCTTTGTAGCGAGGCCAGGTCTGCGGCAGCATCCGGCACGGAGAGTGCAGATGCAGGAAGGCCCGGCCTGCCGCTATTTATAGTGCAGCAAGTCTGCTAAAAATACACTGGGCCTGGGCACTGCCCGCTGGGACATGGCAGCCTGGATGTGGGGCTGGGGCTGTGGGCGCTGCTGGTGGGGTTGACTCTTCCACTGAGGGCAGACCCAGGCTGGCAGGAGGGGAGGACGGTGTACCTGCTGCTCAGAGCCCCCAAGGCTCTCCTCTGAGAGCCACCAAGCAGGACAGAGCAGCTCTCGTCCCAGGTCCCTCGGGTTGAGCGCCGTGTCACCAGAATAGTGCTCACAGCCCAGGCAGGGTGTGTGGCTCCTGGATGGGCTCGTGGGGCGGGATGGGACAGGGCACGGGCTCTCAGAAAATAAACTGGTTTATTGGAATTACAGGAGTGTTGGTGGCCGGTGTGCAGAGCCTAGCGGGGGGTACAGCCGCCAGGGCCCGGGTGTCCCAGCTGTTGCTCAGGAGCCGTGGGCCCTGCGGGAGTGTGGGGAGGATATGATGTGTGGGGAGCAGGGGGGCAGGTGCCCTAGCCCTCCAGCTGCAGCTTCCTGAGGTTCTAGAAGTTTCTCAGGCTTTACAATGTGTAGTTGGGAGAATACGATGGAAGGGTGAACCCGACTCCCTTCAAAGGAATGAATCCAAAAATCTACTGGAGCTGCCGGGCACCCAGAGGCAGGCGGGACAGACCAAGGTGCGGATGGGTCACACCCCCCGCCGGCCCGGGCCGCCGCGTTCTTGCCCAGCTCTGTTGCATATTCCAACACAGACATGTTTTTTCCCAGCAAAAAAGCTGGCTTTGCCGCAGCTGACGAAAAAATTCCAGAAGATGCCTTTCTGCAGCAGCACGCTTGTCCGGGGGCCAAGGCTCCTCAGGGGTCGTCGTCTGCCTCTTCCACCACCTCCTCGTCCGGCTCCCTGGCGTCCTCCATGCTATTGCGGCGGACCCGCTCGGGGATGGTGCGTGGCGGTGGGAGACCCAGCCCCTGGTGCACGGCGTCCACGGCCCGCGGGCTCACGTAGTAGGACACGTTGGCCAAGGGAAGCCGCCGCCGCATCTCCTCCAGGAATCTGTAGGCCTGGGGCAGAGGAGCAGACATTACTCCGCTTTCCTGAACCAGGCACGGCCCTCTGCCTGCAGGCCAGGCACGTGCTGCTGCCCCTGGAGGCGGGTGGGGGTGCCTCCTCGCTGGAGGACACGGGGTGCACTGAGGCTTCCCACTGGTGATGGGGGAATGTGGTGAAGAGGGGATGCGGTGCCCGCGGACCGCACACATGCCATGTGTGGACACTCAACGGGAAGCTTCGGTCGGCATTTCAGCTGGAAATGCAGAGCCAGGGCCCTGGAAAGTCCCTCAGCAGCTGTGCACAGGGGCCTGCTCACCCGGCATGCGTGGGCAGAGCCTCCCAGGGAGGCAGAGGCCGCGCGTTTTGCACTCAAGTCTTGGGGGTGGACATGCATGTGGGATTGGAGAGCAGGCAGCAATATCTACTGGTTTGTCTTGGGTATTTTTTTTTTTTTTTGAGATGGAGTCTTAACTATGAAGGTATAATAAGCTTGTTGGATGGTCCCTCCCATCACCTGGCAGTGGACCTGCGTTTAAGGAAGGCCTCAGCTGGGGTGGGCGCTGGTGGAGTGCAAGCCTTCCACACAGTCTCAAACGAGAGGCTGAGGGCAAACATCTACACCTGAAAAGATGCTGCCTTAGATGCTGACAAGCCACCTGCCATGTGCCAGGCGCTGTGCTGGGGACACAGGGGACACAGGACATAAGGGCACAAAACAAGCTTGGGTAATGCTGTAGCGGGGAGCCCAGGTCAGGCCAAGGTCCTGCAGTGGCGGACTTCAGAGAAGGGCTGGCACAGGGAGGGAGAGAGAGGAAGGAGTTGACCAGGGTCGAAGAGGGACCCTGTGGTCAGAAAGGGCCGGCGTCCTGATGCAACCAGGGCCTGGTGCGTGTGACTGCTCTGTGTGCAGAGCTAGCTTCGGAGAGGGCAATGAAGTGGTTTCCAGAAGGCGGGCAGAGGGTGCGGAGGATGGGTGAGGGGTGGTGGGGCGCAGGACAGGCGGTGTAGGCGGGTGAGGGGTGATGGGGCGCAGGACAGGCGGTGTAGGCGGGTGAGGGGCGATGGGGCACAGGACAGGCGGTGTAGGTGGGTGAGGGGCGATGGGGGGCAGGACAGGCGGCGTAGGCGGGTGGGGGGAAGTGGAGGGCAGGACGCAGGGACAGAAATGTTGCCGGTCTCCAGCATCAGGAGAGTGAGTGTGGCGGGAAAACTGAGCGTATGTGGGAGCCGTGGCCTGGGTGAGGTGGTGCACGTGAGCCCGGGTGGTGTGTGCCCGGGCATTCTCAGTTGAGCTGGGCTTCCCGGTTTCTTTTTCTTTTGTGTCTCGTGAATCCCACAGGCTTCAAGCAACCACAGAGGCAATAAATAAGCTGGTGAAATATTTAAAATGTGGATTTCCTGTTCATTTTGAGGATATAGCAGTCTGGGCATCTCTCTACTCCAATTTTGCTTTTATACGTAAAACTATAGTTCTCCTAGAAATAGAAACCCTGTTGGAGCAGGGCGCGGTGGTGCACACCAGCCACTCACGAGGATCCCTTGAACCTGGGAGGCCGAGGCTGCAGGGAGCTGTGATTGTGCCACTGCACTCCAGCCTGGGCAACAGAGCAAGACCCCGTCTCAAAACCAAACCAAGTAACAACAAAAAAGAAACCTTGTTAGGATTAGACTTGAGATGTTTTTTCCAGCAGCAAAAGGGGTCAGTGAATGCAAGTGGAAGGGCGCAGAGGGGAGTGAGCAACCGGACCAGGAAGTCTGTGTCTCACGGAGCTGACCTTTCAGCCCTGAGGGAGAGCCACTGCCAAGGAGCTTTCCTGTGAATTCTGGAGGCTGCAGCCCAGCGAGCCCGACACAGTCGCCAGCATGTTTCCCAAGCTCATTTCTGGATACTCAGTTTGTGAGCCCCGGGAACTATCTGCTAGGGCAACACAACTGGTGGGCGCAGAGGCCCTGCAGGCATCGGCATAGCTGCGGGGTCTGACAGATGCAGGTGCATGCAATTCTGTATGTTGGCTACAACAGAATTATGGTTGAAAAAGAGGCCGGGCACGGTGGCTCACGCCTGTAATCCCAGCACTTTGGGAGGCCGAGGCAGACGGATCACAAGGTCAGGAGATGAGACCATCCTGGCTAACACGGTGAAACCCCATCTCTACTAAAAAAAAAAAAAAAAAATACAAAAATTAGCTGGGCGTGGTGGCATGCACCTGTAGTCCCAGCTACTTGGGAGGCTGAGGCAGGAGAATGGCTTGAGCCCGGGAGACGGAGGTTGCAGTGAGCTGCGATCACGCCACTGGACTCCAGCCGGGCAACAGAGCAATACTCCGTCTCAGAAAAAGAAAAAAGAATGAGAAGAGAGGCTTCTGACAATGGCGCCACGACTCCTGTGAGAGCAGCCCTCCCCCTAACGATGACGGACACATGGAAAGCACTGGGGGCAGCTGCGAGCAGGCTGATGCTAGGAGTGGGTGGCACGGGGCGGGCTCCCTGCTTCTCACAACCTTTTTTTTTTCTTTTTTGAGATGGAGTCTCACTGTGTCACCCAGGCTGGAGTTCATTGCAAGCTCTGCCTCCCGGGTTCATGCCATCCTCCTGCCTCAGCCTCCCGAGTAGCTGGGACTACAGGTGCCCGCCACCACACCTTGCTAATTTTTTGTATTTTTAGTAGAGACGGGGTTTCACTGTGTTAGCCAGGATGGTCTTGATCTCCTGACCTCGTGATCTGCCCACCTTGGCCTCCCAAAGTGCTGGGATTACAGGCATGAGCCACTGGACCTGGCCGCTTCTCACAACTTTCTGCCTCAGGGTAGGTCCAAGTCAGGGCCCGTGTGGGCATCAGAGAGCCACCTCGAAGGCTGCCCTCTTCCAGGCTTAAAGAACCAGAATCAAGATTTTTGTTGGCCAGGCGCGGTGGCTGACGCCTGTAATCCCAGCACTTTGGGAGGCCGAGGTGGGCGGATCACGAGGTCAGGAGATCCAGACCATCATGGCTAACATGGTGAAACCCTGTCTTTACTAAAAATACAACAAAAAAAAAATATTAGCCGGGTGTGGTGGTGGGCACCTGTAGTCCCAGCTACTCGGGAGGCTGTGGCAGGAGAATGGCGTGAACCTGGGAGGCGGAGCTTGCAGTGAGTCGAGATCGTGCCACTGCACTCCAGTCTGGGCGACAGAGTGAGACTCCATCTCAAATAAATAAATAAAAGATTTTTGTTGACCACAGCAGCGGGAATGTGAAGGTGAAAATATGGGGATACAGCAGTCATGGGGGGATTCCAAATCCTGAGCATACACTGCCCTCGTCACTAGTTGCTCCCACACTACACATGAGGCAGGGGAGGCGCAGACTTTAAGCTAACTCAAGCTATAAGCAGGGATTTCAGCTGCTATCCACCACAGGGGAAAGAGTTTCGGCTCTGAGCTGAGGAAACATGATTGCCTAATAAAATGAACCAAAAAAAAAAAAAACAATACTCTTTGGAGGAATGTAACAGAATCCAGAGTCTCTACAATGGATTATCCACAATGTCCACGATACAAAAAAATGACTAGACATAAGAAACAGGAAAATTTGACCCATACTCAAAAGGCAAGTAATGGAGATCAGTCCTACATGACCCAGATATTGGAACTGGTAGCTAAGGTTTTAGAGCAGCAGTTACAACTCTGCTTTAGGATATAAATATAAAATATATTTTAAACAAATTAACAAATAGGGAATTTTAGCCAATAAATAATAAAAAGAACTAGATGTAAATTCTAGGGCTGAAAAACAAGCTCTAAAAAAATTGTTGGAGAGGTTAACAGCAGATTGAAGATAGCTAAAGAAAGTCTGTAGATAAATATAAATTAATCCAAAGGACAGAAAAAAGAAAATAATGAGCAGTAATCACAAATGTGTGTCTACTAGATATGGGAGACCTAACATTTAATTGGAGTCCCAGAAGGAGAAAAAGAGCAAATTTCCCAAATTTGGCAAAACACAAATATAGATCCAAAAAGCCCAGGATAAATAAAATGAAAACACCTAGGAACATGATTATCACACTGCTGAAACACAAATTCAAGAAGAAAGTCATGACAGCAGCCAGTGCGGTGGGAGATGGAGAGACACATGACACATAAGGGCCCCACAGACAGCCCAAAGCTGACTCTTCCAGAAACAATGGAGGCCCAGACAGGGAAAACATTCAAGCGCTGAAAGGAAAAAAATCTGTCAAATCAGCATTTTTTTTTGAATCAGGATCTTGCTCTGTCACCCAGGCTGGAGTGCAGTGGTGCTATCACAGCTCACTGCAGACTCAACCTCCTGGGCTCAAGCAGTCCTCCCACCTCAGCCTCCCAAGCAGCTAAGACTGCAGGTGCATGCCACCATGACTTGCTATTTTTTTCAGAGATGGGGGTCTCACTTGTTGCCCAGGCTGGACTTGAACTCCTGGCCTCAAGAAATCCTCCCATTGTGTCTGGCCTCAGAATTCTTTATCTGATGAGAACAACCTTAAAGAATACAGGCAAAATAAATACATTTCAGATTAATGAAAAGTAAGAAAATTCATCATCAGGAGATCTGAACTTGAAGAAATGTTAAAGGGAGCTCAGGCTGAAGAGGAATGACACCTCATGCAAATCTGAATCATTGGGAAGAAGTAAGAACACCAGAAATGGCACTTTGGGAGGCTGAGGCAGGCGGATCACCTGAGGTTGGGAGTTTGAGACCAGCCTGGCCAACATGGAGAAACCCCATCTCCCCTAAAAGTACAAAATTAGCCAGGCATGGTGGCGCATGCCTGTAATCCCAGCTACTCAGGAGGCTGAGGCAGGAGAATCACTTGAACCTGGGAGGTGGAGGTTGTGGTGAGCTGAGATTGCGCCACTGCACTCCAGCCTGGGCAACAAAGAGTGAAACTCTGTCTCAAAAAAAAAAAAAAAAAAAAAAAGAACACCAGAAATGGTAAATATGTAGGTAAATGTAAAAGACTATTTCTTTCCTTTTAATTTCTTTAAAATACATATGACTGTTGAAAGCAACAATTATAATGCTATATTGTGTTTATAATACATGTAAATGTTATACATATGACAAATACAGGTAGAGACATGCGTGGGTGAATGGACCTGCCTGCTAACTCTAATGTGATAAGTATGTTTATGGTAATCTCCAGGGCAAACACTAGAAATACAATGCAAAGAGAGGAGTAGAGATAAAAAGCTGATAGCTAAAATGAAATTGTAAAAACTATTCAACTAACTTAAAAGAAGGCAGGAAAGAAGGTTCAAAGGAGCAATAATAAAACTGGTAGGACAAACCAAACAAAAATGGTAGCCTGAAATCAAGCCATATTAATTATATTAACTGTAAATGGACAAAACATTCCAATTAAAAGGCAGAGATTATCAGAAATCTAGAAAAACTCGACTATATGCTGTCTATCAGCAATATACTTTAAATACAATGACACAGATAGGCAGAAGGTAAAAGGAAGGAAAAAGCTATACTATACAACACAGCATAAGACAGCAGGACTAGCTATACCAGTGTTAGATTTGCTACACCTCAAGACAGTATTGCCGGAGATCAAGGGGACATTTCACAAAGATAAATTCAGTTTCCCAGCTTACTGCCTCGAGAGTTTTCAGGCCTCAGTGCAGGAAGAGGGTACCAGAGCCAGCAGTCTCCCTATGCTGAGAAGAAAGTTCATAGTTTGAGGAGGCCCAGGTGGCTAGAACTTGTGGGATACAGTACTGGACAGGAGAGAATAGAGAGAGAGCACTTCGGAGTCCTGCAGAGGGTTCTATCCGAGTCTTCATCTGAGTGCTGAATAGTGCATGTATGTGAAGAAAGTAATGCGGCTGGGGAAAGACCATAGGAAATAATCAGGTGGAACAATCCCCAGAGAGTGATCATACATGGCCAGAGAGTGATCACACATGGCCAGAGAGTGATCACACATGGCCAGAGAGTGAGTGATCACACATGGCCGGAGAGTGAGTGATCACACACGGCCGGGAATTGTTTGCACTCCCACCAGCCAGAGTGGAAAGACCTCCCAATACAGGAGTCAGTGAGAAGAGCAGAGCCCTCACAAGGGTATTACCTGGATAGTGGGACAAAATTAGCACTGGACTCAAGGCTGTTCCAGACGCCACCAACAAAGCTAAGAGCAAGCAGCAAGATGATCACATTATTCCCAAGTAACTTAACCTTGTCCCAGAACAAAGCTCAAAAATATTTAAAAGAACACACACATGCACACACACACACACACACACACACTGAGAGAGAGAGAGAGCGAAAGGTTGAAAGAGAGAGAGAGACTCCATCACCCAACAACCTAAAACACAATGTCTGGAGTCCAATAATAAACTATCAAACATCCAACGAAGCAGAAAATATGAACCATAATAATAAGATCAATCAACAGAAACAGATCCAGAATTGACACAGATTGAGTTAGGAGACAAGGATGTTAAAACCACTATTATAAATGTGCTTCATATGCTCAAGAAGGTAGAGCCAAGTGTAAGCATAGTAGAGTCATGAAAGATATGGGGAAAGAAGTGAAAAGTAGAGATAAAAAGCTGATAGCTAAAATGAAATTGTAAAAAATATTCCACTAAGGCCAGGCGTGGTGGCTCATGCCTGTCATCCCAGCACTTTGGGAGGCTGAGGCGGGCGGATCACGAGGTCAGGAGATTGAGACCATCCTGGCTAATACGGTGAAACCGCATCTCTACTGAAAATACAAAAAAATTAGCCGGGCGTGGTGGCGGGCACCTGTAGTCCCAGCTACTCGGGAGGCTGAGGTAGGAGAATGGCGTGAACCCAGGAGGCGGAGCTTGCAGTGAGCCGAGATTGTGCCGTTGCACTCCAGCCTGGGCGACAGAGCGAGACTCTGTCTCAAAAAAAAAAAAAAAAAAAAAAAAAAAAAAAAAAATCAACTAAAAAGAAGGCAGGAAAGAAGGTTCAAAGGACAATAATAAAAACTGGTAGAAAAAGTTGACTGGCAGAAAACTGACATGAAAAAGATGGATGGGATTAGCATCAGAGTGAGACACTGCAGAAGGAAAGCTGGTAAACTTGAAGCAACAGGAATGGCAAATCCCTAAAATGAAAAACAGAAAAAATCCTTGGGGGAGAAAAGAAGACCATCAGTTGAGATAGGGGATGGTACTGTATATACAAGTCATTGGAATTTCAGAAACAGAGGAAAAAAGGAATAGAAGGGAACTTTGGCTGGGGGCAGTGGCTCACACCTGTAATCCCAGCACTTTGGGAGGTGGAGGCAGGTGGATCACTTGAGGTCACGAGTTCAAGACCAGCCTGGCCAAATGGTGAAACCCCATCTCTACAGGCACGCTGACGCACACCTGTAGTCCCAGCTACTCGGGAGGCTGAGGCAGGAGAATCGCTTGAATCCAGGAGGCAGAGCTTGCAGTGAGCCGAGATTGCGCCACTACACTCCAGCCTGGGCAACAGAGCGAGACTCCGTCGCAAAAAAAAAAAAAAAAAAAAAAAGGGAACTTCCTCACAGACTGGGAGAAAATATTTGTAAATCATACCTGATCAAGGAAATGTATCTAGAATATATAAAGAATACAATAATAAGCCAGTCACAGTGGCTCACGCCTGTAATCCCAGCACTTTGGGAGGCCGAGGTGGGCGGATCACGAGGTCAGGAGATTGAGACCATCCTGGCTAACACGGTGAAACCCCGTCTCTACTAAAAAAATACAAAAAATTAGCTGGGCGTGCTGGTGGGTGCCTGTAGTCCCAGCTACTCAGGAGGCTGAGGCGGGAGAATCGCTTGAACGCGGGAGGCGGAGCTTGCAGTGAGCCAAGATCACGCCACTGCACTCCAGCCTGGGCAACAGAGCGAGACTCCGTCTCAAAAAAAAAAAAAATACAATAATAAGAAAACCCAATAAAATGATGAGAAAAGACTTGAAGGCTTCACAGAAGATGTGTAAATAGATAATAAGCACATGAGAAGGAGCTCCACATCACTACTCATCCAGAAAATGTAAATTTAAACCACAGTGAGGTACTATTCACCCCCTAGGATGGCTATAATTAGAAAGAATGATCAAATGTTGGTGAAGATGAGGAAAAACACTAAAACATTGCAGCTAAATAAGTTATTAGCTAGTCACTTTAAAGTGACTATATGCTGTCTCTAAAATTAAAAAATAATAAAGCTACTAAAAAATGGAACACCATTTTCTTTTTTTGTAAAAATCCCTGAAAAAGAAATCGTGGTTATTCAGACTTGGGAACATGCAGACATTTCTTCACAAACAAAGTAAGTCGGTCGCTTCCCTGTGACACTGCTAGTAACAGCCAGTAACAATGTGAGACTGTTACTTTTTGCTACCGACAGATTTTTTTTTTTCTTTTGAGACAGGGTCTCGCTCTGTCACCCAGGCTGGAGTGCAGTGGCGCCATCAGATCTTACTGCAGCCTCAACCTCCTGGGCTCAAGTGATCCTCCCACCTCAGCCTTCCAAGCAGCTGGGACCCCAGGTGTGAGCCACCATGCCTGGCTAATTTTTTCCTTTTTTGTAGAGATGGGGTTTCACCATGTTGCCCAGGCTGCTCTTGAACTCCTGGGCTCGTCATTCTCCTGCCTCAGCCTCCCAAAGTGCTGGGATTACAGGAGTGACCCACCACGCACAGCCTCAATTTGAGCTGTTAAGCCTTCATTTCAGGAGCCTTGCGTGGCGGGATGCTGCTAGTGAGCAGCGCTCAGGCCTCACCGTCTGGTACTCCTCCTTCCGCACGTAGTGCTCCACCAGGAAGCCGTAGACGTCCCCAATGCGGATGGTGCTGTCCAGGTCTGGTTCCTCCAGGAGCAGCTCACACTGCTTGATGGACTCCTTGGGGTCCTCTGTGTATGTCCTGCCGAGAGCAGAGATGAGGCCTGGGCCCCGAAGCCCTGAACACCTACTGCTATCAGAGGTCAGAGGAGACTCTTGGCCTGTAAGAGGAGCTCTCCGGAATGGCAGGAGGAAACTTTCTATGAAGTTAAATTCATTAATTCCTTAATTTGTTCATTCATAAATTAACTCATCCATGTAACACTCTTACTGATCACTTGAATACTCGGTCCTATGCTTGGACTGAAGACCAAAGACTTCCAACCCCTAGTTCCTGCTCTATGGAACAGTCCAGAGGGGGCTAGAAACCTCTGGGCAAAGTGTGACCCAGAGAGGATGTGGTGCATGTGGACGGGGTGCATGGAGAGGCGCACAGCACCCCTTGCCCGAGGCCACTGGGAAGAACCCTCCAAGCAGAGAGGCTGCCCGCACACAGGCTGTGTGTGTGACCTGGCGTGAGGGTCTGTGGCAGAGCAGGGTGTGTGGCCTGTGAGCTGGGGCGACACCAGGGAGGTGAGCCTACTGGAACACAACGTGGTCCAGGGCAGGTGACCGGAGCCGTGTGGAGCTCAGGCTCCCATGTCAGGAGGGTCCAGGGCCCATCTGGCCACCCACTGACTCGGCCATTCCAGACAGGTGCCTGGCCTGCCCTCTGACCCCTGGCCCACAGGAGGCTGCCCACCCTGGCCCTCACACGTCATCTCCCCTCCACCCATGTCCTGTGCTATCCCTGACGACCAGCTGCTATCGATTCTCCTCCGCTCCTGCCCTGTGGCCTCAGCTCAGCAGACATCTGTGAGACGCGGATACCCCAGAATTGACACGTGCAGGCGGACCGTGCCCTTCCAAGGGGCACCGCTTTGTACGACATTGTTCAAAGGACTTCTGGAACTCTTGTTTTGGAAAAGGTTCTCAGACAAGGAAAACGCCCCTGCCAGCTGAGACAGAGGTTGGGCCCTGAAGCGCACAAGCAAATGCCCACCATGCTGTCCACACAGCAGCTCTCTGAAAAGCTGAGTCACCTGCCCATAATAAAGATGGGGAGGTATTCAAATAAACTTAGAATCTCGGCCTCTCCTGAAAACCGAGACGATCGGCTGCCTGGGTCTCCTCTCCACAAGCTTGGAGCTGGTGGCAGTTGACCTGTGGAGAGGCACGAGCCCGCTGGTCACCATGGTCCCCCCACCCCAGGTCACACAGTGGCGCTCACTCAGGACTCCCCTGCCCGGCCCCTGCATACCCTAAGCAGGTCTTTGGCTCCCCAGACACACCCTCTCTTGCTCCAGATCTGCCGCCTCCTCCACTCCCCCACCAGGTTTCTCTCTCAGCGTCTCTGGTGTTTCCAGAACGCCTTCCTAAGGCTGTACCCGGGCTCTGAGGGCTCCCAGGAGGAGGTGGGGTGTGTCTTCAGCAGTAGCACTGTCCCAAGTGAGCTCCCATCTGCTGTCCTGCCCCTTTGCTGGCTGGGGTTTCTCATGGTCAGCCCCGGCCCTGTAGTCACATCTGCCCCGGCCTGTTCCCGCTGGCCCTGGGGGCGCACCTGCGGGCCTGGATGAACCTCTTCACCAGTGCCATCCTGCTCTGCAACTGCGCCAGCCTGGTCTCCTGGTCCAGGGGGCTCTTGGCCTTGGCCTTGGCCAGGCACTTGTAGGCCTCGGTCAGCGCCCCATGGGCTTTGTCGTAGTTCTGGTATTCATCAATCTCCACCTGTACAGATGAGACCCGTCAAGACCTGCTGGGCTCCACAGCCCTCCCCAGGGCCCCGCTGGCATCCCAGGGAGGACCTGCACCTGGGCACAAGCATCATAAAAGCCGGCCAGGAGGTCCAGGGCCCGCCCCTTGGTGTAGAAGCTGATGATGTTCTTCATGATCTCCGGCTCCTTCCGCCAGTCCAGGGACTGCAGGTAGTTGGCAGCCATGATGTAGATTTCCTTCTGCCTGGACACGCTCGCGAAGAACGTGATTTTCTCTGTGTCTCCGGATTTGAGCAGCGCCCTCATGGCCTAGGCAGAGAGACAGCGGGGCTCAGGCAAGCAGGGGCTGGGCCGGGACAAGCACAAGGGACCCCAAGCAGGAGCTCTCACAAGAAGAGTGGCTCAGGGCTTCCCGGTAGAGACAGATCTTAGTGGTTGTCTCTTCCTGGCCAGAAAGGCTCAGCCCTAGCTCGGGGTAATCACGAAGGCAAATGGAGATGCATGCAGGGGGCCCGCAGCCTAACTGCCTGTGAGGTAGCCGCGGCCTGGGGCCGGGAGAGGGGCCAGCGCTCACCTTCAGCTTGTTGCCGGCCTGCGTGTACTTCTTGGTGGCCAGGTGGTAGCTGCCCTGGCGCATGCAGCAGTTTGCTATCTGCTCCAGCAGCTCCCGCCGCGACTCCTCAGGCAGGTCCGAGGAGTCCTTGGCCACGGTCATCTTTTCCGCCATCTCCTCGGTGATGCTCATGTTCTGCTCCAGGCACAGCTGCAGGGCTTCCTGATACTGCAAAGGTGCAGAAATGGTACGGGGCTGCCGAGGGGGCTGGGAACCGAAGTGCGCCCCTCATCTGCCACTGCTTCAGAGGAAACCAGGCCCCTCGGCTCTGCGGCGGCCTCTGTCTAGCTGGGGTGGGTATGGAGGGGACAAGGATGTCTCCCCTGCCTCACTGACCTACAGTCATTCACGTTACTTTCTCACACTGTTAACATTCCAGAATGGAACGAAGGAAACAATACTCTCAAGTGATATATGCTCAAGAGAATATTATGTTTTGGGAGAAAAGGAAACTGGTAATTTTCTTCTATATTTCTGAATTTTTAAAATTAAATTTTTGAGACAGGGTCTCACTCTGTCCCCCAGGCTGGAGTGCAGTGGTGCAGTCACGGCAGCCTCCACCTCCCCAGGGTCAGGTGATCTTCCCACCTCAGTTTTTGTATTTTCAGTAGAGACCGGGTTTTGCCATGTTGCCCAGGCTGGTCTTGAACTCCTGGGCTCAAGCAATCCGCCTGCCTTAGCCTCCCAAAGTGCTGGGATTGCAGGCACAAGCTACCGCGCCGGCCTGATTTTCCCAACATTTTAAGAAATATATATATATTTTTTCTGAGATGGGGTTTCGCTCTTATTGCCCAGGCTGGAGTGCAGTGGCGCAATCTCGGCTCACTGCAACCTCTACCTCCCGGGTTCAAGCCATTCTCCTGCCTCAGCCTCCCAAGTAGCTGGGATTACAGGCGCCCGCCACCATGCCCGGCTAATTTTATAATTTTTTTTAGTAGAGACAGGGTTTCTCCCTGTTGGTCAGGCTGGGCTCAAACTCCTGACCTCAGGTGATCCACCCGCCTCGGCCTCCCAAAGTGCTGGGATTAGAGGTGTGAGTCACCACATCCAGCCCTCATTTTAAGAAAAATTTTATATTCTTCACTTGAGAATATGTCTTAGGCCAGGCATGTTGGCTCACGCCTGTAATTCCAGCACTTTGGGAGGCCAAGGTGAGAGGATCACTTGGGCCCAGGAGTTTGAGACCAGCCTGGGCAACATAGCGAGACCCCCATCTCCACAAGAAAAAAAACAGTAATAACCCACAAATATATATAAAGTAATAACACATTTATATTAAAAAAAAAAAAAGAATACGGCTGAGCGCGGTGGCTCACACCTGTAATCCCAGCACTTTGGGAGGCCGAGGTAGGCAAATCACCTGAGGTCAGGAGTTCGAGACCAGCCTGACCAACATGGAGAAACCCCGTCTCTATTAAAAATACAAAATTAGGCTGGGTGCCATGGCTCATGCCTGTAATCTCAAGCACTTTGGGAGGCTGAGGAGGTGGATCATGAGGTCAGGAGATCGAGACCATCCTGGCCAACATGGTGAAACCCCGTCTCTACTAAAATACAAAAAATTAACACAGGCGTGATGGTGGGCGCCTGTAGTCCCAGCTACTCGGGAGGCTGAGGCAGGGGAATCGCTTGAACCAGGGAGGCTGAGGTTGCAGTGAGCCAAGATTGCGCCATTGCACTACAGTCTGGGTGACAGAGCGAGACTCTGTCTCAAAAAAAAAAAAAAAAAAAACCATACAAATACAAAATTAGCCGGGCGTGGTGGTGCATGCCTGTAATCCCAGCTACTGGGGAATCTGAGGCAGGACAATCACTTGAACCCGGGAGGTGGAGTTTGTGGTGAGCTGAGATCGCCCCATTGCACTACAGCCCGGGCAACAAGAGTGAAACTCCATTTCAAAAAAAAAAAAAAAAAAAGAGAATATGTCGGCTAGGCACGGTGGCTCACACCTGTAATCCCAGCACTTTGGGAGGCCGAGGCGGGCAGATCACGAGGTCAAGAGATCGAGACTATCCTGGCCAACATGGTGGAATGCCGTCTCTACTAAAAATACAAAAATTAGCCGGGTGTGGTGGCGGGTGCCTGTAGTCCCTGCTACTTGGGAGGCTGAAGCAGGAGAATCGCTTGAACCCAGGAAGTGGAGCTTGCAGTGAGCCGAGATTGTGCCACTGTACTCCAGCCTGGTGACAGAGCAAGACTCCATCTCAAAAAAAAAAAAAAAAAAAAAAAAAAAGGAAAAAGAAAAATAATATGTCTCAGAAGAAAAAGAATTCTGCCTTGGAGGTGTTTCCATCTCAGTATGTTGGGGGCTGCCACATGCTCTCTGCTGCATAGACGTCCACAGTGCTGAGGAAGCCCTGGGGATTCAACCGTCCTGGTGACAGACATGAGGGCCGGTGTCCTTGCTGTGTAAACCCTCTGTGGAGCACGCCCTGTGCACACACCACTCACACGTGCGTCAATGTGTCTGTCAGGATGAACTCCCGAGGGAAGGGGAGGCTGGGACAAGGGAGAGCTTGTCTTATGATGGGTTCTGCCTGCTGTGTTCCACAGGGCCGGGGTGTATCTGCTTCCCATGATAATCCAGTGGGTTTTCTCACCTTTTCACCCTTAGTAGCCCAGTAAAAAATGGCATCTCTGTGAATTTTGATCTGTATTTCTATCATGAATAAAGCTAAGCATTTTATATTTGGGAACCACCCATATTTCCATTTGAATAAACTGTTCCTGGCCAGTCACAGGGCTCACATCTATAGTCCCAGTGCTTTGAGAGGCTGAGGCAGGAGGATTGCTTGAGCCCAGGAGTTCAAGAGCAGTCTGAGCAACACAGCAAGACCCTGAGTCTATGAAAAAAATTTTTAAAAATTAGCTGGAGATGGTGGCACACACCTGTATTCCCAGCTACTCAGGAAGAAGGAGGGTTCCTTGAGCCTGGGAAGTTGAGGCTGCAGTGAACCAAGATGGCACCACCACAATCCAGCCTGGGCAACAGAGTGAGACACTGTCTCAAAAAAAAAAAAAAAAAAAAAAGGCTAAGATGATAAATTTTGGTTCTGTGTAATTTTTACCCCCCCACCATAGGTGAGTGCACAATTCCCTGTGTATGATCAGATGCCAGTGTGAAGGAGGGCAAGTCTACACTTGTGGACCTCCTGGGTGTGCCGTACGTGAAACCCAGGGCAGGGGGCACCCACCACAGCCTTCCTCGAGAACTCATAATCAAGCAAGCAGCCATTCCCACAGCCTCTGGAGACAAGAGACCCGAGCCGTGGTGCCTGCGTGGAGCCGAGCCCAGGCCCCGCTGGCCCCGTACCTTCTTGGCGGCCAGCAGCAGCTCCACCGCCCTCTCGTACTGACTGTGCTGGATGAAGAAGTCAGAGCAGCGGGCCAGGAGTGCAGGGTCTGATGTCTCATCCAGGTCCTCTGCGATGAGCTGCAGGGCCACAAACTGCTGGGTGGCGAAGGCCAGCTCCAGGGCCTTGGAGAAGTGGCCAGCCTGCAGATACGGCGGGCTCTGAGCAGCTGCCCAAGGCCTGGAGGCCCGAGAACGGAGGGCTCGCACAGGCAAGGGCCCCCTGGCCTGCTGCCCTCCCCCAGGTCCCCGCCGGTGGCCGGCCCTCACCTTGTGGTACAGCATGACTGCCCTGTCCATCTGCACGCCCTTCTCCTCATAGTATCGGGCCGCCTCGATCATGTCCTCGGGGGAGCTCAGCAGGGCCAAGTTCATGAGCTGGTCGTCCAGGCCGTTCTCCTGCAGGGAGGGAGGCAGGGCCCTGAAGTGGCTCCCACCGGCTTCCCCAGGTCCGCTGAGATTCTGGAATGTGGCCGGGTGCGAACCCACCCCTTCACTTTGATATGCTGCTCAGCGATCTCTGCGGTTATGGGTTTTAAGGAGCTGATGACTTACTGGGTTTGTCTACGAGGATTTTCCGATGCTCTGGGTTCTATTTCACAGAGCACTGCGAGAAATACCTGACACGGGAGATGCTTCTGGAAGCGAGAGCCCGGATTGGGACATTTGTGTGGTGCAGAACGCCTAACAGCTGTCTAGGAAGGGTCTGCCATCTGCAAGGCCATAGGCCGTGAGCAGCCTCACAACCCGCTCAGGAGCCCTGGAGCCTGGGAAACATCTGGGGACAATTCAGTGCTTTGCAAACAATGTCAGAAGCGGCCAGGAGTGGGCAGAGGGGTGAGCAGTGAGTGGCAGACACCGGCTGCACCACGTGTCACTGACACAATTCTCTCTGTCCACTTTTCCACTTGAAGCTCTCTTCAGGGGACCTCGAGAAGCGCCAGCTCCCCGCCCCGGCCCCATGGTACCTTGCACAGGCGGATGGCATTCTTGAAGGCCTGTGCCCGGGTGTAGAAGTGCACCGCCTGCCCGACCTCCTCCTGGCTCTCGTACTGGCGGGCGAGGCGGTAGGAGGCCGCCAGGTTTCCTGTCTCGTTGGCTATTTGCGCAGCCTAGAAAGACAAAGAACCCAAAGACGAGACACGGTGGCTCTGTGTCCGCCTCGTGTCCGCCTGGCCGGCTCCCCTGCGGGGACCTTACCTTCTGGACATTGCCCTGGAAGCAGTGGATGCGGACCAGGGAGAAGTGGTCCTGGGCCAGCTCGTAGTAGTGCAGCGCGGCATCCATCTCTCCCTGGCTCTCCAGGTACTGCGCCCACCACCGCCACAGGGTCCTGCGGGCAGCCCCAAGGCCATGGGTTCTCCATCCGAGCCCCGCTCCAACCCGGAACGGCCCCCACCCCGCCGCCCCCGTGCCACCCGTAGAGTGCATGTCACCTGACCTGCAAAGAGGGTGTGCCAAGAGTGAGGAACCTGGGCTCTGTCCAAAGGGAGGGCCCGGCTCAGGGCCCTGGCATAGCTCTGAGGAGCTGGGAGGACGCTGCCCACTCATGCAGGAAGCGCGGGAAGGGAGACGCCTCGGCAAGCCCTGGGCTCCCTGCAAACCTCCAGGATGGAGTGCGGTCCCACCAGCCCTGGTGGGGACACTCACTTATCCTTCATTTTATTCACATAGAGCTCCAGGGACGGCAGGTTCTCCGACAGCATCCTGGGCACCTCGAAGCGGTGCGTGTCCGACTTCTCGTAGCTGTGAGAGAAGGAGACAGAGATCCTCATTCCCTCCCATCCCAGCCCCACGGGAACTGGGTGGGCTGAGGGACAGCGTCGGTGAAATGCATCAGAGTGGTGGCCCTTGGGGCATGGGCTCCCGGCCTGCAGCTCTGCAGACCCTGAGCACACACGGCCAGGGGGCAGTGGGGACTTCCTGCACTGTGGGGGCCCGGGAGGCGGGTCGCCCATCCACACCCCGGGAACGGGTCTAAGAGCAGCTCCTCCTCTGGAGAGGGTGACATGGGGTTTGTCTGTCCTCAGGAGACACCAGGCCCATCTGTGCTCGGCAACCGACACCAGCAATGGGACAGACGTCTTTCTGTCTCCCGCCTCGAAAGCTGGGTGGCCCAGGACGGAAGGGGCAACCCCACATCTCCAAGACTCCCAGAAGCTTCCTGCCAAGAAGGCTGCCACCACCCTGAGACAGATGCCTCCTCTGAGAACCTCCCTGGCCACCTCACCACAGCACACACAGAGGCCTCACAAGCCAGGGCCGTCCGGAGAGGCAGGGAAAGAGGCTGCGAGGGCCGCACTCACTAACTGAGGGCCCGGCTGCAGTCGGCGCTGGCCTCCAGGTGCCCAGCGTAGCGGTGGTAGGTGCTGCGCAGGTGCACGCGGTCGTGGTGCTCGGCTACCTGGAGGGCCTCCTGCCACCGGCCCGCAGCCTGGTAGAACTTGTTCAGGAGGTCGTGGCGCTTGCACTTCTTGTACAGCTGCTCGGCATCCTCCTGAGGAATGAGGACGGGCAGGTGTCGCGCAGCCTCCGCAAACCCAGGCTTCAAACACACTGTTTCACGCCAGGCCACCGGTCACTGCGCCTTCCCACACTGCCAAGCACACTGACGCACGGGGCCACTGAGGGCACAGAGAATGCCACACACCCACGGGGCATCCCTGACCCACGGCTGGAGAGTGAGATGCACCACCAAGGGGTAGCCCCACCTCCCACAGCCCCCCGAGAAGTCCTGTGCTCAGCCCTGCTGACCTGGGGTCTCTCAGGCATTCTGTTCCAGGCCACACACCTGACAGGCACACACCTTGGAGAGCCGGCGGTCGCCTAGCCTCCACCCGCCTCACCTCCACTGCCACTGTCTGCCCAGCTCTCCTGGGTCATGCCTCCTTCCCCGGGGGGCTGTGGCTGTGGCAGGCGTGGTGCCTTCCCGCCCACCCCACGGCGGGCGCCCCTCACCAGCATGCCCAGCTGTGTGGCCAGCACGGCCACGCGGGCCTCTAGCTCCGGCTCCTGCTCCGCCTCACGCAGCGCTCGGGCCCCGCGGGCATGGCCCATGTTCCCCAGGCACACCTTGGCCACGTCCAGCCGCTGGGTCTTCACGCACATGCGCGCCATGTTCTCCCAGACGGCCTCGCTGCGGGCAGACGGGGGGTCTGTGAGGTTCCTGCCCAGCACCTCAGGGCCCCCTGGCCCTACGGCCCCTTCTCCTGAGGCAAGTAGTCATCAGGCACAGCTGCCAAAGGGGCATGAGGAGGGGCCTTCACCCATCGGCTCTGTCCCTGGGCAAGACTGCAGGCCATGCAGAGAGGTGCCCGTCACGAGTCCCACGGCCTTCCCAACCCCAAGAGGCATGGGCCGGGTCCCATTAAAAGAAGGATCTCTTATGCAGGTCACCAAGCTCCTCCTCCTTTTCCCCTGCTCTAAGCGGCTGTCTGATCAGGAAATGTGGGCTTCCTGTGTCGCTTGCACACACAGGACCTGCTCTGAGACACAGCCTCCTGCTCTCACCTGAGCCTGGGATTGCAGGGCCCCTGGTAAAGCAGCCCTGCACAGCAGGGGCCCTCACCTGACAGTCTGGCAGCCAAAGGGCGGAGCCTGGGGGATGGGGTACAGGGCCCAGACCCTGACTCAGCCCTGGAACCTGGAGCCAGGCCTGTCTCTCCAGGAGAGGGTGACCCAGCCCATGCAGGGTTCTGCAGAGCCCTGGAGGTCTGCCGAGCAGAAGGCCCTGGAGGCAGGCCTGCAGACGGGCTGACCAGTGGGACACGGGGGACAGCACCTTCCACCCCAGCCCTGTGCCCCACTCTCAGGCAGTGAGTTTTGTGTGTGTGAAGGAACAGGGTGCCAAGTGGGCAAAGGTGCGTCAGGGCACAGGTGCAGGGATGGTGGAAGTCACCCTGCCTCTTAGGGTTTTTTTGTTGTGTAAGACAGGGTCTCCATCTGTTGCTCAGGGTGGAGTGCAGTGGCACAATCACAGCTCATTCCAGCCTCGACCTCCTGAGTTCAAGCAATCCTCCCATCTCAGCCTCCCAAACAGCTGGGACCACAGATGTGTGCTACCACGCCCAGCTAAGTTTTTGTATTTTTTGTAGAGACAGGGTTTCGCCATGTTACCCAGGCTGGTCTCGAACTTCTGAGCTGAAGTGATCCACCTGCCTTGGCCTCCCACACTGCTGGGATGACAGGCATCAGCCACCGCGCCCGGCCCCCCGCCCCTCCGTGAGGTTTCCTGCATTCTTCCCCTGCTGGCGCTGATCCAGGCAGGACCAGAAATGACTGAGGCCTTGGTTTGTGTCGGCTCCAGGGTAGGCAAAGGCTGCTGACAGCCACCCTGGGGACATGACGCTGCATGAGAACCGTGTGTCCGCGTGTGTGGTGTGGGGGGGGGCACTCAGCCAGGCCTCTTGGTGGGGCTGGGTGGGAGGTGGGTCCAAGGCCATCCAGGGAGACCCCGCCGCAAGGGCCTTGGGGCCCGGCTGGCCTGCGGCTTCAGCCCTGACGTAGGCTCAGGGCCTCAGACAAAGGCCCTGTTTTAAGACACAGTTCAGTGTGGTCACTGAGCAGGGACAGGCAGAGGATGCACTGGTCACTTCCTGAATCTCTCTCTTCTGCCACACCTGCCTCCCCTACAAGCCCCCCCAAAGCCCCCCCCATATACATGCGCACACACGCACACATACATGCACACACATGCACGCATGCACGTGTGTACACACGCGCACATGCACACACACGCACACACGGCCGCACACGCACACACGGATGCACACACATGTGCACACATGCACGCACACACACATTCACATGCATGCACACACACGGATGCACACACAAGCACATACACGCACACACAGGCACATACACGCACACACAAGCACATACACGCATGCACATGCACATACACGCACGCACAGGCACACACGCACGCACAGGCACACACGGATGCACACACAAGCACATACACGCACGCAAGGCACACGCACACACATGCACACACATGGATGCACGCACATGACACACACGGATGCACACACAAACATACACGCACGCACAGGCACATACACACACGCACATGCACACACACGGATGCACACACAAGCACATACACACACGCACAGGCACATGCACACACAAGCACATACACACACGCACAGGCACACACACGCACACACATACTCCCACAAGCACAGGCAGCACACCCCACAAGTGGCCTCGGAGCATCCCCACCCAGGCCCACCCTCGCATTCCAGGCTGCTCCCTGCAGATAAGCCTCAGTCCAGCCCACAGTCTTGGCAGGGCAGCAGCCCTTCAGCCTCCCTGGCACAGCCACAGGCCGCTCTGAGGACTGGAGGGACCAGCCGCCCACAGAGCCCTGAGCCCGCTGTCTCGGTGAGTGAGAGGAGCTGGGGTGTGTGCAGCTGGGCATTTTCCTAACGGCCCTGCCCCTGTGAGGAGGAGGGGCTCGGGAGGACAGCCAGGGAGCCCAGTCCCACCATGGTACCTCTGTCTCTGGGAGGTGTGGGCTACCCACATCTCAGGTTCCCCGGCTCCCACAGAATCACAGGGCAAATGGCTCTGAGACGGCAGCCCCGGGCAGGCTCGGCGCACTTGCGTCCGAGTCTAGGGGCTGGAGGCAGGCTCCTGGGACGGGCCCTGTGGTGGTGTCTGTGGCTGCAATGCGGCATACCCAGGTGCCCGCTCCTGAAAGCCAGCAGGTACTTTGTGCCTGGTTTTACATGTACTTGGGTGAAATCCATGGACACGTTCCACCACCCAGGGACGCAGGGCGGGGAGGTGCGTGTGTCTTAGCAGCAACCGGCCCAGGCAGTCCCTGCTCGTAGGTTTATGCGGCAACACGTGCCAGCTCAGCCCACAGCCCCTGCCGCGTGGCACAGTCATGCCTGGAGCCAGGAGAGGGTGTGTCCAAACCCACAGGCCAGGCCCTCGTGGGGGTGCCAAGCGTCCGGGGGGCCGGGAAGTGAGCCTGCCTCCCTGCCACTGCCATCACATGCGTGTCCTCTGATGGCCTCACATGGGGCTCCTCACAGCACCTGGGTGCACCCACTGGCAGCCTCCTGGACGCTCAGTCGGCGCTGCGGTAAAGGTGACGCTGGGCGCATGGGACCTCAGGGAGGTGCCCCAGGCAGCAGCGTCCTGATCTCTGATTCGTGCTCCTCAATCTTTTGGCTTTGGAACTCCTGCCACCAACTCAGCACAGGGAGAGGCCTGAGCACCCGGCCCACCAGCCCCTCAGGCTGTGCTGCCCTCGGTCCTCTAGAGCTCCAGGCAGGAAGTCACATCTTTACACTGAAACTTCTAACAGCAGAAAACCAAGGTTTGTCTTTCTCCTCTATGCTGAGGTCCTGGGTAAAAATCCACGTGGAAGGACCCATGGGTGTAAAACTAGTTTATAAACGGCTCAGATACAGCTGCCCCGTGCTGAGACATGCCTCAAGACTGGGGGTCCAGGGCTCCCCAAAACGCTGCTGGGCCTCATCTGTCAGCTAATGATGCACGTGGAGTGCAGTGCAGGGGTCACATCCGAATCTCAAAAGAAACACTGTGTCCTCACTGCACAGCTTCCGGTCAATTCTACAGATCGGGTGGAAGGGATGCCACGGCTCCTCACAGACGTCTCACTTCTCTAACATCCAGGTGGTGGCGGCGCTGGGGCCTCAGTGAGTGAGGCGATGGCCGCTTCATAAACAGCACGTTGTAAGACATGCAGTCTTTTTTACTCTCCTGTCCCAAAAGACTTCACGACTGAAATCTTTTTTTTTTTTTTTGAGACGGAGTCTTGCTCTGTCACCAGGCTGGAGTATGGTGGTGCGATCTCGGCTCACTGCAACCTCTGCCTCCCGAGCGATTCTCCTGCCTCAGCCTCTCGAGTAGTTGGGACTACAGGCATGCGCCACCACACCCAGCTAATTTTTGTATTTGTAGTAGAGATGGGGTTTCATCATGTTGGCCAGGATGGTCTCAATCTCTTGACTTTGTGATCTGCTTGCCTCGGTCTCCCAAAGTGCTGGGATTACAGGTGTGGGCCACTGCGCCCACCCCACAACTGGAATCTTTAAAAAATCTCCTGTTTGTGCGCACCCTTTCCCGAGGCCCAGGTGTGGGGCTGGACAGGGCTGGGACCTGCCTCTACCTGCCAGGCGTGGCTCCTTTCTTCTCCCTTGTCCTGAAAACAACTGGTTCCTTCCGTCCACATCCAATCACGGTGGAAAATCACAAACAAGCACAGGAACCTGGCAGCTGACTTGGGTCCCAGCCGGGCTCCCCTGTGCTCTAAACACCCGTCTCTCCCACGTGGAGGCCGCCTGTGGGGAGTGGGAGAGAGCCCGCAGGTCAGCCTTGGTTTTGCTCTGGCTCCTGGGGCCCATGTGTGACCGAGGACCCAGCCAGCACACCGTCAGATGCCCGCACTTCCATGTGCCCTGTCCTGGGCATTAAGTCTGCACCATGCGGGGCTTGGAGAAGCATGTGCTGGATGTGCGGCCACCAGTGGAAGCTGGACACACTCTCCCACAGGCCCCTGCCTGCCAGGCCAAGGCTGCTGGGAGAACCCATGGGAAGGGCGGTCACAGACCCCCAGAAGCGTCCAGACCCAGGCACTCTCCGCAAGCTCCTTCCACGGCCAGTCTCCTGCTCTGGCCACCAGCCCCGCGTGATTCCTGAGTCCTCTCCACGACGGCCGGCCAGGGCTCTCGGGACAGCCTCGACTCCAGTGTGGGGTTCTGGGGTTTGTGCATCTGACATAAATTCCAAGAAGTAAACACCCTCTTAGTTCCCATCCAAGTCTTGAGAATTTCCTGTTGTCCTGGCCAGTCTGTGGAGTCACCCACATCTGCACTTCATCAGCCCCGAGGCACTGGAACAAGAAGCAGATGGGCGGCAGGGGACGCAGCCTTCAAAGGTCCTGCAGAAGCTCTGCCGAGACCACTCTGTGTCAGGACGAGGGCGGCTGGCGAACAGCGGCTTGACGATCACGCTTGCCAAGGCCGCCCCCTCCCTCCATGTCCCTGTTCTGTGCTAGGGCTCCCGCTCTGCTGGGTATATGGGAGCCTCAGACATACATGTGGGAGGGGGCAGTGGGACTCCACTGTGACCAAGACCCCAAGCAACAGGGGGAGCAGGAGGGTGTGACACGCTGTGGGGGAAGCCCACCGCCCAGTTGCGAGTCCCCTTACTGGGAGTCACCCCCGAGAGCCACAGATCCTCCCAGGAGGGTCGCTCTTAACTTAAATGCTGCTCCCAGGCCTTCCGCCTTCCTGCGCCCAGCCTCCCATAGCATGCAGGGTTAGAAGTGGCGTGACAGCTGAGGGCACAGGGACCTGGAGCACCCCAAAAGTGCCAGGAGGGCAGGGGCCAATGCCGGCCTCTGCGAACCAGGACTTCTGGGGGTGCTGCCGCCGTGTGGGAGTCTGGCCATGGCCTCCTCCCCACTCAACCTGAGGAAAGGACCAGAGGCGGCCGCTGAGACAATCAAACGTGTCCTCTGGGCTCTGAAACCCAGCACTGGCTTTCTGTTGGAAGTTAGCCATTTGAAGACTCCCGAAAGATAAATAGTTTAGTTAATTAAGGAGGAAATAAATTCTTCCCCCACGGAAACTTTTGGGAAACTTCCCTTTCAAGGCGCCCTTCTGCACTGTGTGCTTAGGAACACTGAGTGTTTGAGACACTGCACCCCTGTCCACCTCCGAGGAGCAGGGCACAGGCAGGAAGGGCTGGGGACATCCCCCCAGGGCCTTCCAAGCCACCCGGGAGAGTGGGGGCCGGCAGCACCACTGTGCCCCGCACACCCCGTCAGGTGCCGGGGGCCGAGAACAGAAACAGAAACAGCAACTTTTCCCCGGGCACAAGCCAAGGAAGACGGGAAAGGAGAAACCTGACGGACACATCTGCGACAAATCCCCAGGGAAAATCCCCCACAGGCATGTCCCTCAGGAAGCCAGTGGAGAAACGCTTCTCAGGACCCAGCATGCACCACGGGCTGGTGAGGACGGAGCTGCTGCCTTTCTGGAACAGACACGGGGCGTGTGTGGGGAACCTTGCTTCACCTGTGGATATACAGAGCCACACGCCAATGTGTGAATGGAGACTGGTCCCAGGAAATGGCAGCTCTTGGGACCGCCCTGAGCCAGGGCCCAAGCACGGGCAGTGCATGGACAGGAAACAGTCAAAGCTCTGCTGTTACCATGGACTGGGAACAGGACTCTCTGTCCCAGCACTGTCTTGGGTGTGTGCCCGTGAACGGTTTGCACGGATGTGGGACACCTGCATTCACGAAGCTTTGGAGCCCAGGTGGGGTGGGAATCCCATGCTGAGTTTGGGGTCTCTTGAGATGGGACAGAGTATGAGACCCTCTCGTGGTGTCTGCCCAGCGGGGCAGAATAATTCTGAGCAGAATAGACGAAGACGCTTCTGAGCTCCCCGGCAGCATAAGCTCTGCCCGAGAGCCTGAGCACTCACAAGGTGACCTGTCTAGTCCTGTCCCCAGCTGTGGGGGGTGACCGTTCCCATCAATAGCAGAGATGGCCCAGGCCCCACGTGACATTCACTCTGTCCCAGGCCCCGCTGAGAGCCCCACCTGGCACATCCAGAACCCTACCCTTCTTGCCACCTAAGAACGACCTGGCCCCGAGGTCCTCCAAGTACAGGTCCCTGGCCCCGCAGGTCTGGGTGAACTTGCTCCCTCCAGGCACACGGGTCTCTCCCCTTCCCAGCAATCCTGTGATATCTGCCCCCCTTTTGAGGGCAGCATTCCCGTGACGGGGGCAGGCCTGGAACACGCGGGCGGGGGGAGGCTTGTGGTTTCTATGGTCCTGGGGGTACCTATGGTCCTGGGGGCAACTGGATGGCTGGGGGGTGTGAAGTCCCCAGGGCAGGCAATAGTCGCTCAGTACCAGCCTCCAGGCCCTGGGGGCCAACAGGCTTAAAAGCCACAGGTGAGACGAGGGGTCTGTCCTGCACCCGGCATCCCTGGCCGCTCCTCTGGGACAGGAAGATGGGGAGGGGCAGCAGGAGGTGGGCCTGGAGCAGGGCCTCAGAAGTCTCCTGGCCTTTCCCATCAGGAAGCACATCCTGTTGGTGTCTGGCTGCCGTGGCAGGGCCGCTATTTGTTGCGGTTGGCTACGCCCTCCAGCTCACCAAAAACAGTCTCAAAAACAACCATTTCCTCTCTGCTGAGAGCCAGGGAAGGCGAGCTCCGTACACACGGGCGTCCCTGTGGCAGCCACTCTGCTTTCCAGGACCGGCCAACTGCCCTGGAGGCATCTGCACAGGGGCCCAGGCAGCACAGAGGAGCTGTGAACCCACTCCACGCCGGCCACCCTGCCCGGAGCCTGGCGCTCACAGCGGGCCGGTGCTAAGGAGCGCGGCGCGGGCTCGACTCCCACTGCTGCCGGCCTCCCCAGCGACTCTCTTTTCCACTGCTGCAGGCGAGAAGAGGCACGCTGTGCAGGCCGGCCTCTGCTTCCCGGGAAGACGGCGCACTCCCGGCCCTGGGTTCTTGCTGCTGCCCACCCTCTCCTCCCTGGGATGGGCCCCGAGGCGAGCGGCTTCAGCACAGGCCTGGCCCTGCTCCAGGTGCAGGAAGGAGGATAAGGCCGGGCCGAGAGGCGGCACACCTGGACCATCCCATGGGCCTCCGCCCGCGCCGCCCCGAGGATGAGCGGTGATGTCCTCTAGCCACTCCTAGCAGCGTCGGCTCTCCCTGGACGTGCGGCCGCGGACTGGGACTTGGCTTTCTCTGGATAAGTGGCGGCACCGGTGTCAGCGATGACCGTGCAGAGACTCGTGGCCGCGGCCGTGCTGGTGGCCCTGGTCTCACTCATCCTCAACAACGTGGCGGCCTTCACCTCCAACTGGGTGTGCCAGACGCTGGAGGACGGACGCAGGCGCAGCGTGGGGCTGTGGAGGTCCTGCTGGCTGGTGGACAGGGCCCGGGGAGGGCCGAGCCCTGGGGCCAGGGCCGGCCAGGTGGACGCACGTGACTGTGAGGCGCTGGGCTGGGGTTCTGAGGCGGCCGGCTTCCAGGAGTCCCGAGGCACCGTCAAACGTAAGTCCACTTGTTTTCCTGATGCCTTCAGCATGGTCAAAGCTGGAGGGCACACGGGAGACGCCAGGCGCGGACCTGGTGAGCGGGTGGGGAGGCCTGGCCCCTGCTCTGCCCTGAGCGTGGCCTCTGGGCAGGCAGGAGGGGGCACTGGGTCTCCCAGGGAACCAGGCCCCACGGCCCCCTCTCCCTGGTGAGTGGCGGCCCCACACACTCCTCCTGCTCAGCACAGAATCTGCCTCCAGCTCTTTTACACAGGAATTCATCTCAGGCATTTGGGGGGCCTCTCTGCTGTTACGCATAGTTAAGAGACGAGTACATTAATCAAATCAAGGAAAGGCATTTTTGCTTGGTTGAAAATAATTATTATGGCTGGGCGCAGTGGTTCACGTCTGTAATCCTAGCACTTTGGGAGGCTGAGGCCGGAGGATTGCTTGAGGACAAGAGTTCAAGACGAACCTAGCCTACATAGTGAGAGACCCTGTCTCTAAAAATAAAAAAGAAATGAAAATACTGTTTCTTTACTCATGAGTAAAATAAACAAGAAATGAGTAAAATAAACAAGAAGTTTAAAAATACGCGGGTGAGTTCTGGCTTTGTTCTCACGGTTGCTGGGGTCTTTGAGGTGGAGAGCAGCAGAAGGATCCCCAGGGATGGGCTTCAGATGGGACGCTGGAAAGGAGACAGGGAGGCCAGGACACTCGGAAGGGGACAGGGATGCTGAGTGGTTGCGGAGGAGAGGAAGGGACTCAGAATGATGCCACCGCACCGTGGGGTTTGAGTGGCAGGTGTGGGGCTGCATAAATAGGAAGGCGCTTACAGCCCACGGGGTCATCTCAACAGTCACGGCACGGGGACACAAGGTCTCCCAAAGGCCGACTCTCTAAAACTGCCAGCAAGGTTTTGACTCGCAGACACCCCAAATCTCTGCTGCAGAGCCTCACAGACTTGGGGTTGGACGCTCCTTCTGCTCTGAAGACAATGCTGGTCTCTGAGGCAGTGCCTCTGCTCCAGGCTTCCGAGGGAGTCCCGGAGTCCTGGGGTAACACACATCACGTGTGCCTCAACCACACAGCTCCATCCCCAACCTGCCGCGCTCAGAACCCTCAGCGGGGAATGTCATCCCCATTTCACAGGCAAAGAAACTGAGGCTTTGCAGAAGGCATGTGGCTTGGACAAGGTCCCACGAGGAAATTCAACCCCCTTCTGTCCACTCAAAGGCCCTCAGCTGCACTGCATGGCCTGGACTGCACACCTCCTCTCACATCCTTCACCAGCAGGGACCAACAGCTGTCTTTTAAAAAGATCAAAGCCTGTGAATAACTTCAAAGCTTCCACCGGCTCTCAGAACTCGGTGTCTTATGGGAAGCCCGAGGCTTGGGTCTCTGCGGGACTCAGGCCAGGCGCCCTTCTTCCAAACTCTGCCTGCTCTGCTGAAGAAGGAGCTGCAGCTCCGTTACTGTGCTGAGCCTCTCGCGGGGGCAGCGGCTCAGCAGGCCCCTGGAGGTGGGGCCGGGCGCTCATGTGCTTTGGGACCATCACTGGCGTCCATCCCACAGAGCACTTGCGGGGGAGGGAGTTCCCTGCCGGCCCTCAGCCGCAGCTCTGCACCTCCAGGCCTCCTAACTGCTGCCACAAACACCCACAGGTGGCCCAGGCAGCCCAATCTCAGGGCAGCTGGAAGCCTTGGCGCCCCTCCCTGTTGCTACGTCTTGCATTCCTCCAGTCTCAGGACCACGTGTAGCCTCTGGGACAACCTATGCATCCGTCCCAGGCGCCTGGCTGTCCACTTGCTTAGGCCTGCTCACCTCAGGCCAGCAGGACACACGAGGCCCCTCACAGAGCCCCCTGGACTGCCTCCTGCTCACCTGCCTGCATCCACTGCTCCTCCCTGAGCCCTGGTCAGCCCCTTGGACAATATTTACAACATCCTCCTGTAAGTTGTACGGCATCGGCAGCTGGCTGACCCTCAGCGAACCTGAGCAGCGAAGGTTTGTCCACACAAGGGAAGCGTCACGGAAGCTCCTTGTAAATGAGACTCAGCTCAGGAAAAGGAACAGGCTCAATGGGTAACTTTTCTTTAATTTTTAAATGTATTTTAAGACGGAGTCTTGCTCTGTCACCCAGGCTGGAGTGCAGCCACCACATCCCCCAAGGCCCCAAGACGGGGACGTGCCCAGAGTCTCCCTCGGCTGTGCTGGTGTCTTCCTCCTGCCTCTCTCGCCTTCTCCTTCACCGACGTCCATCTGCACTGGTGCCCACCTCTCCAAGCCCATGTGCTGCTCTCCCACAGGGTGGTCCCTCTGTCCACAGCAACATTCGCTGCCCCCACTCACGTGCACCCATGTCCCCAATCGGGTGAGGGGCCGCTACCTGCCACCACCGCACATCAAGCTAGCCTATGAACCTTCCTGCAAAATCCTGCCTTGTGACCTAGGCGGGCCTGGAAGTCAGCCCTGGCGGCGGGCAGCAGCTGTAGCCTGGCCACCCCACTGAGTCCGGCCAGCTCCTAGCGTCTTCCTTCATGCCTTGGCCAGTGTTCCTTGTAAAATCACCCAGCACGTATCATGGGCTGCGACCGTCTGTGCTGTGAGGCTGGGTGCTGGTTTGCTCACAATTCCATCCCGAGAACCAGTCTAGGGTCAGGGTGGGGCACGCCAGGGAAGGCAACGTCACACCGCGTGCCTCCTCACACACGCCAGGGACAGCAACGTCACACCGCGTGCCTCCTCACGCACGCCAGGGAAGGCAACGTCACACCGCGTGCCTCCTCACGCACGCCACGCCATCCTTGGGGTTTCCGGATGTCACTGAGGCCCGCGAGGATGTCTCCGGATGGCTCTGTGCCCTGAGGCCCTGCCCCATGGAGCACACAGAGTCAAAATCATCCAGCGCTTGTCACTCGCAAACATGACCAGGAGCCTGCCTGAGGGACAGGGGACGCGCCCCGGACATCCTGAACTCTGGTCAGGGCAAAGAGGGCTGGGCCCAGGGCAGAGGAGCCCGGTCTCGACTTCATCCAGGTTCAGGCCCTCCGGTGCCCCTGCCTGGGGCGTCCTGTGGCCTGTGGTGAGTGGGACTTTCATTACGGATCGGGGTGCTCTCTCCCTGTGAGGAGCTCGGGGGACCAGGGAGGCCTGAGGTCCACCTCACATGCCATGTCCAGAGGGGGTCTCAATTTCGCCTCCTCACTTCGTCTCGTTTTGGATATTTACTTCATCTCTCTGTATTTCGTGCGTTCTGTCAGGCATCTGAAACAAGGTGGCTTGGGAACAGATGACCATATGATTGAATCTTGAGGCAGGTGAGCCGGAGCCTGGCGCTAGCTAAGGGGGAGCCCCACCCCTCTCTCCGGTGGCTCCACGTGTCCCCGTCACTATGCACGCCCCGCCACCCATCACACGGGCACGTAAGACCCTGAGACCCTGCCTGAATACAGGGGGAGGACAGAGCTCCCGGGCTTCAGCCCCTGCTCGGCCAGGACCCAGCTGAACCACGTTTTCACCGACACCTTTAAAAGTCAGCTGCTACCACGCAGAGCCACGCACACAGGCAGCACCGCAGGAACCCGTAAAACACCCGAGCGGTGAACGCCAGCTCCAAACAGCTTTCTTGGAGCAGGCGGGAGCGTGGCTCAGACAGGAAGGCTCGGTCAGGACAGGAAGGCTCGGTCAGGAGTGCCTCCTTCCTGGCAGGACGGTGGGTCTGTGGGTGCCCTTGTGGTGAGCCACGCGCCCTGGGGACTTGGAGGCTGCACAGTGGCTTGTGGGGCGCGGCTGCTGCACAGAGCCCCTTCCATGGTGTGCGGCACAGGGCTGTGTGCCTGGAGCTTCCAGGAAGAAAGGCTGAGAGGCCAAGGCTGAGGGCGAGAGGACAGGTCAGGGGTGCGTCTGTGCATTCCCAGCTCCCAGGAGCCTCGGTCACTCACCCTCACCACAACTACATGTGCAGCTGTGCCTGGTGCTCAAGCCCACCTCGGTCATGCCATTCTGGGCTATGTTCCTCCCGGGGCAGCCCTGCACCCCTCCTCCCCCTTCATTCTGGTCTTTCCTCCCCTCCAGGGCAGAGCGCGGAGCCCTGGGCAGGGAATCTGAGCTGCTCCTCTCTCGAACATGACCTTCTGCGTGATGTTTTAATGCCTGTCTCATTTTGCAATGTTTAGAGAAGCAGAGGCTTCTGGATGGAAGTCATTGCCAAGACAGTTAGGAGCAAAGATGGCACAGCACCGTGCCACAGATCCTGCTGGAAGGGGCCTCCAGAGCTCCCACACGTCCCTAACGTGTGGACAGGACGCCCTCAAAATGCAGGCCTCACTCCGGTCCCTGCAGGCTGTACGTGGTCACTGCTTGGGGCTGGCTGTGGAGCCCGTTGGAGCAGTCAGGAAGGTCCTGCCAGTCGGCCGGGGCAGTGTCTGCCTGAACCCTGGCTCCTGCTGGTCCCATCTGCACAGGCCCCAGGGCAGGTGAGAAACCCAGGGCAAAGGCGCCCCCCACCTCAGGCCTCACCAAGCTGCACGGTGCCATGCGGCCCCCCACCTCAGGCCTCACCAAGCTGCACGGTGCCACGCGGCCCCACACCTCAGTCCTCACCAAGCCGCACGGTGCCAACGCCGCCCCAAGCCTCAGGCCTCATGAAGCCACACGGCGCCACGCCACCCCACACCTTGGGCCTCACCAAGCCGCACAGTGCCAGTGCCGTCCCATGCCTCGGGCCTCAGCAAGCCGCATGGTGCCAGGCTGAGGTCAAGTACATCTTTGCTGTCCCCTGGCATTTCCAGTGCCCTGGGCTCTGCCCCTTCCTCCAAGCACTCTGGCCCCACGGCCACCTGTGCCCACGCTGAGCCAGGTCCTCACCTGCTGCCAGGCTTTCCCGCTGTCCGTACGGGAACCCCTTGGCCACCAGGCTGGCTCTCAGCACCCGCGTCTTCTGTTCCTTCTTTAGAGAGAAGCTCGCGGGAGTGCTATGCTTTCTGCAGTTACTTTGGAGATGAAAGAACGTGAGCTCAGTTACGTGGCAGTGACGCTCACTGGGGCGTCTGTTTTGTTGTGAGAAAAATGAGTGAGGGGCAGCTGCTGCCACTTCCCACAGCCCTGTCAGTGGTGCCCGCCTGTCTGCGGGTGGGCAGTGCGCTCCGCTCTCCCCTTTGCCGGCGGAAGGCTCATGGTGCCATGTACCGGCTGCTCAGACTCCTCAGCAGCCCGGGGGCCTCCGTGCCCCAGGGTCCTTCATGCCTCCACGCTCTGTGCAGTGCCCTCACGCTCTGGAGGCCTCAGGGCTGGGGGTGCCACCCAGGCCAGGGTGGGCACACTGGAAAAGCCTGGCACCCAGGAAGGAGAGCTCCCTCTGCCCCGAGTGACAGGAGGGGACGCTGCGGAGGGAAGCAGCTTGAAATACAGTGGGTAGGACGGGGGGTACCCTCAGCGGCGAGGAGCAGTGCACCTCCAGGGATGCTGGGACACCGAAAGCCTAGACAGAGACGATCCCAGACACCAGCTCAGCCTGGGGCCAGGGTCGGATGTGAGCGCTGGAGCAGCGCCCAGCGCAAGGGCCAGGTGGGAAGCAGATGCCTCGGCTCCAGAGCTTTGAGGTTATTCTGTGAATCCAGATTGCATTTTAATAAATGTTGAGGTTGAACCGTGTGGAATTGCTAATACTGGCAATAGTGGTTCCAGCGGATACTTCTAACCATGTAAACACTCAGGAAGTAAAGCAGCCCGCATCCCCCACCACCCCTGAGCCTTGATGCCAGCATGCCTGCCCCGTGCACGCATGAACCTCGACAGCCTCCCCTGCTGGGCTGGCTTCCCACAGGCGTGCTCTGAGGAGGCAGCCTGAGGATCTCCCCATCCCCTCTCGGCCTCCACCCAGGACACACAGCAGTCACCCCAGAGGCCGGCACCTGCAGGGCTCTTGGGAGATTCTGCTGCTCCCGGGATTCTGGTGTCTGTGATGGATGCGGGCACAGGGACCCGCTCCCGAGTGGTGAGGCTGCTTCCCTCTTAGATTCCTGCATCAGTTACCTGAAGAGTGCCCTGAAATTTCAAGGCAAGCCATTTAAAAAGGTGCAACTGTTTGTAACGACTTAGTTTTGGGAATCGAATTTCCCAAATATTGTTCAATCGAAAACAAGGCATGGTGATGACAGGCTAGGGACTCTGTGGGGCTGTTGCTTCACGGGCAGTCCCTGACTCCGGGCTGAGTGTCGTCAGCACGCATATTGTCTGCTCTGCAGCACGCGGGGACCTGGGAACACACTGCTTCACCACCACCTCATTTGGGCCTCTGTGTAAGGTTTTATTTGCGGGAGAACATTTCTCTGCTACAGAAATGTGACGAGTCATGGTCCCTGAGGGCAACAAACACACCTCCCTCTGAAGTTCACTCACAGAAGGCTCCATCTTCCCCTGACCACGCGTCCATGTGCCCTGCCCGCCTGGCTCCTGCAACCAGGTGTAGGTGGGGGACAGAGAAGGCTGGGCACAGGCCTACTGTGAGTGGGGAAGCAGGCCCTGACTTAAGCCGCTGAGTGAAGGATTTGCGGCAGGAGGTGCATGGGGTGGGGGTGCCTGGGCCCCAGGGGGTGAGAGGGGCAGGTTGGGGGCACCGGTTCAGACCCATGTCCGACCCCTGCTCAGCCCCTTGCTGGTTATGAGGGGCCCAGATGAGCTGCTTCTCCTCGGGCCCAAGTCCCTCAGCTGCTGGGAGGAGGGAACACCACCATGGGCCGCTTGGGGGTCGGGCAGCCGAGCACGCAGGACAGCAGGCCTGAGGAGCCGGCTCCCCGTGGAGTCTCCGGTCAGGCAGCACCCTCGTCTTGGATGCTGTGAGTTCAGTGACAGGGAAGCCGGTGTTGCTGGTGGGCTTCCCCTTCCCACCTCCACCCCCACGCCAGCGCCTTCAAGGGTCAAGTCAGGCGGAGAGAACAGCTGTCTCAGGAAGACAGAGATAGCAGAGTAGGGCCCGTCCCTGCAGGGATACGACCATGCAGCCAGGTCCGGCGGCTGGGATGAACCCTTCCCATCGGGAATACATGGGACCCAGGGCTTGCAGGCAGGTGACGGGGAGGGCGGGATGCTTCCAGAAGGCTCTGCCCAAAGGAGGCACGGCCTGTGCCGACCGCCCTTTCCGAGGCAAACAGAGACCACGAAAGTGGCGTGACGGCCGGCGTGGCCTCTGGAGCCCACCTGCACTCACTGCTGCCTCTCTGCTCTTGGCCCACAGTGCAGTTCGACATGATGCGCGCCTGCAACCTGGTGGCCACGGCCGCGCTTGCCGCAGGCCAGCTCACCTTCCTCCTGGGGCTGGTGGGCCTGCCCCTGCTGTCACCCGACGCCCCGTGCTGGGAGGAGGCCATGGCCGCCGCGTTCCAACTGGCGAGTAAGTACCCAGGCGGGTGTGGCCACCGCGTCCTTGCCTCCTGTGGCCTTCTGGTGTCACAGGAGGGTCCTGAGGCCTTGGGTGGCCTGGGGGGAAGCTGCAGGCCGTACCTCTCAACATGGCCACAGGCCACTAAGAAGCCCCATGGGCCATCCTCCCTTCCCATGGGCTGCTGTAGGCAAGAATGATGAATGACAGAAACACACCCAGGTCAAGGAGCAGGGAGGCCGCGACCACCTGGTGTGCCTGTCACACCCTTTTCCACTTTAAAGGCTGAGGCGCTTTGCTTTCCTGAGTCTGTGGGGTCTGATTGCTGACTGGCCCTTGTGCAGCCCACATGGGGCGGCCTGGGTCCTGCCCCTTCCTCAATGCTGAGGCAGCTGCTGGGGAGCAGCCCCTGGCCAGAGGCAGAAGGGCCCATGCCTGGCCCTGCCCTGTGCCCCTTCCCAGCTAAGAGGCCTAGAACAGGTCAGGCCTAGGGAGGCCAAGGCATGTGCTCTGTTATAAACGCAGCTTCCTAGGACCTGCCTGGGGTCAGCGCAGGCCCTTTCCGTGAGCGGGACAAGACAGAGTGAGGAGAACACGCTAGCACGTTCCACACTGCCTGAGCCGACAGTGAGGTGCCTGCACGAGCACACGCCGTGTGCCTGGCCCGGACACAGACGCAGACGGCAGGACCCTCACGAGGACGCTGGCTTCCCTAAGCCCCCATGTGAGTGGAGGGGGCCCAGCCTTGCAGGCGAGGGGCCGTCGGTGCTCAGAGCCTCCTCTCAACACTCTGGACCCAACAACCTGGGACAGGTCTTGAGAAGACCTGGTGTCACAGAGGGTGACAGTGATGGAGCTGTCGTAAATGACCTATGGAACGGTCCTGCGGCGTTCTAGACAAGTGCTAGAGCCACAGCAGTGTCCAGCCATGACCCCCAGCGACCCGAGGGGGCTCTGCTGGTCTTCTGTGGCTCACTGAGAGGTTTGAGGACTGTGGGCATCTGGGGCAGGCTCAGGTCTCCAGCTGCTCACTGGGACAGGTCAGCCCGGTGCCCGCAGAGGCAGGGACACAGAGAAAGCGAACATGTCGGCCCATGGCTGAGCGTGGCCAGCACAGAGCTGCCCGCACCCTCCTTCTCCTCGGGGCCGGTGCGGCATTCTGCAGGTTGCCCTGCAGTTCCCACAGAGGAAGTGGCAGGAAGTCCAGAGTGAATCATTCTAGGAATGATGATCCTGGGCCCTTATCTTTCTTAAGAAATACAATTTCCAGAAGGAGGCTGACAGACTGTGGGGGCAGGTATTCCTGTGCTGGCAAGTGCCCCGGGCGAGTCAGGCCGGGCTCTCTGCGCGCTATTAATAGCATGGCGTGGCCCTGGGCAAGTCACTTCCCCTGGCGGGCAGGGGAGGGAAGGGAGGGTGCCTTGAGGCTTCAGTGGAAGAGAACAGGGCGTGGAGCCCGGAACTGGAGCTGTGTCTTGGCTCTATCACCATCGACATGGGGTCAGGCAGATGACTGAACTAACGTGAGCCTCTGCATGCCCAACTTCGAAAAGGATCATTTCTGCCCCCACCCAACTGATTGTAAGAACAAATGAGACAGTGATGTGGGACCTAGGACTGACTCCGCCTCCTCCCCTCCTGCATGACTGCAGGGAAAACATGAGACTCTCAACGAAGTACCCAGGCTAGGAAAGCTCCCACGGGGCCCTCTGCTGACCCGAGGGCCATAAAACAGAGAAGTGGTTTTCCTGTCTCACTGAAACGGCCAATCTCTACTGCGTGCGGGGATCAGAAACGCCGTGGCTTAAAGAAGGAAATGGAAGATTTTGAAAATGTAATTGGAAATGCTGGGTCAGAATAAAGATATTTTAGTGGCATAGAGAAAGCAAAAGCAATAGTTTTTGATTCTGAAAATAACTCCTTCTATAGGATAACCCAATGGATCACTACATTTCTTTCTTTTCTTTTTTTTTTTTTTGAGATGGAGTCTTGCTCTCTCACCCATGCTAGAGTGCAGTGGCGCAATCTCGGCTCACTGCAACCTCTGCCTCCTGGGTTCAAGCGATTCTCCTGCCTTAGCCTCCGGTGTAGCTGGGACTACAGGCACCCGCCACCACGCCCCACTAATTTTTTTTTTTTGAGACGGAGTCTCACTCTGTCACCCAGGCTGGAGTGCAGTGGTGCGATCTCAGCTCACTGCAAGCTCCGCCTCCCAGGTTCACACCATTCTCCTGCCTCAGCCTCCCGAGCAGCTGGAACTACAGGCACCCGCCACCAAGCCTGGCTAATTTTTTTGTATTTTTAGTAGAGACGGGGTTTCACCGTGTTAGCCAGGATGGTCTCGATCTCCTGACCTCGTGATCCGCCCGCCTCGGCCTCCCAACGTGCTGGGATTACAAGCGTGAGCCACCACGCCCGGCCCAGATCACTGCATTTCTTAATAAATCTCCTGGAAACTCTTGTTTAGAATTATTAGCACTGTGGATTTGGCATGTCGAAAATGACAGCTTACTTCCTGCAAAATCTTATTTCAGGACAAGATAGTGTTTCCAAATGTATTTTAAGAAATCACACATGGGGGCAAGCACCCTGATGGACTAAACCGAGCTGTCTTGCAGCATTCCTGGGGGACGGGGCTGGAGGCCTTCGGAGGCCTGTCCTGGTCAGGAGGGGTGGTGGCGGGGGCAGGACTGTGCTCCAGCACGACCTCTGACAAGGTTGGATCAGGCTCTGTTCAACAACTGCCAGAACGGCAGGCACCAGGGCGAGGGCCAGCAGCACCAAGAGGGCCCGTGGTGTCTCGGCGGCTTCTCTTGCCCCCACAGGCCGTCTCTCCCCCTCAGTGTCCAACCATCACCCCTAACGGGTCTGTTTTGCCCAAAAAGGAAATGCATTTTGGCCCTGTTTAGACTTGTTTCATTGACAAACAGGACAGAAAGTAGCTATGTGCCTTTCTTCTATCATGCTGCTAATTTTAGAGTCGGGTTTTTTTCCTGTGCTCGCGTCTGTTTTAAACAGTCAGGGAGAGACTGAAGGGCGCCAGGATGTCCTGTCACAGGACAAGGAAACGCCTGCTATTACCTGTTATGCAAGTGAACCTCGATCCCAGGGCTCAGCAGAGGTGGGGTGGGCAGTGGGGAGAGAAGATGCTCATGAAAGGAGGAAAAGTACATGGAATTATGGGGAGGCTGGAACACCCTGGAAAGCCAGAGTGCAACACACTGAAAGGAGGGCTCCTTGTCAGCTCGAGAGAGAGGCGATGGGGCCTGTGCTTTTGCTGCCACTCCACGAATGTTTCTGGGCTCAGTGCCATGCTCAGCACGCCGCCTGGGTCTGCAAAGGGACCACCCTCCTCGCCCCTCAAGGCTCCCTCTTCCCTGCTCTGACACCCAGAGAGAGCAGCTGAGATGTGCGGGGACCCCACTGTCCTGGCTTGGCTGCCGCTGCCCTTGGCATTCTATTCAGAGCTTGCATTCTGCTCACTCCACAGACCCCTTGCTTCTCCCCTCTCCTCCTCGTGGCCTCTTCTCTCTGCACTGCACCTCTGTTCTTTCACAGTCTGTGGTCTTGTTGATTTGTGCAGATAGGCACGGGCAGAGAGGGAAAGGAGTATTGAAGGGGGGGTCAGGGCAAATGGCCAATGGAAGGTAAAAGGTCATTACAGCCTCTGATGGCTGCAGCCACGGTGTGACCCTGGCACCTGACGCTTGAGTGGCACAAGGCTGAGGGCGACTTCTGCAGGCAGCCTAGGCCGGCAGGCTCCCTGGCGCTCTCCGGTGACTGAGGATGCTCTGAGCCCTCAGGTGTTTCCCGGCCGGATTGCTGGCTGGTTCTGCGGGAGCCCAGAGCAGGTGGCCTGGGTTCTACTCCTGGCTCTGCCCCTGGTCAGCCGTGAGTGCCCGGACAAGCACCCCCTTCCCCTGGCGTGATCTGTGCAGTGGAGAGTGACCACTCCAGCGCACAGATGTGCTGTCGTCAGCAATGCTCGCAGCTGTTATTCCAGCGTCTCTCTGAAGCCCTGCTGGGTAACATGCACGCTGAGAAGCTTCAGGCCCGAGACGCATCCCACATGCTCCCTGGTGCAGCATCTGTGCTCCCCACCTAGGCCTGTCCCCCTCGGGGGGGGGCAAACTGTCCTCTTGGCAAGAACGCTGCCAGGATCTGTTCACGGAGCAGGGCCCTCCCGCCTGCAGCTCTGGCTTTCACACAGGGCCTGGGCCTCAGGGTCTGCTGTCCTGAGCCCGGCCTGAAGAGAACACTTTTCGGTGGTTTGATCTAGCAGCCCTGCAGAGCTCTGTACTTGGGTTGAGGCGTATCTTCAAAGGGCAACTCCTTAGCCATCGCTGGAGCCCCAGGGCAGCTGTGCTGTCTTACTTGGGCCAGCATGAGGAGGTCGTGGCCATGCATTGGGGTCAAGCCAGTGAAGTCCCCGTCGTCCCCCAGTCGGTGCTCACATGACACTCTCTGCATCCGTGTGGGGACCTGTGGCATCTTTGCTATAAGTATGCTGGGCTTAGCTGGGTTTCCCCTTGTTTTGGTGCCGGAGAGATGGGCGTGATGCCGAAGGCTTCTTGCCTGCTTCTTCCTTGAAACAATCCCTCTTTCCCCCTCCCCATTACCTTGTAATTTGTATAAATGACTTCCAATCCTTTTTGGAAAATGGTGGCATATAACCCAAAATTCCCTGAACATGACATCGGGGCACCAGAAGGACACTAGAAAGGGCACCATGGATGGCACTGGTCCGTCCCGATGCCCCGTGACACACTGAGAAGCTGACTTGTAGAAGTCAGCTCTTCATGTTTTATTCTGAACTGCCTTCACAATGGCATTTAGGTTTTCCTCGAGACACTGACTTTATCAGTCCTTAAATGGCCAGCAGGGTTGATACTCACTGACCTGGAATCTTGCTCGCTGGTGAGAAAGTCTGCTGTTTTCTTAGACTTGGGAATCGTCTCATGGAAATATACACTTTTTTGTTATTTATAATAACCTGGTTCTTTGCTTGGTCTGGATTATTTATTCATTTGAGACAGGGTCTCACTCCGATGCCCAGCCTGGAGTGCAGTGGTGCAATCTGGGTTCAATATAAGTTCCGCCTCCCAGGTTCAAGTGATTCTCCTGCCTCAGCCTCCCGAGTAGCTGGACTACAGGCATGAGCCACCATGCCCAGCTAATTTTTGTATTTTTGGTAGAGACGGGGTTTCAGCATGTTGGCCAGGCTGGTCTCGAGCTTCTGACCTCAGGTGATCCACCCACCTTGGCCTCCCACAGTGCTGGGATTACAGGCGTGAGTCACTGTGCCCGGCAAATCATCTATTTATTTCTTAAAGCATAGATGGGTTCTTGCCATGTTGCCCAGGCTGGTCTCACACTGCTGGGCTCAAGTGATCCTCCCGCTTCAGCCTCTCAAAGTGCTAGGATGAAGGCGTGGGCCACTGCAATCAGCCTGGTCTGGATAGCTCACTTGCCTGTCTTTGGTACCCACTCCCCAGGCATCAGTTTATGTCCCTTCGTCTCTTCTTTCCCTTCCAACTTCGGCTGTTGAGAGCTTCGGAGCCTCTCGCTCTTCCCTCCCAGGGCCTCTCCCTCTAGAGAGGATTGTTTGGGTCACCGTCATCTTGTTGCTCACAGGTGGGAAATGCCAGCCCCAGCAGGGACTTGAGGTGGCCAGGCGGCCGTCTGCTCCACACAGATTCTCTTTAGAGCCAGTTGCATCCAGTTTGCTAGCTCTGCAGCTGTACAAAGAGCATCAGGGGTCAGCCCTGGGGTCTTTCCACTCTGCCACCTGTGTGCATGTGTGACAGCCATTCCAAAACGAAGGCCTGTGACAAAAGCTGAAGCCCCAAGAAGCCGCAGGAAGGAAAGGAGAGGGGAAAGGGCTGGCTGGGCTGTGGAGCTGTAATTCACACTGTCCGGGCGGCTCACAGGAAGAGGCTGTTTGCTTTGGCAACACAACTTCATGAAATGGAATTGATTCCATGGGCAGAATTTCGTGTTTGCTAAAACTCTTCCCTTACATTTGTTTCTAGACAAAGTGATGAACATCATTGAAAAGTTTTGGGAGAAAAGTCTTCAGGAAACAGGACAATGAGAAGAGAGGGAATCTTAATATAAAGACGGTGGGAGAATGGAAAACTCAAAGGTTTAGGGCCAGCCCCAGCCCTGTCTCCTTCCACCCCTTCCTATCTCCCCCACGTAGGGAAGGTGGAAAGGACAGAAGTAAAACGCTAACTTGATTTCAGAACAGCATCCACAGCACAGTGCGATTACGCAGCTCACTCAGTCACCTTCTTTCGTGCGTCTGGAGGCCAAGGTTAGAGCAGATAGTGAGGCATGTGGCTACAGACACCTCTGCATTTCCGTGTATTTGTTGGCTTTTTACTGCTGACATGTGGAACACACGGAAGCTTCCCTCATGCCAGGCATCTGTTCACGACGTGAACCTTTCCCCGTCAGGGTAGGATCTGGGCCACCGTCCTCCGCAGGAGCCACCTGGTGCTCTCCAGCAGCGGTGCCCCTGCCTGCTCTGGTGCTAGGACGAGGGCAATGTCCCCTTTTCACAGCATGCCTAGGGCCGCGCAGGTTCATGAGGTTCAGGGCCTGGTGGCGCCTCTGGGTCTCACTGGTGTCTGAGAGCACTGTTCTAACCTTACAAACCCCTCTCTATCTAGATGTGCTCTAAACAGAACCAAAAACAAAAGCCGACACTGGTCTTCACATAGAAGTCATGTAAATGCAAAATTTTAGTTAGCCTTTTTTTCACACAAGGTACAGACCTAGAATTTTCCCTTCTGCTTCTGTGGCGATAAAAATGCCAAGTAAGCTCCAGCCTTGGAGCTGTAGTACCAGTGAGTGAAGCGCGGCTCCCAGAACGCGGCTCCAGACGCACCCTGGGTGCTTTTCTTTCTTTCTTTGTGTTTTTCTTTTCTTTTTTTTTTTTTTTTGAGACAGGGTTTCGCTCTTATTGCCCAGGCTGGAGCGCAATGGCAGGCAATCTCAGCTCACCGCAAGCTCTGCCTCCCGGGTTCAAGCAATTCTCCTGCCTCAGCCTCTTCAGTAGCTGGGATTACAGGTGCCCGCCACCACACCCAGCTAATTTTTGTACCTTTAGTAGAGATGGGGTTTCACCATGTTGGCCAGGCTGGTCTCAAACTCCTGACCTCAGGTGATCCACCTGCCTCAGCCTCCCAAAGTGCTGTGATTACAGGCGTGAGCCACCACGCCTGGCCACTTGTTGCTAGATTTTCAAGACACAGCTTTCTAAACTCATGACTCAGGGTTGGCCTGCCCTGCTCCCTCCTGCTTTGTGACGGTCCCTGCCTGTTAGGCTTGCTGTTTACACCTGATCTGCCACCTTGATTACTTTTCCACTCACACTTTTAGGATGCAGGGCCCATGTCCAGGTTGTGTGTGGACATGTGAACTCATACTTCTTTAATCAGTTTATCTACATTCTAAGTCTTTTTTTCTTTTTCTTCTTCTCTTTTTTTGTCTCCCAGGCTGAGTGCAGTGGTGCGATCATGGCTTACTGCAGACTCGACCTCCTGGGATCAGCCTCCTGAACAGCTGAGGCTACAGGTGTGCACCACCACGCCCAGCTAATTATTTTTACTTTTTTGTAGAGGCAGGGTCTCACTATGTTGCCCAGGCTGGTCTCAAACTCCCGGGCTCAAGCAATCTGTCCACCTTGGCCTCCCAAAGTGCTGGGATTACAGGCTTGAGCCACCGCCCCAAGCCCCTTCGTCTTCTACATTTAGAAACAGTGTTCTTGGAAGCAGACAGATGCTCTGAGGTCTGAGCTTGTGTTTATGGTAAGCAACACAGCCAACCATGCGCAGGGAGGTCATGCATGGATTAGAATGGTCGACCCATTCTAATGCTCTAAACGACGCATTTTCAAAAGCTATGACACTGATCTTAAGAAAATAAGTAAAACTCCTTTGTTACAAAAAGCACTTAAGAAAATAAATAACGATAAAACAACAGTTCAGGAAGCACCCTGTGATGCTGGCCAGTGCCAGGCAGGCAGAGGGGCTTTCCAGGTGGGCCTCGAGGGACCCAGCGTCTCAGGGCTGGGGTGGCTCCACACTGCTAGGGCACCCGGCAGGCTGCCTCAGGGCAGGAGGCGGGGCTCAGTTCTGCTTACCCGCTCTGTGCTTTGCCCCATGGTTTAGTCTTTCCACTTTTAATTTAGAGTCTGGAGAGCCTTCCCTGCAAGCTTGACCCTCCAGGTAGGGCAAGGCCCTGCCAAATGCCACCCTCTGGGGACACAGAGATTAATGACTTCCCCATCTCTCTAAGAGGAATGCCAGTTCGCCAAGTAAAGTCAAGAGCGCCCTAGCCGTCTCTGTGGCTGACGCTAACCCTAGCATGATCCCCGGCGTGCCAGTGGAGGCTGAACAGGCCTGCTGAGTACAGGGCCACGTAGCCGATGCCAGTGGGTCCTTGGGAATCGTGGTGCCCCTCCATGAGCATTCGAGGGCACCAGGGTAGCAGCATCTACGTGATCTGGCCAAAGGGCCCTGTCCCTTTGAGGGGTGTTGGTCACTAAAATGCCAAGGCTGCTGTTCCTCCTCGCCTTTCCCACAGGTCCACACTGCATTCTGTTCTGTTTCACGTCTACTTTGATCTCCTCAAATGATTCACTCAACAAGTAATTGCGGAGAGACTTCTGGGAAGCTGTGGTCAATGGTGGGGCAAGTTCTGGCCCCGGGGAGCCTGCCCTCTGGCGGGGGAGAGCTGCCAGGGCCACCCATGGTAAAGACACAATGACCACAGCTGGCGGCGGGGGCGGGGTAGGTGCAACTCAAAGCCGAGGCCCAAAGGATCAGAAGCAGGAGGGGCCCCTCCTCCCCAGGGCCAGTCAAGCCGGGGACAGTGGCACGAGGAGAAGCCCAGAGCAGGTGGACCCAGTGACTCAGAGGGGTGGGAAGGGCCACTGGGGCCGCAGGGTGGCAGAGGAGCAGCCGCAGGTAGCAGGGTAGATCCTAAGGCAATGGGAACCACAAGGGTGCTGAGTGCTGGGGAGACAGGATGTGAGTTTCATACAGATTAGGGTGCAGCGGTGGAGGGAGGGCCGCCTGCATCAGTATCCCCAGCAAGGTCACCCGGCACTGCTGCAGACACCTTGAAACGTCCAGGACATTCCTCACTGTCGAACCCAACTTCAGGATGTGCTTGTTCACGGAAGAGCCTAAGATCAGCGGCACTTCAGTCTTCTGTGTTTTGTTGGGAGCTACCTGTACAAAGGAGGCCACACCACACGCGTGTGGTCTGGCAGACCCGGCAAGATCAACTCTGCGGGGCCTCCTCCCCGGGCTGGTTGCCCCGTGTTTCCTTAGAGTTTTCTTCCCGAGGTTTTCCTAGAAAGCCACTGTGAATCCGAGCTGTGCACTCAGAAGCCTCCCGGGTGTGTTCCTGGTGACGTCTCTGGGCCTCTCCCTGGTGACGTGTGGCCCGCGCTGTCCCCCTGCAAGTCCCTCCTCCCTGCTGGACCACTGTCCACTGCTGGGCCATCCAGAGCACATCTGCCCCTGGGGTGCGCGCTCTGAGGGCAGCTGACCCAGGGCCTCGGCCGTGCTGAGCTTTGTCCACTCGCCCTCCTGGGAGTGGGGCTGCAGGTCCCAGGGCAGCAGTGGCTTCCAGAGCAGCCAGTGCCGGCGCAGTCCCAGGCGAGGGCAGCCCCTCCACTCGCGGCTGCACCAGTCAGTGCTTCTCCCTTTCTCATTTTTCTCAGTCCAGGAAGTGAGTGCATCTTGTCCATTCCAAAAGCCTTAGGGTCGGCCCTCCGGACTGAGTTCTCATCCCTCACACTTCTTCAATGACGGTACCTCCAGGTCCCCTATGTATGGAAACTGACCCCCACGGCAACCACAGATCGTGAGGGAGGTTGACCCTGGAAGCCATGGGGGGCCCAATCCCTTTCCACTGTTCCATTCGGATGATTGATGTGTGGAACTGGAGGCCCCAGAGATTTTAAACATGTTTCTGTAACACCCGCAAGTAGAAAGGAAGCCTGGTGAGGGGGAGAAACAGGCTGTGGCCATGGCGGGCTGGAGCCTGATGAAGGCGGGCTGGAGCCTGATGAAGGCCAGCTGCTGCCGGTATAACCTCCTCCCGCCCTCGAGAGTCTCAGGGCTTGCATCGCCCCCCTGCTGGGCTGGGACTCTCCCCAAGGCTCCCACACTGCCCCTGCCATAAGTGCCACACCCCTCCTGCTCGCCTCTGTCCCAGGTGTCCTGAGCTCTCCGCTGTGCCTGCCCTGCCTCCAGGGCCACCTCCTCTGAGCCCTGACACCAGCACAACCCACCCCCCACTGGCAGAAAGTGCCAGACCCCGTGAACACGAGAGGACGCGGTTCAAAGTGCTCTCATTTTCCTCACACACAACACAGGCTCATTCCTTCACCCCAGTAACACAAGCATCGATACCACACAATCATGAGCAGAGGGCATATTCCGCACTGGTAGAAATGCCAGAAGTTTCCTTTGTTAGTATTCATTACAAAGAGAATTGCCTTTTTTTTGAAAGGGAGTCTCGCTCTGTTGCCAAGGCTGGAGTGCAGTGGCGTGATCTTGGCTCACTGCAACCTCCGCCTCCTGGGTTCAAGCAATTCTCTGCTTCAGTCTCCCGAGTAGCTGGGATTACAGGTGCCCGCCACCACACCTTGCTAATTTTTTTTTTGTATTTTTAGTAGAGATGGGGTTTCACCATCTTGGCCAGGCCGGTCTTGAACTTGTGACCTCGTGATCCACCTGCCTCAGCCTCCCAAAGTGCTGCGATTATAGGCGTGAGCCACTGTGCCTTGTCTAGAATGTTATTTTTAATAAAACAGAAGTATCCAGGAGCTACCCATGTATAAAAAGCTCCATGAAGTATTATAAAGAATGAACACAGAAACCAGTCACTGTCATTGTTCAGGACAAAATGGAGATAGATAAATGCTTAATTCATACTTTCTGGAGGATACAGTGATGATGAGAAGATAATGCTTGGGTTTTTAGGAAAAACAAGGCTGGTTACCCATCTCTTGCTCTCTGTCTCTCCCTCCCTGTATCTCTGTCTCTTTCTCTCTCTGTCTCCGTCTGTCTCTGTGTCTGTCTCTGTCTCTCTCTGTCTCCGTCTGTCTCTGTGTCTGTCTCTGTCTCTCTGTATCTCTCTTGGTCTCTGTCTCTCTGTGTCTCTGTCCCTGTGTTTCTTTCTCTCCCATCCTCTCTCGATGCTGGGGCCACATGGGGCAGGGCATGATTTGGTTTCCTGGGGAATGCAGGGGAGGCGGTTGGGAGCGGAGAGACCGGCATGAACAGATGCACAGGTATCAACATGCAGGCCAGGCGGAGGGACAGCAGTGGGGCTCGGCGTGGCCGGAGCCTGGGGAGGGACATGGACAAGTCCCCCATGGACAAGAGGTGCTGGAGAGTTTAATCTGGACCAGTATGAGTTACAGAGAGTCTCTGGCACTTTGGGTACAAGAAACAGACTCACTCAGGTTACTGTAACAGAGAGGGAGGGGTGCTGGGTGGGCAGAAGCGGGGCTGGGGCTGAAGGCTGGCTGGAGGCCCCATGGCCTCCAGGACAATCTGTGGCCACGTCCCCATGGCCGTAGGGGATGAGGAGGGGCAGGGCCATGTGGACAGCCTCTCCTCCATCCTAGAGCCTATGTTTCCAGCTGGATTAGGATGCCCAGCTCCATCGGTGTGGCCACAGTGTCCTGTTATCCTAGTTGGTAGATTCTAGGCACGAAACCCTGATTTTCCTGTTGTAAGAACTAAAAAAGTCTTTGGAGCTCCTTAAAAATAAAACTGTAAGCGAAACTGTAGTATCAGCGACTAACTAGACGGGAACAAGCTGCGCCAACCAAGGGTTGCTCACAGCCCACCTCTCCTTCTCTGGTTTCAGGCTCTGGAAAGAGAGGGGAAAGCATGGAAGGAAAATCCGCCAGGCAGGAGGGAGGGTCTAGAACGAGAAGCACTGACTCAGAAGTGAGGGAAGACACCAGATAATAGCCAAGGAGCCCTAGACAAGGCCCCGGCCCCATCTCCGCCCTGCCTGAACTGCAGACTCCAGGCCATCTGGAGTTCCCAAAGCAAAGGCCAAGAGCAAGAAAACTGTCAGAAGCATAGCTCTGGGCGCGATGAGCACCAAACTGACCTGTTTCCAGATAAGACTTAGAAAAGTCTTTTATTTGAACGAAATAAGCATTTACAAAAGTCAGAGATGGATTTAACACAAAATTACTGCTGAGTCTGGGGGGCTAGGAAAGGCCCACCCAAGTTGGTGTTGCAAGCATCAGTGCTGACCTGAAGAAAAGGCCTGCCGCCTGGCCAGGTCACAGGAGCAGCACGCCAGGACAGAATTAAGCAGACACATACCACCCTCCACAGCCGCCAGAGCCTAAAGTCCTAAGAGCCACAGAAGGGCTAATACAAGGTGGCTCAACACCAGGGCGGCCACCCCGTAAAGCAGGAACCCGCTCTAGGACAGAGGGCTGGGGAAGGAGTGGAACTCGCCTTCCTCTCAGATAAGGCCTCTCAACCCTTCTCTCTCATCTGCAGGTTTTGTCCTGGTCATCGGGCTGGTGACTTTCTACAGAATTGGCCCATACACCAACCTGTCCTGGTCCTGCTACCTGAACATTGGCGCCTGCCTTCTGGCCACACTGGCGGCAGCCATGCTCATCTGGAACATTCTCCACAAGAGGGAGGACTGCATGGCCCCCCGGGTGATTGTCATCAGCCGCTCCCTGACGGCACGCTTTCGCCGTGGGCTGGACAATGACTACGTGGAGTCACCATGCTGAGTCGCCCTTCTCAGCACTCCATCGACGCGCACCTGCTATCACGGAACAGCCTAGAAACCAAGGGACTCCACCACCAAGTCACTTTCCCTGCTTGTGCAGAGGCACGGGATGAGTCTGGGTGACCTCTGTGCCATGCGTGCGAGACGCGTGTGCGTTTACTGTTATTTCGGTCATATGTCTGTATGTGCCATGGGCCAACCTCGTTCTGCCTCCAGCTTTCCTGGTTAGCGCAACGCGGCTCCACGGCCACACGCGCTTCAGGGTGGAGGCTGGAAGCTGAGACACAGGTTAGGTGGCGCGAGGCTGCCCTGCGCTCTGCTTTGCTTTGGGATTAATTTATTCTGCATCTGCTGAGAGGGGCACCCCAGCCATATCTTACACTTTGGTAAAGCAGAAAACCAGGAAAATTTTCTTAAAATATCCACAATATTCCTTGAGTGAGTCAGAATCTATAGGCGATTAGTGATGGTTTCAGACAGAATCGTGTTCGTGTCTGTTTTGCTCGATTCCTTTCCTAAGTTAAATAAATGCAAGCCTCTGAACTCTGTCTATAACTTGTGTTCTATCCATCTATACTGCGACATGGCTGAAAAACATTTGATCCACTTTTCTGTGATTTTTTGGGGGATCACACTACGGGTCAAAACGACCTTTTCAGAGACGCCGTAGGCATACACACCCTTATCCACACTTCTGTTCAACCAAGTCTCAGAAGCCCAAGTCCTTACAGACTCTCTGATCAACAACTAGTAGAATAAAAGGGATGAAGTCTATTTGCTTAAAAACCTTCAGCCAGCCCAGGCGCGATGGCTCACACCTGTAATCCCAGCACTTTGGGAGGCCGAGGTGGGCGGATCATGAGGTCAGGAGTTCGAGACCAGCCTGGCCAACATAGTGAAACCCTGTCTCTACTAAAAATACGAAAAAAAATTAGCCAGGCGTGGTGGCGGGTGCCCGTAGTCCCAGCTACTCGGGAGACAGAGGCAGAAAAATCACTTGAACCCGGGAGGCGGAGCTTACAGTGAGCCGAGATTGTGCCACTGAACTCCAGCCTGGGTGACAGAGCAAGACTCCGTCTCAAAACAAAAAACAAAAACAAAAACAAAAAACCTTCGGCCTATCTTTAGCGAAATGCTTGGTGGGCTACAAAATGCCTGCATGATGCCGCACTGGGTCCAAACAACCCCGTGTCCTACATCTGTTAAGAGAGGAACAAGCCGTAAGTCCTTGAGTTGGGCAGAAAACATCTAACATCTGCATCTGAGGGGTCAAAACCGGCCCACGCCCCACCCCCAGAACCCAGAACCCAAGGCTGCAACCACAGTCCTGGTGCCTGGCCTGGCGCCTCCTCTGCCTGGGTGCAGCACTGCCTGGCCTCATGCCCTGCTGGCATCGGCCAGAAGGAGAAACTGCTGTGATGTGTATAGTCGGGGCCGGGCCGTCAGGCCACCCGCTGCTAATATAAATGTTTAGTTTGGCTGCTTCTGGCCTTCTAGCGAGTTGAGGGGATCAGTTTGGATTCTGAGGCCCGTATTGCTCCAGGAATTGGTCTTCGACTGCTAAAGACTGGAAAGCATTTACGGACTGACTATGACACACTCAGCACACAGCCTAGAAATACCAGATTCACGTCCACAGTACACACTAGCATGGATAGTTGACTTTTATCTTCTCCTGCTCAACTTTTTTATGACAAGAAATTTTTATTTTTTATGACAAGGAATTTTTAAACCAGAGGAGGCTGAAAATAACTGTTTTTTGTTTTGTTTTGTTTTCTTTTGGACGGAGTCTCACTCTGTCACCCAGGCTGGAGTGCAGTGGGGTGATCTTGGCTCACGGCAACCTCCACCTCCCGGGTTCAAGCAATTCTCCCACCTCAGCCTTCTGAGTAGCTGGGACTTCAGGAACGCACCAGAACTGCCTGGCTAGTTTTTGTATTTTTAGTAGAGATGGGGGTTCTCCATGTTGGTCAGGCTAGTCTCGAACTCCCGACCTCAGGTGATCCACCCACCTCAGCCTCCCAAAGTGCTGGGATTAAAGGCATGAGCCACCATGCCCGGCCACACTGAAGGTTTAAAGTGGCCACAGGGTCAATTATGGTCTGTGACTACCTTTATATTAAGTCAAAGTAACCCAGGAGGGCCGGGCGGTGCTGCTCAGCCTGTCTGGTGCATGTGCAAACCGGAAAGAGCTCATCTGCACAGCTAGTGTGGGAGGCCTGGCATGGGGAATGAAGGATTGGCCATGCTGCTTCAGAAGGACGACAGTGGGCCGGGGTCCTGTACCCTCTCGGACACCTGTGTGATAGGCATCATCACTGCATGTTGAGGGAGGGCTTGCTCCAGGCAACCTAAGGCCACCCCCTCCTTTTACCTCTTTAGTTTCATTCTTCGATTTTTCTACCCTTTGGACATTAAAATCTGTGAAATGCTCTTGTGAAGATGAAAGAATTTCTAGATTCTCTCAGGAATGGAGAAGAAGGTGCTTGCAGACAGCCCTTGATTGACAACCTCTTTTAGAGCAATTTTAATTGTGTTTCCACCTGGCTGTTTTTAGTGTTTACTTGTCCAAACTTCTGTTTAGGAGCAATTATTCCCAGAGGGATGGGTATTATAGACGTTTAGGAATGGCAGAACTTTCCACTAGGAAGCAGCTAAACAGCCCGAGAGGCTCCCAGCGCCACAGAGGCTGAGAGCTTCCCATGTGGCACCTGCAAGCTGGGCAGCATTTCATCGAGTGGGAAGACCATGAGATGCACCACGACACAGTCATGAGGAGTTAAATATTTCAACAGGCGAACCAAGAAGGAGGACACCGAGAAAGGAAAGAGCCGTGAGCACGCGCTATCTCCCGACATCCCAGTGGTCGGGATCCTCACCTTTTGATGAGCTTGATGGATTTGAAGGCTTCGTCCATGTCTCCAATGGTGACAAAGAAGCTGAAGTGGAGCATGGCGTCCCGGGTGGCCTTGTCGCAGTCCTCCAGCCCCACGAAGTCTCGCAGGGGTCTCCTGGACACCATCTGAGGGATGTGGTGGCACCCAGGCTCCACCTCGTCTTTTCTGTCTGCTTCTTCGGGCTAAATGACAAAGGACCCATGTGTTTGTTAATTCATATGTAGAGCTGAAGCCCTCACCCAGATCTCGTCCTCTAGATTTAGCTCCATTATGGGGGAGAAATCCCTCTGCAGACAGACACAGATATTTAGCAACAGGCCCCGTCCCTGCCAGATGCACTGAAAAACTTTAGGGTCACTGGCAATGGTCAGAGCTTTTGGCTCTGGCTTCAGATAATGGGTAAGCAAAGGCTGCCCGTGCATGAATTTATTTTTTAAACTCTCTTAAAATTAAGTAACAGGAGCATGATTTCAGGTAGAATTTTCCAAAACAATAACCTGGACTGGCTGTGTACCCTCTACGGGTGTTTTTCAGGAGAGCCCTCAGCCTGGGCAGTGAGGCCCCGCATGGCACAGGGAGGGACGCGGCTGTGGGCCCAGTGTGGGAGCACACTGCTATGGCTTGCTGGAGCCCCATCCTCACCTGGGCATCTTCTTAGACCCAGTTCCTGGAAATCGGTGCTCCCGAGGGACCACTGCCCCTCCACGAGCCCCTCCAACTGCTTGCCTCGCCTTTAATCATGGGTCCCTTCCTCCATGGGGCAAGGGCTCTGTACGCTCTCTCTGGGCTCTAGCCCTGCCCCTCATCTGGGTCCCGTTTCTCTGAGAGCACACGCACTCCCCTGTGTGAAACGGATCATGACGCAGCCTTCTTGGGTCAGGCTTCCCTGGTCTTGTATCTGCTATTCTGTGACTTCCTGAAGGGTGACTCCAGCCACCTGCCTCCCCAGCTCTGCTCACATCAGCTCACTGCTCCTGCAGGAGCTGACCTGTGGCCCCGGTGAATAGGCCTCATGGGCGAGACGGCACTTGGCCTGGGTCTCAAAGAAATCTGGGGGATTTGTCAGACCCAGCTGTGATGGGGAGGCCCTTCTTGGCACAGTGCAGAGCATAAGCAAAGGCCCCGAGGCCCCGCAGAGAGGCGATGGAGTGGAGGGCCTGAGGGTGGATGTGACTGGGGCCCATTTGCAGGGCGCTGAGTGCTGAAGAGTTTGGACTGCTTCTGCATTGAGTGGAAACTGTCAGAAAACGTACACGCACAAAAACAACAGGGAATTCCTGCCTGCTCTGGTTTAATAAACTGCAAGGAAGCACCCTGACCTCTGATAACAATGTCAGCTTGGTGTGGACCGAATGGGTACCCAGTTTGCTGTGTGGATGGGAATTCTCATCATTCACCATGTCCTGCTCACAGCTCTGTGAGGGAGGGACTGTCTATCCCACGTCACAGCTGACCAGTCACACGGTGCAGAGGCAGGGTCCTAAGAGCTGCTGGACCCGGATCCACCCTCATACCTCGGAGAAACTAGGCCGGGCCATTTGGAAATGTGAACAAGGGCAGAATTAACGGACAAAAGACGTTATGGCTAGTCCTCACTAGACTTGAACGGCTGAGTTACAAAAACTCCCTCTATTGCAAATGTAGGTAAACTAAGTACTTCCTGTGTCCCACACAGCGGAGGAAAGAGCTGCTGTGTCACGCGTCCCAGCCATGACCACAGCTGGCTCCTGATGCACTTTGCTAGGTGAGAGGCGTCCTGCTCAAATAAAGAGAGCTGACACTGAGTGTCTCAGGCTTCCAATAGACCTCGGTAAAGCGAACATGCAAGCTAAGCAGAAAGTATCAGTGCACAGACAATTGTACTGAAAATAAGGGAGGAAAAGGATCTCAGGAAAACAACCCGGTGAAGCAAACGACACACGACCTGGGCGTCTGTACTTACGACTGCGTCATACACGCCTGCTCTCTGGAACAACAACTATGAGGAGCGGACGCATGCGGGAAGGTGAGAAACGAGAGAGAAAAGAACAGATGCATGAGCGCGTGCAAGACACAAATGCCACCATGCAAAATTAATGGGGAAAAACTCAACAGAAATAATGTAAAACATTGTTAATGCTTTGAGTTCTGAAATAAAAGAGAAATTAAAGCACATAAGAAACGTAAAGCCAGCATGCAATTCAGAGGAACGCCAATCTGGTGACACTTGTCTATTAAAATACAGAAATTAAGGAAACACGCATTGATAGAGCAGGGAGCCCTCGATTTGGCGAATCACACGATGCTTTCCCAGTCTTCATGAAGCTAGACTGCCTCCACCACAGGGAACAGTGTGACGCATAAACCAGCACCATGCCGGCCTCTGCTGGCTGTGCAGCCTGGCTCTACATGGTGACCGGGAACACAGCCGCCAACTGCACCCAGGTTCGCGTTTGTGTGAGTGCTGTTAATTCATCACCGCACACAAGGTTCCAGCAGAGCCTGAGGACCAGAGGCCAGCACACACCTGGTCACGTCACTGTCACACGTTAGGCAGTGCCCCACCCCACCACCACCGTGTCCTTTATGCCAGGTCCTATGAAGGTGAACACCAGCTCAGGGGTGTGTGTGGAGCCGGTGCGCCTGTGGTCCACCGTGGTGGCTGCTGGTGCAGTAGCATCTGTGTTGGCTTCCGTGGCCATGCAGAGCTGCCTGTCCTTCCCCTTCTCGGAATGTCCCTCTTGAGTCTATGCTCCCTCTGTCCCAGTTTAAATGCTCCCTCAACCCACCTTGGGTTATAAAAGTAACACAGGCTTACTGAAGAAAATTAGAAAAGTACAGAGTTCATTCTTAACGTTGATAAGCCACTGTATGTGCAAATCCAAAAGCAATCCAGGTCAGAGTCTACACGGTTTAGTCCTTCCTCTGATGTGACAGTAAACAGGAAGCGGCAGGGAAGACTCTGTACATGTTTGCTGAAGGAGTGTATAATAGGAGAGAAGCGTCCATGTTTCACAGAAATAAAAGCAGCAGCAGCTGGTGGCATCCTAGGTCCCGAAAGGCAGAAGCTGGTGGCCCCCTGCCTCCCGCCTGCAGAACCCCTGTGGGGCTCACAGGCTGGCGCCAGCTGGGACGTGAGTCTGAGCCTTAGGTCAGCCAGGCTCCTCTCTGAAAAATCCCCACACATGGCTCGGGATGCTCCCAGAGGCTGAGAACAACAGGTCAGTGAAGCCAGGGGAGCAGCTCTCTCAGAGCCAGGCACTCCAGGGGTCTCAGAATGCTCATGGGGCACACATGGGCTGCTGTTCTGCAGAGAAGCTGCAGAGCCTTTGATCAGCATGCCCTTTCAGAAGCAGAGAATGACTGTTTCAGGTCCAAAAGGGACCTTGGAGATATGGGGACCAAGTCGCAGAGAAGTAAATAACTTGTTCAAAACAACCTATTGGGGTGTGTGTACTGATGACGATCCCATTCTCTCAGTAATTTAAAAACACGTCCATGGATGAGTCACACACGGATGGGCATCCAGAAGCCAGAACCCTACTGAAAGGAGCCACCAGCCTGCCCACAGTGGCCGCCTCCAGGCTAGGATTATGGAGATTTGTACTGTTTGGGTCTTTACTTCATTCTTTGAAGTTCCTAAGATCCCTACAGTGAATATAGAAACTCATGATTTTAAGAAGGCAGCTAGAATTTTAGAAAGACAGAAAAGCTAAAAAGGTGTTGAGCATTCGGGGAAAAGGCAAGGGGGAAGGGTGCAGAGTCCTGAGTCCTGACCGAGAGCTCCTTCACCTGGAGACATCACTCATCAGCATGAGTTCTCTCTATCCTGAGAGCAAAACCACTTCCAATTTTCCCCAGACAGACCGCAGTGTTTGCTGGAATTTCAGGTGACAAGTGAGACTGGATGGCTGATGTTGTCTACGGAGAGGGAAGCCCGGCAGAGCTGCGAGGGCTAACTCACATTTCAGCTCCCTGGGACGCTTGCAAGAGCCCAGCCAGGCAAGGGGAGAGATCAGAAGACACCTGTGCGGATGTCGTGGCTTCGTACCTTTCTTGTGAAGTAGTAATAAGGCACTTCCATCCCCAGGAGACTGTGGGAGGCGGCAGGCCGGGGGAAGCTCTCATGAAGCAGGAAGCCGTGCTCTTCGGAAATGAAGAAGGACAGGATCAAAACATCTGCCTGGGAGAGAAAGAAAAGTACTGTTCTGTTTTTTTTTAACTTACATCAATTTCTGGGGTATGAGTGCCATTTTGCTACACACACTGCGTCACGGTGGGGTCGGGTGCTTTGCTTTGATTACACCACCTTTTATCTGCTCCACTTGGGAAAAACCAACACGCCTACTGGAAGGACACACCTCGTCCAGCTTGCAACCACTGGACTCTCCCAAGTGACTGATTTTCTTGCAGCAAAGGCTCATCATTCCCACCCTGAACTGGTGACTGCAACTCAAAAGAGCTTTCATGGTTTAAAAGTTCTCCCTCTTTGGCTGCTTTACTCTGATTTAAAAATCAACAGTAGCAGGCCGGGCACAGTGGCTTACACCTGTAATCCCAGCACTTTGGGAGGCTGAGGTGGGCGAATCACGAGGTCAGGAGTTTGAGACCAGCCTGGCCAATGTGATGAAACCCCGTCTCTACTAAAAATACAAAAATTAGCCAGGCATGGTGGTAGGCACCTGTAGTCCCAGCTACTCGGGAGTCTGAGGCAGGAGGATCGCTTGAACCCGGGAGGCAGAGGTTGCAGTGAGCCGAGATCATGCCACTGCACTCCAGCCTGGGTGACAGAGCAAGACTCCGTCTCAAAAAAAAAAAAAAAAAAAAAAAAAAATTCAACAGTGGCACCACCAACAAAGAGCCCCAACCCTGCTTTCAAGGAACACAGAACACGCAGCACAGAAACCACATGCTCTGCGGGTCCGCTGCACAGAAGCAGAACAAGCAACACCAGGACATGCGCCCATACCTGCAGCTGCTCTGGACAGGAAACCAGAAGAGGTGAAGGGAAGGCAAAGCCCTTCCTTGCTACCTGGTATGATTTCAGACAAGGGCGCATCATCACAGAGCAGACAAAGAGCCCTAGGATCAAACTGCCAGGAGACCGCCCTGCCATGTCTTCATCTTCCCCGGGTGCCAGCCTGCCCGTTCTCCTGACTGCCTGGGTCACCCCCACAGCCTCTATCCTGAAGTGACGCCTCTGGCAATGTCTTCCTCTCCCCGCTCTGGTGGTAGAGATGCCACCTGGACATGTCCTCCCACTCAGCGCCTGAGAACCAAGGGTGGATTTCCTTCTGAACTCAGGGTATCAACACTGACTGCAGATAACTTTTTTTTTTCTTTTGAGACCGAGTCTCGCTCTGTCGCCCAGGCTGGAGTGCAGTGGCACAATCCCGGCTCACTCCGCCCGGGAGGCAGAGGTTGCAGTGAGCTGAGATTGCATCACTGCACTCCAACCTGGGCGACAGAGAGAGACTCAAAAAACAAACAAAACAAACAAACAAACAAAAGATTTCTTTCCTAGAGAGAGAATCATATGTAGCAGTTGAGACAAGAGAACCAAAAAAATGCCATTCAGGTCAGACCAGACAGTAAGTGTGGAGCTGGCCCATGGGCATAAACCTCAAAGAGGAGACACCACACACCGTGGCTTTCCTGCATAACAGACCTAGCAGTGGCAAATCCACAGAGGTGGCACTGAGGTTACAGTGATGCTGCCGTCAGTGGGAGCGGTGAGGCAGATGCTCTACTCCATGCGAACGAATTTTCAGGACCCCTTTCCCAGACCCCATGCTAGGAAGATTTTTTAAATTAATTCTTATTATTATTCTTTTTTAGAGACGAGGGTCTCAATATGTTGCCCAGGCTGGTCTCCAACTCCTGGGCTCAAGCGTTTCCTCCCGCCTTGGCCTCCCACAGTGCTGGGATCACAGGCGTGAGCCACCATGCCCAGCCCATGAAGATCTTAAGTCTGGCAAACGGCCACTGAGTGTGTCTAAACTCAAATACAACAGGCAGAGTGTACCGCAGGGCCAGCGCGCCCATCTTGGGGCTGCCCATTTGCAGACTGAGGCTGGGAGCGCGGTGTCTCCTGCACGGCTTCGCACACAAACAGCCGGGGCTCGCTCTGGTCCCAGAAGTGGTTCACGGGAACATAATTTTTCAGTCCCTCATCCGCAAAGAGGTGGCTCCTTAAAGACAAAGGAAGACCCATCTCAACCCCAGGGCGGGCACTCCTGCTACCAGTCTCCCTCCCACACACATTCCCAAGGCCTCCAGGTGCTGTCCCAGACCATGGTGTGCACGCGCTCAGCTCTGGGAGAACCTTTGGGGCCTCACTGCCATGCGCCCTACTGGAACATGTTCTCAGATTTTAACAACTGGGCTAAGGGTCCGAGCACAGCCTGATTTGAAAGAACCACAGAAAGATGACGCTTTGATTCTGGAGGGCTTATGGGGGCCCAGAAGAATCCCCAAAGCAAAAGGGACCCTTTTCCTTTTCCAGGACCAGCAGGCCAACCTCGAGGTGGGATGGCACCCCCTGCTGGGCGGGGTCGAGGCCTTGGCTCTGTGGTCATGCTGGGTTCCTGGTCCCCACCAGTCCCTGTGCCGTGCTGCCCCTTGGACCCAGGTCCCTCCCATCTCTAAAGTTCTATGTTGGATGGGTCCAGAACTCAGCAAAATGCTGTGGGGAAACACAATGATGTGCTGGCAGAGGACACACAAGGTCTCGAGAGAGAGCAGGTGCCCAAGGTGAGGAGGCCTATGAGCCTCATTCACCGCCCGCAGGGCGTCATGAACCCAGGCTGCAGAGTGGGACCCTGGCGGACACCACGACCCATGGCTGCTGAAGAAGGACAGGACCTGGTGCTGCAGAACATGAAGATCCCCTAGTAAGCCGCTGCACCCAACAATGGAGGTGCCCTCACAGCCACGTTCGGCACCAGTGCAGAGCAGAGCAGAAAGCAGGGCAGAGGGGCGAGTGCCATGCTCCAGACAAGGCGGCTCTGCGGCCCACAGAGCCCGGGGACACAAGCTGGTTCCCGTGAGGTGAGACCGGCCTGGCACGGAATGGGAACGGACAGAAGGAAGGGGGCAAGATTCGAATGCAGAAAGGAACTCAGAGGCTCCCACAGCTCCCACGGGAGGCCACGCATGGCAGGCGCAGAGTCAAGAGGGAAAAGCATGAATGAAAAGACATTTTGGTATGAGAAAAGCTGCGGACCTGGGTGATGGGCAGTGGGGACTAGAGGAAAGGTTCGAGGAGCGGCCCAGGAACAGTGGCGGCAGGGGGAGAGCTGGCACTTGGCCGAGTCAGGCATCATTGTCTGAGGTGGGAGAACGGGGCCTGCACTCAGTGAGCTGTGAAGATGGAGAGTTCCACAAGAAGTCACCGGAAGAGGGATGAAATGAGGCCACCAGGTGAAAGAAGGTTCCAGAACTGGATCTGAGGCGGAAGCTGTGTGGGAGAGAGAGGCAGGGGGAATCCAGGGGGGCTGGACAGAAGGGGTGTGTCTGATGGTGGTCAAGTAACGGAGGAGGGAAAAAAAGAGAGAGAAAACCACCCCCGAGCCCAGCCTCGTAATTGCTGTGCTCCTCTGTGAGCATATGCAGGCCCCGGGGCGCCCGTCCTGCTTTCCTGCCCTGCAGGGCGGCTCAGCTCCGGGCGGGCTCGGCTCCAGGTGGGCTCAGCTCCGGGCCCACTTTGTTTTTGTGCCTCACTTTGTGCAGAATCAACCATGAACTGTGAGTGAACTATCGTCAACACTCAAAGTTCTCCAAACGCGCATTCAGTCACAGAAGGAACTCCAGATATAGTGAAGACAGACGACTATTCTCCCTAGAAGTACATTCTTTAAACAGGCAAATGCCTCCCAACATCAGAGACGCGGATGGGTCTGAGGTCACATTTCTCTCCCTGCAGTGACTCATGGGCCACTTCTACAGATTCCCGGCCAGAACCCTTTCAGAAGTTCCAGTTTCCACTCAGCTAACTCCAGAACCTTCCACCTGGAGGACAGAGACTAAGAACTCATATCTACCCACTGCCAGAGTATGCTTCTGTTTTCCTCTTTCTTCTTCCTACTGGTGCCTGCTGGGGCCTTTTGAAGTCTGGCACGTTAACTTAGCAACAACCCGCCCAGAAGCTGAGAGTAACTGAACATCATTTTTTCCAACAAAATTCTCCTGAACCACAATCTTACTTATTAGTCTCTTGCTCATTAAAGGACAGCGTCTCTCTCCGATCAATTTGTCCAGTCTTGAAGTCAAAGATGGTCACTGTGTCCATTTCAACATCGTAGAAGCAGATTTTGGAATCAGGGCTGTTGTCAGCCTAGGAGAAGAGAAAACCAGAAAGCTCACGGCGCCTGCCCAGACCAGCGGGTTTGTGGGCTGTGCTAGTGGGCTGACACAGCACATGTCAAGAGAAACACACCCAGTGTCACCAAGTCCACAGGCCACTCAGCTTCCAAGGACTAGCATGCTTTCAGTATTCACAATTTGTTGGTTTTGGTGTTTTTTCAGACAGGGTCTTCCTCTGTTGCCCAGGATGGAGTGCAGTGGTGCGATCTTAGCTCACTGCAGCCTCCACCTCCCGGGCTCAGGTGATCCTCCCACCTCAGCCTTCTGAGTAGCTTAGGTTACAGGCACATGCCACCATGCTCCACTAATTTTTTTTTTTTTTTTTTTTTTTAGTAGAGACAAGGTTTCACCATGTTGCCCAGGCTGGTCTTGTACTCCTGGACTGACGCAGTCCACCCACTTCAGCCTCCCAAAGTGTTGGGATTACAGGCATAGCCACCATGCCCAGCCCAGCATTCGCAATTTGAACATTAACTTCCTTTTGTCCCATTGAAACAGGTTTTGAATCACTACTTCATATTTTCAGAGAACTGAAAATGAATTCTAAGAAATTGTGTCCAGTTGCTCTCAATAGTAACCTGAAGTAGTTAACCAAGGGAACCAAAAGGAATCCGGATTCTGATAAACTGAATCTCCCACAGGTGAGTAAAAATGAATTTCCTTTTTTTTTGAGACAGGGTCTCACTCTGTCACCCAGGCTGGAGTACAGTGGTGAGACCATGGTTCACTGCAGCCTCGAATTCCTGGGCTCGAGAGATCCTCCCGCCTCAGCCTCCCAAGTAGCTGGGACTACAGGCATGTGCCACTGTGCCCAGCTAATTTTTAAATATTTTTTGTAGAGACGAGGTCTTGCTATGTTGCCCCGGCTGGTCTCGAACTCCTAGGGATCAAGTGATCCTCCCACCTCAGCCTCCCCAGCAGCTGGGATTACAGGTGCGGGATAACCGTTCTCAGCTGAAACTCCTTTATTACAGCTGAACTTTTCCACTGTTCCCTTCTGCCATGGTCAAGTAGGCCCCTTGCGCCAGCCCCTGCCTCCTCCCAGCCCCGTGCTCTCCCCTACGGCACCTCCGGGACCCTGTGCTTTCTCTCTCTTTTGGGTCTTCCCGTCAGTGTTAACCCCCTCAGAATGCACCCTCGACCTTTTTGAGGCTCCTGGCTGCCTCCTTCTCCCAGTGGCCCCACCTCCCCGGCGGCACCTGCTCACCTGGCTTCCCAGGCCCCATCTGGGTTCTCAGGGCCACAGTGGCCGTTGTTTTTCCTCCTTGGGGACATCCTCTCGCCTGTCCCTTGAGCTCCGCCTGCAGCCCTGGCCCTCCCTTCTGACCAGGTGTGGGACTGCCCACTGGCTGCCTCCCAGGCACCTGCCCTTCTGCTCATCCACCTTCGCTGCAAACGTCTCCTCACCCGGTTTCCTTTCCCACCTGGCTGCAAGGGTCAGAAACGCCTTCTGCAGCCCTGTCCTGCCCTACCCCTCGGCCAGTCCATCGTCAAGCCCCACTGTGGCTGCTCGAGCCCTCCAGTGGCTGCCACGGGGACCAAGTAGGCATCTGCACCCACCGACCCCTTGATCCATCTTCTAGAAAGAACCCTCTAGAAAGATGATATTGACGTTATCCTCATCCTTCTGCCCTGAGGTGAAAGTCAGCTCCCACCTGAGTCAGCCTCGGCCCTGCCCTTCACCACCAGTGCAGACCCTCGATGAGGACAGGCTTTGCCAATGCCGGCCTCTGCCCTCTGCCCTCTGCTGTCCCCACCAGTCCTCACCCGCTCACTCTCGCCCCAACCTTGGCTGGGCCGTCACCCCCTCAGCAGGCCTGGCCCGAGCTCCACAGCAGCGCAACGCTGTGCAGTTCCAAACCCTCCAAGCACATATGCCTCCTTCCCTGCTCATCCACAGGCAGCGGGCGGGCTCCTTGTGCTCACCTGAGTGCCTCTGTGTCCAAGGTGCCTAGCAAAGCGTCTGGCCCACGGCAGGAGACCAGTCACGGCCCTTGAACGAGCGAATGAACAAGGGAACCGGCACCAGTGGAAGGGAAGGAACAGGGAAGGAACCAACCGGCCCCGCCGCCCCCCAGACCCTTCCACGTGGCTGCCGCTGGCCCTCTGCACACCAACATCACCCTGCCTCCCCGAGCGGGACGCCTGAGGGCTCTCCCACAGTCCTGTGCCTCCTCTCACGCCAAAGAAAACCGAGTGGGATGAAGAAGGCAGGGATGAAGAGGAAGCGAGCAAGTCTCCGACAAGGAAATGACTGTTTCGATGAAGGAGGACTTGGAGAAAGGCAGGGGACAGAAGATGGCAGGTCGGGGAGGAACAGAGGCTGGGTGAGGACCATGCTGGGGAGGCTCCTGGAGAAGGTGGGAGGGAGATACCCGGGGAGAGGAGGGGAAGGAGGGTGGGGCTGAACAGAACACAGGACAGGGAGACCCGCGCAGGAGGAGAGATGCACGAGCAGGCAGGAGGCCCGGCCTGGGAGGACAGAGGTGAGGAGGCGGAGTGGGCCAGTGGACGAGGGGTGGCCTCACCTTGCTGGGGAGGATGCTGATGGTGCTCCCGCTGCTGCTGCACCGCAGAGAAGCGATGCCCCCCACCCCAGGGACCAGCTCCGCCAGGCTCCTGCAGCTGCAGTGTGCTTTGGCCTCTCTGCAGGGAGGAAGAGGGACCTCAGTGCCCGCCAGAGGCCCAGTTCCCGATTCTCCGCCCACCCTGAAACCTCTGTTTACCAGCTGAGTGCTGCACAGCTCTTTGGCTGCTTCTCACCCTGGGTGGCACGTGTGCACCATGAGGTGGGGCAAACGCAAAACGCAGGGTGAGTTCTTCCACCTCAGGTACTCTTACGAACAAAGACGAATATGAGCGCTTCGTCCCCTTCCTCTTGATCAAGTAGCTTATTAAAAATGCTGTTCTAGGCCAGGCGTGGTGGCTCACGCCTGTAATCCCAGCACTTTGGGAGGCTGAGGCAGGCAGATTACTTGAGGGTTGAACCCAGGAGGCAGAGGTTGCAGTGAACCGAGATCATGCCACTGCACTCCAGCCTGGGCGACAGAGTGAGACTCCATCTCAAAAACAAAAAATGAAAAAAACAAAACAATGCTGCTGTACGCCGTTCTATACCTGGAGTTTGTGCCTTATGCTCTGTTTCAGTGATTTTTCATAGCACATGGGGACTGCTTCATCGCCTGCTGTGACAGCTGCACAGTTTCCCATCATAGGGACATACTGAGCTATTTAACTCGTCCCTTGCCAGTGACATTTAGCTGTTTCTAGTTTGTTGCTGACATAATCAATACAAAATATGTAGTGGCAGCTTGTTTTTTTTTGAGACAGAGTCTTGCTCTGTCGTCCAGGCTGGAGTGCAGTGGCGCCATCTCGGCTCACGGCAAGCTGCGCCTCCTGGGTTCACGCCATTCTCCTGCCTCAGCCTCCCGAGTAGCTGGGACTACAGGCGCCAGCCACCATGCCCGGCTAATTTATTTTTGTATTTTTAGTGGAGACAGGGTTTCACCGTGTTAGCCAGGATGGTCTCAATCTCCTTGACCTCGTGATCCGCCCGCCTCGGCCTCCCAAAGTGCTGGGATTACAGGCGTGAGCCACCGTGCTCGGCTGTGGAATTCTTTTCTATGGGACATCTGTCTCTTCTCCCCTATTTATTGACTTACTCATATCATTCAGACTCACACATAGTCATTTTTTTACTTTGGGATATAATTCAAGCTTCTTTCCTTCCTTCCTCCCTCCCTCTTCCCTTCCCTCCCCTCCCCTCCCTTCCCTTCTCTCCTTCCTTCTTTCCTTCCTCCCTCCCTCCCTTCCCTTTCTCTTTCTTTCTCTCTTTTTGTCTTTTTCCCTCCACTCCCCTCCACTCCCCTCCTCTCACTCCCCTCCCCTTCCTTTTCTCTTTCTCTCTCTCTCTCTCTGAGACAGGGTCTCTCACTCTGTCGCCCAGGCTGTAGTGCAGTGGTGTGATCTTGGCTCACTGCAGCCTTGACCTCCTGGGCTCAAGTGATCCTCCTGCCTCAGCAGATGCAGGAGTAACTGGTACTACAGATGCAAGCCACCATGCCTGGCTATTTTTTTTTTTTTTTCAGAAATTGGGTTTCACCATGCTGCCCAGGCTGGCCTTGAATCCACCTCTCTCGGCCTCCCAGTGTGCTGGGACTTGCAGGATGAAATGGGCCACCAGAAAAAAATAATAATAAATAAATAAAATGCTAGGACTACAGGCATGAGCCACTGCATCTGGCCTGCTTTATTTATTTTGTTGCTCCAATTATTCCAGCTTTGGCTATTAGGACCTCTTTTGGTAGGTTCTGTGTCTCTGTGACCCTACCCTGCCATCTTTATGAGGTTTTTTGGTTTGCTTTGTTTTTAGCATTTCCTCACTTTTGGGCAGCACAGATGCTGCCAGCTCATTTGTACATTTCCTGCCCTGGTCCTGGAGTCAGCATCTCTCCAAGGATCCATAGCTCCTTTATTGGAGGATGGTGGTAGAAACCAAGGTCTGGGCACCAGGTGTGCCTGCTGGGACAGGGTTGTTGCTTCTAGGCCCTCTCAGCTGACAGAGTGAGGAAATATGTGTGTACCAATGGGTATGTCGATACAGACCTACGATTCTGTGTATGGAGTCATCCCTACCTACATAAAGCCAGGCATTTGTTCATGCTGACACCTCTACCTCTGATCTACTCTCCCAGGGCTTATTTTAGTCCTTCCCCTTGCTAATCTGTAACTCCCACTCCCACCGTGTGATGCCAGGCTCCTGCCATCTACCCTCCATTTGCTTAGCTGTCCAATTCCAGTGCACACGTATCATAGGATCAGCGTTGCTCATCCCAACCCCTGTGGGGAGCAGGATTCTCAACTAGAGAGCCGAGCTCCTGTGCAGTTCCTTCGGCCTAAGTGCTCGCCAGGGCCTCCCCTCACTCCCAGAGCCACTTAGGTCAGCACTTTTCCCCCGCACCCTTTAGTGAAGCTGTTTCATACATTTGTTAACACAGTGAGACTGTTTTGTTACCTTCTGTGTTCCATCCTGGGGTCCTCTAACATTCTAAGTGATTTTTTTTGAGACAGGGTCTCACTCTGTGGCCCAGGCTGGAGTGCAGTGGCACAACCACAGCTCACCGCAACCTCGATCTCCGAGGCTCAAGCAATCCTCCCACCTCAGCCTCTCAAGTAGGTGGGACTACAGGTACGTGCCACCATGCCCAGCTGATTTTTAAAAGTTTTTGTAGAGACTGGGTTTTGCTATGTTGCCCAGGTTGGTCTCAAACTCCTGGGCTCAAGCAGTCTTCTCGCTTGGCCTCCCAAAGTGCTGGAAATACAGGTGTGAGCTACCCTGCCCAGCCTGAATGATTTTTTAAACATTTGTATACATTAAGGTTCACACTTTGCACCATAAAGCACTATGATTTCCAACAAATGCACAATGTCATGCACTCATCATATAGAAGCTTCCCCACCCCCCGCTCCCCGTGCTTCAACTATTCGAGCCTCCTCTCCCCCACGCGGCTCCACCACCAGGCAAAGGCCAGGAACTGAGCCCCAACATGAGGCATTCCAGAGCACGAGTGGCATGTTGGTGTTCAAATGGGCAGCTAAGGAGTCTTCTGGCTTCTAACTCACTTTCTGCCCATCACACTGTCTCCTGACTAAAGAAATGTTCACACTTCTATTTGGAAAAAAAATTTACCTTCGGGAAAGATCAAAGCTTTTAAAGTGAGCCAAGTCTGTCCCTACAACCAGGAAATTCCCACAGACATCCAAGAAGCAGGGGTTCCCCTCAGTCTCCGAGAAAAGGAGGAGTTGTTTGACAGTCCCCTGAGGAAAAGAAAGAACAAGAAATGGATATATTTCATGTTAGTTACTGAACATTGTTCACAGATAACCTTGTATACACAAGAAATGGATATATTTCATGTTAGTTACTGAACATTGTTCACAGATAACCTTGTACACTCCACTCATTCACTCGCTCAGTGTTTACTGACGGCTCAGAGTGTGCCCAGCACTCCACTAGACTCTAGTGCTGCGGGGGAAGGACGGGGCCCTGTCCTCAGGAGAGCTCTGGTGCCTCCAGTCTAGAGGGGAAAACAGACAGCAGTGCTGTCGACAAACAAATACACATGTAATCTCAGCTGAGAAGGTGCCATGTAGGTAAAGAATGGGATCTCAGGAAAGTGCCAGGCATGGAGAGAGGGCGAATTCCATCCACCGAGGAGCTCTGGGGGGCCCTGTCTGTGGAGGCCCTGTCATGTGAAAGCCCCGGGAATACTTGTTACGTTGTGTCACGTGAGTGGTTACCCTGGGTGAGGCGGTGGGGGAGAGGAAGGATGCTAGTTACGTGCTGGGAATGTCCCACCCGCGAAAAGCCCCTGCGCTGTACGCTTAGGCACGATGCGCCCACTCTTTCTAAGTGTGTGGGTATTTCAGTAAAATGTTTAAGAAGTCAACCAAGTGGGCAGAGGCCACGGGGTGTTCCTGCAGGCTGAGGGGAAGAGTGAGATTTTGTTCTAAGTGAAAATGGAAGACTGTAGGGTTTTGAGCTGGGAAGTGATTTCGCATCATTTATATTTTCAAAGTATCACCTTGGCCTTTCCAGCACGTTAGAAAGCATGTCCCACAGTCGGCACGTTAGAAAGCATGCCCCATGGGCCGGTCGCGGTGGCTCATGCCTGTAATCCCAGCACTTTGGGAGGCCGAGGCGGGTGTATCATGAGGTCAGGAGATCGAGACCATCCTGGCTAACACGGTGAAACCCTGTCTCTACTAAAAATACAAAAAATTAGCCGGGTGTGGTGGTGGGCGCCTGTAGTCCCAGCTACTCGGGAGGCTGAGGCAGGAGAATGGCGTGAACCCGGGAGGTGGAGCCTGCAGTGAGCCTGAGATCACGCCACTGCACTCCAGCCTGGGCGACAGAGCCAGACTCCATCTCAAAAAGGCAACAACAAAAAAGAAAGCATATACCCCACAGTCGCCCCACAGTCGCGCTGGAGCAGACCTCATGCTTTGTGGTGTGTCTTTTAGGGACTAACCTTAGTCCTCTGAGTTTCAAAGCGAAGCTCTTGGCTCAATTCAACCAATGCCCAGTGAATGCCTACACCCTGCCCAGCAGTGGGTTGGGGGAGGAGCATCACAAGTGAGTGGCACATCCCCAGGGCACTCCACGTGGGGGCAGCGAGTCAGATGCGAATGGCTGAATGCATCCTGGGGCCAAGACAGGCAGCAGGGAAGGCACAGATCTAGTGCATGGGAGGTGCACAGAATCTGAGTGGTAAGGCAGGCTGGAAGGTGGGCAGAGCTCCAGGAGAACTTAGTGGGTACGGAAATCTAAACACAGACTCCAAAAGCCAGCAAAGGGGCAGGAGCCTGAACGGTGTGTTTAGGAAACTGAGGGTGAGGGATGGATGGCTGGAGTCAGGGAGGGAGTATTCCAAGCTGAGGAAGCTCACTTCATTTTGATGTGTGCAGTGGGAGCCTAATAAATGCTTATGAAATAAGCAAGTGGCTGCTTGAACACAGGATAAAAAGAGCAGGGGGAGCGGACTAGCTGATGGGGCCAGGGCTGACACTATTAATGATGACAGAGGGCACTGGAGGCTCCTGGGTGAGTTCACTCCCTGCCTTGTCCCTTACCTGCTGGGCCCCAGGTTCAGATCTGAGCTCACCTCTTTTACATTCTTCAACATCTCTATGTCAATACATTCCCAACTCCCAAAGTACTGTCTTCAGGGCACTGACCCAGCTCCTGACCTCCAGAGCTTGTATTTCCAACTGTCTCTTGGACACCCCTAAGGGCTCTCCAAGGCACCTCGAACTCGCATCCTGCCCCGCCCCCATGCCAGCTCTGCCTCTGGAGTTCCTGTCTTAAAGGTGCCACGACAAACCCAACCTCTCAGGCTAGAAAACTCAGAACATCCTCAGTTCTATACTCTCTGTCGCCACCCATCATGCAACTGGTCACCCCCCTCATAAGAGCCACAGTGCCCCTCCACTCCAGCTCTGCTGGTGGCTGCTGCCTGGGGCCAGGCTGAGCTGCTCTCCTGCGGTGTCTCCCACAACTTCACTCTTTCCACCCTTAAGCTCGGCTCCCCACTACGCTGGCACAGAAGTTACTTTCTAGGGAGAAAATGACACAAAGCCAAGAAAATAAGTCAAAATTGGGGAAAGGAAAGAACTGTTATCAGAGGAAGGTGAGTCCTTTTCAGGGATCAGGCCCCCAGAGACCTTAAATGAGGCAGCAGCCATGCCCTGCTCTCCCCTGAGCTGTGTTCTTCTCTGGAAACTGCCTGCTGCCGCCACAGGTAGCTGAGAACTAACCTAATAAGCTGCCGCAGAGCATACCTGCACCAATGCTCAGCCCACTGCTAACCAATAGTATTTCCATCAACCAAAGAGGATTCCTGACCAACAACCTGACATCAGCCTGTGCCCGGTCCCTCTTTTTGGCCTTAAAAGCCTGCCTGTAACAAAGGTCAAATGGAGCCCAGACCCAGTGTTCCTCGGGGCTGAGTTTTCTGGGCAGCTGCCCTTATCCTGGCTCAGGTAGACTACTCACTTAATTACTTACATATTTTTGAGACAGGGTCTCACTCTGTTGCCCAGGCTGGAGTGTAGTTGTACAACCACAGCTCACTACAACCTCAACCTCCCCAGGCTCAGGTAATCGTCCCACCTAAGCCTCCCAAGTAGCTGGGACCATAGGTTTGCCACCATGCCTGGCTAATGTTTTTGTATTTTTTTGCAGAGATGAGGTCTCACTATGTTGCCCAGGCTGGTCTGGAACTCCTGGGCTCAAGCAATCCTCCCGCCTGGGCCTCCCAAAGTGCTGGGATTACTGTTATGAGCCACCATGCCCAGCCAAGTAGACTGTTTAAATCACATTTTGTGCTTCAGCCTCTTTCTTTTTGGTCAACAAAATGTACCCTGTCACTCCTAGCTTCAACCCCAACTGCCCTCAGGGTGAGGGTCCAGGTGACCAGCCCTCCTGCCTCCCTTCCCACCTCCCACCACCACTAGTCCCACACACCACCCCCTTCCATGGCGCTTGACCTTTGCATGGGAGGCCCCTCAGGTCCTCCGTGGGGCAGACATAACTCCCTGAAACATACACAGGGCTGGGGCCCTGAAGTTCTGGCCTAGGAAGCTGTCCTTTTAAGGACTAGAAGCTCCTAAGTGTCTGCAGTCACTGCGTCCCTGACACAAACACTAACAGCAGCCATGCATCTGCATCCTGAGGAGGGATAGTGAACTGGAAGGACATGCTGGGTGTCCAACAAGGGTCGTGAGAGAACACTAACCCACCCTTACTCACGCCAGAACCACCTTACTAGTTACAACTAACATGTATTCCTTTTGTAACTTAATAAATTACTGGCCAGGCATGGTGGCTCACACCTGTAATCCCAACACTTTGGGAGGCTGAGGCAGGAGGGTCACTTGAGCTTGGTTCAAGACCAGCCTGGGCAACATAGTGAGACCCCATGTCTACAAAAATATTATAATAATAATAATAATAATAATAATAATAATAATAATAATAACAAAATTAGCCAGGCATGGTGATTGGCACCTGTGGCCCCAGCTACTTGGGAGGCTAAGGCAGGAGGATGAATTGAGCCCAGGAGTTTGAGGATACAGTGAGCTATGATGGTACCACTGCACTCTAGCCTGGGCGACAGGATGAGATCTTATCTGTAAAAAAATAAATAAAAATGAAAATAAAAAATTAGCCAGGCATGGTGGTGCACACCTGTGGTCCCACGCTCAGGAGGCTGAGGTGGGAGGATCACTTGAACCCAGGAGGTCAAGACTGCAGTGAGCTATGATTGCCACTGCAATGCAGCCTGGGCAACAAAGTGAGACCCTGTTTCTGAAAATAAAATAAAATAAAAAATTAACAGAGGAATAAAAGGACCCAACTCCATGGCAACTGTTGTTAGGTGTCTTCCCAAACTCTACAAACAGGACTTCTCAGTGGGTCCACTGTTATTTCCCATCATGCCACTAGTGTTCTCCCAGCAGGCCATTCACCCTTTCTCATCATGCTACTGACCGTCTCCTAGCAGGCCATTCACTCTTTCCCATCATGCCACTGGCCCTCTCCCAGAAGGCCATTCACCATTTCCATCATGCCGCTGGCCCTTTCCCTGAAGGCCACTGGTGCCCGCACAGCCCCACCTCTGGAGGTCTTTTCTTGGCAAACACAGGTCTTGAACAACACAGGTCTGATTTTCAAGGGCCCACTTACATGAACTTTTTTTTCAATAAAGATATTTAAAGGCCAAGGTGCAGTGGCTCACGCCTGTAATCCCAGCACTTTGGGAGGCCAAGGCGGGTGGATCACCTGAGGTCAGGAGTTTGAGACCAGTCTGACCAATATGGTGAAACCCCATCTCTACTAAAAATACAAAAACTAGCCAGGTGTGGTGGCGCATGCCTGTAATCTCGGCTACTTGGGAGGCTGAGAAAGGAGAACTGCTTGAACCTGGGAGGTGGAGGTTGCAGTGAGCCGAGATCATGCCACTGCAGTCCAACTTGGGCAACAGAGCGAGACTTCGTCTCAAAAAAAAAAAAATTTAACTTTTTTTTGGAGATTTGTAACTATTTGAGAAAACTCAGACAAACCATGTAGCCTAGAAAGAACAAAAAAAATTAATAGGTATGTCACGAATGCATAAAATATAGGTAGATACTAGTCTTTTATCAGCCACATCCATAAAGTATACACAAATCTGCACACGCTTCCAGAGATGGCACTATGTGCAGCTGAGCGAAGTGTAAACCAACAGAAAGATGCAGTCTGCAATCATAACCGCAGACAGGGAGCTGTGGCCCACATTGTGCTACTGTCGGCATTTCACAGCCGCCTCCTGTTGCCACTGCGCTCAGTTTCACTCAAATGTTTCAAGGATCCCCTTAAAATGTTGTGCAGTGCTAATCACCTCCGAGTGGGCAGCTCCTGTCTCCAGCAAAATGCACATCACAGCAAAAAGTGACCTCTCATGGTTCTAGAGGATTTTTCATGCGTTTCATGCAATACTGTAAACGCTGAATAACCCCAGGGGGACCCATGTGACATGCCACTAGTGATGCTGGAAGTGCTCCCAAGAAGCAAGTGAAAGCCGTGACATTACAAGAAAACGTGGAATTGCTTGATATGGACAGTAGATTCAGGTCTGCAGATGTGGATGCCACCTGTGGACGCCACCATTTCAGAAAGATGATTCATCCTGTAGACTTAGGGTATTCACTTAAACTGTGAATGTATTTCTCTTCCTCATGATTTCTTAGTAGCATTTTCTTTCCTCTGGCTTATTTTACTGTAAGAATACACTATGTAATACATAGAACATATGAAATATGTGTTAATCAACTGTTCATGTTATTGGTGAGGCTTCCAGTCAATGGTAGGCTGCGAGTACTGAAATTCTGGGAGAGTCAACAGTTATATGTGGATTTTCAACCACTCAGGTGGTCGGCGCCCCCACCCCTATATTGTTCAAGAGTCGTCTAAGCAGCTGCCCCTCATCTGTCCTTAACAACACAGCCTGGCTGGGCGTGGTGGCTCAGGCCTGTAATCCCAGCACTTTGGGAGGCTGAGGCAGGTGGATCACTTGAGGTCAGGAGTTCGAGACTAGGCTGGCCAACATGGTGAAATCCTATCTCTACCAAAAATACAAAAAATTAGCCGGGTGTGGTGGCTCAGGCCTGTAATCCCAGCACTTTGGGAGGCTGAGGCAGGTGGATCACCTGAGGTCAGGAGTTCGAGACTAGGCTGGCCAACATGGTGAAATCCCATCTCTACCAAAAATACAAAAAATTAGCCGGGCGTGGTGGTGGGCGCCTGTAATCCCAGCTACTAGGGAGGTTGAGGCAGGAGAAACGCTCGAGCCCCAGACGCGGAGGTTGCAGTGAGCTGAGATTGTGCCATTGCACTCCAGCCTGGGCAAAAAAAGCAGAACCTCATCTGGAAAAAAAAAAAAGCCTTGCTCTACCTTGCTTTATGTCCACAACAGATGCCCACACGCAACGGGAGGAGTCAGAGAGGCACAGGTAAAAAGATGGAGGGATGGGCAGGCATGGCAGCGACAAAGGTGTGCTTGCTCTGGGCTTGGGATGCCCAGAAGGCTCTCAACTACTCCCTTCCAGCTTTACTGCCTCCCCTCGGACCCAACAGGCTGCAGGAAAACATGTGGTCTCAGCAGCTCCCTCTGCCCGTACTTCTTTCCCAGCTGGCACTGCAGCCATGTGGCTCCTCCCCATGTCTTCCCTCCACCTGATTCAGACAGAAGTCCTCCACAGAGGGGCCCACCCGCTTCCGTCTTCTTCTTGGCACTTATCGCTGACTTGTCTCCCGTCTGGATGCCAACGAGAATCGACAATCCATGATGGGAGCACACGAGCACCACGTAAGGTACAAGGACAGGAATGTGGCCGCCCCAGGCAATCAGATGCTGGGTCCCAAGAAGGAACTTGGAGATGGATAAAAATCACAACGATAGCTAAAATCAGGCTCGTGACAAAAGCTCTCAACCTGGTCACAGAACCTAGCTGCACACAGTGGGCTGAACGGTGCCCCTCCCAAAGATATGTCCACTCAGACCTGCAGTCCCAGATGCTTGCGGGGCCAAGGCAGGACAATCACTTGAGCCAGGAGTTCAAGTCCAGCCTGGGCGACATAGTGAGATCCTGTCCCTTAAAAAAAAAAAAAAAAAGATATGGCCGGGCGCGGTGGCTCATGCCTGCAATCCCAGCACTTTGGGAGGCAAAGGCGGGTGGATCAAGAAGTCAGGAGTTCAAGACCAGCCTGCCCAATGTGGTGAAACCCCGTCTCTACTAAAAAGAAATACAAAAATTAGCTGGGCGTGGCGGTGGACGCCTGTAATCCCAGCTACTTGGGAGGCTGAAGCAGAAGAATTGCTTGAACCCTGGAGGCAGGGCTTGCAGTGAGCCAAGATTGCGCCACTGCACTCCAGCCTGGGTGATAGAGCGAGACTTTGTCTCAAAAAAAAAAAAAAAAAAAAAGGTATGTCATTTGGAATGTGTGAATGTGAACTTATTTGGAAAATGGGTATTTGCAGTTAAGGATCTTGAGATGAGATCATTCTGGTTCAGGATGAGAGCTAAATCCAGTGGCAAATACATAAGACAAAACATAAGACACAGAAGAAAAGACACAGACACGGGGAAGGCAGCCATGTGAGGACAGGGCAGAGGCTGGATCGAGGTATTCACAGACGATCCTTCAACAATGCAGGGGTGTGAGGGGCCAACCACCTTGCCGTTGAAAATCCTCGCGACACTTTTTTTTTTTTTTTTTGAGACAAGGTCTTGCTCCGTTGCCCAGGCTGGAGGACAGTGGCGCAATCATAGCTTACCGAAGCCTTGACGGCCCAGGCTCAAGCCACCCTCCTGCCTCAGTCTCCTGACTGGCTGGCACTATAGGTGTGCGCCACCACACCCAGCCAATTTTTTTTTTGTTCTTTAAGAGATGGGTCTCAATATGGGGCCCAGGCTGGTCTCAAACCGCTGGGTTCAAGTGGTCCTCCCACCTCGGCCTCCCTAAAGTGCTCAGATTACAGATGTTACTGCACTCAGCCTTTATATAACTTTTGACTTCCCCAAAACGTTAACTACTAACAGCCTATGGTTGACAACAAGACTTACCAATAACGTAAGCAGTTGATTGACACATATGTACATGTTGTATGTATCATATACTGTTTTTCTCACAATGAAGTCACCCAGAGAAAGGAAAATGTTATTAAGAAAATCATAAGGAAGGGAAAATATGTTTACTATTTGTGAGGTGGAAGTGGGTCATTATCGAGCTCTTCATCCTCATCATCTTCACTGAAAAGGCAGATGAGGAGGAGTTGTTGATCTTGGTGTCTCGGGGTGGCAGAGCCAGAAGAAGTGTGCGTCTAAGTGGCCCCTGCAGTTCAGACCTTGTGGTTCAAGGTCAAGTGCACAAGCCAAGGCCCAGCAAAGCCCGCCAGCACCACCTCATGCTGGAAGAGGCAAGGGCAAGTTCACCCTCAGAGCCTCCAGAAGGCACCAGCCTGGACAGCACCTGGACCGCAGACTTCTGGCTTCCAGAACTGTGAGAGAAAAAATGTCTGTGTCGGAAGCCCCTCAGTTTGTGGTAATTTGTTCGGCCAGCCACAGGAAATCAACACACTGTGTCTGCCCCCAGGTTCCAGCCAGTGTGTGTGGGATGCAGACAGGGCAGCGGATGCCTGACTTTACTCAGAAGGGAAACTCTTGGCCGGGCGTGGGGGCTCACGCCTGTAATCCCAGCATTTTGGGAGGCCGAGGCAGGCAGATCGCGAGGTCAGGAGTTCGAGATCAGCCTGGCCAACATGGTGAAACCCCGTTTCTACTAAAAATACAAAATTAGCTGGGCGTGGTGGTGCACACCTGTAGTCCTAGCTACTCGGGAGGCTGAGGTAGGAGAATCGCTTGTACCTGGGAGGTGGAGGTTGCAGTGAGCTGAGATCATGCCACTGTACTCCAGCCTGGGTGACAGAGCAAGACTCTGTCTCAAAAAAAAAAAAGGGAACCTCTTAGAGGTCGCCCTGGCCCTCCCACAAGATACATGCAGGAGACAGCCTGGCTAAGGACATTATGTCCTGAACTGGAGCCACCGAGCCAGCCGTCAGGGTGCACGTTAAGCCCAGCAAGGATTTATTTTCTTTTCATAGCCCCGTGTATTCAAAGTCCTGCAAAGTCATCCTTTTCACTGCAAAAGGTCCTTGCCCTGTCTCCAATTTCTGAAGTGACAGCCATAGATTGAACAGCTGTCCCAGGATTCATTTTTACCATCAAGCACCTGATGCAGGAAATCCCATCTAGCGAGGTGATATGGTTTGGCTCTGTGTCCCCACCCAAATCTCACAATGAATTGTAATCTCCAGTGTTGGAGGTGGGGCCTGGGGGAGGCGACTGGATCACGGGGGTGGTTTCTCACAGTTTCCTAGTGTGTTCTGTGATAGAGATCTGACAAAATCTGGCTGTTTAGAGTGTGGCCCCTCCTCCTTCGCTCTCTCTTCCTCCTGCTTCGGCTATGTAGGATGTGCCTGCTTCCCCTTCGCCTCCCACCACGATTGTAAGTTTCCTGAGGCCTCCCCAGCCATGCTTCCTGTAAAGCCTGCAGTAATGTGAGTCAACAAATCCTCTTTTCTTTATGAATTACCCGGTCTCAGGTAGTTCTCTACACAGTGTGAGAAAGGACTAATACCCTTAGGTGAAATCAATAAACAGGCTTTGGCTCAATTGAGAGGCAGGATTTCAAACTCTGCTCTGGTTTTCTTGCCGTGGAGCAGCAACTTACCTGCCAGGTTCGAACTTGAACTCGGTTTGACTCCACCGTGTAAACGTTTTCTTCATGCATTGCTAACACAGGCGTCTCACACAAGAAGGTCCCTAAAATGAAAGACGAACATCAGGATGGCGGCCGCTCATCTGCCAGACTTGCTGGGAGTTTCAGCAGCATTCCCACACACAATCCCTAATTAATCTCATCCTCACCACAGCTTCACAGGGGTGCGCTATCTGCACCTCACAGATGAAGAAAATGAGGCTCTGAGGCACAGGGAACTGTCCACGGCCACGGCTAGCAGTGGCAGCGCGTGCAGGTCCTGGGCTGATGTGGAGACCCCATGCTGGGCTCTGGGCTCCCTGCCCTGCACCCCTCCCATCTGGCAGCTGGTGCTCCCAGCAGCACAGCATCTATGACAACACACCCATTTAAGCAAATGTCTGCTCATTTTAGGTGGAACTTTGGTGGCCACAAGCCCTGGTCCCTGGACCTAACTATTAGGGTTGGTGCAAAAGCAGTTTTTGCCATCAACTACAATTACTTTTGCAGCAACATAATAGATAAGAATCTAGAGGTGGGCGTGGTGGCTTACACCTGTAATCCCAACACTTAGGGAGGCTGAAGCAGGTGGATCACATGAGGTCAGCAGTTTGAGACCAGCCTGGCCAACATCGTGGAATGTTGTCTCTACTAAAAATACAAAAATTGGCCAGGTGTTGTGGTGCATGCCTATAATCCCACCTACTTGGGAGGCTGAGGCATGAGAATCGCTTGAGTCCAGGAGGTGGAGGCTGCAGTGAGCCACCATCACACCACTGCACTCCAGCCTGGGTGACAGAGCAAGACTCTGTCTCAAAAAGAATCTAGTTAGGGAGATGACAATATACACAAAACAAAAAATATCCCAGCACCTGCTGTGTTGGTCCTACTGGGGGAAATAAGAAGTTCACCCTTACTCCTAGGGAGCCTACAGAGGAGAGGAGAGGAGATGTGAAGTGTCGGTACAATCCTGGACAGAGTGTGAAAAATGTTATGAGAGAACTTTAGGCAACTAAGTGTTAGCGGAGAAAAAAAGTGTGGGAAAGATCTGAGGCAGAGGCGGAAACTAGTGATGGATGTGCCTGAAGAGGCAGGGGCGTTCAAACACATGAGGGGACAACCGCCCTGGGAATAGCATGACACGAGGCCTCCTGTGTGGGCAGGCAGCTGAGGGGGCAGGGTTGGTGAAGGTGATAACTGTGGAATGGGGGGAGCTGAGCAGCACATTCTGGCGGTGGGGCCACTGCAATGCGCTGGGAAATGTTCCCTAAAGATGCCAGGTCCTGCTCCCTGGCATGCGTGAATATTACTTTATATGGCAGAAGATGGTAAGGTCTTGGGATGGGGAGATTATACTGAGTTATCCTGGTAGGCCCTAAATATAGTCACGAGAATCCCTGTAAGAGGGAGGGAGGCAGATTTCAGACCAGGGGCAATGTGACCAGAGAGACAGAGACTGGAGGTTTGTGACAACAAGCCAAAGACTGCTGGCAGCCACCAGAAGCTGAAACAGGTTCTCCCCTGGGGCTGCAGAGGAAGCGTGGCCCTGCTGACGTGATCACTTCTGTCCAGTGAAAAGTGAAACTGATTTGGGACCTCCGGCCTCCAGAACTATGGGAGAATACATTCCTCACATCTTTGTCTGAAGCCACCAAGTTTGTGATCCTTTGCTACAGCTGTCTCAGGAAACTCCCACAGACGTGCTGAGGAGAGCAGGACGAAAACAATGGCCAAGACCGGGCGCGGGGGCTCACGCCTGTAATCACACCACTTTGGGAGGCCGAGGCGGGCAAATCACCTGAGCTCAGGAGTTCGAGACCAGCCTGGCCAACATGGTGAAACCCCGTCTCTACTAAAATATAAAAATTAGCCGGGCGTGGTGGTGAACGCCTGTAATCCCAGCTACTGGGGAGACTGAGGCAGGAGAACTGCTTGAGCCCGGGAGGCGGAGGTTGCAGTGAGGTGAGATCGCACCACTGCACTCCAGCCTGGGCAACGATGGTGGAACTAACCGCAGAGAGCTGGAGAGATCTTGGGGACCTAGAAGGGTGTTTGAGATTAACGGAGCACGTCTGAAGAGCCACCTTGAAGTTTCAGACAGAGGCTGGCCTTGGGTCAAGACACCACAGGTCTCACTGCTGTGCATGGTCTGGAAACATTCCAGAAGATGGGAGGCAGCCATCCCCTCCCTGGAAGGAACCCCACAAAAGCACTGTGGTTGTTCCGGCCCGCACAGCAGGCCCCAGGATGCACTGGCAGCACGGGGCCACAGCTGCAGCCCTGGCTCTGGAAGTGCAGGCACTGGCACGAGGGTCTCCCCAGCCCCTGTGCCAGCCCTCAACTGCACCACAGTGGCCCTCTCATTAGGCAGGGAGGAAATAAAGCCAGGTAGTGGGAGTGCCTCTGTTGGGGTGAAAAGAACCCACCTGCACTCCGTATCGCGGCTCCAGAAAGCTCGAAGATCGCCACCTGCCTTCCGTTCCAGACTGCGACAGCATCCTGAAAAGAACAGTGGACATTCAAGGTAAAGGGCGGGAAAAGTGATGTGCAACTGTACACCCCACTGCACACTTCCAAAGCCTCCTCTAAACACTTCCGAACGCTGCCTCTCCGTCACCCTACAACTATGAGATCACTGGGTCGTCTGTGGACGGGCTGAGGCTGTTTTCCATGTTATATAAGATATCCATGGGTTTTATTATGATTCTTTTCTTTTCTTTTTTTTTTTTTTTTTTTTTAGGTTTGGGGAATGGCAAAGAAAGTATCCCTCTCTTTCCTTTATTTACTTTTTAAATTTATTTTTTAACTTAAATTTTTTTAATTTATAAGGGTACATGGCAGGTGTATATATTTTTATTATTATTTTCTTTTTTTTGAGACAGGGTCTCACTCTGTCGTCCAGGCTGGAGGGCAGTGGCGCGATCTCAGCTCACAGCAACCTCCACCTCCTGGGTTCAAGCGATTCTCCTGCCTCAGCCTCCCAAGTAGCTGGGATTACAGGCATGCACCCCGACGCCTGGCTAATTTTTGTATTTTGGAGTTTTAGCATCTTGGCCAGGCTGGTCTGGAACTCCTGACCTCAAGTGATCTGCCCACCTCAGCCTCCCAAAGTGCTGCGATTACAGGTGTCAGCCACCGTGCCTGGCCTATATTTTTATTATGATTTTCTTTATGAATATAATGTACACGGATATCCAGGAAATAAGAGAATCTAGGATGGAACTGAGAGTGGCCTAGCCTGCCATCTGGGGCCCTTCTTCTGTCTGTGTCCAACCCACGGGTCCCCTCGGCAGTCACCTTAGTGGCAAACACCCCACTGATGTGCATGTCGGTGCGCAGGCTGTGTGCGACCCCCGTGGACAGGAAGCACACATTCAGCAGACTTGGGGAGACCTGCACGGCGGCCACTTGCTGGTGGAAGTGTGACGACATGGCCCGCTCGCTGAGGATGGCCACGGAGATGACGTTGTTCACTGCCAGCAGGTTCTTCCTGGAACCCCACTTCATTTCCAAGTTGCAAGAGAAAGAGCCAGATGTGTGAACAGAGCAGGAGAAAGATGCAGTCAGGAGAATACTTATACATACGAGAACTCAGAAACCATTTCCAAGTACCATTGTTCTGGACTTAAAAAATGATCTCAAGAAATGTCTTATAAAGGTAAAGTGTGTGCTGTGTAGAAAGACTTTAAGACACTGATGCTCAAGAGTTGTGATTGGACAGGCAGCACTTGTATGTCTGTTCTGATGGGAAGAGCGTCTTCTAGAGTTTTTCTGAGTGTGACACACTTTTCTGAGTGTGACATAGGGATGTTTATGTTTTTTATAAACAGACAGGAAGTTTACATAATGGATTAAATTATCCATCTTTCCTCTGCTGATGTGAAATGTTGGTTTCATAATTTTATATTAAACTTCTAAATCTATCTAAAAATAAATAAAGAGCTATGCAAAATAGGAAAGTATAAATTCCATATAGGAAAAAACCCAGACATCAGAAACTGCTCTGAAAGGGCTCAGATGTTGGACTTAGCAAAGACTTCAAAGCAGCCACTGGAAACCTGGTGAAGGAGCTGAAGGAAAGCAGCCCGGTGAAGTGAAGGAGCTGAAGGAAAGCAGCCCGGTGAAGTGAAGGAGCTGAAGGAAAGCAGCCCGGTGAAGTGAAGGAAGCTACAATGACAGTGTCTCATCAGGTAGAGAACAGGAACAGAGAAATCATGAGAAAGAACCAAATGCTGCAGAGAAATTAAAACATCCTCACACAAAAACTTGTACACAAGTGTTCATAACAGCATTATTCAAATGTCCATCAGTTGATGAATGGAGAAAGAAAACGTGGTCTGTTCACAGCAGAGAATGTGATTCAGCCATGAAAAGGAGCAAAGCATTGACACAGGCTACAATCTGGAGGGGCCTTGAAACCTCAGCTCAGTGGGAGCCGCCGGGCACAAAAGACCAGGTGTTGTGTGATTCCATTTCCATGAAACATCCAGAATGGGCAAATCCTTAGAGACAGGAGGTAGATTAGTGGCTGCCAAGGGCTAGAGAGGGGAAAATAACAGCGACCACTAAAATGTGCAGATTTTTTGTGGCAACGAAACTGTTCTAGAATTCACTGCAGTGATGTTTGTAAAATTGTGAATATACCAAAACCACTTTGTATATATCGTGAGTTATATCTCAGTAAAGCTCTTTTTCATATAGATAGAGAGCTAGAGATGGAGAGGGAGGGATGGGTTCGTGGGTAGATATATATTATAACTAATACAGGTCCACAATCTCTTATCTGTAATTCTGAAATCCAAAAGGTCTTTTAAAATGTCTTATTATTACTTTCACATAGTCTTAAGTTGAATAACTGATAAAAATAGGTTCTTTCTTTTTTTTTTGAGACAGAGTCTCACTGTGTCTCCCAGGCTGGAGTAGAGTGGCGCGATCTCGGCTCACTGCAAGCTCCAGCTCCTGGGTTCACGCCATTCTCCTGCCTCAGCCTCCCGAGTAGCTGAGACTACAGGCACCCGCCACCACGCCCGGCTAATTTTTTGTGTTTTTTAGTAGAGACAGGGTTTCACCGTGTTAGCCAGGATGGTCTCGATCTCCTGACCTCGTGATCCGCCTGCCTTGGCCTCCCAAAGTGCTGGGATTACAGGCGTGAGCCACTGCGCCTGGCCACGGCCTCCACTTTCATGCAGCAGAAAATGAGTGCACCGAACACCCTTGGAAGCTGTACCTGGATTTGCGTGATGTTTCCTTGGAGCTCGGTAGGGGTCTGAAGGGCCCACCTGTCCTTGCCCTCTGCCCCAGGGCTGCCCAGGAAGCCTGGTACTTTTCTCCACATGGCTACTCGCCCTCTGTCAGTACCAGCGGCCAGAAGACCTACAGGCAGAAAAAAACTGCATGTGAACAGAGTTAAAAAAAGGGAACAAAACAGCAACAAGCTCTGTTCTCTGACCCCCTTCTTCAAAGCATCAGCCCTCGCCTAGTCTGGTGCCTCTTCACCTCGTCCGTGGCTGCATCTTTCTGCCCAGGTCCTTGCCACCCTGACCTCACAGTGCTAGTGCGGGGGTGGTAGGGGATGCTGCTCTCCCAGCTTTCCTAGAGGCCAGTCGGCCTGGCTCGGGGCTGCCCCGTGCTCAGCACTCAGCAGGCACTAGAGACACGGCTCTGGCTCACCTCCTAGTCTCCTGTGCTCTGGATATGCATATGCACACATACACACACGTGCATGCACACACACGCACACACATTTCCTGCACTGTCTTTCCCGTGGCATTTCAGGAGGAACAGAGATCAATGAGCAGGAATCGGTTTGCTTCTTTTTAGACGGGGTCACGCTCTGTCACCCAGACTGGAGTGCACTGGCACCATCTTAGCTCACTGCAGCCTCAACCTCCCAGGCTCAAGCAATCCTCCCACCTCAGCCTCCTGAGTAGATGGGACCACGGCTGTACACCACCACACCTGGCTAATTTTTGTATTTTTTGTGGAGATGGGGTCTCACTATGTAGCTCAGGCTGGTCTTGAACTCCTGGGCTCAAGTGATCCTCCCTCCTCAGCCTCCCAAAGTGCTGGGATGCAGGTTGCCATACTTCTGACCAAACCCCTTGGCCTTCACGTGGGATCACAAAGCTCTGCTGTTGCTTGCTTGCCCTTGCCTGACTATTTGAATGGCTGTGAGTTACCAAGTTACCATTGTGTGAGTAGCCTCCACATTCACTACAATTATTTTGCAGCTGGAGTACAATGCTTGTGGTTGGTTCTGTTTCTCTTGTGCCAGGCCAGGAAGCCTCACCTTTTACTTTACAGTAACAAACACAGTTCATATTCTCTCCTTTCTCAAAGCCAAACTTCTCATCTGGACTCAGTATATAATTCTCTCCTCGTTCTATGTCCCAGAATCTACAACAGAAGAAAGCAAGCCCCATGGAGGGCCTGTGTTAGAGGCGTTTCCCTCTGAGGGGTTTTTGAACCTGTGGAGCGAACATTAAAAGTCAGGAAAAAGACATAGTTCATCAGACTCCTGATACGAAAACGAACACTGCTGTTACATTTAGGACGTTTTACGTCCTGTTTATAATGAAAGAAAGCAGTTGCTGATAGACGATGGTTTGTATATGGCAGGAGGTCACCACGAGAACACAGGAACTGCAACCCCACAGAGAGCACGAGATGGCCCCAGGCAGCACACTGAGCTAATGCAGCAGGCAGCAGAGACCAGAACGACTGATTCTAGTTACGCCACACTCCGAGAAAGCAGGCAAAGAGATTCCACGGGCAAACACCAGGGCAGAGCCACCTGGGGGCAAAGGGAGCCCCGAGGGAGTGCAGTGGGGCGGGCAGGGACTCTTGGGGTCTCTTAATGCTCAGCTCCTCAGTCTGGGAGCTGGTGAATGGGTATGTCCAGTATGTGAGCAGTCAGCATCATATGTGCATTTTACATATGCTACATTCCAACACAAAGCCGACTTAGAAGAGCCTGTTCCTCAGGGAACTCTCATCAAGGGGCACTAGAAAGGCAGACTCTCACCTGAGGGCAGCCTCCCCAATGGCCATCACGAGAAGGCTGCCTTCAATCAAAGCGATGTCTGCCTGGCGGCCGGTTTTCCCACTCAGCTTGACCTGTGTAAGGAAACAACCGAGCAGAGGCACTGTGCTTGCCGAGACGGCCTGTCCCGGCTTCAGAAGCCTGGAGTCTCTGGTCCTCAGTGACTTTATGGAGACTCACCAAGTGGGGGAAACGTGGGACCAAATGATGGAAACTCTGTGAGGTAGCTTTGAGTTTTGAGATGTATGGGCCGAAGCAAACCACTACTCTTGTACATTAAATAATGGCTACTGGGCCGGGCGCAGTGGCTCACGCCTGTAATCCCAGCACTTTGGGAGGCCGAGGCAGGCAGATCACGAGGTCAGGAGATCGAGACCATCCTGGCTAACACGGTGAAACCCCGTCTCTACTAAAAATACAAAAAATTAGCTGGGCATGGTGGCGGCCGCCTGTAGTCTCAGCTACTCGGGAGGCTGAGGCAGGAGAATGGCATGAACCCGGGAGGCGGAGATTGCAGTCAGCTGAGATTGGGCCACTGCACTCCAGCCTGGGTGACAGAGCAAGGCTCCGTCTCAAAAAAAAAAAAAAAAAAAAATAATAATAATAATGGCTACTGAGCACACCGCGTGGGCAGGTGGCCATCGGTGGACACGCTCTGGAGTGATCACTAAGTTGAGCTGGTGCTCCCTGTTCATCCAACCACATGCTCTGGGCAGGCCTATCATCCCTGTTTTGTAGAGAACAAACCTGGCCAGGGCCCACCAGCCAGTGAGGAGCTGAGCAGGGTATTTAAAGCAAGGTCTGTGGACTGAACTTCATACCCCAAACTCATATGTGGGAGCCCTAACCCCCAGCGCAACTGTACTTGCCTTCAGGAGGTACTTAAGGTTAATGAGATCATGGGGTGGGTGAGCCCTGGCCTGACAGGGCTGTGGCCGTGGAAGGAGACACCAGAGCTGGTGCTCCCTCTCCCTCCCTGCCCTGTGAGGATGCTGGGAAGAGGTCCCTGCAGGCTGCTCGATGTGGGACATCAGCCTCCAGAACTGTGACAAACGTCTGCTGTCACGTCACACAGTCCGTGGTAGGTTGTTACGGTGGCCCAAGCTGGCCCTTGTGACGAGGTCCCTGTGACTAGTGCCCGTGTCCTCAGCCGCCCTTACAGGGCATGTAAAGGACCGAATGAACACTGACTGAGGAAAAATCAGCTCTGTCATCTGCAAGAGCATCTTTAGGGAAAGTTCAGTGGCCTCCAAGGAGCAGGGATTCCTGTGGAACAAACCAGCTGGAAGACGGGGATACGGTCGCCTGCCCGCTGAGTTCTGCAGGTGGAATGAGAGGCTGTGCAGTGAGTGTGACTCTCTTACTTGTGCTCCAGGTCATGAGGGGTGCAGCTTGGGGGTGCGCCCAGGCTGTCTCCCATCAGGCCCCACATCCACCCAAAGATGCAGGAAAATCTCCATCTCTTTTGTTTCCTTCACCTATGAATTGAATGTGGTATGATAAATAATGACACCGCTAGCTACGTTAGCCGCCCTAACACAGTTGATAGGCTTTTTTTCAGTCTTGCTATCCAGAAGAGAAAGGGCCGTCAACCAGGCCAGAGAGAACCTGGCCCAAGCTCCCCAGCATGAGCCCCCAAGCCCACTCCCACTCACCTTCATCACTTCTTCTGCTTTGCCCTCAGGAGGCACTGTGTACAGGGACAGCCGGAGGTTCTCCGTGACCACCACCAGTGCCTCCCTCTTCTCCATGTAGAACAGCATCTGAATCGCGCTGTCTGCGGACACCACTTGAGTGGTCTTGCCCTTCTCATCCACATAGTGCACTGTCCCTGGGGGCAAACGTGGGGTCACTACATGAGGAGGCCCTGGTTTATCTGCTTCCCTGACCCTCACCAGCAGCCATTTCTATCAACTTAAGGACATTTTCAAAGCAAAGCATCTTCAGTATAAGAACTTAAAAATGGGCCGGGCACAGTGGCTCATGCCTGTAATCCCAGCACTTTGGGAGGCCGAGGCTGGTAGATCACCTGAGGTCAGGATTTCAAGACCAGCCTGGCAAACGTAGTGAAATCCTGTCTATACTAAAAATACAAAAACTAGCCGAGCGGGCGTGGTGGTGTGCGCCTGTAATCCCAACTACTTGGGAGACCTAGGCACAGGAATCACTTGAACCCTGGAGGTGGAGGTTGCAGTGAGCCAAGATCATGCCACTGCACCTCCAGCCTGGGCGACACAGCAAGACTGTCTCAAAAAAAAAAAAAAAAAAAAAAAAGAACTTAAAAATGAAGCATGTGACCTGACCTTACAGGCTGCAACCTCCACTTCATGGGTTCAGCTCAGCCTCAAGCTGTCTCTATCAATTCCTTCTCTGCCCGTCTTGGAGGGTTTCACGTCCACATGCTGACCCTGCAGATCTGGCAGCCTCGGAGCTCTGTGTCCACCTCATACCCTCCACACGCTGAGGCCCTAAATGACAAGCCCTCTCTGTGGCCACTACTCCCTGTCCTTTCTGCCCCAGGTGTCGCTGCTGTGCCGTCTGCCTCCTGCCAGGCTCTCCCTGGACCTCCCTCTCTCAACCTCCACAAGCTGTTCCTGGCCTAAGCTACAGGACTCAACTGTACCCAGCCTGGAATCCCCCTCCTCCTGCCCTGCCTGAGCCTGCTCCGATGCTGGCCAGCCACTCTGCCTGCAGGCCCTGTGTGAGCTCGGGGACTCAGGCTCATTTTGGCTGCTCTGCAGGAGACTCCTCTGGGAGCCTTCTTACCTGCCCCTCCCCTCTCATCTTTTTCTCGATGGATAACGAGTTCTTATTTGTATTATTCATTCTTTTTTCAAAAGACAGGTTCTCGCTGTGTCAGCCAGGCTGGAGTAGAGTGACATGATCATAGCCCACTGCAGCCTCAACCTCCTGGGTTCAAGTGATCCTTCCAACCAGGCCTCCCATGTGACTGAGGCCGCAGGCACCACCACAGCCAGCACAAGCTCTTACCCAGCTGAAGAGTTCAGGATTACCTAGAGGTGAACTGTGACACCAACTAGTATTTAGTAAGTGCACAGTACGTGGCAGGCTCAGTTCCAAGCATCTTTACAGGTGATAACTGGGTAAACACCAGTATTATCCCCATTTTCCACATAAGGACGTGAGGCACAGCGATGAACTCACCCACAAAGCCTACAGCTCCCGGACAACCGGCAGGAATTCGCAGCCCACACGCCACCAGAGCCGGGCTCCTCCCTGGCAGCACCCCCTCCTCTAGGTGACCATCGCTTCTTCCTTGTGGGCCTCATCTCTCGACCCCCTTCTCATTAGCCTTTCTGGGGGGCCCCTATAATGGCACGCCCCCTCCTTGCCATCTCACAGTGCTGTGCCCACTCGGATGTCCCCACTGGGATCTTCTCAATGTCCCCCCTCCATTAGCTCTATGTCTTCACCTTCTAAAATGAAAGATTTCCCTTATTTAAAAATTACAAAAACCACACAGCCCCGTCTGCTCTCATTTGCTCTCTTCTTCCTGTCAAGATCCGGCTGCTTGGTGAAACCGATAGCAAAAGCCTCCTTTCTCCCAAGACCCAGCCACCTCTGTGTGGCTCTCATCTCCTCAGCCACGCCAGCAACCCACACACCTGGGCTAGTGTCACATGGCTGTAAGAGATGCACTTTTTCTTTTAACTTCATATTGCATTTATTCTGGCCTTGGCTGGGCAGCCTGTCCCCCTCGTACAGTGAGGAAGAACGGGCTGAACACCAGCCACACGGTGCCCAGCGCTGACCTCCCCATGAAGGCTGGCCGGGGGCCACAGGCTGGAGTGCACCCCCTGCCCTGCTCACACCTCATTCCGACACCCTAGCTAAGTACCTGGCATACAATAGGTGCTTGATAATTACACAGACTGAATACCAGGGGTGCCACCAAAGAATTTTCCCAAAACTGTCTCTGGTGCCATGCAGTCAGCCTGTAAATGCTGATTAAAAGCCTCCTCATGAAAACCCTTCAAACACAAGCAAAGCTCAACTTGTCTATTAGAACAAAGCGAGGGCAACGTTTCAACACTGGATGGACGGCTGCAGAGAGCGGCTGCGGCACTCCGCCTGGCACACGTCATCCTTCTGTGCAGCCTGCTGCTATCAACGTTACTGTTGTATGCAGAAACACCGTCTGTGAGTTTAAAATCCCTACCAGACACCCCTAAAATGCTAGGACCCCTGAGACTCACAACCAGAGTTCCTCACCGTCCATCAGACTGACAAAGAACAACAGCCCCTCGTGAGACCCCATCTTCAGCAAACTTCCAGAGCTGCTCTTCTTCCAGTTAAACATGTCCAGGGCTTTCTCATCACCGCTCACAGCTGCCTTTGCCAACTGAACCAGGTCCCTGAAAGCAAACACGACATGAAGTCAAGATTCTTCTGCCACTCCTACAGCACCTCAGGGCTGGGGCCCCTCCTGGGTCAGAAGCAGCCCGCTTCCCACTTCCCCCGAGGTAAACACACACACGGGACACGGGGCAAGCCCCACACTTACTCGCCAGGAGGGGGGAGCCGGAAGATGCAGTGCGTGAGGTGTTTCCCATACTCGTGTTTCAGCAGGGGCGTCCCTTGCACTCGGCCCCTTTGGTCCAACCTCCACAAGAGCAAGACACCAAGCTGGAAAGACCCAACACCACGTGGTAGGACAGGTGTCCTGGCAGAGTGACTGGTGGGGGGACAGGTGTCCTGGCAGAGTGACTGGTAGGGGGACAGGTGTCCTGGCAGAGTGACTGGTGGGGGGACAGGTGTCCTGGAAGAGTGACTGGTGGGGGGACAGGTGTCCTGGCAGAGTGACGGGTGGGGGGATAGGTGTCCTGGCAGAGTGACTGGTGGGGGGAAAGGTGTCCTGGCAGAGTGACTGGTGGGGGGACAGGTGTCCTGGCAGAGTGACTGGTGGGGGGACAGGTGTCCTGGCAGAGTGACTGGTGGGGGGACAGGTGTCCTGGCAGAGTGACTGGTGGGGGGACAGGTGTCCTGGCAGAGTGACTGGTGGGGGGACAGGTGTCCTGGCAGAGTGACTGGTGGAAGGCAAAAGTTAAACTGTGCAACAGGACACACGCATATTCCTTTTTTAAAAAAGTTACAAAACTACTGTGTATACACCATGAAAATTTCAAACAATTCAAAAGGCTTTAAAAGAAAGAACTACAAACTCTTCTACAGAGCGTCTCCACATCTTCATGCCTAGACATAGCAATTGCTATATATTCAACTTTTTAAAATAAACTTTTTTTTTGAGACGGAGTCTCACTTTGTCACTCAGGCTGGAGTTCAGTGGTGTGGTCTCGGCTGACTGCAACCTCCGCCTCCTGGGTTCAAGCAATTCTCCTGCCTCAGCCTCCGAAGTAGCTAGGACAACAGCTGTGTGCCACCACACCTGGCTAATTTTTGTATTTTTAGTAGAGATGGGGTTTCACCACGTTGGCCAGGCTGGGACACCACGTGACATCTGGCCGCCGTATCTCCTCAGGCTGCTCTGGGCTATGACAGTGTCTCAGGCTCTTTGTCTTAAGGCCCTGGACAGTTCGAGACCTGCTGGCTGGGTATATCACGGGATGCCCCTCCACTGGGATTGTTGATAGTTTTTCTCACAGTTGCCGGGGTGGAGGGCTTGGGGAGAACGAGCCTTCTCTGCATGCTACGTCCCCATGACTTGTCACTGCCGGCATCGACCTTGATCACCTGGTGGAGGTTGTGCTTGTGGGGTCTCTCCACTGTAAAGTAGCTCTTCCCCTGGATCCCCCTCCATCCTGTACTGTTCAGAAAGAAGTCACTCTCTGCAGCCCATACTTGAGGAGTGGGAGATACGCCCTACCCTCAGGGGTGGAGCATCCCTGTAAACCACCCAGGCTTCTTCAGCATGGGAGATTTGCCTCTTCACCATCGTTAACTCATTCATTCAATCCTGTGTTTGCATCAGGGTGGACACGTGGGTATTTACTTCCCACGCTGGGTTATCATCCAAGGCTGCTTCGTGTATTCTGTTGCTCACATTGTGCCAGCTTTAAGCTCTCTAGTAGGCCTCTCTGTCCCTTTGATGCGCCCCCATTACCTGGGTTTGGTGAGCACTTCCTTTCTGGTGCCCTAAGATTACCTAGGTTCATTTTTCAAAAATTTTTCTTTTTTTTTTTTTGAGACCGGGTCTCACTCTGTCGCCCAGGCTGGAATGGAGTGGTGCAATCACAGCTCACTGCAGCCTCTGCTTCCAGGGCTCCAGTGATCCTCCCACCTCAGCCTCCCGAGTAGCTGGGAATACAGATGCTCACCACCACAGCTGGCTAATTTTTGTATTTTCGGTACAGATGGGATCTCACTATATTGCCCAGGCTGGTATCAAACTCCAGGGCTCAAGCAATTTTCCCACCTCTGCCTTCCAAAGTGCTAGGATTACAGGTGTGAGCCACAGCGCCCGGCCTAGGCTCATTTTTCTATTCCAGTCATGGAATCAGCCATTTCTCCAAGGAGCCATAGTTGTTTACTGAAGAATGGGGTAAGAAGCGAAGTCCTCGTGCTGGGTACACTGCATGCTCAATTTAAAATCATCACAGTCGCAAATGCGCGGCACAGACAAGTGCGAGTGAAGTTCCGGGAAGGGGAAGACGGCTCCACAGGGACAGCTGGCGGGGCCTCCCGGGACTAGGGGATGCGGTTAGGCGGCGCCCAAGGGCAGCATCTCAATCTGAGTCCATGTGCATGGCTCTTCTGCTCTGACACCAAGCACTCCCCAGGGGACGCTTCCTGGCCCAAAACTGGGGGGCACTTTAGCCCACAGTACGATCTTCCCACCACCTTTTCAGGCAGCACTGACTCCAATCTCCCCAAATGCTGGATAACATGGTTTTTATTGTACACAGGAAGAGTATTTTCAAATAATGTCAGATTTAACGGAAACTTGCAGGCCGGGTGTGGGGGCTCACGCCTGTAATCCTAGCACTTTGGGAGGCCGAGGCGGGAGGATCACAAGGTCAGGAGATTGAGACCATCCTGGCTAACATGGTGAAACCCCGGCTCCACTAAAAATACAAAAAATTAGCCAGGGGTGATGGCGGGCGCCTGTAGTCCCAGCTACTCGGGAGGCTGAGGCAGGAAAATCGCATGAACCTGGAAGGCGGAGCTTGCAATGAGCCAAGATGGTGCCACTGCACTCCAGCCTGGGCGACAGAGTGAGACTCCATCTCAAATAAATAAATAAATTAATTAATTAAATAAAGGAAACTTACAGACCAGGCTCGGTGGCTCACGCCTCTCATCCCAGTACTTTGGGAGGCCGAGGCAAGCAGATCACGAGGTCAGGATTTCGAGACCAGCCTGGCCAGCATGGTGAAATCTCGTCCCTAGTAAAAATACAAAATTAGCCAGGCCTGTTGGTGCATGCCTGTAGTCCCAGCTACTCGGAAGGCTGAGGCAGGAGAATCACTTGAATCTGGGAGGTGGAGGTTGCAGTGCCATTGCACTCCAGCCTGGGCGACAGAGTGAGACTCCATCTCAGAAAAAAAAAAAAAAAGGAAACTTACACAACAAACCTCTAAGAAAGGTTTTGCAAGATCTAAAATAGCATGTGGCATGTAAGTACACGTCATAGGAATAGTGTATATTATCATATGATTCTTGACTCTAACAGCTTGATGAAGACAAGAATAAAAACACTAGGCAGCCCAGGCACAATGGCTCATGCTTGTAATCCCAGCACTTTGGGAGACCGAGGTGAGCAGATCACTTGAGGTCAGGAGTTTGAGGCCAGCCTGGACAACATGGCCAAATCCTGTCTCTACTAAAAATACAAATATTAGCCGGGCGTGATGGTGCATGCCTGTAATCCCAGCTACTTGGGAGGCTGAGGCACAAGTATTGCTTGAACCCAGGAGGCAGAGCTTGCAATGAGCCAAGATCCCGCCACTGCACTCCAGCCTGGGTGACAGAGTGAGGCTCCGTCTAAAACAAACAAAAACAAACGAACAAACAAAACCACTATTGGTGTATTCGTGTTTAGTAATTTTTTAAAAATATTTTAAAAATAATGCTTGCATATTGAGAAAAACCCCCACCTAATGATAGAAATGAAAATGAATGAACCCCCCTCCATCCCCCTCCCAGCCTCCTCCCTGGAGCCGAGAACCGCGGTGGCTCCCGTGTCTGCAAAGCATTTTATGCACACCACATCCTCAGAGGCACTCATTCCTGTGCCCTTCATGTGTCGTCTGCTAGTTTTTTGTTTTGCTTTGTTTTGTTTTGATTTTTTGCACAAGTGACTTAAGAGATCTTTATTAGCACATACGAGCTTCTAGCTGACCACTTAACCAGCATTCTCAACAACATCAGACAGGCTGATGTCCAAGTTTCCAGGCTGCCACCTGGAATGTCCAAGTTTCCAGGCTGCTGCTCTGGGGGAAGAGGTTGTTGGATGCAAATGTTTAGAGCACCTGCACCCAAAAGCAGAGATCTCTGCTCAGGAAGATGAAAGTAAACCCTCGTTCTGAGAGAGGGACAGGTGTCTACTATCAAGAGCTCAACTTCCACCAACTCAGGGGAAAGGAAATCACAGGACGCAATGAGTCAAATATTCCTGATCCTTAGGTTTCTGCCCAGTGATCCTGGAATGTGAGCATGAAGTACAAGACGTAGAACTGAGCCCAAGGCGCCTCCACCTCCTTGGCTGCACCCTCTGCTCCTCACCCGTGACTCTAGCATTGAGCTGCCCCCGGGTCCAGGCTTGGGTCTTCTCTGCCTTCATTTTTTATACCTCTCACCACTCCTGAGGGGCGTCTCTCCACCATCTGTGAATTCTACGTTATTTCACACAGTATAATTTTATACAGTAAAACCCTAAAGAAAAGCTATCTCAAAGGTGAGAAACCAGCTCTCCTTGTGAAGAGCCAGAGTTAAGTGGACTAAGGGACTAATGGGAAAGTGGCGTGCACTGGATGAGCGTCTTGGGGGTGCATCATGGCATCAAAGTGCGAGTTAAAGTGGTGGGTTCTCCAGCAGCACGTCACTGGGAAGCTTTGCTAAAGGCTGGCTGGCCCCACATCAGGGTGCGCATCAGGTGAGGGTTTACTTGACCCTCAGACTTGGCTTCGTAGGAGTTCCCCAGAAGGCTTGAGTGGCCTGGCCCGTCTAACATTCTCTCCTCTTCTCTACTGATGGGACTTCTAAGGACACTTAGTGTGAAATCCCTTTCTAGGGATCGCCCACCTCCCTGGTTACTGCTGATTGGTGCACTGTGGGCACTTGGCCCGAGCTGGACGTTGAGGCCCCTCCCTGAGTCTGGACTTGGGACAGGGAGCAGGAGCAGGCCATCCTAACCTGGCCATGCTCTCTTGGGAGACTGTGGGATACCCCAGCAGCCTCTGGTTAAGTGCACTTTTAACTTCAGCTGGTCTGGGCTGATTCCACCAGTAACCACAACAGGGTCTCTGGTGGAAGAACAGGGAAGCCCCTGGCACCAAGTCTGGGGAAGAGATGTCTCTGCAGTGTGGAGTTCCGAGTGTTGTTCCCTCGTTATTACTTCTCTTCCTGCTTGAACTCATTATTAAATTAGTTCCAGCACAATCTTAGATTTTCTTAGAAGGATTAGGCATTTCTGCTCTTAAATATTCTGACTCACAAGACTTGATCAACTGATACCTGGGTTTCATTTTATGCCTGGATAATCTATTTTGCTAGCTGTTTCTATCTTTCTTTTATTCAAGAGATGGGGTCTTGCTATGTTGCCCAGGCTAGACTCAAACTCCTGGGCTCAAGTGATCCTCCCGGCTTGGCCTCCCAAGTAGCTGGGACTACACGTGCATATCACCATGCCTGGCTTACTTGTTTCTCAATACAGTCAAGCTGAGAATTACAAAAGTCAATGATCCTGGGTTATTTTATACTAATGTGGGGTTGTCAGACAGTTCCACTGCAGAGAGTAGGAAAGATCGCCAAAGAAGTAGAAATCTGGGGACAGGCCGATGTCGTTACGTGGGAATTAAACAGAAAAATGGAAGAAAAATCATCCAGAAAAAGGGAACAACCTGATAAAAAAAAATTGGTGAATAATATGATTAGAAATAGAAACACAAGCCAGGTGCAGTGGCTCACGCCTGTAATCCCAGCACTGTGGGAGGCTGAGGTGGGCAGATCACGAGATCAGGAGATCAAGACCATCCTGGCTAACACGGTGAAACCCCGTCTTTACCAAAAATTCAAAAAATTAGCCGGGCGTGGTGGCAGGCACCTGTAGTCCCAGGTACTCGGGAGGCTGAGGCAGGAGAATGGCGTGAACCTGGGAGGCAGAGCTTGCAGGGAGCCGAGATTGCGCCACTGCACTCCAACCTGGGTGACAGAGCGAGAGTCCGTCTCAAAAAAAAACAGAAACACAAATGGCTCCTATAAATGATATTCATCCTTGATAGCAAGAGAAACATAAATGAAAATTCTAAGAAGCACTTAGACCCACCAGGGAACTGTTCTGGATGAAAACACTCTGACATACTACTTTCCTAAGCAGTTCTGCTACGCAGACACAACTCTCTAGGGAGAGAGGCTGGTGTGCACTATAAGCTGGTCCAGGCCCCAAGGACAGTGGTTTGGGCATCTGCTAAGCCACAGGGCATGCCCTGGGACCCATCTGCACCCCCTTCTCGGTGCTTTCTAAATGTACACATGTGCAAAATGGCAAAAGCATAAGGTTACTCACTGCACCATTGTCTAATCAGCAAAAGATTGAAAACCACCAAAATATTAATCAACAGGGGGCTGGCTCAGTAAATTACAACATTCATATAAAGAAGAGCCGGTTTAAAGAAAACAAGGAAGTTTACTATTTACCCATATGGAAGAATTACCAGGATACGCTGTAAAATGAAAAAAGCAAGAGACATGACAGTGTGTATAGGACGCCACCACTTATGTGAAAAAGAATGAGGAAATCAGGAGACAATGTCCTCTGCGTGATATTTCTGCCAAAAACGTTTGAAATGAAAGTATTATGAGGAGACAAACACAGCCAACTTGAGTGAGAGTCTATAAAACAACCAGTCTACATCCTCAAAATGTAAATTTCATGAAAGACCAAAAAAAAAAAAAAAGAAAGGGAGGAAAAAAGGAAGGAATGCAGGCAGACTAACCAACCAACTGACCATGGAATTGTTCTTGATTAAAAAAAACTAGCCAGACGTGGTAGTTCACGCCTGTAATCCCAGCACTTTGGGAGGCCGAGGCAGGCGGATCTCTTGATGTCAGGAGCTTGAAACCAGCCTGGCCCACATGGTGAAACCCCGTCTCTACTAAACATACCAAAAATTAGCTGGGCGTGGTGGTACACGCCTGTAATCCCAGCTACTCAGAAGGCTAAGGCAGGAGAATCGCTTGAACTCAGGAGGTAGAGGTTGCAGTGAGCTGAGAACGTGCCCACTGTACTCTAGCCTGGGCGATAGAGCAAGACTCCATCACAAAAAAAAAAAAAAAAAAAAAAAAGAGAGCCTAGAGAGAAATAACAGTGAAATGCAATGTATGAGCCTTTACTGGATCCTGCTCTAAAGGACATTCCTGGGACAGCTGGAGAAATGTGAACATAAATTGCATCTTGGATGTCAGCACTGTCACTGTCACGTTTCCTGGAGTGTGAGAACTCCACTGTGGCTGTGTAGGGAATGCCCTAGACCTCAGGATAGTGGCGTCCAAGCATGTAGGGCTGAAGCATCAGATCTGTGATAAACTCACAAATATTCAGGAAAAATACCCATGTAGCAGGAGGGAAAGCAGACCTGGCAGCGGGAACGGCTGGCGAATCAACAGGGAGGGTGGATGCGTGTCCTTGCACTGTTCTTTCAACTCCTCTCATAATGTAGAAATTTCAAATCTCAAGCGAGAGAAAGAATGCACTTGTGTGTGCCTGAAGCAGCAGGAGAGGTGGTAAGAATGCACTTGTGTGTGCTGGAGAGCAGCAGCCAGGGGACTGAGGAGACAGGACATGGCTCAGTCTTCACTCTAGATGCCTGTTACCCTTTTTGAATCTTGGAACATGTGAATGTGTTACCTGTGGTTAATTTAGTAAACACATTATAACATTTCTGCCATGTATTGGTGATTCAGTTGCCTCTCCACCGTGTCGCTCTGCTGTGGATCTGTCCTGCGCACTGTGCGATGGTGGGCAGCATCCACCACCCACCCACAGGGGTCCAGCTGAATCCTCCCCCCAAATTGTGACAACAGAAAATGTGACTGGACACTGCCCCATGTCCGCTGGGGGGCAGAACCAACCCTGGTTAAGAAGCCCTGAGCTAGACAAACAAGCCTAGGGAAAAGTGACAGTATCTGGGCACTTATCTTTACGAATGCAGTTTCCCAGCAAAGTTCATTTATAAAGGTGCAGACACACCTTTGCCACAGAGTGGCAAATTTTCAAGCCTTGCTTCCAATATAAAACAAAATCTACAACTGCATCTGACAAGATCAACTGAATTTGGCAACAACACAGTTGACATATTTTGATCTTTCATACTCTCGAGCATGGTCAGAAAAGGCCAAGGTCTGAAAAGAGCATCCTGCGTGCATTGACTCACCCTGTCCCCAGACAGCAGGCAGTTTCCATTGGGGCTCCAATTGAGCACAGTGATGTTGGCTGTATGTGTCAGGGGCATCGTGTGCTGCTCCTTGTCCTGCTTGTTAAACACGGTCACTTCTCCAGTCTCCCAGCCCAGAGCCAGCACCAGCCGCGTCGGGTGCCAGCACAGGGAAGCAACCCGGAACGGCCTCTCGACATGTGTGTCTGGCACGCACTCCCCCTGCATTGGACGAGAGGCAAAACCCCGCGGTTCAGAGAGGGACGGCTACTTTTAAGAACTTCTGTCTAGGCCGGGCACGGCGGCTCACTCCTGTAATTACAGCACTTTGGGAGGCTGAGGTGGGTGGATCACAAAGTCAGGAGTTCGAGACCAGCTGGGCCAATTTGGTGAAACTCCGTCTCTACTAAAAATACAAAAATTAGCCAGGTGTGGTGGCAGGCGTCTGTAGTCCCAGCTACTCGGGAGGCTGAGGCAGAATTGCTTGAACCTGGGAGGCAGAGGATGCAGCGAGCCCAGATCGCGCCACTGCACTCCAGCCTGGGCAATAGAGCAAGACTCTGTCTCCAAAAAACAAACAAACAAACAAACAAAAAAAACTTCTGTGTGATCTGTGGACTCCACATTGGTGACAAGGTATAAAAACTATTAAGGCAATGGGGCAATGTTCTCAGTAGACTCTTTAATTTTTCATAAAAACGCACCAACCTTGCCCCTAGCTGAGCTACCAAAGCAGAAGGTAACTTGTGCTCAGCTGACAACCCCGACCAGCTTGTCATGGAGTGCCACCTTGTCATGATGTGCCACCTCCTCCCCATGGCTGCTGGATGGCTGGCACGCATTTTAGTGGGTGTGGCTGGGTTCCATAAAACCTTATCTACAAAAACCAGCAGCAAGCCAGCAGGTGAGGTTTGTGGCCCCAAGGATCTCAAAGTGTTGTCCAGAGACCCCAGGACCCTTTCAGGGATCTGAAAGGTGAAAATTATTTTCAGAATAATAGTGACAGGTTAGTGCCATTCATACTCTCCTTCTCTCACGCGTCTACAGTGGAGCTTTTCAAAGGCTGTGTGATGTGGTGATGTCACTAATGACAGCTCGTGGGATATGTGCTGTGTTGTCTCTTCTTTTTTTTTTTTGAGATGGACTCTCACTCTGCAGCCCAGGCTGGAGTGCTGCAGTGGCGTGATCTCAGCTCAGCGCAACCTCCACCACCTCCAAGGTTCAAGCCATTCTCCTGCCTCAGCCTCCCAAGTAGCTGAGACTACAGGTGTGCCACCAAGCCCAGCTAATTTTTGTATTTTTATTAGAGACAGGGTTTCATCATATCGGCCAGGCTGGTCTCAAACTCCTGACCTCATGATCTGCCCGCCTCGGCCTCCCAAAGTGCTGGGATTACAGGCGTGAGCCACTGTGCCCGGCCATGTGCTGTGTTTTCTAAAATTTTCTAAAGAAACAGCTTTGGGGAAGATATAAGTGTGTTTTCAGAGATTAACTTGGTTTGCCCCCAGTTGTTCCACTGGGCTTAGGAGCCATCTTCTGTGATGTCATCATTGTCCAATAGATCACTATTTTGAAATTCTGAAGTTTTCCTTGTGCCAACTGGAAACACAGAAATATGCTGTTGACTAGTTTTATAATAGTATGCTTTAGATCTTCTAAATTTAAAAATTTTACCTAAAATTGCTATAACTTTGGAATTTAATAATATTTATTCTAAAAAAAAATCCCATTTACAATACATGTTATAGGCTCCTGCAAGGGAGGATCTACCCAAAAAAATGGGCAAAAGTAGGGTTGGTGCTGGGGCTGGACTGCGCCCTAAGGCTGGCACGGCCTTTGCAGAGCTGCCAGTATATGGAAGAGCCTGCTAGCAACAAGGGAGCCGCTGACCAGCGTTGCACCGGCTGCAAGGGTGTGGGGGGGGGGGGGGGAGGGGAGCAGTTCCTGAGGAAGGGGCCGCTTAGCCACTTTCACCTGAAGGATTAATGCATTAATTATAAAAATGGATGAAGGAGCATCTTCTTTGCAGGTGGCACAGCATGTGCAGGGCTGGAAGGCTGAGGAAGGCTGTGCAAGGCTGTGTCAGCATCAAGGAAGGTGAGCCTGATGTGACAGGTGGCAGAGCCAGACCTGGGGGGCACTGGGGGCCACATCAGGGACTCCATGTTCACCCAAAGAGCAGCACAGGGCTGGGGAGGTGGGAGCAGGGAGTGATTCCATCTGTGATGCCAAGACAGGCCAGGCCTGGTTGCCATGTAAAGTAGAGGAGGCCTGTGAGGGCACAGCTGCCACAGTAGGAAGCTGTACTGGTGTCCAGGAGAGGGGGATGGGAGCCTGGAGGAGGGAAGGGTGGTTGGAAGGGCAAGAAGCAGCAGACTCGCCAGAGGTTCCGGGGGAGAAACTGGGAGGATCTAGTGATGGATTACAAGGTAGGGGAGTGGGAGATGTCAACAGTCATGCCCAGGTCCTTGTTCTAGAAACCAGGATAAAGGGGGTGCCTTTCATTGAGATGGGAGGTGCCCATCCCAGTGAGTAGGAGATATGAGGCAGGGGAGGGGTGGGGGACAATTTCAGTTCAGTCTTGTGCAGTCTAAGATCTCCTCGAAACACCCTAGAGATGTCAGGAAGGCAGCTGGGTCCCTAAGCTTATAGCTCAGAGGGAACTTCTAGGCAGGAGATGTATGTCCGCAAGCCACTGGGGATGCTCAGATCACAGAGAAGGAAGAAATGGAGAGGAGCCTTGACCAAGCTCTGTGGAAGGCCATGGTGTTCACAGGCTGGAAATGGAGGAAGAGCTGGCAAAGCCATAGAGGCCGGGCAGGGAACGCCCTGCTCCTGTGCTCTCGGGCATGTTTCCCAGAGGACTTCACAGAAGTGTGGTACAGACAAGGACCCCAAAACACTCAGGGGGTGACACCGAGAAGCAACTGATGGCTGTCGCTGCTTGGGTGAAGTTGTGGTGGCAACAGGGTGCCTGCAGAGGGCTGAAGAGTGAGTGGAGGAGGAAACCTCATTTTCTTATTTATTTATTTATTTATTTTTTGAGATGGAGTCTTGCTCTGTTGCCCAAGCTGGAGTGCAGTGGCGCAATCTCGGCTCACAGCAAGCTCTGCCTCCCGGGTTCATGCCATTCTCCTGCCTCAGCCTCCCGAGTAGCTAGGACTACAGACGCCCACCACCATGCCCGGCTAATTCTTTGTATTTTTAGTGGAGATGGGGTTTCACCGTGTTAGCCAGGATGGTCTCGATCTCCTGACCTCGTGATCTGCCCGCCTTGGCCTCCCAAAGTGCTGGGATTACAGGCATGAGCCACCGCACCTGGCACCTCATTTTCTTTGTGGAGTATGAGGTGCACTGGGCACTGAGAGGGTGGTTATGGAAGTCTGAGGAGCTTGGGGAAAGTTTCTGTTAGGGGGTGAATTGTGTCCCCACAAAGATATGTGGAAGTCCTATCCCTGGTCCTTGTGACATGGCCTCCTTTGGAAACGGTCTTTGCAGATGTGGGTAAGCTCAGGTGAGGTCATTAGAGCAGGCCCTAGTTACATATGCCTGATGTCCTTTTAGGAAGAGGAGAAGAGACGCAGACATACAGAAGGGAAGGCTGGATGACACCAGAGGCAGGGCTGGAGCAGCGCATCTGCGAGCCAGGGAGCACCAAGGCTTGCTGGGAACAGCAGGAGCAGGACAGCAGCTCAGGGCAGACTCTCCCCTCAGCCTTCAGAGCCAGCGGGCCCTGCTGACACCTGATTTTGGAGTTCTCGCCTCCAGAGCTGCCAGAGTACCTTTCTGTTGTTTAAAGCCACCAAGTTTGTGGAAATCATTAGAGTTCCAAATGGCCACTATGGAGTGTGCAGGAGGACAATGACAGAGGAAGATGCCTCAGGATCCACGAACAGCACTGTGGGGCCATTTCTGGTGATGACCGTGAACTGATAGTGGCTTAATGCTGATAACCATTAAGGATTCCTAAATATGTCCCCAAGCCACCAAAATAGCCAGGGTGAAAGAACTGCCCACATACTAGGGCTTCTATAATACTGGGATTTGACCTCTGTGAAAACTGATGATGGATGTTGTTTTCTTTTTCTTTTTTCTTTTTTTTTTTTTTTTTTGAGACAGAGTTTTGCTTTTGTTGCCCAGGCTGGAGGGCAATGGCGTGATCTCTGCTCACTGCAACCCCCGCCTCCTGGGTTCAAGCGATTCTCCTGCCTCAGCCTCCCAAGTAGCTGGGATTACAGGCATGTGCCACCACGCCTGGCTAATTTTGTATTTTTAGTAGAGATGGGGTTTCTCCATGTTGGTCAGGCTGGTCTTAAACCCCTAACCTCAAGTGATCCACACACCTCGGCCTCCCAAAGTGCTGGGATTACAGGCGTGAGCCACTGCTCCTGGCCTGATGGATGTCGTTTTCTTCATGAATAAGCTAGAGTAGAATTCGCTTGAAAACACACACACATGCACCACATGCGCACACACACACGTGTGCACACACACACATGCACATACACCCCCCCACATACAAGCATACAGATGCACACACACACCAATACACATACACGCACATACAGATGCATGTATACACTCACACACCCATAGGCACACACACACGAGGACAACAGCAATACAAACAACATGGGCCAGAAGCTACCACAGTCAGGCTCCTTGCTTCTGAGCACTCACTTGCTCCAGGTAAATATCCACGCTGCCTGTTGAGGTTGTGCTGATGTAAGCAACTGCTAAGAATGGATGGACAGGGTGCCAGCTGATGTGTGAGGGTGACCCCGCTGCATCTGGGGCTTCTATCTGGTGGTCAAAATAGAGGGCCATGACGGAACTCAGGCCTGCTCAGCGCTGAAACCTGCAGGGAAAAAAAAATGACCAAGTCCAATCAGTTTTAAATAAAACAAACAAAATGACTGTACATGGAATGACAAAAAGGAAGCATCCCAAAGCCACCATCGGAAGACCATCGGCAACTTGAAAATGCCTTGTGGACTGAGCAGGCAACCTGATGCGAGGAGATCTCCAACAGGGAGAAATGCAGAAGAGAAGCAGTTAGACCTGGAATCACCCAGGCTTTGACAGAAACGAATACAACTCATGGCCATCAAAGCAGGAAAGAAAGAAAAGGCCTGCAGCCTAACCACACACGCAGTCCTCAGCAACTTTCATTCCAGTCACAATAAGGACAAGTTCTATTTCTGTAGTTGCCTTTTTTTTTTAACTATTTAGACCAAGTCTCGCTCTGTCACCCAGGCTGGAGTGCAGTGGTGTGATCATGGCTCACTGCAGCCTCAAACTCCTGGGATCAAGTGATCCTCCCACCTCAGCCTCTCAAGTAGCTGGGACTACAGACATGCACTACCATGTCCAGCTAATTTTTAAATAATTTTTGTACACACAAGGTTTTACTATGTTGCCCAGGCTGGTCTTGAACTCCTGAGCTCAGGTAATCCTCCTGCCTTGGCCTCCCAAAGTGCTGGGACTACAGCCGTGGGCCACCACTGCCTTTTAAACAACATTTTCAAACAAAATAAAAGCAAACTGCTCCAGAAGAGAGTACTGGTACAGAAAAAAACCAGTACTCAATTTCCAATAAAGCATAAAATCAAAGACTGTCTTCTACCTCCGACTCACAGGTGGTAGAAGACAGAAGGCTTCCTCTATTAGAGAGTCAAGAATGCACAGCCGCAGCAGCTGTGAGAAGTTGAGCTTGATCAGTTATGTGAACTTAATCTCTCTTTCATTCTTCCTTTCAGATCTGGAAAAGATATACATATCGTCCCTTTTCAGGCGGGTTAGGGTGATAAATAAAGTGACAGTCTGGTTACTGCTCACTTTTTTACACCTCAGTCAATTTGGGGAAGTTAACTGGCAGAGAAGAACATACTTGTAGCTGGGTTTGCCACCATTTAAAATTATACAGGCTCGTGCCTGTAATCCTAGCAATTTGGGAGGCCGAGGTGGGCAGATTGCCTGAGCTCAGGAGTTCGAGACCAGCCTGGACAAAATGGCGAATGCCACCCGCCTCTACTAAAAATACAAAAAGTTATCCAGGTGTGGTGGCGGGCGCCTGTAATTCCAGCTACTCCGGAGCCTAAGACAGGAGAATCGCTTGAACCTGGGAGGCAGAGGTTGCGGTGAGCTGAGATCGCGTCACTGTACTCCAGCCTGGCAACAGAACAAGACTGCGTCTCACAAAAAAAAAAAGAAACCCAAATAACAAACAAACACTCCAGATCAAAACCTGGGCAATTTAAAATAGCAAAAGAAACCTTTAAATTAAAAAATATATATTTTGTTTAGAGACAGCGCCCCCAGGCTGGAGAGCAGTGGTGTGATCATGGCTCACTGTAGCCTTGAACTCCTGGGCTCAAGTGATCCTCCTGCCTCAGTCTCCCAAGTAGCCGGGATTACCTCTTAAAATGAGTTTTGGCCAGGCATGGTGGCTCACGCCTGTAATCCCAGCACTTTGGGAGGCCGAGGCGGGTGGATCACAAGGTCAGAAGATTGAGACCATCCTGGACAACATGATGAAACCTCTTCTCTAGTAAAAAATACAAAAATTAGCTGGGTATGGTGGTGCCTTCCTGTAATCTCAGCTACTCAGGAGGCTGAGACACGAGAATCGCTTGAATCCAGGAGGTGGAGGTTGCAGTGAGCCGAGATCTCGCCACTGCACTCCAGCCTGGGCGACATTGCGAAACTCTGTTTCAAAAAAAAAAAAAGGGTTTTAACATGTTGCAGCCAGCCAAGGTTACAAATCCTGGGCTATGGGAAATTAGTATCTAACAAGTTTACTCTGTGAAAATATTTCTCTGAAAAATGAGTGATACGTTAGTACAACACTTTGTAATAACTATGAAGGCAAACGGTCCTAATTACTTTCTTTCCTGCCTGGGGTTTTTCAAGGTTCCCCTCGGCTTTGGGTAATGGAGCTCTCTCAGGGCTTGATGGCTTTGCCTTTGTCCTGTGCTTCTTGCCCAGCGTCCCCACACAACGTTGCGCTTCTCCGTGGCTGCATTTAGACTTTACTGTAAATGCGAGTTTCACTGCTCACACACTGCCCCCCATATTATCTTCCCCAGAGAGCAGGAGGCACCCAGTATTCCCAGCTCCTTAACAACAGTGCGTTGCACAGAACAGGCCCTGCGCGGATGAAGCTTAGCAAGAAGAGAGATTCCTCCTGTTGTATAACATAAGAAACGGGTTGCAGGCCTGCCTGAATGAGTTCCATACACAATGCATTAATATAATTGTTCATAGTTCCTTTCAACTACATCTTAACAAGTTCCCAAAATGAGTATTATCAGTATAATTTAAAAAGTTAACACAAGGAGGAGAGATGGCTGACAATAAAATAGTTACGTACTTGATGACAATCTATAATAGCTTCAGGTCGGAAACAAGTACCCTTCCTTTTCTTGAAACAAAGTCCCAGTCTCTGGAACATGAAACTGGGAAATGTATCAACTTTGGGGAACAGGAGTAAAACTGTATTTATTCTAACCGAAGTACTCCTCTCACTTTCAGGCGTCCAGCGTCTCCACAGCCTCTACAAGTGCCTCCATTAAACCAGCTTTTGGGAAAGAATCTGTTAAGCCCATTCAGCTAAGCGGCACGGGGTCACAGGGCTTTGAGTGGCCTTCCTCGGTGACGCCGAGTTGGGAACTCTGGGATGGGGCTCCACGGTGGACTCCCGGGGGCAGGCACCCGGGGCCACCCTACAAAGCCTCGCCCTCCAGGTCACAGTCCAGAGCCTCCGGCCTGCGCAGGGTCCTCGCCGTATCCAGGGGACGGTACTGAGAAGACATGCGCTGGCGGTTTGATGCAACGCGACCCTCAGGGCCGACCCAGCGTGTGACCAAGCATAGAATGTTTTTGTTTTGCAACTCTCGTTTGTCCCGTTTCACCTGGGGGGTGTGATGGCGCCGCCCACGTCCCCATCCCGCCCACTCCAAAGGGACTCTCCCAGCGACCGGAATCAGCCGCGATTCGAGGCCGGGCGGGGGCGACAGCTATCGTCCTACCGGCGACCTGGACCCCGCGCCAAGCCCGCCCCAGCCTCGATGGGACTCGCGAGGGGCCGCGGGGACTCGGCGGCGCCGGGATCGTGGGAGGAGATGGGAGGGTCCCGACGCCCGCCACCGGTCAGATCCTCGGCCCCAAACCCCGGCCCGGCACCTAAGGACCTGGGTGGGCCGCGCTAGCCCTAAGGCTACTCACCTCTGCCAGGCCGCTGAGCCGCCGCGCGTTGCCGGGACAACGGTGCTCCAGGAACGCGGAAATAGCCGAAGGTGAGCCAGGCGGCTCCGAGGAGTCCCGAAGCGCCCCGAGCGGCCGGAAAGAGCCGAAGGCGATCGGTCACGCACGTGCGCCTCCGAGGCCCGAGCGCGGGGGTCCGGGTTATTCCGCTCTACTACAAAGAAGCGGGACAAGCTTTTTCTAGGAGAGACGGCGGCGCAGGGCCGGCGTCCGGGTCCCCTTTGTGTCGAGGGCGCGCTGTCACAGCCCCAATCAACCGCGGCATCCTCCCCTCCTGGGCGTGTTCACCTCCCGTGCATCCCCAGGCGGGGCCTTTCCAGCACGGGGCGGTCTAGGCCCAGGCCTTCGCTGGGCTCCGCTTTTCTAGTTTCGGAGTGGAGGGCGTGGGTCAGGCGTTTATGGGAAAGCCGATGCGCTCGGCAGTGTCCTGAGCTGTTGGGTGACTCCGGGCCCCGGACTCCACAGAGCGGAGCGAGGCAGGGAGCGCCTCCCAGAAAGCAGCTGGCGGCCGGGCGCGGGGCTCGCGCTTGGGCTTCCAGCTCTTGGGAGGCCGGGACGGGTGGATCGTTGGAGCTCAGGAGTTCGAGACCAGCCTGGGCAGCACGGCGAGATCCTGTCTCTAAAATATTACAAAAATTAGCCGGGCGCGGTGGCGCCTGTAGTCTCGGCTACAGGTGGCTGAGGGAGGAGGATCGCCTGAACCCCGGGAGGCGGAGACTGCAGCGAGCCGAGATCGGGCCACTGGACTCCAGCCTGGGCGACAGAGCGAGTCAAAAAAAAAAGAAAAGAAAAAGATAAACAAACACTGGAATTTGAGCCGGGCGCAGTGGCTCATGCCTGCAATCCCAGCACTTTGGGAGGCTGAAACGAGCGGATCACTTGAGGTCAGGAGTTCGAGACTAGCTTGGCCAACATGGTGAAACCCTGTACTAAAAACACAGAAATTAGCGAGTATGGTGGCGCGCGTCTGTAATTCCAGCTACTCGGGAGGTTGAGGCAGGAGAATCGCTTGAACCTGGGAGGCGGAGCTTGCAGTGAGCCGCGATTGCGCCACTGCACTCCAGCCCGGGCGACGGAGCGAGACTCCGTCTCAAAAAAAAAAAAAAAAAAAGAAAGAAACACTAGAATTTGAAAAACACCCCTCTGCTTTGTTGCTATGAAGAAGAAAATGACCAAGTGCCCAGCGCCGCTCGTCCACGCTAACGTAGCGCAGAAGCACACACTCCACCTAGGAAACGGTGCGCGTAACTGCCTCAGACGCGCTTCCACACTTCTCAGATCTCAGGTTCGCGCCCGATTCCACACACCGCGTTTTCTTCTCACGTATCCGTCAACACTGCTGCGGCCAATCACAGCACGGGCCCTGGCCTATTGGCTGTCTGTCCACCAATCCAAAGAGACGCACAGTCCGCAAGGTCGCGAGGCTGGCGTCACAACAGTACGGGCGCCGCGGGCTCGCCCCCGACGCCCACCGGGCTCGTACGTGCGAGCGCGCCCGCCCAGCGCTAGCCAATGGGAGCGCCGTTTTGGGGAGACGCGCCCGAAGAAACATTGGGGGTGCTCGCCCCCGCGTTCGTCGCCCCGCCCCGCGCGCCCGCGCACCCCGGCCCCGCCCCCGCGCGCCGTCCGTGCGGTCCCCACCGGCCGCCGTAGCCGGAACTGCCGCTGAGGGCGGCGGGCCGGCTTCGCTAGGCTGAGCGGCGGCAGTATCTGCGCCCGCAGCCCCCTCAGCCGCGCGCCGGCCCGCGGAGGGGACGTGCCGGGGGTAGCGCCGCTCGACCAGTCGCTTCCGAGGCGGACCACCAGCCCGGCGTCGCGGCCTCCCTGCAGCCGGCGCTCGGGGGCCGGGGCTGCCCGGCCCGGCTGGTTCTGCGGGCACCCGGGGAGGCCCCGGGAAGCCAGGCTGCCGCCCGGCGTTGATGAAAAAGGTGACCAAAGCTGGGCGCTGGGGCTGTCATGGCGAGGCCCGGCCGGGGGGTCCTGTCGGGCGGTGCGGGAGAGCGCGGGGGGGCGTCGCTTCCACAGCGCCCGGTACAGCCAGAACTGGCCTGAGGGCGAGGAGGCTTCCGCATCCCGAGACGCGAGCCGGTGCGGAGCGGGACGGGGCTGGAGGAGACTGCGCCTCCGAGAACGGTCCAGTCTCGTTGGAGGTTCTCGCGAAAAGGAGGCCATCCCCCTGCTTGTTGGCCCTTAGGGTGAAGTCGGGACGGCGTCGGTCCTTTCAGTGGCGAAAAGCGCTTCCCCGTGCTCGGTCGGCGTCTTGGGTGTGGAGCCCGGCGAGCGGGCGAGTTCACTCTGGTGGCCGAGTTTGTTTTGCTTGGGTCCCGGGTGGCCTGCGGGCGGACAGGTCCCTGGGCAGCGGGGTTCTCAGTCCGAGACGAGGTCTTTGGGGGTTTGGGTTTCTTGAGTAGAAAGAGGTGGGTTGAGGAGGAAGAATGGCAAGTCCTGCCACGAAATCCCTTAAGTTGGGGTGTTTGTCGTGGGTGATTTTGTTCTTTGGCAGAGTTTTTTAAAACTAGCGTGGACTCAAGAGATTCCCTAGACCCATTCCGACAGGAGAAAACGGCCACGGATCCTTGTGTGATCTGCACCTCAGGGTGGGGGCATCATTGCGACTTTGAAGCCATTTCCCGATCTCTCGGAAAGAGGTCCTCGCCCGCGTCCCTGTATTTCGTGATTGGTGTTGGTGCCTCGATCTTGTGTTCCTTTGAAGTGGAAATGCCCCCGTTCTCAACAGTTGTGTTGAACGCAGGGTCAGTATCTGCTGAGGAATCTAATCTTCAGCGTTTTTGCTTCCTCACACGTGCCCGTCCCGGACTGTTTCTAGGCTGAAGCTCTTGGTGTGTACCTGATTCTCTGAGTTTAGTTTTGAGTGGCTCTGCTTTCTGGGCTGCAGCATTTTTAGTCACTGCACTTTGTTGTTGACATTTTACAGGGCAGTGGGTAGCAAAGTTGATGCAATTATTTTATTAATTGTTGCCAAGAGTTTTAACACCATTGTCTTCTACCGCTTCTTGCACTTGGACCCGGACATAACTGGGCTGTCACTTTCCCGGGTGGTTCCAACCTGTTCCATGCAACAGGCTCCTTTGTTGCAAAAGCATTTTTAACTGGTAAATCCTCGCAGCAGCTCACATTTCCCACCCTGGGAAGAAGATTCCCAGAGACCAGGAGCTGATTATTCTTTATGTGTGTTTTAAAATAAGCAGGCGGGCCGGCGGCATTGGGCCACCATGGAGTTCCCCGTGCGGGCAGGCGAGCCCGCGCTTCTCCCGTCCCGGGGTGGATCCGGCCTCCTCTGCCCTCCTCCAGGGCCAACTCTGGGGGCCGGCGCGCGGGGCAGGTGCGCGGGGCCCGGGAGCCCCGCGCCTTTCGGGGGGCGGGGAGGGGGTGGGACGAGGGGCTAGGGCTGGGGCTGCGGCCCGGCCGGCCGAGGCGGCGCAGGGAGCGAGGCTGGCGCGCAGGGCCAGGGCCAGGCCATGAGCCGCGGCCCCGCCGGGTAGGTGGCTGTGGGCGGGGCGGCCGCCCGGACCCGCAACCGTGCCCAGACCCGCGCCCGCGCCGGGATTCCCATAGACCCCGGGGCCGGGGCCGGGGCCGGGCAGGGTCCGCCGAGCTGTCGCGCCCTCCCGCCGGCGTCCTGGGCGTCTGGACGCGGGCCTCGGCCAGGGGGCGTCCGGGGAGGCCCGGGAGGGTCCCGGGCCGGTGGGCAGGGCCGGGGGCGGCGGCGTGGGGGCGGCAGGGGCCGCGGCGGGCTCGGGCGGGCTCGGGCGGGCCGGGCCGAGCCGCCGAGAGGGGATTTGGAACAAACAACGGCGGCCATGTTGAGAGCGCGTCGGGGCCGCTAAACTTCCCGGCCTGCGCCCGCCTCACCGGCCGCCTCCCCTCTCCCGGCCGCAGGATGACAGTGAAGTTGGGCGACGGCGGCAGCGGGGACGACGGGCTCAAGAAGCTGGGCAAGCGGGCGGCCGATGAGGAGTCCTTGGAAGGAGAAGGGGCCGGCGGCGCAGACGCGGCCGAGGAGAGCAGCGGCACAAAGAGGGACGAGAAGACCCCCCGGGCCGGCGCCGACGGCGCCCCCGCGCCCCCCGGCGCGCCGCAGGCGCCGTCCCCGCCGCAGGGCAGCCCCCAGGACCAGCACCACTTCCTCCGGTCCAGCGTGCGGCCGCAGAGCAAGAGGCCCAGGAAGGACCCTCCGAGCGCTGTGGGGAGCGGCAACGCCGGTGGCTCGGGGCCCCGCGGAAAAGGTAGGGCGGCCCGTCCCCTTGGGAGACCCCAGCCCCTCTCCGGGATGTGCCGCAGGGGAGAGGAACCCCTCGCCCCAGCCGGGCTCCACCCTAGCTCACCCATCCCGCGGCCTGCACTGAGGCCCTCACTTTGGGGGGCACTTATCGGGCATGTGTCCCCTCTCTTCTTCGAAGAGGCTGCGACTTTCTATATTTAAACTCTTTGAAGAGGCAGTGAATATCCTTTTTTTGGGGAAGTCGAAGAGATCACTTAAAGCCGTTTCCTTTCCAAGGGATCACTGATGGTTTTCTGTTTCAAACAGCGGACAATAGTTGGGAAAGGGGAAGAGAAAAAAATACCTGCTGTATCTCTTTCCCAGACATCAGGTGGTGGAAATGCACCAAAGGAGCAGGCTTTTGAAACTCATTGGGGGAAGATGGGTAAGAAGCGGAGAAAGGATCCTTGGGGTCTGACTTGGACTCATTGTCCTCTCCTTCAAGTGCTCCCGGCTTGAGAGTAGGAAGGGCATAGAGATGGGGCCCTTTGAGTTGCAACTGGGGTTTACTTCTGTGCCAAAGAAAGGAAAGAGTGGTGAAAACGATTGACATGAACAAGCAACAGCTAGTAGTGTTCGCCCTTGTATTCTGAGGTGATGGAGAATGTTGCTGCTTAGCTGGGATCTCTTACCAAGATAGTAAGAAAACGGCATATTAGTTTCTCCATGTGCCAGTGCTTCATTGTTGTCTGCTTTTATTTCTATTTCAGCCTTGTGCTTTTCCTTACACAGGTGAATGATTCTTTGATTCTTTTTGTTTCCGACCACGTTTGCAACACTTTGTATAAATAGCAAATACAACATCAGCTTCCAGTGAGTTTCACGTGAAAAAAAAATCTTTCACTTCCTTCCTTGGGAAATGCTCATTTAAATTTAGTGAATGGTCCTGGTAGTTTTGAAAAGGAAATATATTACGAACTAATGGAGAACCTGCTTTGGAGATCTGTGCCAAATGTGTTCCATTGAGCCCACTTCTCCTGCCACATTCTCAACCAAAGAAGGCTGGCCTCCGGAATCATAGCCTTACTCATTGGTAAAGAATTCTGATATAAGTATGCTTATTTAAAGATGTAAATATTAGGTAACTTAGCATGTTTCAGAATTTAAAACTTGCCTCATATGATTTTATTTTGATGTGAAAGTTGTTGATCGATTTGGAAAACATGAGTGGCTTTGCTTGTTACTAGTTTTTTATTGCTAGTTACAGGTATGTCTAAGCTCATATAAGCTCCATGGTTCCTTCAAAGGTTTGTTGTTCATGGTTCAGAAGCCCTGGACCTCGAGTCCAGCCGGCATTCGTCCCCCATGTCCCTGGCCCCTTCACCCTCTTGAAGATGCTTTTCTGTCGGGTGTCCTCACCTGTGAGGCAAGGAATGAGAGCAGCTACTTCACCCCCTTGAAGTGCGGCTGCTTAAAGGAAATAGTGCGTTGGTGTGAAAGCACTCTTGAGACGTGTACGTGGCTACTTGTATGTATAAGTGAAGTGCTGCTGAGACGTTAGTGATCAGGTCGATTTTTGGCAGTTGGGATGAGGGGAGGCTTGCTTTTGTTTGTATAGTTGAGAGTGGCTTGCTAAGGTGCAGAAGGTTTCCTGAGCTTGGCTCACACTCAGGTTGCTGGCACTTCTTTCTCTGCTGCTTGTCCCATTGTGTGGCTTGGAGGAGCGTGGGACTTTTCATTATGTTTTAATATTAATAAAATGCAAATTAGAATTTGTGTTTCTCATGACATATCCATGATCCCACTTTAGCAAGCAAATATATCTTTTTTTTTTTTGAGACCGAGTCTCACTCTGTCACCCAGGCTGGAGTGCAGTGGTGCGATCTCAGCTCATTGCCAGCTCCGCCTTCCGGGTTCACACCGTTCTCTTGCCTCAGCCTCCCAAGTAGCTGGGACTACAGGCGCCCGCCACCACACCCAGCTAATTTTTTTTTTTTCGTATTTTTAGTTGAGACGGGGTTTCACCATGTTAGCCAGGATGGTCTCAATCTCCTGACCTTGTGATCTGCCCGCCTCAGCCTCCCAAAGTGCTGGGATTACAGGCATGAGCCACCGCACCTGGCCACAAGCAAATATACCTTTAAGCAAATAATAAGCTAAGCTGTAATGGTGGTTTTTAGGAGAGGAGTAGGAAGTGGGTCTCCTTTGCATCACAGAACTTCTCGGCCACTGTCTGCCTCGGAGCTTTCCGGGAAGGAAGGCTGCCTGTCTGCTGCTCTCTGCTTTCAGGTTCCTCGATGCCTTGGGAGGCACTTCACTGTGCCCAGGACATCCTCTGACACCAGTCTTTGGAGAGACCTCTGCTCAGTCGTTGCTTCCATTACCCGTCAGAAAAGAAGGCCAGGTGGTGGCAGTTGCCCCGCAACAGTCTTTAGCTCACCTTCGAGAATGATGCTCAGGGGAGAATCCTCTTACATTCCGGAGAAATCTGCATCTGGAGTGGTGAGCATCTGTCAGGGAGGAAACGATCAATACTTCATGTTTCAATTTTTCACTTGGAAATGATGTAACTTCGATTATGCCTAAGGAATACATAGCTCAATCACTGGCAGTTCCTTTGGTTGATTACTTACTGCCCTGGCCAATTTCAATCTCAGTGGGCCTGAGACTCTTACAGTGAATTTGGAAGAAAGGACTTGTGGAGAAAAGGAAAGTCTCTTTGTTTGGCTTTTCTGCATGCAAGTGTGTTTTCTTTCTCTGAAGAAGAGACTCTTTTATTGACTTCAGTGAAAAATGCTTTTTTTTCTAGTGCAATTTCAAATTTAAATCTTCTTGCATTGATAAAGGGATGGTATGGTAGCTGGGATTTAGTGCCTGTGTGCCAGGCATCTTGCATCTCTGTAATTTTGCTTTTAAATGAGTGCAGAACCTGAAGTAGATTGTTTAAGTCACATGCTCAACCTAAACAGAAGGTAAGCTGCAGACCAGAAATCCCAAAACAGACATTCCTGCAGCTCTACTATACCACCCATGTGACCCTGGGACGCACTGGAGATTTCCGCTTAGAGCCGCAGAAACCATCTGAAAGACATCGGTCAGGAGACAGAGTCCTGATACCTTTCCCTATTTGGCCAGTTCATGATCCAGCTAGCCCTGGGCAAACTAGTCCATCTTTTGGATAAAATAAACACCTGCCTCAGAATCGCTTGAACCCGGGAGGCGGAGGTTGCAGTGAGCCGAGATTGCGCCATTGCACTCCAGCCTGGGCAACAAGGATGAGACTCCGTCTCTAAATAAATAAATAAATATAAAAATAAACACCTGCTTTAAGCCACAAGGTGTTTAACAGGCACCTGGTGTTTCTGCTATGAAAAATGCATGCAGCTTCAAGATTACAGGATTGCAGGAGGAGGCTGCACAGGCTGGCGGGGTGGGGGGCCTACCTGTGGGGTGAGTAGAAGTCCAGGAATGCTGGTGCTCTGCTGGGGCAGATGGGATGAGAGAACACTGGGGGTAGGGACAGAGAGCCTCTGCTTATTTTGGTCCCCCTCACTCACCCTGAAGAACTTCAGTTCCATCAAGGATGGGGAAATGCACTATCTCCAGAATAGGGTAATGTAGTCTGAAGTGACGGTCGTTTGTGTGTAGGAATTGGTAAACGACTGTGCACAATTTACTCTTTATATTTTGTATAATCTGTGGATTGTTTGTAGTTTCTAGATGTTTCAAAAAGATGTCTCATAAAAGATTGTACCTGTAGTCCCAGCTATTCAGGAGGCTGAGGTGGGAGGATCACCTGAGGCTGCTAGTTGGAGGCTGCAGTGAGCTGTGGACATTGCACTCCAGCCTGGGTGACACAGCAAGACCCTGTTTCAAAAACAAAACAAAACTAAAAAAGATAAAAATAGGTAAGGCAAAATTTGAACATTGGTTTGAAGGCTGAGCTGCTTTTCAAATACCTGTATACTTTTGGTATTAAAACTAGTTTCTGTGGTGTCTGTTGTTGTGAAGTTGTCTAATGAGGTAGACTTTGCGATTTTCATTTTTGTATCTTGTTTTGGTTTATGTAAGGATATAACGGAGATGATTCCAGATAGCAAAGTCAGAAATGTGAAAATGAACATCGTTGTACAAAGTGGTGTGTAGAAGCTCTTTGTCACACAAGTAACAACGGCGGGGTTTTGTTTTTTGTTTTTGTTTTGTTTTTGAGACGGAGTCTCATTCTGTCGCCTGGGCTTGAGTGCAGTGGTGCGATCTCAACTCACTGCAATCTCCGCCTCCCAGGTTCAAGCAATTCTCCTGTCTCAGCCTCCTGAGGAGCTGGGACTACAGGTGCACGCTGCTACGCCCGGCTAATTTTTTTTATTTTAGTAGAGACGGGGTTTCACCGTGTGGCCCAGGCTGGTCTCGAACTCCTGAGCTCAGGCGATCCGCCCGCCTCGGCCTCCCAAAGTGCTAGGATTTCAGGCGTGAGCCACTGCGCCCGGCACAACAGCATTTTTAACACTAAAGAACCACATTAGAAACACTGAAAAAAGGAGACATTTCCAGGAGTTTGTAGTTTAGGTGGGATATCTTGCAATACCTACAGGATACAATTAGAAAATCTGCTGGTAGTTGATGAAGAGGGCATATGCTTTCATACACAGTGGAGTTCTAGTTGTATTTCTCTCAAATATTTGTAGGAGGGGAAAGGGAGAATCTTCAAGAGAGACAGCGCTGGTCAGAGCATGCAGGAGGACGCTGAGTCTTGCAGGCACTGAGGGTGAGAGTCCCAGCAGAGAAGGGGACAGTATGAGTGACTCCCAGAGGGTGTCTTGGAGACCATTAGGTTTCAGGTCAGCTTCAGAACCTGGAAGAGGACATCTCAGAGTCTGGCGACCCTGACCAGGGTTCTTGCAGGCACGCCTGGAGTGTGGACTGGATCTTTAGATTGATGGGACGATGCGAGGTCAGGAGGGGTCCCCGTTTGCTCACTGACTGCCTGTCGTATACGATGGAGCGACAGCACTGCGTGTGCATGACGATGGGGCTGGGTAGGGGAGGCTCAGGACTCACCTGAGGTGACACCTTGCCTGCGACTTGGCTTGCTTGAAGGATCCCCCCATGTGACCTTAGAGATGGTGTCCACAAAGCCCTCAACCACAACTCCGGCTCCAAGACCTGAGCTGCCGGCACCAGCATCTGATGCGATGTCCTGTGTTAGGAGAGGCACGGAATGCCTCAGGAGACTTGGAGGTGGACGCGTTGGACCTCTGCAGTTTCTGCACCATCCTTGGCCTCCTGGGAAGGGTCCCTGCTCTCTTATGCTGCAGACGTAGGCCATGAGGACGTTTCCCTGTGCTGGGGTTGGGGCACGGTCAAGTCTGGAGATGGCCTTCCACGAGCGGGTGTTGCCAGTGTCTTTCTAGCTGAGAAATGAGTGAAGCATGGGGGAGACGGGTGTGTTCACTGCAGTCCTCTCACCTCCAGACCAGACACTGACTCCCTTGCAGTTAGTTGGTCTTCTGTCACTCTTGATTTTACTATTCCTAACCCTCGGAAGGAAGTTCACCAAACCGCAGAAAGAGTGCTCCAGGACAGTGAATTGATGTTAGAGACAATGACAGCGTGTCACCGGGCTTCTGCGTCTGACCTCTGACGTCCAGACAGACGTCTTCCAAAGGCCCAGCTCTGGCTGTCTATTAGCCACGTGCCTTTGGGCGAGTCATTTAACTTCTCACCTTTCCCAGGCTGAGGGAGGGACTTTGAGGTTGGTGTCCCCCACCACGACCCTGATCCTCCAGCTCTGTGACAGGACAGTGTGCGCTGCTTGGCTTTCAGAGCTGTTCTGACGGCACGGCACGGGAAACGCCTGGGTTTGGAGTGAGAAGGTTGCGTGATTCTTGCTGCCTGGTGACTTTGGGGCTTTTAAAGCCTCAGTTTCCCCCATTTCATTTGTTTTTTTTACATGACATAATGCTATTAATAACTTCTGAAAGTTTCCCCATTTCTAAAATGGAGATAACTACCCATTGCGAGGACAAGAAGAAGCAGGGCATTTGAATGCATTTTAAAGGTGCCATTTAAATACCGGTTCTGTTACTTCCAGGCCTGCTGGGCACTGAGCAGCTGTGTGGCTTTGTGGGTGGCCTACTCAGCCCGTGCCTCAGCTTCCCCAGTTGAAAGATAGGGATACTTTTTCTTCTTAAGGTGATATGAAGGGGTGCAGGTGGTGGCATTCCAAGCCAACCCAGGATGTGATGAGGAAGAGGACGTGTTGCAAAGAGTAGGTGGTAGGGCCCGTCTGGAGCTAGATAGAGGCACCAGCAGCTGGGAGGGTGCGCTGGGGCCACATGGCTGTGCCCTCACTGCACTCTCTGCACAGCAGGCTGTGGCAGGTGCTAGGGGTTTGGGAGACCCGAGAAGAGGCTGTTGAAATTGTCTTACTTGGGCGGCACAGAGCTGGCTTGGGAAACACGCGGTGCGGATGGGAAGGGGAAAGCAGGTGGCAGTGTGGCCTCTGGAGAACTGTGGCACTGACGCGGGCTAAGCAGGAAGGCGGATTCCGTTTGGGAGGACCTGGGTCCCAGCAGCCTGGGGTGTGCTGTCTGGGGCTGTCGAGGGGCAGAGGGAGCTTGGGGAGACCCTTTATCTAGGCTCCATGGGACCCTGTGCTGTCACTGAGCACTTGCCGTGTGTGAGGTCTGGGACCAGGCTTGAGTGTGGGGAAGTTCCACACCGTTCTTGCTTTCAAAGAGCGCACTGTTGGCGATCCTGCTTTTGCATCCCACTTCCCTGCAGGCTTCTCGATGGTTCTCCTCATTGTGCAGACCACGCTCAGCCTCTGTGGTCTCAGCAACAGTCACAGATGGACCTGGCTTTGGCCTTCTGCTTTTCGCTGGGTGTCCTGCACCCAGAGAAGCCCACCTAGTTTTGTTTACATCATATCTTTCCGTCTCTTGCCTTTCTCCTCCCATTTTTCTTGTTGCTTCTCTGTCTTCCCCTTCAGTCATCACCTTCTGTTTTCATCTGAATTTCTCTGAGCTGAGTCAGGTGGCCTCGCCCAGGCTGTCATCATTGTATTCTACCAGGTGTCTCTGGTCCCACTTTCTATTTTCATTTCTCTTGAGCTGTACTCAGTGAGCCAAGGTCAAGCAGTGAAGCCACTTCTGCATCTGAAATTTAAGGGGTGAACCAGAGGCCACCTTCAGTTTCTGCTCTGAAGTTTGTGATTCTTTTTTAAAAAGCATTCCAAGTTTAGGCTGGGCGCAGTGGCCCACGCCTGTAACCCTAGCACTTTGGGAGGCTGAGGCGGGTGGATTATCTGAGTTCAGGAGCTCGTGACCAGCCTAAGCAACACGGTGAAACCTCGTCTCTACTAAAGTACAAAAAAATTAGCCAGTGTGGTGGTGTGCACCCATAATCCCAGCTACTTGAGAGGCTAAGGTGCCAGAATTGACTGCCCGGGAGGCAGAGGTTGCAGTAAGCCAAGATTGCACCACTGCACTCCAGCCTGGGTGACAGAGCAAGACTCCTTATACAACAACAACCAAAAAAGCATTCCAAGTCTAGAATAATGGGCACCAAATATTAGAAAAGGTTACTTGGGGTGATTTGCTTTCTTGTCTGTTTTTTGGGGTTTTTTGTCTGTTTTGTTTTGTAGAGACAAGGTCTCCCTGTGTGGCCCAGGCTGGTCTTGAACTCATGGGCTCAAACAGCCTTCCTGCCTCAGCCACCGAGGTAGCTGGGACTGCAGGTGTGTGCCACCACGCCCAGCAGTCTACTTTTTTTTTTTTTTTTTTTTTTTTGAGACAGTCTCTCACTCTGTCACCCAGGCTGGAGTGCAGTGGCTAGATCTCGGCTTACTGCAACCTCTGCCTCCCGATTTCAAGTGATTCTTCTGTCTCAGCGTCCGGAGTAGCTGGGACTACAGGTGCACGCCACCACACAGGGCTAATTTTGTATATTTAGTGGAGACAGGGTTTCACCACATTGGCCAGACTGATCTCGAATTCCTGACCTCAAGAGGTCCACCTGCCTCGGCCTCCGAAAGTAGCTGGGATTACAGGCGACCACCACCATGCCCGGTTAATTTTTGTATTTTTAGTAGAGACAGGGTTTCACCATGTTGTTCAGGCTTGTCTTGAACTCCCAACCTCAGGGCTGCCTTCTTTTCTGAATGTTCATCTTGCTTTACTTTCCTCTACTGAGGATGTGTCATTTTTAAAACATCAGAAGGAAAGGATGAGCCCCTCACACCAGCCTCGGGCTGCTGGGAGGTGGCCTGCTCCTCTGAGGAGTGAGTGCCGCTTCACTAGCCTCATCAGAGCTGCCTTTACTGTTGTGCCGCCTTTTCACATCTCCTATATGCCTTTGCCTCCTCTCCACCTCTGAGAGCCCGTCCAGCTCAGACACTCCATTCTGTTGGCCTTTACTGTTTCACTCTCCTTGTCTTGGATCACCAGTGCTGTGATCCAGTAAGATTTAGCAAGACATCTGGATTATGGAATTTTAGGAAATTTGTGTCTGTTACTTTTTCAAATATACCTAATGCCAACATGGGCTAGCAAAAATAAACCTGATATGTAACGGCAGGGCTGGTTAGCAAGTTGTGGTCTTGGAAGATGATAGTTTAGCGAGTGTTTCTTAGGAACCTGAAAATGGCTCTGAAAGCCTTTGTTGTGGGTGGTACAGAGGTGGACAGGCAGTCCTTGCTGAAGTGACTCCACGTGAGGAATCCAGGCTCCTAGTGAGCCAGAGTGCCCTGTATTGAAAAGTTATGTTTCAAATAGCATCTGTACCTGTCCATCATCTGCGGAAGCACCAGGTTCTGGGGAAGCACCTGGTTGATTAAGTCCAGGTTTGGTGAGGAATGGGCAGGGCCAGATAACATGTCAGGCGTTTGATTAGCCTGGTTTGTAGCACAGAGCATATGCATACCTGAGTTTTGTTTCAGTTGTCTATGCAGGATGGGAATGGAGCAGCCGGAAAGCAGCCTGGGTGGGACACGCTTGGAACTCATTGTTTATTCCATGCCAGTGTGTTTCGGGCTGTGAGTGCTGGACATTCAGGTGCAGCACCGTCTGGTAGCTCTCTCTGCAATGATGGCCGCATGTGGACATTGACTACCAGAAATGGGGCTGGCGTGACTCAGAGGCTGAGTTTTTTTTTTCTTTTTTAAGTTCTTTTTTTTTTTTTAAGCCTGAGTCTCATCTGTTGCCCAGACTGGTGTGCAATGGCACGATCTCTGCTCACTGCAACCTCCACCTCCAAATTTGGAGACAGACCCCCACCGGGTGAGGCCCTGAGCCTCCAGCCTACATGTGGCTGCCCAGGCAGGGCCCTTCTTCGTCGATGAAGAAGCAGATCTGGATGGAAAAGCCTGTGATTATCTCATTAGGAAAGCATTTTTACAATAATCTACATTTGCTTGGCTTTTGCCTTTTTTTTTTTTTTTTTTTTTTTTGAGACAGGGTCTCGCTCTGCCATCTAGGCTGGAGTGCAGTGGTGCGATCTCAGCTCACTGCAACCTCCACTACCTGAGTTCAAGCAGTTCTCCTGCCTCAGCCTCCCAAGTAGCTAGGACTACAGGTGCACGCCACCACACCTGGCTAATTTTTTTTTTTTTTTTTTTTTTTTAGATGCAGTCTTGCTCTGTAGCCAGGCTGGAGTGCAGTGGCGCGATCTCGGCTCACTGCAACTACTGCCTCCCAGGTTCAAACGATACTCCTGCCTCAGCCTCCCGAGTAGCTGGGACTACAGGCGTGTGCCGCCATGCCCAGCTAATATTTTTTGTGTTTTTAGTAGAGACGGGGTTTCACCATGTTGGCCAAGATGGTCTCGATCTCTTGACCTCGTGATCCGCCCACCTCAGCCTTCCACAATGCTGGGATGACAGGCGTGAGCCACTGCACCTGGCCATGCCTGGCTAATTTTTATATTTTTAGTGGAGATGGGGTTTCATCATGTTGCACATGCTGGTCTCGAACTTTTGGCCTCAAGTGATCCACCCGCCTCGGCCTCCCAAAGTGCTGGGTCTACAGGAGTGAGCCACCACACCTAGCCGGCTTTTGATTTTTAAAGCATTTTTGTTTCAGAGTTTGAAGGTTTCCCAGCTTTTTATGGTTCTGCAGTTCCATAAAAAGAGAACCCTGGTTATCACAGGGATATGCTGACAGTTCCCGCTCCCTCTGCGAGGAGGAACTGAAATGGGTGGGAGGAGTGTGTTAGGCCATGAAAAGTTTTTCTCTGTGGTCTTTTGACTCCTGCCACATCTCTGCCCCCGGTCTCGGAGGAGCCTGGCCGGGGTTCTCGGTCCACAGCTGGGGAATGAAGCCTCCTCGGAGTCGTCTTGGGCTTTTCCCTCCTTGCCTGGTCTCAGAGGACTTGGCATGAGATTGGGAACTGATGCTATAATAGGATTTGCAAGGTTATCAGGTCATTCTCAGAACACTACGTTTTGTTGGTGGACATTGATTGAAGGTAAGGAGTTTTAAGACTAAAGTTTCTTAGGCATTGGACGGTTCGTATTCTGAAGCACTGATTTTATCTAAAAGAAGGTGGTGTTTTACACATTTAAATGTTTTCTTGAGTTTGAATCTCAACCTACTTATATGAAAAGATGGTAAGAATATTTCAGCCAAAAACCTGATTTACAAAAGAAACACACATGAAATGTGACGTGAGGCTTCATTTTGCAGAGGGAAGGGATCTCTGTCTCCGTTGTGGACAGGGCATCTTAGACTGCAGCGTCGTTGTGCTGTTACATGGTTCCACATAAAATCTTGCTCCTTTTCTAACTGTAAAAACATTTGAGGGTCATTTGGCCAGGTAAAGATCCTGGCAGTCCTGAGCAGCCTTGCTGGCGCCGTGGGTCCTGGGTGCTGCCTACCAGCATCCTCGGTTGAGGAGTGTGGAGTGGGACCTCAGGGCAGTGGGCCCTTCCCTCCCTCCGGCCCTCTACCCTGCCCAGCCCGCCAGCTTTCTGGAACAGATCACTGTACGGTGCTTTCTCTCCAAGGAGCTGAAGGTGGTGGATCATCGTCTGGAAATGTGTCTGGGGTTGCCGCTGCTGCCGCTGCTGCCCCTGCAGGGGGCTCGCGCTCCTCCTCCAGGAACTTAGGGTCTTCTGGTGGCGAGAAGGAAGAAGGCAAAAAGGTCCGGCGGCAGTGGGAGTCGTGGAGCACAGAGGACAAGAACACCTTCTTCGAGGGGCTGTATGAGGTGAGTAGGCTGTGGAGGCACGGCCAGGCAGCCTGGGTGTCCCTCTCGGAGCCCTGCCCTCCACTCCCCGTGCTTCCCCTCTGCTGTTAGATTCTAGAACGCAGGTTCCTGGGCGACCCCCGCAGTGGCCGAGGCTGATGTGGGCTCCAGGCCTTGCCCACTGACCTTGGCTGTTTTATTTCCTCATTGAGATTTTAGAAGCTGTTACTGGTGAGGTGTCTGTGAGGAGGTGTTTTTCTGTGTTTCCTTCATTTCCTTTTGGATAGTCTCACCCCTTGTCTCTCAAAGATGTTCTTGACTGAAGGCCCTCTTGTCTCAGGGGCTTCCTTTAGTGCTGAGCGGGCTGATTTAGGAGGGATGGCCTCTTGAGGGGAGGCACAAGGGGGTGCTTGCCTCGGGGGTCAGTGTAGCTGAGAAACCTCACGAGATGTTGCCACTGACTTGGGACAAAATGGAAAGTCCTAAAAATAGAGAGAAGCCACTCCCTGACCCCACCACCCAGTGAATGCTCGTGCTCCCTGCTGGCCAGTTTCCCCTGCATTGTTGTTTCCTAAATCCTTGTGATTATTGTGAGCATACTTTTTAATTAACATTGCTTTCATTTTTCATAGTGTTTCATAGTTCTTTTGCTCTGTATTTTTTTTAACGCCTGTAAATATTCTCCTTGCCTGTGTGCTTACTGTGTGCTTTTGTAAAAACATCGTATTGGAGCACAGCCATGGCCAGGGTCGATGTACTGTCTGCGGCTGATGCCACTGCAGTGGCAGAGTTGAAGAGCTGCACCAGGCAGGGTGGTCCTCAAGGCCCTGGCCAGCCACTGCTCTGCTTGGCCATTCCTGTGTGGTTAAGGATGGCTGAGATCATTCCAGATTCTGTTGTTGTAAGTAATGCTGTGGTGAACATCAGTGTGCACGCTTCATACTTTAGACTGCTTCTTTGGCATACGGTATTAGAAGTAGGTTCGTGATCAGTGAGCCTTGTTCTTTTTTTTTTGGAGATGGAATCTCACTTTGTCGCCCAGGCTGGAGCGCAGTGGTACAGTCTTGCAATCTGGGCTCACTGCAACCTCCGCCTGCTGGGTTCAAGCAATTCTCGTGCCTCAGCCTCCTGAGTAGCTGGGACTACAGGCACACGCCACCACGCCCAGCTAATTTTTTGTATTTTAGTAGAGACGGGGTTTCACCGTGTTGCCCGGGCCGGTCTCGAACTCCCGAGCTCAGGCAGTCTGCCCACTTTGGCCTCCCAGGAGCCTTGTTCTTTTAACAGCTAATTAATTGGGGTGATGGAGAAGTCTTGTCAAGCCTGGGAAGCAGAATGCTCAAGAAAGAAATGGAGGCTCTGGAATGAGGTGTTTGGAGAGGCGTTAGAAAAGGAGACATTCGTAAATGTGGGCATGAGACTTGACTACGGTGCATGCTGTAGCCAGGGTCGCTCCCGCCCTGGGCCGCAGGTTAGGTTCTGCCCACCCCGGGTGGACCGGACTGCCGTGACAGTGTGGCTTGACTCTGATTGTCCAAAGAGAAGTGTGCATGAGTCCCGTTTCAGTAGATACGAAGCCATTTAAACACATTCATGTGTTCCTTTTCTTCCCTTGGAGGGTTTTAGAGTACAGCAAGGAGGCTGTTTTTGTGTAGATTCAAGCCCCAAATCGTGCCTTTAGGCTGTTTGTTGGTCTTGGAGGACCTGTGATTCCTGGAATGTTTTCAGAATCAGCAACCATTGCTGATTCTTGCCTGAAACAATCACTCCTGTGGTGTGGCCCTTCCTCCTTGGCAAAACTGTAGCCTCTGCAAGAGGGTCTGGGTGCCTGGGAGCAGGAGATGTGGTTGTCCATTAAAAGTAGCAGAGGAGGAGTTCCTTGTTAATGACCCACCCTTTACCCTTATTCAAGCAGTTTAGTTCGTGTCCTTCCCATTGGCTTAAGCTGCTCATTAGAGTTTTTCTGTCGGGTAGATGCTTTTTGAGGATTCTGAAATCCTGAATTAGTAATAATAATTAATAGTTGGCTGTTCTGATCATGTAATGCTTTCTGCTGTGGGTTCTCTGTATCTGAGTTTGTATATGAGAAAGAGCGAGGGCAAGAGAAAGGACTTTTTGTTTGTTTTGAAACGGAGTTTCGCTCTTCTTGCTCAGGCTGGAGCGCAGTGGCACGATCTCGGCTCACTGCAACCTCCACCTCCCGGGTTAAAGCGATTCTCCTGCTTCAGCCTCCCGAGTAGCTGGGATCACAGGCACCCGCCACCACACCTGGCTAATTTTTGTATTTTTATTAGAGACCGAGTTTCTCCACGTTGGTCAAGCTGGTCTTGAACTCCTGACCTTGGGTGATCCACCTGCCCCAGCCTCCTGAAGTGCTGGGATTACAGGCATGAGCCACCGCACCTGGCCTAACACGTTTCATTTCTGCATTGTGTGTCTCATCAAAACTAGGTGGCCTTCTGGTGGGGTCTTGATGTATGGCTGACTGGCCGGTGGCAGGCATAACTGAACCCTCGAGCTGTGGGGTGACAGTGGCTGGGCACAGGCGTCTGCTCTGAGAAGTACGGCTTCTGCCATGTTGTCATGGCCACCGCTGCTTTTTTGATGCCTCCCTGGGAGGGGTGCAGCAAGGCTGGCTGGGGGCTGGCTGGGGCCTGACTGGATGCAGGGACCCCACCGCCGTCACTGGGCCTCAGTTGGTCACTCCTGATCATGGGCTGAATTCTCTCCTGCTTCAGCTGCTCCTCAGGCGAGAGTGCTGCCCCTGCGCACCCTACTTTGGGCAGTGCTGGGCATGGTCAAATTGGCACCTGTCCGGTTATGGCCCGTCCAGACTTCTCCCTGTGGCAGGGTGGGCATTCACCTGTGGCAGGGCACTCGCCTCCTTCCTCTGAATACCCTTCCATTTCTGTGGCAGGTCTGCACAGACCAGCCCTGACTTCATTTCGTGTTCCTGGTCCTGCTTATATCCGTCCATCATCCATGCTTGTTTTTTCCATACAGTTCTTGATTTCCTACCTGACAGCCACACAGTCAGCGTCCTGTGCTTCTTCTCACTGTCTGCACAATGGCTGTGGCCTCAGCTCTGGCCGCTGTGCTTCGCGGTGTTCCCCTTCTCTGTCCCCACCTAGGCCTTCCCCGTCTCTGCACAGGCAGCCAGGGGCATCCTCAGCCCGTTACCATCCCCACAGCTCTGTGGACACTGCAGGTTTCTGTCTCTTCACCCCAGAGAGCTTTCTCAGACTTTCAGTCCTGCCCGTCTTTTGTTCTCATTGCTGTTAGCATGTATATATCTGGTTCCTGACTTAGGACAGAGCACTCTCGCCACACCGAGAATACAGAAAAGCTTCTGTCTGGTGGGGCTTGCTGCCTTGGAGACACATGGCAGGCGCGACACAGATGCCCCGGGACTTTAGGAGGCAGCAGAGGTTAAGAACACATGAGCAGGAGGCCTGGAACCCGGGTTCTCAGGGAACCTCTTGAGTAGACGACCCCGCAGTGACAGGCAGAGGCCGTCAAGTTGCTTCATCGTGGTTCTTGCCGAGGCCCAGGGAGCATGGGGAGGGCTGGGCCTGCCTGGACCCTGCAGGAAGGCCTTTCACATGCTGCTTCACCTCTTTATGCTTTATCTGCCATTCCTTTTGAAAACAATGAACACATTTTACTTTTTCTAAAGTTTTTAATTTTTCATTTCATTTTTGCACCCAGACTGGGGTGCCAGTCTTTCAGCCCCACCCTCCAGCCCACAGCAGCTTCTGTCTTCACCTCCCTCAGCCCCTGTGTTGCTGGGAGTCACAGATCCTAAAATGTGTCAAGCACAATGCCACCTCCCCTCCGGCCCCTCCAGCTCGCCTCACGGTCCCCCAGCTGCCAAGAGTCTTCTGAGGTGGACAGGGTTGGGGGCCAGCACCCCAGCAGTCCCCAGGTTCTCGTTTCCCTGAGGATCCTGCTCCCCAGTTACTACCCCTTACCCCCCATCAGCATGTTTTTTATTTTTTTAATTTAAAAAACATCTTTTTTTGAGAGTCAGTCTTGCTTTGTCACCTAGGCTGGAGTACAGGGCTGCCATCTTAGTTTACTACAACGTTGACCTCCTGGGCTCAAGTGACGATCCTCCTGCCTCAGCCTCCCAAGTAGCTAGGACTACAGGCGTGGGCCACCATGCCTGGCTAATTTTTAAGTTTTTTGTGGAGATGGTGTTTCACTATGTTGCTCAGACTGGTCTCAAACTCCTGGGCTCAAGCAGTTCTCTCACCTCAGCCTCCCAAAGTGTTGGGATTACAGGCACGAGTCACCACCTGGCTCCCTTAACTTTTCATTTTGAAACATTTCAGACTTTTAAAAAGTTGCAAAAACAGCACAAAGCAAGTCCCCTCCACCCTGCCTCCACAGCATTAGGGCAGCCGCACTGTGAGGGTATGAGCACAGACATGGCCCTGCCTGCTCATTTGCAGGCGGGATTCAGATTAGCAAGGGTCCCACTCAGGTCCAGCCTGGCCAGGACGCTGCGCCGCACTCAGCTGCCCAAACTCCTCAGTCTCTTGTAACCTGGGACAGCTCCTGGGTTTTTGTTTTTTGTTTGCATGTTTTTTTGTCTTTGATGGCCTCAACACTTGTGGAGACTCACAGCGTGTTGGTTTGTAGAATGTCCCTTGTGTCAGTTTGGGTTGATCTGCAGTTTCCTCATGATTCTATGTTACGCATTTCTGTCAAGAATTCCACAACAGTGATACCATGTCCTTCTTGGCGCATTCAGTTGGCGGCCCATGGTGTTCTTTCTGTCTCTGTCCTGGTGGTGTTTGCCTTGGTCGCTGCCCTCCGGCAGCCTCTGCCAGGTCTCACCGTGGCTGGGTCATGGCTTGGCTTTGAGGCTGTGTAAATACCATGTTTCTCATCATTCTTTGCTCCCACTGATTTCAGCAACCATTGCTGCCTTTTCCCTGAAGCAGTTGTTACTGTGGTGTTTGCTCACAGTGAGGACCTTCTGTTTCCATTATTCTTTCTGTGTTTGCTGATTGGAAGTCCTGTGCCAAGAAGAGCCCTGCACCTCCCCCACACGTGCAGTTATTCTGTTACCTACACCCATGTAGACTCACAGATGTTGGCTTTATTCTGGGGGTCATGATCCATCATGCCATTGTTGGCTTTCTCGCCCTGTTGGTTCCCCATTTGGCCACTGGGGAGCCTCATGCTGGCTCCTGCATCCTCTTCTCACGTCCCCATCGCCTGCCAGTGTATTCTCATGTGCTGGTGCCGTCAGGCATTCCAGACTCAGTGGCTGCTTGCTGCTCTGCAGTCGGCTGTTTTTCCTGGGAGCCCAGCTTCCCTTTGCAAAGTGGTATTTAGAAACCAAGACCTGGGCGCTAAGGGTGCTGGTTACTGCTGAGCCCTTCCAGTACTTAGGAGCTTGGCTTTGATGAGATGATCAAACACTAGGTTCTCTATGGCAGTGCCTGAAGCAGCACTGAGGTGAGGCTGTTCCGTGGAACACAAGTTCTCTTCTGAAAATCTAAGTCACACTCAACTTTTGCAAAGAAGCGTTCCAAGAAGGGTTGGCCTCCAGGTATAATCAGAGCATATTCTGTGCAGTTCACTTACTAAATGTTCAGGTGTGCTCTCCTTGTTTGAATATGGAATATATTTTGTCAGATTAAAACAGTGAGGATGTTTCTGATCTGTTCTTTAAGATGCCATAACTGCTTCTCTTCCAGAGCTTGTCTTCATGGAGGTGTCTCATTTCATGATCTTTGAAGAACTCTAGCAATTAAGCCATTTGTCCAAGTGATGAGCTTTATGTTTCTCCTGTCTGGGGTGCTTGCCTCTTTGGTATCCATGTGCTCTGATCGTTCTGTTCCTAGTTCCATTGCTCCTTTATCCTGATTAAAACCTAAGGTTCTAGGGAATGGAAGTTTAAGTTCATACACAGATAAGAGCTTGGAAGGGCCCCTTCTTTGACTACAGCCTGTCTCTTTTCTCCTTTCTCGGAACCTTGGAAAGGGTCCAGCTCGCACAGAAAGCTGCATTGTTTTAACCCCTCTACATTTATCATGGAATTTATTTTCCAGCATGGGAAAGACTTTGAAGCGATTCAGAACAACATTGCGCTGAAGTACAAGAAGAAAGGCAAGCCAGCGAGCATGGTGAAGAACAAGGAGCAGGTCCGCCACTTCTACTACCGCACCTGGCACAAGATCACCAAGTACATCGACTTTGACCACGGTGAGTGTGCCGCGGGCCAGGCTCGGGGGTGCCCACAGGCAGGGCCGGCTTCTGCTCAGAGCGCAGCTTCCAGCAAGCCCGCCAGACCTGCTTTCTGGCATTTTCTCACCAGCCGCTCGGCCCGGGGCTCCTTGCCTTGCAGCGCTTTGGCTGATCGTGTGCTGTCTAACTCGGTCAAACGAAGTTGCCAGGAAGTGGCGCGTATCCCATGCTCCAGGGTTCTTACCACTGCTTTTCTGAGCTATGGTTTGTGTGTTTCCAGTGGCTCTGAATGTGCATGAGTTCTGGGTCCCTGGCTCACCTGAAGCCTGTGGTCTCCACTGCAAATGATAGCACCATGGTCCAGCGAGGGGCTTGGGCCGCAGGCACCGTGCCTGGCACTGGTCTTCCTGGGGGACGGCCAGCCTTCCCAGGCCTCTCGCCCTCTATACTGGGACCCAGATCTGCGTCGGCCCTTGTTCAGTCACGGGACCAAGTCATCCCAAGGTACAATTCTGGCTTCTGGCTCAGAGCACCCTTTGGCTACCGGTGGCTTCTCCGGATGATGCTTTGTCCATCACCATCTCTGTCCTCGGGAGGCTTAGCTGCCTCCTGCCTCCACCTATCAGAACTACCTCTCCAGCAGCGTACCTGTGCTGGGCCCCGCTCTTCATTCCTGTAGCTTCACGCACAGCATGGTCCTTCCAGATGTACCCCCAGAGCACCCCTCTGCCTTCTGACCCTTCTTTCAGATGTCTCATGTTCTGACCTGGGGTGCCTGGACTGTGGCCACGCTGCCACTCTTTGTGCCCTTTGCCTGTGCCTTGTGGTGACCTAAAGTCCTTTGCCTTCGCCATTCCTGTGGTGTCCTCTGGGTGGGTTATGGCATCTTGACCATGGTGCATCAGCATTGCCCGGAGCTGTGGGAGGAGCCAGGACCCAGCTCCCCTGTGTGACTGGGCAGAGCCCTGAGGGCCGCAGACACCCCCTGCCCACCACACAGCTTCTCCACTGAAGAACCTCCACTGGGAGGTTGTCACTGTTTCTGGAGATCCATGGAAATGACTGTTGGTCTCTGCACATTAGGGGCACCTCTTGATTCGGGTGTGCCGCCGATGCGGTTTTGTTTGTTTGCTTTTGGTATCCACATGACCATTAATGTAAGATTTTCTGCTGACTTCACCTATTTATGGCACATCAATTCTGTTTTGTCCTATATTTGATGCCTGTGCTGGTCTTCTCATGTTCAGCTCACTTGTTTATTTGAAATCTCAGCACTGGTCAGATCCCGTCATCCAAGGCTGTTGTGGTTAAAGTCAGGTTGTGAGTGGCCTTGTGCCTTCCAGAGTGGCATGCAGCACCGACTTTTCATTGTCGGCCTCTTCCTGTGTCATCTGTCCTTTGCATTGTTCATTAGTGCCTTTTTGAAAGACAGTCCAGGCTGGGTGCGGTGGCTCATGCCTGTAATCCCAGCATTTTGGGAGGCAGAGGCGGGCGGATCACGAGGTCAAGAGATCAAGACCATCCTGGCCAACATGGTGAAACCGCATCTCTACTAAAAATACAAAATTAGCTGGGCGTGGTGGTGCACGCCTGTACTCCCAGCTACTCGGGAGGCTGAGGCAGGAGAATTGCACCACTGCACTCCACTGCATTCTCCCCGACACGTGCAGTTATTCTGTTACCTACACCCATGTAGACTCGCAGATGTTGGCTTTATTCTGGGGGTCATGATCCATCATGCCATTGTTGGCTTTCTCGCCCTGTTGGTTCCCCACTTGGCCACTGGGGAGCCTCATGCTGGCTCCTGCATCCTCTTCTCACGTCCCCATCGCCTGCCAGTGTATTTTCATGTGCTGGTGCCGTCAGGCATTCCAGACTCAGTGGCTGCTCGCTGCTCTGCAGTCGGCTGTTTTTCCTGGGAGCCCAGCTTCCCTTTGCAAAGTGGTATTTAGAAACCAAGACCTGGGCGCTGGCCACAGAGCAAGACTCCGTCTCAAAAAAAAAAAAAAAAAAAAGAAAGAAAAGAAAGAAAGTCAGTCCATGAGAGCGGATTTGCCATCCACTGTGGCTGGTCTTGAAAAGCTCTCCATGGGGGAAGCTGGCCAGCAGCGGAGGTGACTGGGCAGCTGTTCAGTAGACGAGGTATAGGGAGAGGGATGGGATTCCAGGAGCTTCAGTCTAGTGTGCTTTGCTTGAACCACCTGCGGGCAGGGTGGGAAGCGTCTTTGGACCCTCAGGCTCCTGGCGTAGACTTATCTCCTCTTCTGAGGTTCAAATGCACATTCTACTTGCCAACCCAGGCTTTCTCCCATGTCAATTTCAGAAGGCAGTCAAAGCAAACATTTCTTTTCTAATTTTGTCACCTTTCCCTGTTAAACAACCTCCTAATCCTAAACTTCCTGGTGCGAGGAGGCCTCATTCCTCTTTGGCCCTTCTCTCCATCTAGGGTGAAGGGTAAATGCTCCCTCACACCTCTCGGTGTGGGGGTCACACCCGACACAGGTCCTTTCCCCTTCTCCGTGTGGGCCCCTGTGTTTCCCTCTCTTCCTGACCTGGCACAGCAGGCTCCTGCAGCCTTGGTGTCTCCTGTTCACGTATCTTTGGCGTGACTCCACATGATGTGCCTTCTTCCTGTTGAGCTCACTGTTCTCCCGTGTTCTCTGATGGCCCTGATTGTCTCTTCAGCAGGGCTTCCTGCCTCTGTGCCAGCGTGCAGCGGCATTGGGGCACCCGATGCTGACTTGCCCAACAGGAGCATGAGGCTGGAGGCCACCAGGACACTGTGAAGTGACTGGCCCTATGGACTGTCATTGCGCATCAAACAGAGTGGCAACTTTTTCACATTACATGTATTTTTGGCGTGCTTTGGAGTTTTGTTTTGTTTTGTTTTTTGAGCCAGAGTCTTGCTCTGTTGCCCAGGCTAGAGTGCCATGGCGCACTCTCGGCTCACTGCAACCTCCATTTCCCAGGTTCAAGCGATTCTCATGCCTCAGCCTCCCAAGTAGCTGGGATTACAGGCGTGCACCACCACACCCGGCTAATTTTATATTTTTTAGGAGAGATGAGGTTTCAGTATGTTGCCAAGCTGGTCTCGAACTCCTGAGCTCAGGCAATCCACCTGCCTCGGCCTCCCAAAGTGCTAGGATTACAGGCATGAGCCACCATGCCTGGCCTGTGCTTTGGAGTTTTGAAGAGCACAGTGTGTGCCGTTTATCATGAGTTTGTCTGACTCATTGGGTGGAGTGAGACACAGAGTGGTGGCAAGCGAGGAGCGTGGAAGGGACTGACTCCGCCCCCAGCTTGGGGGCCTTGCGCGTGTGCTCGTCTTATTAGTCTCCCGTGGTTTCCATGCACATCCGCGTCTCCTTGCTGCTGTCCATTGCTCGGTGGAGATTTTGCTTCACGAACTCAAAGTTGGATGAGGTGAGCTTGGTTCCTGTCCCTGAGTGTGTAACAAAACATGAGGTGCCACCTAGGAGGCCATGGGGCCAGGCGGGGCATCAGGGACACCTCCCGGAAGCCCTCCTTTGTCCCAGGGTCCCACCTCCCCAGGGGTCCCTTGTCTGCACTGTCTTGCTCCTGGTGCTGCTTTCTTCTTTCTGGGTTGTGGGTTTTTTTCTTTTTGCCGTTTCAAATAGTGGATTTTTAAAAATATATTTTAGAAATGGGGATATTATTCACCCTTTTAAAGTATACAATTTAGTGGTTCTTAATGTACTTACAAGGTTATGCAGCCATTGCCACTCTCTAGTTGCAGAATATGTCCATTGCCCAGAAGGAAACCCTGTGCCCCGGTGCTGGGAGCCCTCAGTTTACCACCTCCTGTCTCTATGGATGTTTCTACTCTGGATGTTTCATAGAAATGGGATCACGTGCTACGTGTCCTTCTGTGCCTGGTTTCCTTCACTCAGCGTCGGGTTTCAGGGCTCGTCTGTGTGGTAGCGTGTGCCAGTCCTTTTTATGGCTGGATAATTTTCCATTGGGTGGATGGCCACATTTTTCTTGTCTACTGAATAGTGGATCTTAAAGCTTCCCGAGTCATGGGCCCCTTTAAGAAAGTCTGATGAGGCCAGGCGTGGTGGCTCACGCCTGTAATCCCAACATTTTGGGAGGCCGAGGTGGGCGGATCACCTGAGGTCAAGAGTTTGAGACCAGCCTGACTAACATGGTGAAACCCCGTCTCTACTAAAAATACAAACATTAGCAGGGTGTGGTGGCGCATGCCTGTAATCCCAGCTACTTGGGAGGCTGAGGCAGGAGAATCCCTTGAACCTGGGAGGCTGAGGTTGCAGTGAGCTGAGATCGCGTCACCGCACTCCAGCCAGGGCAATAAGAGCGCGAAACTCCATCTCAAAAAAAAAAAAGCAAGAAAGAAAGAAGAAAAGAAAATCTGATGAGCCCTTAGGTCTTAGGTCTTTCTCTGAGAAGAGCCTTTGAGAGCAGTTGGCCTGTGCTTAGCCGTGTCCAAGACCCATGGTCCAGTATCCTCCTCATAACTTGAAAGCCTGCTTCTCCATTTACCAGTCTTAGGGCCTTGAGAACAGGTCTCTGAGGAGAGAACTAGAGAGGACAATTGTGAGAGTAGAGGGGACAAATGGCCTTCACCCCTGCTCTGTGAAGAGACCTAAAGGGGCCTGGACTGTGTTGTCACTTGGTTTCCCTAGCAGGATTAGGTCTGGTGTAATACAGTAAGAAAATGCAAAATAGCAGTGGCCCAAGCGCCTCAGAATTCACTGTCTCGTGGCAGAGACGCCTAGAGGCTGGCGCCCAGGGCGGGCAGGACCCAGGTGCCTCCCATTCTTGTGCTTGGCTGTCCTTGGTGACAGCTCCAGGCAGTGGCTCTTGAGGAAAGAGGGGTGGGAAAAGGGGAACCCTCCTGCCCAAATCAGGCTCTTTAAGGAGGCTTCTGGAAGTCTCCACTACTTCCAGTGGTGTAGCCATGGCCAGCTATCCATGTCGCAGCCTGTTTGCCTCCCAAATAAAACAGGGGCCTTGGCTGGGCATGGTGGCTCATGCCTGTAATCCCAGCACTTTGGGAGGTTGAGGCAGGTAGATCATTTGAGGTCAGGAGTTCAAGACCAGCCTGGCCCACATGGTGAAACCCTGTCTCTACTAAAAATACAAAAATTAGCCAGGCCATAATGGTGTGCACCTGTAATCTCAGCTACTTGGGAGGCTGTGGCAGGAGAATCTCTTGAGCCTGGGAGGCAGAGGTTGTGGTGAGCCGAGATCACGCCACTGCACTCCAGTCTGGGCGAGAGAGTGAGACCCTGTCTCCAAGAAAGGAAAAAAACAAACAGGGCCTCTTACTGAGGAAGGAGAATGGGCCTCAGGCAGGGTGAGCCCCTGTCCTTGGCTCTTCCTCCTGCCTGGGCCGGGGCTGTGCATATCCACCGTCCCGGGAGGGCACAGGTGAGGCAGGAAGGCAGCATCCAGGTTGCAGGGCTGCTGGCCTCACCTGTGTGCGGAGATGGATGACAAGTTTAGTGCTGGCCACATTTGCCGCCTCCACGAGTACCAGCTGTTCTGAGTGTTGTGTTTTCTCCTCCAGGGGACATTTCCTCTGCCTACTGGGGTAAATTTCTAACTCCCCACTTTGGTTTAACTTTTTATTTTGAAAATTGCAGACACAGCACCGTGTTCTATACACTCTGCCCAGTGTCCCCTGTGGTTGACAGCTTGCATGACCAAGGTACAGGGAGGAGAGCCAAGAAACCACGTGAGCCCGGCGTGGCTCTCACGCCTGAGCCAGGCAGCGCCTCCTGTTCCCCTCTCTAAAGCCGCCTTCTCTTCTGTCTCTCAGTGTTCTCTCGAGGCCTGAAGAAGTCATCCCAGGAACTGTATGGCCTGATCTGCTATGGCGAGCTGCGCAAGAAGATTGGGGGCTGTGAGTACACTGCCTGTGGGGTTGCCCACAGCTCCTCCTGTCCTTGTCACCTTTGGGCTTTAGTTCGCAGAGTTGTTTCTAGTTTCCCTCTAACTTCTATCTTGAAAAAATGTTACTGGAAGAGGTGAAGAATATGATGGCGGCCGTGCTCTTTAGCTTAGATGGACCTGTTGGCTGACATTGGCTACATTTGCTCTCTTTCTCCATGCACATGCATACATGCTCGCGTGCACACATGTGTTCACACGCTCTGCATTCCACTCAACTATAAGATGTCATGCCACAGCCCAGAATACCTCCACCGGCCTCACCTCAGAGCACATTTCTCCTGTGTAGCCTTCATACCATGGTCGCACCTAGACTTTTAGCATTTACCAAACAGGTGTAGTGATCTTACCTAATTTCCTGCCCATATTCAGATTCTCTAAAACATCCCAAAATATCAGTCAGGGCTTCTGTCGAGGGCCGTTGCCCTGCATGTGACTGTGGAGTCTCCCTTGGGTGTCTTTGACTTAGAGCGGCTGTACTGCCTGGGCTTCTGAGACATTGCAACGCACTCAGGCCTTCCTCACGCAGGGCCTTGCTTGGATTTGCTCCGATCGTCTCCTCGGGACCAGATTCTCTTTAGACATTTTTGACACGACCTCTAGGTAGGGACATTGTAGCCTTACCGGGCGCTTGTGCCCAGCACCCCTCAGCCCTGCCTCTTCTGCCTGACTTCATAGAAGAGAGCATGCCTGGGCCGTCCAGTGGGCACTGTAGGGGTTCCCCCCCTCTTCAGTGGTATACCGCACTACCACGCCAGCTAGCATGTCACAGCTCAGGGCGGGTGGTGGGGCTGAGAGGACAGATACGGAGCAGTCGCCCTGTCTGTGCCAGGCCTGCGCCACACTCTGACCCCTTGCTGCCCCTCCATGCCTTGCTGTGTCCTGCGGGGTGGCTGCTGCAATCTAGTGTGGCATTTGTGTGTGGGAGGCCGTGCCCTCCTGCACTTCCCCACTGGGTCTGTCCCCTGTGGGCCCAGCCACTCCTTCTCTTCCCTCCTCCGGCCTGCCTGTCCCAGCCTGCACTCATGTCTGTGGGCCTCATGTCCCAGCTCCTCATGCCTGTACCTGCCGCCTCTCATCAGCCCTCTCTCAGCCTCGGGAAGCATCCCAGGCCCCAAGGAGTTTACGCCACAGCTCTCCCAGCTCTTATCTTCCCCAGATAAAGGAAAACCCCATCTTGACCACGTGTTCCCACTCCTTGTTGCCTGGTCCTTTTGCACCACTACTTGTTCTGGTTTCCTTCCTAGAAGCTTCTGAGAGGTGGAGGGTGCCCAGGTTCTTGGCATTTCGAACAAAGAATTGGACAAAATGCACAAACAAAGCAAGGGAAAAATGAAGCAACAAAAGCAGAGATTTATTGAAAACCAAAGTACACTCCACAGGGTGGGAGTGGGCCCGGACGTAGGGGCTCAAGAGCCCTTTTACAGAAGTTTCTGGGGTTTAAATACCCTCTAGAGGTTTCCCATTGGCTGCTTGGTGTACACCCTATGTAAATGAAGTAGTGGCCCGCAATCAGAGGCTGAAGTGAAGTTACAAAGGTTACACTCTATGCAAGCATCTGATTGGTTTTGGAAAACAACCAATCGGAAGCTAAACTGGTTACAAAGTTACACTTCTTTGCAAAGGAAGACTTGGCCCCAGTCTTGGGGAAGACTTTTTCAAAACTAGCAGAAGCAACCAATCAGGCTGAAGTGAAGTTACAAAGTTACACTCCTATGTAAATGTCTGGTTGCTTTCTGCTTTCTGCAACCAATCAGAGATACTTTCAATTTCCCATCTGCCCTGAGGAAAGAAGGGGAGGGGGGATTGCAAAGGGAGTAGTGTGTCTGGTCTGTTTGTTACTTAGGTGTGGAAAGTTGGGGTTTTCCTTTTGATTTAGTTCTAGGAAGTCAGCATGAATTGGCCTTAGGTTCCCTACCTCTACACGGTATTCTCCTGCCTCATGAAGATGCTCAAGTTTGATGAAAATAAATGACTCGATTGCTGAGTGAGGGGCACACTGCACCCAGGCTTCCAACCCTTCATCCGGGAGCAGGCGAGGTGGGGCACGGTGACCCTGTGACATGCCATGCCTGGCCGGTTTCTGCAACCGATTCCTTTCTTGGTGCCTCGCCTGGTGACGAGAGCCCTTTCCGGTACTTTTCATTCCTTCCTGAAGTTCCGTTTCCATCTGGCTTTGTTTCCTTTCTTTCTGAAAAACCTCCTGTATTTTTTTCCATGCAGTTGTGCCGGCTGTGAATTCTTAGTTATTATTAATCTGAAAATTCTTTATTTCATCTTCATTCTTAAAAGATGTATTTGCCGGATAGAGAATTCTGATCTGACGGGTTTATTCTTTCATCACATTGACACCGTTGTCTGCTGCCTCTTGGCCTGTGCTGCTCTGATGAGAGAGGTCAGTGGTCATCTATGCCCTCATTCCTCGGTGCGAGGTGCATTGTCTGTCTCTGGCTGCTTTGACAATTTTGTCTTTGGTTTTGGTTTTCAGCCTGGTCGTTTGTGGAGTTTTTTTCCCTAAAACATGCAGAAGAATTCAAAGAATTTTACATTGAACACCCAAGTACCCACCACCTAGTTTCTCCCGTTAACGTACTGTAGTAGCTTTCTTGCACATCTTGAAGATAGTGAAGAGTCCTGAGCAGGTCACAGGAAATGGGGCATCTGCTCCAGGAAACTCAGAGAGTGTTGGAGTCTTCATTCTGCGGACCCTGGGTGCCCTGGGGGTTCCACATTGTGGCCCAGAGGGTCAACACCGGACACTGTCAGTATGAGCCCAGCAGGAAGTGTGCGCGTGCAGGTGTGGTGCCTGCAGGAAGCAGCTGTTGAGCCAGGCAGATAGGGATGAGTGGAAGGCCGGTGCTGGGGGACCTAGGAGGGAGCTCTTGGGAGGACAGATCAGCTGGGCAGAGGCTGGGTAGTGGGCCTGCCTCAGGAGGGGGCCAGGCAGGGGCGTGCCAGCCTTTCAGGTGAGCGGGGGCGACCAGGGCAGCTGACTCGAAGGTGTGACTTTGAGGGAGGAGCTGCAGCTACTGTAGGGCTTTTATTCCAGAGGAACTTTAATATTCGGTAATGGGATTTGAGTCTATATTGAGTGGAATTGTATGGGAATCTTCAGTGGCTTTGCTCCTAACTACATCATGGTCTCATTTATTTATTTTTTCCATTTAAAGGTATGGATGACAAGAATGCGACAAAGCTGAATGAACTCATTCAGGTTGGGTAAGTCCCAGTTTCCATGTGAAACATCACTTCTCTGGGTGTTTTGTGTTTATTCTCCAAAATACAGAAGCTGAAATGCTCTCAGTGAGGACCTTCCGAGTTAAAACTTCGTAACCTCTCAGTTACGTGTTCAGTCCCAACAAAAGGTGCTTGGTCCAGGGAGCGGTGACTGCGCCCAGAGCCTGTGCCTGCCCCGGGGAGGGAAGGAAGTGCCCTCTCTGGCTTCCTCCTTCCCGAGGGTCTCTGGCTGGGCATTGTGGTCTCGACGCAGCCCTCAGGGCCCTGCTTTCTGTGCTCCTTTTCCTCCACCTTTGTGCGTGCTGTGGGGCTGGTCGCCAGCTTCTAGGGTCTCTCCTTTCCGTTGCATTTTTGTCGTGTCCTGGGCCACTTCTGACAGCTTCCCTGCCTTCTTGTGCCCTGGATGCTTCTGTCTCCAACTGGCTGCTCTCCTCCCCTCACACACCTGACTCCCAGAGGGCACATGCTCTCCTGGCCACACAAACACCCGGGCCCCTGATGGTCCAGTTGACATCTGCCCAGTTGTTGCTGTTGGGCTGCACTCCAGGACAGGGCCCCGCCACCCTACTCCACAGCCTGGGGGTTGCCCGCTCTACAGCTTGTGGGGGGTCCCCACTCCACAGCCTGGGGGTCTCCATTCCGCAGCCTGGGGGGTCCCCGTTCCACAGCCTGGGGGTTCCCACTGCACAGCCTGGTGGGGTTCTGTGCATGTGCATTTCTCACCTGGTGTGAGTCCTCATGGGTAGCCATCCCATCTTACATCCGTCCCGCCCACTGACCACACCAGAGCTATCCTGGCAGCCTGGCTGACTGCTCCCAGTTGACTGAACCCCAGATATTGGGTCTGCACAACCGGCCCCGATCCTTGTGGGTGTGCCACCCGTGCCCCAGAGCCCTGCCCTTGCAGCCACTCCTGAACAGTCCTTTCCCATCTCTCTTCTGTCTGTAGCACTTCACCCTTGGACCTCTGGTTGCTTTTCCCCTTGGCCCTTCTCCCCCAGGCTTGTGTCTGATGATCTGGGAACCCTCCCTGCCCCAGTGGGAGCAGTGCCTGCTGGGCCAGCACAGGCCTTCCCTCCAGTCCCAGCACGGCAGATGTCAGGCATGATTCCCAGGCTGTGTGTGAGCTGCCACCAGCCTGCAGCCAACGACTGTAACTGGGTGACCGCAGCCACCAGAAAGTGCAGCTTGCCCCAACACTGAACAGACTTCCCAGAGTGGGTCTGGGGTACAGCCAGGGGCCGCCGGCCATGGGGAGGGTGTTCACCGCCTTGCCCAGGCGCCCCTCCCAGCTTCAGAGCCCTGCTTCCTTCCCACTCTCGCTCCTGCTCTCCCTCCATCAGGCAGTATCTGGCTTATCCTGAGAAGCACTGGGAACATTGGAGGAACCGTCTTGAGAAGGCCCAAGATCCAGGGCTTAGTTGGTTTCTGATGTCGCCTGACCAGTAGGCAAGGGGCTGTCCCGTGAGGGAAAATACTGCCCCAGGATCCAGACTTGGGGCAAATCTTACTTCACCTTTTATTTCATTTCCTCCATGGTTCATGGAATGAAGCCAGAGTTCCGGACTCTTTGCTTTATGCTTGAGGACAGTGCATGGAGTGGCCTGTCCGATGAGCATTCCTTTTGCCAAAACACAGATGTGCTGCTCAGCGGGGGTGTGGTGGGCGTCTGCAGTGCCATCCTCAGGAGAATTTATTTAAGAAATAGATTCCTTCCGATGACACGGGCACAGGGAGTTCCCAGGGACTGGAGACACTTGACAAACAAATGCAGGTAGTAGCTTTGTGGAGGTCTTGGGCCTTTAAAAAAAACCAAGGAAGGAGAAGAGAAGGAAATGGTTACAAAGGGTATTCTGGGGACAACTGGGGGCTTTGATTATGGGCTGTGTGATAGAGTGTTCTCTCCCGAGTGATGATGGGGTTGTGGCTTGCAGGACTAGAGGTGCTCGCTAAAGTGTGCAGAGGGAACGTGCCTTCTGGTATAAAGAACCCTCAGGTTGGCCGGGCACGGTGGCTCACGCCTGAAATCCCAGCACTTTGGGAGGCCAAGGAGGGTGGATCACAAGGTCAGGAGTTCGAAACCAGCATGGCCAACATGGTGAAACCCCGTCTCTGCTAAAAATACAAAAATGAGCTGGGTGTGGTGGTGCATGCCTGTAATCCCAGCTACTTGGGAGGCTGAGGCAGGAGAATCGCCTGAACCCGAGAGGCGGAGGTTGCAGTGAGCCAAGATCCCTCCACTGCGCTCCAGCCTGGATGACAGAGGAAGACTTTGTCTAGGGGAAAGGAAAAAAACCCTCAGGTGGTTCTGCCTAGGGAAGGGCAAGAAGCAGGCATGGGCCTGGGCCATGTCTGTCCTCAGTAGCATGTGTGGCAGCGCCCCTCCAGCCTCGTCCTCCCGGGCAGCAGGTGCGTGGACAGCGGCATCGAAATGTGTCATGAGCTTATGCAGCACGCTTGGTGCCATTTACAGTCGTGCCATCTGCCACTCTGAGAACCAAATGAAGAGGGAGCCTGGCATGGGTCCCCAGCTCCTCCAGGCCGCGTGTTGGGCATGTTGGCCAGAAGGTGGCATGGCTGAATGTCGGCTGTCATCCTCTGCTGTGCTCCCGCAGTGGAGGGGCTCTGAGATGACTGAGTGTGGGCCTAGGCGGTGGGCCTGTCAGCAGGATGGCAAGATTGATTGCCCTTTTTCTTAAAGAAGCTAGTGTTGAGGTAGCTCACCTGGCTACCAGCTTGTCTGGAAAAGACTGGGCAGGTGGCAAAAGGAAAGGTGAGCTCAGGTGTGGGTGCTGATGGAGAATTTGCCTGTGTAGCCAACGATTTTGGCAAATGGCAGGTGAAGGCAGTGCTGACTCCTGGACCGAGTGCTGGGTGAGGCCCCAGCGAGAGTGGGAGTCTGCACTAAGGGACCTGGCCCTGCTCGCCTGACTCTCTGGGCCCCAGCCTCACCTTTCGTGTTGTCATCCTGCAGAGAGGTGTGAGACACGGAGAAAAGGTTTGGAACATCATGGTACCAGCAAGGCGAGATTTCTGTCTGCACCCATGGAGAGATCTGAGGCAGAAGGGCTGCTGATTAGTGTGTTCATTGGTTCCAGAACTGTCTGGGTGCCTGTGTGTGCCTGGCACAGGAATGGGTGCTGGTTATGCAGCGGTGACAGCTGTGGTGTGGCAGCTGATGCATGTCCATTGAGCAGGTCACTTTAGCGTGTGGTGTAGACATGTACGGTAACTGGGGATGAAAGTTATCGTGAAATTGACGTGGCAGGTGGGTGCAGACATGGCAACTGGCAGGAAGGGAACCTGCCTGGGGCATCTAGGGAAGGCTTTTCCAAGGTGGTGGCCAAGGTCTTAAAGAAAGAAGTGATCAGGGGCCACACAAAGAGTTGGGGAATCACCTGGCCCAGGGAAAGGAAGGTGGGAAGGAGGAACTGGGTCATGGAAGCCTCAGGAGGGGAAGGGAGAGGAAGAGTGCAAAGCTGAGGCTGGAGGGCTGAGCCAGGCCCAGCTCTGAGCACAGAAGGGTTTGCAGCAGGAGAGCCCCTCGTTTTGGGTAAAACTATGCCTCTCGTTCCCTGTGGAGAAGAGATGGGGATGCTGTTGGAGGCGGTATGGTGTGGTGTGTACATTCTTTTTCTTTCTTTCCTTTTTTAAATAGAGGCGGGATTTCGCCGTGTTGCCCAGGCTGGTCTCAAACTCCTGGGCTCAAGTGATCCTCCTGTCTTGGCCTCCCAAAGCACTGATATTACAGGCATGATCCTCCGCACCTGACCCCATTTTTGCTTTAATATTTTAACTTTTGTTCCTTTTTTTGCTTTTTGTCATACAGTTATAGAAGTTTGTTTTAAAACATTTTAGTTTTTAGAGCAGTTTTAAGTTTACAGAAAAATTGTGTACAGAGCTACACCCCTCCCCTGCCCCACACATGATTTCCCCTGTTATTAACACTTTGTTGGTTTATTTTGTTTTGTTTTGTTTGAGATGGAGTCTTGCTCTGTTGCCCAGGCTGGAGTGCACTGGCGCGATCTTGGCTCACTGCAACCTCTGCCTCCCAGGTTTAAGTGATTCTCTTGCCTCAGCTTCCCGACTAGCTGGGACTACAGGCGCCCACCACCACGCCTGGCTAATTTTTTATATTTTTAGTAGAGATGGAGTTTCACCATGTTGGCCAGGCTGGTCTTGAACTCGCGACCTCAGGTCATCCTCCCACCTTGGCCTTCCAAAGTGCTGGGATTACAGGAGTGATTAACACTTTGCATTCGCATGGTCCTGTTATCACAAGTCATGAGCTTTCCTTGACCCTTCTTCATCACTCAGAGTCCATAGTTTACTTACAGGCCCACTCAGCGTTGTGCCTTCTGCGGGTTTGGACAGATGGGTAATAACATGTGTCCACCCTTCTGGCATCACACGGGGGCAGTTCACTGCCCTGAACACCCTGTGCTCTGCCTGTTGCTTCCTAGTGCCCCCAGAAGCCACTGGTCTCACTCTCTGTAGCTGCACCCCAGCAGCCTCCGGTCTCCCACTCTCCCTAGCTGCGCCTTTCCCAGAGTGTCGTCGTCACATTGGAATCATCCTGGGCTTAGTTTTGTAGATTGGCCTCTTCACTTACAGTCCTAGAAGTTTTCACAAATTCGTAGAGTTGTATAGCTGCCACCCGTCAAGACATGGAACTCTGCCAGCAACCCCCAAGTCCCCTTCTGTCCCTCCCCCACACCTTGCCCCGGCCACCCTTTGCGCCACTCTCTGTTCCCTGTAATTTTGCCTTTTCCAGAAAGCCATCTAAAGGGAATCGTGGTTTGCAGCCTTCTGAGATGGGCGTCCCCACTCAGCAGTATGCCCTCGAGGCTCTTCCGTGTTGACTTGTGGATCTGCAGCTTATACTTTCACCTGCTGAGTCATGTTCCATGGTGTTGACATGCTGCACTCGGTTATCCCTTCCGAGTGGAGGGACCCAGGGCTGTTTGCAGTGTTTTAGTGTTGATGAAGAAGTGCCCAGGCTTTGCCTCCAGGTTTTTGTGTGAGCGTGGTTTTCGGTCCCTAGGAGGAGGAGGTGGGAGTGTGTGTTTGGCTTTACATGGAGCTGCCAGACTCTTCCAAGAGAGTTGCAGTTGCTTCCCACACTCCCTAGCACTCAGCGTGTTCGGGGTGTTTGTCTTTCTAAAGGCACCCTAGTAGGTGTAGAGTGGCATCATGCTGTGGTTTTGATGCGTTTCCCTGATGACTCATGACACCGAGTGTTTTTCTCGTGCTTATTTGCTGTGTGTCTTTGGTGAAGTGCCTGTTCATATCTTGTGCCTGTTTTCTTCTTCTTGAGTTTAGAGAATTCTTTGTATGTTGTAGACACAGGTCTTCTGTTGGATACTTTCTCTTAGACTGTGGCCTGTCTTTTTGTTCACGTACTGTCTTGCACAGAGTGAAAGTCCTTCGCTTTGATGAAGTCGAGTCTGTCACTGTTTTCTTCTATGGTTTATGCTTTTAATATGACATTTAAGAACTCTTTGCCTAACCCAAGGTCACAGGGATGTGCCCCTGTGTTTTCTTCTAGAAGTTTTCTAGTTTTACATTTAAATCTATGATCTGCTTTGAATTAACTTTTGTGTACCATGTGAAGGTTAGGTGGAGCTTTGCTTTTTGCCTGTGGGTGTCAAGCTGCGCCATCTGAAAGGACTGTCTCTCCTCCATTGAGTGGCCTTTGCATCCTTGTCAAACATCAGTTGACTGTACCGTCTGGGTCCATTCTGGACCTTCTGTTCTGTCAACTTTTGTGACCATTCTTTGACCAGCAGACATTCGTATTTACGAACAAACAGGAAACCTGTCAAGGTGAGAGATTGGGAAAATGACTGAGGTGCCTGTTGGAGGCTATCCCTGGATTTCAGCCCAAAAGTGATTGGAATATTTGACTTGCTGCCGCCCCTACCTGTCATGCAGACCTGTTTCAATTAACTGTGAATCTTCTTTTGGTTTTAGAATTGTAAAATTAAAGACTAAATGAATTGAGTAAAGCTCTAAACTAAAGCGAAAGCTTACTACGTTGTTCACAGACCCAGAGGCATAAGTTTATCACGTGCTTATTAGATTTATCAAGTGGCTTTGCAGAGAAGAAAATAAATCTATCAGAAATGAAAGCCAGGCTCCCATGTACATAGAGGAATTACTCTGTTTTCGATTCAGAAATGCTATTCTATTCTGCAATGATATTTCTATTCTGAAATGCTATTCACCTAGGCATGGTGGCTCACATCTGTAATCCCAGCACTTTGGGAGGCCAAGGCGGGTGGATCACTTGAGGCCAGGAGTTCGAGACCAGCCTGGCCAACATGGTGAAATCCCGTCTGTATTAAAAATACAAAATTAGGCGGGTATATGGTGGTGTATGCCTGTAGTCCCACCTACTCGGGAAGCTGAGGCATGAGAATCGCCTAAGGCCCTGGATTGGGAGGCAGAGGTTTTAGTGAGCCGAGATGGCACCACTGCACTCCAGCCTAGGCGACAGAGTGAGACTCTGCCTTTAAAAAAAAAAAAAAAAAAAAAAAAAGCTACTCATGGAGGGGTGTAAATAGAGCCTCTGTTTGAGGGCTCACTTAGAGGTCAGCTTGTGATTCTTCTGTAGACAGCACCTCTTAAACCCCTGTGCCGGGCCTTTCTGGGAAGTCTTAGCCTGTCTTACAGCTTCTAGGCTGGTGCAAGGGTGGGGAGGTATGGACCATGTCCCGGAACTGTGACCAGGCCTGAGGGTCCTCCTGGCTTTCGCACTTGAACATGGCTTTTCATCTTGTTCGGTGCCGCAGCCTCAAGTAGGTCGTAGAACTTCCATTTGAGAGAAAAAGACGGAGGATTGTAATCTCAGAATGGTTCCATATGAATGCAGAAGGGTGCACTTAGTTTGATTGAAGGAAAAAAAAAAAAAGGAAGTCACAAAATAGCAGTTTAACGGAAAATGTGATTATTGAAAACACAGGTGCCACATGACACAGCTCCGCCAGCTGTTTAAATCTTGCCTACTACTGTTGTTTTGGGGCAGATGGAATAAAAAACGGTGAGTGGAAACGTCCATTTGTTTCCAGAGCACTTCATTGGAGGAGACTACTTTAGAATTGACTTGAGCCGGGTACAGTGGCTCACGCCTGTAATCCCAGCACTTTGGGAGGCCACGGCTGGCGAATCACTTGAGGTCAGGAGTTCCAGCCTGGCCAACGTGGAGAAACCCTGTGTCTACTAAAAATACAAAAAATTAGCCAGGGGTTGTGGTGGGCGCCTGTAGTCCCAGCTACTTGGGAGGCTGCGGCAGGAGGATCACTTGAGCCCAGGAGGTGGAGCTTGCAGTGAGCCGAGATTGCATCGCTGCACTCCAGGCTGGGCAACACAGTGAGACTCCGTCTCAAGAAAAAAAAACAAAAAACGGAATTGACTGCATGCTTAATGACTGCTTTTGACCAGTGTTTCCCCTGGTTCCTTCTGCTGCAGCCCTACTCTGACATCATTAATGTTCATAAAACTGCTGTGACACTTATCTGTGTATTTCAGCTGGGTTAAGGTGGTTTAAGAATTTTGTCTCAGGCCGGGTGTGGTGGCTCACGCCTGTAATCCCAGCACTTTGGGAGGCCGAGGGGGGCGGATCATGAGGTCAGGAGATCGAGACCATCTTGGCTAATGTGGTGAAACCCCGTCTCTACTAAAAATACAAAAAAATTAGCCGGGCGTGGTGGTGGGCGCCTGTAGTCCCAGCTACTCCGGAGGCTGGGGTAGGAGAATGGTGTGAACCCGGGAGGCGGAGCTTGCAGTGAGCTGAGATCACACCACTGCATTCCAGCCTGGGCAACAGAGCAAGACTCCATCTCAAAAAAAAAAAAAAAAAAGAATTTTGTCTCAGTAGAACATGTTGTTCTCTGGGGACTCATCCTCTCTAAATTATCCCTCAAGACAGAAAATCTGTACAGACAGAAAGGGGGTGAGGGCATGGAAGTTTTTTTTCTACCGTCCTGACTCTTTGGTCAGGCTTTCCAAGGCTCAGCTCTGTCCTTTGGTATCCTGTGTTTGATTCACAGCACAGAAGGCACTCAGTCAGTAGTGGGGTGGGTGGACAGACGGACACGTGAGTGGATGGATGGATGGACACGAGTGGGTGGGTAGAGTCACAGTCAATGGATAGATAGAAGAGTAGCTGCCATGTACGAGGGATTGTTGAGCTTTCCATAGCTACTGAAACCCAGCTGCTGCTCCTGCCCTTCTGCCAATTGGGACCTCACTGTTTGGCCTTATTATTATTATTTTTTATTTATTTATTTATTTTTTTGAGACGGAGTCTCGCTCTGTTGCGCAGGCTGGAGTGAAGTGGCGCCATCTCGGCTCACTGCAAGCTCCGCCTCCTGGGTTCACACCATTCTCCTGCCTCAGCCTCCCGAGTAGCTGGGACTACAGGCGCCCACCACCACGCCTGGCTAATTTTTTATATTTTTAGTAGAGTCGGGGTTTCACCGTGTTAGCCAGGATGGTCTCGATCTCCTGACCTCGTGATCTGCCCGCCTGGGCCTCCCAAAGAGCTGAGCCTACAATAGTAGGCATGAGCCACTATTTTTTTTTTTTTTTTTTTTGAGATGGAGTTTCACTCTTGTTGCCCAGGCTGGAGTGCAGTGGCGCAATCTCAGCTCACTCCCGAGTACCTGGGATTACAGGTGCATGCCACCATGCCCAGCTAATTTTTGTCTTTTTAGTAGAGACAGGGTTTCGTCATATTGGTCAGGCTGGTCTCGAACTCTGACCTCAGCTGATCTGCCCACCTTGGCCTCCCAAAGTGCTGGGATGACAGGCATGAGCCACCGTGCCTGGCTTGTTTGGCCCTAAACACTTGATTAAAGCCTTAGGTTTTTGGGGTGATGGTCAAATCTGTGTAGGGTATTGAGACTGCATAATGCCGAAATTAGAGCCAGGGATTGCAGCTTTGTTTACTGGGATGTGGAGATTGTGGTGTCACCCTTTTTTCCTGTCTAGGTTGCCAGAACTGGCTGTCTCCGTTAGACGCCCTCAGCAGTGGCTGCTTTTCAGCCAAACTGCGGGAGTCATCTGGAGAGTCCCTCCCACGCAGCACTCGCTTCAGACTCTTGTTCCCATTTTGATCTCTAATTTTGGTCAGCATTGTACTGGAATAAGATTTTTTTAAAACTATACAAGTAATGCATAAATATAAGTCTTAAGCAATTTTCAAACAATACATAGATAAAATATAAGACCCTCTTCACCACCCCATCCTACTCATCTCATCAAAGCTAACCACTTACAGTCATTTCATGTGTGTCTTTCTGGATTTTTTTCTTAGTGAATTTACATAGTAAGTGTACAGGTACAAATATAGATACATACAGAGATGAAGATGTAATTTTTTACGCATCCTTAGAATCACGCTGTATGTGTTCTGTAGCTTTTTTCATAGACTGTTTCTTGGAAATTGAATAGCAACAGCAAATATAGAAGCAGCAACTCTCCTACCTGACGTGTGCAACTGGGAGTTGGTGAATTGCTAAAATTGGTTAAGGCAGAAAGCCGTAAAAACAAGATACACATGCCCTGAGCATTTTGTAAAACACAAGCCTGTTGTCGTTCACCAGCCAGTGGGCCGCTGCCCAGAGCCATGTCTTGACTGGGGTCCACTCCTTGGAATTCAAGTTGGTTTTTCTCTGAGATCAGAAACTCCTCACAGGGAGGCCACATAGAGGTGGACTGAGAAGTCACAGAGGTAGACTGAGCTCACGCAGGGGTCATGGAGAGGTGGACTGAGGTCACACAGAGGTCACGGAGAAGTGGACTGAGAGGTCACAGGTCATGGAAAGGTAGATTGAGGTCACAGAGGTCACGAAAAGGTGGACTGAGAGGTCACAGAGTTGGACTGAGGTTACACTGAGGTCACGGAGAGCTGGACTGAGGTCACACACAGGTTATGGAGAGGTCAACTGAGAGGTCACACAGAGGTCATCTAGGGGTGGATTTAGGTCACAGGTCACAGAAAGGTGGACTGAGAGGTCACAGAGGTCACGGAGAGGTGGACTGAGGTCACAGAGGTCACCTAGAGGTGAATTGAGGTCACACAAGTCATTTAGAGGTGGATTGAGGTCACACAGAGTTCACGGAGAGGTGGCCTGAGGTCATACAGAGGTCACGGGGAGGTGGACTGAGAGGTCACCTAGAGGTGGATTGAGGTCACACAGATGTCACCTAGAGGTGGACTGAGAGGTCACGGAGAGGTGGGCTGAGGTTACATAGAGGTCAGCTGGAGGTGGATTGAGGTCACACAGAGGTCACAGAGAGGTGGGCTGAGGTCACACAGGTCATCCAGAGATGGATTGAGGTCACGGGGAGGTGAACTGAGGTCACACAGAGGTCATGTAGAGGTGGATTTAGATCACACAGAGGTCACAGGGAGGGGGACTGAGAGGTCACGGAGAGGTAGACTGAGAGCTTCTGCTCTGAGGGCCCAAAGCGGGAGGACTGCACAGAGCTGGGGCAGTGGAGAGAAGGGTGGCCATCTGAGGGGACCCCAGGATAGTGGCTTTTCCAGGGATGGGACATCAGCTTGTGCCAGGCCAGTCACCAAGGCAGGAGGGTACAGCACATTTTCTATAAACAGCAGGTGTCCCTTGGAGTGTGAGGTGTGGTCAGGAAAGTAACAGGATGTGCAGTCACCACGTCTTGTTTGTCACTGTGTCCTCCCACTGTCCTACACGGGCTCGAGAGGCTGGGGTGGATGCTTGGCCAGGCCCCACCTGGCCTGGCTCAGCGCCTCTCCGTGTGCTGGCCCTTCCGTCCTTCTGTTCACTCACAGGCCTCAGCGTTCCTTCAAAACTCTTTTCCCAGGGCCACCACTGTACGTTACAAAGGGCGGAACCTCCGGATCAAAGCGCCCATGTGCCGGGCCCTGAAGAAGCTGTGCGATCCGGATGGTAAGTGAATGGGGCGCTCCCAGGACCAGAGGCGGTGCCCGTGTTATCCCATTCAATGATGGGCAGGCTGAGGTACAGGGTTGCTGCCACAGTTGCTTTGTGTCTGACCCTGCTCAATCCCAGGGCTGCACATGGACCACTCTTGAACTTGAAATGCTCCCTACGACCACTCAGTCTAGTTGAGCTCAGAGCCATGACAGCAGTCAGCAGAGTGGTCGGAGGTTGTCAGGATCGAGTCTCCTGTGGCCTCTCTGGACCAGTCTGTGGCCTTTGCAAACCCCTGAGCAGCCACATCAGAGTTTTATTCGCTGGGGTTTCTCTGCTCTCCTTGCCTCTGTTTGCAAGGCCGTCTGCTCACAGCTGATTTCACTGGTTTTTCTGGCCAAGCCCTTGGTCTTCTACCTTAAGGTTGGTCTGCACTAAACTTTCATGGTTCCTCTGCATTGCAGGCTTGAGTGACGAAGAGGACCAGAAGCCAGTGCGCCTGCCTCTGAAAGTCCCTATAGAGCTACAGCCGCGGAATAACCACGCCTGGGCCCGCGTGCAGAGCCTTGCCCAGAACCCGCGCCTCAGGTAACATGGCCTTTGGCACGCAGAGGGGTCCCAACTGCTTGAGCAGGACTGGAAGCAACGTGTGTGAATTTCCCTCAAGGAACTTCCAAGAGAAGCAGGTCCACCCGTATGCTCTGTCATCACACGAGGACACAGCAGTGTGGAGGGGACTGGAGTCCAGGGAGCACTGGGCTGCAGTTCTGTATCTGGGCAGGGATCGCCCAACCTGTGTTCAGGCTGTGGAGGGGATGTCGTGGTGAGGAGTTGCAGAGCCTTCCTCTCGACCCCCAATAAGGCCCATACAGTTCCTCTCCCACCCGCTTCATGGAGACTTGTGGCTCGCATATGCACAAGGCGCCACTGTGGAAATGGACCGTTTTCCATTTGTACATTTTAAAAAATGAGGTGACTGGGTGCAGAGGCTCATGCCTATGATCCCAGCACTTTGGGAGGCCAGGGTGGGTGGATCACGAAGTCAGGAGATCGAGACCTTCCTGGCTAACACCGTGAAACCCCATCTCTACTAAAAATACAAAAAAAAACGGTGGCAGGCACCTGTAGTCCCAGCTACTCGGGAGGCTGAGGCAGGAGAATGATGTGAACCCGGGAGGTGGAGCTTGCAGTGAGCCGAGATTGCGCCACTGCACTCTGTCCTGGGCGATAGAGCAAGACTCTGTCTCAAAAAAAAAAAAATACAAACAAAAAATTGAGGTGACTGGGTGCGAAGGCTCACACCCGTAATCCCAGCACTTTGGGAGGCCAAGGCAGGTGGATCACGAGGTCAGGAATTTGAGACCAGCCTGGCCAAGATGGTGAAACCCTGTCTCTACTAAAAATACAAAATAAATTACCCGGGCGTGGTGGCGGGTGCTTGTAATTCCAGCTACTCGGGAGGCTGAGGCAGGAGAGTCACTTGAACGCGGGAGGCAGAGGTTGCAGTGAGCCAAGATCGCGCCCCTGCACTCCAGCCTGGGCAACAGAGGAAGACTCCATCTCAAAAAAAAAAAAAAAAAAAAAAAAAAAAAAAAAAAATTGAGGTAAAATTCACATATCATAAAATGAACTTAGCCTTTTTTTCTTTTTTCTTTTTTTTTTTCCCAAGATGGAGTCTTGCTCTGTGGCTCAGGCTGGAGTGCAAATGACACAATCTCGGCTCACTGCAACCTCTGTCTCCCACGTTCAAGCGATTCTCCTGCCTCAGCCTCCCGAGTAGCTGGGATTACAGGATCCCGCCACCACACCTGGCTAATTTTTGTATTTTTAGTAGAGACGGGGTTTCACCATGTTGGCCAGGCTGGTCTCGAACTCCTGACCTCAGGTGATCCGCCCGCCTCGGCCTCCCAAAGTGCTGGGATTACAGGTGTGTGCCACCGTGCCCGGTGAATTTAGCCATTTTTAAGTGTACAGTTCAGTGGCATTTAACACAATCACAGTGTTCTATGGCCACCACCTCTGTCCAGCTCCAGAACATTTTCATCACACTAGAAGAGGCCCCGTGCACCGTAGCACTCACTCCTCAATCCTCACCCTTCCACGGCCTCTGGCACCTCCCAGTTCGCTTTGTGTCTCCACTGTGGACTTGCCTCCTCTGAACGTTTCATAGAGATGGAATCACACGCAGAGGCCTCTAGGCCTGGCGTCTTTCACTGGGCGTGATGCTTTCGAGGTTCACCCATCATAGTGCGTCAGTACTTCATTCCTTCCGCTTGTGTACTTCTCCCTCAGAATGTATTAACACTGTCCAGGCCCGCCTTTCTTGAAGCCAAAAGGAGCTCGTAGACTAGGCAGAGGCTGTGCGCCAGCGCCCACGCCCTGGCAGAGACCTTTTGCTGGCAAAGAATGCTTGGGATATCTGTGTTTTCTTTAGCTCTGTGTGAATCTCTGGCCATCGCAGCTGGAAAGGCTGGTTTTTAGCCACAGGAGCTAAGGGCCCTGTGGACGCCCGCTCCCGGGTGCCTCTCCAGAGGTCCCTTGTCTCTTTTGGCACCCTTCTGCTGTAAGCAGCCTCGGGACTCTTCAGATGGTTTCCTCCCTGTTCTGCGAACCTCACTTTCTCCTGTCTGTCGTCTCCGTAGGATGATCGTGGAGCTACATCGAAAGGTCTCCAGCCTTATCGAATTCTTGAAGCAGAAGTGGGCGCTCCATGAGGTGCGAGTTGTATCCTTTTCCAGCTAAAGCAAACCATCCAGGCTGCGCTGCCTCTGCTGCCCAGAGATGGACCACGCCTCCCTGTGCCTGTCATCGTCATGGTCCCCGTGGGCAGGACAGCCATGCTGTGACATGGTGTACATGTGGAACCATAACCTGGAGCCCCTTATTCCCTGGGTGTGGAGCCCCCTCTGTGGCCTTGCAGTGCTAGAACTCAGTCACAGCCAGCCCTCCACGATGTCAGTGGCCTGTGTCTGGCCCACGGGGTGTGGCCAAAGCATTCTTGCCAGCAGGTTGAGCAAAATGACCAAGGGTCAGCCCAGCCTTCTTCACATCCGTGGCTGGCTCCCGGCCCTGCCCGCTCCCCACATAGGCGTGGTGCGTGTCAGGTGTGAATTTCCTAAAGGTACTAAGTGCCTGGGTCAGCGTTGTTGGGTAGTGGTGTGAGGAAAGCCCTGGGTCGGGGGCATGATTTATACCCTGGGGGATGCCAGTGGGGAGCATGGCTTGTGTCTGTACCCATGTGCCTGGTAAGCATCCCGACCTCAGTGCCAGCCAGTGTGGGCCTTCCTTGACGGGCACTTAGCGGAAGACCCTCGAGGAGCGGCAGCTGCAGGACTCATGCTCCGCACCGACGCAGGAGAAGGTGACACTGCACTTGTTCCCAGGCGAGAACTGTACACTGACACCGCTGCCGGGCGTGGCTCGCGTGGTGCACTCCAAGGCCTTCTGCACAGTGCACTGGCAGGAGGGCGGCCGGTGCAAGCAGAGTGCCAAGGACGCCCACGTGCTGCCCCCAGCCCAGATCCTGGGCATCCAGAGTGGGCAGGGCACGGCCCGGGGCCAGGTGAAATGCCTGAGGAGCGGAGCTGAGGGCAAGGGTGTGGGGCGGCCCCCTCCTGTGGCTGATGCCTCGCAGAGCTCCGGAGAGAGTTCTCCTGAAAGCGCCCTTGGGGAGGGGGCTGCCCTAAGCTTGAGCAGCCCGGACGCTCCTGACAGGCCTCCTCCCAGGCACCAGGACACTGGGCCATGTCTTGAGAAGACCCCTGCAGAAGGCAGGGACAGTCCCACCCGGGAGCCAGGGGCTTTGCCGTGTGCCTGTGGCCAGCTCCCAGACCTGGAGGATGAGCTCTCACTCCTAGACCCCTTGCCCCGCTACCTAAAGTCCTGTCAGGACCTCATTGTCCCCGAGCAGTGCCGCTGTGCGGACACACGGCCTGGGAGCGAGCAGCCCCCTCTGGGCGGGGCGGCCTCCCCAGAGGTGCTGGCTCTTGTCAGCAAGGAGGCTGCTGACCTTGCTCCCACTGGCCCATCCCCGAGGCCCGGCCCCGGGCTCCTGCTGGATGTTTGCACTAAAGACTTGGCAGATGCACCTGCAGAGGAGCTCCAGGAGAAGGGGAGCCCCGCGGAGCCTCCGCCGCCTCAGGGACAGCCTGCCGCCAGGCCCCCGAAGGAGGTCCCCGCCAGCCGGCTGGCTCAGCAGCTCCGTGAGGAAGGCTGGAACCTGCAGACCTCCGAAAGCCTCACGCTGGCCGAAGTCTACCTCATGATGGGCAAGCCCAGCAAGCTGCAGCTGGAGTACGACTGGCTGGGGCCCAGCCACCAGGACCCCCGCCCCGGCTCCCCGCCCACCGCCCTCCACAAGCAGCGCCTCCTCAGCTGCCTCCTGAAGCTCATTTCCACCGAGGTCAACCCCAAGCTGGTGAGTGGGTTGGAGCCCAGCCCCTCTGGCAGCCCAAGGGAAGCCAGGCCCAGCCTTGTAGGGCTCCCTGCTGGGTAGCTAGGGCCAGCACTGTTGGGGTCCAGATGAGAGAGACAGGGTCTTGTGGCAGGGGGCCAGGAGCCTGCAGGACCTCAAGGAAGGGGGAGAGGCAGGGACCCAAATGATCCGAGAGACAGAGGCTTTCCACAGACTACTTTCCTCTCCCTCGAGGAGGGATCCTCGGGCACTTGATGAGTGTCCCCACTTACGTGCACGGTTCCAGAAGTGCAGTGATGAGTGGCCTGGGTGCTCTCGTCTGTGTGGGGCGTGGAAGAAGACGGCCAACAGGCAGGCAGTACCTTGTGAGCCTCCTTGTGTTCCTGGGAGTCTGCCAAGCCCAATCATGGAGCTGAAGGGACAGCGTGCACAGGACCAAGGGTGACAGAGTGAGGCCTGGAGCCGTGCTAGCCTTCTGGCTTATCTAATCACTCTTAACAGGTTTCCACAGAGGGAATGGTGGGTATAGTTCTTGCTCTGGAAAGACCATCCCAGCTGCTGTGCAGATGTGGCAAAGTCAGAGGCTGTCACAGAAGAGCAGGGATGTGGTACCGCAGCAGAATAGTGGAGCTGGCGACCAGACAGGACGGTCCGTGCAGTGTGTGGGTGGTCCCTGAGCCTAGGGAAGGGTCCCTTACCATAGGGAGGCCAGTTGGTGGAGCCGACAGATGGGGTGCAAAAGGCACTGCTGCCGGGAGTAATCCTACCCCACAGCCCCAAGTCCGATAGGATCTCTGGGTGCAAGAGAGCAAGGTCCCACGGCAGGTCCATCCTGAAATGGCATGTTTAGGGGCTGGTGAGCTGCTGGACATGAGCGAGGGGTTCAAAGGATGGACTGGGCAGGAGCTGCAGGTCACTGTGGACCCCTTAGCGCTGTTTCATGGTCAGAATGTGCGTGAGGCTCACATGTCCCTGTGCTGGGGGGACTCAGGACTCGGGCGCTCATGAGCCCCCACACATCCGCTGCTCCACACAGGCCGTCTTACAGCTTCTGAGTGATGCTCACTTCTGCCTGCATTCCCCATGCCTCCCCTTCGTGTTCCGCTCCCGCCCCCAGCCCGTGCAGGGCTTGCCCCGGAGAGTTGGTCCAACAACAGGTGGCAGGAATGTGCAGATTTGCCTGGGGAGCGTCAAGGGGGCTGGAGGAAAGAAAGTTCTTGCAGGGGTGGTGGAGACTGAGCCCAACCCTCAGGCACCTCTGAGGCCAAGCCTGAGGGTGAAAGTGGCTCGGGGGTAGCGTAGCGGGGACACCAGGGTGAGTAAGCGGGGACCAGAAAGACAGTGTCTTTAGAAGGCTTTTCAGGAGAAAGACAGTGTCTTTAGAAGGCTTTTCAGGAGAAAGACAGTGTCTTTAGAAGGCTTTTCAGGAGAAAGACAGTGTCTTTAGAAGGCTTTTCAGGAGAAAGACAGTGTCTTTAGCAGGCTTTTCAGGTTTGACTTTTGGTGGGCTCATGGGAGGGGCTGAGGAGAGACATGGTGCCTGCGTTTGGGTGCCCCAGGGAAGGGGCCAGGGTAGGCTCCTGAGAGGGCAGGCAGCAGTTCTGGGATACAGAGCAGGTAGGAATCCCACATGGAAAGGCATCCCCATCCCCTGGGAGCTGGTTAGGGAGGCTGACTTGGGGTTGGCCTGGCAGACTGGACAGACAGACAGGTGCCTGATGCAGCTCAGTTGTGGGGCCACCTGGCCCTGTGCTGTCTCTTGCCTGGTGGAGCTGTGACAAGCACCCCAAAAGGCCCGAGCCCCAGAGATCAGGAGATGCTGGAGGCTGCTGAGCCGCTGTCACAGGTGGAAGGAGCAGCATAGGAAGGGTCATGAGGTGGGAGGGGTCTCAGGGAAAGCTTGGGGTATGGGGCTAGGGCCTGAAGGCTCTGAGTGAGCAGACTGGCAGGGCTGTGCTGAGAGCACGGGGTGGAGGGCTTCTTAGTCCATAGGGAGGTTGTCCCGGGTGGGATGTGTGGGGTGTTCAGGAGAGTGAGGAGAAGGAAGAGAGCCGAGAGGCTGGGATGCTGGCCGAGTCTTCCCAGCGGTGGTGGCGTTTCTGTGGTGAGCTAGGCAGGGACCCCAGGACTTGGCAGCAGGCTCTGCAGGCTGTGGTGTGGGCCTGCACATCCCCTGGGGTTGGGCTCCGTGGGCCTGCACACCCCCCAAAGTTGGGCTTCATCCCTGCAGAGTGCTCTTCAGCTGTGCTTGTGTCTGATTCTAGAAAGTCAACCTGTATTTCCTTCCTCTGACTCACAAACAGAGAGGCTGCTGCAGTCTCATGTTGACTTTTTAATATAGCTTTGAGCTCTTGACACTTGTCACTTGCCATCCGGCACCTCTTCCCACAGCCCATGCTGGCACTTCGGGCTGGTTCCCTCCCTCCCACCTCTGCCATAGCACGTGGAAAGGTACTTGTGAGGAAGGGAGTGGTTTTGATTACTTACCTGACCAGTGACTTTTATTGATTGATTGACTGATTGATTTTTTTCTTTTTTTTTGAGATGGAGCCTTGCTCTGTAGTCCAGGCTGGAGTGCAGTGGCGCGATCTCGGCTCACTGCAAGCTCCACCTCCCGGGTTCACACCATTCTGCCTCAGCCTCCGGAGTAGCTGGGACTACAGGTGCCCACCACCACGCCTGGCTAATTTTTTGTATTTTTAGTAGAGACAGCATTTCACCGTGTTAGCCAGGATGGTCTCTATCTCCTCACCTCGTGATCCGCTCATCTCAGCCTCCCAAAGTGCTGGGATTACAGGCGTGAGCCACCGCACCCGGCCGACCAGTAACTTTTAAAACTGGCAAGCTGCCGAGCGACTCTGGGGACACTGAGGTTGGGCGTCTCTGGCCCTGGCCTTTGCCGTCATGACAGTGTGCTCTCTGACCTCGATGATTTTCTCGTGCCTCCTACTCCAGGGCACGCAAGAGCCATTTCTCCTGTGCTGAGTTTGGACGTTGTTTGGCCCATTTCTGTCCTAGGCTCTGGAAGCAAACACCGTCTCTACAGCCTCGGTAAGGCCCACCCAGGAGGAGCAGTCAATGACGCCCCCAGGAAAGGTGGTGACCGTCAGCTCTCGCAGCCCCCGCTGCCCTCGGAACCAGGCCTCCCTCCGCAGCAGCAAGACCTTCCCGCCCAGCTCTGCACCCTGCTCCTCAGGTGAGGCTGTGGCAGCCACACTCCCTGTGCCTGGGCTGCCCTGATGGCATCTCAGGCTTCAGGGGCTGTGCCGAAGCTGAGGGCACAGGTGTGCCTGAGGCTGGACCTCACTGTCCAGCTCGCCACAATCCAGCTGTCAGGGTGAAGGTGCAGAATCACTGCCTCCTCATGGGGAGGGCGACACCAGGGCTTGTCGTGAAGGACTTTGGGGTCCCAGGGTGTAGAAGCTGGTGAGAAGCCGGCCTTTGCCAGTCTGGTCACTTTGGGGTCTGCTTCATGGGGCCAGCAAAAGCCTCGCTAATGTGCTGAGTTGGTGGTTCAAAGTCCCTGAGAAGGTTTTTTTTTCTGTTTTTCTTTACATGTAAAACCTCAGAATAGAGAATCCTTCAGTTAGGGGAGGTGCCAGCAGGTTAACACAAGTCCTGGAAAGAATGATGGAGCAATTTGCAAGTCCACAGTGTAGCCCAGCTGTGTGTAGGAAATAATTTAAATTCAGGGATCATAAATTGTGTTCCTGGTGCATAAAATCCCAAGACAAGCATGAACAGTTTCCCGAGGCATCAGTTTCACTGGCTTTCAACCCACAGTATTTTTAGAATAAAGCAGATTATCATGGTTACAATGGTGAGTTTTTAAGTGTAAAAATGGTGAGTTTTAGACTGGGCACAGTGGCTGATGCCTGTAATCCCAGCACTTTGGGAGGCCGAGGCTGGTGGATCACCTGAGGTCAGGAGTTCCATACCAGCCTGGCCAACATGGTGAAACCCCGTCTCTAGTAAAAATATAAAAAATTAGCCGGACATGGTGGCGCACGCCTGTTAATCCCAGCTACTCCAGAGGCTGAGGCAGGAGAATCACTTGAACCCAGAAGGCGGAGGTTGCAATAAGCCAAGATCGCGCCACTGCACTCCAGCTCGGGCGACGGAGCGAGACTCCATCTCGAAAACAAAAAAAAAGAATGAGTTTTCAAGGTAAAATAAGGCACGGAACAGTGGCTCATGTCTATTATCCCAGCACCTTGGGAGACCAAGGCAAGAGGATCACTTGAGGCCAGCCTGGGCAACATAGCAAGACCCCATCTCTACAAAATATAATAATAAAAGAAAGTAGTTGAATGTTGTGGCTCATAGCCACCCAGCTACTTGGGAGGCTGAGGTGGGAGGATCACTTGAACCCAGGAGTTCAAGGCCACGCTGAGCTGTGATTGTGCCACTGCACTCCAGCCTGGGTGACAGAGGGGGCCAGGTGAGGGGTCCTGGCCTCCTGGGTGACAGAGGGGGCCAGGTGAGGGGTCCTGGCCTCCTGGGTGACAGAGGGGGCCAGGTGAGGGGTCCTGTGAGAGGGGGGCCAGTTCCTACTATGAATGAATTTTTTTTTTTTTTTTTTTTGAGATGGAGTCTCTTGCTTTGTTGCCCAGGCTGGAGTGCAATGGCGTGAACTCAGCTCACTGCAACCTCCACCTCCTGGGTTCAAGCGATTCTCCTGCCTCAGCCACCCGAGTAGTTGGGATTACAGGCATGTGCCACCATGCTCGGCTAATTTTTGTTTTTAGTAGAGACAGGGTTTCGCTATGTTGGCCAGGCTGGCCCTACCATGAATTCTCAGGGTGATTTACAGCAGCACTGACAATGATGAAAACATTTAGCAGGGTCCCACAATAGTAACTCTCAAATATTTCCTGTTCTTTTACCTCTGGGTCTGTTTTCTAAAAACTAGAGATTTACACCAGGAAGCAGCAAGCTATAGGCCTGCAGCCCAGATCCAGCTCACTGCCTGCTGTTTATAAATAAAGTTTTATTGGCACACAGTCACACTCATGTGTTCACATGTTGTCTGTAGTTGCTGTTGTGTACGGCTGAGTTGCCCCAGAGATGGTATGGTCTACAGAGTGGACATTGGTTATCTGGCCCTTCACCAAGAAAGTTGACTGACTTCTGGTCTCCCCTAGAGACCCTGAAGGCTCTTCTTGCCCTGGAACATCTTTGGTGTCTTATCTGCCCTTACCCCTGAGCACTGAGCGAAGTGGTGAAATGCTTTTGTCCTATCCAGGAGACCAGTGGTCTGCTCAAAATGGGAACAAGAATTTCAGTGAGAAGGGTAGAAAATCAGTCTTTATATGGGACTAAGATAGAGGTGTCTCCTTTCAAGACAACCGAACAGGTTGCCAAGAGAATGTCTTTCTGACTTTCTTCCCAACAGAATTCCGTGACCCTGGACCTGTTGCTAGGTGAATGCTGTCACATTGATTCTCTCCTCTCCTCTTCCAGGTTTGAGAAACCCTCCAAGACCCCTCTTGGTGCCTGGTCCCTCCAGCACAGGAAGCAATGACTCAGATGGCGGCCTTTTTGCTGTCCCGACAACCTTGCCACCCAACAGCCGACATGGGAAGTTCTTCTCTCCCAGTAAAGAAGCAGAGCTGACTTTCCGCCAGCATCTGAACTCCATCAGCGTGAGTGTGTGGGGCCGGGCCGCCCGTGTGCGAGCGTCCCCACGGTCTGGAGAGTGCACCTTCAGGTGCCGGACGCTGCTCCCTTACAGATGCAGTCGGATTTCTTCCTGCCAAAGCCCCGGAAGCTGCGGAACCGGCACCTGCGGAAGCCACTGGTGGTCCAGGTCAGGGTCTTCTCGAGTCTGAGCGTGTGGCCTCGTGGCTGGGCCACCCAGGACATAGGGCTTCTTCCTTCTCTCACATTTTCATGGTGTAAAGTGTGGGAAATTCCTGCCCCTTCCTTCCCTCTTGTGAGTAGGGTAAAAATACAAGTAATAACAGTGAACTTAATGGTACCCAGAAGTAAAGGTAATCTTTCAACAACATGGAAATCCACTTGCAAAAAAGACAATTATAGGGATTCAAGTCCAAAGAATGTCCCAGATTGGGATGTATTTATGGACTCTCAACACCTATTTATAAACATTTAGTCCGTGGGAGCAATTGCCAGGGCGTGTGGGTTGGCTGGAGCCCAGGCCTCTCATGAACTCCCCGGGAGTCCTGAAGGATGCCGTGTGCAAGCCTGGGGGACAGCCAGGGACTCAGAGGCATCTTGGAAGACGAGCATGGCATTCTGACACATAAAAATACGAAAGTGAGGTGGGACGTCTGAGGTAATTATGCTTAGATATGTGTGGATGTGTGTTATTTTGGATTAATGAACAGGTTTCCTTTTGTTAGACTTTTAGAAATCTCTTTCTCCCTTGAGATTAGTGTATTTACAAATGAGACATTGCACGAACGGTCTTAGGAAGAAAGTGCCTGCTAAATCTTAGGTGTTCTTTGTTCAAACTAAGACCAGGGTTGAAAACTATGGCCCAGGGGCCACTTCCAGCCTGACTGTTGTTTTGTTTAATTTAAAACAACTTTATAGATAGAGAATTCACATATCATAATGTTTGTCCATTTAAACCTTATGACTCAGTGGTCACAAGGTGTACAACCATCACCATGGTCTCATCCCAGAACGTTACCACCCAGAAAGGAAACCCTGCTCCTATGAACTCACGTTGCCTTCTCCCGCCAGTCTTTGGCAACCACGGATCCACTTTCTGTCTCTGTGGATTTGTCTATTCTGGGCATTTCCTGTAAATGGGATCGTACAATATGTGTTCTTTTCCCCATAATATTTTTGTAAATAAAGTTTTGCTGGCACACAGCCGTGATTATTCATTTCTGTACTATGTACTGTTTTCCACACGGGCAGGTATATGGCCCCAAAACCTAAAATATTTCCTGCCTGGCCCTTTACAGAAAAAGTGTGTCAATCTCTGCTACAAAAAGTGTAGCCTTTGGAGTGAAAGCTCACGCTACTAGGCTGCAGCCTACCGCTGTCTCTAGTAGTGCCTCCTCTCTAGTCTCTCCGACGCCAGTGTCCTGGGGCATTTCAAAGGGTCGGAACCGCAGCGGCACCCCCAGAGGCCGAAGCACCTCAGACGCTTGTAGGTCGAGAGACACTTTTTTGTTTGTGTTTTATCTTGATTACTATCAGTTTCAGTGACGAACACAGTTTCTCAGATGGTAGTCCTTGTCACTCAAACCTGCCGTAGCACATTCAGCCTAATTGTCCACACACAAAAGCCCTGGAAAGGAGCACTTCATGCCCTTTGGTGCCTGTGTGTTATAAGCAGTGACTTTATTTTCCTTACCCCATGTGTGAGGAAGCCCAGAATGGGGGGTGTCACTCATAAAAGTCCATGTCCAGTGGTTATAAACAGGTTTATGTAACTAGTTGCATTCCAGCCAAGTCCAGAAGAAAGTTCTGGATTAAAAGTGGATCAGGCCAGGCGTAGTGGCTCACACCTATAATCCCAGCACTTTGGGAGGCCGAGGCAGGTGGATCACCTGAGGTCAGGAGTTCAAGAGCAGCCTGGCCAACATGGAGAAACCCCATCTCTACTAAAAATACAGAAATTAGATGGGCGTGGTGGTGAGTGCCTATAATCCCAGCTACTCAGGAGGCTGAGGCAGGAGAATCACTTGAACCCGGTAGGCAGAGGTTTCAGTGAGCCGAGATTGCACCACTGCACTCTAGCCTGGGTGACAGAGCAAGACACCGTCTCAAAAAAAAAAAAAAAAAAAAAGTGGATGACTCTGACATTCCTCTAGTTTCCCCGGGGAGGGTTTGATTAACTGGGTTTGTTTGAGAGAGGACCTAACTGGAGTTTGGGGTACATGGGTCCTAACTGTCTGAGCAGTCCCAGGCACCCTGTGTCAACGGCTCTGGAAAAAGCCCCACCTGGCTCTGCTGGGCACCCTCATACTTGGGACATTCCTTTGTAACTGGGAGTGATTTTTTGGTGTGGGAGTTTCATCACCTTGATTGTTGACCATTTTCCCACAGAGAACACTGCTCCCTAGACCATCGGAAAACCAGTCCCACAACGTTTGTTCCTTCTCCATCCTGTCTAACTCTTCCGTAACTGGTAAGGACCCTGAGCTTTTCTGGGGTAGCTTGTCCCTCCTCCTCACCTGAGGGCCTTGGCTTTGGAGACAATGGGTGCTTATTTCCATGGCTTATTTTCAGGCATTCCTTTGTCCGTTCTACCGACAAATACCTAGTGCGCCCTATGTGCTGGGCTGCAGGCTGCGGTGGCGGGCGAGGCAGCTAGTCCAAAGGGTGCCCTTCGTCTGTGGCCTCAGATGGCCCCTGTGTGAGGCTCTTGGCTTGGTTTGAGTTGCGTCTCTTGTCTGCTCTCTCTGTGTAATGTCTTGTCAGCCGTTTTATGGAATGGATGTGTTCTTGGGGTGTATGGGTTATGCTTCCATCAGTCTGTACATTTAGTGGGGGCCTTGGCTCCTTGCAGTAGATCTTACAAGGGAGAAGCCTCTGGTGAAACACATACTCTGTGACTTCCCTTTTCTACCAGTGTTGACTTCCATGTCTCTCACTGACTTACTGCAAGACCCTTAACAGCTGTCGATTGCTTTTTCTCCTGCCTGCTTGTCAATTTTCAACTGTGGAAAGCCTGGCAAGATAAAACCAAATTGCAGTGGCAGCATCTTAGTCCAGAATCTGATGCTCTGACTGCCCTGGGGCCTGTACCTCAGCTTGGGGGCTTGTCACCCTTCAAGAGCCATTTCCGCAGGATGACAGTGGTGACCGCAGCCTTCCAGTAGCTCCTGGGAGGCATAGTGGTGGGTGCCAGAGCTTGTGTCACGTTGGGGGCCTGTGTGACCTCTGACTCCTCACGTTAGCATTTGGAATGTTCAGTGGCTTCCAGCTTGACTTGGCTCCCACACTCCCAACAGTGGCTGTAAAGGAAGCCCCCTGCGGCCCCATCCTGCTGTGAGGGCGCGGCGGGCGGGCTCGACATGTCTGCTTTTGCCCTCGCCCTCGCAGGGAGAGGTTCGTTCCGGCCCATCCAGTCTTCTCTGACCAAAGCAGCTCTGTCTCGGCCGATCGTGCCCAAGGTCCTTCCACCCCAGGCCACGAGTCACCTGGCCAGTAAGTCTGTACCTGCATGGCCACAGCCACTGAGTGAGCCTCTGAGGGATGTTTTTGTGACCAGGTTTTTTGAATGTTTTCTTCTCCAAATCATAATGTCTCATTACCCTTCACTGAGAACATCTAAGCCCTTGGCTCTTGCATTGACATGAGGTGCGAGGGAGAAGCTGTACCCCGAGCCCTCTTGGGACATCTTATGGGTTGTCAGTAGAGCAGAGATGTGCAGCATCCTTTTTGTTGCCAGGTGCTATCGACTTAGCAGCTACGAGTGCCGGCATTCTCTCTGGGAACCCCCTCCCTGCCTTGGACACCGAGGGCTTGTCTGGCATCTCTCCACTGTCTTCAGACGAGGTGACGGGTGCCATCTCGGGGCAGGACTCCACTGGAACTCACCAGGATGGAGATGCCCTCCCCACTGTGGGGGTGAGTATGTTTAGAAGGGCTTCAGCATTACCAGCAACTTCTGGTGTGGACGCCAAAGCCGTGGGGCTGAGATCACACTGGACTCCAGCTCTGCCTTTGGAGGAGAGTCTCCGGACCAGGGGTGCCATGGCGTAAGCAAGCTCTGTGTAGTGCAGGACAGGAGAGGTGTCCAGAGCCACTGACGAAAGGTGGGGACAGGCTTGCCATGTGGCACTGGAGAACTCAGAGCTAAGACGATGTGGAAACATAGCTCCATCTGAGAGTAACCATAACCAAGCTGGCAGCAGAAAGCCCACAGCGCTATGCTCGGACACCAATGAGCATCTCCTTCATCTGGGAAGAGAGCAGCCTGCATGGCCTTGGCCGTTGCTCCTTTCCAAGGCTCTGAGCACCTGGTTTCTCTGGCCTCCCATGGCCACCTCAGAGCTGCCCCAAGGAGGGTGGGATGGGCTGATGCTGTTAAGACTCCAGGGAGCCCAGTCCTGCCTGCTGCAAGGTTGACTTCCTGATAGGACTTGACTTCACTCTTGGAAGCAACAAAAAATTGCAAGTACAGGGTCCACACCTGAAAGTAGCCTTTCAGTGTTTTCGATCTTAGACCCCTGTCCATTTACTGTCCCTCTGCTGTTAGGAGGCCAGGGGGATGGAACACCTCTTTTTCTGGAACTCTGTCGCGGGTGAGGGTATGGGTGGCATCTGGTGCACCCTGCGGCTGCTCACGGGCGTGCTCCTCCTGCAGGGCTCCGACCCATTCGTCAGCATCCCTTCGAGGCCTGAGCAGGAGCCAGTGGCAGACAGTTTCCAGGTAGAGTGTGCTCTTGGGCTGCTGAGCAAAGCAGCTGCCCCAGGACTCCCTCCAGTGCCCTGAGCTGCCACCTGCAGTCTTGCAGTGGCCCGGCTTCTCTCCTAGACCGTGCAGTGGCTTTGCTGTTCTTCCACCTGCTGTGCCGACTGCCCAGGGTGGATAAATGAATATGGCTGTCCGCCACCTGAGACTTCCCTCCTCCCCTCTCCAAGGCGGGCCGTTTCAGACCCAGCTCTGGAAGAACTCAGCGCTCTGGGAGGAGGAGGCTGTCAGCTAATAACTCCCCCAGCCCACACTCTCTTTCTGGCGGCAGTCAAAGCAGGTCCAGGCCACTGCAGCCTGACTTTCTGACTCTGCCATAGTGAGTGTTTTTGGGAGAAATGAATTCCCCGAGTGTGCTCCTGAGTTGGAAGGATGAGGCGGCTGCTCATCTCCCTGTTCATTTGCCTGCGAGCTAGAAGAGGAAGCTGGTGTTTCTCCCCTTGTCTTGGGTTCTGATAGACCTGGTTGTGTCTGAAAAATACCTGTCTCCCAGCAGGGCTCATCTGTTCTCTCCCTATCTGAGCTGCCCAAGGCCCCTCTCCAGAATGGCCTCTCCACACCGCTGTCCTCGTCAGAGAACTCCAGCACCCGGCTGTCTCCACCAGACGTCTCTGCTCTGCTCGACATCTCCCTGCCCGGCCCGCCTGAGGATGCGCTGTCACAGGGCGAGCCCGCCACACACATTAGCGACTCCATCATTGAGATCGCCATCAGCTCCGGTCAGTACGGTAAGGGCAGGGCGGCCTCACAGCCCTTCCTGTCATCAGGTGTTGATCTCCTGCCCCAATGTTTGCCACACTTCCTGGGGATATTCCAGTTTTGTGATTTTTACGAATTGAAAACCTGTCACCTACAAGGTGCTGCCTGTCTCCAGCAGGGACCTTGCAGGTGGATAAGGTACCTGTGGGACCTGAGGCAGCTGATGGCCTGGTAGGCTTGTTCCTGACCTTCAGGCGAGACAGTGGGATGGCCCCCAGGCGCTCTTCAGCCTGGGGATCACAGAGTGTTTTCTTAGTTGATCTTGAACCTGAGCAGGCGGCCTGGGGTCTTGCACAGCTTGTGAAGCAGTTGGGCTGGGCCCTGTGGGCTTTGGTCTCACCTGCTGTCTGGGACAAAGCTCCTGGGAGCAGTGGTTTGTTGCTCACTGGTGTGAGCCAGGCTGTGGGTTGAGAGAGATGTGGGTTCACAGTGTGTTAGCATGTAGCCTTGGGAAGGTCACCAACTTGTTGAACCTCCCTTTCCTAAGCAGTAAATTGAGAATAAGGTACAGCTCCTAGGGCTGTTGTGGGTGCCGTGAGATGACTCACGTGGAATCTGGTGGCTGCTGCCGTCGACTTCCCTCTGCTGCGCCCTCCCTCCCTGCAGAGCTGTTCTGCGGTGCTGAGCTCCTTACCTGCAGAGCCGCCATCCATCTGGTTCAGCAGGGCAGAGCCCTGCGGCCCTGCTGCCTTCTCCGTGGTGGGCTGGAGAAGTGAGCTGCCGTTCACCGCCCCGCAACAAGGCGTTTCTGATCTGGGATCTTGGTTGGCAGGTGAAGGAGTCCCTCTTTCTCCAGCAAAACTGAATGGCAGTGACAGTTCCAAGAGCCTTCCCTCCCCGTCCAGCAGCCCCCAGCCACACTGGATCGCCTCTCCCACCCACGACCCCCAGTGGTACCCCAGTGACTCCACCGACTCCTCGCTCAGCAGCCTGTTTGGTGAGTGTATGGGGAGGGCTCTCGTCTCCTTTTCCAGAGCAGCAGGGGCTGGGGTCTGTGGGACGCTGGATTCTCGTTCTACTCAAACTCCCACTAGGACTATTGGCTTGTTCGCCTCTCAAGTGTTTGTATTTTTCTGAGTTAATATTTTTGGGTGTAATTTACATGTGGGGAAATGTACACATTTTTAGTGTACAGTTCACCAAGCTTTGGCAAGCATGTATAGCCTGGTGACCCACAACCCAGTGGAGACCTAGAATATTCCCGTGACCCCAGATGCTGGATTCTGTGTGCCTTCCCAGTCTGTTCAGCTAGCCTGGCCCCTCCCAACTAGGGTTCTCTCGAGGGGAGAAAAGGAAACTGGTGTCTTGGCACTCTCTTGGCTCGTCTTTCTGTGGTCAGTAAGGTATTCGGAAGTGGATGGTCCAGCTGCCACCTGGCACATTCTTGAATACAGATCGGAGAGTTCAGAGGACGTGTTCATCCTCCTCCCCCACTACCCATTTGCCCACTGGATAGCAAGTGTGGCAGGAAAGACACACCCTGCTGCTGTTGCCTGCCCAGAGAGAGCCCCCGTTAGGATGTCTGGGGTCTTCCTGCCCACGGTTGCATGGGGCCAGGGCTTGTGGCTGGGCACATCAGGCATGGCGGGTACCATGCCTGACAGCCCTGAACCAGTTGGGCGACGTGGGTCTGGGAGGTGCTGAGGGACCCAGCACCCTGCAGGCATTTCCTTTTGTCGCATGTAGCAGTGCAGATGTTTGGAAAGTCACACATAAATCGTGAAAAACTGGAAACAGGCCAGGCGTGGTGGCTCATGTCTGTAATCCCAGCACTTTGGGAGGCCAAGGTAGGAGGATTGCTTGAGGCCAGGAGTTTGAGACCAGCCTTGGCAGCATAGAGAGACCTCGTCTCTACAGAAAATTTTAAAACTAGCCAGGTGTGGGGGTGCATGCCTGTAGTCCCAGCAACTTGGGAGGCTGAGGTGGGAGGATTGCTTGAGCCTAGGAATTCGAGGCTGCAGTGAGCCATGGTCACCACTGCACTGCAGCCTGGGCAAGAGCGAGACCCTACCTTAAAAAAAAATTAAAGAAAAGCAAAGTTGGAAACAACCTGCATGAGACTAGTCACACAGAAGAAAGTATGGGGGTGGGGATGGCAGTGAGAGTGGGAGACCGTGATGGGGGTGGGGGATGGCAGTGAGGGTGGGAGACCGTGGGACTCGTGGAAAAGAAGGTGCATGTTTGTATGCACGAAGGCCTGTTAAACGAGAAGAGCTCGTCGTGGCGTGTTGAGTCCCTCGGAAGCTCTTCGCACAAGTCTGGATTGGGGCCAGGGCCGGGGCCTGGCCTGGCTGCCTCCAGCCTCAGGACCCTTCTGCTGGACTGGTCCAGACCAAGCAGGGTTCAGGGTGTTTTCCTCTGGCCTTTTCTCCGCAGCAAGCTTCATCTCCCCAGAGAAGAGCCGGAAGATGTTGCCGACACCCATTGGGACCAACAGTGGCACTTCCTTGCTTGGCCCCAGCTTGTTGGATGGAAACTCGCGGGACTCATTTGTGTCCAGGTCCCTGGCTGACGTCGCAGAGGTGAGTGCATTGACCTCACAGCTGCACCTGACCACCAACCCTCGTGCCAGAGGTTGCCGGCACTCTCCTGCACACCTGTGGGTTACTAAGAGCTGTTTGCCAAGAGTGGAAGGACAGGAGACAACACGTACACACTTAGGTCCGTGACTACCGAGAATGGGGAGATCTGAAGACGCTGGGCCGGCTCTCGTCCCCACATGCAGAATGACAGATTGAGTCATAGCTGAGCTCTGCAGGCCTCTGAACTGGAAGCCCTGGTCTGGGGTGCAGAGCAGGGTCTCTGAAGGCAGCCAGAGCTGAGCAGGGATGTTACCTCTCCTTCACTGGGTGTGGGGTGCTGAGGGGCAGGCAGTGTTGTGGAGGAGTAAGGGGTGGCTGCAGCAGTTGTGTTGTCAGTGCTGCCATCCTAACAGCAGGACGAGGGGCAGGTAGTGTTGTGGAGGAGTAAGGGGTGGCTGCAGCAGTTGTGTTGTCAGTGCTGCCGTCCTAACAGCAGGACCTTTGAGCGGCGTCTCTCTGTCAGGTTGAGCTGCGGTGCAGGGGAGCTGGGATGGGCTCTGCTGTCCTCGTGCTTCTCCCACACCCAGGGTAGTGATAGGAGGAGTCACTGGGGCAGGTTCTTGATGTGAAGGCGAAACGTGGTTTGTGACTTTCCTCTTTTGACCAGATGCGGCGTCCCTCTTTGTTGGCCAGGCCATCTGGTTGTAGCCCTCAAGGCGTCCACCACATGGTTTGTGTGGCATTCATGGGCAGGTCAGTCTTGCAGGGTAAAGACAGGCCCATTTCACTGTGACATAAAGTGCAGAGTGGCAGGTGTGTGGGCAGTTGGGTGAGGGCTCTATGGACAGGGAGGGAACTCTAGGTCCAGGAGGTCATCCGCATGGGCTTAGCCCGTGTGAAAGTCCTGGAGCAGCATTCCCCGAATCTAGTCCCCACAGTGTTGGGACATTGGCAGGTGTTCTTGAGGATTTTGTAGGCAGATACTTGAGGGAAACCCTGGATCCAAAAAAGCTCAAAACAGCTGTTTCTCACAGACACCTCCGCTACCCAGTATCCGAATGTGAATTGTGACTCTTGAGATGATGAACTCATGGGTAGGCTTTGGAGAATTCCAAGCCAAGCCATGATATGACTGGAAATTTTAGCCAAATGTACACATAGACACAATTAATAGAGTAGACCTCCATCTCACAGTGTGTGGCGTTTCTCAAACCTGTTTGGCCCCAGAATCATTATTCGGAGCACACCTTGGACTCTGATGTTTCCCGAGAAGCCAGTCTCTGTCTCTTCCCGTGTTTGTGCACATGTTCCTAAGTGCTGGGCTCTGTGGAGATGGGCGCTGCGTACGTGCCCTGAGGCAGCATGCTAGGGCCTTGCTGTTGAGAGGACGGGCCACAGCCCAGTGACAGGAGCCCCTTAGAGTCAGAAATGCAGAGTGTTAGCCTCACCCCAATCAGAATTTGCACCTTTAACAAAATCCTGGGCAACAGATGGCACATGGGAGTGAGTAGCAGAGAAAGGGTGCAGTTAGTATTTGTGAAACGCTGCCCGTCGCGAGTAGTGCAAACACGTATTCACCTGAAGAAAGAGCAAATTAGCGTTCAGCATGGGATTTTCCCGAGAGCCCTCCACTCAGAATGTGAGTGTGTTTCTCAGCAGGTCCTCGTCGTCTGGAAGGATGGTGATGAAAGGGTCTGGTGGTAGGGCTAGCATGAAGGGGGCGGGGGTGGAGCTGGGTGGCCCTGGGATGAAAGGGATGGGAGCTGCTGATGGACACACAGGGGAAGGAGAATTACTCTTTGCTCTGCTTTTGAAAACAAATTTTAATTTGTCTGACATTTCCCACAGTCAAAGTGTAAAATTTCATTTACACCATAGCTCTACTCAGAATTTTCCAGACTTCTGGCATTCACAGTGTCATGCAGTTCATTAAGGGATATTTATGCAGGGTCTACTGTGTGCAGACAACGGCCCCTGTCCTCATGAGGCTTCTACTCTAGAGCAGGACGCAGACAATAAGCGGTGAAAACGGCACATTCTACGTATTTGCTCATGGGACAAGATCCTGGTGTCGAGGCCCTCCCGTCCTCCGTCTCCTCAGCTCCGCGCTGCCTCATTCACTCTGTCATGGCCACCACCTTGGTCGTGCTTTTCAGTCAAAGCCTCTTCCTGTCTCAGGGAACATGCCTGTTGCTTCTTTAAAAAGGAACGTGCTCCCCGCGTGTCCTCATGTCGCTGACGGGAACCTGCTCCCCACATGTCCTCAGGACCGATGGGAACGTGCCCTCGCCACATGTCCTTGGGACTCTGACAGGATCGTGCCCTCCACCTGTCCTCATGTCTCTGACGGGAACGTGTCCCCCACCTGTCCTCATGTCTCTGATGGGAACGTGTCCCCCACCTGTCCTCATGTCTGTGACGGGAACGTGTCTCCCACCTGTCCTCATGTCTGTGACGGGAACGTGTCCCCCACCTGTCCTCATGTCTGTGATGGGAACGTGTCCCCCACCTGTCTTCATGTCTATGATGGGAACGTGTCCCCCACGTGTCCTCGGGTTTTACCCCACCTCCCGCTCAGGTCCCAGTCCTTGGAGCACCCTCTCTGGCCTCTTTCCCCGGCACTGTCTCCCCCCTCACTCTGCATCTGTTTCAGCAGGCTGCCCCCAGTGCCTGTGTCTGCTGCATACAGTCTTGTCTACCTGTCGGGTGTCTTCCCCCATAGGTCTCATGGCGGGCAGGGGGACCAGCACCCTCATCCCAGCCATCAGATGTGTCAGGCACATCGTAGGCTCTCTGCGAGCACTTATCTAAAGAGTGTGCGGGCAGATGACAGGTGATTCTGTGATTCTGCACAGAGCCCTGGGCTGCCATCCATGGCTAGGTTCCTGCAGCGGGAGTTAATAGGAGCTTCTCGTCCTGTTTCGGGACCCGCCCTCTGCTGAAGGGCCGGCCGGTCGCAGTGACTTGCTCTTCCTGTCTCCTCTTCCTGCAGGTTGTGGATTCCCAGCTGGTGTGCATGATGAACGAAAACAGCATTGATTACATTTCTCGGTTCAACGACCTGGCCCAAGAGCTGTCCATCGCTGAGCCTGGCCGCCGAGAAGCTCTGTTTGATGGTGGTGGAGGCGGCCCCGCTGTCAGTGACCTGTCCCAGTGACCACACGTCCTGGTGGCGGATGAAGCCCTCTTCGAGCTAGAGAAAAATAGATAAGCCCAGCAGCCCTAGAAGATGGTCTGAACAGAGGCATCTCCGCACCCAAGACTGTACAACGGGCAGGAACGTGGTCGCAGAGCTGCTTCCCCACGAGCAGCAGGCAACGGCGTCCAAGGAGACTAGGATGAGTTCTTGGCAAGGGCCAGCGTTAGAAATCACTGTGGTACTAGAGCCGTTCTTCACCACGCCTGGGTCCGTGTTAGGGTCTGCATAGTGATCCCATTTCAGCCTGTGCTCTGCCTCGATTGTTGTGTTGGACATTCCGGTGGCATTTCCTTCTGAGACAAGGGAGTATGTGTGCCTTGGTGTAGTTGCTGTGCACTAGGAGCTGTGATCTCCCTCTCTGCAGGGAGGCCGCAGCCCCTGCTGCTTGCTTTCTGCCAAACCTGTGCTATGCATCAGCTGTGCCCTCTGTGGACTGTAACGGGCAGGACAGTTGGATGTGGCCTGGGCTCGTGCCTGGTGGTGTCGCATCCCAAGGCACCAAGAGCATGGATACTGATCACAGGGCTGCTGCGGAGTCCTGGGGCCCTGGGCTGGTGCCTCCCCTCCCTAGAAGTTTTGTTCGGACTCTTAACAGGGAGTGGGGGCAGGAAGAGTCCTGTACTATGCAGGTTGTGTGGACTTTGCATGGGACCCTGCTAAGCTGGTTGAAAATGTTTTTCTTGTGTTTTAAGAATTAGGAGACATGGAAGAGGAAGAACAAAGTCCCCTCTGTAGTTGGTTTCCTTCCTGTGTCCCTTTGCAAGCTTCCAGGTGATCTAAGGTGTCATTTCTCCCTCCTGGGGTGACCCTTAGGCGCTAATATGATTACAGCGAAGACTTTCCTGATAAGTTCTTAAACTTGATGTGTGACTGTTTGGCACTTGAGACAAACCTGCCTTTGCAGGGAAAGTGTCTCTCACGGGCATTGGTGTAGGCGTGCCTGACATACGTGTTCAGTCCCTTGCATACCTTTGCCTTGAGACTTCTGTGTCTCCTTCCCATTTGGGACACCCAGGCGAGGACCCAGACATCTGGATGTGGTCAGACCGCACCAAAAGTATGCCTTCGTGGTGGTCTCCCTCCTTGCGCCCTCTCGGGTGGCCAGTGTTCCTACTGCAGACGCCCCAACATCCAGTCTTTCCCCAGGACAGAGCTAATAAGGGCCCCTTTGCCTTCTCATCCTCAGGAGTTCCAGGCACATGAGTCACCGTCCAGCCACATCCAGTGTGGCCTGGAGCTGCCACAGAGGTGTTGGGCAGGCCATGCCTGTCCCGCCATCTCTCCCTTCCTGCCTCATTTCATCCCCCGCAGCAGCCGGGATTGATTGTGCTTTCCTAACCCACTTGGACCTACTCCCCCTCCTCCCCACCATTCCTCTTCCCCTACACGTGTGGCACGCAGCAGCCCTCAAGGCCAGCCCTAGCCCCACCACTGCTTCTCTCCCCGTCCACAATGGAGAAGGTGAAAGGAGGAGGGAAGGGCCTTTGGTGTGGACAAGCATGTGGACGCCCTCCGTCCTGCAGTCTTGCCAGCCCACCACAGCCACTGTAGACCACAGGCAGGCCCTGCACTGCACCACTGGGAGGACGTGGAGAGGACAGTGAACTTCCAGGCAAGAGCTTCCTTCTTCTGTCTTACGAGTTTTTCTTAGAGCTCTTGCCTGAGCTGGCTTCCCTCCTTCAGACGTTGACGTGAGATCTTAAGCAAACAGTCCCATACCTCTTAGGGGTGAAAAAAGAAACATGGTGCCACTTGATTGGGAGAGAGACAGCAGTGTTTGAACCGCAGCATCTTTACACTAGCTTGTGTTTTGTGCTAAGTATACCACCTTCCAAAATTAGCATCTCATTGAGCCAGAGAAGACAAAGAGCTCTCCCTCTGGGCATCTGGCTTTGCTGCGTCTCTAGAGGGTTAGGATACCAGGCCGAGTTCAGGCCACTGCTAGCTTTCTTATACTCCCGCAGGCTAGACCAGAGATGCCAAGTCCCAACAGCACTGAGCTGTGTGCACTGTGCCAGGGACAGGAGGGTTTGTGAACTGCCTGTCAGGGTACCTGTTACCCCCTGACAACTAAGTGGGGTGAAGTTTTGGAGGTCAGAGTCTGCTTTCGTAGGCTTTTTGGACAGCACCTACCACTTGGTTCTCCAGTGTAGACTCTTGGGAGCAGCTGACCGCAGCCATTGCCATCCAGTGGGGAGACGGGTTAGGGAGGAGGACGGGCTGACTCATCTTCTATAATAAAGCTGACAGAGTTCTAGAGGATTCTGTCTCTCTAGTAACTAGACAGGTGATACGCATTTGCTTGCCACATTAAGGGAAAATGGTGTCATTTGTTGCAGAAAAACAATGGATGCATTTTCTTCTGGCCTAAATGAATATTTATGTACAAACATAGGCAACTGTTAAAGGCTGGAATTTTCAAAAGATCCAAACAGAGACTTCCTGCATCTTCTGCCTTTCCAACAGAAGCGGTGATCGTCTCAGTGTGAGCCTGTGGCTTCCTTTGTGCATTTGAGCATGCTGTAATTAAGATGAGATCAGTTTCTTAGAAAAAGCTTTCCTGAATTCCTCTGATGTTGTCTGGGATCTTTCTGCTGATTCACCTTTTCTGGAGATTGGGACAGAGCATCTGTGGTCCAGGGAAGTCAGTCCTCTGGCCTCGATTCTGTTGTGGATGTGCAGTGATGAGCAGGCATTGCGTGCCTCAGGGGATGCCTAGTTCGTGGCTTCCTGGCTGTTTTGTCCTTCTGTGTCTTGTAGCTGTAGGGTGCCAGCTCAGGGAGTGGGGTCTTGGCGGCATTTCCGCGGTTGGCCTCGTTGCTTTGCCGCACCTCCAGGTACTGGGCATGAGAGGCCGTGGCCTCGTTTCTGGTGGATAACCTTTTTAGTTTAACAGCATCTTCAATTAGATCACAGCATTGAATTCAAAATTTCTTCTGCAAAGAAAGTTGTGGGGCATAAGACACCGGGAACGAGGGAGGAGGAAGACACTTGTGTTTTCTCTTTAACCCTTGAGCTGTAGCCGATGCATTTGTCAGGAAATACAGCACTTTGTCTTAAGAAAACAAGGAAAGAGGCCGGGCGCAGTGGCTCACGCCTGTAATCCCAGCACTTTGGGAGGCCGAGGCGGGCGGATCACCTGAGGTGGGGAGTACGAGACCAGCGTGACCAACATGGAGAGACCCCGTCTCTACGAAAAATACAGAATTAGCCGGGCGTGGTGGCGCATGCCTGTAATCCCAGCTACCGGGGAGGCTGAGGTAGGAGAATCACTTGAACCTCGGCGGCGGAGGTTGCAGTGAGCCGAGATCGCGCCACTGCACTCCAGGCTGGGCAACAAGAGCGAAACTCGGTCTCAAGTAAAAAAAAGAAAGCAAGGAAAGAGTAATTTACAACGAAGGAAAGAAACCCACAGCACACCCTTCGCGGCTGTCAGCGCTCTCCTGATGTCACAGTGGCTGCGTGTCTTTGGGGTGGGTGAGGTGTGGGGAGCCGAGCCCCTGGCCCTGCCTCCCGCGCCCCGCCCCCCTTCTCTCTCTTCTCGGTTAAGCCATAGCGAGGCCTCCGCTCGTTTCAGATGTGAATTTGTTTTATAGATTATAAATATGCATATACAGTGTATGTATAAAGCAGAATGCCTGCCTTTCCTGGTTATTTTTTGTACCATATTGTAAATTATATTATTTATTCTTTACCAATTTTGGGAATAAAAGGTGTTTTGGTTATTTAATATAATAAGAGCTGTTAAACTTCTGTTTAAATTTCCAGTTCAACTTGTAAATGTTTTTATTGTGCATAAATACATACTAATGTTGATCTAAGGACTGTCGTTTGTGCCCGTTCTTCAGGGCCGCGCGCCCATGCCCGCCGTCCCTGGTCGGGCAGGTGCGGCCCAGGTGCGGCCCCGTGGTGGGCTCGCGGGCTCCCTCAGGCCGGGCTTCCTCCCAAGGGCGCGGCGGTCCCAGGGCCCGCCCCGCCCGCCGTCCAATGCGAGCTCCCAACTCCGCGAGCGGCGTCGCCTTCCCCAATCGGCTGCCGGCGCGGCGCCGACCGTTCAAAGCCGAAGTCCTCGGGGGTGGGCGTGAGGGGCGGGGGCCGCGCTGCGGTAGGCTGCGGAGGGATGATTGGCGTCTTGGCGCCCAATGGGTGCTGGCGGGCGGCCTTGGGTACCTGCGCTGGGCGGGCGGGAACGGCGCGCGGCGAGCTGAGGGTGGCGGCGGTCGACATGTTCCAGGGCCCGCACAGCGAGGGCGGCCGTGCCGGCTCCAGGTGCGGCGCGGGGCACACAGGAGGCGGGCGGATAGCGCGACCACGTGGCGGGAGCGGGCGAGCCCAGGGCGTCCACGAGCCGTGTGGGGTTGGGGTGGGGTTGGGGGGCAGGGCGACCTCACAGAGGCCCCCGGGGCCGCCGCCCGCCTTTCTGCGCCGCCGCCAGACTGAGGCCCGAAGCCCGAGGGGCCGCTCGCTGAGGCCCGGGCTGTGGAGAGCTGCCCGCGACCGAGGCCGAGGGCGGGGAGGGGCGCCCGGGCTCTGGGAACAAAGCTGTGTGGAGGGCGGGCTGCGCTCCCTCGCGCCTGGGCGCCCGCGTTCCGTGTGGTGCGTTCCGTGGGGGGTTCCCCGGGGGCGGGGTGTGCCCGTGGGTGCGGCCCATTTTGTCTGTGGGGTGCGTGTCCATGTCCCTAAGGGGTGTGCGGCGGTGTGTTCGTGGGGTGTGTCGAGCCGTGCCCCCCCTCGTGTGCGTGTGGCCGTGTGCCCTGCCCGTGTCCCTGGTGTGTGTGTGGCCGTGTGCCCTGCCCGTGTGCCTGGTGTGTGTGTGGCCTGTGCCCTGCCCATGGCCGCGCTTCCACTAGTTCATGTGAGTCCCCTTATGGAAAGTGCCAGGGCGTCTGGGGAAGAGTCAGTTCTATCTCCTTTAATCTTCAACAGCCTGGGAAGGTGGATGGCGCTCCTGGGCTTCGCTGTAGGAAGAAGTGGATTGGGACGAAGATGTCCTGACTCAGCTTTAATAGCCAGGAACACTGAGCACACTTTTCTTATGTTTTTGAACTTTCAAAACATTCTTTGGGTATTGGGACTCACATAAATTAGAGTGACAGAGCTTACAAGGTCTTTTGTGCCACTTGAGCAGTAAGCTTGCATTGTGAAGTTTGGGTCTTCAGATGCCTGAGGTTTTCTGTATGATGAGCCCCTCTGTGGCACAGCCTCGCCAGAGAAATAGAAGAGAATGTGTGTGCCATGACTGTTAAGGCAAATACTATATTGCTTCTCGGCCTTTTGGCTATGATCAAGTGAAGACAAATACTATATTGAATAAATACTAAATAAAAGAATTGCTCCAACTTGCTAAAAATAAAAACCCTTTAGATTGGCCGGGCGCGGTGGCTCACACCTGTAATCACGGCACTTTGGGAGGCTGAGGTGGGCGAGTCACCTGAGGTCGAGAGTTCGAGAGCAGCCTGGCCAACATAGTGAAACCCCCGTCTCTACTAAAAATGCAAAAATTAGCCTGACGTGGCGGTGTGCGCCTGTAGTCCCAGCTACTTGGAGAGGCTGAGACAGGAGAATCACTTGAACCCAGAGGCAGAGGTGGCAGTGAGCCGAGATCATGCCACTGCACTCCAGCCTGGACGACAGAGCAAGACTCTGTCTCAAAAAAAAAAAAAAAACCCTTTAGATTTGAGGGAGTTAGGTCAGTATACTCGCAACCAAATAATTACCCCTGTCCGGTGACTCAACGCCTGTAATCCCGGCACTTGGGGAGGCCGAGGCAGGTGGACCACGAGGTCAGGAGATCGAGACCATCCTGGCCAACACGGTGAAACCCCGTCTCTACTAAAAAATTAGCGGGGTGTGGTGGCGGGCGCCTGTAATCCCAGTTCCTTGAGAGGCTGAGGCAGGAGAATGGTGTGAACCCGGGAGGCGGAGCTTGCAGTGAGCCGAGATCACACCACTGCACTCCAGCCTGGACGACAGAGCAAGACTCCCTCTCAAAGAAACAGCCCTTAATCCATGGAACAGTGATTATTATGCCTACCTAGGTCTGCACCGACGTGGGACCAGGAGTTTAAACTAGTGCTCAGAGCGAATCCGGTTTCTGGTTCCTGGTGGCCAGAGTTTTGCACCACCCACACCAGTGGGGTGAGGGACTGCATCCCCAGCCCTGTCCCAGTTGTGTGCATTTAGTACGTTTCCTTTTTGTTTGTGCCGCCTGGCACTGGCTGCCCAGTACTGGCTGCCCAGTAAATGATGGTGTTTATTATCACCCTGAGTGACACCGATGTTTTTATGTTGACTTTCACGCTCCGGAAGTTAGCTGCAGAGGTACTGCACTAAAGCCATATTCACACTACTCTGGGGGATTGGTTTCAGGACAAGGTGTTGTGAAAGGGAGAAAACTCTTCCTTTTAGGATGGTGAGGAAGGAAAACCGGTCTGAAGCGGATGATGAGGTATCACTGGAAGCTTCTGCTTGGGGTCCACCAGACGCTGCGCATTTGCCACTCATCTGAACGGGGTTGAGTTGCAGGGCGGGCACCTTGTAAGCGTCACACTTTGTTTTGCTGTGAAGAGAATCAAGTGGTGGCTGTAAGATTACCCAGCCAGGTTGTCCTCTCTTGAGACCTTACATCTCTTGTTTTCTTGCTGAGGGATTATCTTGTGTTAAAGGGATTTTGTAAAAGCATTATGCTTTAGCCATGATTAACCTGAGATCTTCCTTTAAGCTGTAACATTTATATTTGTAAGGAATTTAATCCAAGTTTATTTCTTACTGCTTCTCTCTAAGCCTGACCAGTCCCCTAATCCTTTCTGAAACTCGGGGACAAACTGTTAGGGTCAGGAGCATGGAGACCCCCGAGGAGGGCCAGACAGGTTTTCCCTACCTCTCCAGTGCTGCAGTCCACTCCAGCTGTGTGAGGTTTTTCTTCTCCTGTGCGCTTGAGTTTCTCTTGTGTGCTTTGAATATCTTCACTGAAATATATTGAAGGGGTACCACAAAAGGCAAAAAATAATTGGGAAGCACCCCCCACCCACATTGTGAATTTGTCCCCAAATGTGTAAGCTCTAGCGTTCCCTTCCCCCTACTAGTATCATAGTGGTAAGTGCCTGTAGCCTAGAGAAAGCCACACTGCGCCATTGTTGTCGGGCTGTTTTTATTGAAAGGTCTATTGAACGCTCAGTTCCATTCATCCGAGACCCCTTTGAGGCAGCCCAGCCCTGCAGTCTGTGTGAAACCTGCAGTGGGACCTGTTGCCTTTGTGACCAAGATGGCTGCTGCCCCTTGCCTGGGGCTGGGCCTGTGTGCGCCATAATTTCTGCTAAAACATTCTTTGGTACCACTTTTTTTTCTTTGCTTGTTTTCAAATAAAATTCAGAAAAGCACATAGAACAATATTAAATATTGTGTTTCCATCACCCCAAAGTAACACTGGTGGTTGCAAGTAACTACCACTCACCTCCTGCGCCCATTGGTCCCAACTCCACATGGAGGCCACAGACTCAATTTGGGTTACACCTCTTCCAAATTTTGGAGTCCCGATGGCCCTAGGCGTCTGTCACATCACTCACACAGACACTGAAGCCACCTCTGCAGAGCTCTAGCTTTCCTGTTTAAACTTGAAGCTCCTCCAGGGTAAGGACTTGCTTTCCTCTATCTACAGCATCTGGGGAAGGATTGCCGATGATAGGTGCTCGAGAGATGTGCAAGTTGAACTGAAGCAAGGGTGAAAGGCAGAGGAGACAGGAGACTGTGAATGTGGGGAATATGGGGTCGGGAAAGAGTCCGAGAGTCCTTGCAGTCAAGGTGAGTCTACCTGGAATCGGATCTGACAGTTTGTAGCACCTTGAGGGCTTGAGAGAAAAGCCATGTTTGAAATAAGTCAGTAAAAGGAATTATAGCTCATGCTCAGCTCACATGAGACTTGATGATAAATTCAGTTCAGTTCTAAAGATTGCAGACCTTCATCCCTTATTTCCAAAGAGAGGACTGTAGAGACCCACATATGTTTAGACCTGCTACACTAGCCAAGAAAAAATCATGCAGAATTGGCTGGGTGCAGTGGCTCACGCCTGTAATCCCAGCACTTTGGGAGGCCGAGGCGGGCGGATCACTTGAGGTCAGGAGTTTGAGACCAGCCTGGCCGACGTGGTGAAACCCCGTCTGTACTAAAAATACAAAAAAATAGCCAGGCACGGTGACGCACACCTGTAATCCCAGCTACTCGGAAGGCTGAGGCGGGAGAATTGCTTGAACCTGGGAGGTGGAGGTTGCAGTGAGCTGAGATCGCGTCACTGTATTCCAGCCTAGTAACAGAGTGAGACTCCATCTCAAAAACATAAAATAGGCCAGACATGGTGGCTCATGCCTGTAATCCCAGCACTTTGGGAGGCTGAGGTGGGTGGATCACCTGAGGTCAGAAGTTCAAGACCAGCCTGGCCAACATGGTGAAACCCCGTCTCTACTAAAAATAGAAAAATTAGCCGGGCATGGTGGTGGGCATCTGTAATCCCAGCTACTCAGGAGCCTGAGGCAGGAGAATCGCCTGAACCCAGGAGGTGGAGGTTGCAGTGAGCCGAGATTGTGCCATTGCGCTCTGGCCTGGGCAACAAGAGCGAGACTTCGTCTCCAAAAAAAAAAAAAAATGCAGAATTACCAGGGCTACGTGATTCAAAAATGGATATGGAAGTCAGATGGCCTTATGGCCACTATCAGAGCACCTCACCTAAAATCTTGTTAAGCCACGCCCCCCCCACCCACCACCTTTTATTTTTTTTCCTTTTGGTGAAACAAGGTCTCACTCTTTCGTCCAGGCTGGTGTACAGTGATGCAATCATGGTTCACTGCAGCTTTGACCTCCTGGGCTCAAGCCAGCCTTAGCTTCCCAAGTAACTGGGACTACAGGCGCATACCACCACACCCGGCTATTTTTTTTTTTTTGAGACGGAGTCTCGCTCTGTCGCCCAGGCTGGAATGCAGTGGCGCATCTTGGTTCACTGCAAGCTCTGCCTCCTGGGTTCATGCCATTCTCCTGCCTCAGCCTCCTGAGTAGCTAGGACTACGGGTGCCCACCACCACGCCCGGCTAATTTTTTGTATTTTTAGTAGAGATGGGGTTTCACTGTGTTAGCCAGGATGGTCTCAATCTCCTGACCTCGTGATCCGCCCACCTCAGCCTTCTAAGGTCCTGGGATTACAGGCGTGAGCCACTGCGCCCGGCCTAATTTTTGTATTTTTTGTAGAGACAGGGTCTCCCCATGTGCCCAGGCTGGTCTCGAACTCCTGGGCTCAAACAATCCTCCCACGTCGGCCTCCCAAGGTGCTGGGATTACAGGTGCCAGGTACTGCTCCCGGACAGCCCTTTCTAATTTAAGCTTGGTTATTGGTTATTTTTAAAAAATAATTTTTCTCAAGTGCACCTGTCTTTTTTTCTCCCTCCTCAATCCTCCAGGAAATGGCGACTGCTGACAGGAAGTTTGGCATCCACCTCCCCCAGCCTCCTGAGTGGACAGGGGCCCTGGGCACCACTTCAGAGGTCGGCCGGCACACGCTTGGCTTCTGGGGTAGAGTAGCCAGCCCATGGGTCTCTGCAGGCGGAGACTGTGAAGCACTCTCTGCCTTCCTGCTTTATAGCAGGAGAACTCCATTCACATCCAATCACGAGGAGCCCTCAGCGCTCTTTCTAGATCTTTTGAGGAGAAAGTGTTATTTTTGTTAACCAAACCTTGAGTTGTCAATGTTTGCAAAGCTTTCCAGTGAGATCTAACCTCATATCATAGTTTTTGTGTGATGTTGAGCCCTGTAATTTCAAGTACAGTCATCCTTGGTATCCTGCGGGAGTTGGTTCCAGGACCCCCAGGATACCAAAATCCAAGGATGCGTAAGTCCTTGATATAAAGTGGTGTAGTGTTTGCATATAACCTGGGCACATCCTCCCATATGCTTTTAAATCATCTCTAGGTTACAAGGTTACAAATAATACCTAATACTATGCACATAGTTGTTATACCGTATTACCTAGGGAATAATGACAGAAAAAAAGTCTGTAGATGTTCAGTACAGATGCAACCTTCATTTTATTTCTGACATTTTGATCTGAGGTTGGTTGAATCCATGGAAGCAGAACCCGTGGATACAGAGGGCTGACTTCGTTTCTAAACGTCTGGGATCACAGACAGTCCCATTGCTTAGGACTAGTGAGAGAGCATGAGCCACTCACTGGTTTAAATCTCAATTTCAGTAAGCCTCTCTCTCAAATGCATTTAAAAAGTTTTTCCAGTTCTGAATTCAGCGTTTCACTGGTTTGTTAATGTAGATGGTCCTCTAGAAATAGAGCTTTGTGGCAATTCCTTATTAGTTCTTAAGTTTAAGTTTTTACAATAAAAAGTGATTCAAGAGCCAGGTGCGGTGGCCCACACCTGTAATCCCAGCACTTTGGGAGGCCAAGGCAGGTGGATCACCCAAGGTCAGGAGTTCGAGACCAGCCTGACCAACATGGCGAAACCCCGTCTCTACTAAAAATACAAAATTAGCTGGGTGTGGTGGCGCATGCCTGTAATCCTAGCTACTCGGGAGGCTGAGGCAGGAGAATCCCTTGAACCCAGGAGGCGGAGGTTGTGGTGAGACGAGATTGCGTCATCGCATTCCTCCAGCCTGGGCAACAAGAGCGAAACTCCATCCCAGAAGACAAAAGTTAGCCAGGTGTGGCAGGAACCTGTAATCTTAGCTACTCAGGAGACTGAGGCAGGAGAATCACTTGAACCCAGGAGGCAGAGGTTGCGGTGAGCTGAGATCGTGCCACTGCACTCCAGCCTGGGCGACGGAGCGAGACTCCATCTCAAAAAAAAAAAAAAAAGAATACTTTTAAGGGAAACTAAAGAGCAGTAGAAGAAGTCTGGCATCTGTAAACTAGTCATACCAGTATTAACTAATGGTGGTATGTGATTTCTCAGTAGATGTTAAGAAAATACTTTTGCTGGGTGTGGTGGCTCATACCTGTAATCGCAGCACTTTGGGACCCCAAGGTGGGTGGATCGCTTGAGCTTAGGAGTTCAAGACCAACTTTGGCAACATGGCAAAACCCCGTCTCTACCAAAAATACAAAAAATTAGCCAGCTGTGGTGGTGGGTGCCTGTAATCCCAGCTGCTCAGGAGGCTGAGGTGGGAGGATCATTTCAGCCCAGGAGGCAGAGGTTGCAGTGAGCCAAAATCACGTCACTGCACTCCAGCCTGGGTGACAGAATGAGACCTTGTCTCAAAAAGAAAAAAACAAAATACTTTTACCCTGTCTAGTTGTGCCAAAATCCTTGCACGGTGACAAGCTTTCAGGTCTGCCATCAGTAATTGGCATGTACTCTGTGCTTGTAGGGCCATGAAGCCCCCAGGAGGAGAATCGAGCAATCTTTTTGGAAGTCCAGAAGAAGCTACTCCTTCCAGCAGGCCTAATAGGATGGCGTCTAATATTTTTGGACCAACAGAAGAACCTCAGAACATACCCAAGAGGACAAATCCCCCAGGTATGGGCCTTTGGAAATCCTCAATCCTTTGGCCTCCACGATTCTCTTTTGAAAATATTTTCTGTTTCTTTATACTGATCCTTTCCCATATTGTCTGGTTCAGGTAATCACTTGTCATCAGAGTTCTTCCGAAATGAAAACGTTCTGATTTGTACTTTCTCTCTTGAAGGTGGCTTGAGTAGTCTTGAATTCTCCATCTATTCTGGAGACTTTGGTTGAATATAGGCACTGAGGACACAAAAGTGGATGGCGGCTTCTGGTTCCTGCCAGGGAGCCGCTCCCAATTGTTCCACGGACCCCCTTGAGATTCCTGAAATTGCGTGGAAATTATTGTGCATTTAAACATTTTTCCTAGGGAGGGAGAGTGTTTTTATTCAGATCGTCAGTGGGATTGAAACTCTTAACAAGGAAGAATTGATCTAGCACACGTCTACATAGTTCTTCAGTATTTACCCGAGCTCCTAGTGGTTACGGTGGGAGGGACTCTTTGAAAAAGGTTTCTTGGCCAGGGGCGGTGGCTCATACCTATAATCCCAGCACTTTGGGAGGCCAAGGCGGGTGGATCCACGAGGTCAGGAGATTGAGACCATCCTGGCTAACACGGTGAAACCCCGTCTCTACTAAAAAAAAAAAAAAAAAAAAATTAGCCGGGCGTGGTGGCGGGCACCTGTAGTCCCAGCTACTCAGGAGGCTGAGGCAGGAGAATGGCATGAACCCAGGAGGCGGAGCTTGCAGTGAGCCGGGATCACGCCACTGCATTCCAGCCTGGGCGACAGAGGGAGACTCCATCTCAAAAAAAAAGAAAAAGTTTTCTCAGCCGGGCGTGGTGGCTCACGCCTATAATCCTAGCACTTTGGGAGGCCGAGGCAGGTGGATCACGAGGTCAGGAGTTTGAGACCAGCCTGGCCGACATAGCGAAACTCCATCTCTACTAAAAATATGAAAATTAGCTGGGTGTGGTGGTTCACGCCTATAATCCCAGCTACTCAGGAGGCTGAGGCAGGAGAATCGCTTGAACCTGGGAGCCGGAGGTGGCAGTGAGCCAAAATCACGCCACTGCACTCCAGCCTAGGTGACAGCTAGACTCCGTCTCAAAAAGAAAAAAAAAAATAGAAAGAAAGGGTTCTCTTGCTTGATAGACTGTCCAGTTGAATAACCAGTGGAGGTTACCTGAGTCGCTTACCCCTGTCTGTACAGGAGGGGAAAGCATGGTCTCTTCCATCCTTAGAATGTTTGAGAGGCCATGCTTAGGTGTCATTGTGTCAGGCAGGTCATGAATCAGAGCCAGATCCACTCCCGACCTCACTCCGTTTGGGGGTACCAATATTTCTTGACCAAATGTAGAGGAAAAAAAGCAGTAGATCCAGAAACTAGTTTTTTCTTTTGTTTTTAGTCTGTTTTGAGACCGGGTCTCACTCTGTGGCCGAAGCTGGAGTGCAGTGTCACCATGATGACTCACGGCAGCCTTGACTTCCCAGGCTCAGGTGATCCTTTTTCCTCAGCCTCCTGAGTGGCTGGGACTACAGGCGTATGCCACCATGCTTAGGTAATTTTTTTTGTATTTTTTGTGGAGACAGGGTTTAACCGTGTTGCCTAGGCTGGTCTCGAACTCCTGGGCTCAAGCCATCTGCCCACCTCGGCCTCTCAAATTGCTGAGATTATAGACATGCACCCTTGTGCCTGGCCGAAGCTAGGTTTGCTGCTTGCCTTTTTTTTTCTTTTTTTCTTTTTTTTGGTCTGTTTGGTTGCTTTTTTGGATGTAGTTAGAGAAATGAGTGTTTCTTATGAAATGACTAACATTCTCATTGTTTCCGGTTTATGAATTTAGGCCCAGGGACTCCTGCAAGTCGTTTTTAGCAAGGACAGCAGAATAATATATCACGTGCAAGACGGAATCCTATCTGAGGCGTTTCCAGGTGTATGAGTCTGCTCATTTGGCCCCTACTCAGCAGAGTCATGTCTGGAGCTGTCCCTAGAGCGCTCCATGGAAGGCAGGCGGTACCACTTTGCCCGTTCCACATGGTCTCATGCCCAGTGGGGAGCCCGGCCCCTTGCGGCTGGTGAGCCAGCCTCCCGGTCGCAGTGTGTGGTGCCAGCCTTCATGGCTCCCCATGCCAGGTTCCTGCTTCTCATGGTCCTTCTCACGGTTGTTGGGAGTTTTTCTATCCCTCCAGTGCTCTTGAAAGACAGTTTATGATGTATTATCAAGGGAAGCCTGAAAGGGAAACTACTAGTTGTGTTCACCACCCGATGAGATCTGGAGTCCTGCCCTCTTTCTACACTTAGTCACACAGACCTAGCCCCACAGCCCTCTAGTTGCAGGGCTTGATTGAGAAAAGTATGCAGAGGCCGAGAGTGTGTGTGACCGACCACATCATAGCCATCGAACGTTTATCAATTCCCATTCAGTGTTTCAGTGAATCTTCAGTAGTCTCTGTGTTCTTTGTTAGTCACCGGGTTTAGATGTTCCGTGAATTGTTTTTCCTCTTCTAGCAATGATGACCGACGTCTACGAATTGTTAATATTTACCGGGGACTGTGCTAAGTGCTTTGCATGTGTATTTTTCGTTTGGTCTTCGCTATAACTAGGAGTAGGTGATTTTGCTCCTTTCACAGAGGAGGAAACAGGCTCGGAAGAGGTCACTGGCATGCGTAAATCCCAGGCTAGTCAGTAGCAGAGCTAGTCGGTAGCAGAGCTAGCCGGTAGCAGAGCTAGTCGGTAGCAGAGCTAGCCTTTGAATTGAGGTTTTTCTGACTCCAGATTCCATGCCTTAAACTGACTTCCTGAATGTATCCACTGGGATAAATTTCTCAAAATGGAATTGGTAGATCAGATGATATATGAGTTTAAAATATGGATAGAGATTTCCAACCGGTTTTTCAAGGCATTGCCCGGTGTTTACCATTCTTGTGTATGTGCTTATTTGCACCAACAGTATTTACCTTTTAGTTTTGCTTTTAAAAACAAATCTTGTAGGCCAGGTGAAGTGGCTCACGCCTGTAATCCCAGCATTTTGGGAGGCCCAGGTGGGAGGATTGCCTGAGCCCAGGAGTTTGAAACTGGCTTGGGCAACATAGCGAGGCCCAATCTCCCAAATAAATAAATGATATTTTTAAAAACAAAATAACACAGAGCCCTTGGAAATCAAAAATCTAGCAGGAGGAAAAAACATCTCTCGAGTTTATCTTCAATTATTAGTGAATTTAAGCATGTTTTCTTGCTTCAAAGCTGAATTTATTCTTCAAGTAAAATGGTAATAGACATATGTGGTATGACTACCTAGTTATGAAGGTTAAAAGCAGAGGTACATTGTTTAGTACCTATTGCACATATACGTGGTAAAAATGTTTGTGGTTTCCAAAAAATTCAGGAGTGTGGTAACCTTGGGTGAGAGGGAAGGAACACAGGAGTTTCTGGGAACTGGCACTGTTCTCGATGACCTTGGCAGTGGTTACCTGGTGTCTGCCTTGTAGTTATTTGTGATAGTTAATGTCTTACAGACTTTTCTGTGTTATATTTCACAGTTTAACTATTTTTTAAAAATGAGTGATATCTTTGGCCAAAAACTTCAAATTGAGTTACTTTTAGATTCTATTTTAAAAAGCTGGAGTCACATTAAAAAAAAAAAAAAAAGTCAGCCGTTATAGCACAGCCAGGAACAACGCCGTGGGGCTGGGGGTTGCACACACAGTTTTCTCCGCCCGTGGTCCTGACAGTGCTTGTTGACACAGCCCTACAGCATTACCGAGGGCTTACTCAGCAGGCCAGGACCGTTCTAACCACGTCATCTGAGTTAACTTGTTTAGCCTCACCAGTGACCCTAGGTAGGTATTATTATTTATTACTTTTTTTTGTTTTGTTGGTGTTTTGAGACAGGATCTCAGTCTGTCACCCAGGCTGCAGTGCAATGGCACCATCACAGCTCACCACCTCCAACTTCTGAGCTCAGGCAGTCCTCTCACCTCAACCTTCTGAGGAGCGGGACCATAGGCTAATTTTAAAATATTTTTGTAGAGACAAGGTCTCACTTGTTTCCCAGGCTAGTGTTGGACTCCTGGACTCAAGCAGTCCTCCCACGTGGCCTCCCACCGTGCTAAGATTACAGGTGTGAGCCAATGCACTTGGACTGTTTGTTACCTTTTTAAAGTTAAGAAGATGGAGATGAAAGAAGGTTGACATAACTTGTCCAAGGTCTTACAGGTAGTGAGCAGCTGAGCAGAGACTCCCTGACCCAGGCAGTCTGGCCACAGGACACTCTCCCCACTGTACTGTGCTGCTTTCCCTGGCCAGGGGTTTCAAGCTTGGGGACTGTGGGTCCCTGGGAGGTCCATGGCTGAGGTTCAGAAGGTTTATAATCACCCTGAAGTCATATGAAAAATGTATACATTTTTCTGCAGGGCGAGTCCCACATATCCCCAGGTGTTCTGTTACCACCTGCAAAAGTAGACACGCCCTCCTGAACCCCCACTTGCTGTACTCTGTCATAGTCCTCCTTGTCGCTGCACTCTGTGCCCCTAGAACTGGTGTCCCAGAAAGCCACCCTGCTTTAGGCCCCACCGCAGCAGTGGGGCCCTCAAGCGGGTCTGAAGACTAGCAGGTGCGCAGACCCCCAGCCGAGCCTCATCTCCACGCAAGCGCACGTGGGCTCTGCATCCGGTTGCTTCTGTGGAGCAGTGTGGATTGTTAACACTAGGAAGTAACTGTTGAAAATGTGGTTTTTTCATGTAACCAAATTGCTGTAACTGTACACTAACCTTGTGTGAAAAAAGTTTGTAGTCCTGCTAAAAGCTCCTCTGTCTCTGCCTATATAAATGAAACCCTAATGTCCCTACTTCAGAATACTGACTCCATTCCTTTGGAGTTGGTGTTTCCAGGTGGGCTATCCTCAAGCATTACACATGAATAAACTCTCTTTAAGTTAAATAAATTAATTTACAAAATGTAATTTTTCGAGAACAGAAAATGCAAAAGATCAAAACTCTGAAACAAAAAAAGGAGACTGTGTTAAGCGGTGTGGAGTCCCTGCATTCCCCCAATCCTGTTTCTTCACACATGTAGGTATCCCTACAGGTAACCGCTTTTCTTCAGATAAAAGCAAAGAAGAACACCTCCCCTTTTACATGAAAATACTGCATGCTAGACGGATTGTTTGCACCGTTGTTTTTTCACTGGACAATATGTATAGATACCTCTTTATCATTGCATAGAAAATAGAGTTGACATGTTTATTTCCAGCCCAGGCACTGTTATAAGCATTTGACATGTGAGCTACAGTAACTCGCTGAGCTTTCTTCCAGTCCTGTGAGGGAGTCCTTTTACTATCCCCATTCTACAGATGAGGACTGTGGGACACAGAAAGGCCAAGTAACTTCCATAGGGTCACACAGCAAGTTAGCAGAATGCATCTTCTTTCCTCTTAGATTATAAGTTCTTGGTGCACCAGGGCCGTGATTTTAATGACACCAACCTCCATTTAGCATAGCACTTTGTCCAAAGCGGGTGCTTGGTGTTTGCTGAGTGAAGAGATGATCAGTTGGTCCCACAGGGTAGCCATCTTTCTGTGGAACGTTAGGCACAGGCATTTATGCTGAACATCTAGCCCTTAGTCACCCGCTACTAGGAAGTTACATCTTAGATGCACATTTTCATTACGGCTTATCAAGTCACTTATAGTTGGCAACAAAGATGTTACATGTGTCTAATTTGCTGACATATCTGGTCACTGGAAGTACCAGCCAGAATGAGGTCAGAAGAATGACTAATAAATATTTTCAGGATGGCAGGTTTCCCTTGAATAGGGCATGTTATTAAACTTAGAACTCTTATCTGTGTGACTTAAACATTTAGCTGTTTATTTTTAATCTGCTAAATAACTTTTCATGGGTTTTGTGAGCAGACACTTCAACAGGAAAGCATGAAATGTTCAGGGTTAAAGAAATTCTAGAGGGAAAATCTGCAGTTTGATGCCATCTCACCTCTAGAGGCCAGCCTAGATCAGCTCAATTCTAGACATGAGGGCTGCAGGCAGGCCCCTGATCCAGCCATGGTTTTCAGGGGTTTCATGGATCTTCAGGGGTTTCGGTCTGAGCATCCTGCCCTGTTGGCCTGGAGCTCAGGGCTGGCACTCGGGGTTCCTATGAGAGGAGGTCTCCAAAGCACTGCGGGGGTGGGGTAGGGTGGGGTCCGGTGGACATCTGGTTGCTCAGTGTTCTGTGATTGTTTCTGCAGGAGGTAAAGGAAGTGGTATCTTTGACGAATCAACCCCCGTGCAGAGTCGACAGCACCTGAACCCACCTGGAGGGAAGACCAGTGACATTTTTGGGTCTCCGGTCACTGCCACTTCACGCTTGGCACACCCAAACAAACCCAAGGTATGGACTGCATTCAGACGTGACAGCGCAGCAGCAGGTATGCCAGGTGCTCTTTCTAAAAAGGCTCCAAGGCAGATGCGACATGTTTTTTGGGAGAATCACGGTGGGTGCCGTGGATTATCCTGGATGCAAGCATTAGTCATCGAGTTTGGAAGTTCCCCTGAGTCACCCAGGAAACAGTCCAGCCTTGTGCTGACTGAAGCCGTGGGGGCAGCTCTTCCTGTGCTGGTGGCGGACGCCCACTGCAGACAGGCTGTGGCGGCTCCTCACTGCAGCTCTGCGGAGCGCAGAGAAGAGGTGGGGAACGGATCATGCCGCAGAGGAGCTGGGCCCTTGTCCGTCTTCCACTCTTCTGTTTCACCTTGGAAAGGAAAAGTGACAGTTCTTTTTTGATGGGCTTTTCCCTGCACAGTCGAGGTCCTCGACTGGTTACCTGTGCAGATTGTCAGCACTTGACTGAAGTGTAGCTGACGCCTCTGACCCAGTAATGGCATCAGTAGAATAAGACAAGTGGCCTGGAAGGGAGAGGAGTGCCTACACGATGCGACCTTGGGCATGGCCTTAGCCGGGTTTGGTTAGATCTGCAGCCTCCCTGGCCTATGGTGGAGGGCTGGCCTAAGGCCAGTCTCGGCTTCCATGAGGACCAGAGCCTGCACTACCCTAGCTTGGACATTTGTTTGAGTGGTGGCAGAACATTTCTAGGGTTTACTGCAGCCACCATTCGTCAGTAAGAAAGACCAGGATTTATTACTAACATAATTAGCAATATTTTTTAATCTATTTATTCACTTCTCTACCTTTTTTGTGGTTAAAAGATATGGTCTAGTTCCTTAAAGTAGAAAATTCTTAACCATTTCTGGAGTTACTTACGCCTAGAAAACTGCTGCACGTTTATTGGTTTATATGCTGGAAGATGGCCCATTGCAGAATTAAAATGGAAATGTAGACAGAAAGGAGAGGACATGAGTGGATGAGGGCATCGACCACGGCCAGCCTGGTTTGGATTGCCCTACATCTCTCCTATGCTGGCATCTCTGCAGCGACATCTCTTTCCAGTGTATAGAGTCTTATATAGGACCCGTTAGACTCTGCTGAGGTTTGGTTGTTTTGTTTTTTTTTGTCTTTGAGACAGAGTCTCATTCTGTCACCCAGGCTGGAGTGCAGTGGCACGATCTCAACTCACTGCAGCCAGTATCTTCCGGGTTCAAGCAATTCTGCCTCAGCATCCCAAGTAGCCAGTATTACATGTGTGCACCACCACGTCCAGCTAATTTTTGTATTTTTAGAAGAGACAGAGTTTCACCATGTTGACCAGGCTGGTCTTGAACTCCTGACCTCAAGTGATCCACCCGCCTCAGCCTCCTAAAGTGCTGAGATTACAGATGTGAGCCACTGTGCCCAGCCATGCTGTCTGAGTTATTTTCAAGAGAGCATCTCTTTGGAATTATCTTTGGGGGCTTTACTACAAGGTGAACTTTGGCAAGACCAGAAATGTCCTAAAAGTTAGCAATTCTCCACTATGTAAAGTACTCGAGTTAGCCAAACACAAGAGCAAGGTGCTTCCTGCTGAGATTCACACGTTGCAGTGAACATAGATCAGGTAGAGGACTGTAGGCCATCAGTACAACTGGGCATAGAACAAGCAGAAACAGAGCAGAGCTTTCTTTGATTTTTTAATAAAATTCTTTTGGTCCAGGACCATTGGACATCGCTAGCATCACCAGAGAAATGACTAATTCCAGGTCAAGGTCAGGGAATGTATAAAATGAGCCTAGAATATCTCGTAATGCCAGAAAATGAGGAAGCCCTTACAGGCTGCTGGGGTGGTATCAGAGGACTTGGGGACCAAGGTGAAGAGCAGCCATGGGGCCAGAGATGGGACCATTTGATTATCAATAAGTGAAATAATTGCAGTGGATTTAAATTCACCAGCTGTTCAGAATTCCCGGCTTCATATTGATACTAAAAATAATGTAATTTATGACCTTGGGAGAATGCTGGAGGACCAGCTCGTCACTGCGAAAGCGGGCGAAAGACAGAAGGGGGCATTTAGCCAGCATTTCCTGCTTGAAGTGTGTGTTAGGATAGCAGTTGTTGAAAGAAAGTTCCCTTTTATAAAAGTCTTTGGGATATAAGTGAAGAAGGAATAAAGGAATTAGAATATCACTGTTTTATAAACTTGTACTGAAATCGTGGATCTGAGAAATGTTTATCAGTGGCCGTTAACATCACAAAATGAGAGCGAACGAACACTTATCGGCCTGGGAATGGAAGTCCACCATGGGCCCCCATTGATGCTGTCTCGTCAAAAAAATCAAGCTCAAATCAGACCAAGCTACATATTAATTAACACCACAGAGCTGCGCTCAGAACAAGGACTTACATAGGAAACGACATGATAAGAATAGAGGGAGGTCCTGAGGATTAAAGAGAGACAAGAATGTAGCCCTGTCAGAGTCCTAATGGTGTTTTATTCTGAAATGGGAAAAAAGTCCTGTAGTTCATATGGAATTTCATGGTACCCCAAGTATCCAAAAATAATAATAATTGAAAAAGATGTTGGAGCTCATACTTCCTGCTCTCAAATCTTATACAAAGCAACAGTAATCCAAACAGCATGGCACCGGCATGAAGACAGACACACTGACCAGTGGAGTCAAGTTGAGAACTGAGAAATAAAGCCTTCCAAGTAAACCCCTGTGGTGGATTAATTTTTTTCACAAGGGTGCCAAGATCATCCAGTGGGGAAAGAGCAGTCTCTTCACCAAATGGCATTGGTACAATTGCATATGCACATGCAGAAGCATAAAAGCTTACTCTGCCTTACACCGTACACAAGAATGAACTCAAAATGGATCAAAGACCTAAAGTTAAGGGGCAAAAACTATAAAATTCTTAGAAGAAAATATAGGGACAAATCTTCATGATCTTGGATTTGGCAATGGAGGTTTAGATATGACACCAAAAACAGAGGCAACAAAATTAAAAATAAATAAGTTGGGCTGTGGTGTCTCACACTTGTAATCCCAGTACTTTGGAAGGCCGAGGTGGGGGAATCACTTGAGCCCAAGAGTTCCAGACCAGTCTGGACAACATAGAGAGACCTCATCTCTAAAAAAACTTTTTTTTAACTAGCTGGGGGCTGGGTACAGTGGCTTATGCCTGTAATCCCAGCACCTTGGGAGGCCGAGGCAGGCGGATCACCTGAGGCCAGGAGTTTGAGACCAGTTTGAGACCAGCCTGACCAACATGGAGAAACCCTGTCTCTACTAAAACAAAATTAGCTGGGCATGGTGGCACATGCCTGTAATTCCAGCTACTCGGGAGGCTGAGGCAGGAGAATCGCTTGAACCCAGGAGGTGGAGGTTGCAGTGAGCTGCTATCGCCCTATTGTACTCCAGCCTGGGCAACAAGAGTGAAACTTCGTCTCAAAAAAAAAAAAAAAATTATTTGGGTATGGTTGCGTGCACCTGTGGTCCTAGCTACCTGGTAGGCTGAGGTCGGAGGATTGCTTGATCCCAGGTGTTCAAGGCTGCAGAGAGTGCCATTTGCACTCCAGCCTGGGTGACAGAATGAGATCCTGTCTCAAAAAAAATTATAAAAAGCCTAGGCATAGTGGCTCATGCCTATAACCCCAGCACTTTGGGAGGCTGAAGCAGGCAGATTGCTTGATTTTGAGACCAGCCTGGGCAACATGACAAAACCCCTTCTCCACAAAAATACAAAAAATTACCTGGGCATGGTGGTGCACACCTGTGGTCCCAGCTATTCGGGAGGCTGAGGTGGGAGGATCACTTGAGCCCAGGAGGCAGAGGTTGCAGTGAGCTAAGGTCTTGCCACTGCACTCCAGCATGGGCAACAAGCAAGACTGTCTGAAAAAATAAGTAAATAAATAGGTCTTCATTAAAGTTACAAACTTCTGTGCATCAAAGGACACTATCAAGAGTGAAAACAGGCCGGGCACGGTGGCTCATGCCTGTAATCCCAGCACTTTGGGAGGCCGAGGTGGGCAGATCACCTGAGGTCAAGAGTTCGAGACCAGCCTAGCCAACATAGTGAAACCCCGTGTCTACTGAAAATATGAAAACTAGCTGGGCGTGATGGTGGATGCCTGTAATCCCAGCTACTCAGAAGACTGAGGCAGAAGAATCAACTGAACCTGGGAAGACTGAGGTTGCAATGAGTTGAGATTGCGCCATTGCACTCCAGCCTGGGTGACAGGATGAGACTCTGTCTCAAAAAAAAAAAAAAAAAAAAAAAAAGCCTGGGCACGGTGGCTTACGCCGGTAATCCCAGCAATTTGGGAGGCCGAGGCGGGCGGATCATGAGGTCAGATCGAGACCATCCTGGCTAACATGGTGAAACCCTGTCTCTACTAAAAATACAAAAAAAGTGGCCAGGTGTGGTGGCGGGCGCCTGTACTCCCAGCTACTCTGGAGGCTGAGGCAAGAGGATTGCTTAAACACAGAAGGCAGAGGGCACAGTGAGCAGAGATTGCGCCACTGCACTCTAGCCTGGGCGACAGAGCGAAATTCCGTGTCAAAAAAAAAAAATTGAAAAGACAACTCGCAGAATGGGAGAAAATATTTGCATATCATTTCTGATAAGGGGTTACTGTCCAGAATGTATAAAGAATGCCTACAACTCAACAACGAAATAACAAACCCAATTCAAAAATGGCAGTGGACTTGAATATACATTTCTCCAAAGAAGAGATACAAGCAGCCAAAAACCACCTGAAAAGATGCTCAGTGTCATTAATAATTGGGGACATGCACATCAGAAACCCATGAGATGCCACTGCATGCCTGCTCGGATGGTGTGATGTAAAAACGGAAAATAAGAGTTGGTGAGGATGCGGAGAAACTGGAGCCCTCGTGCATTGCTAGTGGGAATGGAAAATGGTGCACTGGCTGTAGATACTGCCAATTCCTCAGAGTTAAACAGGATTACCACATGACCGAATAATTCCACTCTTAAGTACGTACTCACAAGATTTGAAAACAAGGAGTCAAACACTAGATCCTTGCACCAGGATTATTCACAGTAGCCCAAGGGCGAGAATGACTCATTTGTCCGTCAACAGATGAATGGGTAAACAACATGTGGTCTGTCCATACAGTGGAATATTACTCAGCCATAGAAAGGAATGGAGCGTTGACACACGCTACAGCATGGATGAACCTTGAAAATATTATGCCAATATTTAAAAATTTGACTTTGAGGCTGGGCACAGTGGCTCACGCCTATAATCCCAGCACTTTGGGAGGCTGAGGCAGGCCGATCACTTGAGCCCAGGAGTTTGAGACGAGCTGGGCAATGTGGCAAAACCCTGTCTCTACAAAAAATAGAAAAAATTAGCCAGGTGTGGTGGCTCACGCCTGTAGTCCCCACTACTCGGGAGGCTGAGGTGTGAGGATCGCTTCAGCCCAGGAGGCAGAGGCTGCAGTGAGCCAAGATCATGCCACCACACTCTAACCTGAGTGACTGAACAAGACTTGTCTCCAAAAAAAAAAAAATTGACTTTGATATTTAAGGAATCATTAATATTTGCAGTTTTGAGGGTGTTACTGTTATTTTTTAAAGGATGTTTTTAAGAGCTACATCTTGAAATATGTGTGGATAAATGAAATATCGGGTTTGTTTCAGAATAATCTGTAGAGGGTTGGGGGGGCACTGAGGTCAGATGTACAAATGTTTTTGTAAATTAAAAGGTTATATGCCCTGATTTTCATTGTCCATTTGAATGAGGGTAAAATTTTCTGAGTGAGTCCTGATTTGGTGGTTTGCCTTGTTGTAGGATCATGTTTTCTTATGTGAAGGAGAAGAACCAAAATCGGATCTTAAAGGTGAGCTTTTGTTTTCTTTCCCTTCTCCTGAGTGGCCTCATTCTTTCTGGAAGGGTTGCTAGTCTGTCCCCTGAGAATGAAAGGGAGTCTTTCTCTGTACCTTCCGGGCCACCTGATTAAAACAAGCTCGGGTGTATCCAATGCAAGAGGATTCAGCATTTGAAGAAGGCTAGGGTAAAACCCTGGGACTTTGTTGTCTTGCTCATCAGCCTAGTCCCAGGGCCATGGGGTTGTCTCCTAGAAGCTGATCTGTGTAGTGAAGGGCAGTGATCCCAAACCTTCAGTGAACTCATGACCAAGCATAGCACTGGCAGAACTAATCGAGAAGAGAGGGGCACAGGGGAGGGATGGAGGATGGGGAGGCGGGTGTCTCCATGGTGAGTCACCCCAGGGGAGTGAGCCACTGCTCAGGTTAAGTGGCAGACTTCGACTCTTCCTGCGGCTCTTTAGCCTGACCATGGGCATCGGTTTCTGCCTTTGTGTCTCCATTTCCCTTAACTAATGACCAAGATTTGTGGGATTTCATTCAGCTTGGAAAAGCCCAGGGTAACAGCAACAGGGCCTGCCTTTGCCTTGCTAAGCCCTCAGCTAGGATGCATTCGCTCGCCTCCTCATGGTCACTCTCAGGGAGCTAGCTTTTTATACTTGAGAGGGAAGAAATGGGAGTGGTGTCTAACAAGCAATATAAAGAAACAATTCACTTAGGAAGAAATCAAGGAGTATTTATAGTAGCAAGCCCCAACTTTATGCCCATTTCAAAACTGCATCTGCTAATTACAGTGAGTTGTTTTGGTACCAGATGAAAAGCCTGTCTGTATTGTCTTCTCTTTCCCAGTTACAGCATGAATTTCTTGCAAGTTGCTCTATGACACACTTTTTATTTCCACAGCCTGCCTGTCAGGGTCACGGGTTGCCTCTAATGGGATGTTGTGCTAACTTTGTGTCCCACAGCTGCAAGGAGCATCCCAGCTGGAGCAGAGCCAGGTGAGAAAGGCAGCACCAGAGAAGCAGGCCCCGCCAAGGAGCAGGAGCCCATGCCCACAGTCGACAGCCATGAGCCCCGGCTGGGGCCGCGGCCTCGCTCTCACAACAAGGTCCTGAACCCACCAGGAGGCAAATCCAGCATCTCCTTCTACTAAGACAAGCCACTGCTCCACCCGGAGCCAGACCAGAAACTCAAGAGATAGGGTAGCAATGTTTTCATTTCCTTTTGCCCAAATGAGCGGGGTGGGAAGAGGGTTAGTCTTGTGTGAGCCTGGCTGCTCAGCGTCATGAGACGCTGCTTGGAGACCCGTGCCTTCCAGACAGCTGGGAGATGCCTCTGTGGGGATGAAATGGGGCACCCCTGGCCATCACTCATGTGTAGTCCAGGTTTGAGAGGAACTGGAAGGGGGGTGAGGGTGGGGAGGTGGGGCAGGGCATGGTCCTTGGATCAACAGTCCGCCAGCTGATTGGATGTCTAGGAATGACTGAAAGAAACCAAAACAACCTGTCTGCTGCTGCTGTGGGATGGAGGAGGTGTAAGCAGAAACACTAACAGTGTATTGACCTCTCAGCAGAACGGCTTCCATTCTGGAGATCACAGCTGCTAAATCCAGCATCCCCACTTCATTTTACCCCCAGCGTATTGTTCTGCAGTCTTTTCTTGAAACATCTTGATTGCTTTTCCTCGGCAGCTTTCAAAAAACCAAATAATAATTGTTATCCGTCTTCTACTTCATGGAAGATTGTATTGGTGCCCTGACCCTCTGAAGTGCCCAGTTCCTGCTATCTGAAACCTTGGCCTGATCTGATCTCATGTCGGAATCTGCCTGTCTTTCACACAGGGCTGGTCTTGGTCCTTTACATGCCAGTTTTGCTTGTGAATTCTTCCTTTTTTCCTCTCATTAGCCTTAAGTCTAGGCCTTTGTTGTTCTCCAATGATGTAGACAGTTCCCTTCACAAGCCACAGTTCTTCCCATAAATGAGGTCCACTGACCTTTGCGGGACTTTAAAAATCTATTCAGATATTTCCGAGTAAGTGGCTTGTTTAAATTCTTCCTGTGTCTTACTTTATTCCGTAATTGGTTGGTGGAAAGAAGAGATGCTTGGGAACCTTGGGTTCTTGGGTTTGGATTCTTTAATAATACCTAAAAAGCTAAATTTTAAATACCAGCTTTACATAAATGATTGTTGACTCTGGTCTGTTTCTGACACCTTTCCAGAAAAAAGTCAATTGTTCAGGTACACCAAAGAGGAAGAAGAGCTGTGTAGGCCACCCTCTACAAAGCTTTATAGAACCTCTGGATCTAACTCACAAACAAGCTTCCAGAAGAGACTAGAGACCTTAGGCCAGGAGATGAAGGAGTTCAGTAGCAAAGTCACACCTGTCCAATTCCCTGAGCTTTGCTCACTCAGCTAATGGGATGGCAAAGGTGGTGGTGCTTTCATCTTCCAGCAGAAGCCTCTCCCCATCCTCCTCAAGGGCTGCAGGCCCAGTTCTCATGCTGCCCTTGGGTGGGCATCTGTTAACAGAGGAGAATGTCTGGGTGGTGGCAGCTTTGCTCTGAGTGCCTACAAAGCTAATGCTTTGGTGCTAGAAACATCATCATTATTAAACTTTAGAAAAGCAGCAGCCGTGTTCAGTCAGGCTCATGCTGCCTCACTGCTTAAGTGCCTGCAGGAGCCGCCTGCCAAGCTCCCCTTCCTATACCTGGCACACTGAGGGGTCTGCACAAGGCTTTGTCAACCAAAGACAGCTTCCCCCTTTTGATTGCCTGTAGACTTTGGAGCCAAGAAACACTCTGTGTGACTCTACACACACTTCAGGTGGTTTGTGCTTCAAAGTCATTGATGCAATTTAAAAGGAAACAGTTTAATGGTGGAAATGAACTACAATTTATAACTTCTGGTTTTTTTATTGAGAAAATGATTCACGAATTCCAAATCAGATTGCCAGGAAGAAATAGGACGTGATCATACTGGGCCCTGTGATTCTCCCAGCCCTTGCAGTCCACTAGGTGAGAGGAAAAGCTCTTTACTTCCACCCCTGGCAGGGACTTCTGGGTGATGGGAGAAACCAGAGATGGGAATGAGGAAAATATGAACTACAGCAGAAGCCCCTGGGCAGCTGTAATGGAGCCCCTGACGTTACTCTTCTCTCATCTGTCCTGCCTTCTTTCCCTCTGCGAGGCTGTGGGGCGGGATTCAGAGTGCTTAGTCTGCTCACTGGGAGAAGAAGAGTTCCTGCACAAGCAAGCCCTGCTGTGTGGCTGTCGTTTACATTTGGGAGGTGTCCTGTATGTCTGTACGTTGGGGACGGTCTGTATTTGGAAGATTTAAAAACCTAGCATCCTGTTCTCACCCTCTAAGCTGCATTGAGAAATGACTCGTCTCTGTATTTGTATTAAGCCTTAACACTTTTTTTAAGTGCGTTCGGTGCCAACATTTTTCTAGAGCTGTACCAAAACAAAAAGCCTGTACTCACATCACAATGTCATTTTGATAGGAGCGTTTTGTTATTTTTACAAGGCAGAATGGGGTGTAACAGTTGAATTAAACTTAGCAATCACGTGCTCAGAGCTTTTGCCTGTCAGTTGTGTGTGTCCCTCACAGTCCCTTCCCCCACAGCTCTTGCTGAAAGGGTTTGCCTTGTTTTGTTTTGTTGTTTTGTATTTAGCCAGAGGATGCCAAAATTAGTCTTCTCAAAGCTTTGAGTAGAATAAGTGTGGGAATAAGCCAGTTTTTTTTTTCTGTTTCTGTAACTTAAATGAACGGGTTTTTTTCCCTTGTATACCACTTGTCCTAACATGTCCTTAAGGTGTTTAACCTGCCTCTGACCTGGCTTGCAATGCATAGGTGAGATGAAGCAGAGAGCCTGTCATATGCAAGTCCTGTCAAGAAAACAGGTGGGCATGGTGGCTCAGGCCTGTAGTCTTTGGGTCTTTGGGAGGCCAGGGTGGGAGGATCACTTGAGCTCAGGAGTTTGAGACTAGCCTAGACAACATACTGCGACCCTGTCTATACAAAAAAAACTTTTCTAAATTAGCCAGGTGAGGTGGTGCATGCCTGTAGTCCCAGCTACTCGGGAGGCTGAGTGAGGCAGGAGGATCACTTGAGACCAGGAGGTTGTGGCTGTAGTGAGTGATGATCATGCCACTGCACTTCAGTCTGGACCACAGAGCAAGACCCTGTGTAAAAAAAAAAAAAAAAAACAGACTGGATGTCCTTCTTCTGATGTATTAGCTATTTTCATATGTCCTCAAACATACTTACTATCCTTACAGGCATTATGTGGATTCAGGGTAAACTTCTCAGACTGTGAGCCTGAGAGTCCCCCTGTAGGAGGCTCCACACCATTCTGCCTGCTAGATCGGGGCCAGATGAGATTAAAGTCAACGCTTGAGAAAGAAAATCAACATGCATTAACTGAAACACCGTCTTCACTTGTTCATCCACAGGGTATAGAGCGAGTTCCGAGAACCGGGCTCGGCAATGACATGCTAAGTTTCCTATTTCTAGCCGCTGCCAAAGCCATCAGCAAGCATGGAAACCTCTGAGAGTCACAACTCCTCTGTCTCCAGAGGCCTGGCAGTGGCCAAGTCTAGAAGGACGTGGGTGGCGTCACCTGGTACACGGTGAGGGTGTGAATAACAGATCCCGAAGGGTTGCCACCTCAAGCCCCGTGCCTTGTCCAGGAATACACAGGCTCTTTTGATGTCAGGTAACTTTGCTGTATAATCTTTGTGGTGTACCTGGTAGGTCACACCCTGTGAGTGTGTAGATGCTTCCTCCCATGCTGGCTGCTTAATTTCTTCTGCACTCATAATCCTGACCATCTTGAAGATCATCATTGAAATATTCCTGTTTAATGTGTGGCTACAAAGTGCTATCTAAAGATGCTCTCTAAAACTCAGCTCATGAAGATGAGAGGAACATCACAGGGAACTAACTGTGTGACCTCTTAGCAGGCGTCAGGGCAGATACTTAGAAATTAAAGTTGAATTTTAGAAACTTAGATCTTACATGTCCATCTTACATTTTAAGGTATTTTAATGAGAAAAAGTTGCATCCCAAAGAGTATTTCTGAATCCGAAAGGAAGCCACCTCTATTACTAGAAGTTCTTTCTTCTTTTTTTTTTAGACAGAGCCATTCTGTCACCCAGGCTGGAGTGCAGTGGCACAGTCTCTGCTCACTGCAGCCTCAACCTCCCAGGCTCAAGTGATCCTCCCACCTCAGCCTCCCAAGTAGCTGGGACTGCAGGCATGCACCACCACACCTGGCTGATTTTTTTTTTTTTTTTTTTTTTTTTTTTTGGTAGAGTCTGGGTTTCACCATGTTGCCCAGGCTGGTCTGAAGCTTCTGGATTCAAGCGATCCTCCCTCCTCGGCCTCCCAAAGTGCTGGGATTACAGGTGTAAGCCACTATGCCCAGCTGTAAGAAGTTCTAATTCAGCACCAACTTTCAGGAGAAGACCAGTTGTATGATTCCATAAGCATCAAGAATTATCCAGCATCTTGTTAAAATTTCATTTTAACCAACTTCAAGTAACAAATCTGCGCAATCATGGTAGTGATAATCAGTTGAGTTGATGGCCAAGTCTGTTGGCCTTTCCCTGTGGTAGCATTGCTCCTACTGTAGTGTGCTACCTCAGGAATTCAAAGGGCTCAAATTTCTCAAAGGTGTAAAGCAGAAGCTTTAAACATCCCCCAAAATGCAAGCTTGCTCTAACTTGTTCACCAGGAAGAATTATAGATTACATCTATTTGCCCAGCCTCGTCATTTTCACTTTATGGAACCTCACAACTCTCCGTAACCTTTATCGCACGTTATTTGCTAGAGATGGCGCCATGCTCCTTTCATGGATTAGCTGACATTCCTAATAGGCTGGATACTTTAGGCTCAGTTTTGCAGGCTTAGAAATGGAGATTTGGGGCCAGGTGTGATGGCTCATGCCTGTAATCCCAACACTGGGAGGCCGAGGTGGGTGGATCACCTGAGGTCAAGAGTTTGAGACTGGTCTGACCAGTATGGTGAAACCCCCGTCTCTACTAAAAATTACAAAAATTAGCCAGGCGTGGTAGCACATGCCTGTAGTCCCAGCTACTTGGGAGGCTGAGGCAGGAGAATGGCTTGAACACGGGGGGCAGAAGTAACAGTGAGCTGAGATGGCGCCACTGCACTCCAGCCTGGGTGACAGACTGAGGCTCCATCTCAGAAAAAAAAAAAAGAGAAAGAAATGGAGATTTGGCAAAATTAAGTCACTTGGGATCCCAGGAAATTGGAATCTGAGGCTGAAACCTCTTAGTGGGATGGTTGAACATCTATACTGCAAATTATGTTGCAAGGAGAAAATGTGAAAACCACAATAGAGCCTGGCATGGTGGCTCACACCTGTCATCTAAGCACTTTGGGAGGGCAAGGGGGAGGATCGCTTGAGGCCAGGAATTCAAGACCAGCCAGAGTAACAGTGAGACTTCTGTCTCTACAAAAATGTTTTTAAAATTGGCCGAGCAGTGGTGGCGCACACCTGTAGACCCAACTACTTAGGAGGCTGAGGTGGGATCACTTGAGCCTAAGAGTTCAAGTGAGCCCTGATCATGCCAGTGCCTCCAGTCTGAGCAACAGGGTGAGACCCTGCCTCTAAAAACTGAACAAAAAAAAAATCAGTAGGGTGTCAGCTATGGGAGTTACTGTTTAGGTGCAATCAGATTAGGATGAGAGGATCTGAACTGATGAGCATTTCAGTAGGTGAAAGACGGTAAGTGGCCATTTTTATTAGCATTAAATAGTCACTGATGTGGTTTCATCAGAATTCACAATACATGTGTGGCTCCCAAATTAAGTTTCAAAGTCTTGGGTTCATGGTGTCCCCCTTGCCCAGCAAAATAAAGTGCAAATCTTACGGAGCAACACATTTTAAGTTCAGGCCTCAAGTACTTCCAGAGACAAAAGTCCTGAGGACACTAGCTCAGAATGGGGAAAGGAGACCCTGAGCCAAGAGTCAACCAGGATGACATGCAGAATCAGACCTGCAAAGGCTGCAGATACTGTAGTTATGAGGCACACACAAAGCTTAAAGATAAATATGTGGTTGGAAGTATAAGAGCCTATCAAAACTGCTAGAATATAAGAAATCAAATAGGACAAAAAATAGAATCATTGGCAGGGTGCAGTGGCTCACGCCTGTAGTCCCAGCACTTTGGGAGGCCGAGGGAGGCGGGTGGATCACTTGAGGTCAGCAGTTCAAGAGCAGCCTGGCCTACATGGTGAAACCCCGTCTCTACTAAAAATACAAAAAAATGAGCCGGGCGTTAATGGCGCGTGTCTGTAGTCCCAGCTACTCAGGAGGCTGAGGCAGGAGAATCGCTTGGACCCAGGAGGCGAAGGTTGCAGTGAGCCGAGATCGCGTCATTGTACTCCAGCCTGGGCGACAAGAGCGAAACACCGTCTCAAAAAAAATCGCTGCAATTAATAACCCAGTGGATGGGTTAAACAGATTGCACATAGCTGAAAAGAAACCGAAAATCTGGACGGGCGCGGTGGCTCACGCCTGTCATCCCAACACTCTGGGAGGTCGAGGCGGGCGGATCACTTGAGATCAGGAATTTGAGACCAGCCTGGCCAACATGGCGAAACCGCGTCTCTACTAGAAATACAAAATTAGCTGGTCTGTAATCCCAGCTACTCCGGAGGCTGAGGCAGAAGAATCACTTGAACCCGGAAGGCGGAGCTTGCAGTGAGCCAGGATCGCGCCACCGCACTCCAGCCTGGGCGACAGAGCAAGACTCCATCTCAAAAAAAAAAAAATCTGAAGCAGTCAGTGCAGTAGGGAGAAGTGAGCGAAAGGAAGGAGGCCGCGCTGCTGGGTTTCAGGATGAGATGGGCGCTGAGGGTGCATTCACAGAATCCCAGGAGGAGCCAGCTGAGTGGGGAAGGCACTAGGAGAGGGGAGGCGCTGAGCGCGGACTGAGCGGGGCGCGGTGCTGTTGGGAACGTAGGCTCATCAGGGCGGCCGGGGTTGAGGCGCAGGCGCTGAGCCTTCACCCAAGTCCGCCGAAGTGTGCAGAGCCTGGAGACACGACCGAGGTCACTGGAAGCCGAGGGTGGCGGGGACGTGATCAAGCTACCGCGCGCTGGGGGAAGCGACCGCTGCAGCCCCGCGGATCCCACCAGCCTGGCCGAGAGCTCCCTCTGCCACGCTCAGCCGCGCTTCCGGCCCGAAGCCCGGCTTCCTCTGACGTCACGGCCCCTGCGCCCCCTGGCGGCGCGGCTGCGGCGGGACGCGCGGGCACCGCCCCCTCCGGCTGGAGGGCGGGACTTCCGGCGAGTGAGTGACGGGCGCAGCCTCGGCAGCGGCGGCGGTGGAGCCCTGAGGCGACAGCAGCTGCGGGAGGCGACGGGCCTCGGCCTGCGGAACCTGAGGCAGCCGGGGAGGGCCGGGCGCGCCGGCCGGATAGCGAGCCGCGCTGGCGGCGGCGGTGGCCGCGATGATGGAGATCCAGATGGACGAGGGCGGCGGCGTGGTGGTGTACCAGGACGACTACTGCTCCGGCTCGGTGATGTCGGAGCGGGTGTCGGGCCTGGCGGGCTCCATCTACCGCGAGTTCGAGCGCCTCATCCACTGCTACGACGAGGAGGTGGTCAAGGAGCTCATGCCGCTAGTGGTGAACGTGCTGGAGAACCTAGACTCGGTGCTCAGCGAGAACCAGGAGCACGAGGTGGAGCTGGAGCTGCTGCGCGAGGACAACGAGCAGCTGCTCACCCAGTACGAGCGCGAGAAGGCGCTGCGCAGGCAGGCGGAGGAGGTGCGTGGGCCGCGGGACCCGCCCGCATCCCCGTCCCGGACCCCCAGTCAGCCCCGGGCCCCGGACCCAACACCCGTCCCGACCCCAGACCCCGCTCCGGCACCCCGGACCTCGCGACCCCCGGACCCCCAGACCCCGCCCCGAGACCCGCCTGGACCCCCTGGACCCCGCCCCGGGACTTCCCCACCCCCTCTGCCCGCCGTGAGACACCTCCCTAGAGCACCCCCCCGCCTGCCCCGGGACCCCACCCCGACTCCCGGGGACCCCCTTTTCCGCCCAGGCCTGGGCCCTGGCCCCCTCCTCCGGGCCCCCAGCCCTGAACCTTCAGCCCCAAACCCGATGTGCCTGGCGTCATCCCCGGGGAGCTCAGCTTCAAAGCCAGGCCTCACTCTCCCCTCCCCACCCACCTCTGCATGCCAATTCCCTTTGCTTTCGTGCGTGTGTTTAGTCAAAACCCTTTCCCGACCCCAAGTGCTACCTCTGTTGGCTGCCATTCTAAACCCATCTAGAAAAGGAATCTTTTGGTGTTCTTAGGGGCTGCAGCCGTCTGTGGATGATGTTGGAGACCTTTCCCTTGTCCCTAATCCCGTATTTTGAAGGTCTGTGACATGGGTGAATTGGGTGGTTGATGTAAACACAGAACAAGGCCGCAGGCGGGCTGCTCCTCTGTCAGCAGAAGGAACACTCGAGTTTCTGGAGGTGATCTCTTTGCCGCCTTGGTTCCTTGCTTGGCGAGATTGTTAGCTGATGTAGCCAGGGCTGAGAAACTCCACTCTGGCTTCTGAGGAGTTAAAAGTCTGAGTTTGAAGCGTTTAATTCTGTGCTAGGATGTCTCCATAACCTGGAAATCGCTTATTTGTGAAGCAGTTACAAGAGCCGGGCCCTGTGGGGAGCACCACTTAGCTTCATTCATTCACCATCAGATACTGAGCTCGGCCTGCCTGTGTGTGGGCCCAGAGCCTCGCCCTTTGTCACAAACAGGTTCAGGGAGGCTGGTTCCCATCCCTGCTTTGCCTCTGTGACCTTGGGCTGTCGCCTGCCTGGGGTTTGATTTTCCATCAAAGGAGTGAATTGCACTAGGCGATCTCTAAGCCCAGAAATTCTCTCGTTCTAGGAGTTAGGTAATGCTGTTTGGCTTACGAATACAAGTGTCTTAGGAAATGAGCTTCAATTCCTTTTCAATTAATTCAGCTTAACACATTCTTGACTTTAATAGGAAAATACAAGATTGTGTCAGTATTTTGGCTTTTTCTGAAACCAAGGTGATTTATGGCCTAGTTTGGTTTAAAGCGTGTTTATAAAAATCATAACAGTATGTTGTATCGTTCCTCCTTTCCTGCGGTTTCTGTTGCGTTTGAGCTTCGTGTCTGTCGGGAGGCGGTTATGCGTTGATTGGAATGCCCCGGTTCCAGCAAAACTGAGTTAAAGCTGTCAACCTGAGGAAACGCAAAGGTTCATGGATTTTGGAGCTCAGGGTGACTGTAGGCATTTTACTGGGAAGGAAACTTGTCCTGAGAAGTGGAAGGGCTGAACCGAGGTCACCCACCCCAGAAGTGCCCAGCCAGGGTGCAGCGTGAACCCGACGCCGGCCTTGGCACTTGCTTCCATGTCAGGCAGCTGCAGGCACCGGAGCGCTGCTCCCCAGAAGCCTGGAGTGCCAGGGCTGCCCTCGCTCAGCTGTGGAGCTGTGGCTGCCCCCTGTGCTGGGCAGCGCCCTCCACTTCTCTCCCACACTCAGTGACCTGACCTAGATTTCGGGTGGGTTTCTTTTTTTCACCTTTTACCTGTGTGGTCAGTATAGTGGACGAGAAGGCACTGAAAGGAGAAAATCAAGATGGACAACGTTAAGGCTAGGAATTATAACCTTGCCTGTTAAAAATGAGCTCTGCACAGGATAGGCGCTGCCCGGCTCTGTGCGGTTCACATGCAAGCTGCCCTGAGTGCATCTGCCCTCCCACAGGGCTCCCGCTGAACCGAGCTGGCGGGTGTGCATGTGGTTTGCAAAGCTATCACCTTTAGTCTGAGACCCACCATTGCCCCAGTGCTTTAGAGAAGCTGCACCAAGAGCTTTGGGAGCCGAGCCCCAAAGCCAGCCAATGCTTGGCCAGCATGGAGGCTGTGATTAAACGCTAACAGGGTGCCCTTGGAAAGACCTCAGGGCTTTACAACTAAGGAAAAGGGATCGATGCTGTCAACATTTGGCATGCCTACTCCTCTACTGAATCAAGCAGACCTTCATTTCCAACTTTGTAGACCATTGTGCCCTGTGGGTCGGTGTCTTTTCTAAGCAGGGACTTGTGATCACATAGACGTGTATCTGATAAGAGGGGAGCGGGACGTCACACGCTGCAGGCGTGTCTTGTTGCAGAGGAGCTCCTGGGTGAGCTGTCAGCAGAAGCTCCGTCCCCAGCCACTCTGCTCAAGAAGGCTTAGTCAGAGATGGGTAACCTGAGCCACTGCAGCCTCTGAGCAGACAGAATCTGCAGGGTTTTATAAAAGCCTGAGCAGAGCAGACATCCCTGTTCCCATCTTCTTGCCAGTCATAACCACAGTGACTCCCAGTGTGCTCTGATAACAGGCAGCTGAGTGTATGGGAGTGACAGGAGCTAGAGAGGGTGGGGTCTCCCGAGAGACTGACCCAAGCCGTGGAGTCTGCAGACCCCAGCCTGAGTGTCAGCCCGGCCCTCGGGAGCCACACACCCTGGGTCCATCCTCTTCCCCTTGCTGGGCTGCAGTGGCCGCAGACTTTGCAAGTCAGTTTTATCTCAAGATCCAAGCACCATCACTGGCTGTTGGTTGCCTGGAGAATTGTGGGCAGGCAGATGTAGCAGAGTCAGGGCAGAGCCCTTGACGGGTTCTCAGGGCCGCCGTGGACGGCAGGCACCGGACATTGCTAGCCGCCTACCAGACAGTGCAGTTTCTGGTTGTGCAGGTTCTGATACAAAGTTTTTTAAAACCTTCAAGTTATTTCCCAGTGGAAAAGAAGAAGGTGGGAAACAGCAGCTGAACGGGGTGGGGGCTGGCAAGAAGCAGATGCTGCCTCCACACGCACCATCCGGTGCAGCTCCAGAGGAGGGCGAGGCAGAGCCACCACATTTGCCGTGCTTACCCGGGCAGCAAAGAGCCCTTCTCCTGTAGTGATCAACTGCTTAGCTTACAAGAGGAAAAATAAGGTGTGAGAGATGACATGTGAGTATTAGTAGTCATTATTTGCCTTAAAATCTTCTTAACCCTAAAGAAACTGCTGCTGGTAACACCCCCCAGGCTCATGGCAGGCAGCTGGAGTGGGTGTTCTCTCAACAAGACCAAATCGTGATGTTTGCTGATCATTCGGCATTTGATGCTATGTAAGGAAAGGATGCAAGGGAAGACAGTTTTATCCAAAACGTATTTTTTCCGAGTTAAATAAAAGTTACCGGCCAGGCGCAGTGGCTCTCATGTCTGTAATCCCAGCACTTTGGTAGGCTGAGGCAGGCAAGAGATGAGGTCGCACCATGTTGCCCAGGTTGGTCTCAAACTCCTGGATTCAAGCAGTCCTCCCACCTCAGCCTCCCAACATTTGACATTGAACTCCTGACCTCCTCATCTCAGGTCAGGAGTTTGAGACCAGCCTGGCCAACCTGGCAAAACCCTGTCTCTACTTAAAAAAAAAAAAAGAAAAAAAAAATTAGCCAGGTGTAGCAGCAGGCTCCTGTAGTCCCGACACTCAGGAGGCTGAGGCAGGAGAATCACTTGAACCCAGGAGGTGGATGTTGTGGTGAACCAAGATCATACCACTGCACTCCAGCCTGGGCGACAAGAGTGAGACTCTGTCTCAAAATAAATAAATAGATAAAAAATAAAAAATAAACAAATAAATGTCATCCATTTCATAGAATATTTGGGTAGGATTCAGCTGGAGAAAACAAACACCATAATCCCACTCTACAGAGATTATCAGTCTGCCATTTTTTCTTCTTTTTTTTTCCTCTGCCCCAGACGATCTGCAGGAAGTCTTTTCCATAAATGAATTAAGATGCTGAATCAGAAATTTTTATTTTTGTTTTTCATATGACAGATAGTAAATTCACCACTGCTTGGCCAGAGTATGTGATTTCTTTTCCTGCCATGTTATGATATTAAGAACAGTTTTTTTAAAAAATATTTTTTAAATGAAGCTATCAAGACGGGGCTGCCAGAGCTGCCTTTCCTAGGTGCCTCTAAAAGCTGGCCTGGTGTAGCTGTACCACTCACCAGGAGTACAGCAGTCTCCCTAAAAAGTGGAGCAAATACATGTAGGAACCATGGAGAAGGAGGTACCTGCCCCCCAGAGAGAACACGGGACAGAGGCAGAAGTGGCCTGGAGGCTGCTGGGCGCAGCCTGCCCCTCTGCTGCTCCGCCGCGGGAGCCCCCGGGCCACGCTAGCAGCAGTCAGACAGGGCCGAGAGCTGAGAGAAGTCAGTTCTTCCAAAATTAAGATTTCTAAATGAAATATCTGTTTCATTTTTAAGTTTTTAAAAACCATTTTGAAATACGTACAGAAAGGTTGCAGAATTAACACTCCTCACCCAACTTCCCAAGTGAGGGCATCTTCCCATGCTTCTTTCTCTGGCTGTGTAAGGGGCTCAGGGGTCCCTTTGTCCTTGTTGTGTCCTGTGTTCTGCGGGTGGCCCCTCGTTCTCTGCTCTTTGTGACCTTGACCATTGCGACAGCACAAGTCAGTCACTTTGCAGCTGTGCCTCAGTCTGGCTCATGGGCCCTGGGGACCAGACACGGGGCATGTCCTCAGGCCTCAGCAGGAAGACCCATGGCGTGCAGAGCCTGCTAGATCCTTAATCTGTGCCAGACGGGCATCAGGTGAGGGGCGCAAGATTTTTGGATGGGCCCCTTTCCCAGGTTCCCATTTATTACCAGGGTAGGAGGATGAGCTGTTAGTACATGAAAATCACTACAGAAGCTTGCTAGGAGCTGCATGGGGTGCCGGCTCTCCAGACTTGTTTTCCTTTGCCCTGTTGAAAGTTGGGGTCCCAAAGCCGGGCACAGTGGCTCACGCCTGTAATCCCAACACTTTGAAAGGCCGAGGCGGGTGGATCATGAGGTAAGGAGTTCGAGACCAGCCTGGCCAATATGATGAAACCCCGTCTCTACTAAAAATACAAAAATTAGCTGGGCATGGTGATGCACGCCTGTAATCCCAGCTACTTGGAAGGCTGAAGCAGGAGAATCGCTTGAACACAGGAGGTGGAGGTTGCAGTGAGCCGAGATTGCAATGCCACTGCACTCCAGCCTGGGCAATTGAGGGAGACTCCGTCTCAAAAAAAAAGAAAAAAAAAAAGAAAATTGGGGTCCCGAGCTCCCCTTGTCACCCCGAGTATCCAGCCACCACTAGGTCCTGGTGTTCTTTTGGCCTCAGGAGTTCTTTTTTTTTTTTTTTTTTTTTTGAGACGGAGTCTTGCTCCTGTCACCCATGCTGGAGTGCAGTGGCGCAATCTCGGCCCACTGCAAGCTGCACCTCCCGGGTTTATGCCATTCTCCTGCCTCAGCCTCCCGAGTAGCTGGGACTACAGGTCCCGCCAACACGCCTGGCTAATTTTTTGTATTTTTAGTAGAGACGGGGTTTCACCGTGTTAGCCAGGATGGTCTCGATCTGCTGAACTCGTGATCTGCCCATCTCGGCCTCCCAAAGTGCTGGGATTATAGGCATGAGCCACCACGCCCGGCCAACCTCAGGAGTTCTTTAATGTCCCCACTTTTCATCTCCTTTGCTGCCTTCTGCTTCTAGTCACCACCAATCCAGGGTCTTCCGGCCACTCCCACCCCCGCCACTTTGCCAGCCCAGAGAACCCTCACAAAGCATGTCTGGTCTCTGAGTGCTAGGCTGAATTCCAGGCAGGGGGATTAGCTGATTGCTCTCCTGGGGCAGACTGGACATCTCAGATGGTGATAACATGAGGGGATCTGAGTGACAAGGTGGGCTAGGACACCGGGTGGACAGAGTGAGGCTGTCTCCCCCAGGTGGCCCCCCGCTGGGCCCACCTCTCACCAGCCTCATCTGCCTCTGGTCTTCTGGCCGCCCCCATTCTGCAGACCTGCAGCTCCTGCCTCCTAGAGCACCTGCCTCCACCCCACCCTTGGGGTTTACCTGGCCAGTTCCCGTCTCTGCCTGATTCGCTGGTGTCTGCCTCCCCAGTGCACCTGCAGAGAAGCCCCCATCACCCACTCTGCCGCCCCTGCCTGGGGAGCTAGGCCCCCACCAGGCCTCTCTCCCGGCTTCCGCAAGTTAAGCTGCTCCCTGCCAACAAGGGGCCGGCACCCTCTGGTTCATTCAGCCTGAGCCTGTTGTTTCTCTTTCTCGGCACACCCGGAGATGCTGGCCATCTGTGTGTGTGGATAAGGGGAAGCCAGCTTTCCTCTGCCTCTGCGCACATCTCACCAAACTATGCAGTTCTTGAAGGTCAAGGACTGTCTCTTTGGAGCAGCCTTTCTGTCTGACAGAACGTTCTGGGATGATGGAAATGTTGTATTTGGTGCTGTCCACTTCAGTAGCTGCTGGCCACATAGGGCTGTTGAGCATTTTCGGTGTGACTCATGGAGAGAGGGCCGTTGAGCATTTTAGGCGTGACTCATGGAACTGAGGAACTGGGTTTTTAGTTGTATTTACTTGTTTCAGAGATGAGGTCTCGCCATGTTGCCCAGACTGGTCTCAAACTCCTGGACCGAAGCAATCCTCCCATCTCAGCCTCCCGAGTAGCTGGGACTACAGGCTCGTGCCACCATGCCCGCTGTGTTTTATTTTAAGTAATGTAAACATGTGGCCAGGGCTTCCATACTGGACAGTGTGGCTTTGGGCAGTCTAGCTGAGCTGCCTGCAAGCAAGGGCAGATGGTGAGTTACTCAGCTTCATGCAAGAAAGGAAGATGCTTAAAGGGTGGGTTTGTTTCCTGTTTAATGAACATTTTCCAGAAAGAGGGGAGATCCCGTAGCAGTGGATTTCAGATACAGGAGACCAGACAGGAGAAAATATTGTGAGATGGGAAAGTGGATGCCAGCGACAGGAAACAGCAGAGAGGGGCTGAAGTTCTCTAAAGGCCAAGAAGAGCCTGGTGGGAAACCGCTCGCACCTCAGGACTGCCTGTGCTCAGGGCACAGGATCGACTTTTTCGCGTTGGGCTGCTTTTTGTTTCCTTTCTGTGGGTAACAATTTTATTGCAGTATCATTGACATACACTGAACTGTACATACTTAAAGAGTACAATTTGATGAGTTTTGAAATACGTATAAACACCTGAAGCCATCCCTGCAGTCCAAGCAGTGTAGATGCCCAGACCCCAGAGTTCCCTGTGTCCTGTGTAACCCCCCTCCGACCCCTCCTTGCCCCACCTGTCCCCAGGTAACCACTGACCTGCCTTCAGTCACTGTAGGTTAATTTGCATCTTCTAGAGCTTTGCATAATGGCCTCCTGCAGTGCGTACGTGGTTTCCTCTGACATCTTCCACTCGGTACAGTGATTCGGCGACTCACCCAGGCTGTGTGTGTCCTTCCCCCATGGCCGAGCAGGGTCCCAGCAGTGCTGTTTGTCCATCCGCCTGCCTGCAGGGGAGCTGGGCGGCTTGCTTTTACCTAACCTTCACGCATGAGCGCTTTGTAAGCTGGCTCACCCCGTGGCAGGCTGGCGGTGAAACCCAGAGACTAGAATCCGCTTATGAGGCGGATGAGGCTTTGCGGAGACCCTTAGAGCCCACAACATCATTACTCTGTTGCATTTTTTTTGAGCCACTGTTAGGGCAAGAGATCCGGGGCATGTCACGTGAAACGCGACAGGGCCTTTCCTCAAGACCGCTCCTCCGTGCGGTACGTTTCCCACACAGGGCCTAGGACATTTCGATTCTTGTTATCAACAACCAGATTCAAAACTTGCCTTTTGTTAAAGTTTCTGGGTGCCCCTTCCTCCCCAGGCCTCTGGGGAGTTTGGGGCTCCTGTTCCCTAATCTTTCCCCAGCCAGCCTGCCCATCACCTTTCCTTCGCCCCAGAAAATGAATTCCCAGATAAACGCACAGTCCCGGTAGGCCCTTGCACACGTGTGTCTCTGTGTCCCTGCCTCAGGTTAGAGCATTCATGTTTTGAGAGCAGGGACCCTTTGTCTACTGAGAAGAGTGAACTGAGGCACGGTTAGCAGGCCCCTCGTTCAGTGGAACCAGAGGGAGTTGGAGGCTGGGGCTGATTAGGAAGTTTCAGAAGCCAATGTAAACTCCTAAGAGTGCACCAGAGAATAAAAGTTAACTTGAGAATAATTTTTCTCAGGGAGATGTTTCATAGGATGGGACATTTAACTTGGGGTTTTAGTTTTATCTTCATTTTTCTTCCGCTGGTACCAACCATATAAATTTATATATATATATATATATTTCCCAATACAAATGTATATGTACTAGTAAGACAGATGGTAAATAGATATGTATATATTTCCCATCTGTCTTACCCATTCTTGAAAATCAGTGCGTATTCAACCAGTTGAGATTTGTTTTACGTGGACACTGAACCCAGCAGTCCCTTTCACAGAACGTGAGGAAACCTTGCTTTTCAATCTGATTTTTGGATTCCCGAGATGATGGCCAGATCTCTCAGCCCCACATGTAATACCTGAATGGAGAAATGTCCTTCCCTAGACCCGTGTCCTATCCAGCAGGCTTCGGGGGCAGCTTTGTAACTCCAGAGCCACCCCCTGCACGTCCTCTCTCTCTGCGTTTTAGATCTAGGTGGCCAGGCAGTTGTGGGAAATGGAAAGAGCTCTGACTGCCCCCTGCCAGCCCTGGGTAACCACAGCCATGCGAGGTCCCTGCCCGTACCTGGGAACTAGCCGTGAATGGCATCCGCCAGGCATGTGCCCAGCGCCTGTCTGCCTGCTTAAAAGACCAAAAATGAGCGTTTTTCCTTTGGAAATTCATAGTACCCCCTCATTCCCAGGGAAGGAAATAAATTGATCGGTATTGCACAAGAACGAGATCTTTGATTCGTGTCAAGATTTGTTTCTAACCAACCAGCCAGAGCTGAATTGTTTCTCGCTGGTGAGCCTGGCCTGGCCTAACGAACGTATGAGAGGGGAGGTTTGGATTTTTTTTTTTTTTTTTTTGAGACGAAGTCTCACTCTGTTGCCTAGGCTGGAGTGCAATGGCGCAATCTCGGCTCACCGCAAGCTCTGCCTCCCGGGTTCAAGCGATTCTGCCTCAGCCTCCTGAGCACCTGGGATCACAGGCGCCCACCACCACACCCGGCTAATTTTTTGTATTTTTAGTAGAGATGGGGGTTTCACCATGTTCGCTAGGCTGGTCTTGAACTCCTGACCTCACGTGATCTGCCCACCTCAGCCTCCCAAAGTGCTGGGATTACAGGCGGGAGCCACTGCACCCGGCCGAGGTTTGGATTTAATGTATTACTTTACTCAGCAGGAAAGTGTCCATGGGTTGTGAAAGTTACCAAAAGCCTGTTGATCGCCCTGTGAAAGAACTTACCTGGCCATTGCTCTGACATTCTGAGTCCAGGATACTGTCATCTTGATTTTATATTGGATGTTAAAAGTCAGTCACTGCGTTAACTTTGTTTACATATAAAAGGAAGGATGATATTCTATGGAATACTGAAAAAACTAACTTGGATTACTAGATTTTCGAAGACCCTATGCTCTCAGGTCATTTCTTTTTTTTTTTTTTGAGACAGTCTCCCTCTGTCATGCAATGGTGCGATCTCTGCTCACTGCAACCTCTGCCTCCTAAGTTCAAGAGATTCTCCTGCCTCAGCCTCCTGAGTAGCTGGGATTACAGGTATGCACCACCACGCCCTGCTAATTTTGGTATTTTTAGTAGAGATGGGGTTTCACCATGTTGGTCAGGCTGGTCTCAAACTCCTGACCTTGTGATCCGCCCACCTCGGCCTCCCAAAATGCTGGGATTACAGGAGTAAGCCACTGTGCCCAGCCAGGTTATTTCAATATGTATCTTGAAATTCACTGAAAATGCTGGGCATGGTGGCTCACGCTTCTAATCCCAGCACTTTGTGAGGCTGAGGTGAGTGGATGACCTGAGGTTAGGAGTTTGAGACCAGCCTGGCCAACATGGCGAAACCTCGTATCTACCAAAAATACAAAAATTAGCCAGGTATGACCAGGCGCAGTGGTTCACGCCTGTAATCCCAACACTTTGGGAGGCCGAGGCAGGCGGATCACGAGGTCAAAGAGATCAAGACCATCCTGGCTAATACAGTGAAGTCCCATCTTTACTAAAAATAAAAAAAATTAGCTGAGTGTGGTGGTGGGTGCCTGTGATCCCATCTACTCGGGATGCTGAGGCAGGAGAAACAGTTGAACCTGGGAGTCAGAGGTTGCAGTGAGCTGAGATTGTGCTACTGCACTCCAGCCTGGGCAACAGAGTGAGACTCCGTCTCAAAAAAAAGTAAAATAAAAATTAGCCAGGTGTGGTGGTGGGTGCCTGTAATCCTAGCTACTCGGGGGACTGGGAGGCTGAGGCAAGAGAATCACTTGAACCCAGGAGGCGGAGGTTGCAGTGAGCCAAGATCGTGCCGCTGCACTCCAGCCTGGGTGATGGAGTAAAACTCCATCTCAAAAAAAAAAAAGAAAGAAAGAAAGAAAGAAATTCACCGAAAAGCAAATTCTGAAAACATAAGTTGAATTTAATTTTCAAGCAGAGCCCTTTGGTCGTGGGAGGGATGAGGAAGTACATCTTAAAAACATGTCTAAAAAGGGAATCCTGTGGCATATTGGTACCTAGATATGAGAGTTGTTTCGTGTCTCGACTGAGGAACGACACCCATGTTTTCCTTCATTTTGTAATCTCAAGTCATTGCTCCTTGGGATGCTCAAAGGTGATCCATAGGTGGCCTCGCATGTCCGGATGCCACACGGCATTTCACTAGACTCGGTTAGATAGGTAGTCGTGTCAAATACACGCTGCCCTGCAGCATGGATCACGAGCACGTGTACAGAAACCTCTCACTTTGCTATCGTCACACCTTCAGTAGGTCTCTGGGACCAAGATACTACCGTGCTGTCTTCCAGGTAGTTCTTTTATTTTTTATAATCTAGTGCTATGCAGGCCCATTCAGCAAGAATGCTGATCGTTACAACGTTATTTTTCTCAGTTCCGTTTATATCTTGTAATCGTGCTTTATAGACTTAAATTCATCTCTATTCCCCAAGTCCCCACCACTGAAAATTCTTGGTTCTCTCTTTTTTTTTTTTTTTTTTTTTGAGATGGAGTCTCACTCTGTCGCCCAGGCTGGAGTGCAGTGGCGCGATCTTGGCTCACTGCAAGCTCCACCTCCCAGGTTCCTGCCATTCTCCTGCCTCAGCCTCCTGAGTAGCTGGGACTACAGGCATGCGCCACCACGCCCGGCTAATCTTTTTTGCATTTTTAGTAGAGATGGGGTTTCACCTTGTTAGCCAGGATGGTCTCGATCTCCTGACCTCAAGATCCGCCCATCTCAGCCTCCCAAAGTGCTGGGATTACACACTTGAGCCACCAAGCCCGGCTGAAAATTCTTAGTTCTCTTAAATCAGAAGTAAATGATTTTTTTTTTTTTTTTTTTTTTTTTTTTTTGAGACAGAGTTTCACTCTTGTCACCCGGGCTGGAGTGCAATGTCATGGCCTTGGCTCACTGCAACCTCTGCCTCCCGGGTTCAAGAGATTCTCCTGCCTCAGCCTCCTGATTAGCTGGGATTATAGGCATGCACCACCATGCCTGGCTAATTTTGTATTTTTAGTAGAGACGGGGTTTCACCAAGTTGGCCAGGCTGCTCTTGAACTCCTGACCTCAGGTGATCCCCCCACCTTGGCCTCCTAAAGTGCTGGGATTACAGGCATGAGTTACCACGCCCAGCCAATGATCTTTAAATAAAAATATTTTCTGGGCCAGGTGCAGTGGCTCACGCCTGTAATACCAGCACTTTGGGAAGCCAAGGCAGGTGGATTCCTTGAGGTCAGGAGTTCGAGAGCAGCCTGGCCAATGTGGTGAAACCTCGTCTCTACTAAAAATACAAAAATTAGCTGGTCATGGTGGTGGGCACCTGTAATCCCAGCTAGTCAGAGGCTGAGGCAGGAGAATCGCTTGAACCTGGGAGATGGAGGTTGCAGTGAGCCAAGATCGCACCACTGCACACCAGCCTGGGCAACAGCCGTCTCCCAAAAAAAAAAAAAAAAAAAAAAGAATGTTCCGTTCCAGCGTCCAGCCCCAGAAGCCCCATCAGAGGACTCTTCACTTCCTCAAGATGAGTTTTCTCTCACCCCAAGTCTAGCCCTGAGCATCTTCTCACTGAAACGACTCAACATTGGGGGCTGGGCGAGGTGACTCACGCCCGTAGTGCCTGTGCTTCAGGAGACTGTGGCAGGAGGATTGCTTGAGCCCAGTAGGTCAAGGCTGCAGTGAGCCTTGGTCTTGCTGCTGTACTCCAGTCTGGATAACAGAGCAAGACCCATCTCAACAGAGCAAGACCCCATCTCAAGCAATCTTCCTGCCTCAGCCTCCCAAGTAGCTGGGACTATGGGCATGCAACACTGTGCCCAGCTAATTATTTTTTGTAGAGGTAAGGTCTTGTTATATTGCCCAGGCTGGGCTTGAACTCTTGGCCCCAAGTGACACTCCTGCCTCAGTGACCCAAAGTGCTGGGATTACAGGTGTGAGCCACTGTGCCCAGCCTGAGACCCAGTCTTTAAAAAGAAAAAAAAAAGGCCCCTTCCTAAGGGACAGAGACCTGGTGCTTTCTGACAGGTGAAATGCATAACCAAAAAATAAATATGTATTGTAGGTGATTCAAAATGATTCTCAAATTAATCTAGAAGGAGAAATTAGGAATAAGCAGGAAAATGTTGAAAAGGAAGATGTAAGAGGGAGAGCAGATATTAGATAATAGGAAGTACCATAACACCACAACACCAGTTTAAAAACCTGTGGTGCTGGCTCAGAAACAGACTGAAATGTAGCCAGGCACAGTGGCTCATGCCTGTAATCCCAATACTCTGGGAGGCTAAGCGGGGATCGCTTGAGCCCAGGAGTTTGAGATCAGCCTGGGTAACATAGGGAGACCCCATTTCTACAAAAAAAAAAACACAAAAAATTAGCCCAGTGTGGTGGCACGTGCCTGTGGGCCCAGCTACTCAGGAGACTGAGATGGGAGGATCGCTTGAGCCCGCGAGGTCAAGGCTGCAGTGGGTGACAGACGGAGACCCTGTCCTCAAAAAATGGAAAAATAAAAGGAAAAAAAAGCCTCAAAAACAAACCAAAAAAGTATAAAAGAAAGACATGTTGAGAGTTCTACAAAAGGGCACTGTCCCACTTTTTGGGGGGAAGTGTAAGTTGGGACACCCTCTGAAGAGTCACTTAGCAGTGCGTGACCACAGCCTCGGAGAGCAGGAAGCCAGCAGGTGAATATACAAAGACGTGTGTGCACACAGCTTTTGTTTGTTTGTTTGTTTTTCTTTTGAGATGGAATCTCGCTCTTGTTGCCCGGGCTGGAGTGCAATGGCGCAATCTTGGCTCACTGCAACCTGGGTTCAAGCAATTCTCCTGCCTCAGCCTCCTGAGTAGCTGGGATTACAGGCACACGCCGCCACGCCCAGCTAATTTTTTGTATTTTTAGTAGAGACGGGGTTTCACCGTGTTGGCCAGGCTGGTCTTGAACTCCTGACCTCAGGTGATCCACCCGCCTCGGCCTCCCAAAGTGCTGGGATTACAGGCGTGAGCCACCATGCCCGGCCAGCTTTTTATAATAGCAAACATTTTAAAGCAACCTGAAAGTCCGTAAAGAGAGAATGGATTGAGCAAAACTGTGCTCTACCCACACACTCCCAGCAGAACACACACCTGCCAAACATGGAAGTGGCAGAATACGCCTGTTGCTGTTGAAAGGCATTTCAATATAAATCAGTGAATAAATCAGGTTACAAAACACTGTGTACAGGATGAGCATACATCTGCTCTACACACACACACACAAATCCAGAAGCACGTCACACAATTTTAACTGACCCTGTAGACCGAGCCTCATAATTTAAAATTTTTTCTGTTTTTACCTAACACTGATTTTCCTGCGAAAACATATATTGTTTATATAATTATTTTCATTTTTTATATAACAGGAAATAAAATTACCTACTTTAAAAAATATCCAGGCCAGGCCGGGTGCAGTGGCTCACGCCTGTAATCCCAGCACTTTGGGAGGTGGAAGCAGGCGGATCACGAGGTCAGGGGATCGAGACCATCCTGGCTAACACGGTGAAACCCCATCTCTACTAAAAATACAAAAACAAAATTAGGCGGGCGTGGTGGCAGGTGCCTGTAATCCCAGCTACTCGGGAGGCTGAGGCAGGAGAATGGCGTGAACCCAGGAGGCGCAGCTTGCAGTGAGCCAAGATAGCGCCACTGCACTCCAGCCTGGGCGCCCGAGTGAGACTTCATCTCTAAATAAATAAATAAATATCCAGGCCGTACTCATGCCTGTAATCCCAACATTTTGGGAGGCCGAGGTGGGCGGATCACCTGAGGTCAGGAGTTTGAGGCCAGCCTGGCCAACATGGTGAAACCCCATCTCTACTAAAAATACAAAGAATTAGCTGGGTGTGGTGGTGGGTGCCTGTAGTCCCAGCTACTTGGGAGGCTGAGGCAGGAGAATTGCTTGGACCCAGGGGGCGGAGGTTGCAGTGAGCTGAGTCGTGTCATTGCACTCCAGCCTGGGCAACAAGAGCAAAACTTTGTCTCAAAAAAAAAAAACAAAACAAGGCCGGGCATGGGGGCTCATGCCTGTAATCCCAGCACTTGGGAAGGCCGAGGCAGGCGGATCACCTAAGGTCAGGAGTTTGAGACCAGCCTGACCAACATGGCAAAACGCCATCTCTACTAAAAATACATTAGCTGGATGTGGTGGCGCATGCCTGTAATCCCAACTACTCGGGAGGCTGAGGCAGGAGAATCGCTTGAACCCGGGAGGCAGAGGTTGCGGTGAGCCGAGATTGTGCCATTGCACTCTATCTCAAAAAAAAAAAAAAAAAAAAAAATCCTTTGCTCATGCCTGTAATCCCAGCACTTTGGAAAGCCAAGGCGGGAGGATTGCTTGAGCCCAGGAGTTTGAGACCAGCCTGGGCAATATAGTGAGATCCTATCTCTACAAAACCTTTTTTTTTTAGAGAGAGGATCTCACTGTCTTCTGGGAGTGCAGTGGTGCCAGCCTCAGGGCTCACTGCAGCCCCGACCTCCTGGGCTCATTGCAGCACTGACCTCCTGGGCTCAGGTGATCCTCCCACCATAGCCTCCCAGCTCTCTGGAACTACAGGCACATGCCATCGTGTCCAGCTAATTGTTTTGTAGAGACGGGATTTCGCTATGTTGCACCTAACTCCCAGAGTCAATCAATCCACTTGCCCGGCCTCCCAAAGTACTGGGATTACAGGCATGAGCCGCCGCTCCGGGCCTATAAAAACTTTGTTTTTCCGTTTTGTTTTGTTTTGTTTTTTCATTTTGTTTTGTTTTGTTTTTTCGTTTTGTTTTTTTTTTTTTTTTTTTTGGAGACTGAGTCTCGCTCTGTCGCCCAGGCTGGAGTGCAGCGGCGGTCTCAGCTCACTACAACCTCCGCCTCCCGGGTTCAAGTGATTCTCCTGCCTCGCCCTCCCGAGTAGCTGGGACTACAGGCACCCACCACCACGCCCAGCTAATTTTTTTTATTTTTAGTAGAAACGGGGTTTCACCGTGTTAGCCAGGATGGTCTCCATCTCCTGACCTCATGATCCGCCCCACCTCGGCCTCCCAGAGTGCTGGGATTACAGGCGTGAGCCACCGCGCCCGGACAACTTTTTGTTAAAAATTCTTATCAGTCAATTAATAGCATGTGTGTGTTCTTTCATATGCTAGTTGTAGCCACAATTAATTCAAAATCACGTATTTTTATTTTTTGTACCACTGCACAAAAATGTCATGCATTTTCTCAGCTGTGGAGTGTTTGTTTTTCTTCCTTTTCCTTAAGTTGCATGTGATGCCCATAACACAGACTCTTCTGCTGCCTCCTGCTCCCTGCCTGCCCCTCCCGCCTCCTCTGTAGTTTTCTGCCCTCTCAGTAACTGCACAGAATGAGTCACCTCTTGGGCAGAGCCCCAGTGGTTTCAACACAAAGACCTTTTTAGAAGCTGCTGCTGTAGGAAGAAGCGTCGAGGGGCCCAGTATCCGGGTGGCAGAGTGGGTAGAGTTATTATAGGGAACACAGCTGTGGCCACTACCCATTAATCTTCCAGATCCCAAAAGATGAAATCCACCGCCCAGTTTATATTCCCATCTTCTGAGAAACTCTTTTGTCTTCAGAACCCAGCTGAGGCTGGGTGCAGTTGCTCAGGCCTATAATCCCAGCACTTTGTGAGGCTGAGGTGGGAGGATCGCTTGAGCCCAGGAGTTTGAGACCAACCTGGGAACCATAGCAAGACCCCATCTAAAAAAAAAAAAAATTTTTTTTTTTTTTTTGAGATGGAGTCTTGCTCTGTCGCCCATGCTGGAGTGCAGTGGCACTATCTTGGCTCACTGCAAGCTCCGCCTCCTGGGTTCACGCCATTCTGCCTCAGCCTCCCAAGTAGCTGGGACTACATGCGCCCGCCACCACGCCTGGCTAATTTTTTGTATTTTTAGTAGAGACGGGGTTTCACCGTGTTAGCCAGGATGGACTCGATCTCCTGACCTCGTGATCCGCCTGCCTCGGCCTCCCAAAGTGCTGAGATTACAGGCGTGAGCCACCATGCCTGGCCAATTTTTTTTTTTTTTTTTTTTGAGATGGAGTCTTGCTCTGTCTGCCAGGCTGGAGTACAGTGGGGTGATCTGGGCTCACTGCAGTCTCCACCTCCCAGGTTCAAGCGATTCTCCTGCCTCAGCCTCCCAAGTAGCTGAGATTATAGGTGTGTGCCACCACACCTGGCTAATTTTTGTATTTTTTAGTAGAAACAGGGTTTCACCATGTTTGGTAAGGCTGGTCTCGAACTCCTGACCTCACATGATCCATCTGCCTCGGCCTCCCAAAGTTCTGGGATGAGGCAGGAGAATTGCTTGAACCTGGGAGGCGGAGGTTGCAGTGTATTTTTTAGTAGAAACAGGGTTTTACCATGTTGGTCAGGCTGGTCTCAAACACTCACTCAGGCTGGTGGCTCACAGCCCGGCCTCTACAAAAAATTTTTAAAAATTAGCCAGGCATGGTGACACATGCCTGTGGTCCCAGCTACTCAGGAGGTGGAGGCAGGAGGATCATGTGAGCCCAGGTGCTCAAGGCTGCCGTGAGTTGTGATCGCACCACTGCAGTCCAGCCTCAGAGACAGAGCGAGACTCTGTCTTAAAAAAAAAAAAAAAAAAAAAAAAAAAAAGCGCAGTTAATATTTATACTTCTTCCAATGAAATTTCTTGATAATATTCCCCAGTTTTCTACTCTGTAAAAACGAGGTGTTAACAGCTCCCTCTCTGGGCTGCTGTAGGAACTACACTTATGGCATCGATGCCTGGCCACACCTGGGGCCTCACTGGCCTCTCTGCTCCTCAGACCTTTTATGAGCTGCTTTTATTTTGCAAAATGTTTTCTTTTCACTTGGTTTGATAATAATTTTGTCGTGAAACTTACCACATAAGTTTAAGATTCCAAACCTAGACCAATCCCCCTGCCTTTTTTATTTAAGGACTAGGAATAAGACTGTGTTGCTGGTTATCCCAGTAACGATGGTGTCCTGAGCTGAGCTGCAACTGAGATGCAGAAAAGTAGGCTCAACCTTGTTCTTAGGCGTGGAGTTGAGAGGAGTCAGATGACTCCACTGCAAACAGGACTGGCTGCATGCTCATGGATCCCAGTGTAAAAATGGAAACACAGGGCTCTATGTTCAAAAATTAGCAACATTTCAAGATGGCAGCAGCCAAGCCAAGCATGGGGCCTTCTGAGTGCAGGGCCCCTCATTGCTGCCCGAGTCTCATGCAGCCACTAAGGCAGCCATAATTGGAAACAACAGGCTCACTTCACAGCAAATCCTCCCGGGAGAGGAGGGTGCAATCATGCAGTCCTGGAGGGCTCTCCCGCCCTGCCCTCAGGGCTCCTCACTGTGCCTGAGGAGGGTGGTGGCCACAGCCACGCGGCGGGAAGCCCCCATTCCGGCCTGGCCACGGGCCAGCTTGTGGCCTTGGGGACATCTTTGGCCCCTGGGCCCTCAAAGCCTGCGGCCCTTCAAGTGAAAGGTGGCTGCTCCACACTCACTCATGATGACTGCTCTTTCCCTCCCTTCCATGCACAGAAATTCATTGAGTTTGAAGATGCTCTGGAACAAGAGAAGAAAGAGCTGCAAATCCAGGTGGAACACTACGAGTTCCAGACGCGCCAGCTGGAGCTGAAGGCCAAGAACTATGCTGATCAGAGTAAGTGGCTGGCGAGAGCCTGGAGGCGCACTTGATGGGCGCTGCCCTGGGACGGCTCTGGTTGGGGTGGACATGGAGCGCCTTCCACACAAGGGGACGAGAGGAAGCCCAGTGGGAGCCTCAGCCATGTATTCCAACTCTGCACTGCTGCCTGTTTCTGTAATGGGCCCCAAATTGTATGTGGAAATAAGTAAATCAGGCCACTGTGGCCCCACAGCACTTTTGCTTCAGAGTGAATTTTGACCCCCAGATCACAAGTCTGTGGTCCTGAAGGTCCTTCCTGAACCTTTTGAAAAGAGCTCCTGCAGCCCCTGGGGTCCCCACCTCTTCACACTGCTGAGGAGTGATGGCTCCTTCTCAGGCAGGAGGGTGGGCTGCTGGTATAGCCCCACTGAAGTGACAGCACCTAGGTGGGGGGCACAGCTGATCAGGGTGTCTGTCCCCTGCAAGGCCAAGTGGCAAAAGGGGTTTTTTATTATTATTATTATTATTATTATAAGAACAATTGGTTTACTTACCTTTAAAAGTCTTTGCTTAAACTCTACTGTCAATGTTATAGGCCAGGCATGATGGCATGCGCCTGTGGTCTCAGCTGGGCTGAGGTTGAGACTGCGGTGTGGGCACAGAGAGACCTCTTCTCTTAAAAAAAAAAAAAAAAGGCCGGGCGTGGTGGCTCACACCTGTAATCCCAGCACTTTGGGAGGCCAAGGCGGGCGGATCACCTGAGCTTAGGAGTTTAAAACCAGCCTGGCCAACATGGCGAAACCCCGTCTCTACTAAAAATACAAAAATTAGCCGGGCGTGGTGGCAGCGCCTGTAGTCCCAGCTACTCGGGGGACTGAGGCAGGAAGATCGCTTGAACCCAGGAGGCGGAGGTTGCAGTGAGCCAAGGTCGTGCCACTGCACTCTAGCCCGGGCGACAGAGTGAGACTCCGTCTCAAAAAAAAAAAAGAAAAATTTTAAAAAAGAAGAAGTGATGATTTCCTGTGTAATTTTCCTTTTCTGTAATTAGATGTTTTGTTTGGAGACAGAGTTTCGCTGTTTTTGCCCAGGCTGGAGTGCAATGGTGCGATCTCAGCTCACTGCAACCTCTGCCTCCCGGGTTCAAGTGATTCTCCTGCCTCAGCCTCCCAAGTAGCTGGGACTACAGGTGCACACCACCACACCTGGCTAATTTTTTGTATTTTTAGTAGAGATGGGGTTTCACTGTGTTAGCCAGGATGGTCTCGATCTTCTGACCTCGTGATCCTCCCAAAGTGCTGGGATTACAGGCGTGAGCCACCGCGCCTGGCCCCAGATGTTTTAATGATTGAAACCAATCTGGCTGCGGTTTCCCTAGCTACCTCAACGGCAGATTCCTTCATCTCTGAAAAGTTAAGATCAAATTGGGGAAAGAAACTGTTTTGATATGTTAGACTTACTCCTATTCCCAGCCAAGGCCTAAAGGCTGCTGTGCTGACAATGATCTGCTGACGAGTCTGGGGGCCAGAGGGTGACCACGGTGGCAGCTTCCACACACATGGAAACACGCTGGCATTCACAACGCAAAGCAAACCTAAGGCCCGTGCTGAGCATACCTAGGTAATGCCTTTCCATAATGACAGAGTCTCTCCTGGTCCCTCGGCTTTCAGTACGTTTCATGTGTGAAACATTCTCAGCTCTCTTCTTAGAAGGAGAAAAACATAAGCTCAAATTACAGGCAAGGCTGGGAACAGTGGCTCACACCTATAACTTCCACACTTTGGGAGGCCGAGGTGGGAGGATCCTTTGAGCTCAAGAGTTCAAGACCAGCCTGGGCAACCTGGTGAAACGCCATCTCTACAAAAAATACAAAAATTAGCCAGGCATGGTGGGTCACAGACTTGTGGGCCCAGGTACTCGGGAGGCTGAGGTAGAGGATTGCTCAAACCCAGGAGGCAGAGGCTGCAGTAAGCCTTGATCATGCCACTGCACCCCAGCCTGGGTGACAGAGTGAGACCCTGTCTCAAAAAAAATAAAATCAAATTACAGGCTGAGGCTGTTCACTGGGCCAGCACTAGGAGTTGGAGCCAGATGAGTGCAGAGAGTAGGCCCCAGGCTCCCTCCAGGTGGTGGCTGTACTCTGCCCCAGCGGGAGCTCACAGAGAGGCTGTGAGGCTCTGACCTCACACAGACAGGTAGCCTCTCCTGGGGCCACAGCCGTTGCCGGGGTCAGCACAAGCCTGGGATGGCTGGTTGGCTCCCCCCTCCAGCAGCCAGTTACATGTGTGTAGCGTGCAGTATCTATAACTCGTGTGCTGTGTGCAGTGTCTGTGTGTTGTGTGCTGTGTGCAGCATCTGTGTGTCATGTGCTGTGTGCGGCATCTGTGTGAGTTGTGTGCTGTGTGCTATTTATGAGTGTTGTGTGCCGTGTGTGGCGTCTGAGTTGTGTGCTGTGTGGAGCGTCTGTGTGAGTGTCATGTGCTATGTGCGGCGTCTGAGTTGTGTGCTGTGTGGAGTGTCTGTGAGTGTCGTGTGGTGTGTGGAGCGTCTGTGTCGTGTGCTATGTGTGGCATCTGAGTTGTGTGCTGTGTGCGGCGTCTGAGTGACGTGTGCTGTGTGCGGGTCTGTGTGACTCGTGTGCTGTGTGCAGCGTCTGTGAGTCGTGTGCTGCGTGCAGCGTCTGTGTGAGTGTTGTGTGCTGTGTGCGGCGTCTGTGTGAGTTGTGTGCTTTGTGCAGTGTCTGCGAGCCGTGTGTTATTTACCATGTGTGTTAGTCACATTTGCTGCATGCAGCATCTGTGAGTCACGTGTCAGGTATCATGTCTGTAAGTCTTGTGTTGTGCACGGTGTCTGTACGTCATGTGTCAGGTGCGACGTCTGTAAGTTATGCATGTTGGGTGCTGTGTCTAAGTCATGTGTGTGAGGTGCTGTGTCTAAGTCGTGCGTGTGAGGGGCTGTGTCTGAGTCCTGCGTGTCAGGTGTGATGTCTGTAAGCACCTCAGGCTCCTTAGGGAAGACCAGACTGACTGATGGTGCTGACGCCTATGCTGCTCTTCGGGGTGAGATCCCCGCGCCAGCAGTGCAGCCTCCCTGGGTGCCTGGTAGAGATGCGAGAGCCCAGCGTAGGCAGCCGCGGCCTCCAAGGATGTGCCGGGCCAGTTACCCCCCAGGTCACAGAGCAGGATGGCCAAAGTGAGATGTTGAGCCACATAATCTGTGAAGTCATTTCTAAACAGACACCAGAAAGCCAGGGAGGGCACCACACCGAGGACAGGGCACAAGCTGGTGGAGCATTTTGCCAGCTGAGTCCCGGCCACGCGCTCCCCGGGGCTGTCTCTCACCTCGCCGCGTCAGCCCTCCCCCTTGGTGGGCTGCAGGACAGAGCTGAGGTTTGAACACAGCTGTGGAGGCGGCCATCAGGCCAGGGGCACGCATGCACCACTGGTGGGACATAGAGTGGAGTCCCCTGGCTGCGGCTGCCCGTCGGCCTGTCGTGTTGCTTCTGAGTCTCTTGGGCAGATCACGTCTGGGGCCAGAGGGGCCCGTGTTGGTGTCGTGGGGGGCCTCCCGTTTAAGGGAGACGTGACTGTCAGCCCAGAAGGCACAGAGTCATGATTGGCCTCCCCAGCCCTCGGCGTGTGTGAGGGACCCCGCTGCTTGTTCTGCCAGACACGTCCCTTTGACGTGTCCAGGAGGTTACTCACTTTGAATCCCGCCTCCTCCCACAAGCTTCTTGTGCACCTGTTGCCTGTACCTGGCGTGCCTGGGTTTTGCCTGCATCTCAGAAGCTTGTGGCTGACTTTAGCACAGAGAGCGCCTATGGGTTTCCCCACCCCCATATTTAACTCCCAACAGAGCTGAGTGTTTTCCCATGGCACAGCACACAGCAGCCCCCCAGACGGCTTTAACAGAGCTGAGTGTTCTCCCATGACACAACGCACACAGCAGCCCCCCAGACGGCCTTGCACTTGACAGGCTGCTGCTGGTTGCCCCAGGCCCCAGAGTCAGCCTTGTCCTGGAACCCCCTCCCTCTACGGTTACAACCCAGAGTTCAGGGCCATGGAGAAGCGGTTTGTGCGGCTCAGACAGTGATTGTGTTTTCCAGTTTCCCGGTTGGAGGAGCGGGAGTCGGAGATGAAGAAGGAGTACAACGCCCTGCACCAGCGGCACACAGAGGTGGGCGCCCAGAGGCAAGCGCGGAGACGAGGGTTGGAGACAGGGCCGCGGCCTGACGCCTGCGACTCTTGCGGACCGTGGTTTTCTTCCCTAGCATGTCCCTTTTCTAGCATTTGCTGCCAGGCTTGAAGGCTGTCAGCCCCAGGCTGGTTAGATTCCCCTCCAGGACGCTGTCTTGATTTCTGCCTGCATAGGGCAGCCGGAAAAGCCTCACAGGTTAGAGAGGGGACGGAGAGAGCCCCCCACGGCAACGCTAACGCAGGCATTTCCCTCCTCGCAGATGATACAGACCTACGTGGAGCACATTGAGAGGTCCAAGATGCAGCAGGTCGGAGGAAACAGCCAGACTGAGAGCAGCCTGCCGGGGCGGAGGTATGCGGGGCGCGGGGGGTGGAGGTACGCAGGTGGGGGGTGGAGGTAACGCAGGAGGTACACGGGGCGCGGGGGGTGGAAGTACGCAGGACGCGGCGCGGGCCAGGGTCGTAGTGCTTGTTATGGCCCGCGCTCTGGGCTCAGGACGACAGGGAGCGCTCTGGAGACCAAGGAGGAGGGAGCTGGTTGGAGCGTGGCTGAGCAGGGATGTGGGGGGGCGGCCCTGGGCGACGGGCATGTGTTGAGCCCCTGTGTCCCTTCTGCTTGGTCCACAGTTCAGTCAGGGAGGCCCCGGGCAGCTTGCACACATTTAACCCTTACTATCCACAGATTCTGTGTTTGCAAATGTATCTACTCGCTAAAATATATCTGTGACCTCAGCCGGGCACAGTGACTTATTCCTGTAATCCTAGAACTTTGGGAGGCCAAGGCAAGAGGATTACTTGAGCCCAGGAGTTCAAGCTCAGCTTGGGCAACCAGCAAGATCTTGTATCTACAAAAAAAAAAAAAAAAAAAAAAATTGTTTAAAAATTAGCTAAGCATGGGGTGGCACTTCTAGGACATACTGCTTCAAATAACTGCCTGTAGTCTCAGCTACTCAGGAGGCTGAGAGAGGAGGATAGCTTGAGCCCAGGGGCTGGAGGCTGCAGTGATCTACAGTCGCACCCCTGCACTCCCATCTGGGCAGCAGAATGAGCCCCGTCTCTAAAAAAATAAAAAAAGAAAATCATCTGCTCATGTGAGGTCAAAGAATAAACAACAAAAAAGAGGCTAGTACGGTGGCTCACGCCTGTAATCCCAGCACTTTGGGAGGCCGAGGTGGGTGGATCAGTTGAGGTCAGGAGCTCGAGACTAGCCTGGCCAATGTGGTGAAACCCCGTCTCTATTAAAAATACAAAAATTAGGCTGGGCTCAGTGGCTCACGCCTGTCATTCCAGCACTTTGGGAGGCCGAGGTGGGAAGATCACGAGATCAGGAGATCAAGACCATCCTGGCTAACATGGTGAAACCCCGTCTCTACTAAACACTCCTGTAATCCCAGCACTTTGGAAGGCTGAGGCCGGCAGATCACTTGAGGTCAGGAGTTTGAGACCAGCCTGGCCAACATGGTGAAACCCCGTCTCTACTAAAAATACAAAAATTAGCTGGGTGTGGTGGCACATGCCTGTAGTCCCAGCTACTAGAGAGGCTGAGGCAGGAGAATTGCTTGAACGTGGGAGGCGGAGACTACAGTGAGCCAAGATCACGCCACAGCACTCCAGCCTGGGCGACAGAGTGAGAGTCCATCTCAAAAATAAATACATAAATAAATAATAAATAATAAAAATAACAAAATTAGCCAGTGTGATAGTACATGCCTGTGGTCCCAGCTACTCTAGAGGCTGAGGCAGGAGAATCGCCTGAACCCCGGGGGCGGAGGTAGCAGCGAGCCGAGATCGCGCACTGCACTCTAGCCTGGGTGGTGGAGTGAGAGCCTGTCTCAAAAAAGAAAGAAAGGGAATCAGTACTCAGAGCACTTCACAGTCCTTTGCAGACAAGCACACGGTAGGGAGAAACGGGAGTCCCTGTGCTGGCTCCCCACAGAGGTGGGACAAGGCGATGCTCTGCCCTTCTGTTCACCTCCTAACCAGATGCCTGGAGAGGAGACAGGAGGGCCAGGCAGTGTCACGTGTCACGCATGAGGCCACTTCTAGGGTCAGTTCCAGGGGCTCGAAGCCCAGCTGTGGCACCTGTTAGTGAGGTGGCTAGTCACCCTGTATTTCCAACCTCCTTTAAAATAAAGGAAATAGAACTGACCGGGATGCATTGCTTTGAGGATTTCCTGTTAGTGGGGTGGCCAGCCACCCTATATTTCCAACCTCCTTTTCGTTTTTGTAAAATAAAGGAAATAGAACTGACCGGGATGCATTGCTTTGAGGATTTGAGATCACAATCTTATACGCGTACCTGCATGTGTACATATTTCCCCTAGGGGCAATGGTTTAGTGTTTGAGGGACTTTCTAGAACATACTGCCTCAAATAACTGTGTGGATGAGCCCAGGAGCCTTGGCCAGCCCTTGACTGAGTCTTATTCCTTCCACAGGGTGGGGGTACCAGTGGGTTTCCAGGGCTCGGTGCTGGTTTTCCTCGGAGAGTGAGGGGAGCCTGCCCAGATTGGGTTCCTCTCCGTTTTCTGTGCCCTTTGAGTCAGGAGAAAGCCGGGCTGCAGGCCCCAGGGAGCAGAGCATCAAAGATCTTGCCAGGGTATTGCCAGCTCCAGGGGATCGGCCATGGGAGACCAGAGACGTGACCTGGGCTGGGGAGGTTGGTGCTCTCGTTCTGAGTCTCCAGCAGCGGGGAGGAAGGGCCTGAAGTCAGAAGCTCCCGTCCCACAGAGCTGGGGCAGCTGGAAGGAGGGAAGCCTGTTTCTGCCCCTAAGCCTCCCACAGCCAGGGCTGCGATGGCAAAAGCGTCCCTCACACCCCATCAAGGCCTGGCCAGCTGCGAAAGCTGCTTCGTGCCTGCCTGTTCTGGGGGTTACACCTGCAAACGAGAAGGGTCAGAACGTCCAGCTCTGGGCTTCATGGGTCACGTTCTGGATGATACAGAAGAAGCTGTCAGACTCTGCTTCCGAGTCTCTGGACGTGAGAGCAAACGCACGGTGTGCATGAAGGCCCAGCTGGCCAGGGGGTGCCGTGGAGCCTGCAGCAGCAGGTCCTCAGGCAGTCTTGCTGCTCTCAGCTGGAGCAGGGACCTGCAGCTGTCCTGTGATAAGCACTTGCCCTGAGAACGGGCGGCGCCAGCCATCCGCCCACCCGGAGCACCATGAGAACTACGCCGGGGCGTGTGGATGCCAGCTTGCCCCGAGAACGGGTGGCGCCAGCCATCCGCCCACCTGGAGCACCATGAGAACTACGCCAGGGCGTGTGGATGCCAGCTTGGCAAGCTGTGAAAGCCTTGCAAGTGTTTCCATCGGATCCCAAAGTGGGAGATTCTCATGCGCAGCTCCCGCCTCATGGCACGCACGCTGGGACATCCTCACCTCTGGCTCTCGGCAGTCGGAAGATTATTCCAAGCTAACTGGAATTAAAATCAAACCTGGACCCGGGATCTTTGTGTTGTTTTTCGCGGGGGCTGGGGGCAGAGGCAGGCAGTTTGGCCATCCCCTGGGAGCTGCAGCATTCCAGAACCTTCAGCTGCCTCCCTGCCAGTGCAGCCTCAGAGAGGAGCGCCTCAGAGTCTGTGTCGAAGGGCGCCTGGGCAGCAGGAGCCCAGCAACAGTGTGCCCAGCTCATCCCGAATCCCAGAGGTGTGACATGTGAACTCAGGACGCCGGCCGAGAGCCTAGGTTCCGAGTCGCAGTGATCCCTACCCCAGGCCCACACACAACACCCGAGAGGTCCTGAGAGCCCCAGGGCCACGTGAGCTCAGCCAAGAGCAGAGGCTGCCCCAGCTCCAGAGCCGCCTGACGCTGCCGTCGTCATGGGCCAGGCCAGGCCTACCTGGAAGAGGCGCATGGCTGCGGGGCAAGGAGTACTTCCTCCTGCGTGTTTCTTTCATGGTGTGAGGCAGAAGGTGGCCCAGGAACCTGCTGTCGAGGTGTCCCCGCGGGACCCAGGGACCTGAGCTGAGTCTGGGCTGGGCACTACGCCCGTCCCTTGGCTCGTCCTGGCGCTGAGAGTTCAGTGGGAAGCCCCATGGTGGTGCACCTCGTCCTTGTCAAGGCACCACTGCTGGGGTCCCCTCTGCAGCTCTGCCACGGCTCCTGAAGGCTATGTCAGGGCTGCTGCACTCCCCTCAGGGAACCAGACGGTGCCCTCTGGAAGAAGCCCCTCGATCATTTTGTAAGGGATGGATCTGGGGTGCTCTCTTGTCAGCGCTGCCACAACCAGGTCCTTCTGCCTGACCTGGCCCCAGCCATTCACTTCCTCTGGGCACAAGGACCTTTGGCACCGGCCGTGGGAGCAACGCCAGCAGCAGTGGCTGTGTGGTAGGGGCCTTCCCCAGCCACGGACCCCAGGAGGCCTCCATTTGTGAAACAAGACCCCTGCACCTCTGTAGGAGGGGGAGGGGGTCTCTTATCCAGATTTACGCCAAAGCCTTGGTTGCCATGACTGGATCCAGCCAGAAGGCACCCTGCAGTGGGGTCTGAGCAGCTGCATCACTCTGGCCCCTGGGCCTCCTTGCCAGATCTCCACAGCATGTGAGAAGATGTTGGCCCTGCGGGAAGAAGGCACTGGAGTTGGCGGCCCAGTCTCCCTGAGCATGCTGTGGCCCTGAGAGGAGCGTGCTCCATGGGGTCGACAGGAGGAGCAGGGCTGTGGCTGGGCTACCCCTGCCTCCCTCCCTGGCCTGCGGTGGTGCTGAGCTGCATCACCAGCGCACGGAATTGGTCACGCCTGCTGTTGCAGTGGTGGCATTAAGAGCCACCTCCGGGCTCATGTGTCCCCTGCCTCCCCAGGCCAAGACCCTGGCCGGGAAGGAGACGGTGGGCCTCACGTGCTGTCTGCCACCTGCCTGCAGACGTGGACGCCAGCCACAGCCTTGTGCCTCTGAAGGCATGAGCCGGCTAAAGGAGGAAGGCATGGCCCCCTCCCCTGTCCCAAGTGCTTGCCTTTGTGGGGTCAGGGGTGGTGGGACAGGCCTTGGTGATGTATGCTGCTGCTGGGCAGTTGAGCTGGAAGGAGGCCGTCCCTGCTGGACACCTGCTCTCTCTTCTCTGGTGTGGATTCTGTCCTGCCACAACCTTTGGTCCCTTGGGGGACACATATTTGAGTCAGTCCCATCTGCTCAGCCAAAACCCCTTGACTCACCATGAAGGCGCCGTCCATCCTCAGCGCTGGGCGCCCTCCCTCCTGACCCAGACGGACATTTTCCTTCACGCCTGGCGTGGCTTAGTGAGTGTGTGTCTGGAATGCAGTCGGTGTGAGTGCAAACGCCAGGCAGTGTTCTCGGGCCACTGCTGCGGAGTGTGTGTGTGTCTGTGTGGCCGCGTGTGTGCCGTCACCACGTGCCACGTGTACACACATGGCAGGCGCTGTCTTGAGACATTCGCACAGTGCACGGCACTGGGGACACGTGGCACTGGCTGAACTGCCACACAGCCCCGTTCCAGGGCCTCTTGTCAAAGCCAAGAGGGCTCGTATGTCGCGTGTCTGTCCCTCATGGGTGCCTGTGTGTGGCTTCTGTCTTTCTCATCGGGGTACGGCCGCCCCGCGTGTCTCACATCACCACATGCTGACCGTCCGTGTGAGCCTCCATGTGACCATCCGTGTGAGCGTCCGTGTGAGCATGTGACCATCTCTGTGAGTGTGTGACAGTCCATGTGACCGTCCATGTGTCCGTGTGTGTCCTTGTGAGTGTCCGTGTGAGTGAGCGTCCATGTGAGCATGTGAGCGTCCGTGTGAGCATCCGTGTGACCGTCCGTGTGAGCATCCGTGTGACCGTCCGTGTGACCGTCCGTGTGAGCGTGTGACCATCCGTGTGAGCATCCGTGTGACCATCCGTGTGACCGTCCATGTGAGAGTGTGACCGTCTGTGTGACCGTCCGTGTGAGTGTGTGACCATCCGTGTGAGCATGCATGTGACCGTCTGTGTGAGCGTCCGTGTGAGCATCCGTGTGAGCGTCCGTGTGAGCGTGTGACCGTCCGTGTGAGCATCCGTGTGACCGTCCGTGTGACCGTCTGTGTTAGCGTCCGTGTGAGTGTGTGACCATCCATGTGAGCATCCGTGTGACCGTCTGTGTGAGCATCCATGTGACCATCCGAGTGAGCGTCCGTGTGACCGTCCGTGTGACCGTGTGACCATCCGTGTGAGCATCCGTGTGACCGTCCATGTGAGCGTCCGTGTGACCGTCCCTGTGACCGTCCATGTGAGCATCCGTGTGAGCATCCGTGTGACCGTCCATGTGAGCGTCCGTGTGAGTGTGTGACCGTCTGTGTGAGCATCCGTGTGACCATCCGTGTGAGAGTGTGACCATCCATGTGAGCATCCGTGTGACCGTCCGAGTGACCGTCCATGTGAGCATCCGTATGACCGTGTGAGCATCCGTGTGACTGTCCATGTGAGCATCCATGTGACCGTCCGTGTGACCGTCCATGTGAGCATCCGTGTGAGTGTCCGTGTGAGCGTCTGTGTGACCATCCATGTGAGCGTCCGTGTGAGTGTGTGACCGTCTGTGTGAGCATCCGTGTGACCATCCATGTGAGGGTATGACCATCCATGTGAGCATCCGTGTGACCATCCGTGTGAGCATCCGTGTGACCGTCCGTGTGAGCATCCTTGTGAGCATCCGTGTGAGCATCCGTGTGACCGTCCGAGCATCCATGTGAGCGTCTGTGTGACCGTCCGTGTGAGCATCCGTGTGACCGTCTGTGTGAGCATCCGTGTGACCATCCCTTGTGAGCATCCGTGTGACCGTCTGCGTGAGCAACCATGTGACCATCCATGTGAGCGTCCGTGTGACCGTCCGTGTGAGAGTGTGACCATCCACGTGAGCATCCGTGTGAGCATCCGTGTGACTGTCTGAGCATCCGTGTGAGCATCCGTGTGACCGTCCATGTGAGCATCCGTGTGACCGTCCATGTGAGCATCCGTGTGAGCATCCGTGTGACCGTATGAGCATCCGTGTGACCGTCTGTGTGAGCATCCATGTAACCATCCCTTGTGAGCATCTGTGTGACCGTCCCTGTGACCGTCCGTGTGAGCGTCCATGTGACCGTCCGTGTGAGCGTCCACGTGACCGTCCGTGTGAGCTCCCGTGTAACCGTCCATGTGAGAGTGTGACGTCCATGTGAGCATCTGTGTGACCGTCCGTGTGAGCATCTGTGTGACCGTCCGTGTGAGCATCCGTGTGACCGTCCGTATGACTGTCCGTGTGAGCATCTGTGTGATCGTCCGTGTGACCGTCCATGTGAGCATGTGACCGTCCGTGTGAGCATCTGTGTGACCGTCCCTGTGACCATCCGTGTGAGCATCCGTGTGACCATCCGAGCGTCCATGTGAGCGTCCGTGTGACTGTCCATGTGACCGTCTGAGAGTGTGACGTCATGTGAGCATCCGTGTGAGCATCTGTGTGAGCATCCATGTGACCATCCGTGTGACCGTCTGTGTGAGCATCCATGTGATCGTCCATGTGAGCGTGTGACCGTCCATGTGATCATCCGTGTTACCATCCCTGTGAGTGTGAGCGTCCGTGTGAGCATCCATGTGACTGTCCATGTGAGAGTGTGACCGTCCATGTCAGCATCCATGTGACCATCCATGTGAGCCTCCATGACTGTCTGTGTGAGCATCCGTGTGACCGTCCATGTGAGCGTCCGTGTGACCATCCATGTGAGAGTGTGACGTCCATGTGAGCATCTGTGTGAGCATCCATGTGACCGTCCGTGTGAGCATCCGTGTGATCGTCCGTGTGAGCATCCGTGTGACCATCTGTGTGAGCATCCGTGTGACCGTCCGTGTGAGCATCTGTGTTACCGTCCGTGTGAGCGTCCGTGTGACCGTGTGAGTGTCCGTGTGACCATCCATGTGAGCATGTGACCGTCCATGTGAGCATCTGTGTGACTGTCCATGTGAGAGTGACCGTCCATGTGAGCATCCGTGTAACCGTCCATGTGAGCATCCATGTGACCATCCGTGTGAGCATCCGTGACTGTCCATGTGAGCGTCCGTGTGACCATCCGTGTGAGCATCCGTGTGACCGTCCGTGTGAGCATCTGTGTGACCGTCCATGTGAGCATCTGTGTGACCATTCATGTGAGCATGTGACCATCCGTGTGAGCGTCCGCATAACCGTGTGAGCGTGTGACCATCCGTGTGACCGTGTGAGCGTCCTTGTGAGCATCCGTTTGAGCGTGTGACCGTCCGTGTGACCGTCCGTGTGAGCGTGTGATCGTCCATGTGAGCGTGTGTGCACGCTGCTGCCCACGCCCTCTAACACCTGTCTCCTTATCATCACATGCTGACCGTCCGTGTGAGCATCTGTGTGACAGTCCGTGTGAGCGTGTGGCCTTCCATGTGAGCGTGTGCACACGCTGTGGCCCACGCCCTCTAACGCCTGTGTCCTTGTCTCGCCCTCTGTGCCATCACCACATGCTGACCATCCGTGTGGCGTGTGCGCACGCTGCTGCCCACGCTCTCTAACGCCTGTCTCCTTGTCTCACCCTCTGTGCTGTTGCTGCCGTGTGCTGCCGTGTCTGTCGCTGCCCTGCAGTCCTCGTCAGTCGTGGAGGAAAAGGTAAAACCCATGAGGTGTGTCCACTGTGGTGCTGGGGGCCGACCAGCAGGCACATTAGGGCATCAGTTACCAGCCCAAGACGGCTGCTTGGTCTGCTGTGAGGTGTTTCCTGTGGCAGATGTGAGAGGTAGGAAGGGCCGTCTGGCCACGTTCATGAGACTGACACTGAGAAGGTGGCGACCGCCGGGTCCCCTGCACAGTCACGAAGCTGGGCAGCGCCGTCCAGGTCGCCCACACTCTGCCCTCGCTCCACAAGCACCGCCTTGGTCACAGACGAAGGCACGGCGCTGACTCCTGCTAAGGAGGGATGTGCCTCAGGTGGGGCTGGTGCTGACTCTGGGGGCGACGGGCCAAGGAAGGGCCCCTCTCTGCATCAGTCGGACCTGGACTCGTAGCCCAGCTCCCTCACTCACCAGCCTGTGTCAGAGCCGGTGACACACCCATGACCCCCAAGGGCAGCGTGACCCCCGAGGGTGGTGTGACCCCTGGGAGTGGTGGTCTCTGAACTAGGGAGCATCTGCATCCCCTGAGAGAGCTGCGAGGACAAATTGGGAGGACGGGGTCAGTCGGCAAACGCTCACGAGCCTGAGGCCAGGGTCTGGGGGCCGGTGGGGAGGAGCAAAGGAAAGAGTGAAGGCAGCTCTTGATCCTGGGTGATTTCCGTCGGAGGTGGTAGCCTGGCTGAGCCGCGCCCCAGCATGGAGCTGTGTGGGTGGGAGAGCCGTACGTGCATTCCCTTGGCCTCCTGGGATACCAGAGGCCCCTCTGTCCCTGCTGTCCCCTGTAGCATATGGTGACAGCCGGGACCGCATTGGCTTCGGTCTAGGGACTGAGACGTGTCTGATGGCGTCAGAACTGGGCCTCAGGAGAGGTGCTCCCTGCACCAGCGTTGGGAGCCCAGTGGAAGTGGGGCCAGGAGGCCCCTGGTGCAGATAGGGTGGTTGAGGCCCAGCCTCCCACTTGGATCATGCTCCCTGGGCCTGGTGGCTGGCTGCCTTCACGGTGGCCAGGGAACCTCATGGCTGTTGTCAGAACAGCTTGAGTGCCATGAACCAGCAGCCAAGCTGGCACAGCCCAGTCCTAGCCGGCTCTGGTTCCCTCGTGCTACAGGATACGGTGTTGTCCTGAATGTAACAGAGCAAGCGGCCAGTCCCCAGAGCTGTATGCACCCCACAAAGACCCCTTCCCAGGGTCATTCTTCATAGCTCTCCACCCAGGTAGCGGAGCTCCTGGTCAGCGGCGGCTGCTGCTCTCCCCCGTCGCCGTCTGCATCCTCCAAGAATGGCCAGAGCGGGTTCCTTGGACCCCTGAGGAAGCTCCCTTCCCTCCTACAGTCTCAGGGCTGAGATGTAAGCGGCAGAGGCTGTGGTGCAAGCAGTCTCTTAATTCTTGTCCTGAATAGCCCTGAGCATTGTGGGCTCCAGCATCTGACCGCATGGCCTGCCCCCGAGACCTAAGGAGGTGAGGAGCCAGCCTGGCCTCTGGGACCTCTGGGCTGTTGACTGGAAACCTCCCGCGGAGGAGGATGTGAAGGGAGACCTTGGGCTCCGTCCCTGCTCTTGCTTACGGCCCACAGGAGGTCATCCCTAGGGACTGAGCCCACAGCAAGGGGCACTGAGCCCACAGCAGGGGGCACTGAGCACTGTCCTGACAGCTCCAGCTCTCAGGTGCTCCCACTCTCTTGCCAGGCTGTCAGAGGCCAGGCTGTCTCAGGGTCCGTCTTCAGGTTCAGGGCTCCCGGACAGCAGAGAGGATGCATGGGGAGGGAGAAGATGCCCCTTAGGCTCAGGCTCCGGCTCCAGCTCCAGCAGATGTGACAGGGTCACTTCTTACTCTGGATGTGTTGTGTTCAGATATTTTGCAGTGAGGCAGCCTCATGAACAGGAGCAATGAGGATGGGCAGGAGGGGCCAAGGAACAAGGCACAGGGGCAGGAAGGCTGGATTCCCTCTGCTGGCGCCAGGGCAACAGGCAGGGCTGGCAGTAACACCACAGGGAGGCAGGGCTGGACACACATAAGACCATGGGCCTAAAAGGCATTGCTCACAGTGGCCTTGCAGCGCTGACCGTGATGCTGAGTCCCGTGGCTGGCTCTGCTGTGGGGCATCTAAGCACACCCGGCTTGTGTCTGTTTAAAATTGAACTTAATAAAAATGAGAAACTGCAGCATCATGGGAGGGGAAGCGCCATGTAGGATCGTAACTGAATAGATGCTCGAGCTGGGCTGCGGGCTGGCGTGGAGCGGCCCCATCACTCGAGGTCTGCTTGCCCTGGGAGGGCTTGGGAAATCTTCACGGCCACCCTCTAACCATCGCTTCCTCTCCTCTCGCCCCTCATTTCAGCAGGAAGGAGCGCCCCACCTCCCTGAACGTGTTCCCCCTGGCTGACGGCACGGTACGTGCACAGATCGGGGGCAAGCTCGTGCCTGCGGGGGACCACTGGCACCTGAGTGACCTCGGCCAGCTGCAGTCCAGCTCCAGCTACCAGGTTTTGTAGCCGTGCTGTGGAGTGAGAGGCTCCTCCCTGTTGCTGGTGTTCCCCGTTCACTGGGGCGGGAACCTCGTCTGCAGGCAGCTCCTTCGCGGCTCTCTGGGCCACTCGCCCTCTCCCTTTGTGTGTGGCAGGATGGAGAAAGCCAGCCAGGGTATCAGGGGCTTGCGCTGCCCAGCAGGCCCTGTGTGGCTGTGGCTGCTCCACGCGGCCTCGCGTTGGCACCTGCTAGTACAGGCTAGACCTCCCTGCCCTTGGATAGACCGCTCTGTAGCCAGGGGTGTACAGTGCCTGTCAGGGTTGAGCTTAGTGATCCTCTCTCAAACCACACCCCCACGTAAAGCCTCACACTCACCCGGGCTCCAGCCAGACACATCCTGCCCTTGAGAGCCGCGCCTCTGCTCTCAGAGGAACGTCAGTGTCTAGAGTGTGGGGTTTGCCCTCCGCTGGCAGAAAGGTGAGGAGAAAGCTCCTCTTCTCTGGGCCCCTCCCTGCCTGTCCCTGGTAATGCCTCCTGGGTCCTGAGTTTGAGAAAGCAGAGCCTCGCCCCAGCAGGTACTCACAGCCAGAGTGCGGGGGCCCTAGCAGGTACTCACAGCCAGAGCGCGGGGGCCCCAACAGGTTCTCACAGCCAGCCAGTGAGTGCACCTCAGAGCGCGGGGGCCCAGAGCCAGGCCACTCCTTTAGGGCCCCAGGTCGCTTGCTGCCGGTTTTGGCCTGTGAGCTCACTGGCCTCAGTGCCAGGTAAGGACAGCCACCTTCCTGGGAAGAGGAGGTGACCCTGGGTCTGGTGGATTTCCCACAGGGGCCGTCGGAGGATGTCCACAGAGGCAGAGCCCTTGGGGCCTGTGGGCTGGGTTGGGCTGGTGGATGTGGGGTCTGGGACTTCTCCAGGAGCTTACTTCCTGCTGCACACTTTGCCGACTGTCCTGCCACCTCTGAGTGTCCATTGGGCCTGTGGGGGCTGCTGCAGGCTCCTGCTCCGTCAGCCCACCTGCTGCTGCGCTGCTGTGGGAGCGAGCTCCCCCGTGGCATCTGGGACGCTCTCCTGTCCTCTCCGTGCTCAGGGCTGGAGAGAGGGCGGCGGGGCTGCAGGCTCCCCTGGCCTTCTGGGCCCAGCCCTGCCACTTGGGCCCACCTCCTCTCACTCTCTCTGGCTCACACTCCCCGGGCCTGGAGCTGGGACCTGCCCATAGGCATCTGAAGACATGTCAGCCTCAGCCAGGGGGAGCCCTTGCTTGACGCTCTCTGGCCTCCGGGCTGCCTCTCGCGCCCGCTCTGGGCCCGCTCTTCTTCTCATGATGTCTTTCCTTTCACCTCCTGCGTTGTCTGACATCGTCTCTCTTTTCATAAATTGTAGCGTTTTATGTTTTCGTTCATAGGTGTGTTTTATTTGATTTTTCTTTATTTTAAATTATTACATTTAAGTTCTTTTTATTTTATGCTCTAGGTTTTGAAGTTTTTCTAATTTCTTAATTTTTTTGTTGTTTTTTGTTTTGTTTTGTTTTTGTTTTTATGTACTGTATTTTCAGTGTTTTAACCAAACAGTTGTGGCTACTCATGGTGAGGAATGACCGCTAAGAGTTTGGGTTCTTTCAATGCATTTGGAGGTCACTGCTACACGTTGATGTTTAGGAGGTTGAGAGGTTTGCCTTTAGGTAAGTTGTGGCCAGGGGGAGTGTCCCATGGGTAAGTGGTGGCCCCATAGGGTGACAGAGAGCTAGGGGAGGCGCAGTCAGACTGCAGAATTCCCCACAGCCTCCAGGAGGGCCAGGAGTAGGCCGGGGACCCAGAAGCGTTTGTCTGATGTGCACAGCTACACCCTGCCTGGCCACATGGGGTTCCCTGTTTTCTCTCTGCCGGGTGGTGGCAGAGTCGGTGGGACACCAGGTGCCTGTGATGCATTGGGTAGACAGGTTCTTTGAGAGCGTCAGCGCAGACTCTTGCATGAGCGGTACTCGCTTCCTCCAGCGTGGGTAGTGACATGAAGAGCAAGAGTTTTCCTCTCAAACTGGGCATAGCTGCAGAGCCACAGCCTGTCTCAGACATTTCTACAAAGGCACTCCGGGAGGCGGGCTGCGCCCGTGTAGGGCTCTCCCTAGGCACCACTCACCTTTTGGGGCTGGACATGCGTGGCCCTGGGCCGCTGGGACGCGGTGGGTGTGGAGCAGCATCCCTGGCTTCCACCCACGAATGCCAGGAGCACTCCCTTCGTTTGTGACCACAAAAATGTCTCTGGACTTTGCAAGCATCCCCTCGGGGCAGTCAGCCCAACTGAGAATGGCTACTATAGAGGAAGGTGTGTCATTTTGAGATTCCTTCTAGAGAAACTTAGGAGCCTGGTAGATGAAGCAGAAATCTGTCCTCTGAGCGAGTGGCCGTGTCTGGTACTGAGAGGCCCTGTGCCCTGAGCCTGGCGGTGACCAGAGAGGCTGGGCAGAGGCAGAGGTCAGAACTGGCCATGACTTCTGGAAGTCCTGTCTGCCCTGGGCACTTAAAGGCCAGTATAAGTCAGCTATGGAGAGGGCTGGATACCCCCTCGACAGCTCCTCCCTGGGTGAGATCCTTAGCATTAGAGTCCCCCACGGTGCGCCCTCTGAGAGACCACGGGACCCCCCCAGTGGCTGCCTGGGACAGGCACAGGAGCTACCTGGGTGCCTCTGAGGCCTTGCCCTTTCCTACACCTCAAGGAGGGCCAGGGGCCACGGGCAGGCTCTGCTACAGGGGGTGATCAGGTCAGCTAAGAGGAGAACGTTTGGGGCTCTTTTTCTCGGGCTGGTTCAGTATCTTCGTTAGGAAAGACCATCGGAAAGAATGTTTGTTTCGCGTTCCATATTAGTCACATAGAATGTGCTCCTCCCTAGTGAGCTTCCTGAGGTAGACAGCTGGTTGCAGTTTCTCATAATCTGGGCTGCCCCCACCCTCCAGAATATCTTGGTGGCGTCCCATTCTGTGAGAAGGGGATTGTGGTTTCTTTGCTCTTGCACTGGTGTTCAGGGCTGAGCTCTGGTCCAGTCAAGCCGCAGGGTCAGCACCTTCTGGTCACTCCCTGGCCCTGACCTGAGCCCAGGGAGGAACGTGGGGCAGGCGCAGGTGGGCCCAGCCTCAAGCTCTTCAGCACAGTGATGGTGACGGGGCAGCGGTGGCGGAACAGCCAGCCCTTCTTGGGTCCCCAGTCAGAGCCCTCTGCCCTACCTGGGCTGGACTTGTTTCTGAACAGCCACAAGCTACAGGGGGCCGCCGCTGTGTCGCCGGCGAGGCGCTGGCCCATTACAAGCAATTGTCTGGGGAGGGCGCCAGTTGAGAGCCCCGTTCCAAGCCATTTCAGGAGGGTGGCACTGCTTCTGAGGAGCCAGAGTCAGCGGCCGGATGAGCAGAGCCACTCAGGAGTGGTGAGGCCCGGAAGGGTTAGCCCGGCGGGCGGCAGAGGAGCTCTGGCCCGCAAGGTGTTGAGCGAGGCAAAGTGCAAGGCATTGGTGTGCGGTTCCTCAGGCAGCCATGCCGGAGCCGCAGGCCAGGGACCTGCAGTGACTCGCTCTCCCTCCTCCCTGTGTTTGGCCTTAGTGTCCACAGGATGAAATGTCTGAGTCAGGCCAGTCCTCGGCGGCCGCAACACCCAGCACCACAGGCACCAAGTCCAACACGCCCACATCCTCCGTGCCCTCAGCCGCCGTCACTCCCCTCAACGAGAGCCTGCAGCCCCTGGGGGACTATGGCGTGGGCTCCAAGAACAGCAAGCGTGCCCGGGAGAAGCGCGACAGCCGCAACATGGAAGTCCAGGTCACCCAGGAGATGCGCAACGTCAGTATAGGTGGGTGCCCACCTCCGGGGCTCTGGGCTCCCTCGGGCAGGAGGCAGGACTTGGTTTGGGTGGATGTGAAACTAATGTGCCAGGCGGGCAGTGCAGGCAGCAGAGACGTGTTCCTCACAGCTCGGAGGCTGGGGTCCAAGATCAAGGCGCTGGCAGGGTGGGTTCCTCCTGCGGCCACTCCTTGGCTTGTAGACACCACCTTCTCCCTGTGTCCTCAATGGTCATCCCCTGGGTGTGTCTGTGTCCTCATCTCCAACTCCTACGAGGACATAGCCCCATTGGATTAGAGCCACAACGTGACCTCATTTTACCATAATCACCTCTTGAAAGGCCCAGCCTCCAAATACAGTCATGCTAGGGGGTATCTATTAACATATGGATTTAGGGAGACATAACTAAGGCTGGGCCTGCATCCCCCCATGGCACACAGCCCCACTAACTAGTAACCTGTGTTGCCCCACAGCACACAGCCCCACTAACTAGTAGCCTACGTCACCCCACGGCACACAGCCCCACTAACCAGTAACCCGTGTCACCCAACAACACACAGCCCCACTAACCAGTAACCTGCGTCACCCCACGGCACACAGCCCCACTAACCAGTAACCTGCGTCACCCGACAAGACACAACCCCACTAACCAGTAACCTGCGTCACCCGACAACACACAGCCCCACTAACCAGTAACCTGCGTCGCCCCACAGCACACAGCCCCACTAACCAGTAACCTGCGTTGCCCCACGGCACACAGCCCCACTAACCGGTAACCTGCGTTGCCCCACAGCACGCAGGCCAGTGAGGGAAAGAGAAGAGGGGAATGAGGGCCGAGAGGAGGTCCAGCCACTGGCTTGCTTGGACGCGGGATCTCTGGGGACTGGGCTTACTGCTGACACTCCCATGCAGAGAGGCTGCTGCAACCCACCCCACTCCAGGCCCCGCCTCAGACACCCACTGTGCTGGGGTTCGACCTCTGCCCAGCCAGGCTGGGAAGAGCCGTTTTCTGATCATCCCCACCTAGCAGGTGGTCCAGCTCCAGCCCACCAGACTCAGGTTCTGGGGGCAGCCATGAGCAGGGCAGAGGCTGCCAGACCCTCTCCTGACCTCAGGTGCCCCTGTGCTCTCCCCTAGGCATGGGCAGCAGTGACGAGTGGTCTGATGTTCAAGACATTATTGACTCCACGCCAGAGCTGGACATGTGTCCAGAGACCCGCCTGGACCGCACAGGAAGCAGGTACTGGCTCAGCCCAGGCCCTGTGGTCCTGGGGGCTCAGTATTTATCCAAGTCGGTGTCTTTGGTGAAGGCTTCCTCTGCCACCACTGGGAGAACCATCAAGGCTGTGGCCTACTGCCTCCATCCATGACTGGCCTTCAGGGCAGTGTGGGCATTGAATGGTGGGAGGTGTTGGAAGAGTCTGCAGATGCAGCCACTCCGGGCTGCCCACTGACTCTGCTCTCTCCCCCGACCTATGCATCCCAACAGCCCAACCCAGGGCATCGTGAACAAAGCTTTCGGCATCAACACTGACTCCTTGTACCACGAGCTGTCGACGGCAGGGTCTGAGGTCATCGGGGATGTGGACGAAGGGGCCGACCTCCTAGGTAAGCGCAAGCCTTCCCCAACCCCGCCGTGCCTGCACAATGCTGGGGCTTTCTGCTGTTGGTTTTGTTTGTAATGAAAGGAAAGTCCTCTGTCAGCTGTGAGCTAGGAACCCTTTTTTTCCAGCTTTATTGAGTTATGTTTCACATGGAATTGTCCCTCCATCTCCACAAGGGATTGGTTTCTGGACTGCCCCAAGGATGCCAAAATCTGAGACTTCTCAAGTCCCTGCTCTGAAGTGGTGTAGTGTTTGCACCCTCCCGTGTACTCTAAATCACCTCTAGGTTATGTTGTAGATGCTGTGTAAGTAGTTGCTGTTACGGTGTGTCGTTTAGGGAATAATGACAGGAAAAAAGTGTACACTTCAGTACAGATGCGGCCACCACAGGCCTGTACATTTTCCATGAGGCTGGTTGAATCCACAGATGCGGAACTCGTAGGTATCGAGGGTTGACTGTATCATAAAATTCACCCCCTTCGAGTGCACGGTTCAGTGGTTTATAGCATACTCACAGGTGGTGCAGCCACCCACACTATCTCAGTTTAGAATGTTCTGCCATCCCTAAAAGAAATCCATGCCTGTTAGCCTCGCCCCATCTTCTGCACACACCCTCAGGGCTGTCGACTCTCCAGGAGGTTGGGAGGGTGCCCGCTTCTCTGCTCTGTGCCTGTTAGCCTTGCCACACGCCCTAGGACCATTGACTTTGGAGGAGGTTGGCAGGGTGCCCACTTGCCCACTCCTCCGCAGACAGCCCTGGCTTCACCTCGGCGCCACAGGTCTACACCGGACCCTCTGTGCCTAGGTCTGTGGCGGCTGCAAACATCAGGACCTGCTTCCTGTCAGCACGTGGAGTCTCCTGTGCTCATGGTGTCTGCTGGCAGCTGAGCACTGGCCATGTGGCTCTGAGCCCCAGGCTTTCAGGCATGGCAGGCAGGCAGTAGGACAGCCCAGTCTGTCCCCTTGCACGTGTCAGGGTCCGAGCCTTTCGCCATGGCCTTGCTTCCCCCAGCCCACGGGGTGAGAAGCTCCTGGATCCCAGGCTGCCTCCTGGTGTACTCCTGAGCTGACTGTCTTATCCGGGGCAGGGGGACCTCCAGGGAGCAGAGTAATGTGGGGTGCTGAGCACCAGCAGGGCCTCACCCTGACAGGGAGGCCTGTCTCAGCCTGGCTTGAGTCAGAAAGTGCCCCAATAGAGGCCATATTTACCATCTTAACCGAGTTGAAGTGTTCAGTTCAGCAGTGTTGGACACACTATACTCGATGGTGAAAGATGGAATGCTCCCCTGCGATCAGGAAGGCGGTGAGGGTGCGCTTTGGTGCTGTGAATTTTCTATGGAACTTTTCTCATGTGTTGCAAAAATATATATAAAAAATCCAAAGGAGATTAATCTTCAGAAAAATTCTGCTAAATAGGGGTAATCTCTTTTAATATTTTGATATCCTTCCACTCTACATAATTCAGATAATGTTTATTTATTTATTTATTTACTTCTGAGACAAAGTCTCGCTCTGTCCCCCAGGCTGGAATGCAGTGGCACGATCTTGGCTCACTGCAACCTCCGCCTCCCAGGTTCAAGCAATTCTCAGGTCTCTACCTCCCAAGTAGCTGGAATTAGAGGCATGCGCCACCACGCCCGGCTAATTTTTGTATTTTTAGTACAGATGGGGTTTCACGATATTTGCCAGGCTGGTCTTGAACTCCTGACCTCCGGTGATCCACCCACCTCAGGCTCCCAAAGTACTGGGATTACAGGTGTGAGCCACCATGCCCGGCCGATAATGTATACTTTTTAGCTTTTTTTTTATTTTTTGAAAAAATTATATATGCTTATAATAATATTTAAATAATATCAGCAAATGCCAAGAAGAGAGTAAAAACCAGAGGGAACCTCCCCACCATGCTATGATGATTTTTTTTTTTTTTTGAGACGGAGTCTCACTTTGTGGCCCAGGCTGGAATGCAGTGGTGCGATCTCGGCTCACTGCAACCTCTGCCTTCCCGGGTTGAAGCAATTCTCCTGCCTCAGCCTCCTGAGTAGCTGAGATTACAGGCATGCACCACCATGCCCAGGTAATTTTTGTATTTTTAGTAGAGATGGGGTTTTACAGTGTTGGTCAGGCTGGTTTCGATCTCCTGACCTCATGATCCACCTGCCTCGGCCTCCCAGAGTGCTGGGATTACAGGCGTGAGCCACCGCTCCTGGTCGATTGTTTTAATGTCTTGGTGACACCCTACCAGACACCATGGCCCATGGCCCACAGATGTATGACACATGTGTACGCAGAACACAGTGTCAGGTCGCAGCTGCCCTTCTCATTGTGGGCGGTATCTTATTTCCGTGGGTGGCAGCACTGACGGGCACCGCCACCGTCAGTCCTTACTGCAGCGTCAAGCCATCCTCCTGCCAGTGTCTCCATTTATAGATGAAGAAACTGAGGCCGGGCATGGTGGCTCACGCCTGTAATCCCAGCACTTTGGGAGGCCGAGGCGGGTGGATTGCTTGAGGTCAGGAATTTGAGACCAGCCTGGCCAACATGGTGAAACCCATCTCTACTAAAAATACAAAAAAAAATCAGCTGGGCCTGGTGGCGGGCACCTGTAATCCCAGCTACTCGGGAGGCTGAGGCAGAAGAATCGTTTGAACCCAGGAAGCGGAGATTGCAGTGAGCCGAGATCGCACCATTGCACTCCAGCCTGGGTGACAGGGAAAGGGACTCTGTCTCAAAAAAAAAAACTGAGGTCAGGGAGGGTGAGATGACGGTGAGAGCTCGGACTTGAACGCAGGTCCAACCCAGAACAGCAGCCCTAACTCTGAGCAAGGTCTGTGCTGTTCAGTAGCTCTATTGAGATGTGTTTTCCACACTGTGTAATTCATTCACTTACGGTGTATAGTCCAGTGGGTCTTAGCATGCTCGATGTTTAGAGTCACATTGTTTTCACCCCCACAAGGAAACCCCATGCCCATTAGCAGTTGCTTTGTCTCCCCCTCCTCCCCGGCCCCAGGCAACCACAAATCCACGCTCTGTCTCTGTAGATTTGCCTGTTCCAGACATTTCACAGCAATGGGCCCTTTCTGCCTGGCTTCTTTAAGTTGCGTCACGTCTTCAAGGTCCATCCCAGCTGCAGCGTGTCAGTGCCTCCTGGCTTTTCACTGCTGAGTAGTGCCTGTCGCATGGACAGACCACGTTGTGCTCATCTGTTTGCCCTGATGGGCCCTTGCTTGGTGCTTTCCACCTTTGGGGGACTGTGAATCGTGCTCCAGCCACACTCTGACCCCCGCCCAGCTCCAAGAGATAACCAGGATTGGCAGCTTCCTCACCAACCAGGGACTCTGTGGCCTGCGCATCCGCCCACTCTGTTGGCTGTGGTACCCTATGCTCAACCCGTGGCCTTTGTGCTGCCTCGCCCTGCTGCACAGCCACCCCCTGCAGCGCCCACCTAGAGGGCACTGGCCAGGAGCCTGCTTTCCCACAAGACCCTGAGGCAGTCCTTTTCTCATACCACGATGGAGGCCGTGAGTCACGGTGTGCTCCACGATGAGGCCACAAGTCACTGTGCGTTCCATGCTCTCTGTGCGGTTTGGGCTCTGCCACCCTACTCTGCAGGGTGCTGGTCATCTGGGCACTGCCGAGCTCAGGCTGGCACGACAGGCTGCTCTTGGGAGTAACAGACCTTTTGGTGCCTTTCCAGAGCCTTAAACATAATGTGTATAAGAAAGGCAGGGAGGCCAGGCACAGTCACTCACACCTGTAATCCCAGAGCTTTGGGAGGCCAAGGCAGGAGGATCACTTGCGCCTAGGAGTTCAAGACCAGCCTGGTCAACATAGCAAGACCCCATCTCTACAAAACATTTTATAAAAAATTAGGCAGGTATGGTGGTGTGCACCTGTAAGTCCCAGCTACTTGGGAAGCTGAAGTGGGAAGGTCACTTCAGCCTGGGAGTTTGAGGCTACAGTGAGCTGTAAGCACACCACTGCACTCCAGCCTGGGTGACAGAGTGAGGCCCTGTCTCTTAAAAAAAAAAAAAAAAAAAAAAGAAAAGGAAAAGAAAAAGTCAGGCAGTCCTGATGAGTGGGGACCTCCTGCTGCTGCACTCTGTTGATGGAAGGTTTTTGAAACAGAGGAGCCTGCTCTCTGGCAACCAGGATGGACGAATGAGCTGGGACCTGCGCCCCTCTGCCCTAATCAACTTGCCCCATGTCCAGCTCAGCTGCAGAATGGGCACGAACTCCTGAAAACAGCAGGAAAAGGAGCACACCCTTGTGTGGCTGCCAAGCAGGGGAGAGCCTGGAGCCTGCACGGATCTGGGAAAGAGCATCATTTCAGAAACACGTCCGCTTTGCACGTGATGGGAGGGTGCTTCTGCCGAAAGTCGGCAGGTGGAGAGCGACGTCCCTCCGTCCAGCGTCTGCGTGGGCGGCCCTGCACCTCTCTATTTTTACTCTGAGTTCTTTTGGTGATGGAGAAATAAAAAGAGCCCAGGTTGGGCATCTGTTGTATTCCATCAAATCTCAGACAACACCAATTTTAAGACTTTTTTGTTTGTTTGTTTGTTTCCTATAGAGGTGGGCTGTTGCTATGTTGCCAAGGCTGGTCTCAAACTCCTAGACTCAAGTGATCTGCCACTTTGGCCTCCCAAATCACGCTGGAATTACAGGTGTGAGCCACCACACCCAGCCCACATACCATTATTTATTTATTTATTTATTTTTCTGAGACGGAGTCTCGCTCTGTCGCCCAGGCTGGAGTGCAGTGGCATGATCTCAGCTCACTGCAAGCTCCACCTCCCAGGTTCACGCCATTCTCCTGCCTCAGCCTCCCGAGTAGCTGGGACTACAGGTGCCCGCCACCATGCCTGGCTAATTTTTTGTATTTTTTAGTAGAGACGGGGTTTCACTGGGTTAGCCAGGATGGTCTCGATTTCCTGACCTCGTGATCCACCTGCCTCGGCCTCCCAAAGTGCTAGGATTATAGGCGTGAGCCACCACGCCCAACCCCACATACCATTATTTTAGGAATCTTCAAGAAATAAAAAATTGCTGCAAATTAAACTATAATGTGACAGTGATTGTTTAAGCCCTACTGAAATTTCAGAAATGTTAACATGAGGAAAAAATGTACGTCTTAGAATTGGCGTAATAGGACCAGCTGGGCGCAGTGGCTCACGCCTATAATCCCAGCACTCTGGGAGGCCGAGGTGGGTGGGTCATGAGGTCAGGAGTTCGAGACCAGCCTGGCCAAGATGGTGAAACCCCATCTCTACTAAAAATACAAAAAAAATTAACTGGGCGCAGTGGCAGGCACCTGTAATCCCCGCTACTCGCAAGACTGAGGCAGAAGAATTGCTTGAACCTGGGAGGCAGAGGTTGCAGTGAGCCGAGATTGCCCCACTGCACTGCAGCCTGGGCAATAAGAGTGAAATTCTGTCTCAAAAAAAAAAAATTGGCCTAATAGGGAGTAAGGGAATTAATACTCACTGAGCACGTCGCTGGTGCTGGGAGCTGTACCAGCTATTACCGCACTACCTGGTGGGAATTTCACAGCAAATATTCACTGAGGAACTTATTTTGCTGTTTTACAATGACTAACACTCAGAGAAGTTACACTACGTGTCCTGCATTGCTGAGCTGGAATCTGGAATCCACACAGCTGATCTTTCTCTCCGCTCTGCTCTGCATGGATGAGGCAGCCCTCAGGAGAGATTCCACCGATGTAGTAGCCAGACGTAGAAACTGTCCACAAATAGGCCGGGCGCGGTGGCTCACGCCTGTCATCCCAGCACTTTGGGAGGCCGGGGTGGGCGGATCACAAGGTCAGGAGTTCGAGACCACCCTGGCCAACATGGTGAAACCCCGTCTCTACTAAAAATACAAAAATTACCCGGGTGTGGTGGCAGGCCCTGTAGTCCCAGCTACTCAGGAGGCTGAGACAGGAGAATCACTTGAATCTGGGAGGCGGGGGTTGCAGTTAACTGAGATCATGCCACTGCACTCCAGAGCGAGACTCCGTCTCAAAAAAAAAAAAAAGAAGAAGAAAATATCCACAAATAACCTTGAGAAAAGACAAGCCTGTGTGAGATTCGGAAGCGCCATTGAAAGACACAAGCCGTACGCGCAGAGGGTGTTGCCATGTGCCCGGACCTGAAGACACGCCCTGTGAGCTGTCTGCTGACGTCACAGGCAGCCCACTGTTCCCACGGGAATCCGTTCATTACCGGTAAAAATACCCACATGCTTGTTGGAGATTTTTCTGGAACTCTATGAATGGATCTGAAGTTGATCCAGTAGAGGAAACGTGTGAGAATATCCCAGAAAATGTGGGGAGAGAACAAGCTTGCGGGATTCCACATAAAGCTGCGGCAGTTGAGGCAGGCAGCAACAAACCTGTGATACGAGCTCAAGAGCTCAGGGCCAAGAGCCAAGACAGACCTGGAGCCATGGGGAATCCATCTATGTATGACAAGTATGGCATCTCAAACAGTGGAAAACGGGCGGATGAGTTAGTAAATGTACTGCCTTAGTTGCTGCTCGTGTAAAATGAAGTCTAAGCCTGACCTCTCTGTAAACAGCAATGATTTCCAGGTGGATTAAAGATCTAAGCACACAATTACGAGGACAGCAGAACGCAGCCAGGTGTGTTGGCACCTGTGGTCCCAGCTACTTGGGAGTCTGAGGCGGGAGGATCACTTGAGCCTGGGAGTTCAAGGATATAGTGAGCCATGATTGCGCCATTGCACTCCAGCATGGGGGACAGAGCAAGACCCTGTCTCAGAAAAATAAGAACATCAACAAAGGATAGTAGAACTGGAAAAGGGGCCAGGTGCGGTGGCTCATGCCTGTAATCCCAGCACTTTGGGAGGCTGAGGCGGGCGGATCACGAGGTCAAGAGATCAAAACTATCTTGGCCAACATGGTGAAACCCTGTCTCTACTAAAAATTAAAAAAAAAAATTAGGTGGGTGCAGGGACCAGCCCCACAGGGTCGGTGGGTCTCTCCCCATGTGCGGCAACGAGAGAGTGTAGAAATAAAGACACAAGACAAAGAGATAAAACACAGCTGGGCCCGGGGGACCACTACCACCAATGCGCGGAGACCGGTAGTGGCCCCGAATGTCTGGCTGCGCTGTTATTTATTGGATGCAAAGCTAAAGGGGCAGGGTAAAGAGTGTGAGTCATCTCCAATGATAGGTAAGGTCACGTGGGTCACGTGTCCACTGGACAGGGGGCCCTTCCCTGCCTGGCAGCCGAGGCAGAGAGAGAGAGGAGACAGAGAGAAAGACAGCTTACGCCATGATTTCTGCATATCAGAGACTTTTAGTACTTTCACTAATTTTCTACTGCTATCTAGAAGGCAGAGCCAGGCGTACAGGATGGAACATGAAGGCGGACTAGGAGCGTGACCACTGAAGTACAGCATCACAGGGAGACGGTTAGGCCTCCGGATAACTGCGGGCGAGCCTGACTCATGTCAGGCCCTCCACAAGAGGTGGAGGAGCAGAGTCTTCTCTAAACTCCCCCGGGGAAAAGGAGACTCTCTTTCCCGGTCTGCTAAGTAGCGGGTGTTGTTCCTTGACACTTTTCGCTACCGCTAGACCATGGTCCGCCTGGCAACGGCTGTCTTCCCAGACGCTGGCGTCACCGCTAGACCAAGGAGCCCTTCTGGTGGCCCTGTCCGGGCATAACAGAAGGCTCACACTCTTGTCTTCTGGTCACTTCTCACTGTGTCCCCTCAGCTCCTGTCTCTGTATGGCCTGGTTTTTCCTAGGTTATGATTATGGAGCGGGGATTATTATAATATTGGGATAAAGAGTAATTGCTACAAACTAATGATTAATGATATTCATATATAATTATCTCTAAGATCTATATCTGGTATAACCATTCTTGTGTTACATTTTATTATACTGGAACAGCTCGTGTCCTCGGTCTCTTGCCTTGGCACCTGGGTGGCTTGCCGCCCACAGCTGGGCGTGGTGGCTCACGCCTGTAATCCCAGCTACTCAGGAGGCTGAGGCAGGAGAATCGCGTGAACCCAGGTGGCCGAGATAATGCCACTGCACTCCAGCCTGGGTGACAGAGCAAGACTCTGTCTAAAAAAAGAAAAATAAAAGAAAAAATAACTGGAAAAGGATATTGGAGATTATTTTCATAATCTGGGCCTCTCTATGTGACCAAAGCCATAAAAAAACATAATGACGGCCGTGGCTAATGATGGAGACACCATTACAATCAAAATAAAGGCCGGCACAGTGACGCATACCTGTCATCCCAGCACTTTGGGAAGCCAAGGCAGGAGGATCGCTTGAGCCCAGGACTTCAAGACCAGCCTGGGCAACATAGGGAGACCCCCTCTCTACAAAAAAGTACAAAAATTAGCCGGGCATTGTGGTGCACACATGTAGCAGCCACAGACATAGCTGAAGTGAATTTTAGCTCAAGTTGAGTTTAGTGTGTAGCCTGAGAATCATGCCAACCACTCAGGAGGCTGAGGCAGGAGGAGTGCTTGAACCCTGGAGACCAATGCTGCAGGGAGTTGTGATCGCACCACTGCACTCCAGCCTGGGCAACAAAGAAAGTCCTTGACGATTAAAAAAAGAAAGAAAAGAAGCCAAGTACAATAGGAATTGTCAGAAGATAAAACAGGAAATTTGGCTGGGCACGGTGGCTCATGCCTGTAATCCCAGCACATTGGGAGGCCAAGGTGGGCGGATCACAAGGTCAAGAGATTGAGACCATCTTGGCCAACATGGTGAAACCCTGTCTCTACTAAAAATACAAAAATTACCTGGGCCTGGTGACATGTGCCTGTAATCCCAGCTACTCAGAGTGAGACTCTTTCTCAAAAAAAAAAAAAAAAAAAAGGAAAAGGAAATTTATAGGCTATACCAATAAACATCTGAAAAGATGCTCAATTTCAGAAATAATAAAGAAATAAAGAGAAAATCAAGAAAACTGTTTCCCTAAAAGATTGAAAATAAAGAAGACAATCGAGGCTGACTAGGGTGGAGCAGGTGCTGCCCTACACGCCAGCCAGAGGTGATGGGTGCAGCCCCACTGAGCACTGGCGGGTGGTAGTGGTGGTGGAGCAGCAGCTGGAGATGCAACCTTCGAGGGAGCAGTCGGGCAGTCACAGGGCTGAAAAGTACCTCAAGCCCTCAAACAGGGACACCAAGTCTGGGGGGAGCAGGTACAGTGACAGATGATGAGATATTCCCATGGAGAAACACTACAGGGCATTGAAAGCAACCAGGCCAGGGGCAGTGGCTCATGCCTGCCAAGGCAGGTGGATCATTTGAGCTGGGGAGTTCAAGACCAGCCTGGGCAACATGGCGAAACCCCGTCCCTAGCAAATACTTAGCTGGGCATGGTGGTGCACACCCATGGCCCCAGCTACTTGGGAGGCTGACGGGGAAGATTGCTTAAGCCTGGGAGGTGGATCGTGCCACTTCACTCCAACGTGGGTGACAGAGCGAGACCCCATCTAAAAAAAAGCAACCGGGGTCAGGCACAGTGGCTCACACCCGTAATCCCAGCACTTTGGGAGGCCAAGGTGGGCAGATTGCTTGAGCCCAGGAGTTGAAGACCAGCCTGGGCAACATAGTGAGACCTCATTTCTACTAAAAAAAAAAAAAAAAAAAAAAAACACACACACAAAAATTAGCCGGGCGTGGTGGCATGTACCTGTAGACTCAGCTACTCAGGAGGCTGAGGTGGGAGGATCTCTTGAGCCTGGGAGGTCAATGTTGCAGTGAGCTATGATAGTGCCACTGCACTCCAGCCTGAGCAACAGAGTGAGACCCCATCTCAAAAAATAAAGGCATCCAGGAACCTTGGCACAGGAAAGTCCCTTTAACAGTGCTGAGTGGAACACAGGAAGCCTCCCAGAGAGATGGATAATGGGGTCCCATTTTTGTTCTTTGAAACCTGTTGCTTATCTAGAAGGAAACCTGAGAGGACAGTGGCTGTTAGCAGTGGTTGCCCTGGGAAGCCGAGATGAGAGAGAGGGACATCCGCTCTTTAATTGGGAATTGCTTTATTATTGGAATTCCTATAACAAACAGCCGTTTTGTCATCGAAATCAAGTGATTTTTTTTTTTTTTAATTGAGGCAGAGTCTTGCTCTGTCGCCCAGGCTGGAGTGCAGTGGTGCGATCTTAGCTCACTGCACACTCTGCCTCCCGGGTTCAGCCACTCCTGCCTCAGCCGCCCGAGTAGCTGGGACTACAGGCGCCCGCTACCACCTCTGGCTGATTTTTTTGTATTTTTAGTAGAGACGGGGTTTCACCGCATTAGCCAGGATGGTCTCAATCTCCTGACCTTGTGATCCGCCCGCCTCGGCCTCCTAAAGTGCTGGGATTACAGGCGTGAGCCACCGCGCCTGGCTCAAGTGACTTTTTAATGCCATTTTCCTTTCTGTGTGAAGCAACCAAGCAGAAGAGAACCGCGTCCTCACCTCTGTTGGAGGAAGCGATGTTTTCCCGCAGAGCGTTTCCGTTGCCAGCCTCCCGTGCAGGGAGGGGCCAGGACCCAGTGAGGATGCCTCGCCTGCCCCACACTCCCCACCCCTCCTCTGCTTTCTGGCATGTTCTCTCCGCCCTCCACAGTGGGGCCCTTGCTCCCGTTGTGTCTTCAGTCATCCTTCACCGAGGTCCTGCCCTACCCGGGCTGACCCAGGAGCCTAGGAGTCCAGCTCCAGGCCTGCGTCTGCGGTGTCTCCCTCGCCGCTCTCTCCCTCGCCCACGCTGGGGGGCTTTTGGAGGCTGGGCACCTGCCACACCCTGCCACACACACTCTTCTCTTCACAGGCCTGCATCATGGGGGCTGCAGGGGGCCTGCCCTCCTGATGGGCGATGGGAGCAGAGGGGAGCAGGCTTTCAGGGTCAGGGCTCGGCAACGCAGCCCTGGGCTGGAACCACGGCGCCTGGGCCTGGTTCCCTGCAGGCCTCTGCCTGGGCGCATGGGGCACCCGGACCTGCTGGAGGCTGTTCCTTCTCTCTCCTGCCCTGCAACCTAGGAGCGGCCAAATCATTTCTGGGTTTTCTGTAATAAGAATTTCTTTATTTTGTTGGTTCGAGTCTCTAATTGACCTTTGTCCCTTCCTTCCCCTGCCTCTCTGTGCCTCGCTGGACACGCCAGGGGAGTTCTCAGGTGAGCATCTCACTCTCCTGTCTGTCTCCCCTCTGTGTGAGGCGGGGAGTGGGTGGACGGGCGATGCCTCGAGCTATCCCGTCACCGTGGCTGTGTGGACTGCCCCCCACGTCGCCGCAGCGCCTGTGCTTCTGCTCGCAGCCACCGCCGCTCGGAAGCTTGTTCAGTTTGCTTCACCAGCCACTTGACAATGACCTGGATATCCAACCCCCCCAGCCTGAGGAGTCCCCCGTGGGCCATTTCTGAAGGCCCTGCGGAGCCCTAAGCCACGCACGGCAGTGACTGGACATGGCCAAGGCCAGCTCTGGGGCCTCCTCTGCTGTCAGGCACGCCCCAGAAGTCAGGGGTCCTTGAGGCCCCTACGAAGCCCAGCCCCGGGTCCCCTCCCCACGTGGGTGGACAGGCCGAGTCCTGCTCTCTGGCTGCACAGCAGGAGGCTCTGAGGCCCCACCCAGAGGCTGTCCAGGTGCAGCCCATCCCCACAGGGGTGCCTTCTGTCCTCAGCCCCACCCAGCCCAGAATTTGGGGTGAGATGTTAGCTGCCTGCTCCACAAGGTGACATTGGCCTGGTAGTCTTCATGTAACCCCAAGGATAAACTTTCCAGAAGGAGTAGCTGGCTCCCTCCCATCTCCTGCCCTCCTAACTCCCTCCTGTGCCCACCCTAACCCAGCAGACCCCGCTCTGAATTCCTCCCAGCCTGCTGTCCACACGGGCTTAACGCGCTTCTCTTCTCTCCCTTTCTCCCTCTCCTCCCGTCCTGGTTGCCCATCTCCTGTGGGACGGGGACGGCTCCCTAGTGCGCGATGATTTCTTTGGTAAGGCTGAGGCCCCGTTCCAGCGTGCGTCGCTCCTCCACCCCGACGTGGTCTCCTGCTTCATGAGCCGTTTGCTTTGTTCTGCATGATGGGGACAGTGTTGGGGCCGCCGGGGACGGGGGGCAGCCCTGAGTGAAGCTCGCTCTGTCCAGGCTGCCTCTGGGCTGTGGGAGGTGGCGACTTCCCCCAAGGGACAGACTTGAAGGCCCGAGGAGGGCGACCCCAGCCTCTCTGAACCCCCACAAGCGCAGGGCAGACCCTGCCTGTGGGGAGAAAGGCCCAAGTTTGAGGCAAGGGAGGTCATAATAGACACAGCAGGCAGGACCCCTGAGCCCAGGCACAGAGGCGTGTGATGCTGTTTCATGACTGCATAGACAGTGGGGGAGTGTTTGGGAGGGCAGGACCTTGGAGTTTCTTTCCATCTTTTTGGGGTTTCTGGGGCATGCTTGCAGGGAGCTCAGTCCAGGTCCACTTGGGGCCTGGTGGTAGAGGAGCCATCAGTCCTGCCAGGGAGCCAGGGAGCCCTGTCCTCACAGCTGCGCCCCATCGCCGCACCCCAGCCCTGCTGGCCCTGCCGTGAGGGCCAGGCCTCTCCTTGCCCCCCTGTCCCCTCACCGCAGCTCCAACATCACTCGCCTGGGGTGGTGGCTCCGAGAGGGCCTGCCTGGTGACGGACCTGCTGGGGGCACTGAGATGGCAGCACAGTGGCCATTCAGGGGCCTGCGTCCGGCCAGCCGGCCTGTGACATTGGTCGGACATGAGAACCACCCCAAGGCCTGGGAGCCTGCTCTGTGCACAGACTGCGGGCCCAGCATGAGCCCCACCCTTCACGGCCCCCGCTCCCTGTAGATCGGGCGTCACCCCCAGCCAGGTTACCCTCTTTGGAAGCGTTGTTGCCCTGAGGCAGGTGCGGCAGCATCAGGGTCCTGTCTTGAAGGGCACAGGTGAAACCTCCACACCTTCTGTTTCAGGAATGGGCAAAGAAGTGGGGAATCTGCTACTGGAAAACTCACAGCTTCTGGAAACCAAGTAAGAGTGCCCTTCTCCTGTGTGGTGGGGCTGAGGCAGCCCTCCTCGTCAGGGCTGGGAGAGTGAGCCGGGCCAGAGGGCACCTTGGGGAGCACCTGGCTCCAACGCCAGCAGCTGTCCTCATCTCTGGCGGGAGGAACTTGGAGCAGGACTCTGCCTGGTTTCTTTAGGAAGCTTATCTCCAGGAGCCTCTAACAAGGGTGCTATAGAGTTTAGCTAAGATAGGGATGGGGTCTCCCATTCAGCCACCTTCTTCACCAGGCTGTGCTTTCTCCAGGACGGAAGTGCAGGCGTCCCTTCACGTCCCTTCACATCTCTTCACATCCCTGTGTGCCGCGCTCGTGGCACTCCCATCTTTCTGCTTTTTCAAAGAAACGCCTTGAACGTGGTGAAGAACGACCTGATTGCCAAGGTCGACCAGCTGTCCGGGGAGCAGGAGGTGCTGAGGGGCGAGTTGGAGGCTGCCAAGCAGGCCAAAGTCAAGCTGGAAAACCGTATCAAGGAGCTGGAAGAGGAACTGAAAAGGTGAGGGCAGGGCATGGAAAGCTGGTCAAAGAGGGACCCCGGCCTCAGGGCTCTGGAGTGGCTGCCTCCTCCAGTGCCTGCTCTCCAGCCTGAGTGGGTTTGTGCACAGCCTGCCTACCCCCAGCTCCAGCTCACAGCCACTCCACCCCGACCAGCCGAGTGGGGCCGTGGTCTCCTCCTGAGCCTCCTACAGCGCACGCTGGGCCTGTCTCACGCATTCCTTCTCTGCACAGCATCGTGCGGGGCTCGGCACAGCTCCCACCATCCCACTCCTCCAGCCCTTCGATCAGGCAAGGTTTGGCCACAGCCCCTGGAGAGCTGTATGTTAGGGCTCCAGCCCTTCTCTGATGGACAGAGAAGGTGTGGGGGCCCCGAGACCATGCCTCTTCCCAAGAAGGGACCCAGATCTGCTCTGGGTTTGCCAAAGCCAGAGCCCCTCTGCTTTGCCCCCCTCCGCATTCCCGGGCAGCCAGGATGGAAGGCTGGGCTTCAGGGCACTCATGCAGCAGTGGCTCAGGGCCACCTGTCCCCAGGGAAGTGGCAGAAGCGTTCAGGGCCTTGAACCAGACGGCTACTGCAGGGGTCCCTGTGGGGAGAGCCCCCAGCCCTGCACAGAGGCAAGGACACAAGTTCGGGGCAGGCACTGCCCGCTATGTGTTCCCGAGGCCCCTGGGAGGCCCTCACCCTCCCTGGCTCCTTCCCCTTCCCACAGAGTGAAGTCTGAGGCCATCATTGCCCGCCGTGAACCCAAAGAAGAGGCGGAGGATGTAAGCAGCTATCTCTGTACAGAATCGGTACATCCACTCTTCACTCTTCACATGCGGGGCGTCCACCATTCACTATTCACAGGCAGAGCGGCCACCATTCACCATTCACAGGCGGGGCGGCCACCATTCACCATTCACAGGCGGGGCGGCCACCATTCACCATTCACACGCGGGGCGGCCACCATTCACCATTCACACGTGGGGCGGCCACCATTCACCATTCACAGGCGGAGCGGCCACTATTCACCATTCACAGGCGGGGCGGCCACCATTCACCATTCACACGCGGGGCGGCCACCATTCACCATTCACAGGCGGGGCGGCCACCATTCACCATTCACCATTCGCCGTTGGCACACAGTATACCCTACTATTCACACGGCACGGGCATGCGGGGTGGCTCCCGGGGACTCACCGGCCCTTCTGTTTCTGTACAGAATCAGTATATCCCACTAGTCACATACAGGGCTGGGGTGGGCACGGGCAGGGGGCCCAGGCGGGCTCCTGGGGACTCGCCGGCTCTTACGGGCCGACAGCTCTCCCACCCCTCCTGGGTGACACCTGACCCCAGCGGCATCATCTGCCACCCCACTCCTGAGACAGAACCAGGCCCTTGGGCAGGACCCCAGCCCTGGCAGGATGCCGGGTCCCCTGTCAGCACCCAAGTCCTGGTGCATGCCTTTTGTACGGTCACAAGTGAGTCTCCCTGGCTCTGCAGCCTGGCCAGTGCTCCAAGTCAGTCACCTGCTATCCCCTTCTCAGGACCTACCCCACCCCTGAGGAGCCCGGGAGGCCCCAGGGCAAGCTCTCTGCTGCCTAGGCATTGCAGGCCCTCCCCTTTAGAACCACCACTCCTCCAGGGGAGAGGCCAGAGAGAGCACTGCCTGTCAGTTGGCCACCGGCCTCCTTCCTTAAGGAGAGCAGGCCCAGCTGCAGGGAGGATGCCGGCCTCACCTGCACTAGCTCAGTCACCTGGGGGCCGTGGTGACAATAAAGTGAGGTTGTATGTCTCTGGCCATCCCGTGCACCCTGCACCCCCCATGGTCTAGGAGAAACACAAGTGGAAGGCGAGTGATGTCCCCCCCACAGCCCCTCCTACATGAGCTGAAGGTGCCACTGGTCCTGGGCCTCTGCCCCTTGTCACGGCCTGAGGCTGGACGTGCACCTGCAAGCACGGAGTGCTGAGTGCCAGGGGCCCTGTGGGGACTCGCACTTCCCCGCTCCCTGGCAGCTCTGCTGAGCAGCCCTGAGTAGGGGAGCAGACCACAGGCCCCACATGGGTCTGTCAGAACCCAAAGCATTCAGCCAGCTGGACCCTTCCTAGAGCGTCCCATCTGCTCATTTCACACTGGACCAGTCCCACCTGCACCTCACCTGAGGCATTTGGGGCCTCCACGGACATGCAGGGAAAATCACCCACATCGTGCCTCACGTGTGTCGTGGCAGCCCTGGCAGGGTCAGGCCGACTCCGGGTTCCCCTCCCCGCTTGCCGACACCCCTCCACACTGCTTCTTGCCTGAGGATCTGAAGGAAATTGGCACTGAGATCCACCTATACCTGGAGGCCACACCCCTGCCCCGGTGGAGGCACCCCAGGAGGAAGCAGGTATAACCCGGCCTCCGAGGGCTGGCTGAGCCTGTGCCTCTCCCTCCGCAGGACAAAATCCCCATGGCCCAGCGCCGCCGCTTCACGCGGGTGGAGATGGCCCGTGTGCTCATGGAGCGGAACCAGTACAAGGAGCGGCTGATGGAGCTGCAGGAGGCTGTGCGGTGGACTGAGATGATCAGGTGGGAGTTGTGGCCACCCCAGGAGGGGCTGTGGGATCATCCCTGACGGCAGGACTGCGGCTCCCTCCTCTGCACCTCCCTGTCTTCTGGGGACTGAAGTGCGCTGGGCGCTTCCCGGTGGGAGCCAGAGAGTCGCAGGCAAGGGAGGCGTGAGGGCACTAGCAGCTGCTCCCTGTGCCCTCCCCTGCAGAGCATCCCGAGAGCACCCATCCGTCCAGGAGAAGAAGAAGTCGACCATCTGGCAGTTGTAAGCTGGGGGCCCCTGGGGGATGTGGGCAGCGGCTGCAGGGGAAGGGGCGGGGAGGTTCCCTGGTCCTCTGCCCACCCCTCACCTCCCTGTACCTCCGGCAGCTTCAGCCGCCTCTTCAGCTCCTCCTCCAGCCCCCCTCCGGCCAAGCGCCCCTACCCCTCGGTGAACATCCATTACAAGTCACCCACCACTGCCGGCTTCAGCCAGCGCCGCAACCATGCCATGTGCCCGATCTCGGCGGGCAGCCGGCCCCTGGAATTCTTCCCTGACGAGTGAGTGTCCCGCAGCCCCCACTTGTGGCCTGCAATGGGGTTGGGGAGGCCCTGTCCTGAGGCTCCTCCCCTCCAGGCCCTGAAGCCAGACTTTGAGGGCAGCCTCCACCTTGCTGGCCACATGCCAGGGGTCGTGACCTCTCCCTGCACACCACCTGCCCCTCCCTGCAGCGGGGAGCTGGGCTGCTTTGGCTCCACAGTATTTGGTTCAGGATGTCCCTTGGCAGAGGCTGTGCCCACCAACAGTCAGGGGGCTGTGCTGGGCTCCACGGTGGCCTCTGCAGCAAGGAGCCATTTCAGGTGTATGTCCGGCAAGGAGTCGCTGGCCATGCCTGTGCCCCGGCGGCACTCCAGGTCCCGGTCTGTGGAGCCCTCAGTGACTGTGGCAGCAGAGCAGCCTCTGGGTCGAGCAGGTGCCAGCTGTGGCCTCCAAGTCCAGGGGCATACACGGTGCCAGGAAAGCCACCCCTCCTAGCTGGGCACCCGGTGGCCGGGAAAAGGCGAGGATGGGCCCAGGCGGGCCTCCCTGCCGTGACCTCCCCCAGGGCAAGCCTGGGGCACTGTGGGTGCCGCTCACCCTGGACAGAGACATCACCCATCATTCTTCCACTCAGCGACTGCACGTCCTCCGCCCGTCGAGAGCAGAAGCGCGAGCAGTACCGCCAGGTGCGTGAGCACGTGCGTAACGACGACGGCCGTCTGCAGGCCTGCGGCTGGAGCCTGCCCGCCAAGTACAAGCAGGTGCGGGCGGGCGCTGCGGGGACCGGGCGGGGCCCGGGTAAGGGGCGGGGCGCTGTGGGGCTGGGTGAGGGCGGGGCGAAGGTTGGGCAGTGCCAGGGGGTGGGAGGGGACGGCAGGTGGGGCGGGGCCTGGCAGGTTCCTAGTGAGCCTCCTGGGCAGGGGTCTGGAGGGTCGGAGGAGGAGCCCCGCGGCTCCCACGCCCCCACCCGCCTCCAGTCTTGAAGTGGCTCTGCCGCCAGAAGCTGGCAGCTCTACCTGACTCAGATTTCTGGAGGGATGGGTAGGAGCCAGGGCTCGTGCCCACGGCGCCTCCCTGCTCCCTGCAGCTGAGTCCCAACGGGGGCCAGGAGGACACGCGGATGAAGAACGTGCCGGTGCCCGTGTACTGCCGCCCTCTGGTGGAGAAGGACCCCACCATGAAGGTGAGCCCGCGAGGACCCTGCTCAGGCTGGCTGGGCAAGCAGGAGGCTGGGGAGCGCCAGTGACACCCCGACCCCGGCCCTGCCCTTGCAGCTGTGGTGTGCCGCGGGCGTCAACCTGAGCGGGTGGAGGCCCAATGAGGACGACGCTGGGAATGGAGTCAAGCCAGCGCCAGGCCGCGACCCCCTGACCTGCGACCGTGAAGGAGACGGCGAGCCCAAGAGCGCCCACACGTCTCCCGAGAAGAAGAAGGTGAGCATGGCCGAGGCCACCGGGCACCCTCCCTGGCTTAGTCTCAGGACAGCTCAGCTGCAGAGCATGCTGGGAGTGAGACACAGGACAGCTGGGGACAGCACCCAGAAGCAGGGCAGCGCAGGGGCTCCTAGACTGCGGGAAGCAGTGTCTTCCCTCCCTCCCCAGGACTGAGCCGCCTTCTGGGTTTTCAGTTTTCACCCCCCAGGTGGCCTGGAGTGGGCCTGCACTGGGCTGCAGGGGTCAGGCAGGCAGCAGGCACAGAGGAGCCCAGGAGCGGCAGAGCTTGCTTCCCAGTGGTGGGAGGCTTAGTTTTATGGCCCAGCTTGGGCCTCTTGGAGCTCAGGGGCCTCCTCTGTGGAGGCGAAACCGTGTCTGTGAGTGCTTTAGAGTGCAGTCCTGAGTCCGCATTGTTCTGGCCTTGGGGGAGGACAGCCATGTTCCCTCAAGCTGCAGGCAAGGCTGGATCCTGACAGATTCTGGGAGCCCCATGGCCCCGTGCTGCTGCCGGGAGCCTCAAGCTCGGGCTCTGACCTTGATCCCGTGCCCTGAAACAGGCCAAGGAGCTCCCTGAAATGGACGCCACCTCCAGCCGGGTGTGGATCCTGACCAGCACCCTGACCACCAGCAAGGTGGTGATCATCGACGCCAACCAGCCGGGCACCGTAGTGGACCAGTTCACCGTCTGTAACGCGCATGTGCTGTGTATCTCCAGCATCCCCGGTGAGCAGCCAGAGTGGGCGTTTCCACTCGGGCGCCACTCCCTTTTACTAGCAAGCTAAGTAAAAGTCCTGCGACACAGCACCCGCCTTCTCGGGGTGTCCTGTGGACACGGGAATATGGCAGTGGATGGTGGGAGGGGCAGCACCCAGTCAAGTGAGGCCCTGGGCCCTGTTTCTGAGAGGAAGCTCGCGGCGGCCTCGGCCTCTTCTCCCTACCTACTTGGGACCCCATGCTCACCTGGTTAGAGGGCGACGGGTGGGCACGGCCCGCAGCTTGAAGCATCACTCGGAGACCACAGGAAAACATTTCCTCATGCTGAATGTGAAACCTCCAGTTGGGCCGAAATCTCACGGCCTCACCAGGGGCTAAGGGGGTGTGGGTGAGGAGCTTCGTGTCACCCCTGTGGGCAGTAGCCTTGGTGATGTTCTGGGCCAGCCCCAACACTGGGAGGACGAAGGGGTGTCGAGGGCTCTGCCAGGTCTCTGGTGTGAAACCACAGGGCCGTCTGGGGTCTTGAGGGTCTGCCACAGGATCACAGGTTGTTTGCTCCCAGGACCAGAGTCTTACTACTCAGCTCCCCTTAGCCCAGGGGCCCACCCAACAGAGCAGGTTTGCTGGAGTCCCAGGCCTCCAGGCAGAGGGTCATGGGTGGGCTGTGAGTGGAGCCATGTGTGGAAGCTGGGTCTGCTGGGAAAGTGGAAGGCCAGCCCCGGTTCCCTCTGCCCCTGTATGAGTGCTGGGCACACCCTTGCAGTAGTGGGTTCCCCAGCACAGGCTGATGGGCCGTCCCTCTCCCCAGCGGCCAGCGACAGCGACTACCCCCCCGGGGAGATGTTCCTAGACAGCGACGTGAACCCAGAGGACCCGGGCGCAGACGGTGTGCTGGCCGGTATCACCCTGGTGGGCTGTGCCACCCGCTGCAACGTGCCGCGGAGCAACTGCTCCTCTCGAGGGGACACCCCAGTGCTAGACAAGGGGCAGGGTGAGTCCTGGGCGAGTTTCCCCCATCCCCTCATTCCCACATTTCTGCCCAGCCCAAGCTCACCTCTCCTAACACAGGGGAGGTGGCCACCATCGCCAACGGGAAGGTCAACCCGTCCCAGTCCACAGAGGAGGCCACAGAGGCCACGGAGGTGCCAGACCCTGGGCCCAGCGAGCCAGAGACGGCCACATTGCGGCCCGGGCCTCTCACGGAGCACGTCTTCACTGACCCAGCCCCCACCCCATCCTCTGGCCCCCAGCCTGGCAGGTGAGCTCTTGGGCTGGGGCAGGAGCAGAGGGAAGGCTTGCAGAGGTGGGAAGGGCCTCGGGGTCTTGCGGCAGGTGCGTGCTCCGAGGCCCCCCTGGAGCCACCGTTCTTCCTGCAGTGAGAATGGGCCAGAGCCTGACAGCAGCAGCACGCAGCCAGAGCCAGAGCCCAGCGAGGACCCCACGGGAGCAGGCAGCAGTGCTGCACCCACCATGTGGCTGGGAGCCCAGAACGGCTGGTAGGAAGGGCCCAGGGCAAGGTGGAGGGAGGGTCCTGGGTGAGCCCCTCGCCCATCGCCACTTCCTTCTCTAGGCTCTATGTGCACTCTGCTGTGGCCAACTGGAAGAAGTGCCTGCACTCCATCAAGCTGAAGGATTCCGTGCTGAGCCTGGTGTGGGTGACCCCAGACTGAGGGCCGGGCGTCGTGGGGGAACGGGGCGGAGGGGGCCGGCACAGCCTGGCCCAAACCAGGCTCACTGCATTCCTGTTTCAGGCATGTCAAAGGCCGTGTGCTAGTGGCTCTGGCGGACGGGACCCTGGCCATCTTCCACCGTGGTGAAGGTGGGGCCTGGCAGCAGGGGGTGTGTGGGTGGCAGCTGATGGCCCTGGCAGCGTTTTAGCCAAGGGGCTCCCAGGGTTCCAGGCCTCTCCTTAGCCTGGCAGTGGGTGTCTCAACCCGATGCCCTGAGCAGAGGTGGGGCCTGGCCAGGCCTGAGCAGGTGTCCGGGGCTCCCTCCAGATGGCCAGTGGGATCTGAGCAACTATCACCTAATGGACCTGGGCCACCCGCACCACTCCATCCGCTGCATGGCTGTTGTGTACGACCGCGTGTGGTGTGGCTACAAGAACAAGGTGCACGTCATCCAGCCCAAGACCATGCAGATTGAGGCGAGTGCTGGCCAGGGGCCCCGGGGAGGGGAAGAGGCTCCTGCCGGCCAGCAGCTCTCCCGCATCTTCCATACAGAAGTCCATGAGTTCCTATGTGGGTCCCATCTCCCCCGTACCACCTATGACTCAGGCTTGAACAGGCGCAAAGCAGGCGCTGGCCTGGGAGGTCTGAGGGAGCTGCAGGTGGCCCTGGGGCTCCCCACTTCCTCTTCTCTCCCCAGCCCTATTGATGGGCAGCCATGACTCCACAGAAGTCATTTGACGCCCACCCACGGCGGGAGAGCCAGGTGCGGCAGCTGGCATGGATCGGCGATGGCGTATGGGTGTCCATCCGCCTGGACTCCACCCTGCGGCTCTACCACGCACACACGCACCAGCATCTACAGGACGTGGACATCGAGCCGTACGTCAGCAAGATGCTAGGTGAGGGGCCACGCCAGGTGGGGTGGTGGGGGGCTCAAGGCCAGCCGCCCTGACCGCTCTCCCCCACAGGCACTGGCAAGCTGGGTTTCTCCTTCGTACGCATCACGGCCCTGCTTGTTGCGGGCAGCCGGCTCTGGGTGGGCACCGGCAACGGAGTGGTCATCTCCATCCCCCTGACAGAGAGTGAGTGGCCTGCACCCCTGCAGGGACAGTGGTGCTGCCAGAGGTGTACGTGGGTTCACAGGGGGTGGCTCTGCAGGGCCACCTGGGGAGGGTGCCTCGCTGCCCCTATGCTGACCGCTCTCCTCTTCTCCCACGCTCCCCCCATGTCCCCAGCTGTGGTCCTGCACCGAGGCCAGCTCTTGGGGCTCCGAGGTAAGCCCAGCCACCTCGTGTCCCCCCACGGGAGCCTCTCCCACCCTCCATCTGTACGCGGGCTCAGCGCCTCTGGGTTCTCTCCCTGCAGCCAATAAGACATCCCCCACCTCTGGGGAGGGCGCCCGTCCCGGGGGCATCATCCACGTGTATGGTGATGATAGCAGTGACAGGGCGGCCAGCAGCTTCATCCCTTACTGTTCCATGGCCCAGGCCCAGCTATGCTTCCACGGGCACCGCGATGCCGTGAAGTTCTTTGTCTCGGTGCCAGGTGAGGCTGGGCCCCTCCTGCCATCCACATCCCTGCATGCCGGTGGCCGCCGCCTCCCCCAGGAGGCCACTGTCCTGAATCGCTTCTGCCATCCCAGGGAATGTGCTGGCCACCCTGAACGGGAGCGTGCTGGACAGCCCAGCCGAGGGCCCTGGGCCAGCTGCCCCTGCCTCGGAGGTCGAGGGCCAGAAGCTGCGGAATGTGCTGGTGCTGAGCGGCGGGGAGGGCTACATCGACTTCCGCATTGGTGAGCAGGGCCCAGGGACAAGGCGGAGGTTGGGCGCAGGGGGAGCCTGACTCTCACTTTGCTGCTTTGCCCGCAGGAGACGGAGAGGACGACGAGACAGAGGAGGGCGCGGGGGACATGAGCCAGGTGAAGCCCGTGCTGTCCAAGGCAGAGCGCAGTCACATCATCGTGTGGCAGGTGTCCTACACCCCCGAGTGAAGCTGCTACCCTGCCTGGCCCGACCTGTACATAGGACCCCCGACCACCTGACCCCCGCCCGCCCCGTGGGGTAGCCAGCCAGGCGCCACCGCCCCTCTTCTAACCTCTCAACCTGCAGCTTTCACCTGAGTCTGGCCCCTCTAGCGGGCAGGGAGTGCCAGGATGCCGATCAGCTGGGAGGAGGAGGGGAGGGGTGCTTCCACCCAAGGAGAAGATGCTCTCGGGACAGTTTCCCGGGCAGCTCCTGGCCAGCTTCCAGCCCAGAGTCCTCAAGTCCAGGGCACCTTGGGCCCAGCGCAGGCAGAATCCGAGGTGGTCCTGGCACTACCCTGTGCCTCCTACTCCCCAGCACCCCTGGAGGAAGCAGGGGCTCCCCGCCGCCGAGGCTGCCTGCCCTGGGCCCACCTCTGCATGCTGCTCATGGGGCCACCCTGCCTCCTGGGCCCTCACTCTGCCTAGGGGAGCTGGGCCAGGCACTAGCCTTTGCCCAGGGTGGTGGACCTCAGGCTGCCCAGGTGCCTGCACCCCAGCCGGCCTTCTCTGGAGCCTCCCCGTCCTCAAGCCTCTATCCTGTCTGTCCTCACCCCAGCTGTCCCCTGCCCAGGGAGCTGGCATGAAAGCACGAGGCCCGGCTCCCTGGGGCAGCTGCTTGAGAAAAGAGACTGCTACCCCATCCTGTCCATGCAGGCAGGCTTTTGCCAGCCCCGTTCTGACCCGTGTCCCCCCAGGCTCTGCCTGGGCAGAAGACTCACCTTGGAGGAGCGGACCCTGGAGTCCTGTCCCTCCCAGAAGCCCCCAGGGTGAGATTTCTCAGGCTGCCAGGGCAGGCCCAGGCCTCAGGAAGAAGGGGAGGCCCCTGGCCTCTCCGGGATCAGTCCTAGGACGCAGGCTTAGCCTCAGGTTGATGGGGGATGATGTGCTCCCGGGGCCTGCCTCCTGCACGGGGCTCGACGGAGCCCAGCTCCCAGACACGCTACTAAGTGCCTAGGGTTGCCCGCTGTGGCCTGCTCCCAGGGAGCAACAGAGAGGCCACCAAGCAGAGGCCCGTGGGGCTGAGGATGGAGCCGCCCCCAGCCGACTCCAAGCCCGCAGAGGGCAGATGCCACCCTGGACTGCTCTCCCTGCCCAGCTGGGCCTCTCTGGCCTATTCCTACCTTCCAGGCCCACTGCACTCCTGTCTGGGAGGCCCTTAAGAGGGCAGCCCAGCCCCCACGCCCACCCCCAACCAGAGAAGCACAGATCTTGGGGAGCTGCCCCACAAGCTCCACTGGCCACCGAAGGCTGCAGCCGCTGCGCTGCCGGCTTCTCCCCACCACCCTGCCACCTCCACTGTGATGTATGTCCGCTCCCTCGTCTGTTCCCCCAGGATCTCGAAGTGACTCCGGGCTGAGCAGTGGGGCGGCTGGGGGAGGGGTGACGATTCTCCTCAGGCTTTGGCCCTGCAAGCAAACCCACGTATCTGCTCTGTATGTAATAAACGTCTTAACATCGTAGCTGCCTGTTCCTGGGCCCAAACCGACACGAAAATGAGGACTTCACTTTATTATAAAAAGAAACGTTGGACCACGTTGGGCTGGGCACCAGGACAGTGTCCTGACACGTTTCCAGGCGAGCCGCGCAGGCTCCTGGAGCAGCTCCTCGGGCCAGAAGCCCTGTACGCCAGGGATTGGAGAGGCCCGCGCCACCTTGGATGCAACGTCCTGACAGGTGGATGTTCAGCATCCCATCCAAAGGGATGTTCCAAGCGCTGTGGGGTGGGGCCAGAACCCCGGCCACCTGGGCCCTGGAGGAGACTGGCGTGTGAGCGCCTCTGCGACGCGCACCTGCCGGGTCTACTCATACAGCCAGTGCCCAGCGCTGTCCTCCCAGCACAGGAGCTCGTCTGCGCGGAACCAGAGCGCGATCTCGCGGCGGGCACTCTCCACCGAGTCGCTGCCGTGAATCAGGTTCCTGCGCGGAAGAGGCGCGCGTGAGCGTGGGAAAGAGACCTCCGGCAAGGGTCCCACGCAGGCCGAACTGGGGGAGGCCGGACGGGGCTGGGACCGTCCCCGGGGCGGGCCTTACTTGCCAACCTCGATGCAGAAATCCCCGCGGATGGTGCCGGGCGGGGCGTCGGCCGGGTTCGTGGCCCCGATCAGTGCCCGCGAGGTGCGCACCACGTCCAGCCCCTGCCATACCTGTGCGGAGGGACGGGCGCGGTATCACGCAGGGGTGGGGTCCCGGGGCCGCCCGCCCGCTTCCCGGGTACTCACCATGGCCACTACCGGCCCGGAGGCCATATACTTGACCAGGCGGCCGTAGAACGGGCGTTCACGCAGCTCGGCGTAGTGCTCACGCAGCAGCTCCTCGGAGGCCTGCGGAAGGGTCAGGCCGCCGGCGCCCGCACCCGGCACCCAGGCGTCCCCAGGTCCCCGCCCCCCTTCCCCCTACACCGCGCCCCCGCTCGCTCACCGCGCCCCCACCTGCACCAGCTTCAGCGCCACCAACTTGAAGCCCTTCCTCTCGAAGCGCCGCACAATCTCTCCCACCAGCCGCCGCTGCACGCCGTCCGGCTTCACGGCCAGGAAGGTGCGTTCGTGTGCGCCGGTGCAGGCTGCGGGGCAGGCGGGGACGGGGCGTCAGGCCGGCCCAGCACCGGCCACCCGCCCCCGGCCCGCGCCGCGCCGCGCCGCTCACCCGCCGGGAAGAGGTTGGCGAAGATGGTCAGCACCAGGCAGATCATGATGGCGGTGCGGGAGCGGGATCCGCGGGGCGGGGCGGTGGCGCCCGGGGCGGGGCCTGCGCTTAAAGAGGCCTGGTCCGGGCGCGGCGGCCTCCGCGGCCGCCCGCGGAGAAGCTGCTTCACTTGTACCCCGGAACCCGGCAGCCGTGGGGGGCCGGAGGGCAGCTGCGGAGGCCAAGTCTCCTCCAGTAGCTCGGACACTAACTGTATCCCCCACAACCCGCCCAGGTGGTTCCACCCACGCGGCGCCCTGCTCCGCACCGCCCGAACCCCCACCCCGCGCCCCCCGGCCGGGGCCACGACCACAGCGTCAGCCCTTCTCTCCCCGGTCCTAAAGACAGCGCGCAAAGACACCACAACACGGGGTACTTCTTTTTTCTTTATTCCCTTTCATAACTTCTACCAGGATCCAGGCAGAGAGAGCACTAACGGGGGAAAGGGAGCCAGCGCTTCCCGCTTTCCCCAGCGTGGGCCCTCGGAGTTGGGTGTGGGGGCAGCAGGGCCAGAGAAAAGGCACAGGTGGCGATTTGCCCCAGCCCTCCCCACTAAGATGCAGACCCTCAGAACACCTCACGGAAGGTGAGCTCCCTGCTCCGAGGGGCAGACTCGGGTGTAACGCGAAGGCGGTTTCTTTCATCAACAAGGTCCCCACTGCCTCACAGCCCCTCAGGCCACCCGCTGGTTCTGGCATTCTAGACGGGGGTGCCCTTGGCCCTTCCTTTGTCCTCCTGTTTTGCAGGGTAATCCCAGGGTTCCATGCGTGTCCTCTGCACATTCAGCATGGGCTCCTCGGTGCTTGTGTCTCCATTTTTCTGTCGTTCTGCGATAATCATGGCCCGGAGGAGCGGCGGGTACGGCACGGAGGCCAGGCTGTCTTCCGGCGCCGGCGTGAACGCGGTGAAGGCCTCCTCCTCGTGCTTGGGCACCAGCCGCCAGTCATGGTACATGACGTGTTCGATCTCCCGCGCCTCGCTCTCTGTCTTCCCTGATGAAGGAAAAGAGGCGTGCTGCACACACTTGCTGTGCCGTCGGTGTTCAGCATCGAACTGCCGGGCACCCGCTCTCCCGAGCCTTACCTTTGAAGGTCAGAATGCCCCAGGCCTTCCCGTGGTCCAAGTTCTGCAAAGCCAGAAGGAAGCGGGGTCAGCTCGCAAAGCTGTCGGCCCCCGAGGTCAGGAGGTGGGAGCCTCAGCCACGCAAACCTGCAGGGAGGAGGGGAGGCGGGGAGACCAGGCGGCTGCAGGGGCGGGGTGCGGACGGGGTGCACGCACCTGCGCCGTGTAGTCGGGCCGCACCCGCGTGAGGCGCCAGTAGCACGGCTCGTCGTGCTGCCACAGCCAGGACTTGCGCGTGACCAGGCGGCCCAGGCCGAAGAGCGGGAGGCGGCCGAGCAGCTGCAAGAGGCGGCTCTCGCGGCGCACGTCGGCCCAGGCCCGGACCGGCAGCCGGCGTCCAGAGAACGGCCGCGTCAGGGTCTCGTAGTCCACAGCGTAGAGCTGCGAGTCGCGCGGCCTGTTCAGTTGCTCCCGCAGGGCGCGCACGCGGCGGGCCAGCTCCGCGATCAGCCGCGGACGCACCTTCTTCCGCGCCATGGTGGGTCCACGTCCTCAGCGGTCCGGCCGGAAGTCACCGGAAGAGGCCGGTGTCCCAGGCTAAAGTGTTCGGGCGCGGCCGGAAGCGAAGAAGAGGTCGGTCCGGCCATGGCGCGGGTTGGACCCGGGAGGGCGGGGGTCTCTTGCCGGGGCCGGGGCCGGGGCCGGGGACGGGGCGGGAGCGGTCAGCGGCGACCTCCAACCTGGGAGATCTCAGACTCCGACGCTGAGGGCTCCGCCGGCTCGGAGGCCGCCACGAGAGCCCGGGACCCAGCGGGTGAGCGCAGGGCGGCTGCCGAGGCGTTGCGGCTGCTGCGGCCGGAGCAGGTCCTGAAGCGCCTCGCGGTGTGCGTGGACCCAGGTGCGGCGGAGGGCACGGGCGCTGCTCGGGGTAGGAAAGGCCTTTCTCCGCCAGGCGGCGCCCTCCGTCCGACTGGGCGGGGCGCGCGCGCCGAGGGGCCTGGGGTCGGGCCCGCCTCCCAGTCGGGGCTTTGTGCCGAATGCAGACTACCCGCTCAGGGAGGGCGCTCGCCCAGGTAGGGCGCTCGCGAGGGTGGAAGGAAGCAGTGACCGCGCTCCTCTCCCCCGGTCCCAGCCATCCTGGAAGACGCCGGTGCCGACGTCCTGATGGGGGCCCTGGAGGCCGTGGGCTGCGAGTGCCGCATCGAGCCCCAGCGCCCGGCCCGCAGCCTGCGGTGGACCCGAGCGAGTCCCGACCCCTGCCCCCGCAGCGTGAGTGGTCGCGGGTTCCCGAGGGCCAGCCCCGAGTTGGCTGTTTTGCTTCCATGATTTCAGCCCTGGAGCTGTCCCTTAGGCAGCTGCCCTGGGCTGTGCGCGTCTCGCGGATGAGTACACCAAGGATGGAGAACGGGAAGTGGAGGTGTCCAAGCCGTTCTGCTGGTATAGAGCCGAGGTGGCTGGAGAAGGTTCCGTCTCCAGTCAGGCTGTGAGCAGGATTCCTGCCGGCCCCAGAGACCTGGCCTGAGCTTGGCCTTGGCGGGAAAGGGAACACTGGGCTTCTGTAGAGCAGGCCTGTCAGGGCTTGGGCTTGGCTGGGGGCACGAACCGCGTTGCTGCTGGACTGCCCAGGCAGGGCCCCTGGGGCACCCGGGGTTGAGACAGGCAGCAGCGCGTCCCCATGTCCCCACAGCTGCCTCCTGAAGTGTGGGCTGCAGGTGAACAGGAATTGCTGCTGCTGCTGGAGCCCGAGGAGTTTCTGCAGGGCGTCGCCACACTGACCCAGGTGCTCGGGTGGTGGCAGTAGTCGCTCTCCAGTCAGGAGGGGTGGGTTCCCAGCCGGGAGGCGCCTGCTCCGCCGGTCTCTGCCTTTGTAGACAGGGTTGGGGGGGGCATGGGGCAGGCCAGGACTCCTTTCTGATCTAAAACCGTAGAGGTTTCTAGGGTGAGATGGAGAAAGCTCCTGGGCACCAGCGGAGGCTACAGCTGCTCCTAGAGAGTCCTGAGAAGTGTCAGGAGGTCAGGGTCCGGGCGGTAGGCTGCAGGCTTCGTCCTCTAACAGCAGACAGCCCGGCCCCTGCCTGCGAGGAGCAGCGCTCAGGTGCTGTTGCGCCAGGTAGCGTGGGGTTAGGCTAGACCCCCTGCCAGGTCCCTGTGTCCAAGGATTAGTGTCTCTCAAGCCTCTGCTTTGTGTTAGGTCAAAGCTAGGCTGGAGTACAGAGGTGGACCAGGATGAGGGGCTCGGTGGAACTGAGATGTGCCCAAGCAGCCACTCCAGGGTCTCCTTAGCCTCCTTGGCCTCGTGGGAGGCACAGAGCTGGTTTTCTCAGAATAGGTAATGGAACAGAGGCTCCTCTCGGCACCACTGGCTCTTTTTCAGGCTTGCTGTTCTGCAAACCAGCTATGGCCTGGTGGCCCATGGCCGTAGGCCGTAGCCTCCTGTGAACTGTGCCACACGTTCTCATCTTCAGATCTCTGGCCCAACCCGCTGGGTGCCCTGGATCTCCCCCGAGACCACCGCCCGGCCCCACCTGGCTGTCATCGGGCTGGATGCCTACCTGTGGTACCGCTCACTCTCATGCCCACAGCAGGGCTGGCTGGGACGGGGGTTCAGGGGAGGTGGGCACACTTCTGGGGTTGCTGTGGCACAGCTGATCCCACTTCCCCAGGTGAGCTCTGACAGAGGCCAAGCTTGGGCAGGGCAGGCCCCATGGGGAGCGGGGAGGAACGGTCACCTCTGCTCAGGTCTCGCCAGCACGTTTCCCGGAGGACACAGCAGCCAGAGCGCCCGAAGGTGGCCGGTGCCGAGGTGGCCGTCGGCTGGCCGGAGGTGGAAGAGGTGAGGGCCTGTCTGAGCTGGGTGAGTCGGGTGGCCTGGGTCCCAGTGATTGGGCTGCTGGCTGGGTTTGGTTCCCAGCGTGGTACATGGGGCAGCTATCAGCTGTGTGTCCCAGGGAGCCTTCCTCTGGCTCGTACCCACCAGCCTGCCTCCTCCCCAGGCCCTGGTACTCCTGCAGCTCTGGGCAAACCTGGACGTGCTACTGGTGGCCTCGTGGCAGGAGCTGAGTCGGCACGTGTGCGCCGTTACCAAGGCACTCGCCCAGTATCCCCTCAAGTGTGTGATGCCAGGGCTGAAGGGGAGCAGGATCACCTCAAGGTGGTGGTGCCTCCCCAGCCTCTGGGGAGCTATTCAGATGAGGTTCTAAAAGGCTTCTCCCTGTTCCTAGGCAGTACCGGGAATCGCAGGCCTTTTCCTTCTGCACAGCAGGGCACTGGGCAGCCGGCGAGCCAGTGGCAAGAGACGGCACAGGGCTGCAGGCAGCCTGGCGGAGGCAGATCAGGCAGTTCAGTCGGGTCAGCCCAGCCGTGGCTGATGCAGTTGTCACAGCCTTCCCCTCCCCCCGCCTTCTGCAGCAGGTGGGCCCCTCCCTCCTCGAAGTCCTCCAGGTGCAGAGGCCCCGTCCCCAGGCGCCCTCTCATGCCTTTGCCTGCTCCTAGGCGCTCGAGGCCTGCAGCACGGAGCGGGAGCGCATGGGCCTCCTGGCCGACCTTCCTGTGCTGCCCCGTGAAGGCGGGAGTCCCCGCAGGGTGGGGCCTGACCTGTCCCGCCGCATCTGCCTCTTCCTGACCACAGCCAACCCTGATCTCCTGCTAGACCTGGGCTCCTGACCGCACGTGGGACCGCCAGGACAGCATGCAGCCTTGGGGACAGACCACACACCCTGGGTGGTGGGGGAGGACCCTCAGCCTGGGTGGGTTCTCTGGCTGAGCAGGTCTGACCTTAGGGGGAGGGTGGGTGGTTGCAGGGGAACTTTTAGGTAGCTGGGATGAGAAGAGGGGCTTCTGGCTGGCAGATGGCCGGTGGTTTCTGTGCTGAGTCCTGAACACATATGCCACAGGGGACCTCAGCAGTAGGGCTGTGTGTCCCCCCCCACACACACACACTCGGCAGGGACCAGAAGGCAGCACCAGGGCCGCACTGCCACCTGGAGGCTTGGGGTGTGGCACCCTCAGCCAGAAGCAGTAGGGGACTGCCAAGGATGTGGAGGAGCAGTGAGGCCTGGGAGAAGGCCCAGGATGCTCGCAAGCCCGGCCTCTGCATGGATACGTTTCAGCTCACGCCACGTGGGTATCAGACATCAATTCTACATTTATTGCAGTCCTTTAAGTCTATGACGGCGGGGCAGCCGCTGACAGCATGCAGAGCAAGTTACGAAAAACCCGAGGCCCTGTGGGAACAGCAACGCGGGCTCCAGCCAGGCTCTCCTCGCGGCCTCCCACAAGACCTGGGGCTCAGGGCAGCCGCTTCCCCACCCAGCACAGCAGCAGAGGGGCCCTAGAGCCCCCACAGAAAGGACTGTCCCAGCCTTGGGAGCAAGAGATGGCTCCCTCCGGACGGGCCTCATCCAACTCCGCCCTGGAGTGTGGCTGGAAGGAAGGGATAGAGAAAACGGCTGTCCCAGCCTGAGAAGGCAGTTCCACTGGGAAGTCAGTCAGGTCCGACGGCAGCGCTTCCTCTGGCAGGGCCGAGGCTCACGACTGCTGGGGTGGGCCGAGGTCGCTGCCTGGGGATCGGACACTGGAGCCTTGCGGCGGCTGCAACTCATGCTCAGGACCCAGCCCAGCTTGTTGTGTAGCACCTGCTTGAGGCCTGGCGGCAGCGGCAGACCCTCCAGCGTGTCCCCCGAGTCTGGCCGCAGCTGGCGCAGGCGGTGGCAGCAGAGGTACTGGAGGGAGGTGGCGCTGGCGCAGGAGCGGGTGACCTTCATGCTGCTCCGGGCCGCCGTGGAGCACACCATCGGGTAGAACCTCTTGTTCTGCAGCTTGGTGGCTGCCACACCTGGAAGGGAGGGGCCCAGCCTGAACCCCAAGCAGGGAAGGGGCCAGCTACTGGGCACAGCCCCTCAGACCTCATGCTACAGTCACCTGGGTGGGCAGCTGACACAGCTGAGGCAAGACAGGGTACATGCGCTGGCCCTGCCACTCCAGCCTGGCCTCACTGTCCCACTTCCTGGGACCCTGGGGCCTCAGGCTTCTGGGAGGAACCCTTTCAGGAAACCTCAGTGTCCACTGGGCTGGGGTGGGGTGGCCGCCTCCCTCAGGGTGATAGCTGAGAGGAGCTCAAGTCCTGTGGCGGCCTCACCTATGCACTTCCTATTCTTGAAAAAGGTGAGCGTGCCATGCCAGGTGTCCAGGTGTACGCCAATGATGGAGCCCTGGCCAAACCGCGACGAGAAGCTGGTCTTGTCGCCCTTGTGGTGGAGGAGGCCTGGGGGCAGCCGGGGTTGCAGTGAGCCCAGGAGCTCCAGGCTCAGCCCCGCCCCACCCTGGGCCTCACGCACCCGTGTAGGAGAGGCCCCAGCTGTCCTCATCCCTGCCCAGCAGGCTGCAGAACGTGTGGCGGTATTTGTCCAGGTCCACATCCGACGTCCCGATGCCCACCATCTAGGAACGGGGGCCAGGCAGAGGGCGCAGGGCTGGGCTGCTGGAGCCAGGTTCCCCAGAAGCACCCTGGGCCGAAGCAACTTACCATGTCGGTGCCATAGACGGGTGAGGTCATCTTGATCTCCCAGAAGTGCTGGCCCTCCCCCAGCTCCTTGGTGCCCCGGATGGCCGCTGTGCCGCAGCTGTACTCCATGTGGAAGCTGACCTTACGGTTGTCACAGCTCAGCAGGGTAGCTGATGACTTATTCAAGTCATCCCAGACCCAGTCGAAATCTGCAAGAGAGGCCCAGGCTGGGGCAGCCCCGAGAGCTCCATGGGGCTCTGCCCTGCCCGCTCCCAGGCCCACCCGCAGTGCAGTCCCAGCAGGGGCTGGGCCCCATGCTCACACTCGTCTTCCTCTCCGCAGCGGCAGTCCTTGCCCCGGTGGGCCGCGTGCAGGCTGCTACAGGAGGAGGCCTCACCCTGCCCAGCACAGTCACAGAAGGACTCGCCGGTCACGGGCACCGCACTGGGGATGGATGGCGGCAGCGTGGAGTACTCGGGGTCGGAGTCCGAGTCACTGTGCTGGGAGAGAAGGGCCGGCTGTTCCTGCCTGTCGCCCGCTCTCTGCCCTCTCACCCGTGCCCTCTGCCAGCCCAACCTGAGTCTCTTCCTCCCCTGTCCCTGACCCACCCAGGAAAGGATGGGAGTCCAGGCCTCCAGGGACTTCACAGTACCCCGAGCACATGGCCCAGGCTCCTTCCCAACGGGTTCTGGCTCTGCCCCATTCTGCATGACCAGGAGGGCCCTGGAGGCCCAGGCACTGAGCAACAGCCAAGGCCGCCTGGCCTCCAAGTGGTTTCTAGATGGTGGATGAGCTGAGATGGTGTGGACACCTTTCCTGCTAGGCCAGCCCTGCAGGGGCCCCCAGGCAAGGCCACCACCCCCACACCAGGCCCAGCTGCAGCCACCTGGCCTCAGGACAGTCCCCACCACACTGTGGCCCAATGACCTTCTGTTACCTGAACAGACCTGGCTCACCACAGGGTCCTACTGCCCAGTGCCCACTACAGGCCCCACCCCTCCTGGTGCAGGTTTCAGCTGTCGCTTCCCTGAGGCTTCTTCAGCCCCTTCATCCCTGTTCCATTTTTCTCTTTTTGCTTCACTGAAGTTCTCCTTGGTCCTGATTCTTGGCCTCCTCCCACCAGAATGTGAGCTCCTTGTGGGAGGCGGTACCCCTCCCAGCCTCCTCCCTGTCACAGGCTGTGTGGGGGCCACCCAGGGCCTGAATGGGCCCAGGGGTCAGCAGGGAGAGTGCTAAGTGGCCGGGGTGGGGGGGGCCTGTGGCAGAGGCCTTGTGACAGTGAGGGTTGAGGGCTGGTCCAGAGAGGTGATGTGACCCCCAGGAGAAGCCACAGGGGACCCACCAGCTTCCAGGTGAACATGGACCTATCCAAAGCCAGCTTCAGGGCAGGACACTGTCGTCTCTGGAGGGGATGGCCCCACCCCACAGACAAAGCAGGCCCAGACGACTCTACCCCACTGCCTAGAAGTGTGGGTCCCCAAAGCCAGGGTAGACCCCGAGTCAGGAGCCCAGGCACAGAACTGAGCACTTGCACTGCAGGCCCAGGGCCGGGCTCCCTGGAGAAGGAGACAGCCTGATCGCCACTGCCTACCTCCTGCCCACAACGGCTGCAGGCCTGTTTGGTGACACAGGACAAGCAGCACATATGTCAGACACTGCCGAGCCTGCAAGCACGCCTACATCCCACAGCCATGAGCCTGTGAGGCTCAGGCATGTGACCTGCAGGAGCTGGAGGCGGGCGGGAAGGCAGGTCGGGGCCTCTCCCTGGCTGGAACAGGGAGCTCCAGGAGACCCCAGGACGGCCCCCACCCGGTGGGTAAGGACCCTGTTTCCCAGTTTGCCCCCAAGGCCTAATGGACCCATCGGGCTCAGAGAGTCCTCACTCGGAAGAGAGGAGCCCACCCCTCCCAGGACACCTGGCTGAGCCGGAACAGCAGCGCAGGGGAGCTGTGACAGCAGAGAGCAGCACTAGGTCACACAAGCAGCCGCCCCGGAAGGACCTGGCCCATGGTGACAGAGGACAAGCAGCATGCCTGTGTCAGACACTGGCCTGGCCTGTGGACACGCCCGCATCCCACAGCCATGACCCTGCGAGGCGAGGAGAAACTGCTCCAGGGCGCATGACCTGTGGCGGCTGGAAGTGAGGCAGGAAGGACCCTGCTCTGGTCCGAGGGAGATCTCAGGAAACCGACTGGGAAATCACCCCCCACAGGGACCCCCACCCCTCCCAGCCTCACTGTGCCCCGTCAGGCCAGGCAGCTGCCCTCAGGTTCTGCCAAGGTGGGGGTCAGGGGCCATGAGTGCAGGTAACTCTGCCCGCAGAGCCCACAAGCACATCAGATCACCTGGGCTGCAGACAGACAAACACCTGAGCTGTTCTGAACACCTTCAGGTTCCTGGCCTCCCTGAGCAGGTGCAGAAATTTTTACTTTCAAGGATCAGGATTTTTTTGTTTTTTTTTTTTAACACACATATATGTGAACAAAGAGTATGTGTTTGTACTGGCAGAAGAAGCGTCTGGTAGGACAACCAGCAAGTTAACAATGGTCACCTCCAGAAATGGACTGGGTAAACCAAAGAATTTTTTTGTTTTTTTTTTTTTCGAGTCAGGGTCTATCTCTGTCACCCAGGCTGGAACGCACCGGTGTGATCACGGCTCACTGCAGCCTTGACTTCCCTGGCTCAAGCAATCCTCCCAGCTCAGCCTCCTGAGTAGTTAGGACTACAGGCACGTGCCACCACGCCTGACAAATTTTTTAAATTTTTGTAGAGACAGCGTTTCACCATGTTGCCCAGGCAGGTCTCAAACTCCTGGGTTCAAGTGATCCTCCAGCTTCAGCCTCCCAAAGTGCTAGGATTATAGGTGTGAGCCACAGTGCCCAGCCCCATAGTGGAGAATTTCTGTTGAATGAACCAAAACAACTGTGAACCTCTCCATACCATGTGTTTCAGAGGAGAAAGCACAGTGAAATATGCAGTGTGTTCTGAGGTCCTGTCACCCCTGAGGCTGTGTGTGTCCTCTGCCAAATTAAGGAGTCTTACAGAATGTGGTGCATCCAGGAGACAGGCCCAGGGTTGGACTGGGCCTCTGGCCTCAGAAGCATCTTTCCCTCCGACTGATTCCCTGTTCAGGTAATGCCTGCCTGCCTGCCTAGGGCATCTCCACACCTTAGGCCAGCCACGTCCGCCTCGCCCGCTGGGACCTACCTGCCCATCAGAGTCGTAGCCCCAGTTGGTGGAGCCTGCTAGAGCCACGGCCCGGGCATCTGCGTCTCGGCGGGCTGCACTCAGGACGAAGTGCCAGGCCCTGCTGTTCCGGGGGCGTCTGGCCATGGTGGAAAGAATCTAGAAGAAAACACAGGCTCTGGGCAAAGGAAGACTCACAGCACTCCCAGCCCTGAGCTTCCAGGCTGGGCCACGGACCCACTCAAAGTGGGGCCTGCAGGGGCCGCACCGGTGCCCAGCCAGGACTCTAGAACGCTTCAGGAGCCCGTACCTCACTCCAGGATCTGAGCAACTCAGTAAAACCTAGGTAGATCCTGTGAAACGCCACCCAGACACCCATGACTCCGGAATGCGATCCCAGCCCCTCTCTCCGGCTCCACCTCACGAACCTGGCTGCCCCGCTCGCCTGTCCCGCAGGCATCTAAATCCTCCACTCGCTCCTCCTCTGTCGTCCAATTTGACACATGGCATCTCCGGCCTCCCAGTTCCTCATGCCAGAAGCACCGTGACCCCTCCCCGACACCTTCCCCTCATGCCCGGCCCGACCGCCGCACCCGCCTGCATCCTCCTCCCGCCACCATCTCCTGGGCCGCGCAGCTCGCCTTCCCCTCCGCTCGCTACCGCCAGGGCTCCTCGTGAAACACAAATCTTAAAACCTGCTCAGCGCTGGCCGCTGTTACCGCATAAAATGCAAAAGGCTGCGAGGGCCAGGTCTGCGCTTCCCAGGCCACCTGCCTGGCACCTCCCTCGCCAGCTCCGGGGTTCCCGCCCTGCGCCCCGTGGGTTCCGCCTAGCCTTCCAGGGCCGACCCCTGCGCCGGGCTCGCGGCTGGCAACGCCCGCTGGGCCCCGGGTGGGGTTCCAGGGAGGCCGGGGCGGATCGCGGCGCCCGGACCGCCGAACCCTGCCCAGCCCCAAGAGAGCGCGGGTGCAGCCGGAGCCGGCCTCCCCGGCAGCCGCCAGGCCTGGCTGTCCCCTCCCGCGGGCGCGCGGGTTCCGGAGTTGGCGGCACCGGGGAAGCCTCTCTCGGGCGCGGCTCTCCGGAGAGGAACAAAGGCGGCGCCCTGGCCGCGCTGCTACCGCCGCGCCCGCAAGGTCAGCGCGCCCGCCCAGAGCCCGGGACCGCGGCCCGTGCCCCGCCGCTCACCTGCAGCCCCCGCTGCGCGCTCCGCCGGCCCGGCCCTGACCCACTTTCCGCCCCGGAGCGAGACGTAAACAATCCCCGCCCCCTGCGCCCATTGGCTCCGGCGGCGAGGGGCGGGCACACGTGTCTCGGAGCTCCGGAAGAGGGGGCGGGAGTCGGGTGACAAAGCTATTGCCGAGAGGTTTCAGGAACTGTCAATCCTAATCCAACGTTCCTATTGGTCAGTTCCCAAGCGGTTGAGACAAAGCCCGCGCGCACATTGGACCCGGGCGGGAGGCGGTACCGCAGGTCGCGTTGACCCGAAAGTAGGTCCGTGTCATCTTCTGCGCCGGAACCTGCGGGACCGGGTCGAGAGCTCCTCCGGCAATCTGATTGGCTGGGACAGCAGGACTAGGCCTGTCAAGAAGAGCCAGGGGCGGGCACACACTGCCCATTGGTTGGAAGGCCCTTCGCTCTAGCCGGGAGGCTGACCGCCCGCGGGCGTATGCGCACTGCAGCCGAAAGCTCCTGGAGGCGGCGGGATGGAGGGGGCGGCCGGTGAGTGGCGGTCCAGGGTGCGGAGCCGGGCCAGGGCCTCGCTTGGGGCCCCGCCGCGTCCCTTCCCGGGGCGGCCTCGCTGCGTCGCGCGCCTCCGGTGCGACCATCACCGGCCGGCGTGGCCGGGCCGGGCCAGAGGCCGCGGCGCGGGCATTTTCTAAACAGGGTCGTTTCGCGCGTGCTCCTGCTTCGATGTGGAAGCTCCGTGACCTCGGAGGACCTGAGTCGTGGAGTTGGGGGAGCTTTTAAAGGAAACTTTGTTGAGCACCGCGTTGTAGGCGGGCGCGGTGGCGCCTCTGGGCCCCGCTATCCTGGAGGTCGCGGTCGCAACTGCACCGCAGCCCGGGCAAGAGCGAGACCCTGTCTCTAAATAAATCACACGCGCCCAGTCATGAAAGTAAGACGGACGCCAGAATCTCACATGCTTTTAAGTTCTTTGTGGAAGTGGCGCTCTCAGTGTTCAGAAAAGTGTAAGTTGCGCGGGGCAGAATTCACACCAGTGGGGACGATCCGTTCGCCAGATCAGCGCCGTGGGCCCTCCTGAGTAGTGGGAGCCGCATTTATCTTCTAAGAGACCTCCAGTCCGGTACCAAAAGGAGGACATTCCTCGGACGGCAAGGTCTTGTAGCACAACTCTGAGAGATTAGAAACCCAGTGCTGGAGTCTTTTGTTTGTTTGTTTTTGAGACGGAGTCTCGCCCTGTCACCCAGGCTGGAATGCAGTGGCGCGATCTCGGCTCACTGCAAGCTCCGCCTCCCGGGTTCACGCCATTCTCCTGCCTCAGCCTCCCGAGTAGCTGGGACTACAGGCGCCCGCCACCACGCCCGGCTAATTTTTTGTATTTTTAGTAGAGACGGGGTTTCACCGTGTTAGCCAGGATGGTCTCGATCTCCTGACCTCGTGATCTGCCCGTCTCAGCTTCCCAAAGTGCTGGGATTACAGGCGTGAGCCACCGCGCCTGGCCCAGTGCTGGAGTCTTTTTCCAGAGGAGAAGCCTGGAAAAGCCTGTCCTTATTATCAGGACGGATTTACTACAAAGTAAGGATATTACTGAGATTGATAGAAACTTTTTTTTTTTTTTTGAGACAGGGTCTTAACTGTCGCCAAGGCTGAATTGCAGTGGCACGATCATAACTCACTGCAGCCTTGACCTCCTGGGCTCAAGCCACCCTCCCACCTCAGCCTCCTGAGCACCTGGGACCACAGGATGCACCACCCCGCCTGGCTAAGTTTTTAATGTGTAGACATGGGGTCTGAATGCGTTATTGAGAGTGGTGTGGAACTCCTCCTGGACCGAAGTGATGCTTCCACTTTGGCCGCTCAAGAGTGCTGGGATTACCGGCGTGATCCACTGCACCTAGTCCAAGCTTTCATTTTTTTGTGGGGGGAGACGGAGACTCACTCCGTTGCCCAGGCTGGAGTGCAGTGGCACAATCTCGATGACGGCTCACTGCAACCTCCACCTCCCAGGTTCAAGCAGTTCTCCTGCCTCAGCCTGCCAAATAGCTGGGATAACAGGCACACGCCACCATGCCTGGCTAATTTTTTTGTATTTTTAGTAGAGACAGGGTTTCGCCATGTTGGCCAGGCTGGTCTCGAACTCCTGACCTCAGGTGATCCACCACTTCAGCCTCCCAAAATGCGGGATTACAGGCATGAGACACCGCGCCTGGCCCCAGGCTTTCTTTAAACGGGGAATATATGCACATAAAAATTCAGAAGGCCTAGGCTGGGCAAGGTGGCTCATGCCTGTAATCCCAGCACTTTGGGAGGCCAAGGCGGGCAGATCACTTGAGGTCAGATTTGAGACCAGCATGGCCAACATAGCGAAACAGTCTCTACTAAAAAAAAAAAAAATTAACTGGGCATGGTGGCGCATGCCTGTGGTCCCAGCTACTCTGGAAGCTGAGGCTTGGGAGGCTGAGGCACGAGAATTGCTTGAACCCAGGAGGCGGAGGTTGCAGTGAGCCGAGATTGCGCCACTGCACTCCAGCCTGGGCGACAGAATGAGACTCCCACTCAAAAATATAAATTTACTGTAAAAATATATTTGCCCAGCGCGTGGAATGATCTGGGTTTCGTAACCCATAAGGCTGACCAGGACTCATTGTCCATGGAGAGCACCCTCGCCTTCCACGGGGAGATGGTGCTTAGCCTCCTTCCTGCACTTCCAGCCCCACTGCTCCACCCGGCAGGCTCATGCTGACTGTGCTTTGCTGAGAATCTGCTTAGGAGCTGCCTCAGTTTGCTGAGAAGTGAAATGTTCTTGGGGGAACCCTCAAGGTTGTTGTCCCAGTTCCCTGACACTAGGGCCTGCGTTTAGCATGGTGCTCAGCCCAACACACCAGACAGGCACTGTTCCCACCTCTGCCAATGAGGAAAGCCCCTGGGGGTTAACACTGCCGCTGGTGCCAGCACTGATGGCAGCATGGCAGTCAGGACCCAGGCCTGACAGCGTCCCCGGCAGCTACAGAAGTGCATGCTCCCTCTCTGCACAGGTCACTTCCAGTACCTCTTGGTGTTGAAGTGATTTAAGTCAGAACCCCTTTTATTGCCCCAGGGGTGACCGCGAGGCCGTGGTCTCGGGGCTTTGTGTTTGCAGGAGTGTGGGGCTGGGGCTGCCTTTTCCGCGTCCCCTGGAGGAGACCTCAGGCAGCCTCTGTAGGTCTGAGGACCTGGCTGCATGCCAGCTTCTCCTGGGAGGCTTTGGACTTGGGAGCCTTTGAACCTGCCCTTGAGAGGCGGATCAGGAGGGGGCAGGTTTTACGCGTCGTGTGTTCAGTCCTTCACATGCACCCTCCAAGGACCTGTCAGGGATGGAGCAGCTTGCTGGAGACAAGGGGCATGACCTCAGCGGTGGCGCTGAGGTGAGAATGCAGGGGTTTTGTCAAGGTATCTGCACACAGCAGCCCGTGCCGCGTGGGAGGGACAGGATGGGACCCTGGAAGGAAGAGGAGCTGGGGCTGTGCCGGAAGCAGCCGGCTGCCCTCACCTACCGCACATTGCAGGGTCCGAGAGCCGGGGACGCTGGTGTGCGACAACGCGTGGTTGTTGCCACCCACCCTGGGCCCTCTGCTGCCTCTGCCGAGCCCAGGTGCACGGGCTGAGGAAAGAGTGGAGTCTATTTGGTTCCCATTAGAAATAGCAGGGGGCTGGCAGTTTCATGATCATGTCACTCACGTGTGTGTTTGCACACGCCTGCACATGAAGGAACGCACGCCCCCTTGCACGCAGCGAGAGGAGAGTTGGGCAGTTTCCGCTCTCAGCAGCGCGGCCTCAGGCAGGTGCAGGGAGTGCCATGGTCTTAGAGGGTCCCCCCTGGGTCTGGGGCTGCAGGGGACCTGCCTGGAGGTCTTTCCATCGGGGCGAAGCAGGGCAGGGGCTGCCTCTGGGTCTGGCGATTCACCACTGCCCCGCTCAGAATGTGGGTGCAAGAGGCGGTGGGTGACCCCATGTGTGTGGGCACCGTGGGCACCAGGAGCCCTGACCTTTTCTGTCATGTTTCTGACCAGAGCCCGGAAACCTGGCTGGCGTCAGGCACATCATCCTGGTCCTCTCAGGAAAGGGGGGCGTTGGGAAAAGCACCGTCTCCACAGAGCTGGCCCTGGCACTGCGCCATGCGGGCAAGAAGGTGAGCGCCCTGCCCCTCACTGGGCGGAGCCCCGGGCAGCTGCCCACATCCCGGCGGAGGCCTGGCGGTGCCCTTGGCCTAGGCTGTGCCGCTCTTTGCAGGTGGGAATCCTGGATGTGGACCTGTGTGGCCCCAGCATCCCCCGCATGCTCGGGGCGCAGGGCAGGGCCGTGCACCAGTGCGACCGCGGCTGGGCACCCGTCTTCCTGGACCGGGAGCAGAGCATCTCGCTCATGTCTGTGGGCTTCCTGCTGGAGAAGCCGGACGAGGCCGTGGTGTGGAGAGGCCCCAAGAAAAACGGTAACGGCTGGGCGGCATGTCCGCTGTCCTGGTGAATGGGGTTAGCATAGGTGCCAGCCTTTGCTGTGGAAATGCTTCCTTTCGGCAGCCAGGCCTGTTCCTGGGGACCTGCACATGACACCCACGACCAGGCACAGGGCTCTGGCTGGCGGTGTGTCTCGAGTTGGGTCCGCGCTGCCACACAGCTGTCCCCAACTCCCGGTCGGAGGGAGTGGGGTCTGCTGAGATCCTGTCCACGGCATGCAGGGACCTGAGGCCCCAGTGTGGCAGGTCGTAGGAGCAGAGCTGAGGGGGTTCTGATGCCTCTGGAGCAGGTGGCATTAGACGCCCCCAAACGCAGGGAGAGGCTGGTGGGAGTGAGGCGCAGGCTCTGGGTGCACCAGTGGGGAATCCACCACGGAGAGTGTGGGTGCTCCCATGTGTGGGTACAGACCCCTGGAGGGTCCTGGCTCTGTGTTCTCATGTGGGGCCTCGGGGAGTCAGCGGGGGCTCTGTGGGCAGGGGCTGGACGCTGCAGAAAGGGACGCCTTAGATGGTCCTGGCCCCATCTTTGCACTCCTGCAGCGGCCCAGGGCCTCCCGAGAGCCTGTGATGGAGGCTGGCGGCAAGTGACACCTGATGGACTGCAGCCCCTCGGCCTGACCTGGCTGGTTCTTAGTGGCGCAGGGCCACGTGTGCAGACCTACCCTGCCCTGACCGCCCCGTCTGCCCCGTCTTTGCAGCGCTGATAAAGCAGTTTGTGTCCGACGTGGCCTGGGGGGAGCTGGACTACCTGGTGGTGGACACGCCCCCGGGGACCTCCGATGAGCACATGGCCGCCATAGAAGCCCTGCGTCCCTACCAGCCCCTGGGGGCCCTTGTGGTCACCACGCCCCAGGTACCGCCCCCGGGGGCCCTCGTGGTCACCACGCCCCAGGTACCACCGCGGCGCCTTCCCGAGTCCCTGCGGGCGGCTTCCCAGAGGGCTGGGTGGGTGTCCCTGCCTGTGCGCCTGGCCGACCGTGGCCTTGGCTCCTGTCCCACAGGCGGTGTCCGTGGGGGATGTGAGGCGCGAGCTGACCTTCTGCAGGAAGACCGGCTTGCGGGTGATGGGAGTCGTGGAGAACATGAGCGGCTTCACCTGCCCACACTGCGCAGTGAGTCCTGGGGGTTGCAGAGGGGGCGAGGCAGCATCTGACCGGTGGGGGCCTTGGACGGCGCTGGGCTCACCACCGTCTCCTAGGAGTGCACCAGCGTCTTCTCCAGGGGCGGTGGAGAGGAGCTGGCCCAGCTCGCCGGGGTGCCCTTCTTAGGTGAGTGTCCCGAGCTGGTGCCGGGGTCCCGGCCTCCCGTTCCATCTCTGCCCTGGGCGGGTTTGACCTCCGTGCCCCCAGTGCCTGAGGGAGAGGAGGGGATGGGAGCGGTTTCCTCCTCTCTTCTCGGGCCACACGCCACGCTGCTGCGACCTGTGGCTCCTCCACCCACACCCTTCTCAGGGCCCTCTTGGGTGGCAGGACCCGGCCTGCTGGGAGGGCCGCGGGTCTGGAGGTGGAAACCGTCTGGCAGTGCCTCAGTCCTCTCTATGGCCACGAGTGGTTCGGGTGCGTCCAGCTGAGACAATGGTGGCAGTGGAAGGTGCGGACATGGCGCCACCGCCTCCACTGTGCCCTGCAGGCTCCGTGCCCCTGGACCCTGCGCTCATGAGGAGCCTGGAGGAGGGCCACGACTTCATCCAGGAGTTCCCCGGGAGCCCCGCCTTCGCTGCACTCACCTCCATAGCCCAGAAGATTCTGGACGCGACGCCCGCCTGCCTCCCCTAAGGCCACCTTGCAGCCGCTTTCCAGGGCCACCGAGGGCTCTGCTCCAGCCTCTCAGAGAAACAGAGAGGCCTAGGTTCGGTTCCCGGGCCCTGCAGGAGCAGGCCCAGGCAGCATCAGCGGGAGAGCGTCTCCCCGACCAGCCCAGCCCTAGGATGTGTCGCACCAGCAGCTCTGCCTGGTTGGCCTGTGGCTGAGAGGACAGCTCGGGCCCTAGTGCCGTGGCCTGCGTGCTCTGCAGCTGTGAGACGGGGCGGCCTGGGCTCTCTTCCCATCATGTTTCCCACCTGTGCCCCTGGTAGCCGCGTGTCCACACAGCAGAGCGCAGGACTTCTGCAGTCCTCAGGTGACCCCGGGCCTCCAGCACCCTGGGGTCGCTGTCATCTGTGTTAAGCTCGGGGAGTGCCCCCTAAGGGGGCGAACTGATCTCAGGCATGTCTTGTAACTGTAGAGGACCCTACCATTAAACGCGTCCGCTGCTGTGGTGACAAGTCTGATGTTTCTAGAGTCTTCTGTCCTTCGGGGTCAGACAGCACTTGCTTCTGTAAGTTCCTGGGCTGGACTGGGCCAGGCCGGCAGGTTAGTTAGCTCCGTTGTCAACAAGCCCCTGGGCCCAGGTGCTGATGTGTTTGCATCTTATTTGGTGGGAATTTGGGGAGATTTGTGATAAACCTGAGAGCTGGCCCCTTCACCGTGGAAGAATGGCCTCCCTGGGACTCTACAGGGCCCCTCCCGGGACTGAGACCAGAGTCAGGTTGAGAAGGGAGCTCTGATCCCAGGGGCCCCCTGCACCTCTTCCCAGTGAGACCCGAAAGGAAAGCCGTTCCAGAAAGCAGAATGCGCCATTTTTCCCAAAGGAAGAGCTCAGCCTTCAGCAGAGGAGGACCCTGGAGGTGGGGGCCGGGAACCAACCCGGGCGGCCCCTGGGTGGGTGGGAGGGCACCAGGTGCACCTGGGCTGACGATGCCGATGCCTTGAGGGGGCAGAGAAGACAAACGCCCGGGGCATCTGCAGGGGGTGTGGCTTCCCACGCAAGGCCGACGGCCCGCCCTGCACTCACTCCACCCCACCTCAGCCGCGCCCTGGCTGCCTGGACCACACCCCTCGGGGACACTGCCTGGTCCTCAGGGCGATGCCTCGAAGAGGAGGGGTGAGACGCAGAGCTCCTGGGGATTCGAGTTGGTGCCATCATTCCTGGGGGATGTCCTGCGGGGAGCCCGAGGGGCAGCCGCGGGGACCAGGAAGACGTGGGTGTGCGGCAGTTGGCCAGGGCGGTGGCGGGAAAGGATCCAGGCGGGGGCCCTGGGCGTGGCCAAGCCAGGGAGGCAGGATCGTGGCGGGGCAGGACCCAGGTGGGGGCCCTGGGCGTGGCCAAGCCAGGGAGGAGAGAGGTGAGGAGACCAACAGGGGTACCCAGGCAACACCATCCTCCCCTGCCCTAAGCCAGGTGGGTTTTTTTGAGACAGGGTGTTGCCCTGTCACCCAGGCTGGAGTGCAGTGGTGCAATCTTGGCTCACGGCAGCCTCTACCTCCCAGGCTCCAGCGATCCTCCTGCCTCAGCCTCCCTAGGACCACAGGCACGGGCCGCCATGCTATGCTAATTTTTTAAATTTTTTGTAGAGATGGGGTCTCTCTTGAAGAGACCTGTTGCCCAGGACGGTCTCTTGAACTCCTGGGCTCAAGCGATCCGCCCGCCTCGGCCTCCCAAAGCTCTGAGACCACAGCTGCGCCCCGAGCACCCGGCCCCTTCCCTGGTTTCATGCTTGCACTCAGGCACTGTGCCTGTTAGATTCAATTGCCTTTGCCTTTAATTGATGACAGCTGGGGGGGCCGCCATGCCTTCCAACCCATCAGGCCCTTGCGTCTTTCAGCAAGTGCACAGCGCAGGCCCCTGAGGACACTGAGGACCTGTCCCCAGCACAAGGTGAGCCAGGCGGGGGCCTGAGTCCGGGGCTTGAGTCCGGGGACCTGGTCAGCAGGGAGCGAAGTGGGCCTCGCTGAGGTCCCGCAGGTCGAGCCCCGCGACCTCGGGCGGGCTGGCACAGGTGATGTTGTTGTAGGTGTACGCGGGGGGATGGCAGTCGTCCCCCTCACAGATGGCCTGGACGAAGCGGGGCACGGCCCCGGGGTTCTGCAGGGCAAAGTCCCGCAGCGCTTTGAGGGGGCAGCCACAGTCCCAGGGGTTACCCTCCAGCCACAGGCGCTCCAGGCCCGGGGGCTGCGGCGTGAAGGTCCGCAGTGAGTTGTTCCTGAGGCTGAGGTAGCGCAGCCGCCCCAGTGGTGCCAAGAGGCTGTTGGGCAATGCCTCCAGGCGGTTGTGCGAGACGTCCAGCCAGAAGGCCCGCTGCAGGGGGCCCAGGGCGTCCGCCGGCAGCTCTGCCAGGCGATTGCGGGAGAGCAGCAGGTACTCCAGCTTGCCCAGGCCCTGGAAGAGGCGGTGGGGCAGGTGCGTGAGCTGGTTGGAGGTCAGGTCGAGCTCCAGCAGCTCCGCCAGCCCCCACAGGCTCTGCTCCTCAATGCCCACGAGGCCGTTGTCCTTGAGGAAGAGCCGGCGGAGCCCCGAGAGGCCGGCGAAGGTGTGCGGGCGGATGCGTCCCAGGCAGCTGCCCTCCAGGTGCAGGCTGTGCAGCTTGCCCAGGCCCCGGAACACCTGCTCCGGAAGGTTCCGGAGACAGTTCCCAGAGAGGTTCATGACCGCCACGTTGGTGAGGCCGAGGAAGGCGCCCGCCTTGACCTCCTGGAGCTGGTTGTGGTCCAGCGTGAGCACCTCAAGCTGCCCCAGGCCCTCAAAGCTGCGCTCAGCCAGCTGGCGGATGCGGTTGTGGCCCAGCTGCAGCTCCTCCAGGAAGTGCAGGTCCTTGAAGGTGCGGGGCCGCAGGCTGGCGATGGCGTTGTGGGACAGCCGCAGCACCCGCAGGCCCAGCAGACCGGGGAACGTGTCCTCCAGGAGGCCAGCCACACGGTTGTGGGACAGGTCCAGCCATCGCAGCGCCTTCAGGCCCAGGAAGGCGCCCGGGGCCACGGCAGCGATGAGGTTGCGGTCCAGGTAGAGTTTCTGGAGCCGGGGCAGCTGCGCGAACACGTTTGCCTTGATGGCCCGCAGCGCGTTCCTGCTCAGGTCCAGCTCCCGGAGCTCGGCCAGGCCGCTGAAGAGCGCGGGCTGCAGGTAGGCCAGCCTGTTGCCCGCCAGCACCAGCTCGCGCAGGCTGCCCAGGCCGCGGAACGCCGCATCGGGGAGCACCGCCAGGCTATTCCAGCCAAGGTTGAGGTCCCAGAGGCTGCCGAGGCCCTCGAACAGCCCGTCCTCCAGCCTGCTCAGGCGGTTGTTGCTGAGGCCGAGCGAGGCCAGCGCGGGCGTGTGCGCAAAAGTGCCGACTGCCAGGCTGCGCAGCTGGTTCCGCTCCAGGTGCAGGTGGCACAGGTTCTCTAGGCCCAGCAGCGCCTGTGGCTCCAGGCTGCCCAGCTGGCCGCCCTGCAGGTTGAGGAAGCCCAGGCTGGAGAGGTTCTGGAAGGCCGCCGGGGGGATGGACGAGAGGTTGTTGCCGTCCAGCCACAGAGCTTGGGTGCCGCCCGGGATTCCGTCAGGCAGGCGCGTGAGGTTCCTGGAGCTGCAGAAGACGCTGAGCTCATCCGCGTCGTCATCGTAGCTGCAGACACAGGCGGCCGGGCACGCTGGGCCCTCGGCTTCCTCCGGCGTTCCGGGCTCTGCTCCCTCCAGGCTGCGGGGGCCCAGTGCCACCCAGGACAGCAGCAGCAGTGCCAGGGCCAGGCCTCCTGCGGGGGTAGAGGCTTGGGGAGGTGGCCGGAGTGAGCCTGATACCAGCACAGCCGGGAGCGGCGCTCAGGTGTGAACTGAGGCTCGAGGTCACCCGCTGAGATGCGAAGAAGCCGGTGAACCCCACAGGTCCTCCGGCTCAAAAGCTGACGCTGCGCTTCCCACCCCGTGGGACAGAGGAGTGGCCGCCCCGCCCCGCTGCACAGACGCTGAGGGCTTGGCTCTCCAGCTGTGCGCAGGCCACGTGGGCTCGGCCAGGCTGGGTCTCGGCCGTCTGGCCATGTGGCAGCCGCACCCCCAAGGCAGGCGCTTGAGCCAGGCCAGTCTGCCACGTTGGCCTAAAGGAAGGGGAGGGAACTGAGCCATTGGCCAAGGTCCGGCCATTTTCAGAATATTCTGGAGCAGGTCTTGGTGGGCACTCACTCACTGCCCTCAGAGGCTGGACAGGGACCTGGGCACCTCCTGCCCCAGTTAGGCCCCCTCAGCGGGGTCTCACCTGCCTGCATCCAGGCCTTGGTCGGGTGCTGTGGGAGGGGACCGGGGCACCGCCGTCGGGGGACAGGTAGGAACCCCGGACCGTCGGCCACCAAAGCTCACATTGCCTTTCAGGACAAGGGGCCACAGGCCCCGCAGATCCGGCCAGCAGCCTCCCAAGCAGTGATGACCGAGAACCTCTACTGTGGGGCCCCCCATCCTCAGAGAGTGTGGAATCGCTGGGATGGTGGCAGGGGCAGCGAGGTGGGCCCCCCGACTGCCCTTCTGTCACGATGGGTTGGGGGTGGCCTGAGCCAGCTCTGGAGCTCAGCTCAGGCTTGGGGATGGCCGAAGCTGCAAGGGGTCACCCCCCCCCCCCTACAGAGACAATGGGGTGTGAGCCAACGTCTCTTGCCTGGGCCGGGCTCACGACGCGGGCCGTGAGGGGCACTTCCCGTCGCTGTGCCCGCTGTGCTGGGGGCTGAAGGCTCCCGCCTGTACCTGGCCCTCCTCCCCTGTGCCTCCGCCAGCGCCCTTAGGGTGGAGGACGAGACAGAGACCCTCTGGTGCCAGGCACAGCTGTGTCCCCCTGACAACCCCAGCAGCCGCATTTCCGACTGTGGGCTCCCCAGAGTCCCCCGCAGAGCCCCAGAGCGGAGCCCTCCAGAGCTTCCCTGGGGATCACCCCTGGCCTCTCCCCAGCGGGCTCAGGGTCACAGACTGGCCACCCCCAGAGTGGGTGGCAGGGCACTCGGGGGCCTCACCTTTCCTCAGGGCCATCCCGCGTGCAGGGCAGGCCGCAGGCAGGCAGCGAGGGAAGGTCCGTCTGCCGCGCCGGCCACCCCTGCCCTCTGGATTTCCCCACTGCGGGGCAGCCCGCGCCTGTCACCTGGCTGGCCCAACCCAGCTGGCCCTGGCTCTGTTAACCCCCTCGTGCCGGGCGGCCGGCATCAGCCCAGAGCCCTGGGGTGCAGACAGTGCAGGGGGTGAGGGAGCTTCCGTCGGGGCCCGAGGTGGCCGTAATGCGGCCCTGGGGGCTGATGGCCAGTGCCCAGGCCCCCTGCAGGGTTGACTGGGGAGGTCTGGGCAGCCAGGTCGGGGTGAGGACCCCTTGCAGCAGCCTGGGCGGGGCTGGGGCTCGAGGCAGGTTTGGGGAGCCCAGGGCTTTACCAGGTCCTGTTGCGGGCAGGGGGCCCCTCGGGCAGCTCCTGGGGTCTTGACCCCACCCCTGGCCTGAGCAGCCAGCCGTGTGGGGCTAAGGGGCTGCCCCCCCTTCCCCGTACCCCACCCAGCCGTCCACCCGCCCTCCCGGGGTTCCCTACAGCCTGGGTGGGAGCTGCCATTGGGCTTCAGGCCCACGGCGCTGTCCAGGGCCCAAGCTCACCCTGCCTCTCCCGTGAGCCCAGGGGTGCTGGTATCTGGCCACTGCCCCGCCCCCAGCCTCTTCTAGGAATGCCTGGCAGGGCCGCAGGCGCCTGTTTGTTTTTGCCCTGCACCATCCTCGGGGAGTGTGTGGGGGTGGTCTGGCCATGGGAGCCAGATCTTGTGCCCCAGACAAGCCTCACCTGCCCCTTGCTGTCCCCCAAGGCTCTGGTAGGGGCCTGGCCGTCCCACAGTCACCGCTTGTGTGCAGACAGGCCACAGGAACGTGTGCCCAGCCATGTCCGAGGCCACCCCTGGGCTCCGTCTCCACCTGCCTCCAGAGGCCCCTGGTTCCCCTCCACCTGCTCAAACCACTTCCCAGCCAGTCGCTCTCTCCACCAGGGCCTGAGCAGGTGCAGCCCCTCCCCTCCAGGTCCCTGCAGGCCCCTCCCCTGGCTGTCAGCGGGGCCTGCCCACCAGTCCCTCGGCAGTGGGAAAGTGTGCAGGGAAGCGGCCGGAAGGGGTGCAGGTGGGGACAGAGCCGGGGCTGGGGGAGACCGCAGCTTTCCAGGGCCCTACCCCATCCGCAGCTCCAGGCTCACCTGGCAGGCCCCGTGCACAGCTGTGGGAAGCCGCCGGCCCACTGTCATCGTCTTCCCTTTATCAAGAATTGATCATTTTCCAGGTGGTGTCTCGGCTCCTCTTCTGAGAAATTATAGATCCACGGGGAGAAAGTCCACACCCAGAAAGACCCACGATCCGTTTACTCAGCAGAAAACGCAGACTCAGCAGGGGCCTGGGGCCTGGGGCCAGCAGACCTGGGCGGCCTCCTCTCAGGAGAGGTCCCCGTGGGGGCCCCGGCCTGTGTCAGGCCGCGCACCCCACCTGGGAGCCCCGCGTATTCCAGGTGGGAAGGGAGAATCTGTCCGTGTTCTCTTCCTTTGGGAGGGGCCGGGTGTCGCGGGCGGGCAGAGCCTCACCAGGGTTGCGGCAGCTGGGTAAGGGGGCTCCAGGCCTCTTTGATTCCTGTGGTAACGCAGAGGCCTACACACACACATTCAGCCCATTGAGTTCCAGAGGCCCCCATCACTGCCACCACCCCCAATGGCCCCACTCCCGCTGAGGCCTCTCCCGGCTCAAGGCTGGTGGCTTCCCAGGCTCCTCCATCAGCCGCATTCTGCCTGTCTTCAGGCTGCACAGGGCCTGGCTTTCTGTAAGACAGGACCTGAGGGAGGTGAGTCCATGTCTAGGTCACGTCCTGGAATACATCTCTCCCTGTCCTTCTCACTGTTTCCAGCAATGACACCGAGCCCTGTGGCTCCGCATCCTGTGGGCGCACACCTGCCTACACTCAGGCCAGTGGCGAGTGGACGGTGGCCGTCACCCGGGAGACCGGGCATCTTGTCCGGCACACAGCCACAGGGTCATCCGGCTTCAGCCACTGCTGGTTTCAGTCTCTTGCTGATTTTCTAGTTAGCTGGCTGATTTCTCATTTGCAAGATACAAGAAAAAACAAAAGCATTCAGCACGCACACCCAGGTGTGTGGCCTTTCCGTCCTCTCGTTAGGATTCTGGTGAGATTTTTTTTTTTTTTTTTTGAGATGGAGTTTTGCTCTTGTTGCCCAGGCTGGAGTGTAATGGTGCAATCTCAGCTCACTGCAACCTCTGCCTCCCAGGTTCAAGCAATTCTCCTGCCTCAGCCTCCCAAGTAGCTGGGATTATAGGCATGAGCCACCACACCTGGCTAATTTTTATTTTATTTATTTATTTTTTGAGATGGAGTCTCACTCTGTCACCAGGGCTGGAGTCCAGTGGCGTGATCTCCGCTCACTGCAACCTCCGCCTCCCAGGTTCAAGCGACTCTTCTGCCTCAGCCTCCCAAGTAGCTGGGATTACAGGCATGAGCCACCACGCCTGGCTAATGTTTTGTGTTTTTAGTAGAGACGGGGTTTCACCATGTTGGCCAAGCTGGTCTCAAACTCCCGACCTCAGGTGATTTGCCCGCCTCGGCCTCCCAAAGTGCTGGGATTACAGGCGTGAGCCACCGTGCCCAGCCCCTAATTTTGTATTTTTAGTAGAGACAGGGTTTCTCCATGTTGGTCAGGCTGGTCTCAAACTCCTGACCTCAGGTGATTTGCCTGCCTTGGCCTCCCAAAGCTCTGGGATTACAGGCGTGAGCCACCGGGCCGTCGAGAGTTCTTAATTTTAATTAAGATGATATCCCTTAAATGTTGGGCTTGATTCCTCAGATACCAACAACAAAGATGATTCGGTTTGGCCTCACATCCCCACCGAAATCTCACCTTGAATTGTAATAATTCCCATGTGTCAAGGGCAGGGACAGGTGGAAACAACTCAATCATGGGGGCGGTTTTCCCCACACTGTTGTGGTAGTAAGTCTCATGAGACTTGATGGTTGTTTTTGTTTTTTGTTTGTTTGTTTGAGATGGAGTCTCACTCTGTCACCCAGGCTTGAGTGCAGTGGCACAACCTCGGCTCACGGCAAGCTCCACCTCCCGGGTTCATGCCATTCTCCTGCCTCAGCCTCCCAGGTAGCTGGGACTACAGGTGCCCACCACTACGCCCGGCTAATTTTTTGTATTTTTAATAGAGATGGGGTTTCACCGTGTTAACCAGGATGGTCTCGATCGCCTGACCTCGTGATCCACCCGCCTCGGCTTCCCAAACTGCTGGGATTACAGGCGTTGAGCCACCGCGCCTGGCTGAGACCTGATGGTTTTATAAATGGGAGTTCCCCTGCAGACGCTCTCTTGCCTGCTGCCGTGTAAGACCCTCTGCCTTCCGCCATGATTGTGAGGCCTCCCCAGCCATGTGGAACTGTGAGTCCATTAAACCTCTTTCCTTTATAAATTACCCAGTCTCAGGTATGTCTTTATCAGCAGCATGATAGACTAATAGAAAAGACTAATACAGTAGAAAAGACTAATACAGTAAATTATTACTGTAATAATTATTATTACAGTGGGACACTGCTGTAAAGATACCCAAAAATGTGGAAGTGACTTTGGAACTGGGTAGCAGGCAGAGGTTGGAACCGTTTGGAGGGCTCAGAAAAGGACAGGAAGATATGGGAAAGTTTGGTACTTCTAGACTTCCTAGACTTGCTGAATGCCTTTGACCAAAATCCTGATAGTGATATGGCCAACAAAGTCGAGGCTGAGGTGGTCTCGGAGAAGAGGAACTTGTTGGAAACTGGAATAAAGGTGACTCTTGCTATGTTTTAGCAGAGACTGGTGGCATGTTGCCCCTGCCCTAGAGATTTGTGCAACTTTGAACTTGTGAGAGATGATTTAGGGCATCTGGTGAAATAAATTTTTTTTCTTTTTTTTTTTTTTGAGACAGAGTCTCACTTTGTCACCCAGGCTGGAGTGCAGTGGCGCAATCTCGGCTCACTGCAACCGCTGCCTCCCACGTTCAAGCGATTCTCCTGTCTCCGCCTCCTGAGTAGCTGGAACTACAGAAGCACGCCATCACGCCCAGCTAATTTTTGTATTTTTAGTAGAGACAAGGTCTCACCATGTTGACCAGGAGGGTCTTGATCTCCTGACCTCATGATCCGCCCGCCTTGGCCTCCCAAAGTGCTGGGATTACAGGTGTGAGCTACTGTGCTCAGCCAGTGAAAGAAATTTCTAAGCAGCAAAGTGTTCAAGAGGTGACCTGGGTGCTGTTAAAAGCATTCAGTTTTATGTATTCACAAAGATATGGTTTGGAATTGGAACTTATGTTTAAAAGGGAAGCCAACCATAAAAGGCTGAAAAATTTGCAGCATGATGATGCCGTAAAAAAGAAAAGCCCATTTTCTGAGGAGAAATTTAAGCTGGCTGCAGAAATTTGCATAACAAGGAGCCAAATGTTAATCAGCAAGACAGTGGGGAAAATGTCTCCCGGGCACGTCAGAGGTCTTCAGGGCAGCCCCTCCCATCACAGGCCCCGAGGCCTAGGAGGAAAAATGGTTTAGTGGACCAGGCCCAGGGCCTTGCTGCTTTGTGCAGTCTTGGGTGCCCTGCCTTCCAGCCATGGCTAAAGGGAGCCAAGGTACAGCTCAGACTGTTGCTTCAGAGGGTGCAAGCCCCAAGCCTTGGCAGTTTCCATGTGTTATTGGGCCTGCAGATGCCCAGAAGTCAAGAATTGAGGTTTGGGAGCTGGGTGCAGTGGCTCACGCCTGTAATCCCAACACTTTGGGAGGCCGAGGCAAGGGGATCACCTGAGGTCAGGAGTTTGAGACCAGCCTGGCCAACATGGTGAAACCCTGTCCCTACTAAAAATACAAAAATTAGCCAAGCATGGTGGTGCACGCTCTAGTCCCAGCTACCTGGGAGGCTGAGGTGGGAGGATCACTTGAACCTGGGAGGCAGAAGTTGCAGTGAGCCAAGATCATGCCACTGCACTGCAGCCTGGGTGACAGAGCAAGACGCCATCTCAAAAAAAAAATTCAGGTTTGGGAACCTCTGCCTGGATTTCAGAGGATGTATAGGAACACCTGGATGTCCAGGCAGAAGTGTGCTGCAGGGGCAGAGTCTTCACAGAGAACCTCTGCTAGGGCAATACGGAAGGGAAATGTGGGGTTGGATCCCTCCACAGAGTCCCTACTGGGGCACTGCCTAGTGGAGCTGTGAGAAAAGGGTCACCATCCTCCAGACCCCAGAATGCTAGATCCACCGACAACAGCTTGCACCATGCACCTGGAAAAGCCACAGACACTCGACACAAGCCTGTGAAAGCAGCTGGGAGGGGGGCTGTACCCTGCAAAGCCACAGGGGTGGAGCTGCCCAAGGCCTTGGGAACCCAGCTCTTGCATCAGTGTGATCTGGATGTGAGACATGGAATCAAATGAGATCATTTTGGAGCTTTAAGATTTGACTGCCCTGTTGGATTTCAGACTTGCATGGGGCCTGTAGCCCCTTTGTTTTGGCCAATTTATCCCATTTGGAATGGGTGTATTTACCCAATGCCTGTACCCCCGCTGTATCTAGGAAGTAACTCACTTGGCTTTTGATTTTACAGGCTTATAGGCAGAAGGGACTTGCCTTGTCTCAGATGAGACTTTGGACTTGGACTTTTGGGTTAATGCTGGAATGAGTTAAGACTTTGGGGGACGGCTGGAAGGGCATGATTGTGTTTTGAATTGTGAGGACGTGAGGTTTAGGAGGGGCCAGAGGTGGAATGATATGGTTTGGCTGTGTCCCCACCCAAATCTTATCTTGTAGTTCCCATAATCCCCACGTGTTGTGCGCAGGACCCCGTGGAGACGGTTGAATCATGGGCGTGGTTCCTGCCATCCTGTTCTCTTGAGAGTGAGTTCTCATGAGAGCTGATGGTTTTATAAGGGGCTTCCCCCTTCACTGGGCACTAATTTCTTTATCCTGCTGCCATGTGAAGAAGGATGTGTTTGCTTCCTTACCCACCATGATTGTAAGTTTCCTGAGGCCTTGCCAGCCTTGCAGAACTGCGAGTCAATTAAACCTCTTTTCTTTATAAATTACCCGCTCTCAGGCAGTCCTTTATAGCAATGTGAGAATGGACTAATACAGATGGGAAAATGGCAAAATTCTTCATGTCCTCTATTTTATTTTTATGGTTTCAAGTACTATTTTGTGCCAACACTGTCCTGTTTTCCCTTCTAATCGGCCTCCTAAGAGGGAGAGGCCGGGCTCAGGGTTAACTCTTCCCGTGTGGGGGTTACCATCAGCCTCTGTGCCATTTAGTGGAAGGGCTGTCACTCCCATCATAAACCAAGCCCATCTAAGCCTGGACCCCTTTCTGGATTCTTGGCCCCCTCTGTCTGTCCACTGCCACGCTCTCTGCACAGTGGTGGCTTTTTGGTAAGCTGGAGATTTTTTTTCTTTCTTTCTTTTTGGAGACATGGTCTTGCTCTCTTTCCCAGGCTGGAGTGCAGTGGCGCCATCTTGGCTCACTGCAGCCTCAACCTCCCAGGCTCAGGTGATCCTCCCGCCTCAGCCTCCCAAGTAGCTGGGACTTACAGGTGTGGTGTGTGCCGCCATGCTCAGCTAATTTTTATTTTTTTGTAGAGATGGGGTCTCCCTGTTATTTTCAGGAAATTCTCACATCTGGTAGAGTAGGGCCTCATTCTTCAAGAGCATCTTGGCTCTTCCCAGTCGTTTGTGTTTCCATATAAACCTTGGAAGCAGCTGTTGAGTCTCTAAAACAAAACCAAATTCTGACTAGCGCTGCAGGCTGTGACGTCTTCCTGTACTGAGTCTTCCCACCTGGGGACATGCAGTATTTCCTCCTTTACCTAGGACTTGCATCTCTCGTGTTTTTGTAGATTTTCTATGTTGTGCTCTTGCATGTATTTTTTTAGGTTCTTTTCCTATATGATTGTTGCTTTTGGTACTATTATGCATTATCATTTTCCCTCCTCAATTTCATTTGCTGTTTGTCAGGGCTGGAATTGTTTTCTAGACAGGCTAGGATAACTAAGTATGAAATAATGTGTTCTGTTTACCCTATGATTCCGTTTCTAAAACAGTTTTATTGATTTATACAGCATAAAATTCCCTCACTGTAAGTGTGCAGGTCGGTGACAGGAAACGCATGTTGTGCAGCCAGCACTGCCCTCCGCCTTTCCCACACGAGCCGTGCACTCTGCATCTGGTTTCTTCCCTGGATGCGGTGTTTTGGAGGCTCATCCGTGCCGTGGCATAGAGCAATGCTTTGTGCTTTGCAGCTGAACGATGCTCCACTCCGTGGCCACGTTTGTTCATGGCGCCTCCTTAGTTGGTGGAGGCTTGGACTGTTTCCATTTGGGATTACTGTGAAAAATGCTACTCTATTTGTGTGCACGTCTTTGGACACAGGTTTCATTTTTCTTGGGTACAGTCTTAGGAGTGGAGTTGCTGGTTCATAGTGTTGTATCTCTTTTAAAAAACTGTTTTCCAGTGTGGGCATACTATTTTTTTTTTTTTTTTTTTTTTTTTTTTGAGACAGAGTCTCGCTCTGTCGCCCAGGATGGAGTGAAGTGGCGTGATCTCGGCTCACTGCAAGCTCTGCCTCCCAGGTTCATACCATTCTCCAGCCTTAGCCTCCTGAGTAGCTGGGACTACAGGCACCCACCACCACGCCTGGCTAATTTTTTGTATTTTTAGTAGAGACAGGGTTTCACAGTGTTAGCCGGGATGGTCTTGATCTCCTGACCTCGTGATCTGCCCACCTCGGCCTCCCAAAGTGCTGGGATTACAGGCATGAGCCACCATGCCCGGCTCCCATACTTTTTTTTTTTAAAGACAGAATCTCACTCTTATCGCCCAGGCTGGAGTGCAGTGGCGCAATCTCGGCTCACTGCAACCTCCCCCTCCTGGGTTCAAGCGATTCTCCTGCCTCAGCCTCCTGAGTAGCTGGGATTACAGGTGCCCATCATCATGCCCAGCTAATTGTTTTATTTTTAGTAGAGACGGAGTTTCACCATGTTGGCCAGGCTGCTCTCGAACTGCTGACCCCAGGTGATCTGCCCACCTTGGCCTCCCAAAGTGCTGGGATTACAGGTGTGAGCCCCCATGCCCGGTCGAGTGTACTGTTTTACAAAGTATGCAAGTTGCAGTTGTCCCACATCCCCACCAGCATTTGGTATGTTCCTGTAAGCTATTCCAACTCATGTTTTTCTGTTAACTAGTGATGTCAAAACTCTTCATGTGTTTATTGGCCATTCTTATGTCAGTCTTTGGTGACATAATCTAAGTCACCCTTTTTGTTTTTATTTTTTTAACATGTACAAAGCTGCTGGTTACCCATTTTTAATTGGGTTATATTCTTGAGTTGTAAGACTTTGTGTATTACTTATAACTCTTAGTGATGGATCAACAAGGGGAAAAAAAAAAAAAAAAGACTGGCAAATATTTTTCCTAGCTTGTGGCTTCTGTTTTTTTTTAAAAAAGGTGTCTTTTGGCCCAGTGTGGTGGCACACATCTGTAATCCCAGCACCTTGGGAGGCTGAGACTAGAGGGTTGCTTAAGCCCAAGATTTCAAGACTGGCCTAGGCAACACAGCAAGACCCCATCTCTACAAAAAATACAAAAATTAGCCACACATGGTGGTATGCATCTGTGGTCCCAGCTACTCGGGAGGCTGAGGCTGGATCTGGAGGACTGCTTGAGGCTGCAGTGAGCCATGGTCGTGCCACTACACTCCCGCCTGGGTAACGGGGCAAAGCCTCATCTCAAAAAGAAAAAAAAAAAAAGTTGTCTTTTTAAAGTACAAAAGTTTTTCACTGTGACAAGTTCCAACTGATTTTTTCTTTCCTCTAACAACTCTTTGCCTAACCCAAGATGGCAGAGATGTTCTCCTGCAGCTGCTTCTGAAAGTCTGACGGCTTCAGCTATTGCATTTAGGTCTGTGATCTGTTTTGAGTTACTTTGTCTCGAGTCACTTCTTGCACAGATACCTAATTGTCCCAACACCATCTGTTAGACTCTCCTTTTCCTAACTGAAATGTCTTGGCATCTTTGTTGAAAAATCAGATGGCCATGAATACAAGGATTTATTCTAGACTCTGACCCGTTGATCTTCATGCACCACTGTCACACTTTATTTTTGAGATGGAGTCTCGCTCTTGTGGCCCAGGCTGGAGTGCAGTGGCGCGATCTCAGCTCACTGCAGCCTCCACCTCCTGGTTCAAGCGATCCTCCTGCCTCAGCCTCCCGATTAGCTGGGATTACAGGCATGCACCACCACACCCAGCTAAATTTTGTATTTTTAGTAGAGACAGGATTTCACCATGTTGGCCAGGCTGGTCTCAAACTCCTGACCTCAGGTGATCCACCCACCTTGGCCTCCCAAAGTACTGGGATTGCAGGTGTGAGCCACCATGCCCGGCCCACACTTTTTTTTTTTTTTTTTGAGACAGAGTCTTGCTCTGCCACTCAGGCTGAAGTGCAGTGGTATGATCTCAGCTCACTGCAACCTTTGCCTCTTGGGTTCAAGCAGTTCTTCTGCTTCAGCCTCCTGAGTAGCTGGGACTACAGACACCCGCCACCACAGCTGGCTAATTTTTGTACTTTTAGTAGAGACAGGATTTCACCACATTGCCCAGGCTGGTTTTGAACTCCTGACCTAGTGATCTGCCCGCCTCGGCCTCCCAAAGTGCTGAGATTACAGGTGTGAGCCACCACGCCTGGCCTGCCACTCACACTTTATAGTGAGTTTTGAAATCAGGCAGCCTGAGCCCTCCAACTCATCGCGTTTCAAACCTGTTGTGGCTTGTCTAGATTCTTGTATTTCCATATAAATTTAGAATCTGCTTGTCACTTTCTCCAAAATACCTGCTGGAATTTTTTTTTTTTTTTTGCAGAGTCTCACTCTGTTGCCCAGGCTGGAGTGCAGTGGCACGATCTTGGCTCACTGCAAGCTCCGCCTCCCGGGTTCACACCATTCTGTCTCAGCCTCTCGAGGAGCTGGGACTACAGGCGCCCACCACCACACCCAGCTAATTTTTTTTTTTTTTTTGGATTTTTAGTAGAGACAGGGTTTCACCGTGTTAGCCAGAATGGTCTCTCAAAGTGCTTGGCCTCCCAAAGTGCTGGGATTATAGGCGTGAGCCACCGCATCTGGCCCCTGCTGGGATCTTAATAGGGACTGCATGGTATCTATGGGCCCATTTGGGGAGACAGAAATCTTAATAGGAGTCTCCTACCCAATGAACGTGGGCTGTCTTTCCATTTCTCTCAGCAATGTCTTGTATTTTCAGTGTATAAATCTTCAGTTTCCTTCACCAAGGTAGTTCCTAAGTGTGTGTTCTAGTTTCGATGCTAGTGAATGGCATCTTAGTTTTGTTTGGACTGTTTGTAGTCTATAGAAAGGCGATGAATCTGTTAACTCTGGATCCCGGGGCCCAGCTGAACTTGTTCCGGTTGTGTGTGTCCCATAGGCCTTGCTCTGTAGAGGATCCTCGTGCTATGAATAGACACTTTTACCTTTTCCTTTCCAATATATATATTTTTTTAGCATCTTATTAAACACCTTGTTCCTGCCTTTGGAGGGAACCATCGTCACCCACCATGAATTACGCTGCCAGCTGTGTTTCTCACGGATGCTATGGGAGGCAGAACAGTGCTCACCGCAAAGATGGCCACATTTTAACCCCTGGGCCTGGGATGATGTGAGGCCACACCACCAAGAGGAGGTGCCAATTTCAGGTCAGTTCCCCAAAACGGAGTAGCATGGCTTTTCCAGGTGAACCTAGGGAATCGCGCGGTCCTTAAAAGCAGAGGAGGAGTTGCCTTGAGGCACGGAGGACTCGACCTGCTGTTGCTGGCTTTGAGGATGGCAGGAAGGGCCAGGAGCCAAGGGTGCGTGTGGAAAGGATGGGGATACAGAGCCTCCCCCAGGGCCTCTGCAGGGAACGCAGCGCTGCCCACACCTTCCTTTTAGTCCATGAGACCCATGTCAAACTACCGACCTCCAAACCGCAAGGTACACCTGGGTTTTGGTTTTTGGGTTTTTTTTTTTTTTTCTTTGAGATGGAGTATTGCTCTGTCACCCGAGCTGGAAGTGCAGTGGCGCAATCTCGGGTCACTGCAACCTCCACCTCCTGGGTTCAGGCACTTCTCTGGTCCCAGCCTCCTAAGTAGCTGAGATTACAGGCATGTGCCACCACACCTGGCTAATTTTTGTATTTTTAGTAAAGATGGGGTTTCACCATGTTGGCCGGGCTTGTCTTGAACTCCTGACCTCAAGTGATGCACCCGCCTCAGCATCCCAAAGTGTTGGGATGACAGGTGTGAGCCACACCTGGCCTAAACTTGTGTTGTTTTAAATCACTGAGGTGGCAGTAACCTATCCCAGCAGCAACTGGAACCTAACACAGACGGCCTTTTCTAGCTGGGGACTTCCCCTTCTGTTCCTGGGTTGTGAGATTCTTTATCAAGAACAGGTGTGGGACTTTTGTCCTGTGCTTTTTCTGCATTGATTGAGATGGATCTCGTGGGTGCTTTTTTTTTTTTTTTTTTTTTGAAACAGGCTCTGGCTGTGTTGCCCAGGCTAGAGTGCAGTGGCACGATCTCAGCTCATTGAACTTGTGCCTCCTGGGCACAAATGATCCTCTGGTTTCAGCCTTGTGAGTAGCTGAGACCACAAGCATGCACTCCCATGCCTGGCTAATTTTTGGTTTTTTATTTTTTTTGGTTTATTTTGGTAGAGACAGGGTTTCGCTATATTGCCCAGGCTAGTCTTGAACTCCTGGGCTCAAGCAATCCGCCCACCTCAGCCTCCCAAAGTGCTGGGATTACAGGCATCTGTTTTTCTATTAATGTGGCTTATGATGTTAAGTGCTTTGTAGATGTTTAAGCAACCTCACTTTGCTGTGATAAACCCACGTGGTCATGGTGTATGATGTTGCCGAGTTTGGGTTGCTGATATTTTGTTAAGGATCTTTATGTCTGTGTTCATGATGGACATTGTTCTGTGGGCTGGGGGCGGGGATCATGATGCCTTTCGCTGCCTTTAGCCTCTTAAGACTCAGATGGGCGTGTCTCGCCCTCCACATTCTGAAGATTGTGAATGGTTGGTGTTATTGACAGTACACAGTGGCAACCACGTGGCACAGGCTTTCTGTAGGAAGACTCAGGACTTTCATTACTATAATTTCTTGTTATAGGTCTATTCAGATTTTCTATTTCTGAGTCAATTTAAGTGATTTGTGTCCCTCTGGGAGTTTGTCAGTTTCACCTAATTTGTTGTTGGTACAGTTTTCCTAGTATTCCAAGTCCTGTTCATTTTTTTTTTTTTTTTTTTTTTTTTGAGACAGAGTCTTGCTCTTTTGCCCAGGCTGGAGTGCAGTGGTGCGATCTCGGCTCACTGCAAGCTCCACCTCCCGGGTTCACGCCATTCTCCTGCCTCAGCCTCCCGAGTAGCTGGGACTACAGGCACCCGCCACCACGCCCAGCTAATTTTTTGTATTTTTACTAGAGAAGGGTTTCACCATGTTAGCCAGGATGAGTCTGGATCTCCTGACCTCGTGATCCACCCACCTCGGCCTCCCAAAGTGCTAGGATTACAGGTATAAGCCACTGCGCCTGGCCAAGTCCTGTTCATTTGTGTAGGATTGGTAGTGATGTCCCCTCTTTCATGCTTTTGGTAGTCTAGCTAACAGTTTGCCAATTTTGTTGATCTTTTCAAGGAACTAATTTTTGGTTTTTCTGCTTTCTAGTTTACTAATTTCCTCTCTAATCTTTCTTTAGGTTTCATTTGTTCTTCTTTCTAATTTAAGGTAGAATTGTACTTTTTTTCTTTTTTGAGACAAAGTCTCGCTCTGTCACTCAGGCTGGAGTGCAATGGCATGATCTTGGCTCACTGCAACCTCTGCCTCCCACGTTCAAGCGATTCTCGTGCCTCAGCCTCCCAAGTAGCTGGGACTACAGGCACATGCCACCATGCCCAGCTAATTTTTGTATTTTTAGTAGAGATCGGGTTTCTCCATGTTAGCCAGGCTGGTCTCAAACTCCTGACCTCATGTGATTTGCCCACCTTAGCCTCCCAAAGTGCTGGGATTACAGGCATGAGCCACTGCGCCTGGTCGAAGACGACTGTTTTTTTGTTTTGTTTTGTTTTGAGACAGAGTCTCATTCATCGCCCAGGCTGGAGTGCAGTGGCGCTATCTCGGCTCACTGCAAGCTCTGCTTCCTGGGTTCACACCACTCCTGCCTTAGCCTCCCGAGTAGCCAGGACTACAGGCGCCCACCACACCTAATTTTTTGTATGTTTAGTAGAGACGGGGTTTCACCGTGTTATCCAGGATGGTCTCAATCTCCTGACCTCGTGATCCACCCACCTCGGCCTCCCAAAATGCTGGGATTACAGGCGTGAGCCACCGTGCCCGGCCCTCATACATTTCTTAAGTTTCAGATTAGCCCTAGAGATTAACCTTAGGGGTTGCCTCCTCCTGCACTTCCCTCATAGACCCTCTGCCACCAGTCACACCCAGAGCCTGGGCAGGACATGTGGCCACCTACCCCGCTCTCCCGGGGTCACAGGCCGAGAGCACTCCCCAGCTGGCTGCTTCCCCAGAGGGCGGTTCGTGCTTTCTCAAGCAGAGGCAGGTGGGTGCTGCCGAGCAGGAGCACTGCCTGGAGGTCGCGTGATCTGGCCGCCTCCAGGAAGAAGACATGGCCACTTCTCCCTGCCGGGGGCCTGAGCAGATCAGACCACAAGCACAGGCTGCAAGGTACTGACCGCAGCAGTGGGTCTGATGATTGCATCAGCACCCAGCCAAGGCCACAGCAAAGGCACCGGCTCACGCCCAGACAGGAGTGCGGGGGTGATACAAGACAGGGTGCCATCCCAACCCTCAGGATTCCCCAGGAAGACCTGTGAGGGCAGCCTGTGAAGGGACGAGGGCAGGATGGGGCGTGGAGATGAGCGTGGTGCCAGTGCCACGTTGCCAAGAGGCAGAGGCTCTGGGGCAGGGTTTCCTGCAGCCCCGGCCACCCCCATGCTGGGAGTTCAGGACAGGAGACAGCACAGGTGCAGCCACAGCGGCCACTCCAGCTGAGGCAGGGCCCCCAGGCATGGGCAGGAGACTTGGTGAGGAGCCCCTGCCTGCTTCGGGCACAAACACCGAGCCACCTTCCCCAGCCCAGGACAGCAGCAATGCTGGAGACCCCGTAGCCCTGGTGGGATGGGGTTCTGCTCTCAAAGGGCCCGAGCCCACTCATCTCATGTCAACACAGATTGTGACGGTGGGAAAGGTGTCAGTTCCTCCGGGGCGGGGTGGGGGTGGCGGCAAAGGGAAGGCGGAAGAACCCAGGGCACCCCGGGCATCCCCTCTCCTACAGAGCCAGGAAACCCAGGGGGAGAGCCCCCCCTCACCGGGGTCCTGACCTGAAGCGTGGGTGGGGGGACTGCAGTGGCTCACGGAGGAGGAAGAAGGCCCGAGGGGACAAGCGGAGGCCTCAAGGCCAGAAGAATACAGTCTGCAAGTGGAAGCTATGGGAATAAATACTTTTTAAACTTCTCTTATAAATATGCATTAGAACATCCGATAACACAAGCCAAGGGCTGTAAAATTAAGGTTAAATCAAGACTGAATTTCCTGCACGACCAGCAGGAAAGCCAGTTACCTAAAACAGCCTAATCCCCAAATCCGCTGAAGGTGCAGGGCGGCCTCAGTCCCGGGGCATCTTGAACTGGTCCTTCTCCCTGCGCACGGCCCGCATGGTGGTCACCGGGTCCGTCTCGCCCGCGTGCTGCTGCACCGTCTTCTCCCTGCGGAGGCCAGCACCGGGCTGCAGGCTGCGCCGAGCCACGCCCATGCCCACCCGAGGAGCCAGGGCCACTGCCGAGGAAGGCGACTCGTCCTGGTTGAGCCCAGCCCTAAGGGGACACGGAGGGCAGGGAGGCGGCAGCCACTCCCCTTCTGACAGGTTCTGAACTCCAGGGTCCAGAAGGACTCACACCCTGGCCAAGGTGCCAGGAAAGGCCGGACCCCCCTCAAATAGCGTGCTCGGGCTCTGCGGCTGCACCTGCGACAGCTCCCCAGGGCAGCCTCAGCCATCTGGGGTCTCGGACGTACCCGCTGTGTGTGTAGCAGTGGGACTGCCAGAGGGGAGGGGCCCGTGCCCACCACCTGCCCTGGGCCTCACCTCACTCTCATGAAGGGGTTGTAGGTAAACTCCTCTGCCAGGGTGGATGGCACTGTGGGCTCCCCGATGCTGTACTTCTCCTGCAAGAGAAACGCGCCACTTTATCACGGGAACTTCACAGGATGGCAGACCAGGCACGGGGGCTCACGCCCCCGTGTGATCCCAGCACTTTGGGAGGCTAAGGCAGATGGATCACTTGAGCCCTGGAGTTTGAGACCAGCCTGGACAACATGGCGAGACCCTGTGTCTACTAAAAATACAAAAAACTAGCCGGGCGTGGTGGCGGGCACCTGTGGTCCCAGCTACTCGGGGGGCTGAGGTGGGAGGATCGCTTGAGCACAGGTCGAGGCTACAGTGAGCCAAGACTGTGCTACTGCCCTCCAGCCTGGGTGACAGCGACATCACGTCTCAAAAAAGATGCTTCAGAACACCTCCTGGTAACCTTAGGACACCGCCCGACTGACTGAGAAGGCAAGGTGAGCAGAGCCCGGCGGGTGTGTGCGTGTGGAAGAGGGAAGAGAAGCCAATGTCCAGGATGAGCCACACATCCTCCTTCCCGCACCAGCGTGGAGAGGACAACAGGGACGGAGCTTCGTTTTCATTCACATGGTTTACATTTCACGTTATGGAGGTGAGAATAATGCAGGAGACACAGAAACCACCACAGCTGCACCCTCACAGCAAGCACGGGGACCAGCAGCAGGGGAGGCCACCCAAGCCCCTGCAGGCAGGCAGCTGGTCACCTCCACTCGAGACGGAGATGGTCTCCCTTCTGACCAACACTGACCAAGGCAGATGGGGTGGGGGCGGGGGGAGAATGCAAACCCAGCCACGGGGACAACAGTTAGCAGGAAAACACAGGGCGGCAACAGCAGGGTCTCCACGCAGCCCTGGACCTTCTACCGCAGCCGCACCAGGAGGGCCTCAGGGCAGAGCTCTGACAGAAGCTGCTGGTGCCCACACACAGACTCAAGACCACTGCGCCTCACCCCCAAGGGTCCCCACCCTCTATGGGCAGTGGTGTTAGTGAGTGACTCTTCAGCTGGTAGAGCTCCACCGAGCGGGGGTCTGGCAGATGCCAAGATGGTTTCTCACTAATCTGTTCTTCCCTTCTGGTGAAAAGAATCTGAGAATGTTTTAAAATATTCCCTGTGTTCCCACCAACATTCTCAATCCTAAGAAATCTCCCTCTACCTCCTATGAGGGAAGAAAAGTTAACACTTCCAAGGATAACTTTAAAACAGAGGAAGTACAAATTGTCATAAGCTTTTGGGTTACCCATTAAAACGAATTTTAATGTTCTAGCTATTTTTCCTACAAAGTACGAAGCATTTAAAGACAAAAATAAGGTCAGTCAGCCAAGCGCAGTGGCTCACACCTGTAATCCTAACACTTCGGGAGGCCGAGGTGGGCAGATTGCCTGAACTCAGGAGTTTGAGACTAGCCTGAGCAACACGGTAAAACCCCATCTCTACTAAAATACAAAAAATCAGCCGGGTGTGGTGGCGGGCACCTGTAATCCCAGCTACTCAGGAGGCTGAGGCAGGAGAATCACTTGAACCCAGGAGGTGGAGGCTGCAGTGAGCCAAGACCACGCCACTGCACTCCAGCCTGGGCAGCAGAGCAAAACACTGTCTCCCAAAGAAAGAACGACAGGCCGGGCACAGTGGCTCATGCTGTAATCCCAGCACTGGGGGAAGCCGAGGCAGGTGGATCACCTGAGGTCAGTAGTGTGAGACCGGCCTGGCCAACATGGTGAAACCCCGTCTCTACTAAAAATACACAAATTAGCCAGACGTGGTGGCACATGTCTGTAATTCCAGCTACTTGGGAGGCTGAGGCAGGAGAATTGCTTGAACCCAGGAGGCAGAGGCTGCAGTAGTGAGCCAAGATCGTACCACTGCACTCCAGCCTGGGTGACAGAGTGAGACTCTGCCTCAAAAAAATAAAAATAAGGTCAGTCCTTGCAGCACAGCTCAGAAGAGCTCCACCTCATGTGGGTTCTGGACTCCAGGGTCCAAAAGGAGTTGAAAACTCTCAACGTCCCTCCTACTGGGATTGGTAAAATGATTTATGGGTGACACCCACGCAACAGTATATTTTACACCTATTAAAAAGAATGAGGCCAGGCGTGGTGGCACATGCCTGTAATCCCAGCACTTTGAGAGGCCAAGGCAGGAGGATCACTTGAGCCCAGAAGTTCGAGACCAGCCTAGGCAACATGGTGAAACCCCCTCTCTACCAAAAATACAAAAATTAACCAGGCATGATGGCACAGGCCTGTAGTCCCAGCTACGGGAGGCTGAGGCAGCAGAATCGCCTGAACCCAGGAGGCGGAGGTTGTAGTGAGCCGAGATTGTGCCACTGCACTCTAGCCTGGGCGGCAGAGCAAGACGCTGTCTCTCCCCAAACAAAAAAAAAAAATGACAGGCCAGGCACAGTGGCTCACGCCTGTAATCCCAGCACTTGGGGAGGCTGAGGCAGGCAGATCACGAGGTCAGGAGTTTGAGACCATCCTGGCCAAATGGTAAAACCCCATCTCTACTAAAAATATCAAAATTACCCAGGCATGGTGGCACATGCCTGTAATCCCAGCTACTTGGGAGGCTGAGACATGAGAATCACTTGAACCCGGGAGGCAGAGGGTGCGGTAAGCCGAGATCGCGCCATTGCACTCCAGCCTGGGCAGCAAGAGCGAAACGCTGTCTCCAAAAAAAAAAAAAAAAAAAAAAAAAAAAGCACAAATTGTCAAAATCAGGAATGAAAGTAGGAATATCATTACAGATCCAGCAGACATTTAGGGGGTGGGAGTTCATACTGATCTAAATTTTAAAACTATACAAATTTCAAAAAGAAAATACAGGAGAAAATTTTTTGACCTTGGGATAAGCAAAGATTTCTTGGAAAACAAAAAAGAACGAAGCATAGAAGAATCTATCGGACTTCATCAAAATTAAAAATGTTTGCTGAAAAGATACTGCTAAGAAAACCAGAGGCTGTGGAATGGGAGGAGCTCTGCAGGAGGCGGCGTCTCACCAGGGACTGGGCTCCAGCACCTCCTTCCAAAAGGCTGGCTCCGCCGAGTGCCAAGAGGACACAGACCAGCTGGTGCGCCCACGCCTTCCGGGCAGGAAAGCAAACACCACAAGCACCGGGGAAGGGGAGTTTGGCAGTTTCTTTAAAAGTCAAACACACCTCCCGTCCAGCCCAGCCACTCCCTTCTCCTGGGTGTTCACACAGGGCTGCAGCTGGGATGTCCATCCCTCCAAATGCATGCTGAAATCTGATCCCCAATTAATGGAGGTGTTTGGATCATGGGGGGAATCCCTTGTGAACGGCTTGGTGCCCTGCTCCAAGTGCGAGTTTTTGCTGTTAGTTCCCACAGGATCTGGTTGTTTAAAAGAACCTTGTGCCTCCCCCACTCTCCTTCCTCTGGCCACATGCTTCACACCCACCAGCTCCTTTCCCCATCTGCCATGAGCAGAAGCAGCCTGAGGCCTCACCAGGTGCAGACGCCCAGGCCATGCTGCTTATATAGTCTGCATAACCATGAGCCACATAAACCTCCTTTTATAAATTACCCAGCCTCAAAGTATTCCTTTATAGCAACACCACACAGACTAAGACACCCAGGAAGTTAAAAATATGCATCCACTGTATTTCTAATTAGTATCAACAAATAATCATGACCAGAAGTGCTTAGGGACCCATTTAGTAACACGTGCAAGACCTTGAACACGCAAATTCCAAAACACTGCTGAGAAAAGCTAAAGACTTTAATAGATGGAAAGCTCACAGAAACACTCCATGTTAAGATCGCAATTCTCTCCACATCAGTTATCACAACAGTCCCAATCAGAAGCCAAGCTAGCTTTTCTGGTAGAAGTTCACAAGATGATTCTAAAAACGGAAATGCAAAAGGCTTAAAACAACTAAAACCATTTTGGAAAAGAACATTGGAGGATTTACACATACTGATGCCAAGACTCAGCATAGAGCTACAGTCATCAAGGTGCTGTCCTTGGACACCATGGCAAGTCATAGAGACCAACAAACAGAGCAGAGACCAGAAGCAGACTCGAGCATAGAGGGTCCATTCTTTTCAGAAAGGTGCCAAGGCAATCCAGGGAGGAAAGGACAGTCCTTCGACAGACAGCACTGAACACGTCGGGATCACACTGCGAGAGGGTGAACCTCCACCCTCACCTCGCACCACACACAAACACCACCTTGAAAGGGAACGCTGTAAATTGTTTGTAAATATAAAAGCTAAGACTTTAAAACTTCTAGGAAGAAACACAGGAGAAAGTCTTTGTGAGCTAGGGGTATGCAAAGATATCTTAGAAAGGGCACAAGAAACATAAAAGAAAAAATGAGTAGGCCAGGTGCAGTGGCTCACATCTGTAATCCCAGCACTCTGGGAGCCCAAGGTGGGCGGATCACCTGAGGTCAGGAGTTCAAGTCCAGCCTGATCAACATGGAGAAACCCCATCTCTACTAAAAATACAAAATTAGCTGGGTGTGGTGGTGCATGCCTGTAATCCCAGCTACTCAGGAGGCTGAGGCAGGAGAATCACTTGAACCTGGGAGGTGGAGGTTGCGGTGAGCTGAGATCGCACTACTGCACTCCAGTCTGGGCAACAAGAGTGAAACTCCATCTCAAAAAAAGAAAAAAAAGAAAGAAACAAAAAATAAGTAAATGGAACTTCACCAAAACTATAAACTATTTTCCAGAAAGAAGACAATGTTAAGAAAATGAAAAGGCAGGCCATGAGCTGGGAGAGAAAAACATCTTTTAAATATATATCTCAGCCAGGCGTGGTGGCTCACGCCTATAATCCCAGCACTTTGGGAGGCCATGGTGGAGATGAGAGTCCTTTGGACACAGAGCCACGTTCTGTGGCCTGGAGAGCCAGCAGAGCCACGTGGTGCCAGCCTGACGCTACTGCTCAGAATGTGGGAACAGGCTGGGCACTTTTTAGACACGCAGCATCTGAGGCCTACTCCAGACCCTCCGAGGCAGAGGGATCTCGATAGAACCCCTGGGTTCGCCGTGCAGGGCGAGCTGGGCCACACTGGCCTGAATCCCAGGCCTGTTCTCTGGGCTCGGAGGTGTGAGTGTCTACCCACTCTGGCGACCCCGCTGTGCACAGCGGCCCTGAGCAACCCACAGGAAGGCACTGTGCAGTGACGGCCCCACTCACTTTGGCCCAGGCCAGCTTCTCCTGGATGGCGGCATTGCCGGGCTCCACGTGGCGCGCAAACTTGAGGTTGTTGATGGTGTACTCGTGGCCACAGTAGACTCTCTGAGGAGAGAGGTGACAGGTGAGCTCGGAAGGCTGTTAACACCTGTGGAAGTCCTCAGGGACAGGATCTGGATGCCCCCGGGGGGGGTGTCCGGTGAGTGGGTGCCAGGAGGGAGAGCAGCCCCGCCCTGGTTGAGGCCTCCCACACCCCGGCCTGCAGGGAGGCGCTGCCTACTGTGTCCGGGGGGAGCCGGCCCAAGACCTCCAGCAGAGCTTTACACATCTCATCCGCAGTCCCTTCATAGAACTTCCCGCAGCCAGCCACAAACAAGGTGTCACCTGGAAACAAGGACAGCCACGAGGTGGGAGCCACTCAAGGCTGGTGGCTGGGACTCAGGAGGGGGCCAGGAGCAGGGTGACACTCACCAGCAAGGCCCAGGCCCCGAACCCTGGCTGCCCTCCGGCCACGGCTGCCCAGACTCAGCCCCCCTGCATTCTGGCTCCCACACCTCCTTCCAAGTCTCAGCTGACAGTCCAACCACCCGACTAGCCGTGCAGACCCGAAACCCAAGTCACTGCCCCAGTCCCACCAACTGTGGCTCTGAGACCCTCACAGACCCAGCCCTCTCCCCTAACACCCAGCAGCCCCTCTCAGGCCCATGCCTGGCTCCCGTCTTCTCTTGGCCCCAGCAGCCAGCGCCACCCTGTGCCCAAGGTCTCACCACCCCGGCTGAGCTGACCGGGACCACCTCTCACCCCTGGCGGAAGATGCGGCCGACACCGCTGGGCACCTCAGGCGCACCCAGGCTCCTTCCAGCCTCGGCCTCAGGACGGCATCCCCACCCCATCACTGCCCAGGCCTCTGTCCCCGCTTGCCCTCCTCTTGCTGCTTCGTGGCTGTCCTGGCCTCGCTAACCCCACATGTCCATTGGCCCCAGAAACAGGGCCGTCCCCTGAGAGGAGGGTGCCCAGCACCCAGCACAGCGGAGGCCGCCCCACTTCTCCTCACCACCCGGGGCAGAGAAGCATGCAGCGGTGCTGGGCACGGGCCAAGGCCAGGAGTCCTCCTGGGCACGAGAGATGGGAATGGACGGTGGGGAGCCTGGTCCCCTGAAGGGCCCTAGACCTCGAGTCTCAGGACCAGCAAGAGGCCATGGAGTCCCCAGGGATACGGAAGGGCAGGGCAGACAGAACTTGGGGCCTGGGGCTTCTGCTCCACGGGGCTGTCCTTGCGCCAGGCACACAGCCCAGGAGGCACAGGTGAGACCCAGGGCCTCAGTGCTCGCTGCCCTGAGAAGAATCCTAAATCTGAGGTCCCCAACTCCATCCCTCCCACAGCGGCACTACCCAGGCTCATCCCCCAGTCCTGCATGCCGCAGCTTGAAAGCGCCTTATCCCTCACAGCGAGGTGCCCGTCCCTCCCGCCACGCCCTCTGCCCTCCTCTGGGGCTCCCCGGCCACACCTCCTCCCTGCACCCCTGGTTTGACTCCACCCAGAGGTCCGAGTATGGCCCTGGGTCACTCCCACCTGGGCTCAAGGCTGGGGCTGCCACCTCCCACCAGGAGGCCTCCCAGCCGTACAAGGCCCACATTGAGTTACTGGGTGAAACCCCGAACTGTGAGGCCAGTCAGGATGAGGCGACAGTAACAAGCACGGGAGGCAGCCCCCGCCACCAGCAGCCTCCACACTGCCTTAGAAGGCGGCAGCCATGAAGGGCCCCGCCTACAGTGAGGCCGTCCCCCGGCCATATGACCTCCACAGGTGGCTCCAGGGGTCTGCAACTACCCTGGGAGGCAGGCAGGGCCCCTAAACTGGTACAGGTCCCTGAGTCCACACTACGGCAGCAAGGAACACGGCCCCAGGGCTGAGCCACCCCTCGCCCTGCTGGAAGAAACTGACTCCTTTCCCGTGGGACCCGCCAGGACCCCAGCTGTCCAGCAGTCTCCGCCAGCACAGTCCTTGCTGCAGGCGTAACTTCCTTCCAGACCACGATCCAAACCCATCATGGGAGGAATCGGCCAGCCCCACCACGAGGCTCCCCAGCACCCACCCCGAGCCCCCTCACACCGGGGCAACAGAGAAGGCCACGAAGCTGCCCCGTGAGCCTGCCTGGCAGGAGACACAGGGTCTTCACGAAGAACCCCCGCCCCCACCCACACCTGAACACGCACCTGTGAACACAGCAGGGGGCTCCGAGCCTCCGGGCTTGCTCACGAAGTAACAGATGTGTCCTGAAGTGTGGCACGGTGTCGCCAGACACTTGACGTTGAGAGACCCCACCTTAAACAAAGCAGTCGACCGCGTGTGCTCCCAGACACCCTGGAGAGCGTCTCCCGGGGTCACGGCGTGCCGCCTGGGCCCTACAGGGCCTCCTCAGCTCCAAGGGAAATGCCCGTGAAGGTGGGGCAGGTGCTCCCCGCCACGAGACTGGGGGACTCGCTCACTCCATGGGTGCGCCCCAAGTGCGGGGCCGCCCTGGAATGAGCGCTTGCGTGTAAAAAACCAAGGGGCTTGTTTGGTTTTCTCCTTCAAAACTGGGTCAAATCCACGCTTGGTATCTGGCTAGGAAAGACGGCTTTCCTTCCCACACGTGGCCTTTTGTTTTCCTCTGTCCCTATCTGCCCCAATTCTTTACTTCAAAAATGTTCACACCTTCAAAAAGGCTGAAGACCCCCTCTCAGCGCCCTCCCACCTGTGTGCTGCGCTCTCGCACCAAGACCCTGCCTACATGGCCCACTCCCCAGGGTCTCAGAGCCCTGCTTCACAGCCCCGCACACAGCCACGTTTTGCACACTCCTCTCCTTGTGCCTAGACAGAGAAGACCATCCACGCTGCCGCAGAGGACCACTGAGAGCACTCCCGGGTCACTGGGGTAAGGGAGCAGAGAGAAAGTGGGGAGGGACCACCCCCCACCTCACGCTCCTGGCAGGGCCACGTTGGAGCACCTCCAGGGCTCACTCCTTACCTGCAGCGTGGACAGGTGAGTGATTTTGTGAGTCAGGGCCCCGATACGGTCATCACCCCCGTACACCTTCAGTCCCGACTCCAGCTTGACCAGTTTCTCATTCCCGCCAGCATGGTCCCTGGAAGTCAAACAGGAGACCTGGGCTGCCTGCTGAGCTGAGGGGGCTGCCTGCTGCTCTTAAACCCTGGTCAAACGGGACGCTTATTTTGCACTCACAAAGGAAGCTGAGGAAGCAAATCACAGACACTTGGATGATCTTGTGGCCAGGGTTCCAAGCGTGGGGGCCTGGGGTTACCACCTGGACGTCTTCACAAAGCACCACCTGGTTCCCACCCCCACATCCTGGTGCAGTGGGTCTGGGGCGTGGTCTGGGGGTGATTTTCTTGTCCTGGTGCAGTGGGTCTGGGGCGTGGTCTGGGGGTGATTTTCTTGTCCTGGTGCAGTGGGGCTGGGGAGAGGCCTGGGGTGGATTTCTTGTCCTGGTGCAGTGGGTCTGGGGAGGGGCCTGAGGGTGGATTTTTGATTTTTGAAGGCCCCCAGGTGATCCTGATGTGCTGCCCAGTTTGTGACCCGACACTCTGGCAGGAGGTCAAACTGTTCAGCATAGGAATCACCTGGGGTGCGTCTGGGATGAGCAGCTGGCCCTAGACGCGGTCTGTCTGCAGGGGAAGCCAGCCTGGGCCAGCTCCAGCAGGTGGAGGTGCCTCCTGCGTGCCCAGGTTTCCCCAGGGGAACCTGCCTGACCCGCATTTCAGAAAGGGGCGGTTGAAGGGGCCCTTCCCGAGCCTCACATGATATCACAGACTCCTTCGTGTGCCTCCCGTGAAAACTCCAGCGACCACAACAGAAACCGCCTACCCTGGCACCACTGGGCCCCAAGATAACAGGGTGGAGTGGTGGCCGCTGCCCTCTGCCCCTCCCACCCTTAAAGAGGGCGCGGCACCACAGGCCTTGGTCTGCCCATCACCACCCACCATCGGTGAGCAAACCCCACCCCGCTGAAGCTAGGGCCTGGCTTAGGACTTCACCTGCCGGCATGCACGTTAGAGGGGCCAGGGAACTAAAAAGCACCAGAGTGTTAGAAAGAGACGTCTGCGGCGAAGCCGGGAGAGGCAAGGAGCTGCAGCAAGCTGTGATGCACCAGGCAGCCACACGGAGGCCACCACCAGGGTCCCCAGGAGGAGGCATGGTGGCAGCAGGGGCCTCGCACCGACAGGCAGGCGAATGTGCTGAGAGACAGCAGCTCAGCCACACACGACAAGGGCCAGGGAGGCTGCAGGCACCGCCCTTCAAGCCCAGGTCCCTGCACAGACACCTCTGATGACCCTGAAGAGGCTCGTGGGGCCCGACTCACAGAGCCTGAGACTCTCCAGGCCTGAGTCCAGCTGCATGTGAACCGTGACACTTCCATCAAACCCTGGCCAAGCCACCAGCACAGAGCTCCCACCACCAAGGAGAGGACGAAAGGCTTCATTTCACCCCAACACAGAGGCTAGGGAAGCCACAGCTGAGAGGCCCTAGGGCAGTGCCAGACGGGTACTGACTCAGGAGAAAGGTGCCGGTTGCCCTCGGGCACTTGCTTGGCAAAAAGAAGTAAGTCTCTCTAGCTTTGAAGAGCCTCAAAAATTTCCAAAAGCCGAACAAGGGCCTTGAGCAGGCAATGCCAGCCCTAGAACCCAGACAGGGCATTTTATTCATCCATTTTCAAGGATTGTTTAAAACCCAACTTCTCCAGATATGGCTGCTTGTCTTTGTTTTTTTTTGAGACAGAGTCTCGCTCTGTCACCCAGGCTGGAGTGCAATGCCACGATCTTGGCTCACTGCAACCTCCGCCTCCCGGGTTCAAGTGATTCTCCTGCTTCAGTCTCCCGAGTAGCTGAGATTACAGGCGCCCGCCACCACACCCAGTTAATTTTTGTATTTTCGGTAGAGACTAGGTTTCACCGCGTTGGCCAGGCTGGTCCTGACCTCAAGTGACCCAACTACCTCAGCCTCCCAAAGTGCTGGGATTACAGGCATGAGCCACCGTGCCCGGCTGGCTGTTTGTTTTTTTTTTTTAGAAAAACACTCACCTGTAGACTCATTTCCTCCCCAACATTGAGGCCACCGTGCCAAGGCACAAGCCCACATGGCCCAGGAGAGAGCACGGGGGTGGGGCCTGAGGGTAAGGCTGTAGCCTTCTCCCCTCACCCTCGGGGCCTCAGAGTCACTGAGCACCAGACTTGCCCCTTGGGGACTACAGTGAGTCCTGGGTCTTTCTCAGAAGTCTGCTGGGGGCCTGTCCTCACAAAGCAGACAGAGCCATCTGGGGAGACAGGCCTTGATGTCCCTAAACCCACCAGGGCAAGAAGTGAGCCAGGTGCCACACCCCCAGGTGACACGCAGGCCCCCGTGGCGCTGGCACTTACCAGTGGTGGTGGGTGGTGAGCACTGTGGTCAGTTTCACCCCGTGCTTTCTCGCCGCGTCCACGACCTGCAGTGGCCCCGGGGAAGGACAAAGGCCTGTCACACTCCTAGGCCTGGCCCGCCAGCCTACATGGTAGGGTGCCCAGCGGAACCCAGGACACGCCATGAGGGGCTGCTGACGTGGCCCGTCCTGACCCTGCCGGCTTGCCCTGCTCCAGGAGAGCCGGTGAAAGCACCTTCTCCTTCCTGCTCAGCCTGACACTCTTGCAACCACCTACGACCGCTCCAAGCCCCTCTAGCTCTGAGGGCACCACCCCCAGAGGCAGTGTGGAGGGGCAGAAAGCCCCCAAGAAGAGTCAAGTGCCTGGGATTTTACGCCACAGCACTTTCTGTGTCACTGCCTCTTGCCTCCACCCTTCTTGGGGCCCTGTTAACAGAGTGGCCGGAGACTAATTTCCATTTAGCTTAGGCAAAGTTGCAAGGACACTGCGGTTAGGAAACCCATCAGGGGTGAGGACTCCGAGCTGGGTGACGAGGGCAGGGGGAGCCGGGCACAGCCATGCGCACCTTCTGGGGCTGCACCGGGTCCACGATGGCAGCCTCCTTGGTCTCATCATCGATGACCAGGTACATGTAGTTGTCGGTCAGGGCAGGCAGCACCTCCACCTTCATGGTGCCCTCGTCCACGGTCAGATTCTTCCGCAAATCTGTGTGGTGGAAGAGAACTCCCAGCAGGGCTGGACCTGCAGACACAGAGCACAACTCAGCGGGCATCCGCACCAGGCCCTCCACGACAGGACGCGCAAGCTGCAGTGCTTCCCAACCTTTCTAGGTTCCTTTGAAAAGGAATATTCTGGCCAGGTATGGTGGTTCTTGCCGGGAATTCCAGCGCTTTAAGAGACTGACGTGGGAGGACTGCTTGAGGGCAGGAGTTTGAGACCAGCCTGGGCAACATAGCAAGACCTTGTCTTTTTTTTTTTTTTTTTTTGAGATGGAGTCTCGCTCTGTCACCCAGGCTGGAGTGCAGTGGCGTGATCTCAGCTCACTGCAAGCTCCGCCTCCCAGGTTCACGCCATTCTCCTGCCTCAGCCTCCTGAGTAGCTGGGACTACAGACGCCCGCCACCATACCCGGCTAATTTTTTGTATTTTTTAGTAGAGACGGGGTTTAATGGTGTTAGCCAGGATGGTCTCAATCTCCTGACCTTGTGATCTGCCCGCCTCAGCCTCCCAAAGTGCTGGGATTACAGGCGTGAGCCACCACGCCCGGCCAAGACCTTGTCTTTACAAATTTAAAAATTAGTCAGGCATGGTGGTGCATGCCTGTGGTCCCAGCTACTCCGGAGGCTGAGGCAGGAGGATCACTTGAGCCCAGGAGCTCGAGGCTGCAGTGAGCTGACTGCGCCACTGCACTCCAGCCTGGGTGACAAGACAATAACCTGTTCCTTAAAAAAAAAAAAAAAGGAATATCTTCATATATCCCTAAGGAGAACACAGGAACTGACTCATGCTCACATTCACAGAAATCAATTGTTTCAGACTTATGATCTCTATTTTCTTTTTTGAGAACTCTAAAAGGACAGGATGGCCAGCTTGTGACTGTGAGGCAAACCACTGCCAGTTCTGGGGTATTCACACCCCGGACTCAGGGACAGAACGTGAAGAAGGGAACGCAGACTGGGGGTGCCCCAGCCTGGCCATCTGCCCTCCAGCAAGCTGTGCTGCCACCACTGACTAAGCGAGCCTGCGTTCCATGCAGTTACTCACAGCCCTTCTCAACCTCTAGCCAGAAAGAACCAATACTTGACGGCAGGCTGAGGCAGGAGAATCGCTTGAATCTGGGAGGTAAAAGTTGCAGTGAGCCAAGATCGCCCTACTGCACTCCAGCCTGGGCAACAGAGTGAGACTGTCTCAAAAAAAAAAAAAAAAAAACAATACTTGCTCTTGAACAGCACGAATGTGAGATATGCACAAAATTCAGCAGTTCCTTTGAGACAGAAAGTTGGCCACAACTGCCCCAGATTCAAGTGTGGAGGACACAAAACCACCATCCAACTGACCCAAAGGACTCTGCCACAGGGGCCCAGGAGCTGGGAGGAGTGGGTGACCAAGGGACAAAAGTGTCTGCCACCCAGTCAACTAATGCAAAAATATTTTCAGCCATGAAACTCCTACTAAATCTAAAAATACATGGGGGTCCCCAACAATACCTTCAGTTCCGCTCTACACGGGGAAGAAACCACAGAAGGTGGCAGAGGACAGTGCAGTCCTGGGGTAGGTGCCACAGCAGGGGCTTCTCCCAAAAGGGATCCAGAAATGGGCAGCAGCCACCAACTGACAGACACACGCGTCTCCAGGGCCCATCGAAATGCGGAATCCGACCTTATTTCCACAGCCGGGGAAACTGCCCAAACTATAGTTTCAATCACTGCACAAAGATATCCTATTACCCGCCTGGCAACCAGCTGGGCATTTTCCAGATCATTCTCAGGAACAATAATACCGAGATTTCTATATGAGCAGCTTCCTGCGATATTCCCCTTCCCCTTAGCCTCAGTACCACCCCAGCCCAAGGAGCACACCAAGCAGAGTGTGGGTGCTGGGGGCTGCAGGTGGGGTGCAGAAGGGTTGCAACAGAATTTCCTGAGTGCCGGGCGTCCTCCTGGAAAGGAGTTCCATTACAAACAAGGAGCAGAACATTACAAACAAAAATACTGCCCACGTGTGGTGGCTCATGCCTGTAATCCCAGCACTTTGGGAGGCCGAGGCAGGCGGATCACTTGAGGTCAGGAGTTAAGAGACCAGCCTGGCCAACACGGTGAAACCCCTTCTCTACTAAAATACAAAAATTAGCCGGGCGTGTTGGTGAGTGCCTGTAGTCCCAGCTACTCAGGAGGCTGAGGCAGGAAACTCGCTTGAGCCCAGGAGGCAGAGGTTGCAGTGAGCCAAGATTGGCCACTGCACTGCCCAGGTGAAGAAAATGTCATTTACAACTGGTGCTCAGCCTCCCCTGGGGACCATCACAGCCTCCTGAAGAAGCTGACAACCCAGGGAGGTGCCTTTATTTCTGAGGAAAGACGCAGCTGGTGCCAGCACCAGCAGAAACCTTATTCCCTTTTCATATCACTCAGCCCAACACTGCCTGGAAAATGTTCCCGGCTTGCTGTTTTGTAACTGTAATACTTTGTACAAACAGGTCAAGGACCTGCAGCCTGGGGCCTGGGCCAAGCCCAGAAACATATTTGGTTTGGCCCAAAAAAAAAAAAAAAATTGAGATATGGTCTCACTCTGTCCCCTAGGCTACAGTGCAGTGGTGTGATCACGGGTCACCGCAGCCTCGACCTCCTGGACTCAAGCGATCCTCCCACCTCAGCCTCCAAAGTGACTGAGACTACAGTTGTGTGCCACCACACCCGGCTGATTTTGTTTAGTTTTTGTAGAGATGAGGTCTCAACATGTTGCCAGGCTGGTCTGGAACTCCCGGACTCAAGCAATCCTCCCGCCTCGGCCTCCCAAAGTGCTGGGATGACAGGCGTACGTCACTGCACTTCTTTTTTAAATCAGGAAGTTTCACAGCATCTTGCTTCCCTTGAACTGGGCGGCACCAAATACGGGGGCTGGGTCCTCCCTTAGAATGGGGCACGCAGGCCCTCGCGATGCACACAGTCCCGCTGGAACTCTCTGCCTGGACCCTTATGAATGTCCCTAAAACTGTAATTCTGAGGACCTCAAAATCCACGTCCTTTCCTTAGCAATGGCGACATTCTACCTCCTGCAAAGCCTTGACAGCTTTCGGCGAGATCTGGAAACCGCCAGCGACGCTTCCCTGCCTGCGCCTCCGCCCGCCCAGTGCCCTGCGCTGCGCACCCGCCCGGGGCGCTGGCCCAGCCCGGCCTCGCCACCACCTCGGGCGAATGACACGCCGGGTCCCCAGACAGGCGGGCTCCGGCGCCGGGCGGGCAGCTCCACCACCGCAAGTGGCGCCGCGAGAGCGCGGTCCTTGCAGCGGGGCAGCAGGTGCGGGGTGGGCCGGACGTCCCGGGGCCCTGCCCGCTGCGCCTCAGAGCCGCGCCTCAGGCTCTCCTCGGCGACGGCCCGGGCAGGACGCGATGCCCTGGAGGCGTCAGGGGCGCGGCCGGCCCAGCCCGAGCATGGAGGCCGCGGCGGACGCAGGCCTGGCCCTGCTTACCTAGCGCTTTCCGCACCCGCGGCCCCGCGCCCGCCTTAGCGCCTGCGCCGCCTCCGCTCGAGCCGGGCAGCGCGGCCTCAGGCACCTGCGCAACAGAAACCGCGTCAGCGGTCGCCAAACGACGGCCCGGCGCCGCCCGCTGCCCGCCCCGCCAGGCCCGCGTCCCCCGGCCCGCACCGCCCCGCCGCACCCACCCAGGCCTCGGCGGACGCAGGCGGCTCCCAGCGCGGCAAGGCTGCGGCGGCCGAGCAGTCCGCGGCCCAGCACCATGACCCGGGCCGGGCTGGACTGCCGGGCTGCCCGGGGCTGCAAAACACCGGCGTCGGCGCGTCGCAGCCAATCAGCGCCCGCCTTGTGCTGCCCTCAGCCAATCGGCGTTCACCTCGCACTGTCCGCCAACCAATCAACGCGCTCGCGCTCAACTTGTTTTCTACGCGAGCCCCGACTGCCACGGGCGGGGAGACGGGCCTGGGAGCGGCGGCGGCGGCCCGAGAGCTGCCCCGGGAGAGCTGTGCCGCGAGGCTCCGCCTCTTTTTTGGCACCGCACAGCCGATCCCTGGAGGCCGAGCGCCGCGCCGCCCGGGTATCCGGCAGATCGCGAGGTGGAACGGGCTGTCGCTGCGGGGGACAGCGTTCCGAGGCAATTGGTCCTCTCCGGGATGCCGTAGGCATCAGCTGACCGGCCCAGCCCACGTGAATATAGCGGCACTTGATGGGAATCATGGCAGCCTCCAGGCCATTGTCCCGCTTCTGGGAGTGGGGAAAGAACATCGTCTGCGTGGGGAGGAACTACGCGGACCACGTCAGGGAGATGCGCAGCGCGGTGTTGAGCGAGCCCGTGCTGTTCCTGAAGCCGTCCACGGCCTACGCGCCCGAGGGCTCGCCCATCCTCATGCCCGCGTACACTCGCAACCTGCACCACGAGCTGGAGCTGGGCGTGGTGATGGGCAGGCGCTGCCGCGCAGTCCCCGAGGCCGCGGCCATGGACTACGTGGGCGGCTATGCCCTGTGCCTGGATATGACCGCCCGGGACGTGCAGGACGAGTGCAAGAAGAAGGGGCTGCCCTGGACTCTGGCGAAGAGCTTCACGGCGTCCTGCCCGGTCAGCGCGTTCGTGCCCAAGGAGAAGATCCCTGACCCTCACAAGCTGAAGCTCTGGCTCAAGGTCAACGGCGAACTCAGACAGGAGGGTGAGACATCCTCCATGATTTTTTCCATCCCCTACATCATCAGCTATGTTTCTAAGATCATAACCTTGGAAGAAGGAGATATTATCTTGACTGGGACGCCAAAGGGAGTTGGACCGGTTAAAGAAAACGATGAGATCGAGGCTGGCATACACGGACTGGTCAGTATGAGATTTAAAGTGGAAAAGCCAGAATATTGAGTTATTTCTTAACAAGTTTCGAGAGAGAAGGGAGCAAGACAAGAGCAAGCAACAGCTGTTAAATGTCACAATCCTTTAATAAGAAACCATTTATTGGCCGGACGCGGTGGCTCACGCCTGTAATCCCAGCACTTTGGGAGGCCGAGGCGGGCGGATCACGAGGTCAGGAGATCGAGACCATCCTGGCTAACACGGTGAAACCCCGTCTCTACTAAAAATACAAAAAATTAGCCGGGCGTGGTGGCGGGCGCCTGTAGTCCCAGCTACTCTGGAGGCTGAGGCAGGAGAATCACTTGAACCCGGGAGGCGGAGCTTGCAGTGAGCTGAGATTGCGCCACTGTACTCCTGGGCAACAGCGAGACTCCGTCTCAAAAAAAAAAAAAAAAAGAAACCATTTATTTTAAAAATGATTAGATTGCTATGCTTCAACTCATAGAAGATGGACTCTTCAAGAAAACGTGAAGTGGAACGGATGGGCCAGAAATGAAAACAGCCAAAGTAAAGTATTTCTTCGGAAAACATTTTATCAAACCAAATGTTAAAAAGAGTTTCCTTTTGTAAAACTGGATTAGAGAAGACTTTTCAGTGGGTTATCTCTAGGATGATCAGTAGTTCAACACTTTAAAACTGCAGAGAAAACTGAAAGTTATGTTCCAGATAACTTTCCGTTGTTTACCAAATTTTCTTGGACTTGGTCATCATCAGGAAGCATTTGTAAAAATAAAAATTTCCAAATTACTGACCCATCCCAGACTCGCTGAATCAATTTGATAGGATTAATCTCCAGTGAAGCTGTGTTTACAGAGCATTCCAAGTGATTCTTATCAGGAAATGTGAAAAACACTCCTGTACATAATCAGTTAATTTAAAATTTTACTTAATAAGTGAACAATTAATGAAGATTTCACCTGTTTACTTAGGGTATCTACCCAGACCCATCGATTCTGAGTTCGGGAGATGATTTTGAAATTATTGTTTTCCAAATAAAGGTGCTCCCTTCTAAGTGGCTTACAAGTGTAATTTTTTCCCCCCAGTAATGATGAGGAGGGATATTTCCTCCTTGTGGGGCTTTAGACCTTAGTCTTTGACCTTTGGCCTTCTGAGCATTATGCTGTGTTAACAGAGTTAATCAGCAACTGTACTTCCCAACCGGAGATAAGGAGGCTTTGTGGAAGTTGAATAGCCTGGGACTGCTTTTTTTGCTCTTGCCTGCACCCTTCTCTGAAACAAAATCCAGGCAAGATGCACAGCATAGCTATCAATGCCTGGAGGAGTCCTTTGGGCTTTGGCAGGAGTTCCTGTTAGTGTTCACATCATCTGCTGGCCCCTTGAAGAAAGCCTAGGACATCTAATTTAGTAATAATGGTCACCATTTATTGAACACAATACTATTAGGCATCATGTCAAGCATCCCCATTACTCAGATGAAGACAGATCTAGAGGCTAGGAAGGCTGGCTAAAGTCACTCAGCTTAGTGGCAGAGCCAAGATGTAACCCAGCTCCCCCAAGACCAGAACCTGAAGTTTTGACCACAATGCGGGCTGCATCTTGTAAGTAGATACATAAGAAGAATCAGACATTTAGGTATGTTGCAACCCCATGCTTAAATTATAATTTAGTATGAGGAAGTGCCATAATTTGATTTCTTTATTAAATATCATGCTATCTTAACTACTTTTAGTATTATTTTTTTCATTGCTTGGCAATGCATGTAATTACAGAAGAGTCAGAAAATAGAGATTAGCAATTAGAACAAAACACCAAAAATTTCATCTACCCAGAGACAGCCAAAGTTAAGCATTTAGTGCAAGTTCTTCCAAGTGTGTGGATATAATTGTAATTTTTTAAATAGAGTTTGCTCATACCATACCATTTTCTTTTTTTTTTTTTTTTTTTTTTTTTTTGAGATGGCGTTTAACTCTTGTTGCCCAGGCTGGAGTGCAGTGGCGCAATCTCGGCTCACTGCAACCTCTGCCTCCCAGGTTCAAGTGATTCTCCTGCCTCAGCCTCCCAAGTAGCTGGGATTACAGGCATGCGCCACCACACCCGGCTAATTTTGTATTTTTAATAGAGACAGGGTTTCCCCATGTTAGTAAGCTGGTCTCGAACTCCTGACCTCAAGTGATGCACCCGCCTGGGCGTCCCAAAATGCTGGGATTACAGGCATGAGCCACCGCGCCCAGCTATACCATACAATTATTTAACTTGCTTATTTCACTGTATATATTGTGACCATCTTTTTCCTTGTTAGCTGACACATTTCTGCAGTACAATTTTCATGGATTGCATAAGATTCTGAAGTCAAGCCTCCATTTTTGGACCTTGAGATTGTCTCTAATGATTTGCTAGTATCAGCACATGTGCTGTTTTTTCCTTTGGCTAGGTTCCCATAAGTGGAAGAGTTGGATCAAAGGGTGTGCTCATGCTGGAAGTGTATTATTAGTCTAGCTACCAGGTACACGGTTCAGCTGAGATACAGCTACCAAGTTGACAGACTATTAAAGTCAAAGGCATAAAGCAGAAGCAGTGCTCACATGCAGCCCTAGTAGGTGGCACAAGCCAGCACCGAGTACAGTGCCCCTGGGGTCAGTGCTCACCACAGTGGTACAACAAGCTTTGTCACAAACATCGACATCAGCGTTGCAGGTGTGGGCACACAAAGTCCTTAGATGCAAGAATCAAAAACAGAGACACCAAGTCCGACAATTCCTGATATTGCTAAAATCATAGTAATCCTAGCATTCAGAAGATAACATTTTTCCACATTTTGAATACATTTAAACCTATGAAAAAGTTGAAAAACCAATACAATGAATTCCATATGCCCTTTAATAGTTTCAACAATTACCAGCATTCACTATGTTTGTCCTCTGGTCCTATGTCTCTCCCTTCCTCCCCACCATATATGTGTATATATGCACACATGCACCTCTCTCTCTCTATATATATATATATAGACACACACACACACACACACACACACACACACACACACACCCATATTTTGGAAATGTGTCGGGATGGTGACTGCAGAAAGACTCCGCCCTTTCAGCATACATCTCCTAAGAATCAGGATATTCTCCTACATGGAAATGAGACCATTATCACACTTAAGAAAATAATTCCACAGTGTATTAGTCTGTACAGAATATATGGTTTGACATTTGTTCTTCTGTTGTGTTTTTAAACCATGTTCATTGGGCTTTTATAAAAAAAATGAGTATTACACATCCACTTAATATATTACGAACATATTTCCAGGTCAGTGAATATAAGTACAGGTACCCCTTTTTAATGGCTGTATCTTAGATCATGTACCCCAGAAGCACAGCCTAAGATGGGGATTCTTGTTCCCGTGATTTGCTGAAGGAGTGCTCTCAGGAGAAGACAAGTGTAATGAAGCAGAAAGGGCAGGGAGCAAACTCCAAGGAAGAAAGTGGTCTCTGGGCTGGATATCAGCTTCAGTCAGCTGGTGAACCCAAGGGGAAGCTCTGGAGCAAGGAGTCTGTTGGCACCAGAATCTGCTCTCCCCGCCCCTTCCATAGCTTCCTCAGGTAATTTTCTGACCCTCATAGAAGCTGAGGGACTTCAGCAAGTGAAGAGATTCTGGGTGGAGCATCCCCAACAGGTTGCACACGTTTCAGATGCTCTGCTATTAGAAACAATGACGCAAGGAGCATCCTCCATATACTCTACAGCAAGGGTCCCCCGACCTCCAGGCCACTGACCACTACCAGCCCGTGGCCTGTTACGAACGGAGCCACACAGTAGGAGGCAAGTGAGCATTCCCGCCTGAGTTCTGCTTCCCGTCAGATCAGTGGTGGCATTAGATTCTCACAGGAGCATGAACCCTATTGTAAACTGCACATGCAAGGGTTCTAGGTTGCACACTCCTTATGAGAATCTAATGCCTGGATCTGAGGTGGAACTGTTTCATCCTGAAACCACCCCCGCCCCCCGACCCAGCAATCCGTGGAAAAACTGTCTTCCACGAAACCATTCCCAGGTGCCAAAAAGTTTGGGCCGCTGCTCTACATCATTGGCACTTGTTTGTTTCCTTAGGGAAGTCTTAGAAGTGAAATCAATGAAATGGTTTGCACTTTGGAATTTTGACACTTTTTGCCAAACTGCAGAGGGAAAAAAACTACCATGTTGCACTTGACAAGACTGTTTAAGAATACCTTTACACCGACACCCCAGCTAACGCTGGGCATCATGGCTATGGTCATTCTTTTTTTTTTTTTTTTTTTTTTTTTGAGACAAAGTCTTGCTCTGTTGCCCAGGCTGGAGTGCAGTGGCGCGATCTCGGCTCACTGCAAGCTCCGCCTCCCGGGTTCATGCCATTCTCCTGCCTCAGCCTCCCGAGTAGCTGGGACAACTGGCGCCTGCCACCACACCCGGCTAATTTTTTTGTATTTTTAGTAGAGACAGAGCTTCACCATGTTAGCCACGATGGTCTCCATCTCCGGACCTCGTGATCCACCCACCTCGGCCTCCCAAAGTGCTGGGATTACAGGCGTGAGCCACCGCGCCTGGCCTATTTTCCTGTTTTTCTTAAAAATATAAGTGTCGGCTGGGCGTGGTGGCTCACACCTGTAATCCCAGCACTTTGGGAGGCTGAGGCGGGTGGATCACATGAGCCCAGGAATTCAAGACCAGCCTGGGCAAAATGGCAAGATCCCTGTCTCTACAAAATGTTTTAAAATTAACCGAGTAAGGTGGCATCTCCTGAGCTCCTGGACGCGGGGCTCAGTGGAGGGGGCACCATACCCACTCTTGCTGAACCAACAGTGGGAGCCAAGCCAGCACCAGCCACGACACCCTCACTTGTCTCCTCGCCTTCCTTCCCTGTCCACCCACCCCATTCACCTGGCTTCACAAGCCCCCCAGTTCTCCCCAAGGGAGGATGGAAGGCCTGTTCTGCACAACTAGGTCAAGTCGTTCATTACCTTATCACCACAATTTGGACACTTAGGGGTGAACCTGCATCCTCCTCTGTGGCTGCACATGGTAAAAGCCAGATAAAACATGACTGACAAGATAGTTTATCTCCCAACACCAGCCTTAGGAAACAGTTTCATATACTCACTTTTTCCTTTTTTATCAATCCCGTGATGGAGGGTGTGTAGCCTTCTAAAGTACCAGGTCAAACCTCCCAGGCTGTGGGTCAACACTGACCTTAGTGGTGGGTCTTCATAGGCTGGAGTCTGTGCCCTGAAGCAAGTGACTCTCAATGGTGTGGAGTTGAGCAGTTTACTTTGTGGCTGCTGCAAAGCAAACAGATAAAGTGGCAGCTGTCGTCCTCATGTCCTGAGTAGGTCCCCCTCAGAGTTCTGAGACCTGGGCACGCTCATGAAACTTTTGAAGTTGGTCTCCTCCCAGTTGATTCAGACTCAGTCATGTCAGCCCTGAGCCAGCAAGCCTCCACAAGCACTGGGCACTCCAGTGTGTCACCAGAGAAGACCAGGGACTAGAAAAGCTCCAGGTGCTCAAAGCAGTCGCACGGGATTGCCCATGACTTCGGCTATTCCCACCCAGCGCCGAGAGCCCCTTGCCCTCATCCTGTCAGATGACGAGTCACCACCCAGCTCTCAGAAAGTAGTCTTTAGAGGTCCTTTTTTTTATTATTATTATTTTTAGACAGAGTCTCGCTCTGTTGCCCAGGCTGGAGTGCAGTGGCTCGATCTCAGCTCACTACAACCTCCTCATCCCAGGTTCAGGAGATTCTCCTGCTTCAGCCTCCCGAGTAGCTGGGACTACAGGCACATGCCACCACACCCAGCTAATTTTCTGTATTTTTAGTAGAGATAGGATTTCACTGTGTTAGCCAGGATGGTCTCGATCTCCTGACTGCCTTGGCATCCCAAAGTGCTGGGATTACAGGCGTGAGCCACCATGCCCAGCCCTTGAGGTCCTACTCTTTTTCCAGGGAACCAAGACAAATAATAAACTGGCTTAAGAAAATAAATCATTCACTCAGGGTTAAGAAACTCACTCAAAGCCGCTCAACTACATGGAAAAGAAAATAAATCATTCACATCTGTAGAAGATTAAATCTGTTTATTAATTCATGTAAACATTTTCCAACTTGGGAGGAGACAAGGCAAAGACAGTAGGAGGCCTTCTAAGAAGGGAGGTCAGATGAGAGAGGCCTTCAGACTCACCCAGACCACCTCCACCATAACAATTTCTAGAAACATGTTCACCACATGTAAACAAAATGCAATTTTCCCCATAATTTTCAAATTAATATTCCATTTTAAAGGGAGTTAAAACTCATATACTTTTCCAGAGTTTAAAATGATAGACCGTTTTAAACATGTTTTTGTCCAGACAAGTTTCTGCTTGCCTCAGTAGGATCTGCAAGCTTGCACGAGAGTACACTAATTTTCAATCCACTCCTTGCTCTGTGTGATAGAACAAACTGTGAGGAGAAACAGAAAGAGACAAAAAGTTAATTTTTAAAATCCCCTTGTATATCAAGTTGAAAAATCAATGATCACAAATAGAGAACTGCAATGAAAGTTTTGTTTACAGATATTAATATAAACTTCCATTAGAGCTGTAACATGATGGGAAGAGTTCCAGTCTCAGAGTACAGTTAATTTACAGGCCCAGCTTCTGAATGATTTTGTAAAAATTTTGTCACTTTTCATGCTATTTCTCTCAGGTAGGAAAGTTGGGATTAAAAGTCTAATGTGGCCAGGTGCAGGTGCAGTGGCTCACGCCTGTAATCCCAGCACTTTGGGAGGCCAAGGCGGGCGGATCACCTGAGGTCAGGAGTTTGAGACCAGCCTGGCTAACATGGTGAAACTCCCATTTCTACTAAAAATACAAAAAATTAGCCGGGCATGGTGGCACACACCTGTTATCCCAGCTACTCAGAAGGCTGAGGCAGGAGAATCGCTTGAACCCGGGAGGCAGAGGTTGCAGTGAGCAGAGATTGCGCCATTGCACTGCAGCTTGGGCAACTAGAGCGAAACTCTGTCCCCCCTACCCCCCACCCACTAAAAAAATGTCTAATGCAGGGCTGGGTGAGGTGGCTCATGCCTGTAATCCCAGTACTTTGGGAGGCCAAGGCAGGTAGATCACCTGAAGTTTAAGACCAGCCTGGCCAACAAAGTGAAACCCTGTCTCTATTAAAAATATAAAAATTAGTCAGGCATAGTGGTGCACACCTGTGGTCCCAGCTACTCGGTGGCTGAGGCGGGAGGATCACTTGAGCCTGGGAAGGTTGAGGCTGCAGTAAGCTGTGATTGCACCACGTGCTCCAGCCTGTGTGACAGAGCGAGCAGAGTGAGACTCTGTCTCAAAAAAAAAAAAAAAGTATAACATAGGAAAAAGGACTTAATGTGTATTCAAACTACCAACTGTGATAGACTTTAAGCCGTAGCAGGGACTCAATCTGTGAGACTACAGCGATATGATGACATAATTTAATAAGTCTTATTTTAATAGTCTTATTTTTTATAATTTATACAGCACTTTAACCAACATTTTATTTAATATAGAGTGGAAAGACATATAAACCACTTTAATTTCAAGACTGAGAGAAAAAAAAGTACCAACATCAGGGAAAACTGTGAAAGACTTTAAATGGGCAATAACAATAAGTGGGTACCCTTTCAATGGAATGTTGTGGTAGTCTGACATTGGCTAGAACACGTTCAGAGCTGTCTGATTCTACAGGGGCTACACCTCCCATTGCACGGACTGAGCTGTTTTAGAACTAGGTTGTAGAAAGCTGACAGTGATTCGAATGACCCTGCTCATGGAATCCCCATGAAGTCTGTCTGAGTGGAAAGCTGACAATGATTCGAATGACCCTGCTCATGGAATCCCCATGAAGTCTGTCTGAGTGAAGATGCAGTGCTCCTGCCCTATAGAGGAGCCCAGTGGTTCATCTACAAGCAAACCCATTCAGCATTTTGCATTGCCTGCCTATGTATCTATTCTTCCAATTCCTTTTTTTTTTTTTTTGAGACACAGTCTCACTCTGTCACCCAGGCTGGAGTGCAGTGGTGAGATCTCGGCTCACTGCAACCTCTGCCTCCCAGGTTCAAGCAATTCTACTTCCTCAGCCTCCTCAGTAGCTGGGATGACAGGCACCTGCCACCATGCCCGGCTAATTTTTGTAGTTTTAGTAGAGACGGGGTTTCACCATCTTGGACAGGCTGGTCATGAACCAATTCCCCTTTGAATCCTTCTTCTCCCCTATATCTTACTGGTTCCCTCATTAATTAATGAGTTAAATCTTCAACATGTTGTTATTTTATTTTTGTATGCATCATGGTTTTTGGATTTTGGTTTTGGATTTTACATCTTTTTATTTGTAAAATACTATGTTACCTAATGCACGAAGCAGCTTGTCCATAATTGTGAATATTTGTTAAAGCCACCTGGAACATCTGTTACACACATTCTCTGGGAAAGTGCAGTATCCACTTGAGGGTCATTCATTGTTGTATTTGAATCAAATTTAGAAAACTCTTAAGTTCCCATGAACTTACGTTGATCAGACTCATTAGCAAGTGGTGCCTCCTGTCTGGAGGGAAAGTATACAGGGTCGGTCAAGGACCTGAGCATGCCCTGACTTGCAAAGAGACAGTATTTAGGGGCCCATGCTAACCGTTGAAGAGATGCAGCATCTTACTGCAACTTTTCTGCCTTTGGCCTGGTAGTGAAGAGGCCTCAAGCCTAGGTCCTAGAAATATTGGTAAGGCCACTGGAGACTCCATGTCTGCAAACTATTCAGATGTGTTGGTGGCCATGGAAAATGGGAAAACCTGCTTATGAGGCTGAAATGGAGGAGATGCAGCCTTCACAGATGCTCCTGCAGGATGTCCATGAGATGAAAACTAATTTCATAATAATACTAATTCTCTCATCAGCACGCGATGTTTTCTAGAAGCTCCATGATACCATTAGTCTGACACAAATGGAATGTGTGCTCTAGAATGTTTTAAAATTTTTTCAGTATTAAGCTCCAGTACAGCAAGTATCAGTAGATATAACCCACACAAACGGGAGCACATTAACTTGTGGGAGAATACAAGAGAAAAGAGTTGAGAACCATGAAGTGAAGCAATGAGGCTGGCTGGGTCCAGTCTCACCTGTGACCCAGGGCAAGTGGCTACACTTCTTGGTCCCACTTTTCTCATCAGCAACAGGGGAGTTTGTCTCACTGCACTTTTCCTCCTCTGACACCTTGAACACTAAGACTCGAGGATCTTCCAACACTGAAGTGCCTCAGGAGGCAACTGTGGCCCTTCAGAGTTGGAGAATCATGGAATTTTGCAGGTTAGAAAATTTAATTAACCTCTCCAGGGTCTCACAGGCTGAGATGTGGTGGGATTAGGATTCAGACCAAATCTGTCTCCCCCCAACAATCCAGGCACTTAATTGTGCCATCTTACACTGCCTCACTAACTGAAGGGAACACCACAGGGTGGGTGGGGGTGGGGACAACCTAGTCTGACCTTTTGAGGTTCAGGGGCCAAGGGAGGGGTCTCACTATGTTGCCCAGGCTGGCCTCAAACTCCTGGGTTCAGGCGATCCTCCCACCTCAGCCTACCAAGTAGCTGGGATTACAGGTGTGCACTATTGCACCCAGCAGCTCTGATTTTAAAGCCCTTTCCCCTGTTTTGGATTTAACCTTAAAGGATATTTTCCTTGTTGGTCTATTTTCTTTGATGTCTTTGGTAACTCCTTCATACAATATGAAAAAAACCCTGGCTATTTCCTTTGTTTTTAGGATAGCTGAATCCTTATGCACGTCTGGGAACTGGGCATTAGAAATAAAAAATTCTCGAATTTATCTAGGTTTTTCTTATGGTTTGAATATACAGAATAATAAATATATAGAATAATATTGCACTATAAAATGCACTAACTTTTAAATAAATTTTGCTTCTTTCCAAGAGAAATTGCCACTTTAATGCTGTTTTCTGTTCATCTGTCATTGCAAGAAACTCATTTACCTGGTTAGAAAAAAAAAGATGAGACAAATATATCTGAAGTTTACAAAGAAAATTCATTTTTTGACAACAGTGTGAAACAAACTTTTTCATTAGAAATGAAATTTTATTTGCAGTAATTACAGCTCAATCGTTTGTTTTTGTTTGTAGAGACAGGGTCTCATTCTGTCGCCCAAGCTGGAGTGCAGCAGTGCTATCACAGCTCACTGCAGCCTCGAACTCCCGGGGTCAAGCAATCCTCCCTCAGCTTCCCGTTTCTGAGGTTACAGGTATGCACTGCTATTCCCTGGCTAATTGTTTTATGTTTTTTTTTTTTGTACAGACAGGGTCTCACTATGTTGCCCAGGGTGATCTTGAACTCCTGGCCTCAAGTGATTCTCCTGCCTCAGCCTCCCAAAGTGGTAGGATTACAGGTGTGACCCACTATGCCCAGCCAACTCAATTGTTTTGATAGAGAAGATAAGGCAGGAAAGGCTATATAAGCAAAATCTCTAAAGGTAATCAGGTATCTCAGCAAGGAAAAATCCCCTCAATAAAGTGGAAGCAGAATTTGGAACTAAAGTCTAATGGTAAATTTCATGAACTGGTTTTAACAATAAAAAACAGGTGCCTATTGCCAAGTGCACATGCTAATCCCTAAGTATCTGCTGCTGTTGTATAGCTGCAAACCAAGGAGAAAACGTGTAGCTGACTTTATGTAACTGAGTAGGTGAAACACAGCCAAATCTTCCTAGAAAAACCACCTTATGACTGATCAACATCTCTGACTTGTTGTTTTACCCATCGTTACTTGACTATATCAAACATCATGTTTCCTTGGTGTTCTTTTTTTTAATTATTTTGAGACAAGTCTTGCTCTATCACTCAGGCTGGAGTGCAGTGGCGTGATCTTGGCTCACTGCAACTTCCACATCCTGGGTTCAAGTGATTCTCGTGCCCCAGCCTCCTGAGTAGCTAGGATTACAAGTGCACGTCACCACACCCAGCTAATTTTTGTATTTTTAGTAGAAATGGGGTTTCGCCATATTGGCCAGGCTGGTCTCAAACTCCTGACCTCAAGTGATCTGCCCTCCTTGGCCTCCCAAAGTGCTGAGATTACAGGCGTGAGCCACGGTGCCCAGCCCTAAAACATCAGGTTTATTTATCCATTTAGGCTAATGGCCTCAGTCATTACTCATAATAGTAAATATTAACTAGGATTTTAACATAAAATATGTAACATTTGTTCATCAAAGCAATGTGTGTTTAAAGCAAGATGATTTTTTCCCAGGCTGTTTATTAGTGAATTAATTTCTATCAAATGTTTGACAAAACAACCTATATTTTTTTGGGAAAAAGCATTCACTTTGGAAATATTCTAAACATTTCTTCCTTTTTGCTATTTACCGTGCAGCCCAAAGTCTCCTCAGCAGCACTTCCTGTGAGACTACAGGAATGAAGGGTGCCTGTGTGGTCCGTCAGATCAATCAGCAGATTGAAACTGAGAAAGACAGATTTAAAGTCCAAGGAGTTTTTGTTGCAAGTTGTGCACATGTTAGATGCTTCATTTACAATATAACCACAGCTGGAACTGAAAAGAAACAAAGACAATGATAAAATGTGATGCCCTAAGCCACAAATTTCATCTGTAGCAGAAAAAGAATTATCACTAAAAACTCTACGTCAGTGTGTGGAAAACTTACTGAGTGCTCAGTGCTATGCAGTCTACAAGACAGTCGTAAAAAACAGTGAAACACACTTTCACGCAGCCATTCTCAGGAGTCATCTGAAACTGCATACACCAGTCCTCTGCCTGCCTTCCTTTCTTCCCTCCCTCTGCCAAGCCCTCGAGGTCCATCCCAGTCTCATTTCCTTGCTGGGGCCCTCCCTTCTGGTATCCCAGCCCGCAGCCTTTCCCTCTCGGAACAGCAGCAGAGTGCACGCCTCAGGACTGACTGGTGCTGTCGCATCAGCTCCTTATTCTCACCTCCCCGGCTGGGAGTTCTGAGGGCAGGAACTGTGTCTTGTGCCTGGAAAGCACGAGTTCAACAGCTGCTCACTGGATGGGCCTGCACGGGGCCTTCTCTACAAATACAGAAAGCCTTGCAAGGCTGGCCGGGTAGCACCCAGATGCTATTAACACTGCTGGTGATACACTCTCCTCTCTTTCAGTGATTTATGCTATTCCATATTTCTGAAGCAAGCCTTACTTTAGCAATTTTAAACAGGGAACCTAACTCAAATTTCTCAAATAGGGGAAATGAACTGAAGATTGTGGTTTCTTGTCTAGCCACAGATCACTTGGTCTAGCAAATTTTAGATGCTTTTCCTCAGATATCAATAATAAATGTACAGGGAAAAAAATTAGTTTTTCAATTTTTGAAAACTATTTTTCAAAAAATGAACACAAGGCCTTACACAGCATTGTCTACATTAGTTTTTTCCACTTTAATACCACATCATAAAATGTTTTAAAAATCCAGAGGTCAATATCTTGACTGTGGCAATAGACACACAAACTTACAAGTGTTACAAGTGTGATAAACTAATTAGACACACACACGACTGCATGTGAACCTGGAGGAATCTGAATAAGACCAGTGGACTGAATGGTGTTGATATCCTGGCTGTGACATGGTACTATCACTTGCAAAATGGTAACGCTGGGGGAAACGGGGCAAAAGCCACAAGGGATCTCTCTTATTATTATTATTATTTTTTTTTTTGAGACACAGTCTCACTCTGTCGCCCAGGCTCGAGTGCAGTGCAGTGGCGCAATCTCGGCTCGCTGCAAGCTCTGCCTCCCAGGTCCACGCCATTCTCCTGCCTCAGCCTCTCGAGTAGCTGGGACTACAGGCACCCACCACCATGCCCGGCTCATTTTTTTGTATTTTTTAGTAGAGACAGGGTTTCACAGTGTTAGCCAGGATGGTCTCAATCTCCTGACCTCGTGATCCACCCACCTTGGCCTCCCAAAGTGCTGGGATTACAGTCGTGAGCCACCGCGCCCAGCCCTCTTATTATTTCTTATACTTCCACGTGAATCTAGGATTATCTCAATGAAAATTCAATTATAAAAATCCATAGAGAGACTTTCCTAATATTACACATTTCTTGCCAAGCATCTTTTAGCTAAGAGTATTAAATCTACTGGAGTTTACTTTCTTTTCTTTTCTTTTTTTTTTTTTTTTTGAGACAGAGTTTCACTCTTGTCGCCCAGGCTGGAGTGCAATGGCGCAATCTCAGCTCACCACGACCTCCGCCTCCTGGATTCAAGCAATTCTCATGCCTCAGCCTCCGAAGTAGCTGGCATTACAGGTGCCCACCACCACAACCAGCTAATTTTTTTTATTTTTAGTAGAGATGGTGTTTCACCATATTGGCCAGGCTGATCTCGAACTCCTGACCTCAGGTGATCCACCTGCCTCGACCTCCCATAGTGCTGGGATTACAGACGTGAGCCACCGTGCTCGGCCTGGAGTTTACTTTCTATGCAAGTAAATACTAACTTCGATCTACAAGAGGTTTGATGTTTCCTAGGCTGGACTCAAACTCTTCAAACTCCTGGGCTCAACTGATCCTCACACCTCAGCCTCCTGAGTAGCTGAGACTACAGGTGCATGCTACTGCACCTGGCTTGAAAATAATTTTTTTTTTAATGCTGTCACTACATTGCTATAGGGCCTAGCAACCAAAATAGCTTTCTGCCAAATCATTAGACAAGTTTGTCAAAAGTTTCTCACTTTATATCTTTACATGTTAGAATTACGGAAATATAGATTATATTTTAAAAGGCAATTATAATATTTTAATCTAGTTTGCTATGGAAACTTTTCAGTATAGTTTTTTATACATTTATCTCAAATACATAACCCCCGTTACATCAACAAACAGCTTTAACTTTTAGAGAGCTTAAAATTTATTAACAATAATTATTTCTTACAAAAATGAATTTGCTAAAAGTGACATGGATCCTTACCATCTATTTCGAACTACTTTTGTAGTTTCATCATCAATGTTGAGTGTGGAAATGTAGGCATAAAGGATGCCATAGGAAGGATCAGCTTTTCCTTCATTCTTCAAAGATTTTCCCTTTAATTGTTCAACTGTATAGACATCAACTATTGTACTTACTAAAAATAGAAAGAAGTATTACAGTTCTGTATATATTCTAAAAAATATAAAAGATTATGTCCGAATAGAAAGCTATGACAAATGAGAACATAAAGTAGCTTAAGTAACAGAAAAATTACTATGTTGGCTATATAAACACTGATTCTATAAATGGACATAAAAGCAAAACATAAGGAAAAAAAGGAAATGAAATTAGTCTTCATTAAAATGAAGAATTTCTGTTCGTCAAAAGACACCATTAAAAAAGTGAAAAGGCAAGCCACAGAGTGGGAGATGCTAGCAGTCTACAATGAGATAAAGGACTCATCCAGAATTATCTAAAGAATTCTTAAATATCAATTAGAAAAAGACAGTGACTCAGCTGGGCACGGTAGCTCATGCCTGTAATCCCAGCAATTTGGGAGGCCGAGGTGGGCAAATCACCTGAGGTTGGGAGTTCGAGAGCAGCCTGACCAACATGAGAAACCCTGTCTCTACTTAAAAAAAAAAAAAAAAAAAAAATTAGCCAGGCGTGGTGGTGCATGCCTGTAATCGCAGCTACTCAGGATGCTGAGGCAGAAGAATCGCTTGAATCCGGGAGGTGGAGGTTGTGGTGAGCCAAGATGGCGCCATTGCACTCCAGTCTGGGCAACAAGAGCAAAACTCCGTCTCAAAAAAAAAAAAAAAGACAGTGACTCGATTTTTTTTATTTTTATTTTTATTTTTTTTTAATTTTTTGAGACAGAGTCTCATTCGTCGCCCAGGCGGGAGTGCAGTGGCGCGGTCTCGGCTCACTGCAAGCTCCGCCTCCCAGGTTCATGCCATTCTCCTGCCTCAGCCTCCCGAGTAGCTGGGACTACAGGCGCCTGCCACCACGGCTAATTTTTTTTTGTATTTTTAGTAGAGACGGGTTTTCACCGTGTTAGCCAGGATGGTCTCCATCTCCCAACCTCGTGATCCGCCCGCCTCGGCCTCCCAAAGTGCTGGGATTATAGGCGTGAGACACCACACCTGGCCAAGCATTCTGTATTGTGTTTCTTTTATTTTTTTATTTTTTGAGATACAGTCTTGCTCTGACACCCAGGCTGGAGTGTAGCCTCGCTCTGTCACCCAGGCTGGATCTCAGCTCACTGCAACCTCCACCTCCCAGGTTCAAGGGATTCTCTTGCCTCAGCCTCCTGAGCAGCTGGGATTACAGGCACATCCCATGATACCCGGCTAATTTTTGTGTTTTTAGTAGACACAGGATTTTGCCATGTTGGCCAGGCTGGTCTCATGAACTCCTGGGCTCAAAAGAAAAAGAAAAAGAGAAAGATGCCCACTATTTTAAGCTACCTTTAGAAAAGCTGAAATATAGTAGTTACAGAATAGGAATCTGCTATCTTTTAACATGTCAAACAAACCTTTACAGGCCCAATTTCGGCCTTTAAAAAAAATCCAAATATATTTAAAGGGTCACTTACGATTTATGGATTCTTTGAAATAACTGTCAATTTCATCATCCAGAACATTTGTTTCTTTATTTTCTCGTATAAAATTCAGTAGAATGTTAGCTTCTGGTGTATCTTAAATTGAAAATGCACAATAAGTAAAAAGCAAACTGATTATCTTTTAAATCACATTTAAATCATCCAAAATCATTTTAATAGTAAGAAGTGAAGACACGTAAGAATACAATCAAATAGAATATTACATGGCCATTAACAATGTGATGTAGAATTCTGTAAACATAGATGTACACCATATTACATCTAAAACAGATGTTAGTGAAAAGAGCAGCTTACTAACCTATGTGGTTCACTACCCTTTTAATTAAAAAATCTACATATATAAGGGACCGGGCGCAGTGGCTCACGCCTGTAATCCCAGCACTTTGGGAGGCTGAGGCGGGTGGATCACAAGGTCAGGAGATGGAGACCATCCTGGCTAACATGGTGAAACCCCACCTCTACTAAAAATACAAAAAAATTAGCCAGGCGTGGTGGTGGGCGCCTGTAGTCCCAGCTAGTTGGAAGGCTGAGGCAGGAGAATGGCATGAACCTGGGAGGTGGAGCTTGCAGTTAACTGAGATAGCATCACTGCACTCCAGCCTGGGCAAGAGAGCAAGACTCTGTCTAAAAAAGAAAAATACATATATAAATGCAAAATTATCTGGAAGAATATATATGAAAAAATGATTCTCTCTAGACAGTCGGATTATAGGTGATCTTTGTTTTCCTTGTTTATGTTTTTATATATTTTTTCTGAATTTTATATGTATTTCTTTACTCATCATTAAAAAAAAAAGGTTTTCAAAAGGCAATTGAAATATATAAAATAGGCTCTATAAAAAGCCTAGCTCCCCACGTTGGCACATGAGTGTGCTCAAGGGTCAGGGGTGCTGTGCCAGAGGGCAGGAACGCGAGTTTGGAAAGAGCTCCCCCATGATGCCCTTGGACCCCAGGCCGCCAGCCTCCGGCATATGATTAAGTACCCCAGGCCCCCCTGAATATTCTACAAATTGTCCTGACAATGTCTGTACTTTCTAACTCCCCTGGGAAGATCTGGGCATTTCTTCCTCCTTGCTCCCAGAATACAAGTCTTCTACCTGTTCTTTCTCAGAACTAGGTTGTCAAATCCTTGCCGGCACGCAGTGTCCCACGTGATGACTATCCTCACATCTGACCAGCCACTCATCTCCTTCCTTGTTCCAGAAATTTATATTATCTCAATTCTTGGCAGGTAAAAGGCATTCAAAAATACTGATAAGGTCATGGGCGAATGAATGAATGCAGAACTCTATTAACTTGGGGAGATATGCACCATGAATTGCTGTGCTTCAGATGGGAGCATCTGCTGGAGCGAGGCCACAGAAATCCACCCAACGAGCTTCCTGTGATGGGGGCTGGCAGGGATGGGTGGGTACCAGCACTGCAGGTCCTCACTGACAATAGGGTTATCCTGACTGTCAGAGAAAGGCAGGAATTGTGCCCTCCCTATCTGATAAGCACTCTCAGGGAAGAGAAAGAAACAAGGGAATCTGGACACCTGCCTAGGATGAACACAAGCCATTTAAAGCTTCTTAATTTCTATAAGGCAGTTGTAGCCCAGGAAATTAAAAGTAAAACTGATATAACTATTTACAATAGCAAAGACATGGAACCAGCCCAAATGCCCATCAGTGGTAGACTGGATAAAGAAAATGTGGTACATGTATACTATGGAATACAATGCAACCATAAAAAGGAATGAGATCATGTCCTTTGCAGAGACATGGATAAAGCTGAAAGCCATCATTCTCAGCAAACTAACATAGGAACAGAAAGCCAAATACCATATGTTCTCACTCATAAGTGGGAGCTGAACAATGAGATAACATGGACACAGGGAGGGGAACTACACACACTGGGGCCTGTTGGGGAATGGGGGGTGAGGGGAGGGAGAGCATCAGGACAAATAGCTAATGCATGTGGGGCTTAAAACCTAGATGATGGGCTGGGCGTGGTGGTTCACGCCTATAATCCCAGCACTTTGGGAGGCTGAGGCGGGCGGATCATGAGGTCAGGAGATCAAGACCATCCTGGCCAACATGGTGAAACCCCGTCTCTACTAAAATACAAAAAATTAGCCAGGCATGGTGGCACACGCCTGTAGTCCCAGCTACTCAGGAGGCTCAGGCAGGGGAATCACTTGAACCCAGGAGGCAGAGGTTGCAGTAAGCTGAGATCGCGCCACTGCACTCCAGCCTGGGTGACATAGCAAGACTCCATTTCAAAAAAAGAAAAAAAGCTATTTTTGGGCCAAGCGCTGTGGCTCACGCCTGTAATCCCGCACTGCGGGAGGCTGAGGCGGGTGGATCACCTGAGGTCAGGAGTTCAAGACCAGGCTGGCCAACATTGTGAAACCCCGTCTCTACTAAAAATGTAAAAATTAGCCAGGTGTGGTGGTGCGCACCTGTAATCCCAGCTACTTGTGGGGCTGAGACAGGAGAATTGCTTGAACCCAGGAGCCAGAGGTTGCAGTGAGCTGAGCACGCGCCACTGCACTCCAGCCTGGGTGACACAGCAAGACTCCATCTCAAAACACAAACAAAAAAAGCCTATTTTTGGGCCGAGCAAGGTGGCTCACACCTGTAATCCTTCAGGAGGCTGAGGCAGGAGGAGTTCTTGAGGTCAGGAGTTTGAGACCCCAAAAAAAGAAAAGAAGAAAAGAGAAGAGGGGAGGGGAGGGGAGAAAGAAATAAAGAAAGAAAAGAGAGAGAGAGAAAGAAAGAGAAAGAAGGAACTACTTTGTGATTAATATGACCTACTAATCAGAAAAAAAAATTTCCCATATAAATCGGGCTGCCCTTGAGTAGCCTAAAAACGGTTGTAGACACTGTCATTCCTGTCCCCGTTTTAGGGTTGAGTGGCAGGGCAGGGACTGAAATACACTCTATCAAGTTTACCTCACAGCTCGCTGAATGCCTGTGTGCTCTCTCAAGTTTCCTGAAATGGCATTATCTACAAATGACCCAACATTTTAAAAAATGTTTTCGAAGTAACAATCATGGCTTTATTTTATTATTATTTTTTGAGACAGGGTCTTGCTCTGTCACCCAGGCTGCAGTGCAGTGGCATGAACACAGCTCACTGCAGTCTCTACCTCCAGGGCTCAAGCAGTCCTCCTAGCTCAGCCTCCTGAGTAGCTGAGATCACAGGCACGTGCCACCATGCCCAGCTATTTTTTTTTTATTTTTTGTAGAGATGGAGTCTCACTTATGGCTTGTCCCTTCTTGTAAGCAAAAAGATGATAAATTTTGATCCAGTAGTATCTTTTTCTATCAGTGACTGCTACGGATATTAAACACATTAAATATCCTCCACAAAAGCAATAGCAAAATTCCTCTTCCACACAATGTAATGTGGCTTGCAGAATACATTATTTCATGCTAAATTCCATTGTTACTCTCTTCAGGTGAATTAAGCATCATCTACGATGACTAGGTAACTCATCTCCTAGAACTGTTACAGAACATGCCTTCAGGGAGTGATCTAAAATTTCCCTCTTTTCTTCCTGGTCCCTCCCGCATGTCTGGCATAAGCCAGCAATAGCAATAAGGAGAATCCTTTCTCCTTTTTTGGCGGGGGGGACAGAGTCTCACTCCGTTGCCCAGGCTGGGGTGCAGTGGCATGATCTCGACTCACTACAACATCCGCCTCCCCAGCTAAAGCGATCCTCCTGCCTTAGCCTCCCTAGTAGCTGGGACTATAGGCACCATACCACCACGCCCGGCTAATTTTTGTATTTTTAGTAGAGATGGTGTTTCACCATGTTGACCGGGCTGGTCTTGAACTCCTAACCTCAAGTGATCCGCCCACCTTGGCCTCCCAAAGTGTTGGGATTACAGGCATGAGCCACTGCACCTAGCCAGCAGAATCCTTTTAAAAGAAGAGCCTCAGCCTAGGCTTCATGGATTTGGGGTCCAGGAATATGACAGTTTATGCAAATTCTACACATGGGAATAGCACTTCTCTGGGGAGAGGGTCATAAGCTCCCATCAGATAGGCAAAAGGTACATAAGATGCTCAGGCGGGGCATGGTGGCTCATGCCTGTAATCCCAGCACTTTGGGAGGCCAAGACCAGTGGATCACTTGAGCCCAGCAGTTTGAGACCACCCTGAGAAACACTGCAAAACCCCGTCTCTACAAAAAGTACAAAAATTAGGCCAGGCACAGTGGCTCACGCCTGTAATCCCAACACTTTGGGAGGCCAAGGTGGGTGGATCACAAGGTCAAGAGATTGAGACCATCCTGGCCAACATGGTGAAACCCCATGTCTACTAAAAATACAAAAAAGGCTGGGCGCGGTAGCTCACACTTGTAATCTCAGCACTTTGAGAGGCCAAGGCAGGCAGATCACGAGGTCAGGAGATCAAGACCATCCTGGCTAACATGGTGAAACCCTGTCTCTACTAAAAAATACAAAAAAATTAGCTTGGTGTGGTGGCGGGCGCCTGTCGTCCCAGCTACTCGGGAGGCTGAGGCAGGAGAATGTTGTGAACCCAGGAGGCAGAGCTTGCAGTGAGCCAAGATCGCGCCACTGCACTCCAGCCTGGGCAACAGAGTGAGACTCCATCTCAAAAAAAAAAAAAAAAAAAAAAACCTAGATGACAGGTTGATAGATGTAGCAAACCATCATGGCATATGTATACCTATGTAACAAACCTGCATGTTCTGCACATGTATCCCAGAACTTAAAGTAAAACTAAAAAAAAAAAGTAAAGCTGATATAAACAAGCACACAAATTCATGCATTCTTGCGAGTATTCTCCTTTAAATTTGTTTCCTTGACAGAATAAATCCAAGAAATCTAGATCTGCTGTACAACATAGTAGCTATGGTTAATAACAACGTATTACATTCTAGAAAAGTACTGAGAGAACAGATTTTAAGTGTTCTCACCACAAAAAAAATGATAAGTATGTGAAGTAGCACATATGTTAATTAGCTTGATTTAGCCATTCTGCAATGTATACATATTTCAAAACAACATATTGTATAAAATAAATGTATTCAATTTTTTGTCAATTAAAAAGTTAACCAATAAATAATAAATTTTAAAAATGTGTCTCCTTGAGAAAGAAGGCATTTTTTCTAATGATGTTGGTTATTGCTCAAAATACTTCGACATTTTTTTCTTTGAATCTGTCATCAGAGCCAAATGCACAACATCCTAAAATATCTCTTATTAAATTAGATCTTGAGTTTTTTACACCATTGTACAGTCAAGCTTGATCATCTTTTCCATCAGACAAATCTGTCTTTTAGAAACTTTTCCAGCTCAAATTTGCCCTTAGAGGATGAAGATTTTACTATCACTGGTATTACTAAATGTAAAAATAATAGGCCGGGCGTGGTGGTTCATGCCTGTATTCCCAGCACTTTGGGAGGCCGAGGCGGGCGGATCACTGGAGTCCAGGAGTTCAAGACCAGCCTGGCCAACATGGTGAAATCCCGTCTCTACTAAAAGCATAAAAATTAGCCGGGCATGGTAGCAGGCACCTGGGCAACCAACCCGGTAGGCTGGAACAGGAGAATCGCTTGAACCCAGGAGGTGGGGGCTGCAGTGAGCCGAGATTGTGCCACTGCACTCCAGCCTGGGGACAGAGAAAGACTCCATTTAAAAAAAAATAATAATAATAAACTATTTTTATTAATAAGTTATTTCTAATAATAAACCATACATAGGCCAGGGGCAGTGGCTCACGCCTGTAATCCCAGCACTTTGGGAGGCCGAGGCAGGCGGATCACAAGGTCAGGAGATTGAGACCATCCTGGTTAACACAGTGAAACCCCATCTCTACTAAAAAATACAAAAAATTAGCCGGGCGTGGTGGCGGGCGCCTGTAGTCCCAGCTACTCAGGAGGCTGAGGCAGGAGAATGGCATGAACCCGGGAGGCGGAGCTTGCAGTGAGCCGAGATTGCACCACTGCACTCCAGCCTGGGCAACAGAGTGAGACTGTCTCAAAAAAAAATAAATAAATCAAACAAAATAAAAATAAATAAACCATACATAGTACCTCCCTCCAGGAAAGAAAAAATTGAAGAGTGTCCCAGTATTGTCCTAAGTGTTGATAATAGACTATCATGTGTCACCATCAATTTCCAACTAAGCAGTTAGAGCGAACCTCTCAGAGCTGAGTCAGATGCTGTCACCAGTCTGCTCCAAACCCCAACCTGCTACCCCATCCAGAGTAGAAGCCAGTGCACTCTAACAGCCTCCAAGGCCTTCTTCCTGGGTGCCCCATCTCTTCTCAGAACAGCTCCTGCTGGCCTTGAACTCCTGGGCTCCAGCCACACCAGCCCCTGGGTGTTCCTCCCACACATAGGCACAGGGCTTTCCCTTGGTTATCCCTTTAGCCTCCTCCTCAAGTCTTTGCTCAAACGTCACTCTCCCATGCAGCGTGCCCGACCACCTTGTGGCTCTCTAGGTCCTCCTGACTCTGTTCCACCTGTTCTCCTTAAATATTTCATAATTCACAGACATATTATCTTCATTATTTATTCTCTGTCTCTCCCTGCTGGAGTGTAAACTCCATGAGGGTGGAAATATTTATCCATTTTGTCGTTGCACCCCAGAACAGCACCCAGCATACAGCACGTGCTCAGTAAATTAGTTCAGTGAAGAGCAATTCGGGGCATGCACGTCCCCTCCCATGGTGCTGCCTTCAAGGAGACAACATCCATGTGTTGGATGTGCAAGATTCAGAGTACTCATATAAAAACCAGAGTCTTGATATTTTACACCATTCCTCATAGTAATTCTATCTTTTAAAAATGCTGATAATGGTTTGGTCAAAAGCACACATTGCTTTATAATTCTGTCACTGCTGATACTTTGTTACAGACCAGCAGAGTGAGCGTATGTTTTAAATGATACACTACATACTATACTCATAGCTTCATGAGATGGCAAAGGATTGATTACTCCATTTCTTTGGCAGTACTGGGTTGACGGTTATGTCTGCACTATAAAGCACCCTGGGAATGCTCACAGGCACTAACCCCTCATCTCCCCAATCTGGCTCCCTTGATTTCATGCTGTAGTAAACTGTAACTCCTTCAACAACCACTCCAGGGGATCATCTGGGCATTTAATGTGCAGTTATGAGCTAATAATACTACACAGAGAGTACTGTGTGCGCGCATGCGAGTGTGCGCGCGTATGCATGTGTTATCAATGTCCTAGCAGTAAAAGTTATTTGAATGTAGCAAAACTGAATTACCTATTAGTCAATAATTTACCATCCAAGCAATAAAATCGATCTCTCAAACATTATCACAATGAATTATACTTTAAAAATTAATCTGGTTTTTCTTTTTTTTTTTGAGACGGAGTCTCGCTCTGTCGCCAGGCTGGAGTGCAGTGGTGTAATCTCAGCTCACTACAACCTCCACCTCCTGGGTTGAAGTGATTCTCCTGCCTTAGCTTCCCAAGTAACTGGGACTACAGGCACGCACTTCCGTGCTCAGCTAATTTTTCTATTTTTAGTAGAAACAGGGTTTCACCATGTTGGCCAGGATGGTCTCAATCTCTTGACCTCGTGATCAGCCTGCCTTGGCCTCCCAAAGTGCTGGGATTACAGGTGTGAGCCACTGCGCCAGCCTTGTTTTTTTTTTAAGACGGGGTCTTGCTCTTGTGGCCTAGGCTGGAGCACAATGGCACAATTTCAGCTCACTGCAATTTCCGCCTCCTGGGTTCAAGTGATTCTCCTGCCTCAGTCTCCCGAGTAGCTGGGATTACAGGCGCCCACCACCAAGCCCAGCTAATTTTTATATTTTTAGTAGAGACTGGGTTTCACCATGTTGGCCAGTCTGGTCTCGAACTCCTGACCTCAGATGATCCACCTGCCTTGGCCTCCCAAAGTGCTAGGATTACAGGCATGAGCCACCACGCCCAGCCTCACATTTCTTTAGTAAAAGATATCAAAGTTCATTGTAAGTTTTTAAAAAAGTTATATAAAGCAATTTTTACTTCTAATTTGAATTAAATCCAGGCTGAATTTTCATTCTTAAATATACTGTAGAAATATTGAAATGTGTTCAGTCATTTCCAAAGGGATAAAAAATTTCACAAAGTTTTTTACCTGGATTTGTTGTAATAATGGTTTTTGAGATTACAGTTGCTGTCATGCAGTTCCGAAATTTGTCAAAACTTATTCTTACATCTGAGGCAAATATTACTGTTTGGGAAAAAAGCCATTTAAAATTATTACATGGGGGGATATAAAATGACAAATATTGGACACAATCATTGAATGATAATACCTGTTTCTCGTGGCATCCAGCTCTGTGCAAGTAGAATGGATTCATTATCCCAACTGCATTTGTTTAAAAAGAAGTAATACCAATTGAATACACTAGAAAAAACTGATAGTGACATATTATTTACAACAATAAAAGAAAGCTTCAGTGGCTGGGGTCAGCCATCCCCAAGCTGGCATCCCCTTGGTCTTAAGGATGCCAGCTTCCTCCTAGGGAGAACTTAACATCTCCATGAGAGAACATTCCTTCAACACACACTCTCCTCTAGTAATACTCTACTCTGCCAATTCTTTATTTATTTTTCCAACACTTAATCACTCCAGGCTAGTTAGAACTAGAGCCTAAAGACTTTAAAGTCACACTTTCAGACCATGAAGGTAAGTGTCCCCCAGTGGATAAACTGCTCAGGGGCCTTGATGGGTTGAAGGCATTTTTGAAATCATTTCCTTTGGTACCCAGGCATCAGAGGTCTAGACAATGCCTTGTTGTACCTGGGAGTACTTCAGGGTGCAGTCCCCACCCTGGCCCACGTGCCCCTGTGTCCTGCCCTGCTCCAGGATACTTCCCAGGAAGCATAGAGGGAAAGTCTGGCTTGTTCCATGGGACCTAATAAAACACCATTTGTTATAAAACAGCATTCAATAATAAAACTGATCACGGTGGAGTCCTCCTAAGCAATTCCATGCCATCTAAAGATCTCATTTTAAGGTGGTGTCCATAACAACTCAACATTCAAGAGTGAGATTTATTTTTTAAAATATCATTCATCTCCTATTATTATCCTCTCTTGATATGAAGTCCATCACATTTTTGATAAAATGAAAATGTCCTGGTGATAATAACAGGGATTTCACAGTTTGGAAAAGACGTCAGTGTTTACCATGTCATTGCAAAAGAAGACTCTGTTTCATCATAGAGTCTAACTTCACACCTCTGGCCTTTTCTCCGGTCTGAAGTTGTAAAGTATTTTGGCTCTCCAACCTTAGAAATGGAAAGAAATCATTACTCTTCACCTGTATGTAGAAGTACTTAAGTATTTGTTGATGAAAATACTCAAATGTTCACCTTTTAAACACCAAATTAGAAATATTAAAATAGCAAGAACCGGTAATATATAGTTGATTATTTTAAAGCATCTTCTATCTCTAAACTACATTTACGTAGCTGAAGTTGTAAGTCACACAACACTTTGAAGAGACACAGAGAGACAGGTGCTTGAAGTAGAGACTGAAAGTCTTTTTAACATGTCACAACAAAGCTCCAGGACAGGCCCCTCTGGGGCATCTACGTGGACTCCTCGAGGGCAGGGAGTGTGTTTCCAGCACCTGTGTATCCCCACGGCTCAGCGTGGAACCCATGTGACTGAATGGACTCAGGCTCTCTGGGGCTCAGCATCTCCGTCTTCTTAGTGAACATCAAATATAGCATATCTGTGGTACAAAAAGTGTCCACAGGAAACAAACAAATATAGGAAACGTCCTCTGCCTTCTCCCCAGGGCTGCCACGGTGAGAGCCACATGCGAGACACACAGGAAACTTTGACACTGTCCAATTCTGTCCATTGTGGGGTGAGACGATCAAAGAAGTGGAAATGCTCTTGCCCATTAAAGCAAGTACAAAAAATGAGAAGAGTTGAACCTAGGACCCTTCTCTCCACCCAGTGGCTTCTCATGTGGGAACGGCAGGCACCTCTGAGAGATGCACAGCAGCAGGCCCAGCATAGACAGTCACTGGCCTCCCCCACCTCTGCCACCACTGCATCTGTGGTGCCCAGAGAAAGGGACCTAGAAAGGACAGCCAGAGGCTGAGAGGTCAGCCTAACATCTGGGGTTGGGGAGGTGGAGAACACTGTATTAAAAAGGAGTTTTAAAGTGAAACGCCAGTGGGGGTGAGAGGAAGAAACAACAGGTTAAATGAAAGTGTGAAGAGTGGCCGGGTGTGGTGGCTCACACCTGTAATTCCAGCACTTTGAGAGGCCGAGGCGGGTGGATCACGAGGTCAGGAGTTTGAGACTAGCCTGGCCAATATAGTGAAATCTTGTCTCTACTAAAAATACAAAAATTAGCTGGGCATGGTGGTGCACGCCTGTAGTCCTGGCTACTCGGGAGGCTGAGGCAGGAGAATTGCTTGAACCCAGGAGGTGGAGGTTGCAGTGAACCAACATCACGCCACTGCACTCTGCACTCCAGCCTGGGTGACAGAGCAAGACTCCATCTCAAAAAAAAAAAAAAAAAGTATGAAGAAAAGAAAATGTAAGAGGGCTGAAAGCCAAAGGGAAGACGAAAGGCATGAGAATAAGTGACGTGACACATGGAAGGTTCCAGACTCACGGGGGGGGGGGAAGCTGCCACAGTTTCCTGCTTATACTACTATATTCATTCAGGGTTGTAGACAATTCTTATGTCATTATGAATGTAATAGCATTGTCTAGAACTTGGGGAAATCGCAAACAATTGAGCACTCCTTTGAACAACTGAATAGGATTGAACATAAACTGCCTACAAAGTGACTTCTCCTGTTTTTCAAGATGATCATATAGCAGGCTTATTCCTTCTCCCTAAAGTATACAGATGCTCCCCAGGTGGCGGGCATGTCCTCCACAGCAAGGGACCTGCCATCTGAAAGGGTCACGTTCTCTCAGTCAGTCACCATTTAATATGACAAGCAATTCACATTTACTTACATGAACTATCATAAGCGTGTGTGTTTCTTCCTTTTTTTTTTTTTTTTTGTCTCTTGACTATCATCCCTCTCTATATTAAGAAATTACTCTTGCCTCTTTATTTATTTATTTATCAACCCAGAATCTCGCTCTGTCGCCCAGGCTGGAGTGCAGTGGCGCCATCTCAGCTCATTGCAACCTCTGTCTCCTGGGTTCAAGTAATTCTCCTGCCTCAACCTCCTGAGTAGCTGGGACTACAGGTACCTGCCACCATGCCCAGCTAATTTTTTTTTTTTTTTTTTTTGAGATGGAGTCTCGCTCTGTCGCCCAGACTGGAGGGCAGTGGTACGATCTCGGCTCACTGCAACCTCTGCCTTCCAGGTTCAAGTGATTCTCCTGACTCAGCCTCCGGAGTAGCTGGGACTGCAGGAACCTGTCACCATGCCCAGCTAATTTTTTTTTTTTTTTTTTGAGTCGCAGTCTTGCTCTGTCACCCAGGCTGGAGTGCAGTTGCACAATCTCGGCTCACTGCAAGCTCTGCCTCCCGGGTTCACGCCATTCTCCTGCCTCAGCCTCCTGAGTAGCTGGGACTACAGGAGCCCACCACCTCACCTGGCTAATTTTTTGTATTTTTAGTAAAGACGGGGTTTCACTGTGTTAGCCAGGATGGTCTCGATCTCCTGACCTCATGATCCTCCTGCCTCAGCTGCCCAAAGTGTTGGGATTACAGGCGTGAGCCACCACGCCTGGCCACCCAGCTAATTTTTGTATTTTTAGTGGCGATGGTGTTTCACCATATTGGCCAGGCTGGTCTCGAACTCCTGACCTTGTGATCCACCTGCCTCAGCCTCCCAAAGTGCTAGGATTACAGGCATAAGCCACCGCGCCAGGACTTTTTTTTTTTTTTTTTTTTTTTTTTTTTTTTTTTTTGAGACAGGGTCTCCCTCTATTGCCCAGGCTGGAATGCAGTGGCATGATTTTGGCTCACTACAACCTCAACCTCCCAGGCTCAGGTGATCCTCCCACTTCAGCCTCCCAAGCAGCTGAGATTACAGGTACACACCACCACATCTAGCTAATTTTTGTATTTTTTGTAGAGATGGAGTTTCACCATGTTGCCCAGGCTGGTCTTGAACTCCTGGGCTCAAGTGACCCATCTGCCTTGGTCTCCCAAAGTGCTAGGATCACAGGTGTAAGCCACTGTGCCTGGACTAATTTTCATGTACTTTATTTTGTGAAACTTTACTGTTGAGTTCTACATCTCAATCTCTGCCTTGTGGCTCTGGTCTGTCCAACTACAGAGCTCAGAACTGGCTACAGTAATTCAGACAGATGCTGATGCACCAGAAGGGAACACCCCCCTGGTGCCCCATGGAGTGCCATCCTCCCCTGCACCTCACCAGCACAGTCCCACTCCACCTATTAGACCATGGAGCCCTACAGCAGGGCAGCGTGTATTCCCACTCCCTCCCCGGTTTCTGGGCAGCTCTGAACACAAAGGCACAGAACTGATCCCTTAACTTATTCAACTATGCCCCTTCAAGGAAGGTCACGGAGATTTTCGAATCAATAAGCTTACCCTTTCCATTTACATCTTTGTTTAAGCAGCGTATAAAAAGTTCTCCTATAGTTAGCAGATCATTTAGGAGCAGAGTGGAACACTGCATTTAGCATTCAAATACAATTTTATTTTACTACTCATCCACAGATAAAATGCTACTTTCCCTTTAATGAGGAGTGTTACTGTTTTCTTAATTCAACATACTACCAAGATAGAGAAGAAAAGTTACCCCAGCTGGTCGTGACCACTCCATCCCAAACACAAATCAAGTGACCGCACCTCCCCTGCCAAATTGCACTTGGCTTTGTTGGGGTTTTAACTTACCGACTTAACTTACCGACTTCACAGCTGCAAGCACGTTAATAATCCTCCCATTAAGACTGTGTCCATTTGCAACAATGTCACCCAGTGAATAATAATCATGAGACTCTTTAACAGGTAAATGTATCAAAGAAAGTAACTTTGTGTCCACTTCATAACTGGAACAAACTTTTACTGTTGAGTGATTCTCACTGAGCAACAGTTTACAGTTGCTAAATTGCAAAAACACAAGAAAGTTATATGAAAGTGATTTTTGGATAGAAAAATATTTCCAGGTCCACATTTAAACTACATTTTTCGCTGAAATTTAGACAATACTAATATATACTTTTTACTCTTAGAAACATTGAATAATACGGCAAAACATTTTTTGTTTGCAGTGCAATTTCATTAAGGAAATGTTTTGAGAATTGATTTGTGTCGGGGTTCTAAGCATACCATTTGTCTGATCTTGCCCAAACTCTGCGCTTGTTTCCTTCTCCAAAAAAATAGGAGCATAAAAGCACTCTGAAACTTTCAGGGGTTATACAAACCCAAGGACTGGTTGTTTCTCTCTCTTATGGACCTGGCTGTTCCGCCTTAGTGCCTCAGGTCAGGGACTGTGTTTTTCCTACCCTGCTGAGCTCTGCATGGAGCAGACACAGAACACTGGCACAGTGAGCCCGAACTGAGGTGCTCTCCCTCCTGCACCGAGACCCTCCCGGCCCTTGGATTCTGTGCACCAGCAGTCCTCTAACCCAGCCCCTCCTCCTCCCCACTGCTCGGCCTCACTTACCTACCTCATCACTTCTCTCCCAAGCCACTGCCTTGCTCTCCTAACTAAGCTTCATTCCCCTACAGTCCATGCTCCACAAGCAAAGTGATCTTCCTAAATCACAAATATGAAAATATTATTTCCCAGCTCAAAGACCATCATTGTGGCTACTAGTCACAAAGGAAATAACTCGGTATGAAAGCAAAGCTGTCTGTGAAATATCTCTGCTTCCACCTTAAGCTTCTCCTCCTGCCCATGCCCTGCATTCCAGCCGCATCAGACTATTACATTATGAAACTGGTACTTCTAGATGAAAAATAGTAAAATATCAGCAGTTTCATATGGCTCAACCTAATATTAACTGTTCTGGAAAAGACAGGAGGTTTCCTGTTTCTTCCCTCTACCAAGAATGTTCTCTCCATCTAACCATCCATCCATCGCTTCCATGAATACTGAGAATCTGTTATATGTCAGACCCTATGCTAGGCACAAGGGATATGGTGGTGAAGAAGGCAGACAAGACCTTTGATCTCATGAGGCTCACATATGTGAGGGGGAGACCCAAGAACAATGAATCAAACAATCTCAGACGGTGACTTGGGTTATGGTGACAAAAGCCAGGGCAAAATCCTGGTAATTGACCATCAGCGCTACCACAAACAGAGTAGATGGGGAAAGTTGAAGAAGATGACATTTAAGTTGTGAGTCAATAACCCAAAGAAGCAAACAGTCAAACAGATGGGAGAATGTTCTATGCAGAGAGAGAACAGAAAATACCAAAGTTTGGCCAGGCGGGGTGGCTCACGCCTGTAATCCCAGCACTTTGGGAGGCCGAAGCGGGCGGATCACTTGAGGTCAGGAGTTCGACACCAGCCTGGCCAACATGGCAAAACCCCGCCTCTACTAAAAATACAAAAATTAGCTGGGTGTGGTGGCGTGTGCCTGTAATTACAGCTACTTGGGAGGCTGAGGTGGGAGAATCGTTTGAACCCAGGAGGTGGAGGTTACAGTGAGCCGAGATCGTGCCACTGCACTCCAGCCTGGGCAGCAGAGTGGACTCTGTCTCAGTAAAAAATAAAAATAAAAATAAAAGGAAATACAAAAGTTCTTAGTGCAGAATGAGTTCACGGTGTTCATGAAATGTAAAGAAATTCACTGTGGCTGCAGAGAAATGAGGCTTGAGAATCTGGAATAAGATGAGGTCAGAAAAGAAGGTGGGAATGGGTCACAATTGATGCGAGTGTAAATGCCGTAGACTGCTGTGCCCACCAAGAGCCCTTTACAGGCTGGTACAGGGGCACAGCTACACCCTTCTCTCCAGAACTGCCAGACCCGCCTTTGAGCTGATGCCCCGCCCCACCCTGGGGGTTTGGGGAGTGGATGGACCACAGCCAGGGCACTGCTCTAAGGGGCCACTCCCACTCCAGAGCTCCCTCCAGGGCTCCTGCTGAGGCTCCAGGTGAGCCCACTCCTCTGCTCATCTTCTTCCCTGCCTATCCTTGCAGGGTTCCCGAGAGTTCACCCTCAACCAACCACTCCCACAAGAGTCCTCCTCTCAAGCTCTGCTTCGAAGGAACCTGCCCTAAGATGGTAAGCCTGTGAGTAAAAGGATACCTTGACATGAAAAAAGATAGATGTAATTTCCAAAGTTTATCTTTTCTTCTCATTCAGTTTTAACATGACAAGTCAAATTTTTGTAAATCTAAGAATGAGAATCAAAGTACTAAAACCAAAGCCATTTTTCATGTGACTGTGTATCAAAGTAAATTATGTCATAATCAAAGATGAATTTTGTAAGAGAAAATTAAACTCCTCATTTTTATTGAAATAGAAACAACATTTTTAGTAAGATCGCTGCTAATCTGATACAACATTATTAGTAATGATCATTCTGGCACAATCTCTGTGCTAGACAGATGCTTACCTAGGAGTTGCAGGGCTGAATTTTTCTTCTCTTTCTATTTCCTTTCTTTGGATCAGAGGATTTTCAATTATCACTAAAATAGAGGGCAAAGTATGATGATATTACAAAACAGTAACAAGATAAACACTAACATCCTAAATAACATCCTGTTTAATTTATGATCACCATCGACTCTAGGCTTTAAAAATTCCTCACCTCATTCATCTTCTCCATCATCAACATATAACATATTTTGATACTGAGATGTCAAAATTGAAATCTTTATCTCCATATGTAACTAATATTCCAGCATTTATTCAAGGGATGTCTATAGCTATACTGGGCCCTATGAAGTTTGTGAAGCTTTCTGCCTTCATAGTCCATATGTTCAATGACCCTATTATTCAACTAGAGAGATACCATACATTGTCCTGAAAGTTAACAATACAAGGCAATATATGATTAGGATCTAAATAACCGGTATGGGGAGTGGGCTGCTTGAGACCACCGTATTAAAGAGGAGTGTTTTCATTACCTGCATTACTCTTTTCTCTTTTCCTATCATGAAGAACTAGTATACATGCTTTCTTGTTCTTTTTATGAGGCTAGGGCTCATAAAAGTTATCTGTTGAGTGACTAAGTTCCACATGTTATACTAGGTACACCATCTCATTTAATATTTACAAGAACCTAATGAGGTATTATTTCATAGTTGAGACCCAACAAGATTAAGAAATTTTCTCAAAGCCATAATGTAAGTAAATGTTGGAACTGGTATTTGAATCTAGACCTCTGTGTTTTCAAAGTCTCCTGTTCTTTCTACTACATGAGGCTGTTCTGTCAAAGAGATACTGGGGTGAGTAGATGTAAAAGAGTTGGTATTTCAACTAAAAGTAAAGTTCCTTAAAATCCCATTAACAATTTAAATATCAGTTTTTATCAAAATCTATTCGGTGGTCAAACGTCAACTTTTATCAAAATATATTCAGTGGCCATATTATATGTCTATAGAAAGATAACCAATTATAACAATAATATGGGTTGATGCAAATTGAAATATGTAATAAAACAAAGACAGTAAGGTTATCTAGTAAAAATATAACTATCACTATCACGTTTGTATGCTTCAAGTAACATTCTGAATGCCTCACATTGCAGCCTTTTTTTTTTTTTTTTTTTTTTTTTTTGAGACAGGGTCTTACTCTGTGACCCAGGCTGGAGTGCAGAGGCACGATGTTGGCTCGCTGCAACCTCCACCTCCAGGGCTCAAGCCATCTTCCTGCTTCAGCCTCCTTAGTAGCTGGTACTACAGGCCCACGCCACCATACCCAGCTAATTTTTTCTATTTTTTGTAGAAATGGGGTTTTGCCATGTTGCTCAGGCTGGTCTCGAACTCCTGAACTCACGCAATCCACCCACCTCGGCCTCCCAAAGTGTTGGGACTACAGGCGTGAGCCACTGTGCCCCACTGCATTATACTCTTAACACTTGACTTTTTCTGATAAAGTTCTTGAGAATTATGAACTGTGTCTCATTTCAACTCCGTCAGTATAGTTACTATAAACATGCCACAGGAATAACACTATAATGGAAAAAGTTTAAGAATCAATGCCAACTTACCACAGTCACCAACCCTAAAGCTGTCAGAAAGAGACTTGATGTAATCTTCATTGCCCCAGGAAGCTGCATTTACAAAATGTGCTGGTGAATCCCGAATGGTGAAGCTGAAAGTGTACCTTTCTGATCCAATATCTAACGGAAAACCAATGCTTTTATTTTTCAAATGAAGAGTTTCAATCGCTTCTCTGCCTTTTGATGTTACATGAAAAGTTTCATTTCAATTATAAACAAATGATTATTTGTTTAATCAAATAACTATTGATTATGATAATAAAAATACTCAAATACATGGTACAAAATGTTCTTTCAGATGTATATTCTATAACATCATGCTTCCAGGAATTTCAAACTGAAGTGGTAACAGGTTGCCCCCTTGCTCCTTTCCCTGGTGATCTGTGTATTTGGAGGGAAAAACATGTAAACTTGAGCCATCCAGGTATTACCTTAGGTTCTCCTTTTCTATCTTACTGTTGTTTGAACCTAAGTCATAATTCAGATCTAAATAGTTATTTCAGTCCCAGCTACTTAGGAGGATGAAGCAGAATGACTGCTTAAGCCCAAAAGTTCAAGGCTTCAGTGAACTGCGATTGCACCACTGCTCTCCAGCCGGGGCAACAGAGCAAGACCCAGTCCCAAAAATAAAAATAAAAATAGGCCGGGTGCGATGGCTCATGCCTGTAATCCTAGCACTTTGGGAGGCCGAGGCGAGTGGATCACCTGAGGTTAGTTCAAGACCAGCCTGGCCAACATGGTGAAACCCTGTCTCTGCTAAAAATACAAAACTTAGCCAGGCGTGGTGGTGGGCACTTGTAATCCCAGCTACTCAGGAGGCTGAGGCAGGAGAATCGCTTGAACCCAGGAGGCGGAGGTTGCAGTGAGCCGAGATCCAGCCTGGGTGACAAGAGAAAAACTCTGTCTTAAAAATAAATAAATAAATAATAATAAAATAAAAATAAAAATTGGCCAGGCACAGCAGCTTACCCCTGTGATCCCAGGACTTTGGGAGGCGAGGTGGGAGAATCACTTGAGGCCTGGAGTTCAAAACCAGCCTGGGCAACATAGAGGGACACCATCTCTACAGAAAATTTTAAAATTAGTGGTGGCACTCATCTTTAGTCTCAGCTACTTGGGAGGCTGAGGAGGAAATGTTGCTTGAGCCCAGTTTAAGTGTGCAGTGAGCTTTGAATGCACCACTGCACTCCAGCCTGGGAAGAATGAGTTCAGGGTATTCATGAAATGTACACCCAGGCTGGAGTTCAGTGACGCCATCTCTCGGCTCACTGCAACCCCTGCCTCCCAGCAGCTGGGACTCAGCCTCCTGAGCAGCTGGGGCTACAGGCGCACACCACCATGCCAGGCTAATTTTTGTATTTTTTTTTTTTTTTTAGTAAAAATGGGTTTCGTTTTTGTTTGTTTTTGAGACGGAGTTTCGCTCTTGTTACCCAGGCTGGAGTGCAATGGCACGATCTCAGCTCACAGCAACCTCTGCCTCCCGGGTTCAAGTAATTCTCCTGCCTCACCCTCCCAAGTAGCTGGGATTACAGGCGCCTGCCACCATGCCCGGCTGATTTTGTACTTTTAGTAGAGACGGGGTTTCACCATGTTGGCCATGCTGGTCTCGAACTCCTGACCTCGTGATCCGCCTGCCTCAGCCTTCCAAAGTGCTGGCGTGAGCCACCGTGCCTGGCGAGACAACGTTTTTTAGTAGAGGTGGGGAAGAACAGAGTGAGACCCTGTCTCTAAAAAAAATAAAATAAATTTTAAAAATAATTAAGTTATTTCAAAACAAATTATGTGCTACTTAATGAGGACCACTAGGGGTCAGCAAATACTTTTTTCCAAAATAGAAATTTCATATTGGTTTTGCTAATTAAAAATTACAACCTGGCTGGGTGCAGTTGCTCCTGCCTATAATCCTAGCACCTTGGGAGGCCAAGGGGGTAAGATTGCTTCAGCCAAGGAGTTTGAGACCAGCCTGGGCAACAAAGTGAGACCCTCTGTCTCTACAAAAACTCCAAAAATTATTCAGGCATGGTAGCATGGACCTGTCCGGCTACATGGGAGGCTGAGGCAGGAAGACCTCTTGAGCCCAGGGTTGAGGCTGCAGTGAGCTGTATTCACATTGCTGCACTCCAGCCTGAGTGACAGAGCGAGACCCTACCTCAAATTTTTTAAAAAAGTAATATAACCCAACATACATGTAAATTATAGACATATTCTGAACTGTCTATTAGTGTCTGCCTCTGGGGAGAGGACTAGGATGGGAAGAGTGAGGAGCTGAAAGGGGAATTTCACTTTTCAACTCTATGACCTTTGGTACTGCTGGAATTTTTGATGAAAATATAATGTTGTATGTACAATGTTTTAAGTCAGTAAGCAAACTTCCTCCAAAAAAGGAATACCACAGATGTCATCATAAAAAGAAGTCAAACAACACAGAAGTTTTTCTCCTTCCCTCACAGTCTGATAGGTGAAAAACTGTGAATTTCTTTTTTTTGAGACGGAGTTTCACTCTTGTTGCCCAGGCTGGAGTGCAATGGCATGATCCCGGTCACTGCAACCTGCGCCTCCCAGGTTCAAGCGATTCTCCTGCCTCAGCCTCCCGAGTAGCTAGGAATACAGGCGCCTGCCACCATGCCTGACTAATTTTGTATTTTTAGTAGAGAGGGGGTTTCTACATGTTGGTCAGGCTGGTCCCGAACTCCTGACCTCAGGTTATCCGCCCACCTCAGCCTCCCAAAGTGCTGGGATTATAGGCGTGACCACTGTGCCTGGTGAAAAACCGTATATTTCATTTTTATAATTTTAGCAAGTATTTTAATAACTACTTTTTTCTAATTCACACATTTTAAGTGATGCCTTCTGAAGTTTGGTAAAAAGATATATAGACTTCCTCAAACTATTTATTTAGTAATTCTGATCTAATTAGTTAAGATGAAATAAAGTGCACACACAAATGATATGGGTAACAGATGACAGCTTGGTTATTTACGTTAAAGATAAAAGCATCATGCCTGTAATCTCAGCACTCTAGGAGGATGAGGCAGGATGATCACTTGAGCCCAGGAGTTTGAGACCAGCCTGGGCAACAGAGCAAGACCCTGTCTCTACAAATTTTTTTCTTTTTTTAAATCAGCCAGGGGCTGGGCATGGTGGCTCACACCTGTAATTCCAGCACTTTGGGAGGCCAAGGCAGGGAGATCACTTGAGGTCAGGAGTTCAAGACCAGCCTGGGCAAAATGGTGAAACCCCATCTCTACTAAAAATACAAAAATTAGCTGGGCATGATGGCATGTGCCTGTAATTCCAGCTACTTGGGAGGCTGAAGCAGAAGAATCGATTGAACCTGGGAGGCAGAGGTTGCAATGAGTCGAGATTGTGCCATCGCACTCCAGCCTAAGTGACAGAGCGAGACTCCATCTCAAAAAAAAAAAAGAGAGAGAGAGAGAGAACACATATGCTCAAATATACATATATACACACATACGTATGTATACATATATAGAGAGAGAGAGAATGTGGGAGGGAGGGAGAGAGAGAGCCTTGAATCAGGTACTTGACCATCCAATAGAGAGCATAACCATTGCTCTTAAGGAGTTAAACAGGCATAGAAAAATTAATCACTTAAATATACTTTGTTGTAGTCATAAGCCAAAGTTGACGAAAAATGAAACAAAGAGTTAAACAGAACTCAGCTTTTTCTGTCTGGAAAGCCTTTGACATCTGTTTTCCCAATAACTATACCGATAACTTTCTGAAAAACAAAAAGGTCACAGAAGACCAATATTAAACACAGATGTACTTGGTAAATTTAATTTCATGGGCTTGTTATACTTTATTGGCTCTAACAAACATTTCTGACTAGGAGCCATTTAAATGTATTTGTTCCAGGCAAACATCTAAAAGAAGTTCATAAATGTTCAATTCCACAAGGAATAGTACAAAGTAATCCAAAAGTTAACTACTATTACAAATATAATCATTTAATACTTAGCATATTTCTACTTTATTTTCAGTCACCAGATGGAGCACAATAACTGCCCTATGCTATCAATCCTTATTGAATTCATCCAAAGTACATGTATAATGCAATTTAATTTGCCACGGTCTTCAAAGCTTTCCTTTATATAGGATTTTCTAACAATCCACATAAAATCACTTAGCTTCTTAATTCAAACATGCTGGACAGTAATATAAATTAGACTGTAACAAAACTTATATTTTGCTGCTAATAAATCTAAATTCTAAAGTCCTAGATCTTAAACCTTAGAGATATTAACATCTCCTTAAAATGTTTAATGTTCTCTTTAGTGACTACTGAAGAAAAATTTTAAACGTGTTTTAAGAAATAAAAATGGGCCGGGCGTGGTGGCTCACACGTGTAATCCCAGCACTTTGGGAGGCTGAGGTGGGTGGGTCACCTGAGGTCATGAGATTGAGACCAGTCTGACCAACATGGTGAAACTCCATCTCTACCAAAAATACAAAAAATTAGCCGGGTGTGGTGGTGGGTGCCTGTAATCCCAGCTACTCATGAGGCTGAGGGAGAAGAATCGCTTGAAACCGGAGGCAGAGGTTGCAGTGAGCTGAGATCCCACTATTGCACTTCAGCCTGGGCAACAGAGCAGGACTCCCATCTCAAAAAAAAAATAAAAATAAAAAAATAAAAAATAAAAATGAATACCTTTTCTGAAAGGAAAAAACTAAACTTATTTTGCTAATTGCAGCAACTCATTTTAACCTTACAATAATCTTGACATTTAAATTACAATCAGGCTTTTAAGACTCCTACTTTCTAGCTGAGCTATTAGCTAGCCTTATTGCTTATTTAGACACATTGATATTATTTCTTCAATTCCTTATACACGCAGATCTCACTGAATTTTGTTGGAAAATCCAACTAATGGAAATGTTGAGTAAAACTTTCTATCTGAAGAGACCATTATTAGCAAATAGTTTACCTTTCAAGAAAAACTATAACAACAATTGTTATTTTTAAATATTTTTAAATTTTAAATTATTAAAGTTATATGTAAATGTATCCCATTGTAAGAAATCTAGTTTGCAAAAGCAAAATATAAATAGCAGACTGCTCGGGGCAGGGAAGGTAAGGGTGTGTGGTAGCTGCTTTACAATAAGTTTTTTAACTTATAAGATGATTCCACCTAGTTTTCTTTTAAATAAGTAACAGTCGAGGTGTATTCAAAATCACTGAATTCCCCTATAACTCCTACTCAAAAAGTCAATTTTCACATAATCATTTTAGAAAACACACCTGTTATAAACCTTATATCATAAAAGCAGCATAATGTCAAGTACTTAGACCATAAATTGGATAATTTGGTCAGAAAATTACTACCGCTGAACAAAATGGTTTAATTTTTTTTTTTTTTTTGAGAAGAGTTTCGCTCTTGTTGCCCAGGCTGGAGTGCAATGGCGCGATCTCGGCTCACTGACACCGCCTTCTGGCTTCAAGCGATTCTCCTGCCTCAGCCTCCTGAGTAGCTGGGATTACAGGCATGAGCCACCACGCCCAGCTAATTTTGTATTTTTAGTAGAGATGGGGTTTCTCCATGTTGATCAGGCTGATCTTGAACTCCCAACCTCAGGTGATCCAGCTGCCTCGGCCTCCCAAAGTGCTGGGATTACATGAGCCACTGTGCCTGGCCTGGTTTAATTTTACAATGCTAAATTTGAGCATTTATTAAATTTTTCACTTTATAAAATATTAAGTAAAATAATACGTCTATTGATCATTTTGAACAATTACTAGTCATATCTACAATCATATCTTCTACTCTACACACAAATAAAGATTAATTTTCATCTAGGTGGCATAAATACAAAGAAATTTAGGTATACTTAATATCTAACAATTATACCAATGCAATGAGTATCTATATACTTGTCAATTATAAAAGCAGGTGTTGAATGAATCAATAACGTTAATGTAATGTTATCACATAAAATGTCATTAGTAAGCAAATCACCACATCATTGAAACCTACCAGATTAGCCATATTTGGCTGCAGATCTGAAAGGGTAGTGAAGGTCCTCGTTGCAAAGGAGTTTGCCATTTTTTTAATCTGCATTTTAGAAAATACAATTTAGATATATAAATTGAATAAATGAAATAAATCATTTAAAAAATTCCAAGAGTTTAAAATATTATTTAGGGCCAGACATGGTGGCTCATACCTGTAATCCCAGCACTTTGGGAGGCTGAAGTGGGTGGATCACCTGAGGTCAGGAGTTCAAGACCAGCCTGGCCAACATGGCAAAACCTCATGTGGTAGCGGGCGCCAGTAATCCCAGCTACTCAGGAGGCTGAGGCAGGAAGAAGTGCTTGAACCTGGGAGGCAGAGGTTGCACTGAGCCGAGATCGCACTACTGCACTCCAGCCTGGGCAACAGAGCGAGACTCTGTCTCAAAAATGAATGAAACAAAATAAAATAAAATAAAATAAAATATTATTGGCCAGGCACGGTGCCTCATGCCTGTAATCCCAGCTTGGGAGGCTGAGGCGGGCGGATCACGAGGTCAGGAGATCGAGACCCTCCTGGCTAACATGGTGAAACCCCGGCTCTACTAAAAATACAAAAAATTAGCCGGGTGTGGTGGCAGGCACCTGTAGTCCCAGCTACTCGGGAGGCTGAGGCAGGAGAATGGTGTGAACTCGGGAGGTGGAGCTTGCGGTGAGCTGAGATGGCACCACTGCACTCCAGCCTGGATGACAGAGCGAGACTCCATCTCAAAAAATAAATAAATAAAATAAAATAAAATATTATTTAGGAAAGCACTGGATAGTTTACTGCTTTGGAAAATTTTTATTATAATGGTAAAATGTAAATTAATATCGATTCAACCTATAGAAAACATGTTCAGAATGTCCTTTTATAATTTTGAATGATATAGCTATTAGAGGTTTCAATTTTTAACTTTCATTTCTAAAACCATGTAAAATTTAGTAGTTTTTGAGCACCATGTAAATTTAGTTTTATTTTTTAATTTTTTTTAACTTTTTTTTTTTTTGAGACATCAGTCTCACATAATCTCAGTTCAACGCAACATCCACCTCCCAGGCTCAAGTGATTCTTCTGCCTCAGCCTCCCGAATAGCTGGGATTACAGGTGCCTGCCACCACACCCAGCCAATTTTTGTATTTTTAGTAGAGACGGGGTTTCACCATGTTGGCCAGGCTGGTCTCGAACTCCTGATCTCAAGTGATCCGCCCGCCCTCAGAGTGCTGGGATTAAAGGTGTGAGCCACGAAGCCCAGCCAAATTTAGAGTTTTACATACAAGATGATTCAACGCGACATTTTTTTTTTTTTTTTTTTTTGAGATGGAGTTTCACTCTGTTGCCTAGGCTGGAGTGCAGTGGTGCAATCTCAGCTCACTGCAAGCTCCACCTCCTGGGTTCACGCCATTCTCCCACCTCAGCCTCCAGAGTAGCTGGGATTACAGGCGCTCACCACCACACCTGGCTAATTTTGTTTTTGCATTTTTAGTAGAGATGGGGTTTCACCATGTTAGCCAGGATAGTCTCCATCTCCTGACCTCGTGATCCACCCACCTCAGCCTCCCAAAGTGCTGGGATTACAGGCATGAGCCACCTCGCCCAGCCTCAATGGGACATTTAAGGATTTAAATATATATTAGCATCAAGCTTACCTCAAAAAATACAACAAAAATCTACTGTAAACACCTCAAATTGAGCATTTGATTATACTGTGTGAAGGGAAAGGTATGATTTTTTTTTTTTTTTGAGACGGAGTCTCGCTCTGTCACCCAGGATGGAGTGCAGTGGCACGATCTCAGCTCACTGCAACCTCTGCCTCCCGGGTTCAAGCGATTCTCCTGCCTCAGCCTCCCGAGTAGCTGGGACTACAGGCATGTGCCACTACGCCCAGCTAATGTTTTTGTATTTTTAGCAGAGATGGGGTTTCACTGTGTTAGCCAGGATGGTCTCCATCTCCTGACCTCATGATCCACTCGCCTTGCCCTCCCAAAGTGCTGGGATTACAGGCGTGAGCCACTGAGCCCAGCCCAGGAAAAGTATTGATTTTAAACATACCTCTACATAGTAAAACTCCATGAGGGCAGAGGTAGCATCTTACATATTTTTATATATGTATTTCATAACTGAAAACCATAAATATCAGATGAACGAAACGGTGGTTTGTCCCTCAATATCATCACTCTAAAAGGTTCTATTGTAGAAAAATTGTAAGCTACACCAAACAGATTGACTTGACTTCACTTTATAATCCAGGGCCTCTTTAACTCTGGGAATGCCCGCACCCACAGGCTCCAGTTCAAGGATGTGTCTCATGACACCTGAGTTTCAGGCAGCCTGTGGAGTTAGTCAAATATGATTTTGAATTGCAGCACCACTAGTTTGTAGTCGTGTGTTTTAACATTACTAAACATTAATTTCCTCATCCTTAAATTGTGGATAACATCAACCTTGCAGTGAAAAATAGAAACAGTGTATACAAGATGCCTGGATGTTCACAGGCTCACAATCAATGATGGCACTGCTTGTCAATATTATCCAATGTACCAGTTTTTGTATTCAAGGCCTTTCAGTGCCAGAAGAAACATTTGGGAATTAAGTTGTGTCAAGTTTTTCATTCATTCTTTGGCCTGGTCTGATGTGGCTTACAATGCAACATTGCTGTCTAAAACACTTGCCCAACTGTGACAAATTCATTCACTCATTCAACCATTCAACTAATATTTATTTACAGCCCAAAGTGCCAGACATGTGAGTCGAGAGGATGAGTCAGACATTTGAGTCACTGGCTGAATTTTCTGTACAAACACAACTACCTACACACCAAGCGATTTCTCCACATTTTTACCCCTTAGCATCTCTTGCTGGGACATGGTATCCTATTATCTCTCTGAATTCCCTTATTTGTCTGCTACCGTTAGAGGTATATGGTAATAGACGTTAGTGCCTGCCCACAAAAAACATGACTTGCTTCTCTACCTGGCCACTTTAACAGATACAAAATTAACATGAACTAAAGAGCTCAATCTGAGAATTCAGAGATGACTTCATTCATCAACAACTACTGTCTCTTTTACCCTACCAAAAAAAAAATTTTTTTTTTTTTTTTTTGAGACCGAGTCTTGCTCTGTCGCCCAGGCTGGAGTGCAGTGGCGCAATCTCGGCTCACTACAAGCTCCGCCTCCCAGGTTCACGCCATTCTCCTGCCTCAGCCTTCCCAACAGCTGGGAATACAGGCGCACGCCGCCACGCCCGGCTAATTTTTTGTGTTTTTAGTAGAGACGGGGTTTCACCGTGTTAGCCAGGATGGTCTCGATCTCCTGACCTTGTGATCCACCCACCTCGGCCTCCCAAAGTGCTGGGATTACAGGCGTGAGCCATCGCGCCCAGCCAATTTTTTTTTTTTTTTTTTTTGACAGAGTCTTGCTCTGTTGCCCAGACGGGAGTGCAATGGTGCGATCTCGGTTCACTGCAACCTCCACCTTCCGGGTTCTAGCGAGTCTCCTGGTTCAGCCTCCGCAGTAGCTGGGATTACAGAAGCCTGCTACCACACCTGGCTAATTTTTGTATTTTTTGTAGAGATGGGGTTGCACCTGAGGTGGGCGGATCACGAGGTCAGGAATTTGAGACCAGCCTGGCCAACATGGTGAAACCCCCTCTATACTAAAAACACAAAAAATTAGCCAGGCATGGTGGCGCACACCTATAATCCCTGCTACTCGGGAGGCTGAGGCAGGAGAATCCTTGAACCAGGGAGGCGGAGGTTGCAGCGAGCAAAGACTGCACCACTGCACTCCAACCTGGGCAACAGGGCGAGACTCTGTCTCAAAAAACAAACAAACAAACAAAAAACCCTTCCCATTGCACCCTGACTCAAATCCAGACTCCTTGCGGCAGTGTGCCATGCCCAGCTGACCTGGCCTCTGCCCTGAGAACCGCTCTCCGGTACCCTGGCTGCATTTCCTCAGCCTGGGCCTCGGGCCTTCGCAGATGTAGTAGCGCCTCTTTCTCGAGCATCCCCGCCTTCCCAGGACAGGCTCTCCTCAGGTCTTCAGGAAAGGCCTTTCCTGCCACCCTGCCTCACGGAGCCATGCCTCTGAACTCCCCCGGGGACACTGCTAGTTGCCTGCTGTGTTGTCTTTCTCCTTCATGACACGGTAGTTCGTCAGGACAGAGCCACGTCCTCACTGCACCCCACAGTGACCACGCAGTTCCGGGCCTCACAGGCAGCAGCTGCCAGGTATGTGCTAAATGAATACATGAGCCTTTTAAAAGCTATCTAATTTGTAAACTGAGGATAATATTGCTACAATTAGCCTTTTGGGGAGACATAGAATTTTAGTTAACAGCTAATTCTACATTTATAACATGTATTGAAGTTATGGGAACAAGTGTGATTTCTATCTTGCTATTGTAGACAAATGAAGAAGTTTCCAGGGAGCTCAGTGATGAGGTTCCCATGATTTCCCATGATTTTTTTTTTTTTTTTTTGAGACAGGATCTTGCTCTGTTGCCCAGGCTGGAGTGCAATGGCGTGATCTTGGCTCACTGCAACCTCTAAATCCCGGGTTCAAGCGATTCTACTGCCTCAGCCTCCCAAGTAGCCGGGATTACAGGGGCACCACCACCAAGCTCGGCTAATTTTTGTTTTTTGTTTGTTTGTTTGTTTTTCTTTTTAAGTAGAGACAGGGTTTCACCATGTGGGTCAGGCTGGTCTCCAACTCCTGACCTCAGGTGATCTTCCCGCCTCGGCCTCCCAAAGCACTGGGATGACTGGCATGAGCCACTGCACCCAGCAGACATCTGCACTTTTTTTTTTTCTGGTGCCGGGGCTGAAGTGCAGTGGCGTGATCTCGGCTCACTGCAACCTCCGCTTCCTGGGTTCAAGCAATTCTCCTGTCTCAGCCTCCCAAGTAGCTAGGATTACAGGCGCCCGCCACCACGCCTGGCTAATTTTTGTATTTTTTGTAGAGATGGGGGTTTCACAATGTTGGCCAGGCTGGTCACATCGGCCTCCCAAAGCTGAGGTAATCCCAAAGGATTACAGGGGTGAGTCACCGCGCCCGGCCTTTTTTTTTTTTTTTTTTTTTTTTTTTTTTTTTTTTTTTTCGGTGAGACGGAGTCTCGCTCTGTCGCCCAGGCTGGAATGCAGTGGCGAGATCTCGGCTCACCGCAACCTCCGCCTCCCGGTTCAAGCGATTTTCCTGCCTCAACCTCCCTAAGTAGCTGGGATTACAGGCGCGCGCCACCACGCCCGGCTAATTTTGTATTTTTAGTAGAGACGGGGTTTCACCATGTTGGTCAGGCTGGTCTCGAACTTCTGAACTCTGGTGATCTGCCCAACTCGGCCTCCCAAAGTGCTGGGATAACAGGCGTGAGCCACCACTGCACTTTTTAACTCACAGGTCGGGGCTTGGAAAACACAATGTAAGACCCACACGTCAGCCGCTCTCAGCTCCGCGAGGGGCTTTCCCGCGTGTCCTCCGGCACCGGCCGCGAGAAGCCCCGGGAGGGGCAAAGCTCGGGGGCCGCGGGAGGCGCTGGGAGAGCGGGCGGCGCCACAGGACAACCTGGCCCCGCCAACCCCGCGGTGAGCCGAGGATGCGGCCAAGACCCGACCCCGCGTGGGGCGCAGGCACGTACCCCACACGCTGCGCGGCTCCGCCCGCTCCCCGCCCCGCACGCGCGCGCCCGCCGCTCCCTCAGGGCCTCCGCCAGCCGAACGCCGGGCCCTGACCCGCGCGGGCTCCCTTCCTCGGACGCCGCCCCACAGCTGGAGGCCGGGCCCGCGTCGCCACCTGGCCGTCCACGTCGCTGCTCACCCGAGGCTCGCCCGGCCAGCTGCTCCCCGGGCCTGCACAGCTGCAGCCGGGGCCTCGCGGACCTGGCCCGCCGGACCCCCGGGTCGCCCGCGCTTCGCGGCTTCTCCACAGGACGCTCGGGCCACAGCCTCGTGCAGGTGCGACGGCCGCGCGACCGTTAGCCCGAGGCCCCGCCCCGTCCTCAGCGACTCCGCCCCCACCGCTCACTGACTCCGCCCCCACCGCTCACTGACTCCGCCCCCACCGCTCACTGACTCCGCCCCACCGCTCACTGACTCCGCCCCCACCGCTCAGCGACTCCGCCCCCACCGCTCAGCGACTCCGCCCCCACCGCTCCCCCACCGCTCAGCGACTCCGCCCCCACCGCTCACTGACTCCGCCCCCACCGCTCACTGACTCCGCCCCCACCTCTCAGCGACTCCGCCCCCACCGTTCACTGACTCCGCCCCCACCGCTCACTGACTCCGCCCCCACCGCTCAGCGACTCCGCCCCCACCGCTCAGCGACTCCGCCCCCACCGCTCACTGACTCCACCCCCACCGCTCAGCGACTCCGCCCCCACCGCTCACTGACTCCGCCCCCACCTCTCAGCGACTCCGCCCCCACCGCTCACTGACTCCGCCCCCACCGCTCAGCGACTCCGCCCCCACCGCTCACTGACTCCGCCCCCACCGCTCACTGACTCCGCCCCCACCGCTCAGCGACTCCGCCCCCACCGCTCACTGACTCCGCCCCCACCTCTCAGCGACTCCGCCCCCACCGCTCACTGACTCCGCCCCCACCGCTCAGCGACTCCGCCCCCACCGCTCACTGACTCCGCCCCCACCGCTCACTGACTCCGCCCCCACCGCTCAGCGACTCCGCCCCCACCGCTCACTGACTCCGCCCCCACCGCTCACTGACTCCACCCCCGTCGCGCTCCGACTCAGCCCTCGGGGGAGGGGAGGGGAGCCCGGTTCCCGTTTCTTCCTTCGCGGGAGTCAGAGAAGCAAGACAGCCGCAGGCGCGGGGAGGGGTCTCCGTGCGCTCTCACAGCCGCGTGTGGCTCTGTGGTCGCTGGATTACAAAAGACGGTGCGCCGGAAAAAAATAAACGTATCTATCTATCTATAATGTTATGAAGGGCGGGCGCGGTGGCTCACGCCTGTAATCCCAGCACTTTGGGAGGCAGAGACGGGCGGATCACCTGAGCTCAGGAGTTCAAGACCAGCCTGGCCAACATGGTGAAACCCCGTCTTTACTAAAAATACGAAAGAAATTAGCCAGGCGTGGTGGTGAGTGCCTAGTTGTCTTGTGGCGCCGCCCGCCCACCCGAGTAGTCCCAGCTACTCCGGAGGCTGAGGTATGAAAATCGCTTGAACCCGGGAGAGGTCGCTTGAACCCAGGAGAGAGGGAGGTTGCAGTGAGCCTAGACTGTACTACTGCGCTCCCGCCTGGGCAACAGAGTGAGACTCTGTCTCAACAAAAAAAAAAAAAAATGAGCCAGGCATGATGATGCGTGCCTGTAGTCCCAGCTACTGGGAAGCTGAGGGGGGAGAATCGCTTGAGCCCAGGAGTTAGAGGCTGTGGTGAGCTATGATGGCGCTACTGCACTCCAGCCTGGACAAGAGTAAGACCCTGTCTCTACAAAATAAATAAATTAATTAATATAATATAATATATCTACATCTAATGATAGATTTGGCATGGCTGGGCGCAGTGGCTCACGCCTGTAATCCCAGCACTTTGGGAGGCCGAGGCGGGCGGATCACGAGGTCAGGAGACGGAGACCATCCTGACTAACAAGATGAAACCCCGTCTCTACTAAAAATACAAAAAATTAGCCGGGCGCGGTGGCGGGTGCCTGTAGTCCCAGCTACTCGGGAGGCTGAGGCAGGAGAATGGCGTGAACCTGGGAGGCGGAGCTTGCAGTGAGCCGAGATTGCGCCACTGCACTCCAGCATGGGAGACAGAGCCAGACTCCGTCTCAAAAAAAAAGAAAAAAGAAAAAGAAAGAAAAAACCCTAGATGTGTATATCTACATATGAAAAATATATATATAATTAGATGTGCTAAGGATTGGACTTAGGCGAATCTGACAAAAATTTTCTCAGCTCTTCATGTTTTTAATTACTTCCATTTAGAAATCTTTTTAGTCTAATGACTTATACTAAGTTTTGTTAACAGAGTACCAACCCAGGGCAAGTAAGATCAAAAACTAAGTCCATTAAATTTGTTACCTACTACTGTCCACATGTAGCATTATTTAAGTTTGTCTTTAAAAAGAGAAGAACACCCCGGGCGCGGTGGCTCACGCCTGTAATCCCAGCACTTTGGGAGGCCGAGGCGGGCGCATCACGAGGTCAGGGGATCGAGACCATCCTGGCTAACACGGTGAAACCCCGTCTCTACTAAAAATACAAAAAATTAGCCGGGCGTGGTGGTGGGAGCCTGTAGTCCCAGCTACTCGGGAGGCTGAGGCAGGAGAATGGCGGGAACCCCGGGGGGCAGAGCCTGCAGTGAGCCGAGATCGCACCACTGCACTCCAGCCTGGGCGACAGCGAGACTCGGTCTCAAAAAAAAAAAAAGTAAAAAAAAATAAACAAAATAAAAAGAGAAGAACAACTTTGGTACGTATAACACACACATATTATAAAAGAAAAATACCACTGTAGAACCAAGTTTTATGTTATTATTAAAATACAGTTTTTTATGCAGCCATAGAAAATGACGAGTTCATGTCCTTTGTAGGGACATGGATGAAATTGGAAATCATCATTCTCAGTAAACTATCGCAAGGACAAAAAACCAAACACCGCATGTTGTCACTCATAGATGGGAATTGAACAATGAGAACACATGGGCACAGGAAGGGGAACATCACACTCTGGGGACTGTTGTGGGGTGGGGGGAGGGGGGAGGGATAGCATTAGGAGATATACCTAATGCTAAATGATAAGTTAATGGGTGCAGCACACCAGCATGGCGCATGTATACATATGTAACTAACCTGCGCATTGTGCACATGTACCCTAAAACTTAAAGTATAATAATAATTTTAAAAAAATAAAATAAAATACAGTTTTTCTTTTCCTCATTTGTTTTTTTAATTTCCCAAATAATACTGGGAAGCAAAATAAAGTACCTGCATTTCACCATTTCAAATATAATGGGAAGAGTTGGGTTTTTAAATCGTCCCTATTCCTTTCCAGTCTCTGCCTTTAAAAGAACATATTTTTGGCCGGGGGTGGTGGCTCATGCCTGTAATCCCAGCACTTTGGGAGGCCGAGGAGGGCGGATTGCCTGAGCTCAGGCGTTCGAGGCCAGACTGGCCCAACATGGTGAAACCCCATCTCTACTAAAAATACAAAAATTAGCCAGGCATGGTGGCGGGAGCCTGTAATCCCAGCTACTCGGGAGGCTGAGGCAGGAGAATTGCTTAAACCTGGGAGGCAGAGGTTGCAGTGAGCCAAGATTACACCGCTGCACTCCAGCCTGGGCGACAGAGGGAGACTCCATCTCAAAAAAAAAGAACCTATCTTTATCTTTCCAAAAGAATAAACTAGTGGCCGGGGGCGGTGGCTCACGTCTGTAATCCCAGCACTTTGGGAGGCCAAGGTGGGCGGATTGCCTGAGCTCAGGAGTTGGCCACCAGCCTGGGCAACACGGTGAAACCCCGTCTCTACTAAAACACAAAAAATTAGCCAGGCGTGGTGGCATGCGCCTTTGGTCCCAGCTACTCGGGAGGCTGAGGCAGGAGAATTGCTTGAACCCAGGAGGTGGAGGTTGCAGTGAGCCAAGATTGGGCCACTGCACTCCAGCCTGGGCAACAGAGAGAGACTCTGTCTCAAAAAAAATAGCAAAATAACAAAATAAAATAAACTAGCATTTCAAGTCCATCTTAAAGGAGAGGAAAAAATATAAAAATAGTTTCCATGCATTTTTCATTTGAGCCTCAGTGAAGCAATAATATTTTAAAATTTTTTAAATTTTGTCATGTTTTAGTAAATTAATTTTTGCAGAAAGCTACATAAGGTTAAGCAAACAGTGTCAGACTCGCCAGGACACAACAGGCTTCTCATAAGCCATGACGCTTCAAAATACAAGCCTAAAAGAGTGGAATTGCTTCACGTTCGTGAAATTAAGGCTCCCTTGTTGTGTAAAGAATTTGTTTCTTCCATTTTTTATAGCAGCTCTGTGAAACTGGTTTGCTCTTAACAATAGAATTAACTTGTCAATATATTTTGGATGTACACGAACAGAAATAAGGACTAGAAATGCTAGCTTGCCCTTGCCGCTTGATGCAGAAGTCAACGGTGAGTGAACAAGGGTCAGAGGTGAAATAGCTCACGTGTCTGGCTAAAGAAATGGTAGTTGGCTACATGGTCAGCTCCCCAGAGCATGCCAGCTGTCAAAACATCTAGGAGCTGTCACAAAGGAGTGACAGGCAAAATATATAGTGATAAACTTTACACGTTCTAATCAGTAGGAAAAAATTGACAGTTATTTTAATGAATTACAAGATAAGCTTGTATTTATTTAACAAAACTATAACTTTTCCAACATTGATCCCGTGACTACAGTCTTCCTCCCAGGAGCTGAAATACTAATAGATCAATTACTGGCATAATTAGTCTCACCCCCACTCCTCACTCCATCAAAGGACTAATCATCTTTTTTTTTTTTCTCCCGAAACAGGGTCTCACTCTGTCACCCCGGCTGGAGTGCAGTGGCGCGATCACAGCTCACTGCAGCCTCGACCTCCCTGGGCTCAGGTGATCCTCCCACCTCAGCCTCCCATGGGACCATAGATGCACACCACCACGCCGGCTAAGTTTTGTATTTTTTGTAGAGATGGGGTCTCGCTATATTGCCCAGGCTGGTCTTGAACTCCTGGACTCAAGCAATCTTCCTGCCTCAGCCTCCCAAAGCACTGAGATTATAGGCATGAACCACCGTGCCTGGCCTAATCATGTTTTAAATAGATTGTAGGCCAGGCGTGGTGGCTCACCCCTGTAATCCTAGCACTTTGAGAGACCAAGGTGGGTGGATCACCTGAGGTCAGGAGTTCGAGACCAGCCTGGCCAAGATGGTGAAACCCCATCTCTACTAAAAATACAAAAATTAGCCGGCATGGTGGCACGTGCCTCTAATCCCAGCTACTTGGGAAGCTGAGGCAGGAGAATCATTTGAACCCGGGAGGCGGAGGTTGCAGTGAGCCGAGATTACACCATTGCACTGCAGCCTGGGCAACAACAGTGAAACTCCACCTCAGAAAAAAATAATAATAAATAAATAAATAGGTTGTAGATAACACTAACATTTACAGATATTTTTGTAAACTTTTGCAGAAGTTTATCTAGAGAAGAGGAGTGAGGTAACCTGAAAAAGGTACTGGAAGAACTAGATGTGGAAATCGTGTTTAGGGCCAAAAAGAAGCAGTTTAAGAGCTTTGGAGGCCGGGCTCACACCTATAATCCCAGCACTTTGAGAGGCCAATGTGAGTGGATCACCTGAGGTCAGGAGTTGGATACCAACCTGGGCAACATGGCGAAACCCCGTCTCTACTGAAAACGCAAAAATATGTTGTGGTGGCAGGCACCCGTAATCCCAGTTACTCGAGAGGCTGAAGCAGGAGAATTGCTTGAACCCGGGAGGTGGAGGTTGCAGTGAGCCGAGATCGTGCCACTGCGCTCCAGCCATTTGCAGCATTGCCAAGTATGTAAAGCTCAGCTCCTAAGCTTTTTAAGACTCCGTCTCAAAAAATAAATAAATAAATAAATAAATATTTAAAAAATTTAAAAAAAGTTTGAACGGTGAATTGAAACTGGAACTGAAAGCCTCAGGACAAGGTGAGAGGTGCTGAGCTGAAGTGAGTAACGCGCTGGGCTTGAAATAACTCAGCGTCCGTAGTCCGTGCCCAGGGACCTGGAGTGGTTCCTGCGTGCTGCATGTCTGGCACCCCGTACTAGAGGGAGCAGAAGAGGGCATGAGCACACAAGGCACAGGCTTTGACCTTTGGAAGCCTATCCCACGGGAAATTTACTGAGGTGATAACAGAAGGAAGGGCCCATGTCTTGGGAGTGCTGTCATGGCCATGTTTCAGCACCATTATATAAAACACACACACACAGACACACACAGACACACACACACATACACACACAGACACACACACATACACACACAGACACACATACACACACACACACACATTTTTTTTTTTGAGATAGAGTCTCGCTCTGTCACAAAGGCTGGAGTGCAGTGGCACAATCCTGGCTCACTGCAACCTCCACCTCCCGGGTTCCAGTGATTCTCCTGTCTTGGCCTTCCAAGTAGCTGGGACTACAGGTGCACGCCACCACACCCAGCTAATTTTTGTATTTTTAGCAGAGACAGGGTTTCACCACGTTGGCCAGGCTGCTCTCAAACTCCTGATCTCAAATGATCTGCCCTCCTCAGCCTCCCGAAGTTCTAGGATTACAGGCGTGAGCCACCGCGTTCGGCCATAAACATATATAATTTTTTAAACCCTCCTAAATCATTGCAGTGTACCTTTGCCACCTACATGGCCATTAAGAACATCCCTGACCGAGCTGTTCCAGCTCCACCTTGCCAGCCGTCTGCAGCATTGCCAAGTATCTAAAGTTCAGCTCCTAAGCTCACCCCAAGCCAGCTCAGCACCTTCCAATTCTATGGAAAACACCTGGTAACTGAAGCGCAGAGCCTCAAAGGCAGCCTTGAATCCTGCCTTCTCCTCCACTTTCATCATCAGGCGCCAGGTTCTGTTTTTCCTTAGCACCTGCCCTTGTCTCTCCACATCTGTTGCTGCCACCCTCCCGGGGCTCTGGCAGTGTTGTTGGGGGATGGAGCGGCACGCTGCAGCGGCTCTCATCTCCCCTGCCCCAGCCCATCTCATGCCCTCAGAGGGATGAATCTTACCACATGACGCCTCTCAGGGCTGCCCCACAGCTTTCCCTAGGTGGAAACCTCCAATGCTGTCTATCACAGGGGCACAAATTCTTCAGTAAGTTGCTATATGTAAAGGGCTTTGTGGGCCAGACAGTATCTGTTGCAATGAACCAACTCTACTCTACTTTTATTTATTTTATGTATTTATTTATTTATTGAGACAGGGTCTTGCTCTGTCACCCAGGCTGGAGTCCAGTGATGTAATCACAGCTCACTGCAACCTGAACCTCCCAGGCTCAGGCGATCCTCACACATCAGCCTCCCGAGTAGCTGGGACTACAGGCGTGCCCCCACCACACCCAGCTAATTTATTGTATTTTTTGTAGAGATAGGATCTCCCTAGGTTCCCCAGGCTGGTCTCGAACTCCTGGGCTGAAGCGATCCTCCCACCTCTGCCTCCCAAAGTGCTGGTGTTATAGGCGTGAGCCACCGCACCCGGCCAGGCTTTGTTCTTTATGGGGCTTATTTACATGGTTAAGGGTTTGCTCAGAGCTTGAGAACCTATTTATATTGTTCTCATATTTTGCAAATGTTTAAGGAAGCAAGAGAAAACTGCGAGTACAAAAGACTGATTTCAATTTTTAAAATTATCACTCTGAGAAAAGGACAATAGATATTTCTCAACCTGCTTAATTTCAGTGTGCATTAATCAGAGCGCTTTTATCTTAGCAGTGTTATTGCGCAGTTGTCTGAAATGAGAAAATAAATGGGGTTTAGGAGGAGTTCACATGCATTGTAGAAACTAAAAGTCAGGCTGTCTGGTCAAAAGTCTCAGCCTTGCCACTAATTAGCTGTGTCACTCAAGCGTCTGAACTTCGTTTTCCTTATCTGTCAAATGAAAAGTTTGGACAGATCCAGTGGGACAAAGATGAACACAAAATGCGCGCCCTGTGGGAAACGTGATGTATTTATTTGCTTATACGTCCCGCTCTCCTCCCAGACTGAAGCTCCCATTGCTAAGGTAGCACCTCCTGCATAGCTGGTGTTTACTGAGTGGATCATTCAATACTTGTAAGTAATATCCGTGTCTGATATGTAACAAAGCTGCAAAAAAAAAGGAGAGAGGGCATTAAATTCACTTAATAGGGCATATCCAGGTTGCTGCATGCTATGACAGGGAGACCGGCAGATTGGTACCGTAGCGCTTGCTGCTAGTTTTAGCCCTTAATTTAATTTGCTGTATGATCAGCTGGGTGTGGTGGCTCATTTCTATAATTCCAGTACTTTGGGAGGCTGAGACTTGAGCCCAGGAGTTTGAGACCAGCCTGGACAACCCAGTGAGACCCCATCTCTACAAAAAAAAAAAAAAAAATTAGCCAGGCGTGGTGGTGCACGCCTGTAGTCCCAGCTACTCTGGAGGCTGAAGTGGGAAGATCACTTGAGCTGGGGAGGTTGAGGCTGCAGTGAGCTGTGATCGCACCACTGAACTCTAGCCTGGGTGACAGAGCAAGACCCTGTCTGAAAAAATAACAGTAATAATAATTTGGCCAGGCGCAGTGGCTCGAGCCTGTAATCTCAGCACTTTGGGGGGCCAAGGTGAGCAGATCACCTGAGGTCAGGAGTTCGAGACCAGCCTGACCAACATGGTGAAACCCCATCTCTACTAAAAATACAAAATTAGCCAGCCATGGTGGCCCACGTCTGTAATCCCAGTTACTCAGGAGGCTGAGGCAGGAGAATCGCTTGAACCTGGGAGGCACAGGTTGCAATGAGATGAGATCATACCATTGCACTCCAGCCTGGGCAACAAGAGCAAAACTCCATCTCAAAAAAATAAATATAAATAAAATAATAATAATTTGCTGTAAGATCTTAGAAGTTACTTCTCTAGAACCTTAAAACAATGTGTAAAATGTAGATAAACATGACTCCCTTAAAAAGCTCATAAAGGTCAAATTTAGCATACTCTGAAATAATGGATGGGAAAATATGAAAGGCTACCTTCTGTGGATAACTGTTATTAACGTGCATCAGAATGCACCTGCTGAACTGGCTTTACCATTCATTCCCCTCTTTCAGTTCGTATTTTCCCTGAATTAAGCACACCCACAGCTCACAAAGTGGGAAATTCTTTCCCTTGTATTGGTTTCTAACACTTTTAACATCACATTTTCGCCAGGCATGCCAGTGCTGTAATCCCAGCACTGTGGGAGGCCGAGGCGGGAAGATCGCTTGATCCCAGGAGTTCGAGACCAGCCTTGGCAACATGGCAAAACACCGTCTCCACAAAATCAAAAAATCAGCTGGGTGTGGTGTGTGTGCCTGTAATCCCAGCACTTTGGGAGGCTGCAGTGGGAGGATCCCCAGAGCCCAGAGCCCAGCAGTTCAAGGTTGCAGTGAGCCGTGATCGCACCACTGCACTCCAGCCTGGGCCACACAGCAACATCCTGTCTCAAAAAATATATATATATACATATTTTTTTTCTCCACCTTTTTCTTCTTTTTTTCAGGAGGCATCTCAATTGTTTCTTTCTTTTTTTTTTTTTTTATGAGACAGAGTCTTGCTCTGTCGCCAAGCTGGAGTGCAATGGCGCGATCTCAGCTCACTGCAACTTCCGCCTCCTGGGTTCACGCCATTCTCCTACCTCAGCCTCTCAAGTAGCTGGGATTACAGGCATGGGCCACCACGCCCAGCTAATTTTTTGTATTTTTAGTAGAGACAGGGTTTCACCATGTTGGACAGAATGGTCTCGATCTCTTGACCTCGTGATCCGCCTGCGTCGGCCTCTCAAAGTGCTGGAATTACAGGCGTCAGCCACGACGCCCAACCAATTTTTTCTTAAAAACCAGAAAATCTTCCTCAGTATGTAGTAGTCCCAGCTACTCAGGAGGCTGAGGCAGGAGAATCGCTTGAACCCGGGAGGCTGAGGTGGTTGCAGTGAGCCGAGATCAAGTCATTGCACTCCAGCCTGGGCGACAGAGTGAGATTCCGCCTCAAAAAAAAAAAAAAAAAAAAAAATTAAATTACAAGTCCTCTCATTTCACTTGTAAATTCTCGTTTGAAGTGTAGACAAGTGTTAAACTATTTCACCAGCACATGAGGCAAAACAACTTTGTAATGTGACTTTGATCAACCTTTGAGGTTAAAATTTTACTTGGTAATGTTTCCTAAAGAATTAAAATAGATTTTCTAAGAGGCAGAATAAACAGGTGAATAAAATTCTGGCCTACAACATGTGCAGTGTGGATGAAAGCAACATGAGCTCCCGTGGGAACATGGTGCTAATCTTGAAAAAATTACTTTATGAATTATTAGATGCTATTGGGACCCTGTATTTGTGTTATCAGCAAATAAAGAATTGATTCTCTCTAGGAATATTAGCCACAGTAAAATGTTCTAGACATCTCTTTATTAATTAAACAAGAGAAAAGGTAATTGTAGTCTCTGCTAGGTCCCTTAAATCATTTCCTTTTTTAAATGTCTTTTTATTTTGAGACAGGGTCTCATTCTGTTGTCCAGGCTGGAGTGCAGTGGCACGAACATGGCTCATTGTAGCCTTGAACTCCTGGGCTCAGGTGATCCTTCCGTCGTGGCCTCCCGAGTAGCTGAAATTACAGGCATGCACCACTGTGCCCAGCTAAGATTTTTTAGTTGAGATGGAGTCTCACTCTGTCACCCAGGGTGGAGTGCAGTGGCACGATCTCTGCTCACTGCAACCTCTGCCACCTGAGTTCAAGCGATTCTCGTGCCTCAGCCTCCCAAGTAGCTGGGACGACAGGCATGCACCACCACACTCAGTTATTATTATTATTATTATTATTATTATTATTTTGTATTTTTAGTAGAAAGGGGATTTCGTCAAGTTGCTCAGGTCGTTCTCAAACTCCTGACCTCAGGTGATCTGCCCGCCTTGGCCTCCCAGCGTGCTGGGATCACAGGTGTGAGCCACTGCGCCCGGCTGTACCCGGCTAATTTTTGTATTTTTTTGTACAGACAGGGTTTTGTCCTGTTGCCTGGGCTAGTCTCAAACTCCTGGGCTCAAGCCATCTGCCTGCCTCGGCCTCCCAAAGTGCTGGGATTTCAGGTGTGAACCACTGCAGTGGCCTGTTATTGTTATTTTTAGTAGAGATAAGGCATTGCTACGTTGCCCAGGCTGGTCTCAAACTCCTGGCTCAAGCGATCCTCCCACATCGGCCTCCCAAAGCTCTGGGATTATAGGCGTGAGCCACTGCGCCTGGCCTTGGCATCCTGTATCTGGCAACTGTGAGGCAGATGCAGCGGCTGTTGGGAGAAGGTAGTGATGTGGGGGAGAAATAGAATACTAAAACGAACCCCACAGGAGCCAAAGCGGCCACTGATTCACAAACAATCTAAGGATCTTTTCTTTCTTTCCTTTTTTTTTTTTTTTGAGACCGAGTCTCGCTCTGTTGCCCAGGCTGGAGTGCAATGGCGTGATCTTGGCTCACTGCAACCTCCGCCTCCTGGGTTCAAGCAATTCTCCTGCCTCAGCCTCCTGAGTAGCTGGGATTACAGGTGCCCGCCACCACGCCCAGCTAATTTTTTTGTATTTTTAGTAGAGATAGGGTTTCACCATCTTGGTCAGGCTGGTCTTGAACTCCTGACCTCAGGTGATCTACCTGCCTCGGCTTCCCAAAGTGCTGGGATTACAGGTGTGAGCCACCATGCCCAGCCACCTGGCCTTTATTTTTAAATTGTGATAAAATATGCTAACATGCTTGAGCCCAGGAGTTTGAGACCAGCCTGGGAAACGTTAGTGAGACCCTGTTGCTACCAAAAAAAAAAAAAAAAAAAAAAGCATAACAAAATGTACCACTGAAACTTTTTTTTTTTTTTTTTTGAGACGGAATCTCACTCTGTCACCCAGGCTGGAGTACAGTGGCGTGATCTCGGCTCACTGCAACCTCCACCTCCCGGGTTCAAGCGATTCTCCTGCCTCAACCTCCCGAGTAGCTGGGATTACAGGCACATACCACCACGCCTGGCTAATTTTTTGTATTTTTAGTATAAACGGGATTTTACCATGTTGGCCAGCCTGGTCTCGACCTCACGACCTCAGGTGATCCACCCGCCTCGGTCTCCCAAAGTGCTGGGATTACAGGCGTGAACCGCCGCGCCAGGCCGGCCGAAACCATTTTTAAGGGCGTAAGTCAGTGTCATTATGTACATTAATAAGGTTGTATCACCATCATCATTGTATATTTCCAGAATGTTTCCACCATCCCAAATAGAATCAATCTTTAATACTCAAATAGTTTAAAATTAAAACAAAGAACACTGAGACGAAGATAAACTAAATCCAGCTGGGCAACTTTTTCTTCTGAATAGGCGGACTCTCAGTATCATATCAAACATATATTCGTGAACATATATTCGTGCTGCAAACTCTGGAAGCACTAACCGAAGCAGATAAAGGCTTTTCAGAGGTTAATGGCCCGTGATGAGTCTTGCAACTAGACCCTGAATCCATCATTCCTGATTCTCACTCCTAATGACATTTTACTGGGTTGTCCAATGGGTTAATAAATGAAAAATTATATTAAAACTTATAAATGCAACATGTACCCTCTATCAATATTTCCCATCATAAAATAATACTTTAAAAGTGAATTTGAGCCAGCTGCAGTGGCTCACACCTGTAATCCCAGCACTTTGGGAGACCGAGGTGGGTGGATCACCTGAGATCAGGAGTTGGAGACCAGCCTGGCCAACATGGTGAAACCCCGTCTCTACTAAAAATACAAAAATTAGCTGGGCGTGGTGGCACGTGCCTGTAATCCCAGCTACTCAGGAGGCTGAGGCAGGAGAATCACTTGAACCCGGAGGTGGAGGTTACAGTGAGCCAAGATCAAGCCATTGCACTCCAGCCTGGGCAACAAGAGCAAAACTCCAACTCAAGAAAAAAGAAAAACAAAGTGAATTTGGGCTGAATGCGACGGCTCATGCCTGTAATCCCAGCACTTTGGAAAGCCGAGGAGGGAGGATCAGTTGAGCCCAGGAGCTTGAGTTCCACCTGGGCAACAGAGTGAGACCCCATCTCTATTTAAAAAAATGCAAAAATTAGCCTGGTGTGGTGTAGCTTGTCTGTAGTCCCAGCTACTCAGGAGGCTGAGGTAGGAGGATCGTTTGAGCCCAGGAGGTTGAGGCTACAGTTAGCTGAAATTGTGCCACTGCACTCCAGCCTGGGCAACAGAATGAGATCCTGTCTCAAAAAAAAAAAAAAAAAGAAACTGAATTTATATGGAATCACTTTATATGTGACATTTTAACGTCTTTTCTCTATAGTTATTGTACAAAGAATACCTTTTTTTTCCAAAAAATTTTCAAGAAAAAAACATTTTCAGGTTTTTCCACAGACTTACAAATATGAGACCGCTGCAACAAATGTATCTTGCTTATTTGGGAGCCTGGCAAAACATGAATGAAACGTTGTATGCAGTCTCTTTTTCTATTAGTCGATGGCTGAAAGCCTTTGAAACAACCTGATCGGCGATTGGTATTGTGTAAGACAGTGACCTAAAAACAGCCTGTCAGTTCCCTGCCATCCCATTTTTCAACAGCAGGGTGTGATCATAATGGGCTTTATTGACACCGTAAATCTGAGAACATGGATGGTATCCATTTCCAGTTGTTTAATTGAAGAAATGAAAGATCTTGCAATGTGGAGTTGATATGGAGAGTTTGTCAAGCTACAATAAAATTTTGCAAGAGCTGTGACCTTGGGTCAGAAAATGACTGATCAAGAGGGAACGTTTTGTCATACTGTAGAAGTGACTGTATTAACTTATTTTATTCTTAGCTCTAATGCCAACGGAGAGAACGAATTGCTTCTGACTGCTTTCTGTTTCAACCCAGAGTGACTCTGTGGGCAAATCAATACAAGTATCGTCTAAATAAGCTATGACTAAATAATAAAATATAATAAACTTTTATTATTTATTTATTTTGAGACAGTTTCGCTCTTGTGGCCCAGGCTGGAGTGCAATGGTGCGATCTCTGCTCACTGCAACCTCCGCCTCCCGGGTTCAAGCGATTTTCCTGCCTCAGCCTCCCGAGTAGCTGGGATTCCAGGCATGTGCTATCACACCCGGCTAATTTTTGTTTTTTCAGTAGAGACGGAATTTCGCCATGTTGGCCATGCTGGTCTTGAACTCCTGGTCTCAAGTGATCCTGGCCTGAACTTTTCAAAGTGCTAGGATTACAGGTGTGAGCCACTGCACCCAGCCTGTTTTCCATCTTCTTAATGTGATGGGGGTCTCATAAGGGTGAACAGGTGGGCGTGAGCAACCTGGACGCAAACAGGTGAAGCCACAGCAAATGGCAGACAGTCCCTGGCTTTCCTGGGTTTGGAAACTTTATTTAGGATGTTTGACACAGTTGAGTGTAAAAGAATGATACATTTTTCTCACAACTTGTAAGATTTGAGAAGTGCTGAAAGCCCTAGAGAGGTGAACGAGAATTGTGGTGTCTATTAAAATGCAGTGTGAGATCATCTATGATTCATTTATATAAGATTTAAAAATAAGCAAAACGAATACATAGCTTTACAAGTTCCAGTCGTGGTTACTCTTGCTGAGGAGGGAGTAGGCAGAGGAAGGGGAGTGAGGGGGGTTCTGGGGTGCTGGTTACCTTCTGTTCCTTGGTCTGAGCAATGGTAAATGGTCCCCTTTGTGAAAATTCATTGAGTTGTACACTGATGGCTTGGGCACTTCTTTCTATGTGTGTAATATTCAATACATTTTTTGAAAATGTAAAAATGGGCCAGACACAGTGGTTCATGCCTGTAATCCTAGCACTTTGGGAGGTGGAAGCGGGTGGATTGCTTGAGCTCAGGAGTTTGAGACCAGCCTGGGCGACACGGTGAAATCCCATCTCTACAAAAAATAGCCAGGCGTGGTGGCTCACCTGTAGTCCCATCTACTTGGGAGCCTGAGGTGGGACAATCACCTGAGCCCAGGGAAATTGAGGCTGCAGTGAGCTGTGATTGTGCCGCTGCACTCCAGCCTGGGTGACAGAGCAAGACCTTGTCTCAAAAAAAAAAAAAAAAAAAAAAAAAGGGCTGGGCACGGTGGCTCATGCCTGTAATCCCAGCACTTTGGGAGGCTGAGCCAGGCAGATCACCTGAGATCGGGAGTTCGAGACCAGCCTGGCCAACATGGAGAAACCCCGTCTCTACTAAAAATACAATATTAGCCAGGAGTGGTGGTGCATGGTGCTCACACCTGTAATCCCAGCTACCCGGAGGCTGAGGCAGGAGAATCGCTTGAACTCAGGAGGCGGAGGTTGCAGTGAGCCGAGATCGTGCCACTCCACTGGGCAACAAAAGCAAAACTCCGTCTCAAAAAAATAAATAAATAAATAAAAATGTAGTATAGAAGAATCTTAGTCAGTCCTTTACAGAAAGTTGATATGAGAATTATCTAATAGAATTTTTAAAATAGATGTTATTTTTTAGAAGAGTTTTAGATTTATAGAAAAATTGAGAAGCTAGTTCAGGGAGTTTCTCTATGCCCTACGCCCAGTTTCCCCTATTATCAACATATTAGTGTGGGCCAGGCACAGGGGCTTACGCCTGTCATCCCAGCACTTTGGGAGGCCGAGGCGGGCGGATCATCTGATGTCAGGAGTTCGAGACCAGCCTGATCAACATGACAAAACCCCATCTCTATAAAAATACAGAAAATTAGCCAGGCGTGGTGGTGGGTGCCTATAATCCCAGCTGCTTGGGAGGCTGAGGCAGGAGAATCGCTTGAACCTGGGATGCAGTGGTTGTAGTGAGCCGAGATCTCGCTACTGCACTCCAGCCTGGGCTGACAGAGTAAGACTCTGTCTCAAAAAAAAAAAAAAAAAAATTTAACTGGGAGCCCTACATTTTATCTGACAACCTGGGCTCAGGACCTCCCCCAGCAAGACCTGGGACACCCTGCCTCTGTGACTTCCTCACCAAAGCTCAGCAAGCCCAGCATTCTGGATTTCTTCCGGTGCTGGGAACAATTCAAGCTCTTTCCCGGCCCAGGTCCTTTGCGCAGCATGTTCTATATTGCTGCAACCCTCTTCACACGCCTGGCTCCTTCTCACTCACGAGGTTTCAGCTTGAATGTCTCCTCCTTAGAACGCCCTTTCCTGAGCCAGCAGTGGTGGCTCCCCTGTAGTCCCAGCTACTTGGGAGGCTGAGGCGGGAAGATCACTTGAGCGCAGGAGTTCCAGGCTGCAGTGACCCATGATGGCATCACTACACTCCAGCCTGAGTGATAGAGCGAGACTCTGTCTCTAAAAAAAAAAATAATTAATTAACTAAAAATTAAAAAGGGCCGGGCAAGGTGGCTCACGCCTGTAATTCTAGCACTTTGGGAGGCCGACGTCGGGGAGAACACTTAAGCCCAGGAGTTTGAGACCAACCTAGGCAACATAGCGAGACCGCATCTCTACAAAATAAGATGTGAAGTTTTCATTTAACATCATCAGTGGACCTTTGGAAACTGACTTTAAGCAAAACGAAGTAAAACGGGTCTTCAAATTAGGTTGTTCGTTGTTTCATTGTAATGTTAATGAGGAAAAAAATAGTTTTTGTTACACGTCGTTTTGCTTAAAGTTGCAGTTTCCAAAAGCCTATAGTGAGGACTGGCTGTAATTAGTGAAGACGAGGACGTGCTGGATTCGAGCAGGCTCTGCCGCCAACGGCTGATGCTGTAGAAGAAGAACATGCGAGGCCCAGCATGGTGGCTCACGCCTGTAATCCCAGAACTTTGGGAGGCTGAGGTGGGTGGATCACCTGGGGTCGGGAGTTCGAGACCAGCCTGACCAACATGGCGAAACCCCGTCTCTACTAAAAATACAAAATAAGCCGGGCGTGGTGGCGCATGCCTGTAATCCCAGCTATTTGGGAGGCTGAGGCAGGAGAATCACTTGAACGTGGGAGGCGGAGGTTGTGGTGTGCCAAGATTGCGCCACTGCACTCCAGCCTGGCAACAAGAACAAAACTCCATCTCAAAAAAAACAAACAAACAAACAAAAAAAAAACACACTAGGCACAGTGGCTTACGCCTGTAATCCCATCACTCTGGGAGGCCGAGGTGGGTGGATCACGAGGTCAGGAGATCGAGACCCTCCTGGCTAACACCGTGAAACCCTGTCTCTACTAAAAATATAAAAAATTAGCCAGGTGTGGTGGCGGATGCCTGTAGTCTCAGCTACTTGGGAGGCTGAGGCAGGAGAATGGTGTGAACCCGGGAGGCGGAGGTTGCAGTGAGCCGAGATTGTGCCACTGCACTCCAGCCTGGGCGACAGAGCGAGACTCCATCTCAAAAAAAAAAAAAAAAACCAGAAGGGCATGTGGATTGGGTATGGTAGCTCACGCCTGTAATCTCAGCATTTAGGGAGGCCAAAGTAGGCAGATCGCATGAGCTAGGAGTTCCAGACCAACCTGGGCAACTTAGTGAGACCCTGTCTCTAAAAACACAAAAATAAATGAAATTAGCCAGGCATGCTGGCGAGCACTTGTAGTACAAGCTACGCGGGGGACTGAGGCAGGAGGATCACTTGAGCCCAGGAATTTGAGGTTGCAGTGAGCCGTAATTGTACCACTGCACTTCACTTCAGCCAAGACCTCATCTCAAAAACAAAATAAAATTTAATGTAATTTTTTTTTTTTTTTTTTTTTTTTTAGAAGGAGCCCCAGGTTGGAGTGCAGTGGTGTGATCTCGGCTCACTGCAGCCTCCGCCTCCCAGGTTCAAGCAATTCTTCTGCCTCAGCCTCCCAAGTAGCTGGGATTACAGGCATACCACCATGCCGACAAATTTTTTTATTTTTAGTAGAGACGGGGTTTCACCATGTTGATCAGGCTGGTTTCAAACTCCTGACCTCAAGTGATCCGCCAGCCTTGGCCTCCCAAAGTGCTGGAATTATAGGCACGAGCCACCGCCCCTGGCCTCTATTACATTCTTAAAATTAAGTTATGTCAGCCAGGCACGGTGGCTCACACCTGTAATCCCAGCACTTTGAGAGGCCAAGGCACGCGGATCACAAGGTCAGGAGGTCGAGACCAGCCTGACCAATATGGTGAAACCCCATCTCTACTAAAAATACAAAAATTAACCAGGTGTGGTGACGCGTGCCTGTAATCCCAGCTACTCAGGAAGCTGAGGCAGAAAGTCGCTTGAATCCGGGAGGCGGAGTTTGCAGTAAGCCGAGATCGCACCATTGCACTCCAGCGTGGGTGACAGAGCAAGGCTCCATCTCAAAAACAAACAAAAAAATTAAGTTATGTGGAATTATATTTTCCTAGGCATCCAGAACCTTCCAACATGAATTCATGATAAAGGAAACACCTAAATATTGTTTCTGGCAATCTCCTGTTTTGTAAAGTCTGTGTTAAACTTTTCTTCCCTGAATAGCATTGAAATCACTGTAGAACACATAGATTTGGTGTGAGATGGCTTCATTATGAACGAGTTCCTGTTTATCGTGTCAAAGTCAAGCCATTGTGCAGCCAGGTACGGATGGGCCAACTGCTGATCCATGGTGGAGAAGGTGGAGAAGAGCGATGGAGTTATCATCATTATGAACGAGTTCCTGTTTATCGTGTCAAAGTCAAGCCATTGTGCAGCCAGGTACGGATGGGCCAACTGCTGATCCATGGTGGAGAAGGTGGAGAAGAGCGATGGAGTTATCAGCGAAATCAGAGCTGCCTCGGTGGGTTTCGAATCAGAAATTCCCAAGGGTAACCCTACAGTGAGTGCATAAAGCAACTCAGTGTAATCACTAGCATACAACTTCTGTACAATTTGCATAAGATGCACAGGTTGCAATTTGGTTTCAGACTTTTTCTTTCTTTTTTTTTTTTTTTTTTGAGACAGGGTCTGGCTCTGTTGCCCAGGCTGGAGTGCACTGGTGTGATATCGGCTCACTGCAACCTCTGCCTCCTGGGCTCAAGCCATCTTCCCATCTCAGCCTCTCAAGTAGCGGGGACTACAGGCACACACCACCACACCTGGCTAATTTTTGTATTTTTTGCAGAGAAAGGATTTTGCCATGTTGCCCAGGTTGGTCTTGAACCCTTGAGCTCAAGCGATCCTCTGGCCTCAGCCTCCCAAAGTGCTGGGATTACAGGCATGAGCCACCACGCCCAGCCTGGTTTCAGACTTTTATAAATAAAATGTGTATTATTTCCTCTAAATAGCTTGATTGTTTTTCTTTCCTTTTTTTTTTTTTTTTTTTTTTTTGAGACAGAGTCTCACTTTGTCACCCAGGCTGGACTGCAGTGGCGCGATCTTGGCTCACTGCAGCCTCAACCCCCCAAGCTCAAGCAATCCTCCTGCCTCAGCCACCTGAGTAGCTGAGACTACAGGCATGCGCCATCACACCCGGCTAAGTTTTATATTTTTAGTAGAGACAGGGGCTTCACTATGTTGGCCAGGCGGGTCTCAATCTCCTGACCTCAAGTGATCCACCCACCTCGGCCTCCCAAAGTGCTGGGATTACAGGCGTGAACCACTGCACCCAGCCCTAAATTGGGTTTTTTTGTTACAGGTGGATGGAGCTGAATTCCTGAGGAAAAGCTCAACTCAGCTATGAACGGATCTTGTTCCTCCTTATCAGGGGATCCCCGAGGAGAACGCTGGGCGTGTCCTCCTTTGGTCCAGCCTGTGTTGCAGCTTCGATGCTCCCTCTGCGCAGGGCGGAAGGTACCTGCAGACTGCCCATCTGTACCCCTGGGATTTAGGGGACACCTGATGAAGTATTTGCGTTTAATCATCATCTTGATGCGGACGCTTTTAGGAGCAATGACTGAGACTGGGAGGGATTATAAATAAACACTCAAATGACAGGAAATCTTCAGCTGTCTTCCACCATCACTCTTCTAAAACATGAGTGCCTCATCTCGATAACGAAATAATGTCAGTGCATCCTGAGAGCATGTGGCTCACGTCTCCATTCGAGGCTGTGCACATTTAACCAGGCTGTTTTGAATATTAGACTCTTTTATCAGATCTTCCAACCATCCACTTTCCGCTGCTCACAGACCTTGGGTTTCAGAGAAAAGGCTCCTGGATTTCAATGCAATCCATTATCTTCTGGGGACACATGAGGCAAGCAACCTATGGGAGGCTTTTTTCTCTTTTTTCTTTTTTCTTTGCCTTAAAAAAAAAAATCTTTTGTTGGAGTTTGCTTCACTAGTAGGAAAGCTGACACCTGTGTAGACAGGTTGTCTGCACCCACTCACAAATTCATTCATGCGTTATGTGCTTTTTGGAGCCGGCATTGCCCTCATCTTTGAGGAGCTCACAAGTGGAAGGGAGGGGAGTGTCCACGCAGTGGACGTCCCCAATGGCTTAGTTACATTTGGTTCGGGGTTAGGAAGTAAAGCAAAAACAGGGCTTGGTTTAGCACTGCTCCCAAGTTGCTGACATTTTTTTTTTACTAATCATCCCTTAAAAAAAGAATCAGGAGGCCGGGTGCAGTGGCTCACGCCTCTAATCCCAGCACTTTGGGAGGCCGAGGCGGGCAGATCACCTGAGGTCAGGAGTTCAAGACTAGCCTGGCCAACATGGTGAAACCCCGTCTCTACTAAAATACAAAAATTAGCCGGGGGTGGTAGCGCACACCTGTAATCCCAGTTACGCAAGAGGCTGAGGCAGGAGAATCGCTTGAACCCAGGAGGCGGAGATTGCAGTGAGCCAAGCCAAGATCACGTCATTGCACTCAAGCCTAGGCGACAGAGCAAGACTCGGTCTAAAAAATAAAAAAATAAGAATCAGGCTGGGTATGGTGGTTCACACCTGTAATCCCAGCACCTTGGGAAGCCAAGACAAGAGGATCACTTGAGCCCAGGAATTTGAGACCAAACTGGGCAACATAGCAAGCCCTCATCTCTTAAAAAAAGTTAAGAGAAAAAAAAAGTTAAAACTTTAGCCAGGCATGGTGGTGCACACTTGTAGTCCCAGCTACTTGGGAGGCTGAAGTGAGAGAATCGTTTGAGCCCATGATTTCGAATTCCACATGATCAATTGCAAACTGATTTTTTTTTTTTTTTTTTAGATGGAGTCTCACTCTGTCGCCCAGGCTGGAGTGTAGTGGTGCAATCTCGGCTCAATGCAACCTCCGCCTTCTGGGATCAAGCGATTCTCCTGCTCACAAGTAGCTGGGACTACAGGCAGCCGCCACCATGACCGCCTAATTTTTGTATTTTTAGTAGAGATGGGGTTTCACCATATTGACCAGGCTGGTCTCGAATTCCTGACCTTGTGATCTGCCTCCCTCAGCCTCCCAAAGGGCTGGGATTACAGGCATGAGCCACCGCGCCTGGCCAGTGATTTTCATTTTTTTTTTTTTTTTTTTGGTTATCAGTATTTTCTTTTTTTTATTATTTATTTTATTGTATTATTATTATACTTTAAGTTTTAGGGTACTATACTGATTTTATACCCAACTCATTCCAGGATTCTTGCAACACACTATGTTGATGTACAAAGATGAATAAGACATGGTCTCAGCTGGGTGCGGTGGCTCACGCCTGTCATCCCAGCACTTTGGGAAGCTGAGATGGGCAGATCATGAGGTCAGGAGATCGAGACCATCCTGGCTAACACGGTGCAACCCCATCTCTATTAAAAATACAAAAAATTAGCCAGGCGTGGTGGCACATGCCTGTAGTCCCAGCTACTTGGGAGGCTGAGGCAGGAGAATCACTTGAACCCAGGAGGCAGAGGTTGCAGTGAGCCGAGATTGCGCCACTGCACTCCAGCCTGGGCGACAGAGCAAGACTCCATCTCAAAAAAAAAAAAAAAAAAAAGACATGGTCTTACTGATCAGAGGGTAAAGCAGGGAAAATTTGGGTTGCCCCATTATCAAGCAACAAGTAGCATTCCCGGGACTTGTATGCAAAGATGAGAAAGCCTGGGAGATGTGATGTGCAGATACAGTACAGGCTGTGTTGGCTTGTAGAAAAAGACAGAATAGCTGGGTGCAGTGGCTCACATCTGTAATCCCAGCACTTTGGGAGGCCGAGGTGGGCAGATCACCTGAGGCCAGGAGTTTGAGACCAGCCTGGCCAACATGGCAAAACCCCATCTCTACTAAAAATACAAAAATTAGCCTGCGTGGTGACGAGTGCCTGTAATCCCAGCTACTCGGGAGGCTGAAGCAGGAGAATCAGTTGAACCCAGGAGGGAGGTGGAGGTTGCAGTGAGCCAAGATCGTGCCACTGCACTCCAGCCTGGGCAACAGAGCGAGACTCTGTCTCAGAAAAAGAAAATGAAAAAGACATGCTTAAATTTTAGCTTCCATTTCTCATCTTCTAAAGCCATGCTTCTCAAACATTAGTGAGCAGACGAATGGCCCAGGAATCTTGTTAAAATGCAGATTCCGATTCAAGGGGCTTGGAAGGAGCCTGAGGTCCTGCCTTTCAAACCAGCTCCCAGATGGGGCTGATGCTGACACCAGTAAACTCCCTTTGCACACAAGCCTGTTTAGGCTGGGTCTTCTCCAATTTGCACACACAGTATCCCAGCTATGACATTCAGGAACATCAAGCTTGTTCTTCCCTGCCCCTTAATGCTGCTTTTTGTTCTGTGCCTTCTCTTGAGCCCCTTGATGCTTTTTGTTCTGTGCCTTCTCTTGAGCCCTGCCCTCTGCTTGGAATACTGTCTGCCACCTCTTCACTCCTCCTCCAGGAAGCCTTCCTTGACTGCCTGCTCTCTGCCCTCCAAGGACTCTCAGGAGCAGACTTTGAGGAGGAGGCTCCAGGGCAGAGGTTCTTGGCCTTGGCTACAAATTAGAATCACCTGGGAGCTTTAAACCACCACCCCCCCACCCCGGCCCCCGCCTTCACACCCCAAACCAATAGAACCAGAATTTCTGGGGGTGGGACCCAGCACCGGTGTGAGATGAAGTAGGTCACAGGTGTCTCTCATGCACAACATTTACAAAGTATTGGCGGCATCTGATGTCTCCAAACCCGTTGGTAAAATTCACTGTAGCAGTTCATCACAGCCAGGTGCCGCAGCTCATGCCTATAATCCCAGCACTTTGGGAGGCTGAGGCAGGTGGATCACTTGGAGCCCAGGAGTTCAAGACCAGCCTGGGCAACATGGTGAGACTCCCATCTCTACAAAACACACAGAAATGAGCCCGGTGTGGTGGTGCACGCCTATTGTCCCAGCTACTCAGGAAGCTGAGGTGGCAGAATTGCTTGAGCTTGGGAGGTGGAGGCTGCAGGGAGCCGAGACTGCACCACTGCACTCCAGACTGGGTGACAGAGCAAGACCCTGTCTCAGAAAATAAAATAAAATTTAATTAAAAAAAAAAAAAGCCAAGTGTGGTGGCTCACACCTGTAATTCCAGCACTTTGGGAGGCTAAGGCAGGCGGATCACTTGAGGTCAGGAGTTTGAGACCAGCCTGGCCAACATGGCGAAACTCCATCTCTACCAAAAATATAAAAAATTAGCCGGGCGGCTGGGCATGGTGGCTTATGCCTGTAATCTCAGCACTTTGGGACGCCAAGGCAGGCAGATCAGGAGGTCAGGAAATCAAGACCATCCTGGCTAACATGGTGAAACCCCGTCTCTACTAAAAATACAAACCATTAGCCAGGTGTGGTGGCACGTGCCTGTAGTCCCAGCTACACAGGAGGCTGAGGCAGGAGAATCGCTTGAACCCGGGAGGTGGAGGTTGCAGTGAGTTGAGATCGTGCCACTGCACTCAAGCTTGGGTGACAGAGCAAGACTCCGTCTCAAAAAAAAAAAAAGGCCCCAGGGCCCTCATCTGCCCCTTCTGCCATGCGAGGACAGTGAAAAGATGGCCATCGAGGAGGGGGCCCTCACCAGACACAGACCTGCCTGTCCTGGAGTGTGGGTGTCCGGCCTCCAGAGCATGAGAAAGGCATTTCTGTTGCTTACATACCCCTCAGTTGATCTTGAAACAAGGAATTGTTTAAGGAAGGAATTAGGGCTGGGCACAGTGGCTCACACCTGTAATCCCAGCACTTTGGGAGGCCAGAGTGTGAGGATCACTTAAGCTCAGGGGTTCAAGGCCAGCCTGGGCAACATAGGGAGACCTCATCTCTACAAAAAATTTAAAAATTAACTGGGTACGATGGTACGTGCTGTGATCCCAGCTACATGGGAGGCAGAGGCAGGAGGACTGTTTGATCCCAGGAGGTGGTGGCTGCAGTGAGCTGTGTTTGCTCCACCGCACTCCAGCCTGGGCAACAGAGAAAGAGCCAATCTTAAAAAAAAGAAAGAAAGGAATTTCCTTTCTTTATAAAGTCCATAAAGGTAGGCCTTTATCAGTGGGAAGGAGGCAGAAGAGCCAGGGTCCAAGTAGAGCTGAAGACAGAAGTGCCCCTTTACTCTGGTGGTCCTGAAATTAGCTCAGGAGCTCTGGCCAGCAACATGCTTTGGTTCAGCTGCAGACAACTGGGCCCGGCCTGGTGAAGGAGGGCTCCCATTGCAGTGAGTAGACTCTGGCAGTGGCTGCTACCACAATGGCCTAGCTGGGTTCTAGGCCTGCTCTGCCGTGAGCCTCTCCAGTCTACGGAGGGGAGGGGCACAGCTCTCCCTCCACACCCATCCCAGCACTAATTCGAAAAACGTTCTGGACCACGTGCGGTGGCTCACATCTGTAATCCTAGCACTTTGGGAGGCTGAGGTGAGTGGCTCACCTGAGGTCAAGAGTTCGAGACCAGCCTGGTCAACATGGTGAAACCCCATCTCTACTAAAAATACAAAAATTAGCTGGGTGTGGTGGCATATGCCTGTAATTTCAGCTACTCAGGAGTCTGAGGCAGGAGAATCGCTTGAACCCGGAAGGTGGAGGTTGCAGTGAGACGAGATCGCACCACTGCACTCCAGCCTGGGCGACAGAGCAAAAACTCCGTCTCAAAAAAAAGAAAAAAAGAAAGAAAGAAAAGAAAAACGTTCTGGCCCCTCGCCTGAAAGCCCCCTGGAAGAACATCTGCCATTTGCTCTAATTAGATTAGGACACTTGCAAGTGTCCTAGTCCCTGGAATAACCGCTGTTAAGAGTTCCCTTTGACATTTGCAGGGGAAGAATCCGCACCCATGTGTTCAGCCCGTCCTGCTCTCAACGGTTTCCCTCCCGTGGGGCCTGCGTCTGGCCTGCCCTGGCCCCACAGGTAACGCCCCCGACCCGGAAGGCACTGTGGACCCAGATGCACAACTGACCTGGAACACAGCTGAGTGACATCAGACTCAACATCAGGCGCGGAGCTGTTTGTTCTGTTGGAGAACATTCCAGAGATTCCAGAAGCTGGCAGGGCTTGGGGCTCACCCGTGTTTCTGTGCCAGGAGCTCTCCCCAAGCACCTGCTGTGACTCAACAAAGCTGCACTGAGCACAAGATTGGGTCAGGCCCCGCGAGGGGATCAGGGAGGAAACTCACAGACAGGGGGTCGCTGCTGTGGGGCAGAGAACGAACTGGTGCTGCCTGTGCCTGGTGGGCAGAGCCTGGGTTGTCGGAGGCACATTCAAAAAGTGGGTTCACTCAGTCTGTTCTGTCATGGGATCAATGGGCCCCCTTGGAAAGTTCTGGAGTGAGGGACCCATCACTGAGGGTGTGCTAGTGGCAGTCCCGCTCTGTCCCTCAGGCAGGGTGCAGTGGCGCAATCTCAGTTCACTGCACCCTCCTCCTCACAGGTTCAAGAGATTCTCCTGCCTCAGCCTCCTGAGTAGCTGGGATTACAGGCGTGAGCCTCTGCACCCGGCATACACGGCTTTTAAGTCTTACATTGTGCACCAGAGAAGAGTCAAACAAAGCAAAATCAGCAGCAGAAAGCACCCCCTTGTTTCTCTGTACACACGACCCAGGTGTATCACAGAGCAAACACGGTGAAAGTGTGCACGCTCGGGAAAGGCGCAGGAACTGACATTTTACCAAGGTCCCTGAAGGGGCAGAAAACAGGCCCTGAGAGGCACAGACGCCAAAAATGATTGTCAGGAATCAATGGGAAAGCGTGTTTGTGCGGCGCTATTGGCATCTGATGTGTTTGTTATAATTGGCTCCCGCCAGCCCTGTCTCCTTTATTAATTGCACATATTCCTCTTGACGAAAGTGACATGCTGATGGCAGCAACGTGGGCTTGAAGACAAGGGTGCCTTTCGATCTATGCCTAAGGTCACATTTGTGACCCGAACCTAAGACAGAGAGGAGCCCAAAGGTCACTTCTCCTCCAGGAATGTCTGGATGGGTGACTTATTGGAGCAGCTCACCTAATTGTACCACCTTGAGGTAGCCACATAGTGACAGTTTTCCTGGGTCCCTTAAATCATGATGCTCCATAGGATGACTGCCTGAAGCCGTCCAGCAGCTGGAGTTTCATTCTGTAGACAAGGAAAACAAGGCCATTCTGAGAACTTCCGGAATTCAACCACTCAATCCACCAGTGAATGCTAAGATCGTGGGCTCAAGTTCAAGGAGAAACAGGATGTGCACCTGATACCAAAGTATCAAAACAGAAACAGTGATCTGGCTGGGCGCAGTGGCTCACACCTGTAATCCCAACACTTTGGGAGGCTGAGGTGGGCGGATCACCTGGGGTCAGGATTTCGAGACCATCTTGGCCAACAAGGCAAAACCCCGTCTCTACTAAAAATACAAAAATTAGTTGGGCGTGGTGGCGCATGCCTGTAATTTCAGCTACTCGGGAGGCTGAGGCAGGAGAATCCCTTGAACCCGGGAGGCAGATGTTGCAGTGAGCCGAGACTGCGCCACTGCACTCCAGCCTGGGCGACACAGCAAGACTGTGTCTCAAAACAAAAACAAACAAAAGAAAAGATTGATCTTCTTTGAGGCTGGGCACAGTGGCTCATGCCTATAATCCCAACACTTTGGGAGACTGAGGCAGGAAGATTGCTTGGAGCCAGGAGTTCAGGACCAGCCTGGACAATGTAGCAAGACTCTGTCACTACAAAAAATACGAAAGTGAGCTGGGTGTGGTGGCAGGCGCCTATAGTCCCAGCTACTTGGGAGGCTGAGGTGGGAGGATTGCCTGAGCCCAGGGAAGTCGAGGTTGCAGTGAGCTGAGACTGCGCCACTGCACTCTAGCCTGAGGAACAAGGAGACCTTGTCTCAAAAAAAAGAAAAAAAAGAAGAAGAAGAAAAGAAAAGAAAAAGTGTGACTGGGCACGGTGGCTCACGCCTGTAATCCCAGCACTTTGGGAGGCCACGGCAGGCAGATCATCCGAGGTCAGGAGTTCAAGACCAGCCCGGCCAACATGGCGAAATCTATCTCTACTAAAAATACAAAAATTAGCCGGGCATGGTGGCGGGCACCTGTAATCCCAGCTACTCTGGAGGCTGAGCCAGGAGAATCATTTGAATCCGGGAGTTGGAGGTTGCAGTGAGCCGAGATCATGCCACTACACTCTAGCCTATATGACAGAGCGAGACTGTCTCAAAAAAAAAAAGAAAAGAAAAGAAACAATGCTGTGTCTAAGTGTACCCAGGCAGTTCAAACCTGTGTTGGTCACGGGCCAACTGCATTTCATAAGAAAAAGGTTTTTTGATTTTGTTTTGAGACGGAGTCTCGCTTTGTCGCCCAGGCTAGAGTGCAGTGGCGTGATCTCAGCTCACTGCAACCTGTGCCTCCCAGGTTCAAGCGATTCTCTTGCCTCAGCCTCCTGAGTAGCTGGGATTACAGGCGTGAGCCACCACGCCCGGCTAATTTTTGCATTTTTAGTAGAGATGGGTTTCCCATGTTGGTCAGGCTGGTCTTGAAGATCTCACCTTGGGTGATCCGCCCGCCTTGGCCTCCCAAAGTGCTGGGATTACAGGCGTGAGCCTCTGTGCCTGGCCAGAAAAAGGTTTCAAAATGTTTACAAAAGAGAAATTTAAAAAGCTAGGCTTTCCCATCACCTTCTGGAGAAAGCAGGCCACCTGATGTCAGTGCCTTCCTGCACTTCATCCTCATAACTGCTCAATCGATAGCTACATCTTTATAGTAAATAATTGTGTCCATGGGGCTTTATTGGTCTCCGGCATGGGAGTTGTCAGGACCACTTTTGTCAGCAGAGCAAAAACATTGATTTTCTGCCCATCCGTCCAGGGCACAAACTGACCAGTTGCCGGCGGCCAGGGTCAGAACTGGAGGGATCAGCCCCGGAACCCAGAACCCCTCCCAGCACTGGTCCCAGCCAGAGTGGATGAAACGTTCTCTCCCTAATGAATCGTATTCCGGTGCAGTGTAACTTCCAAGAAAGAGGCCAGGCAAGGCCGGGCGCGGTGGCTCAACGCCTGTAATCCCAGCACTTTACAAGGCTGAGGTGGGTGGATCACTTGAGGTCAGGAGTTCAAGACCAGCGTGGCCAACATGGTGAAACCCCGTCTCCGCTAAAAATACAAAAATTAGCCGGCATGGTGGCGTGTGCCTATAATCCCAGCTACTCGGAAGGCTGAGGCAGGAAAATCGCTTGAACCTGGGAGGTGAAGGTTGTACTGAGCCAAGATTGCACCACTGCACTCCAGCCTGGGCAATAGAGTGAGACTCAATCTCAAAAAAAAAAAAAAAAAAAAAAAGGCCATGCATGGTGGCTCATGCCTGTAATCCCAGCACTTTATGAGGCCGAGGCAGGTGGATCACTTGAGGTCAGGAGTTCAAGACCAGCCTGGCCAACATGATGAAACCCCGTCTCTACTAAAAATACAAAAAAAAATTAGCCGACGTGGTGGCAGGAGCCTGTAATCCCAGCTACTTGGGAGGCTGAGATTTGCTTGAATCCAGGGGGCGGAGGTTGCAGTGAGCTGAGAGATTGCACCACTGCACTCCAGCCTAGCAACAGACTGAGACTCCATCTCAAAAAAAGAAAAAAAGAAAGAGGCCAGGCACAGCAGCTCATGCCTGTAATCCCAGCAGTTTGGGAGCCTGAGACAGGTGAATTGCTTGAGCCCAGGAGTTTGAGGCTAGCCTGGGCAACATAGTGAGACCCTATCTCTACCAAAAATGTAAAAATTAGTCAGGCGTGGTGGTGCAAGCCTGTGGTCCCAGCTACCCAGGAGGCCGAGGTGGGAGGATTGCTTGAACCTGGGAGGCGGAGGCTGAAGTAAACCGAGATCGCACCACTGCACTCCAGCCTGGGCAATAGAGTGAGACCCTGTCTCAGAAAAAAGAAAAAGAAGAAAAGAAAGGGTGAAAGCACCTTTGGTCCAAAGAGGATCTCAGGGAATCACAGGAGGGTTGTTTTGCCATTTTTTGGGGGCCTGAGCCCTGGAGGCCTGTGAGCATCGGAACACCGGGCGGGGCAGCAGGTGGCCATGCTGCTGGCTGGAAGCACTGGGTGAGGCTGCAACCTGTGTGTGCACCGAGAGCTCCCAGCTGGCAAATGCACACTCTCACGACTGACTGTGAACCGTTCCTGACAGTTGTGATGTGTTCACAATTGCATTGTATTGTTCTTAATCGCTTTGTAAATACAACCTGTGTGTGCGTGCTCTGCAGGTGAACATAGATGGTGCCTGTCCCTGGGGAGAGCAAAAGAATTAAACCTCGGAGTTTGAGAGACCCATTCTTCTCCAGAACGCAGCCCCGGCGACAACCCCAGGCGGCCGAAGGGACATGGCAGCAGCAGGCTGGGCCGACCACAAATATTTGCACAGGTGAACACTTTAGAAAAGGAAGTCAAATGTAGCATGCGTGTGGCTGGGGAGGAGATGATGAGCCTCATGGAGCCCCACACCCTGGGCTTTTGCAGGGAGCAGCCACAGCCTGTGTTCACACACAGACCCAGCAGCCAGCCCCCGTTCACGCCACAAACCAGCCACAGACAGGCCAAGGTCACCCGTGGCCTTGTGGCATGGAGCCCAGGGTTAATTCAGACCCGATGGCCAGGCACAGTGGCTCACGCCTGTAAATCCAGCCCTTTGGGAGAGCAAGGCAGGAGGATCACTTAAACCAAGGGGTTCCAGACCAGCCTGGGCTGTCTGGATCCCATCTCTATAAAAATTAAAATTAAAAAGTAGCCAGGCTGGGGTGCAGTGGCTCACGCCTATAATCCTGGCATTTTGGGAGGCCCAGGTGGGCAGTTCACCTGAGGTCAGAAGTTCAAGACCAGCCTGCCCAACAACATGGTGAAACCTCATCTCTACAAATACAAAAATTAGCCAGGCATGATGGCAGGTGCCTGTAATCCCAGCTACATGGGAGGCTGAGGTGGGAGAATCGCTTGAACCGGGGAGGCAGAGGTTGCAGTGAGCCGAGATCACGCCATTGCACTCCAGCCTGGGCAACGGAGTGAGAGTCCGTCTCAAAAAAAAAAAAAAATGGGAGCTGGGCGTAGTGACATGTGCCTGTAGTCCCAGCTACTCAGGAGGCTGAGGTAGGAGGATCGCTTGAACCCAGGAGGCCGACGCTGTAGTGAGCTGAGTTTGAGCCACTGCACTCCAGCCTGGGCGACAGAGTGAAACCCTGTCTCAAAAAAACAAAACAAAAAAAGGATGGGCCGGGCGCAGTGGCTCACGCCTGTAATCCCAGCACTGTGGGAGGCCAAGGCGGGTGGATCACCTGAGGTCAGCAGATTGAGACCATCCTGGCTAACACGGTGAAACCCCATCTCTACTAAAAATACAAAAAATTAGCCGGGCATGGTGGTGGGCACCTGTAGTCCCAGCTACTCGGGAGGCTGAGGCAGGAGACTGGCGTAAACCTGGGAGGCGGAGCCTGCAGTGAGCCAGTGAGCCAGTGATCCGAGATCACACCACTGCACTCCAGCCTGGGCAACAGAGCAAGACTCCATCTCAGGAAAAAAAAAAAAAAAAAGGGGCCGGGCACGGTGGCCCATGCCTGTAATCCCAGCACTTTGGGAGGCCGAGGTGGGTGGATCATGAGGTCAGGAGTTCGAGACCAGCCTGACCAAGATGGTGAAACCCCGTCTCTACTAAAAAATACAAAAATTAGCCTGGTGCGGTGGCAGGCACCGTAATCCCAGCTACTCGGGAGGCTGAGGCAGGAGAATCGCTTGAACCTGGGAGTCAGAGTCTGCAGTGAGCCTGCAGTGAGCCGAGATCATGCCACTGCACTCCAGCCTGGGCGACAGAGCAAGACTCAGTCTCAAAAACAAAAAAAAAAGAATTGTAAAATGTATGTTAATATTTTAAATGTTTATTTTTCTTTACTTAAAATGACATTAAGTAGCAAACAGAACTACCATGACAAGCTGAGAGAGGAAGCAGAGAAGGAAAAAGGGATGGTGGAAAAGGGCAAAGCTTTCTATGTTAGTACCTTTCACAGCACTTTTTTTTCTGATTTTTCATTTTGCACTAGGCCCTGAAAATTATTTATGTAGCCAGCCTTCGATATAATTCACACACACAAAAGCTCTTTGGAGCTTTCAGTAATTCTTTTTCTTTTCTTTTTTTTTTTTTTTTTTTTTTTTTTGAGACAGAGTCTCACTCTGTTGCCCAGGCTGTAGTGCAGTGGCACAATCTCAGCTCGCTGCAACCTCAGTCTCCCAGATTCAGGTGATTCTTGTGCCTCAGCCTCCTAGGTAGCTGGGATTACTGGTGCGTGCCACCACGCCCAACTAATTTTTGTATTTTTAGTTTCACCATGTTGGCCAGGCTGGTCTCAAGCTCCTGACCTCAAGTGATCCTCCCACCTCGGCCTCCCAAAGTGCTGGGATTACAGGCGTGAGTCACCACACCTGGCCGTTCTGGGCTCTTTCTGAGCTCACCGAGAGTCGGGCAGTGACCTCCCTGGGAACAGGGCAGTCCTGAATATGCGTCCTTTGACCCGTCCAAGGCTTGCCAGCAATTCTGGGCCCTTTGCCGTGCTCTCCCCAAGCCTGCATGCATCCCCCAACTGTGCACCCTGACAGGGCCAGCCAGTGATGGACGCCCTAGAACCCCTGATCACCCCCGCACAAGGGGGCTGCCCCCCTTCCCAACCGGAGTCCAGACAGTGAAACCAGGGGCCAGACAGTCTCCAGATGCTTCTCCCCAAAAACCCCGCGTGCTTGGCAGGAGTCCCCTCCCCTGCTGTGAAGCTGCGAATCCATCCTCAGCAGGAGACCGGCTTTCCATCAGATAAGCTGTCGTCCTCCCTCGTGGGAGACAGAAAAGACGATAGTATCTGACCATGCGAGGCTGTCAGGTCTGGCCGGCAATCCCCCTGCACGCGGGGCCCACTCACGGAGTGCTGGCAGCAGAGACCAGGAGAACAAGATCCGCGATTGTTCTCTGCAGCCCCACGGTGGAGCTTGCTTCCCGTCATCAGATCATGAGTGTTCTCTGCGGCCCCACGGTGGAGCTTGCTTCCCGTCATCAGATCATGAGTGTTCTCTGCGGCCCCACGGTGGAGCCTGCCTCCCTGTCATCAGAACACTTGTGTATGGCATCCTGCTGGCAATAGTTTTGCGTTAACTGCTTTGGTTGACCAACTGTTTTCGGCGGCTCCTCCAGCAAAAAGCACACACAATGTGGCTGAGATTAGGCAGCATGAAAGGAATTCCTCTGCCTCCGAGCCAGAGCCTGGCTTTGAGGGGGAGGATCTTGTCCTGTATGTCCCTGGGAGCCTCAGCAGCGCTCGCTGTTGGCGACTGCATTAGAAGAGTCTCATCATTCCTCAAGAGGTGGGGCTGGCTGGCTCATGCCTGTAATCACAACACTTTGGGAGGCCGAGGTGGGCAGATCACTTGAGGTCAGGAGCTCGAGACCATCCTGGACAACATGGTGAAACCCCATCTCTACTGAAAATACAAAAATTAGCCAGACATGGTGGCGGGCGCCTGTAATCTCAGCTACTCGGGAGGCTGAGGCAGGAGAATCGTTTGAACCCAGGAAGCACAGGTTGCAATGAGCCGAGATCATGCCACTGCACTCCAGCTTGGGCGACAGAGTGAGACCCTGTCTCAAAAAAAAAAAAAAAAAAAAAAAAAGAGGTGGGGCTGAACATCCCAGGCCCCAGGGCTTCGGAGCAGGGTGTCGTCTGCAGGTGGTACATGCACCTGAGGGTCTCCGTGGCCTCGGTGGTCTGCTCTTTGTCCTGTCTGCCCGGTGGCCGCCATGCCAGAGTCCTCTGAGAGCCAAGACCTACCCCCAGCCCAGCTGGAGATGCAGGGCTTGGCACCCTGGTCCAGAGGGTGGGGCCCTGCCTGTGAACCCCAGCAGACAGGCGGCCTCCAGGGGCCACCGTGGGCCCTGCCTGGCATATCCATCCTCACCCACCCAGGGTTTTGACCAAACCTCTTTTACCCAGGCCAGTGTGCCTGGCACAAGCTATGCCCCCAAGTCACCCACGGTCTTCCCTGGACTCCCTGCTCCCACCCTGGGAGACCACCAGTGGGATGGGGTATGGCAGGACCAGCCCTGCTCGGGGAGGGGCCACCCCCCTCCAACATGGGCCCAGCCCTGGACCAGAATGAACCTGAGCACAGTTCACATCTGAGACGCATCCCCGGGACGGGGACTGCGGTCCATGGTTTGGCAAGAGGCCGGAGCTACAGAGGGAATGGCTTCCGGCACAGAGCCTTGGACACAAGGCTGGTGTTGTGTGTTTTCTCAGATGCGGCATTTGTGCATTTGGCATCCATTAATCTTCCCCACCCTCCAGAACCTGCCTCTAAACCACCTCCTTATCTAACTCTCACACCACAAGCTCATGTCCCCTGCCCTCAGTCACCAAGGACCAACCGCCAAACAACTAGGGAGATCTGAGGTCCCAGAGCCCACAGGAATTACTCAGACTGACCAGCCCCGAGCCATTCCCCCACCCTGCCCTGCCTTTCACCTGGAAACCCATGGAAAGGCTCTGAGCTTGGCTCGCCTCGCTCCTGTCTGCTCCTGACCAGCCCTGGAGCTCCCTGCACCAGCCCCGGGCAGCCCAGCCCAGCACGCACCCTCCTCCAATTAAGTGCCTCACTTAACGCCAGGCTATAGTCTGAAAAATACATCATGAGGTGACTTTGTGTCATGAAAACATCACAGAGTTCACTGGCACAAATTTAGATGTACAGGCACAGTGGCTCACGCCTGCAATCCCAGCGCTTTGGGAGAGACTTCAGGCAGGAGAATCACTTGAGCCCAGGCAGGAGTTTGAGACCAGCCTGAGCAACAGAGCGAGACCTCATTTCTACAAAAAGAAAAAAATAGAAAAAATTCTCCAGGAGTGGTAGCACGTGCCTGTAGCCCCAACGACTCAGAAAGCTGAGGCAGGAAGATTGCTTGAACCCAGGACTTCAAGGCTGCAGTGAGCTGTGATAGCACCACTGCACTCCAGCCTGGGTGGCAGAGCAAGACCCTGTCTCTACAGAGAAAAAAGAAAAGGCCAGACTCTGTGGCTTACCCTGTAATCCCAACATTTTGGGAGGCCAAGGTGGGTGGATCACCTGAGGTCACGAGTTCAAGACCAGCATGACCAACATGGCAAAACCCTGTCTCTACTAAAAATACAAAAATTAGCTGGGCATGGTGGTGGGCGCTTGTAATCCCAGCTATTCGGGAGGCTGAAGCAGGAAAATCACTTGAACCTGGCAGGCAGAGGTTGCAGTGAGCCAAGATCACACCACTGCACTCACAGCCTGGGCAACAAGAGCGAAACTCCTTCTCAGAAAAAAAGAAAAGATAAACCTATATGGCATAGCCTACTACACACCTTGGCTACATAAATTAAAATCTGGAGGGTGCATTTTGAGATGGCTGGTTTTTAACCTAGGTCTCTGGCCCTCGTTCCCTCATTTCGGGCCCAGGATCTTCACTGTCAGATGGATAGTCCTAAGAAAGAAGCATCTGAGGCAGTATCTGGAGAGAATTCTAAGTCAGGAAACAAAACTCTTGCCTTCAGAAATACTAAGTGCCCCAGCAGCCCAGTGGGGCTCAGATGTGCCCTATCCAGTGTGCTGGGAAAGTGGGTCCCTTATACCACCTGGGCCAGCCCTTCGGTCCCTACTTTGCTTTTTTTTTTTTTTTTTTTATGAGATGGAGTCTGCCTCTGTTGCCCAGGCTGGAGTGCAGTGGTGCGATCTCGGCTCACTGCAACCTCTGCCTCCTGGGTTCAAGCGATTCTGCCTCAGGCTCCCAAGTAGCTGGGATTACAGGCACATGCCACCAAGCCTGGCTAATGTTTGTATTTTTAGTAGAGAGGGAGTTTCACCATGTTGGCCAGGCTGGTCTCGAACCCCTGACCTCAAGTAATCCGCCCGCCTCAACCTCCCAAGGTGCTGAGATTACAGGCATGAGTCACCGCGTCCAGCCCAGAATTTTTCTTAGCCAGCCTCCATCACCCCACCCCGTTTGTCTGTCTCCCCCACACCTTGAGGCACTGGCAGTCTGCCTGACTGGCATGGCTGGTCCCACTCCAGGGTGCAGGTAAACGTCATCTCTGCACCAGGCTCTCCTGCCGGGGCTCTCCCCAGCTTCAGCTCCCGCCCAGCCCTGGGCCATGTCCCTCTGCAGTTCATGCTTTGCTTTCTTGGCAGCTGGGTGGTTCGCTCATCTCCCCCAACGCTGGGCCTCCGTGTGGTCCCCCCAGCTTGCCCTGTGAGTTCTCAGAAGCACACACTCTAGCCCTGGGTGCCTGTTTGTGGAAGGAAATCCACTGTGGGGCTCTCTCAGCCACTGTCCCTGAGCCTCCTCCTCTTTCTCCAGACCCTCAGTCGGGCTCCACCCCGGGAGCACAGACGGAGCACCCGGGAGCACAGACGGAGGAGGGGCCCATGTGCCGGCCAAGGGAATAAGGCAGGCATGCAGGACACAGGAAGGGCAAAGCTCAGAACCCGAGAGCCCCTGAGGACACGAAAGGAGTCTGGGCCTCAGGAGTGGGGACTTCCTGCAGGGGGCGCTGGCGCTGGCCCTGCCCAGGGGCACTGATGGCTTCCCGGTTGCCCAGAGCTGCCCCCAGGGCTACAATGGATAAAACAGAATAAAACAGATTCATCCAGGAACCCGAGGCTGCTCCTGCACCCCCGCCTCCCACTCCACCCTCCGGCATAAGTGTTGGTCCCAATGACAGAGACCTCAGAAGTCAGCCCTTGCCAGTTTGAGAGGAACGTTCTAGAAAGGGAGCGTCCCGCAGAAATGAAACACCACATTCCTGAGGTCAGCAAATTTGCAGCCCGTCCCCGCACAGCTTCTGCAGGGACAGAGGAGACTAGTGTAGCAGCGGGCTGCTGTGGCCGCCCTGGAGAAAGCATCCCAGGCCTTCATGGGGTCCCCGGCCTCTCCTGGGCCATGGCCAAGCCCCTGCAGAGGGACCCGCGTGGAAATCACAACCCCGCAGCTCCTTAGGGGAACAAGGCGCCCAGGACAGTCTGGCAGATAGGAGAAGGGGCTCAGGCCTGGGGAGCTAGGAAAGGGGTGAGGACAGGAGCTCCAAGGGGACTCAATTCATTTTAAGTCACTCAAGCCCCTCTCACCTGTGGCCCAGCCCCCTCCTGGAGCCCGGGATCCAGACCATCTCAGGCTTGCGAGGGGCCTCTAGATCTGGCCACATGGCCTAGGGGGAACACGCCTTTCCCCAAAGCACCCCACCTCCTGGACAAAGGGGACTCACAGGCGCTGCCCACGACGGCACCCCATAATCCAGGCTTCACCCCTGGAGGCCAGCTTCCCCTTCCCTTCTCTAGCTCTGCCCTGCACGGCCACACTGAGGAACCTGGGAGGGAAGCAGCCAGAGCCCGCCTCACCCTGACCCTCCAGCCCCATGCCCTGACCACAGGGCGGGGGGCCCAGCCCTGGGCAGAGAGGCCGTCCAGAACCAGGGGCCCCAGGCCTGTCCCCCCATGGAGGGCAGGGGTCAGCAGCCCCAACTGAGCTCTGAGGACCCCCGGGTCAGGCGATCAACCCAGTGAGGACCCCTGCCCCAGGGGAGGGAGGGAGCCAGGTTCCCCCCACACGCCGACTCCCTGCACACAGGGGATCTCAGAGCTCCCCAGGGTTGGGCCTCGAAGGAAGTGCTGGTGCAGTGAGAGGCGGGCAAGCTGCTGGCCCTGTCTAGTCTCCTCTCTTCCTCTATGATGCGGCTTCATAAATATTTTCAGGCCTGTGGAGAGGGTGGGCCCAGGGACTGACCCTTCCCTGTCTCCCCTTTGGGGCTGGGTTGCTGGGGCCAGGGCCTGCTCAGGGCTTCCATGCCCGTGTGTGCAAGGCTCAGGGCAGAGAGCACGGCCACCTTGTCCCACCCACCCATCCCGGTGGGCCAGGAGGGCCGGGGCTTTGTGAGGACCCTCGAGGCGGAAGCAGCCTCCTCCCCAGGCTTCTCTGAGCCCCCTCCTGGACTCCCAGGGCTGTGAGGACCCCAACCCATGGCCCATACCATCCTGGTCTGGCTGGGGTAGGAGGGCTGGAGACGGGCTCTCAGGCCCCTTCCCCTCCACTGGGCGGAACAGGAAGAGGGTAATTGAATCAGCACTTCTCGCCCCATCTGGAACATTCCAACATGGAAAACCCATGGAGCAGCTGGGGAAGCAATTTAGGGACTTTAATTAAAGGCCGATGACTCTCCCAGGGAGCCCCTCCCTGCACGCAGCCCGTAGGTCCCCCCACATCTGCCCTCCGTGTGTTCGGAGGCCCAGCTGCGCACCTCACCCGCACCGAGTGCTGGCGGTTAGGCGGAGTTCCCGCTCAGGGGGTGCAGAATACGCCAGCCCACCCTCTCCCCTCGCTGCTTCCAGAGTCTGCCCCCCCAGGCCCTGGGTTCAGGCCCCAAACCAGCCAAACCAGTGCCCCACCCCTCACAGGTCAGTGTCGGGAAGGAAACAATGGGGTCATTTGGTGGACTCAGAAAAGGAACTCTAAACAGAGGGAAGAAAGTAGCAGAGCCTCAGTGAGAGCAGCTGCCCCTCAAAGGCTGCCTCCATCCCATCAGCACCTTCTGCAGGGAAAGGCATTCCAGACAGAGGGAACAGCACATGCAAAGCCCATGTGGTTGGACAGGCCACGGCAGGTGGAAGGAGCTGGCAGGTGCCAGTGTGGCGGGAGTGCTGGAATGAGGAGCACATGTAGGACAGACGGGCAAGCAGTAGAGGGCTGTAACAGCTTGTGATCTGGAGTTTGATTTTCATCCTAGAAGCAATAAGGGGGAAAGGTGGGGATCAGAGTTTTAAAACAATAGGATCTGGTTTATCCTGCAACGGCCCTCCGGCTGCCATCCGGAGAGCTCACTGTAGAACAAAAGAGGTGCTGGGACGATGGTGAGCAGCCCCTGAAACGGCCCAGGCACGAGAAGGGTGTGTCCAGGAAGAAGAAATCCGCATGCACTGGGCTGGGAACTGGGTCACCAGGGGCCAGGGGCTGTCCTGTCTTCCTTCCCACCCCCAGGCCCGGGGCAGGCAGTTGGCCCGGTCTTCACAGAGGGCACCCGTGCAGGGGGTGGGGACAGAGCAGCCCAGCCCAGTGATCCCCTCCTGGCAGGGATCCGAGGTGGAGTCTGTTCCCTCTTCCCAAAGCTGCTGTCAGTCGGAGGGGCCCTTTCCCCTCCACCCACATCAGAGCTTCGAGGCAGGACGGAGGCTGTGCCTATGACTTGTCCGTATCTGGGCCCACATCTGTCCACCATGTTGCCACTGCAGTCTCTGGGTGGGTGCTTGGAGGGGAGCTCGGAACCAGCCTCCAACCCTGCCTCTGTCCTGGCCTGGGATGGAGGTGCCTGTGGGAAGTGCCTGCCCCTCAGGGCAGCTGCAGAGCAGAGTGTCCACTGGGCCCAGAAACCAGCAGGAGGCGGGGTGGGCATCCAGACGCAGCCCCTCCTACAAATCCTTCCTCACTGCCAGCATCCCTGGGCCCCAAGTAGCTGAGAGGCAGAAAGACCATATCAGGGCCTGTGGGACTCAGCGGGGCTGTGGAGACCACAGCTAGGCCCTGCGACAGGCCTGGGGCTAAGCCCAAGCAGCCCCGGAGGTCATCGTCAGGGCAGCCGGTGGGCACCTAGCAGACAGCACGTGGCCACGAGCAGGTGAGGGTCATTACTGAGGGGACCCTCCCGCTCCCAGGACACAGGGGCGGACAGGGCACCCCAGCCTGCCTGAGTCTGGCCTCAGTTATGAGCGGGCAGCTGGACTGCAGATGGCCACTGATTCCAGCCCCGTCCCCAGGGGAGGGCACAGAACAAATACCTCGGAACTGGGGCAGCAGGGGCCTGGGGGAGTGGGTGGGGCCTGAATGGGTGGTCCTCTACAGGGAAGGCTAGGAGGCTATTAATCCATCGCCCTGTGCACACACCCAACACTCGCTGACCTCACCAACACTCAGGCGATTCCACAAGGCTCCGGAAGGAAGCGTCCACTGCGCACCTGGATTCCGGATGAGCCAAGGTGGTGGGTGCGGACCCGACTTTAATCCTGCCCCACCACTCCACAGAGCGGCCTGCGGCCTCAGTTTCCTCATCCTGAACATGAGGACAGCCCTGCCCAGCCTCCCAGGGCTGAGAAGAGAGCCTGAGCACAGCCCCCAGCATCACTAGGGCTAAACTGCATGTCGCTGGGCGGGGCCTAAGCCTCTCTGAGCTCACAGGCTAGACCTGACCAGGCACACCGCCCACCTCTGAGGGTGTATAAAGAATGAGTTTTGGGCCAGGCGTGGTGGCTCATGCCTGTAATCCCAGCACTTTGGGAAGCCAAGATGGGCGGATCACTTGAGGTCAGGAGTTCGAGACCAGCCTGGCCAACATGGTGAAACCCCATCTCTACTAAAAATACCCCAAAAAATTAGCTGGGCATGTTGGCGTGTGCCTGTAATCCCAGCTACCTGGGAGGCTGAGGTAGGAAAATCGCTGGAACCCGGGAGGTGGAGGCTGCAGTGAGCTGAAATCACACCACTGCACTCCAGCCTGGGCCACAGAGGGTGACTCCGTCCTAAAAAAAAATTACAATTGGCTGGGTGCGGTGGCTCACGCCTGTAATCCCAGCACTTTGGGAGGCTGAGGCAGGCGGATCACGAGGTCAGGAGATAGAGACCATCCTGGCTAACACGGTGAAACCCCGTCTGTACTAAAAAAAAAAAAAAAAAAAAAAAAATTACCCAGGTGTGGGGGCACGCGCCTGTAATCCCAGCTACTTGGGAGGCTGAGGCAGGAGAATTGCTTGAACCTGGGAGGTGGAGGTTGCAATGAGCTGAGATCGCACCACTGCACTCCAGCATGGAGACAGAGCAAGACTCCATCTCAAAAAAAAAAAAAAAAAGCCGGAAGCGGTGGCTCACACCTGTAATCCCAGCACTTAGGGAGGCCAAGGCGGGTGGATCAGGAGGTCAGGAGATCGTAGCCATCCTGGCTAACACGGTGAAACCCTGTCTCTACTAAAAATACAAAAAGAAATTAGCCGGGCGTGGTGGCGGGCGCCTATAGTCCCAGCTACTTGGGAGACTGAGGCAGGAGAATAGCGTGAACCCGGGAGGTGGAGCTTGCAGTGAGTCGAGATCGCGCCACTGCACTCCAGCCTGGGCGACAGAGCGAGGCTCTGTCTCAAAAAAAAAAAAAAAAAAAAAAAAAAGTGCGACACGAGGCACACAGTCAGTGCCCAGTGGAGTTCGCTGGTATGTTTACCACATCCCTGGGGGCAGCGCCTCCACCCTCCAACCTCGAGGTTTGTGGAAAAATCTGGGTCCAAGCTTTATTTCTTAAATATTCCTCTCTGCCCAGCATGTGCACGCAGCCCGCTCTGGCCAGGTGAGCGGATGTCAATCAAGGTGCTGAGCATCCCCAGGGCACCACTCAGCCCCAGCCGAAGTCCTGGCCCGTCATCTGGTAGAACTTGCGGTTGAAGGGCCGGTAGAACTCCTGCAGGCGCCGGACCACGGCCTGGGGCACGCGCGGGTGTGGCCGGCCCTTGGACTTGCCCAGGCAGCGGGGACGGCTGCCGCCCTGGGCCTTCTTGAGGCAGGGGAAGCCCTTGGTGGCGTTGAAGTAGAAGTGCTTGTCCGTGACGACCCGTTTCAGGCCCAGGAAGTCCTGCACGCGGCCCACCTCTCCGGCCGGGTCGCTCACCAGACGCTCCCCGCTGACAAACAGAAAATGGGACAGGGGGAAGTAGCGCAGCCAGTGGTCCAGGTGCTGGGCGTACAGGCCGATGCGGACGGCGCTCCAGGCTGTGTCCACGGGGCCCAGGCCGTGGCGGAAGGCCAGGGCGCGGAAGCTGGGCAGGCCCGGGGTCTTGGAGAGCGTCTGGGCGTAGTCGGAGATGGCCCGGGTCACGGGGTTCCGCACCACCACGATCAGCTTCGTGTCCGGGGACATGGCGTGGATGCGGCGGGGGGCCTCTCGCGTCACGAAGTAGCTGGGGGTCTTCTCCATGGTGATCTGCCCATCCAGGGTTCGGGGCATCAGACTCCTGTGGGATGGGTGCAAGGAGAGGGGGCCTGAGCCTCCCCAGCCCTAGACCGGCCCCCAGGGGCCCCGGACCAAGGATCCCTTATGCCCGGGAAGCCCAGGCCTCTAGGGCCGGCAAGCCTTCCTCCCTGCTCGGGCCCACCCCTCCTAACGTGGGCGGCTGGGCGGCCTGGAACATGGACTGTGAGGGTGCCCAGCCCAGCACCGGACTGCAGCCGGGCCTGTTCCGCCCGCCTGCCTGCCCCGCCTGCCTGCCTGCCCCACCTGCTGCTGCACTGAGGATTAGGGTGATGGTCGCTGGCCGGGAGGCCCAACATGCTCCTCATCACCCACATATCTTCCCTGTGCAATCCCTGCCGTCCTTGCTTCCAGAGCCAGCTCCCTCCCATGGGACCCACAGTCTCCTAGAACTAGGCTGCCCCCAGCTCCTTTCTCATCCCAGACCAAGTACCCCAAGGCCCGCCGGCCTAGATCACTCGAGGTCACCCTTTCACTCAGTGGCTGACAGCATCCCCTAAATCAGCCCTTCACCAATTATTGACAGTGTGTCCTCAACAAAAAGTAGTCCTCCCTGCTCCTTCCCTCCCCTGATGTAATTACATCTCTTCCCATCTTTATTTATTTTTTGAGACGGAGTCTTGCTCTGTCGCCCAGGCTGGAGTGTAGTGGCGCAATCTCGGCTCACTGCAACCTCCACCTCCTGGGTTCAAGTGATTTTCCTGCCTCAGCCCCCAGGGTAGCTGGGATTACAGGCGCCTGCCACCACACCCGGCTAATTTTTGTATTTTTAGTAGAGACGGGGTTTCGCCATGTTGGCCAGGCTGGTCTCGAACTCCTGACCTCAGGTGATCCGCCTGCCTCAGCCTCCCAAAGTGCTGGGATTACAGGCGTGAGCCACTGCAGCTGGCCTCTCTCCCCGTCTTTAATGGTAGCCCTGTGAATTCTCATCAGCCTGGGCCTGGACTCAGGAGGCCAAAAAGTCACCAGCAGAGCCCAGCACAAGTTGAGGAAAGTCGGAGACGTGGCGGCGCCGGCCTGAGGATCCTTCCCAAGACCCTGGCCTGCTGTGGCTCCCTAGATCTTGCAGGTTGCCAGGGTGCCGGGCCAGGGAGGAGGCCTTTCTGAGATTCTCCTCATTCTGACACAGGGGAGGAGGGCACTGACCCAGTCCCAAGGTCCCTGGGGGAATCAGCCGACCACAGCCCAGGACTGTCCCACCTGGGCAGAGAGCCCATTCTGGGTGCCCAGCCCGGGCAGGCCCAGGCACCCCCAACAGTGCTCCGGGCAGCACCTGCCAGCCAGGTAGTGCAGTGTGAGGTCGGGCAGGGCAGGGCGTGTCAGGTCAGCTGAGCAAACAGCTCCGAGGGAGAGCTGGGGAGGGCTGGGAACTAGGTCAACAGAAACACAGGAACTGTGTTAGGGAGGGGATGCCCTGCCGGTCACGCCCGGCCCTGCCTCCTGCCCTCTGAGGGGGCTTCCCCCACCCCTGCTGACAGCCCCAGGACCGGCCCCTGACAGGAGGCTGACCTGCCAGGAGTGACCACCCCAGACTCGAGCCCCTGGGAGGCAGGTCCTGAGTCCCCTTTTCCTGCTCAGACCCCTAGGGAAACGCAGGCTGGGCCAGAGGCAGCTGCACAGACCCCTGGACTGGGGTGCTCAGTGGAGAGCGCTGGAGGTGGGAGGGAGGATGTGTGAGGACGGCAGCGGGAGAGAATCCAGGCTTCCCCCACAACACCCACCATGAGCGGTGCAGAGTAGGGGTGGGCGGCACGGGAGCCTCCCCACCCCGCAGAACCAGGCCCTGGGCAGAGCTGGCCTACAGACGTTACCGGACAAGTCCTCCTCCATCTTGGTGACAGAGGGAGCTGGGACTCCCTCCACCCACCCGCTGCCACTTCAGAAGCAGCCACACGGAGACTGGGAGGGGCAGGGGTGCTGGGGATGAGCATGGGGCTCAGCCCTCCCTCTTCCCACCCTGGGGGGCTGCCTCCTTCCAGCCTACCTGGAAGGGCGGTGTCAGTCCCAGAGCCCCTGCACTCCCCGCCCCGCCTCCCGCAGCTGGAACCGGAGTGGGAACCGCACCCAGCGTCCCAGGGACAAACACAGAGGCCTCGGGTGGTGGCGGTACCAAGGTCTGAGGCCTGGCAGCTCAGGGGCACCCCCGCCCCTGAGAGAGGTCAAGAAGGGGAGGCACCCCCCCACCACCACGGGACCTTGCTGACAATGCCCACAGAGAGAAACCAGGCCAGTGCTGGGAGGGGAAAGACCCCAGGCCTCATCAGAAGTCACTGCCTGCCTTTCCCCTCGGCCAGGAAGGAAGCCCCAGGCCCTTCCCTCCCATCTCGGGCGTACCTGACCCCAGGCACCAAGCGAGACCAGGAGCCCACCCCTTTCCTTTCCCAGACAGCACACCAGTGACTCTGAATAGCCTCCTCTTCCCGCCTGCTGGAGCTGCTGGAGGAACCAGCACCAAAACAGGAATGTTCGCCCTGCCAGGCCTTCTCTCCAAAGAGTCAGAGAGAGCTCCATAGGGGGATGGAGTTCCCGGACCCCCTGCCGTGGAAGGGGAGTGGGAACACACAGAGGCGGCAAGGGTTTTCGAGGCCCCCTCTTGCACAGACCAGCTCAGAGATCGGAGATCTTTGGGATCAATTACTTTCCCTCCCCAGGCATCCGAAGCCTGTCCTAGCCCGGGTGTGGATGAGGGTGGGAGAGATGGGGGAGGAGGGAGAGGAGCAGGACTGGACCCCCGTGTGACAAACATCTGACAAGTTGCTCTGAGGACCCCCCCTCCCTGCGGAGCCCACCTCATCTGGTGTGCATTTCCCTGCGGCTTTCATCCAGCAGCCCTGGGCGACCCTCCCTCCTCTGTCTCAGCCTCCCTCCTCCTGCCCTGGGACTGGCAGATGCCAAAAGGGCCTGGCAGATGCCAAAGCCAGAAAGTGCAGGGGGACTGCATCCCCCACAGGAGCCCGGGTCCCCCCGCTACATACTCAGACCCCACTCCCTGCACCCACTGCTCTAGCAAACCAGGAACTAAGGGGTTCCCCTACCCACCCCGCTCCTTGCCTCCTCTTGCTTTTCTTTTGTTTTGTTTGTTTTTGAGACAGAGCTGCACTCCAGCTGACTCTTGTCGCCCAGGCTGGAGTGCAGTGGCGCAATCTCGGCTCACTACAACCTCTGCCTCCCGGGTTCAAGTGATTCTCCTGCCTCAGCCTCCCAAGTAGCTGGGATTACAGGCACCCACCACCACGCCTGGCTAATTTTTGTATTTTTAGTAGGGACTGGGTTTCACCATGTTAGCCAGGCTGGTCTCAAACTCCTGACCTCAGGTAATCTGCCCGCCTCAGCCTCCCAAAGGGCTGGGATTACAGGCGTGAGCCACTGTGCCCGACCCTCCTCTTGCTTTTCTAAAAGACTATGGTCAAAGTACAGCCCCCATTTGCCCCCAGACAGGGCACCCTTCCCAGACCGAGACCTTGGGGAGTCTGCGTGACCCCCACACCTGGCAGACACAGGTGCTTCACTAGTGGGGGAACGGCTGAGCATGTGCTGAGCTCGGGGGCACTTGCAGGCTACAGTCCCCAAGTGGGAGGCCCCTCAAGAGCCTGGATGAGCTGACTGAGGGTGGAAAGGAGGGAAGGAAGGCCTATGGCCAAGGTCAACCCAGGACCCACCTGCCGAGGCCACAGGAAGGCCGGGTCACCGCCTGGAACTAGGTCGGTCACAGCCCAGTGGGAGCAGTGGCCCAGAGACTCAATTGGGGGCCCTGGCTACTCTGCTCACCTTCCCGCAGCCGACACCCAGAACAGAGCTTGCAGGCACTGGGGGCCCAGCCCAGGGTCTCAAGAGCAAACAATGCTGCTTTGCAATTGTGGAAACTGAGACAGGGTGAGAACTTTCAGAGGCTCACTGCAGGCTTGTAGCAGGCTGACAGGACGGAGGCACAGGCATCTAGGAGCACACCAGCCCCACGTGGCCACGGCCCCTCGGAGAGCACGAGGACACCCGCAGTCTGGAAGCTCAGCGGGCCCAGCTCTACTGGCTCTCCACCACCCAGTGAGGGGTCAGCACGGTTGGTCCAAGGGACAACCCCAGATTAATGGGGCAGAAGCCACAGGACTGACCCCTTGGAATTCTCCACACCCACCCCTCCCCCTTCTAAAAAACGAGGACGTCAAGAGTCTACCAGAGCAGTCACTCTCCTGTACCTCCCCTCCAACCCTGGGCACATCAGTGTCCCCGGAACCCCACCCCCAGGCTAAGGAGCTGACCCCCAGGCTGGGCCTGGCCTTGGCTGCCTCTCGTCCTCCCCAGACTGATCCCCCAGTGCTGGACACATGCCCAGGGCGGGCCTGGACTGGCCTCAGTAGCCTGGGCTCTTCCAGAACCCTCTAGGGCTAAACCCAACCCTAGCTTCCCCTGTGGCTCCTCACGGCCCAGCTCAGATCCCATCCCCAGTCTCTTGCTGTCAAAGCTCATGGGGCTCAGGGGTGGCTCTGAAGTGTTTACTCCAGTTAACTGTGCATCCTTAACCCAAAGCCCTTTCTCCCCTTCTCCCTCCCGCCTCTCCCCTCCTCCCTCCTCTCGCCACTCCCCTCCTCCCGCCACTCCCCTCCTCCCCCTCTTCTAGCTTGGCAGCACCCTCCTCCCCTCCTCCCTGCAGCAGGGATTAGGGATGCATTCTGACCCCTGCCTGCCGTCAGAGGAGTGAGGTCTCTCCCTGGTGCCTAAGCTGAGGATGCCCAATTCATCCAGGTGAGCCCCGGGATGGACTCCACGTCCCCTAGCCACCACCTGACTTCCCCAGCACCCCACACTGGCACCAGCCCTTCAGATCTCAGAAGCGAGCCCCCCTATTCTCACGGAGCCCCTTCCTGCCTGCCCTCCAAACCCAAGAGTAGTTTTAGTACAAAAGGCAAAGTTAACAAATAGGGGTAGGCGTCGGGGGAGGAAGAGGATTAGAGGATCAGGAACCGAGAAACTGGAGCACCTGGAGAAGCGTCTGGGTCCTGCCGCCCCCACTGACTCCCCAGGTGGCCTTGGGCAGGGTCCTCTTGGCAGGGGCTCGGTCCAAGCTTGGGGATGAGCAGCCACCAGGGCGGGCTGCTTCAGCTGGGGCTGCGTGCTCCTCACATTCCACTGCCGCACCCCCATGTCCACCCTGGGGTAGAGGCAGGACAGCCACAGAGCCCCATGCACGGGGCTGGACTCACCCTGGGCACTCACCTAAAGGCAGTCTCCTCCTTTCCAAAGCCCAGACTTTCTCCGGACCCCCAGGACCACAAACAAGGGTTCCTGTGCGCAGACTCAGGGGTCTTGGGGAGGAAGGACGCTTTCTAGGTGGCTGCCTGGAACCTGGAGGCTCCTTTCTACGGTACCTGGCCAGCGGTCGGTCACACCTGCGTGCCCAGAGTGACCGGGTGGAAGAGGCATTTCTAACGCTGTCAGGTAATCCCACGGGCTGGAAACGACTTCCGGGCTGGGATGGCACCGCCTCCCCCAGTCCTGCTGGGTCCCTCAGCAGAGAAAACGGAACCGGGGCTTTCCCCAAAGTTTTCAAAGTTTCAGGGAATCCTAGCCAAGTATCATTCCTTCTTCCGGAGCCGCGACCCCAGGTCAAGCCTGGGCCCCCCACAGGGCGGTCCCAACCCCACTGCCCGGAGACCTCGCCCCGCTGCTCCCTGGGGCGCACCATACCCTCCCCGGTAAGGCGCCGGTCAGGGCGGACGCGCCAGGGTGCTCACCGGTACCAGGCGAGGCCGCGCTCGTAGCACCTGTCGAAGAAGTGGGGCTCAGAGCCCAGCGCGCGGACGTCGGGGTGCAGCCGCAGGAACTCCAGCAGGGCGCGCGTGCCGCCCTTCTTCACGCCAACGATGAGCGCCTGCGGGAAGCGCCGGCGGCCGGGACCGCTGGCCACGGGCAGGCCGGGTGCTCCCGGGCGACTGACGGACCTGGACGGCTCGGAGGGCGCTGGGGCCGGCGCGGGGGCGCGGGCGGCCGGCGGGCAGCGGCCGGGGAGGGCGCAGAGGCAGTAGGCGCCGAGCACCAGGACCACGAGCAGTAGCGGCGCGCGGACCGCCCGCAGAGCGGCCCCTTGCCCGGCCCCTGCGCCCTGGCCGCCCCCGGCCCCGCCGCCCAGGCCGCCGCTACCTGCCATGGGGTCGCGCCGCTCCCAGGCCCGGGAGCCGGGGCAGCAGGCGGGCGCGCATCTCGGCCCGCGCGCCGCTGAGCCCGTGGGTGCCCGGCTTCTGCTCTGCGCCCCTACGGTCCCGCAGCCTGGGAGCCGGCGTTGGGCGGGACCGGGGGCGGGGTCGGGACGCCCTCCCCCCTCCCCCACCCACGCCCCCTCCGAGGCCACTGCCTGGGCTGGACCCGCCGGCAGCCGCCACCACCCGGGCGCGACTCGAGCTGCCGGGACCACCAGGACGCTCCTGCTCCGAGATCCCAGGCCCTGGCTCTCTTGACTGCGGCATCTTCACCTCTGCGCGGGGAGGATGCGGCGGCGGCGGCGGCGGTTCGGGACGCAGGGCAGGGACAGGGCGGCGCGCGGGCCTCGGGACCCTCTGTGTGAAGGCCGATCCCCTTCCCCCTCCCCACACCGGGACGTGCGCCGCAGGTGCATAGGCCAAGCCCTGGCCTGCAGGAGCGGGAGCCTCATCACCAGGCCAAGGGGACCGAGGAAGCGCCTCGATCTGGGCACTCGGCCTGCCAAGGGAGAAAGAGGCCGGGCCAGTACCCTAGTGTGCAGAGAGGGGTCCCAGAACGTGTGGGGGGAGTCTGCGGCCGGGAATGGCGTGCGTCCTGCACTCCCAGCTGACAGTCAGCCTTGCCACACACTGGGGTCACAGCCTGGCCGCTCAGAAGTCAAGTCACCTCTGGTTACTGTTTTAGAATGGAGGGGACAGGCTCAGAGAAAACAGGCTTCCCTCCCAGGGGCCCAGTGGTGAACTGAATTCAGGCCTGAGACATACTCTGTCTACTAAGTCACCCCATCTGCCCAGCCTTAGTCCACCTGGCACTCCCCTGAGACATCAGTGATGCATTTCGGAATGCAAAGTGGACCCCACTGGAGTATGAAGGACTCAGGGAGCCCTGTGCTGGGGAAGAGAAAGAGCCCAGGACCTCCCTTAGGGGCTGCCTCTGAAGGGCATGAGATTCAGGGGCCTCTCGGCTGGGACCTGTGGGGCACTGGACACTGCAGGAACTTCACATCCCCAATGCCCAGCAACAGCCTGCAGGGAAGGCAGGGGATGCGATCCGGGCTCAGAGAGGGCGAGCAACTTGCCCCATCCCAAGGCAAAGGTGGTATGAGACCCGGGTCCTCTCTCCGCCTCTGCCCCAGCCTTCCTGGCCACAGGGCTGGCACCAGGCAGGCACAGGCTCCCCGCAGAGGCCCAGCCTCTTCCCAGCCAAGGGCTTGCGGCCCCCGTCCTGGGCTCTGCTCGTTAATGAGCCGTTCCAGCCCTGATGGCATCTGGACAAGTCCCAGCAGCCAGGCTGCCTCAAGGGGCCGAGGGCCTCCACGACCCACAGACATTCCAGAGCTCCTACCCAGCAGCAGCCCTGGCCAGAGCGGGCCATACGGGGCTGACGGGGTGAAGACCACTGACCAGTCCCCCAGCCCAGGCTCCAGACATGTGGGCTGCACCTGCTCGTCAGGGCAAGTCCGCAGGAGCCCCATGGGCGGGCAGCAGGCACACTGTGAGGAGAGCATGCCGGCTCATGCTGGGTCACAGGAAGTTCTTCTTCTGCTCTAGCTTGAAATGGCATTGTTCCCGACGGGCTGGCTCGGGGCGGGGGTCCCACCCTGCAGCATCCACCCCACAGCCTCAGGAGTCCCCGCGGTCCCGGCCGTCCCCACGGTCCCAGCCGTCCCCACGGTCTCAGCTGTCCCCACGGTCTCAGCAGTCCCCACGGTCTCAGGAGCCCCCACGGTCTCAGCCGTCCCCGCGGTCTCAGCCGTCCCCACAGGTTCAGCAGTCCCCGCGGTCTCAGCAGTCCCCGCGGTCTCAGCAGTCCCCCGCGGTCTCAGCCGTCCCCGCGGTCTCAGCCGTTCCCGCGGTCTCAGCAGTCCCCGCGGTCTCAGGGGTCCCCACGGTCTCAGCCGTCCCCACGGTCTCAGCCGTCCCCACAGGTTCAGCAGTCCCCACGGTCTCAGCAGTCCCCGCGGTCTCAGGAGTTCCCACGGTCTCAGCCGTCCCCACAGGTTCAGCCGTCCCCACGGTCTCAGCTGTCCCCACGGTCTCATCCGTCCCCACAGGTTCAGCCATTCCTACGGTCTCAGCCGTCCCCGCGGTCTCAGCCGTCCCTACTCAGGACTTGAAATTCCAGCACTGGTTCCCTGACGGCTCCTCCAGCCCCCTGCCCAGCCCAGCATGGTCATTTCCATCTCCCGGCCTTTCCGCTGCCGTCTCCCTGCTGGATGCTTTATCCTTAGTCCCCGCTGAGGGCAGAAAGACTTTCCAGGAGGAATTGACCAGAACGGCAGGATGTGGAATGGACTGGGGGCAGAGAGAGAGAGATGCAGGGACCAGGAGTCGGCTCGGAGCGTTCTCCTGGAAGCTGACCCCTCCCTCCATCTGGCACTCAGCTGACGGTGGCTGCACACCTGGGGGCGCCCAGGATGGCAGCACTGGGGCTGTTCATTCACCAGTGGATCCCCAGCACCTAACAGAGCCTGGCACGCGGTGGACACTCCATTAATGTCGCTCAGTGGAAGGGTATGCTGGGAGGAGAGGTCGGGAAGGCTTTCTGGAGGTGGCGGCCAGGTGAAGAGGAGGAGAACAGCCCTCCAGGCCAAGGAACCGCGTGGGGGAAGGCTCAGCAGCAGAGAGCCCCGGGCAGGAGAGGATGGGGTGGAGCTTAAGGCCCTGCAGGAACAGGGGTGGAGCTTAGAGTCTGACCTGAGGCTGCTCCAGCCCCGCCTCCTCCTCAGGCTCCCACCAACTCTGAGCCACCAGACCCTCCTTTGTAAAATGAAGACCTCAGTCATGACTCGCAAGAGTCTCTGAAGAGTAACAGCTTTATTGTGATGGAATTCACACACCATACAATCCAGCCATTTGTCACGTGCAAATCAATGGTTTTCGGTGTATTCATAGTTGTGCAATCATCACAATCAATTTTAGAACATTTCTATCATCCCAAAAAGAAATCCTGTGTCCATTAGCAATGATGCCCTTTTCTCCCCTTCCCACAGCCCCTTGGCAACCACGAATCTACTTTCTGTCTCTACGGGTTTGCGTATTCTGGACATTTCACAAAAAGAGAATCATTGCTTGAAGCCAGGAGTTCAAGACCAACCTGGGCAACAAAGCGAGAACTCCGTCTGTACAAAATATTTTAAATTTAGCCAGGCACAGTGGCGCACACCAGTAGTCCCAGCACTTTGGAAGTCTGAGGCAGGAGGTTCACTTGAGGCGAGGAATTCAAAACCAGCCTGGGCAACATAGGGAGTACCAGTCTCTACAAAAAATTTCAAAATTAGCCAATCGTGATGGTATGCACCTTTAGTCCTAGCTTACTCAGGAGGCTGAGGTGGGAGGATCGCTTGAGCCCAGGAGTATGAGGCTGCAGTGAGCCATGATCATACCACTGCATTCCAGCCTGGGCAACAGAGTGACAGCCCATCTCTAAAAAAGAAAGAAAGAAAGAAAGAAAGAAATATGGCCAGTCACAGTGGCTCATGCCTGTAATCCCAGCATTTTGGGAGGCCAAGGCAGGTGGATAACTTGAGGTCAGGAGTTCGAGACCAGCCTGGACAACATGGTGAAACCCTGTCTCTACCAAAAATACATAAATTAGCCAGGTGTGGGCTGGGTGCCATGGCTCATGCTTGTAATCCCAGCACTTTGGGAGGCCAAGGTGGGCAGATCACCTGAGGTTGAGAGTTCGAGACCAGCCTGACCAACATGGAGAAACTCTGTCTCTACTAAAAATACAAAAAATTAGCCGGGTGTGGTGGTGCATGCCTGTAATCTCAGCTACTTGGGAGGCTGAGGAAGGAGAATGGCTTGAACCCAGGAGGCGGAGGTTGTGGTGAGCCGAGATAGCGCGATTGCACTCCAGCCTGGGCAACAACAGCAAAACTCCATCTCAAATAATAATAATAATAAATTAGCCAGTTGTGGTGGTGCACGCCTGTAGTCTCAGCTACTTGGGAGGCGGAGGCACAAGAATCCCTTGAATCCGGGAGGCAGGCAGTGAAGCTGAAATTGCAACATTCCACTCCAGCCTGGGAGACAGAGTGAGACACTATCTCTAAAATGAAAAAAAAAAAAAAGAAAGAGAATCATACAATGTTCGTCCTTTTGTGTCTGGGTCTCTCACTCAGCATGTTCTCCAGGCTCATCCACATTGTGGCATGTGTAATGTGTACATCTTCATGACTGAGTAATACTCCATCGTATGGATGGACCACCTTTTGTTGATTCCCTCATTCGTTGATGGATATCTAGGTTGTTTCCACTGTGGGGTTCTTATGAATAATGCTGCCATGAACATTCAGGTATACAGTTTTGAGTGGACATACGTTTCATGTCTCTAGGGAATATACCTAGGAGTGGAATTGCTCAATCATATGGTAACTGTGTTGAGTGCCTTATGAAGGTTAAATCTGATAATTTCAGGAACTTCTTCTCCGTGCTCCTCACACACAAACTTCCTTCCCTCTGCCCCAGGACACCTGAGCAACCAGACCATAAGGACAAAGGGTGGGGGCTGTCCTTGCACCCTGAGAGGGTCCCTCGCCTCCTGCTGTCTGTCTGAATGTCCTCCTCCGCCAAGAAACAGACATCAACAAGTTCCTTCTGCCTAGCCGGATCTCCCACAGCCCCAGGGGTTTTGAGGGTCCACACTGCCCGAGCTCATCTTGACCCCTGTATAAGCCAGACAGCCAGGCAGATGGTCTGTCCACCCTCCAACTGTCAAACATGTGGATGGTCGGCCTGATGTAGTGGCTGGGAGGACAGGATCTGGGAGGGGAGATGGTCTGTGCTGCCCTAGCTGCTGGGCCCAGTAAATGTCCCTTGGAGAGGTGACAAGGAGGGCCAGAGCAGGAGGGGATGGAGAGGGGAAGAGGCGGGGAGTCCTGGGGAGCAAGACTGCTGGGAAGAAGGCCCTGCCCGGCCTCAGATCCTCAACCAGCGTCCTGGCTACATCTGTGCCCCCTTCACAGTCTGTAACTATTTCTTTGTGGGTGATTTTGATCCCTGTCTCCACCTACCCATGATGTCTACAAGGGCAGAGACGGGGTCAGTCTTGATCCCTTTTGTGGCTCCACGCCTGACCAGGGTGACAGCTCATGTTTGTTGAGCGACTAAGTGTGTGTGTGTGTGTGTGTGTGTGTGTGTGTGTGTGTGTGTGTGTGTGTGTGTGTGTGTGTGTGTGTGTGTGTGTGTGTGTGTGTGTGTGTGTGTGTGTGTGTGTGTGTGTGTGTGTGTGTGTGTGTGTGTGTGTGTGTCCCTCCCTGACACCCCTCTCCACCTCTTTCCCAGTCTGTCCCCTCCCCGGGGTGGCCTCTCCCAGCCTGGGCCCTCACAGGCAAGGGCAGGACCGCGGTCCCACTCTGGAAAGTGATTAGCGGCCCCGCCCTCCACAAGAGACAGCTAGGGTAGATTTCACACAGCGTGGAGGAGCTCCAGGAACTCCCTCCCTGAGAACCACACCCTTCATCCCTGAGACCCGCTCTGTCCCGCTCCGCACCTCCTGCCAGGATTCCTGCGAGGGGAGCGGGGGCAGGGGGGCTGCCGCCAGAGGGCGGGCCCAGCTGTCCTTGATTTGTGTGGGGTTTTTCCACTTCAGATGCCTGATTTGCCCTAGCTCATAAAGGATGTGGTTCCCTCCCAGGGAGGGGCCCCTCAGAGAGGCCAGTCCCCCATCCTACCCTCCCCGAGGGCCCGCAGTTCCCAGTTCACCCTGGTGGGGACCGAGGCGAGGCAGGAGCCCCTTGCTAGGATGGGGCAACGCTAACAGCAAAGGCTGTAGGGACCTTCAAAGCTGATTCAAGGCCAGCTCTGTGGCAGGGCGTGGTGGCTCATGCTTGTAATTCCAGCACTTTGGGAAGCTGAGGTAGGAGGATTCCTTGAGCCCAGGAGTTTGACACCTGCTTGGGCAACATAGGGAGATCTCATCTCTAAAAAAAAAGCCGTTTTAATTGGCCAGGCATGGTGGTGCACACCTGTGGTCCCACCTACTTAGGAGGCTGAGGTGGGAGGATCTCTTGAGCCCAGGAGGTCAAGGCTGCAGTGAACTATAATTGCACCACTGCACTCCAGCCTGGGCCACAGAGCAAGACCCAATCTCAAAAAAAAAAAAAAAGCCAGCTCTGCCCCCTCCTAGCAGGTGAACTTAGCAGGAATCCAGGCCTATGATCCTGTGATCCTCACTTCCTTACTGTATTAAACAAAGTTGACACTCACCCCCTCCTCCCTTTGTACCCAGCTCCTAAGTGCTTGGTGAATGTTCTTTATGATAAGGACCCAGAGAATGTGCGGCAGGGGCCACAGAAGAGGGGGTGCTCGGAGGCTGCTCCCGCCCTGGGGAAACTGAGGACCTATGTCATAATTCCGTCTTCCCTGCAGACAAGGCTGGAGCAGAAAGGCATCACTGGTCTCACGGTGGCAAGCAAGCCTGGCTTGCTGAACCCAGGATCTTGTTCCTGGTGACCCAGGGACACTGTGACAGAGAAAGGTTGTGGGGCTTCCCAGGATTTGCCAAGGCAGACCGGATTCCCAGCGTCGGGAAGGATGCTTCCCCACTGTCTTCAGCCCCCTGCCTGCTGGGAGCCTGCCTGGGGCTGCAGGGTTTGCCAGAGGAGCCAGACTCCTCTCCTGCAGAGGAGTGGCCCCAGCCTGTTTCCAGCCACTCTCAATCCTCTCCCTTGGGTCTTCCTGGAGGAATCAGCACAGAGAGAAGGCGATTTGCTACTATTTCCTGTTCCCTCCCCCAACCCCCTTGAATAACTGGGCCCCGCAAACTGCCTCTTGCCCACCAGCCTGGCCCAGCTCAATTTATAAAAATGTAGCAATCAGGCCGGGTGCAGTGGCTCACGCCTGTAATCCCAGCACTTTGGGAGGCTGAGGCAGGTCATCATCTGAGGTCGAGAGTACAAGACCAACCTGGCCAACATGGCGAAACCCCGTCTCTACTAAAAATACAAAAATTACATACAGTGGCTCGTGCATGTAATCCCAGCCCCTTGGGAGGCTGAGGCAGGAGAATCGCTTGAACCTGGGAGGCAGAGGTTGCAATGAGCCAAGATTGCACCATTGCACTCCAGCCTGGGTGACAGAGCTAGACACTGTCTCCAACAAAAAGAAAAAAGAAAAAAGAAAAAAAAAAACAAAAAACAATGTAGCAATCCTTCTTCCAGGCTGGTAGTCCCATTTCTGCCTCTATCTCCAGGGTGGATCTGGACAGCACAAGAGGAGGGTCCCACAGAAACAGGGCTTTCCTTGCCCTCCCCCAGCCCCATCTCCTCCAGTTTCATAGCCCTAAGCCAGGCCTTTGGGCATGGAAGTCTACCAGCCCTGTGGGGAGGGCAGAGCAGCGTTCAATCAACCCCAAGCGAGTCCACTGTGGCCAGGTCTGTCCAGCCCTGTCGATGGTCTCCATGGACTGGAAGGCCACCAGGAGCATGTTTGTCAGGAGCAAGGGGACTGGACACAGGCCCTGGAGTCCCATGCGCTGCATGGGACTCTGTGTGCCTGTCTGTGGACCCTGGTGAGTGTGCACATCTTCTGTGAGTATGCACGTGGGCACAGGTGGAGGGGGGTTCAGAGGCCTGCAGCCAGGCCCCAGGCACTTTTACACAGTGTGGAAAGCCCCAAATGACACCCCACACCACTTTCAGAGCCTGTAAGACCCTTCTGTGTTTTTTTTGTTTTTTTGTGTTTTTTTTTGAGAGGGAGTCTCGCTCTGTCGCCCAGGCTTGAGTGCAATGGCGCGATCTCGGCTCACTGCAACCTCTGCCCCCCAGGTTCAAGCGATTCTCCTGCCTCAGCCTCCCGAGTAGCTGGGATTACAGGCGTGTGCCACCACGTCCAGCTAATTTTTTGTATTTTTAGTAGAGACGGGGTTTCGCCATGTTGGCCAGGACGGTCTCGATCTCCTGACCTCAGGTGATCCGCCCGCCTTGGCCTCCCAAAGTGCTGAGATTACAGGGGTGAGCCACCATGCCCGGCTGCCTGTAAGCCCCTTCTGAAGAGCAAGTCCCCCCTGGCCAGCAGACAGGATCCCCACCAAGGGCACCTCCATTTGCCCTACTTCCAGGGGCAGCACCTCACCCCCGCAGTGGACCAGACAGGCACGTGGCCTGTCTTACTCGATTCAATGCTCAGGAGGACTCAGAACCTGCAGCCAGGCCGAGAACTCTAAATTCCTCTTCCCAACCCCGACCCCTGCCGCACCCCTCCTAGGCTTCAGAGCCTTCAAACTCAACCCCTACCCCTCTCCCCACCCCTCCCCCCACCCCTCTGGCCGAGAGCCAGGACTTCATCCCTCATCTCCCAGGCTGGTCACTGTTGTCCTCTCTGACTCCAGTTGCCCTCCCTCGCCTTAGACTTGGATACACACCAGGGGCTCCCCGGCTTGGAGTTCCAGGGCCCAGCAAAGAATCATACTCCGAGAGAGACTTCGAGACCAAAAAGGCCCTGGAGTTGAGGTGGAAGGGGAAGCCCAGGGCCAGCAGGCCTAGTCCATGGCTGGAAGCAGACCCCAGGGGCCCTGGCACCCAGCCCACCTGGCTCTGGCCACCCTCTCCTCCCCTCTCCTGCATTGCAGCCACCAAACCCCTTTTGAAGCCAAGAGTAGCTTGTAAATGTCCTGGAGATGAAACTTGGTAAGACAGGAAGTCAGGGGCTGAACCACGAATAACCTCCAAGGTTTTACAAGTGGGGGGCCGTGACGGGTTGGAAGTGGAGAAAGCTTATCCACAGGAACCCTGAGCCCCTCCCCCAGCCGCCTCCTGGCCCTCTGTCACTGAAGCCCCACCAAACCTTCTTCCCAGGGCTTCTTATCCCAAGCTCTGTTAACCACAGCCTTAGTGCCCAGGGCCTGGAGAGGGTGATAGGTGGCTTGAGGACCCTGTATTCCCCAGACTGCCAACACATCCATGCAGATGTGGGGTACACATCTGGCACCCCTCCCAAGATTGTGCAACCCTGCAAGGGAGTGGGGAGCAGGTGGTGTGAGTGGATGAACATTTGTTCATCTGCTGCTGCTGTACGCAGCACCCCGAGGGCTCGGCGTTTAAGAAACAGAATGAGGGCCAGACACGGTGGCTCACACCTGTAATCCCAGCACTTTGGGAGACCAAACTACTGCGCCTGGCCCGAATCAACTAGGTTCTAAACCAGGTTATCACAGTACTGAAAGTGAGGAATGACTGAGCCTTGGGCTGGGGAGGTGGCATTGGTGATAGAGAAAAGGAGACATTTAAAATATATTTGGGGCTGGGTGTGGTGGCTCACGCCTGTAATCCCAGTACTTTGGGAGGCTGAGGCAGACGGATCACCTAAGGTCAGGAGTTCAAGACCAGCCTGGTCAACATGGCGAACCCCATCTCTAATAAAAATACAAAAAAAAAAAAAATTAGCTGGATGTAGTGGCACATGCCTGTAGTCCCAGCTACTCGAGAGGCTGAGGCAGAAGAACCACTTGAACCTGGGGGAGGGAGAGGTTGCAGTGAGCCGAGAGTGTGCCACTGTACTCCAGCCTGGGCAAAAGAGCAAGACTCCATCTCAAAAAAAAAAAAAAAAAAAAAAAAGACTGGGCATGGTGGCTCACGCCTGTAATTCCAGCACTTTGGGAGGGCAAGGCAGGCAGATCACGAGATCAAGAGATCAAGACCATCCTGGCGAACATGGTGAAACCCCCTCTCTACTAAAAATACAAAAATTAGCCGGCGTGATGGTGCGTGCCTGTAATCCCAGCTACTCAGGAGGCTGAGGCAGGAGAATCGCTTGAATCTGGGAGGCGGAGGTTGCAGTGAGCCGAGATCGTGCCACTGCACTCCAGCCTGGCTGACAAAGCGAGACTCCATCTCAAAAAAAAAAAAAAAGAGAGAGAGAATGAGATGAAGGTGCTGTGGTTGATGGCTTTGAGGAGCTCCTTGACCTTGGATGGGTGAGGCCCGCAAGAGGGTAACAGGGGCCCAGTCTATGCATGCACAGAGGAGGCCCACCCAGGCCCCTGCTGTGGGGGAAGGAGAGGACCACTGGGGCAGAGCCCCCAAGAAAAGCTTCTAGAAGGGTTGTGACGTGTGTGGAAGGACAAAACAGAAGAAGGAAAAACAAACTCTAGGAATGCAAGGATGTGTTTCTAGAATGGGGTCTGGTTTGCCTGGAGGTGCATGGGAAAGGGTTTGGGTTCGGGTGATGCGGGCAATAAAAACAACATAATTGACTGGGCTGAGGAGCTCACACCTGTAATCCCAGCATTCTGAGAAGCCGAGGCGGGGGATCTCTTGAGCCCAGGAATTCAAGACCAGCCTGGGCAACAAAGCCAGAGCACGTCTCTACAAAAATTGTTTTAAAAAAATTAGCCAGGCACAGTGGCTCATGCCTGTAATCCCAGCACTTTGGGAGACCAAGGCGGGAGTGTCACTTGAGCCCAGGAGTTCCAGACTAGCCTGGACAACATGGCAAAACCCCGTCTCTACTAAAAATACAAAAATTAGCAGGGCGTAGTAGCACACCTGTAGTCCTAGCTATTTGGGAGGTTGAGCTGGGAGGATTGCTTGAGTCCAGGAATTCAAGGCTGCAGTGACCCATGGTCATGCCACTGCACTCCAGCCCAGGCAACAAAGAGACCCCCTTCTCAAGAAGAAACAACCAGGCTGCGCGCGGTGGCTCATGCCTATAATCTCAGCACTTTGGGAGGCCGAGGTGGGCGGATCATGAGGTCAGGAGATCGAGACCATCCTGGCTAACACAGTGAAACCCCGGCTCTACCAAAAATACAAAAAATTAGCCAGGCGTGGTGGCGGGCGCCTGTAGTCCCAGCTACTCCGGAGGCTGAGGCACGAGAATGGCGTGAACCCGGGAAGCAGAGGTTGCAGTGAGCCGAGATCGCGCCACTGCACTCCAGCCTGGGCGGCAGTGCCAGACTCCGTCTCAAAAAAAAAAAAAAGAAACAACCCCAAACTGTAATTATGATAAACAACACCGATCTCATTTACGGAGTAGGACATCAAGCTGGAGAGGTGGGGTCAGCCTAGGTCAGAGCAGGCAAGGACTGTGGGAACCTTTGAGGGAGGGACCTAGTCTGGTTATTATTTTGCAGAGAGGACTCTGGTTGGGGGAAGACAGCTACGAGCTGTCTGGGTTGCAGCGGGGAGAGGTGGGCGGAGGAAAGAGGCCTGGGAGGTGGAACCCTAGGATCTAGCCCTGAGGGCGGGCCAGGTCCGGGCACCCTGGGTCCCACGCAGCTGCCCTGAAGGGGCTGGGGGCGTCCTGCCTCCACCCGCGCCCCCAACCACGCCTGCCGTTCCCACCGGCCGCGCCACCCCCGCCCCAGGTTCTGTCCTCCGGTGACCCTGGAAAGGGCGCCCGTGGCTGCGACTGCACTCCCTGTAGTGGTCATTTCGTGAAGGCCAGCAAACCCCCTGCAGCTGCCCCTGGTACCCTCAGACGACCAGAGGCCTCGGCCTGGGTCCCCAGCACCGGCCCAAGGGCGGGCGTGGCCGAGGCGGCTTCTCTGCGCGGACCGCTCGCTGCCTGCGCTGCGCCCCGCGCGGCCACCCGGGGAACTGCAGCGCCGGCACGCCCCCGCGCCTGCGCACTCAGACCACCCGGCCTGGCAGCACGGAGCGAGCGCGCCCCCTGCTGGTCAGTCCTGCACACGGTCCCGCGCCCGGGCCAGGGAGGCCGCCTCGAGGGCCCGGGCTTGCACGTGGCAGCGGTGCCTTCGCCGACCTTTCCGGACGCCCCCTCCCACCTGCCGGCCCGTCCGCGGGTAGGCGGCTCCCGGGAGCTGCCCACGGCCCCCACCCCCACCAGGGGCTACAGCCCCACCAGGGCCAGGCTCTGCGCGGCACCTGCCACTGAGAGAGCGGAAAGCGGTGGTTGAGCAAGAGTCCAAAGTATGGTCTGTTCCCCCATACGGGCCACAGACGCTTCCTGGGGGCTGTTCTGAGCCAGGCCTGGGCCCCGGCCAGGGATCACGGTGTCTCAGACAGAGTTCCTTTTTATTCCCCGTCCCTCGCCTGAGGTGACCACCCAGCCGTGCCCAGGCCTGCCCGCTGCCCCTGAACCCAACCCTTGAGGGGCAAGGCCGTGCCCTGGGGAGGAAGAGGCTGCCCCCTCAGAGTCTTCTGTTCCTCAAGGAAGACGCGGGGGCAGCCCTGAGGATGGGGCGTCACCCAGCAGGAGCGGGAGGGTAAGGTGACTCATTCCACACCAGACGCTCCATTGCTGGAAACACCACCCTCTCCTCCGGTGACCTGGCATACAGACCCTGCCCGCAGCCATCCCTCCCTGGGCTTTCAATGTGAGGGGGTCTTGGGGTCCTGGGGTTCACCCGTCTCTCCACCCAAGCAGTCTGCTTGCCGACCCCCCCACCTCCTGAGCCCAGTTGCCCCCTCCCACCCCCACCTCCCTACCACACCTTTTTTTTTTTTTTTTTTCCTGAGACGGAGTTTTGCTCTTGTTGCCCAGGCTGGAGTACAATGGTGTGATCTCGGCTCACCACAACCTCCCTGAGCCTCAGCCTCCCAGGTTCAAGCGATTCTCCTGCCTCAGCCTCCCGAGTAGCTGGTGTAGGGAAAAGAAAGGGAGATCAGACTGTTACTGTGTCTATGTAGAAAGGTAAGACATAAGAGACTCCATTTTGAAAAAGACCTGTACTTTAAATAATTGCTTTGCTGAGATGTTAATTTGTAGCTTTGCCCCAGCCACTTTGACCCAACCACTTTGATCCAATCTGGAGTTCACAAAAACATGTGTTGTATGAAATCAAGGTTTAAGGGATCTAGAGCTGTGCAGGACGTGCCTTGTTAACAAAATGTTTACAAGCGGTGTACTTGGTAAAAGTCGTCGCCATTCTCTAGTCTCAATAAACCAGGGGCACAATGCACTGTGGAAAGCCGCAGGGACCTCTGCCCTTGAAAGCGGGGTATTGTCCAAGGTTTCTCCCCATGTGATAGTCTGAAATATGGCCTCGTGGGATGAGAAAGACCTGACCGTCCCCCAGCCCGACACCTGTAAAGGGTCTGTGCTCAGGTGGATTAGTCAAAGAGGAAAGCCTCTTGCAGTTGAGATAGAGGAGGGCCACTGTCTCCTGCCTACCCGTGGGAACTGAATGTCTCGGTGTAAAACCCGATTGTACATTTGTTCAACTCTGAGATAGGAGAAAAGCTGCCCTGTGGCGGGAGGTGAGACATGTTTGCAGTAATGCCTTGTTATTCTTTACTCCGCTGAGATGTTTGGGTGGAGAGAAACATAAATCTGGCTTATGTGTACGTCCAGGCATAGTACCTCCCCTTGAACCTAATTATGACATAGATTCTTTTGCTCACATGTTTTTTGCTGACCTTCTCCTTATTATCACCCTGCTCTCCTACTACATTCCTTTTTACTGAAATAACGAAAATAATAATCAATAAAAACTGAGGGAACTCAGAGACCGGTGCCGGTGCAGGTCCTTGGTATGCTGAGTGCCGGTCCCCTGGGCCCACTGTTGTTTCTCTATACTTTGTCTCTGTGTCTTATTTCTTTTCTCAGTCTCTCGTCCCACCCGACTAGAAATACCCACAGGTGTGGAGGGGCAGGACTCCCCTTCAGCTGGGATTACAGGCATGCGTCACCACACCCGGGTAATCCGGGTAATTCTGTATTTTAGTAGAGTTGGGGTTTCTCCATGTTGGTCAGGCTGGTCTAGAACTCATGACCTCAGGTGATCTACCTGCCTCGGCCTCCCAAAGTGCTGGGATTACAGGCGTGAGCCACTGCGTCCGGCCCTCCACCTTAACGTGGATGTTCAGATGAGCCTGGGGCCCTGGGATGCAGGCAGGAGGCACTACTCCCCAGCCCCCACCAGGATCACCACCCCTGACTGCTGTGGCTGAGATCCCCAGGTGCCAGCAGGCCTCCAGCCACCCAGCTACCGGCCTGAGCCTGGTAGACAGCCCTGGGGACACAGCCCTGCACACAGGGGCCCAGTTTGCAGGCGAAGGCCAGTCTGCTCTTGGGCCTGAGTCCACTCTCGGGGAAACACTGGCCCCAGGTGCAGAGCTGGGAGTGCTCAGAGAAGGCAGCACAGCCCAGGCCCCTGCCTGGCCCTGTGCCTGGGAAGTCTGCTGCCCAATCAGCAGCTCCCTCCCTGCCACAGCAGAGCCGCCTTCCACAGGACCTGCCCACAGAGCCCTTCCCAGAGCCACTGCTCCTCCTGCAGGGAGAAGCAGAAAGGGACAGGTGTGGGCATAGAGGACCTGAACTGGCTGCCTAGAACAGTATTGGGAGCCCTGTGCACCCCCTGCCAGACCCGCCATCACCAAATGACTCGGCATGGCAGGACAAGGACCCTGATCAGAGGCCACTGGCAGCCGGCCACATGTGGCCTGGAGTGGCTCAGGTCCCTGGCGGCAGAGGACATAGGGCTTCTCCCAGCTGTGTGGCCTCAGACTAATCACCGCGTTCTCTGAGTCCCTCTTGTCTCCCCAGAAAAATGAGGCTAAGGAGAGTACCTGCTGCACTGGGGTCAGTCGCTGCAGCGGGCCTGCTCTCACCTGCTGGACTAGGGGGTGGGCAGGCCACAGGCTGGGCTAGGACAGTGCCCGAGAGCCAGTGAAGACACTGGGTGTCCAGGGCAGCCCCAGAGCGGGCTCCACTTTAGCCGGTGGCCAGAGTTGGACACACTGGGGTCCAGGTGTAAAAAAGTCAGGGCATGGGTGGGAGCTGGAATCAGGGGTTGAGAGACACCCCCCTGCTCTCTGCAGCTCCAGGGAGATTCTGGCAGCTAGCCTCAGTTCTGGCCCCCAGCAGGGCAGAGATGGAGACATTTGCTAGAACAGGAGGCTGCCACAGCACATGGTGGGTGAGGGGCAAGCAGCAGGAAGCCCCTTCTGGGTACTGTCCTCCCCGAGGGGCCCTTGGTGCTTTCATCAACGCTGACTCTTCCCAACACCCACCCCACGCATCCCCACCTCTAGACCGAGAGCCCACTGGCCAGCAGTGCCAGGAGTCAGGCCTCTGACCCACAGGGCAATGCACACAACACCCATTCATCTGTAGCATCCCCTGCCCGCCCCGGGTGGCTCTCCTGTGCCCTCATCCAACAGGGAGACAGGCTGGGTGCCACTAAGGGAGGCACAAAGCGAGGAAGGTTGAATGTCCCGCCCAAAATCAGGGTCACACAAGGAGTCCGAGGCCAGCAAGGGAGCCAGCAGCCTCTGCAACGGCCGCTGACTCCACATCAGAGCAGGGACTGCTAGACCGGGCTGGGGAGGGGCCGGCAGGTGACAGAGTCAGCTCCGTGAGGGGTGAGCAGGCTGAAGGGGCTAGCAGCACAGCTGGCCCCTCCCTGGTCTGCACTATCCCTCCTGTGGGGGGACACTGCCTTCCATTGAGGGTGCCTCTTCCAATTGTACACCCGGAACCGAGGATGACCACGGGACAGGCCCACTGGGATCGGACCCGAGCCAACGCTCCCTCGGTCACTGGGCCTTCATAAGCCCCTACTCTCACCCAGTGACGTTTGACTCCAGAGTTAGCATCGGTTCAGAGCCAGCATCCAGGAGGCCCCAGAAGGTCTCACGATCTCCTTTCCCCAGTGCACAGCCATACAGATCCCTTTGGAGAAGGCTGGGAAAAGACGAACAGGATAAATTTGGGGGGTCCTTCCTCAAGGCACCCTGGCCCCCCTCCATTCAGCGGTGTGGGTGTGAATGGAGGTTTTGGGTCTGTGACCTGGCTCCAGTCTGGGAATTCACTGAGGGCCGTGGTTCTGGGTTTTTCTCGGGAGATGGGTTTTTTTGTTTGTTTGGTTGGTTGTTTGTTTTTTGTTTTTTTTTTTGAGAGGGAGTCGCGCTCTGTCGCCCAGGCTGGAGTGCAGTGGCGCGATCTCCGCTCACTACAAGCTGCGCCTCCCAGGTTCACGCCATTCTCCTGCCTCAGCCTCCGGAGTAACTGGGACTACAGGCGCCCGCCACCACGCCCAGCTAATTTTTTGTATTTTTAGTAGAGATAGGCTTTCACCGTGTTAGCCAGGATGGTCTCGATCTCCTGACCTCGTGATCCACCTGCTTCGGCCTTCCAGAGTGCTGGGATTACAGGCGTGAACCACCGCGCCTGGCTGTTTTGTTGTTGTTGTTTTTGTTTTTGTTTTTGACGGAGTCTCGCTCTTGTTGCCCAGGCTGGAGTGCGATGGCGCAACCTCAGCTCACTGCAACCTCCGCCTCCCAGGTTCAAGCAATTCTCTTGCCTCAGCCTCCTGAGTAGCTGGGATTACAGGCGCCAGCCACCACGCCCGGCTAATTTTTGTATTTTTAGTAGAGACGGGGTTTCACCGTTTTGGCCAGGCTGGTCTAGAACTCCTAACTTCAGGTGATCCTCCCGCCTCGGCCTCCCAAAGTGCTGGGATTACAGGCGTAAGCCACCACGTCCGGCTGGAGGGTTGTTTTTTTTGAGACAGGGTCTCACTCTGTCACCCAGGCTGGACTGCAGTGGCATGATCAAGGCTCACTGCAGCCTCAGCCTCCTGGGCTCAAGCAATTCTCCTGCCTCAGCCTCCTGAGTAGCTGGAACTACAGGTGTGTGCCACCATGCCTAGTTAATTTTTGTATTTTTTGTAGAGATGGTGGGGGTGGGGGTCTCAGTATGTTGCCTAGGCTGGTCTGGAGCTCCTGGGCTCAAGTGATCCTCCTTCCCCGGCCTCCCAAAGTGCTGAGATTACAGGCGTGAGCCACCGTGCCCAGCCTGACTCTGGGTTTTTTATTTGTCTTAGACTTTTGTTCACTTGACCTAGAACTCTTCTGCTTACACAGATTAAGTAAGATTCAGTCAGCCTGGCATGGTGGCTCATGTAATCCCTGCACTTTGGGAGGCCGAGGCAGGAGGATCACCTGAGGTCAGGAGTTCAAGACCAGCCTGGCCAACTTGGCGAAACCCCGTCTCTACTGAAACTACAAAAATTAGCCGGGCGTGGTGGCACATTCCTGTAGTCCCAGCTACTCCAGAGGCTGAGGCAGGAGAATTGCTTGAACCCGGGAGGCGGAGGTTGCAGTGAGCGAAGATCGTGCCCCTGCACTCCAGCCTGGGTGACAGGGTGAGAATCTGTCTCCAGAAAAAAAAAAAAAAAAAGAGTTCAGTCAGCTTCTGTCTTTTTCACTTGTGGGAACACCATGATCCACAAGTCAACGCTGTGGGTCTCTGTGAGTCAGACTATTGTGATCGCTGGTTGACCTCTGCTGTGCACTGCTGCAGCCACGCTCACCTTGTTTTGAGACTTTGAGCCCTGCCACCTGGCCCCTGCCCTCTGGGATCCACTTATTCCCCTGCACGTAGCTTTCCCAACCCAGGGACTGAAGTTGCCACTGTAATTCCAGATCTGCCGGAGAAATCCATCGCAGAGCTCTTGAAGGAGGAGCGTTCCCCTCACAAATTTATTTCTTGTGGGGGTGGTAAGAGGTGTGTCCTCTCTCCTCTCCCGGGGTGGGTGAGTAGGTCTCAAAAGATAAATGCACTCTGACACTCCAACCTCCCCAAGCCTTTGAGTCCCATCCTCTGCCGCGCACAGAGGCAGGCCTGGCATTTCAGCCTCACTTTGTGTAGGTCCCCTTTTGGTCTGTGTTGTAGCTCACCAACCAACCAGTCAAACCCCAGCAGTGGTAACATGAGGTCCAGAACCTCTGCTTAGTGGACCCGTATCAATAAATGCAACCTGACCCAATTTTTTGTTCCTTTCCCCATTATCCCTACTGTAGGGTCTCCTGGTTCCCCCTACTTTTTTTTTTTTTTTTTTTTGAGACAGAGTCTCGCTTTGTCGCCCAGGCTGGAGTGCAGTGGTGTAATCTCAGCTCACTGCAACCTCCACCTCCCGGATTCAAGTGATTCTCATCCCTCAGCCTCCCAAGTAGCTGGGATTACAGGCATGCGCCACACACCCAGCTAATTTTTGTATTTTTAGTAGAGATAGGGTTTCACCGTGTTGGCCAGGCTGGTCTTGAACTGCCGACCTCAGGTGATCCGCCCGCCTCAGCCTCCCAAAGTGCTGGGATGACGGGCATGAGCCACCACACCCGGCCTCCCCTGCTTTCTTTCTGTGTCCTGACCAAGAATCACAAAGTGCAGCCAGGCATGTGGCTCAAGCCTGTAATCCCAGCACTTTGGGGGGCTGAGGCAAGAGGATTGTTTGAGCCTAGGAATTCAAGACCAGCCTGGGTCTTGGTAAGACCCTGTCTTGGTAAGAGATGGTAAGGCCCTATCTCTAATTTTTTAAAAATTAAATTAAAAAAATTCTAGGCTGCGTGCAGTGTTCGAGACCAGCCTGGCCAACATGGCGAAACCCTATCTCTACTAAAAATACAAAAATTAGCCAGGCATACTGGCAAGCACCTGTAATCCCAGCTACTCAAGAGGCTGAGGCACAAGAATTGCTTGAACCCGGGAGGCGCGAGACGGAGGCTGCAGTGAGCCGAGATCTCACCACTGCACTCCAGCCTAAATGACAGAGCAAGACTCCGTCTCAAAAAAAAAAAAAAAAAAAATCTAGGTTGTTGACTAAAACACTGAAAGAAACTGGCCCAGCCCTGAGCCAAATCCCTTAAACTTCCATATCCACTCCACACCGTGTCCCCTTGCTGCAGAGATATCGAGGCAGGGCACCCCTTCTCTCTCGCTTCTGTTGCAAGGATACGCTGCGGCCTTCTGTAAGTTCCCCTAATAAATGCTCTGGACTGCTCACCCTGGTGTTCAGCGTTCCATTACTTCAGATCCCAACTGGCCCTGTCTTGCCATGTTTTGGGGCCATCCTGTGCCCTTTGGGGCACTCCTGGCCACTACTTTTGGGGCGATGCCAGCTGTGGGTTCTGCAGGGTGAAACATCCACCCTTAAAATCCACTCCCACATGCTCCCCGGATTTCTGTGGGTATAAATTGGGAAAATGGTGCATTTCTTATGGAGCCTGGTTCCGTGCCCTCCAGGGCCTGGGGCAGGCTCCATGTGTGCTGAGCCTGTGCACATGCTGTGCTCATCACTGCTGAGCTAAACCCTCCTGAGTCCCCCTCCCTGACCCCTGGAGTTTCCTCCACACATCCTAGCATCATTACTCTGCTGCGGTTGCTCCCAGCCCTATCATCTTCTGACACTACCTCACTACCAAGTCTCCCCAGCTATGCTGTGAGACCTTGAGCGCGGGGCCTCACCTATCTTGTTCACAGCTGCATCCCCAGCCATATTTTTTTTTTTTGCAAATATTTACTGAAAGGAAAAGGATACTCAGTAAATATCTGCAAAAAAAGTTTTTTGGGGGGTTGGTTTTTTTTTTTGGAGGCACAGTCTCTGTTGCCCAGGCTGGAATGCAGTGGCAGGACCTCATGTCACTGCAACCTCTGCCTCCTGGGTTCAAGCGATTCTCCCACCTCAGCCTCCCGAGTAGCCAGGATTACAGGTGTGCGCCACCACGCCCGGCTAATTTTCATATTTTTTTAGTAGAGATGGGGTTTCCTCGTGTTGGTCAGGCTGGTCTTGAACCCCTGACCTCAGGTGATCCTCCTGCCTCGGCCTCCCAAAGTGCTAGGATTACAGGCATGAGCCACCGTGCCTGCCTTTTTTAACTATATAAAAGCCTGACACTCATGTCCTGGCATCTCTGATGTTAATAAAGACAGCAAGGCCGGGGCAAGGTGGCTTCCATGTGTAATCCTAGCGTCTTGGGAGGCCGAGGTGGGAGGATCATTTGAGTCCAGGAGTTCAAGACCAGCCTCGGCAACATAGTGAGACCCCATCTCTACAAAAAATGTAAAAATTATCCAGCATGGTGGTGCCCACCTGTGGTCCCAGCTACTTGGGAGGCTAAGGTGGGAGAATCGCTTGAACCTGCGCGGTCAATGCTGCAGTGAGCCATGCTGCACCACTGTACTCCAGCCTGGATGTCAGAGCAAGACCCCACCCCATCTCAAAAAAAAAAAAAAAGACAGTACATCTGAATGTTTCATTTGTTTATGGATTTCCACCTGATTACTCCAGAAAGTAATTACTTAAGATAGGGGGTGATTTCAGCATCACCCACCCTCCTATATGGCCAGGCCTCTGAGCATGTACAGTAAGGCACAGTCACCACACCTTGGGAAGGGCCTCCCTGCAAGTGTGAACTGCAGGCCTCAGCCCTGTGGTTAGAGTTATGGAGCAACAGCCGCTTTCCTAAGCAGGAGTGAGGCAAGCTACTTCCGCACAGATTGTGAAACAGGGTTTAGGTTTCTCCCCTCGTGGACGAGAGGCCGAGGGTCTGCCCCATCAGCCTGCCTTCCCAGCAGGTCACAGACCATCCCCACCCTGGCTGGCCTGGAAGGGTTTGACCAGAGCGGATCATGCAGTGACCAGGGCCAGGGCGGCTGGCAGGGGCGGCCTCTGTTTCCATTCTGTCTCCTAAGCAGCCTGGGAGATGTGCGCCTAAGCTTCGGTGAGGACGAGAGTCTGTCTTGGAATTGGGCCTCACAGGGGAGAGTCCAGACACAGGACCAGAGATGTGCGCCTAAGCTTCGGTGAGGACGAGAGTCTGTCTTGGAATTGGGCCTCACAGGGGAGAGTCCAGACACAGGACCAGGAAAAGAAGGTGAGGGTGTAAGGTCATTCAGAGACCAGCTGCACCCAGGGCTCACCTCCTGGAGGCACCTAGAGTAAGCAGGGGGCTAAGCCAGCCGACAGTGTGGCTGCACAGCCCAGGCCTGTCCCAGCAGAAGGCATGAACCATCAGCAAATGAGTGTCTTTTCCAAGAAACGAGAAGGTCTTGTTCGGAGCTGGAGCCTTGGGAGCGTCCTGATGTTTCAACCACTGCGCCCTGCCTTCCTGTCTCAACACCCAGCGTTCCAACTCCAAGGTGGAATGGCCAATGTGTGGCCTCAGTGTGGTGGCCGTCTGGGGTGGGTGTGGGCTGCCTGCCTAGTGACCCTGGGAGGCAGAAGTTTCTTTGCCTGAAAGAAAGGAGAGGGGGTGGAAAGCAAGCAAGCGGGGGCAGAAAGCAAGCGGGGGCGGAAAGCCGGGGGCCGGGGGTGGGGTGGAAAGCCAGGGTGGGGGCGGAAAGCAAGGAGGGGCGGAAAGCAAGTCACTGCAAGGCAGAGCTTCAGACCCCGTTCCCTGCGCTTTCACACTCTGCCCTGGCCTGCAGGCCACAGGGGAGCTGAAAAGACCAGATGCCCGACTCAGGGGAGTCCGTGTACCCCATTTTGTTCTGAGATCCACAGGAGAACCCAGAATCTCTTCTCCCTCCACTCACACGGAGGACAAATAACAACAAAAGGACGAAAATATCGCAGGTTTACCACGCACCAGGCCCCGACAGGCTGCTCGCTCAACCCCACAGCACGGTGATGGCCGTGAGCGTGTGTTGTTAACAACCCCATTTCAGGCCAGGCACAGTGGCTCAAGCCTGTAATCCCAGCACCTTGGGAGGCCAAGGCCCAGAGAAGTTCAAGACCAGCCTGGGCAACATAGTGAGACCTCCATCTCTATAAAAATTTTAAAAATTGGCCGGGTACGGTAGCTCATGCCTATAATCCCAGCACTTTGGGAGGTTGAGACAGGCAGATCACCTCAGGTCAGGAGTTCCAGACCAGCCTGGCTAACATGGTGAAACCTCATCTCTACTAAAACAACAAAAATTATCCAGGCGTGGTAGTGGGAGCCTGTAATCCCAGGTACTCGAGAGGCTGAGGCAGGAGAATCACTTGAACCCAGGAGGCAGAGGCTACATTGAGCTGAGATCGGCCATTGCACTCCAGCCTGGGGTGACAGAACAAGACTCTGTCACCAAAAAAAAAAAAAAAATTAAAAATTAACCAGGTGTGGGCCGGGCGTGGTGGCTCACGCCTATAATCCCCGCCCTTTGAGAGGCCAAGGTGAGCAGATCACCTGAGGTCAGGAGTTTAAGACCAGCCTGGCCAACATGGTGAAACCCCGTATCTACTAAAAATACAAAAATTAGCTGGGCGTGGTGATGCGTGCCTGTAATCCCAGCTACTCAGGAGGCCGAGACAGGAGAATCGCTTGAACCAGGAGGCAGAGGTTGCAGTGAGCTGAGATCACGCCACTGCACTCCAGCCTACACGACAGAGGAAGACTCCATCTCAGAAAAAAAAAAAAATGGATGAGGATTCATCAAACTATTATTGTGTGCCAGGCCCAGGTGCACATGACACGCAGCTGTCCTCACCGGCCCTGCTACCACGGCCACTCTGCAGAGGAGGAGGCAGTCTCTGAGCGGCTGAGAAGCAAGGCCACAGTCCCAGCCAGTGGGAGACACAGCCGCACAGACTGGGGCCTCAGGCTCTGCCTGCCCCGCCCCTGACTCTAGCCTCGGGGAAAGGCCAGGCCTCTGAGGAAAACCATTTGCCACATTCTCACTCCGAAGCCCCTGTTTGGGACAGTCATGATCAACCGAGCGAGGAAGCGGAACACCAGCTCCTTTGCCCCTGTGCTGCAGCCACCTTTCAGGGGGATCCTGGACAGTTCCCAGGCAGCGTGACTTGGTGGCCCCGTACCTTGTCATGGTAAGTGGACAAGCACAAACACTGGGCCCCCCAGCCTGGGCTCAAAGACCAACAGGCCTGGCCCCAGCTGTGCAAAGCAAGCTCACCTTTAGGGACAAACTTCAGCGAGCTGCTGAATATTCAGAATCGGGACTGCCCCGGCTTGGGGCCGTCGTTCAGGAACTCGTGGCCCAACCCGTTGCCACACTTGCCACAGGACACCTGGAAAGATCACAAGGCAGCTGGGTGAGCTTCTGGCCACGAAACAGCCGCAGTGAAGACCCTTACTGGGGCCGGCAGATGGTGTTTCTTCCCGCACGCCCATTTCCCAAGCTGACCGCCGACATAAGAGGTTGACCTTTGTCCTGGAGCCCGTACAGGAAACCTGTCCTGTTTCCCACATTTGCACCAGAAGGCTAGGCTCTCCGGATAGCCTGGGGTGGCAGCTCCCTGGCAGAGGCAATAGGCCTGGAATAGACGCCTCTAAGCCCCTGGAGCTGTGCGGCAAGCAGAGGGAGGAAGGTGGGACTGGCTCTCTGCTCTCCCTGGCCGCCCCCGTCCCTCCCACACCCCTTTGGCCTCTCACTTTCAAGGCTTCGGCTCGATTGTGCTCCGGACGCTTGGCCACGCTGTCGGCATGAATGGTCTCGGTGAACGCCGGCCATGGAGACGAGTGTGCGTACTTCGAGCGGCTGGAGAACAGCTCATAGCCACACTTGGCACACACGTAAACGCCTGTGGTGGAAGGAGAGGCAAATGTGGCGTCGTCAGCTCCTGCCTTTCTGGGGTCAAGCTCCCAAATCCACAGACCCAGGCAAAGACAGCGCTGCCCCCATTCCGAGGGTGGGCTGTGCTCCTTCCCCATGCACCTGCCACAGGAGACGCTGTGCTGAGCTCACGTTTAGTAGACGTGCCAGAGACCAGGGGAGTCACCTTTCACAATTATCTCCTTGATTCTTCTCACAGCCCCGTGATGGGGCACCTCCTAACATTTCCATCTTTGCTTGGTGATGTAAAGACACCCAGCTACAGCGTGTGCAGCGTGAAGGAACCTGGGCAGTCCGATGAGGACACGGAGCTCCCCCTCGCCCCCCTAGTTCCCCCAGGGACATACAGGGCAGGGGCACTGATGTGGCCCAACCACCTGGTCCCTCTCCCTTCTCAAGTGGCCCTCCCTGCTGCCCAGTAAGGCCCTAAGCTGGACACCCAGGCACTGCCCTGCTCTCCAGGCAGGAAGAGAACAGTCCCAGAGAAAAGGCCTCCAGGCCACACAGGAGCCCAGGAAGAAAGAGGGCTGGGGACAACAGATTTCAGCCTACCCACAAAGGATCACTTGGGAGTGGAGGGGGTGGGAAAGTTGCAAAACTGACTTGCAGAACTGTTTTAAGGACTGAAAACAGGAACCTCCAGGGGTGCTGAGTCACCTCTCACCCATCACCTGGGGACAGCCTCCCCTGGAGACTGTAAGCTACCCAGCCTTTTCCAGGAACTGGAGAAAAAAGCAAAGAGGAGCCAGCAGCTGCCGTGGAAGTGGAGTTTCTGGCTTGGCAGAGCAGCCTGAGGACAACGAGGACAACTGGGGTCCACAGCCAGAGTCTTGTTGGGGGAGGCTTTGCCGGGATGGTCCTGTGTCACAGCCCAGCCCCCTACAGGGGTGCCACCCAGCAGATCCGCCCAAGGAAGACCAGTGCACTCAGACTTGCCTGTGGATGTGTTTTTACCAAATTAGTCCACTACCAGGCGAGCCCAGCCCAGAACGGGACTCATCAGGGCCAGTGTGGAGGGCTGGCCATGCCCCAAACCACCCCATCCTGTCTGCCTGGTCAAACTTCACTGGCTGTTGGCAGGTGCCTAGTGGCACTCCTGGTTCCCCAATGTGGAGTCCCTGGGCAGGTAGGGAGGCACCTGGGCCGGCACATTAGGATCTGAAAGGGACATTCTATGCTTGCCGGACTCCTCCCAGAGATCCCGGACTCGGGGGAATGGGAAGGGCCAGGGTAACACCTGGAGGATTACCCGCGAAGGGGCGCCCCGGCCACAGGAGCTGGCCCTGGACAAGAACCTGGCCTCTCCGAAGCCCCGACCCTAACCCGAATTCCCCCAGCGCCATCACTTTGGAGTGTAGGGGTCAGGGAAGGGGTACCACCCCCACGTATCCCGATCCCTTAGACCCCCCCCTGAAACGGCACGTTCACACTCGAGGCCTGCCTCCTCCAGGACGGTGAGCCCCAAGGCCCCCTCTCCTCGGGTACCCCACTCTCCTCGCCCCCAGGCTCCCCACTCCTCCGCAGTCCTTTTGACCCCTGTTCGCTTCTCCCCGGCAGCCACATTCGCCCCCATTCCCGGCTTGGCAGAGACATCACCCCCGGAGGATGGCGGCGCCCCCTCTAATGCGCGCCCCCTGCCGCGCTGCCCTCCCAGCGAGAGGCCGCAGGACCAACCGGGCTCAAAGTGATTCTGGAAAACCTCGCCCCCGAAGAAGCTGCAGAAGGACATGGCGCCACCGGGACCGCAGCGCGCTTCCCGCTGCCAACTGACCAAAGGTTGCCGACCCGACGACCGCCGGGACCCGCGTCCGCCTCCCCACCCCTCCCGAGGACCAATCGCTCCCCGGAGTGCGAATCCCGGCTTCCGCCTCCGGGAGGCCCCGCCCCTCCTGAGGGCTGGTCCAATACGATCTTCCCAGCTGGCCCCGCCCACGATGACTCCCAGGGACTACTCCTGGGCCACTTCCCCCAGGCCCCGCCCCCCGTGCCAGTCCAATCGCATCTCCCCAGCAGGCCCCGCCCATGGAAACTCCCAGGGACCACCCCTGGGCCGCTTCCCCAAGGCCCCGCCCCTGCCGCCCCGCTCGCCCTGGTGCCTAGGGGCGAACGTGGGGCCTGGCCAGGTAGGCGGCGGCGCGAACCCGTAGGGTCGTGTCCCCCCAGTCCAGTCCCTGGTGCTAAGCCCGGAGCCGCCGGAGATCATGCAGCCTTTCGGCGCCCAGGTGAAACCGCCTTTGCAAAATTATGACTGAAACAGTGAAAGAGATCTAACTCAACCGACTCTATCTTGCTTCTAACCTCCAAGCTGTCCTTGTTCATCCCTGGTGGTGGGTTGAAATAACTTTGGGAGAAACTCAGTTTATAGTTTTTTGTTTTTTTCTTTCTTTTTTTTGAGACGGAGTCTTACTCTGTCTCCAGGCTGGAGTGCAGTAGCGCGATCTCAGCTCACTGCAACCTCCAACTCGCTGGTTCAAGCAATTCTCCTGCCTCAGTCTCCCGAGTAGATGAGATTACAATCATGCGCCACCACGCCCGGCTAATTTTGTATTTTTAGTAGAGACGAGGTTTCTCCACGTTGGCCAGGCTGGTCTTGAACTCCCTACCTCAGGTGATCTGCCCATCTTGGCCTCCCAAAGTGCCGGGATTACAGGCGTGAGCCACTGCGCCCAGACAGTTTATAGTTTAAAACAAAGACAGTAACACCCCTTTCCCAAAGCAGACCTCCTTCTTGCCTGGGGACTAGATTGCATTTTTAGGACTAACATTAGCCACAATGTTAGAAATTATGGTTTAGGAGTCATACATCTGGAGGCTACAAGATTCTGACCCTCCCTAAACTGCTCCTAAGATCAGCGCTTGAGATATTTTGCCGACCTTGCACTTGATGGATCTGCTGGCACCACCCAGATCGATAAACTGGCTCATCTGATCTTGTGGCCACCACTCAGGAACTGACTCAGCGCAAGAAGACAGCTTCTACTCCCTGTGATTTCATCCCTGATCAATCAGCACTCCTGGCTCACTGGCTCCCCCCACCCGCCAAGTTATCCTTAAAAACTCTTCTCCCCGGCACTCCAGCAGCCCGGGCGACAAGATCAAGACTCTCTCAAAAAAAAAAAAAAAAAAAGAAACCTCTGCTCCGCAAATGCTCAAAGAGATCGATTTGAGTAATAATAAAACATAAAACTCCGGTCTTCCGCACAGCCGGCTCTGCGTGAATTACTTTTTCCCTATTGCAATTCCCCTGTCTTAATGAATCGGCTTTGTCTAGGCAGCAGGCAAGGTGAACCCCTTGGGCGGTTACACAACGCTCTGAGACATGGCAGGAAGAATCGCCTCCGGCCTTTATTAGACATTGGGGCAGACAGTGCGGTGCGCTTCAGGGCTCATCCACTCCATGCAGCCTACAAGTCTCCCGAGGTCTCCGGCTTTTCCTTCTCCAGATGCTTCTTTTGGGGGCCCTGATTGAGGGGGTGGTGCAGGAGGAGCCTTAGTCACAAGAGTCTGGCCAGAAACATGCCCTCCCCCAGCCAGGCTCTAGATCACTCAGGGCCGGCCCTGCTGCCCCCGCAAGGCTGCTTCCTCCCCCACCTTCTCTTCTAAAGAATCAGTGCCCAGGATAGACCCTTAAGAGTCTCTCCTGCAGGCCGGGCACGGTGGCTCACGCCTGTAATCCCAGCACTTTGGGAGGCCGAGGAGGTCGGATCATGAGGTCAAGAGATAGAGACCATCCTGGCTAATACAATGAAACCCCATCTCTACTAAAAATACAGAAAATTAGCCTGGCGTGGTGGCATGTGCCTGTAGTCCCAACGACTCGGGAGGCTGAGTCAGGAGAATCGCTTGAACCCGGGAGGCGGAGGTGGCAGTGAGCCAAGATCACGGCACTACACTCCGGCCTGGGTGACAGAGCGAGACTCCGTCTCAAAAAAAAAAAAAAAGAGTCTCTCCTGCAGGTGAGCTCAGGGGAGTCTCTGCCAGCTCCAGCTCCCTACTCGGGCAGGCTGGATGTGGAGCCGGAGCCCCAGAGAAGAACAAGGATGGGGGCGGTGAGCTCACCATGAAGGCCCTCTTCTCTTGGGCTGTCTGGAAGCGGCCATGACCGAACTTAGAGGTGGTGTCAATGAACTTGAGCTCAATATTCTCCACGGCTTGGCGGCTGTGGTGCACCAGGAGGGACTGTGGAATCCATGGTAAAGTAGACATCAAGGGTGGGGATCCCCCACACCCTGCTGTGACCTCCAAGCCCCACCAGGAAGGTCTTGCTCACCTAGTTCCTACCAGAGCCCTCCCCTCTGCTCCCACCACTCCATCCCCCTCGTAGCAGGCCGCAGGGCAGGACAGGCTGGCAGCCCTCGGGCACCCACTCCCCAGCCCACCCAGCACTGCCAACCTTTCTCAGCGTAATGACCCGCTTCTTGGTACCAGCGATACAACCCTTCAGCATGACGAAGTCGTTGTTCACTTCCCCGTAGTGGGGGAAGCCGCCCTGCAGAGGACACAGGTCAGGGACCAGGCCCGGAAAGGGCTTCTGAGTTAGCGGGTGGCTGGGGGCCCTAGGAGAACCCCCACAGGGGGCAGTGATAGGCAGGAGCCCCATGCCCAGCCCCCAGGTGTAGGGGTGACTATCACGCCACCCCTACTGAGGGCAGCATCTGAGTCGCAAGCTAAGTCCTTTTCATGCATTATCTCACTTAACAGTCTGCATTTTTGTTGGGGGAGACTGAGGATCAGAGGAGTGGAGTCACTTGCTCCAGGCTCCACAGCTCCTAAGTCCTGGAGATGCGGTTTGAGCCCAGGTGGCCTGACTCCCAGCCCACAGTAGGAGCTGCCGCACTCCACACCCACATGATAGCAGCTGGAGTGGAAGCTGCCTCCAGAGGAGGCTCGGAGGATGTGGGACGCAGCAGGGATTTCTTGCTTGTGACTGCATCCAAATGTTTTGGACAACTGAGGCAAGGGTCCCACATCACTGCCCATCTGTCAAGGTCTTCTGTCCAGTGTGCCTGGCAGGGCAGCGTCCAGCTGTGGGGCAAAAATCTTGAGCCCTTGGGGCAGGAAGCATCCAGCTGAGGCTGGGGCATGTCCCCTACATGTATACCAGGCCCCTTCGGCCAGCCTGACCCCACTCCAGCCCTCATCAGCAGTGTGATGGGCCTGGCAGTCGCCCCCTCCCGGCCTCACCAGCGGTGTGATGGGCCTGGCAGTCGCCCCCTCCCGACCTCACCAGCGGTGTGATGGCCTTGGCAGTCACGTCGTAGCTGGTAGATGCATTGTTCTTCACCAGCTTCCCGTCCTCCATGTGCGGCCCCCTGCCAATGCGGTAGATCTGCCAGAAGGGGGTGCATGCCAGGGGCAGGAAGTGGCCTCTGAGGCCAGCAGCCCATCCAGGCCCATCCGCCCGCATGCTCAGACTCAGTGCTGGTGGGGGCATCTTGTGTCCCCGGCAGCGTCTGGGTCATGCACCTCACCCACTGAGGCCAGTATTGAGGGCTGGGGTCTGACCACATGGTGTCCCCCTACCCCAGGTGAGGACGCACCTTCTTGTTGAGCTCTGTGCGGTGGTGATAGCCCTTCTGCCCGGCCCGAGCAATGGAGCAGCCCACGCGGGCGGGGTGCCAGGCGCCAATGCAGGCCACCTTGCGCAGGCCCTTATGGGTCTTCCGCGGCAGCTTCTTGGTATGCCAGCGGCTTGTGACCCCTGTGAGTGAGAGGGGCTGGTGGCTGAGAGGCCAGGCTGGTCCCCACTGCCTCTAGGCAGCCTGCCCTGGAGCTGCCATCCTCACTGAGCCCTACCTTTGACGCCTCGACCCTTGGTGACAGCAATGACATCAATGACCTCACTCTGGCTGAACACGCTGTGCACGGGCACCTGCTTCTCCAGCCGGGCCTGGGCCCAGGCCACCTTCTCGGCCACCGTGCCACCGTTCAGCTGGATCTCCATGATGTGGGCCTTCTTCTGCCGGAAGGGCAGCAGTTTCATCTGCAGGACATGGCCGGAGGTCACACCACTGCCCACGGGATCACACCCCCACCTGAAACATGGCATGGCCAGCAGTGACCCCTGCCGCCTTCCACGCATGCATTCATTCACAGGTGTTCCCACGATCAGGTTGCAACCCATGTGTTGTGCTAGGCACTGCGGATCCGGTGTAGAATGAGGCAGACCGAGTCCCACACCTCAGGAGCCACCATCTCACTAGGGGACAGAAGGAAGCCAAGTAACTCCTGGAGAGGACAGAGTGCTCTGCTGGGCTATGGGGGCTGGTGTTTCAGATACAGTGGTCAGGGTAGAGAGGGCTTCTCTGAGGAGGTGCCGCTGCTAACAAGAAGGAGCCACGAGGCAAACATTGGAGAGGCTCTGGGCAGCAGGACCCCGCATTTGCACAGGCCTGGTGGCAGGGGAGGTCTTAGAAAGTTGGTGGGACAGAGAGGAGACCAGTGTGGGCAGACGGTGGGGAGCAAGGGGCGTGGGGCAGTGCCTGGGAGTGGGGAGCTCGGACTTTCTTCCAAGTGCAGGCTGCGATGTGATCTGATCGGAATTATTATTATTTTTTTTTGAGTCTCTCTCTATCGCCCAGGCTGGAGTGCAGTGGCACGATCTTGGCTCACTGCAAACTCCGCCTCCCAGGTTCATGCCATTCTCCTGCCTCAGCCTCCTGAGTAGGTGGGACTACAGGCGCCCGCCCCCTCACCCAGCTAATTTTTTGTATTTTTAGTTGAGACGGGGTTTTACCGTGTTAGCCAGGATGGTCTGGATCTCCTGACCTCGTGATCCGCCCACCTCGGCCTCCCAAAGTGCTGGGATTACAGGCGTGAGCCACCATGCCCGGCCTTTTTTTAATGGAGTCTCGCTCTGTCGCCCAGGCTGGAGTACAGTGGGGCAATCTCGGCTCACTGCAACTTCCGCCTCCCTGATTCAAACGATTCTCCTGCCTCAGCCTCTTGAGTAACTGGGATTACAGGTGTGCGCCACCATGCCCGGCTAATTTTTTTGTATTTTTAGTAGAGTTGGGGTTTCCCCATGTTGGCCAGGCTGGTTTCCAACTCTTGACTTCAAGTGATCCGCCAACCTTGGCCTCCCAAAGTGCTAGGGTTATAGGCATGAGCCACTGCGCCTGGCCTGATTTTTTTTTTATATATTTTTATTTTGAGACAGGATCTCGCTCTGTCACCCAGGCTGGAGTGCAGTGGCATGATCAAGGCTCACTGTAGCCTCAGCCTCCCGGGCTGAAGCAATTCTCCTCCCACCTCAGCCTCCTGAGTAGCTGGGATGACAGGCACTCACCACCATGCCCAGTTTTTTGTTTTTTTTTTGAGACAGAGTCTCGCTCTGTCGCCCAGGTTGGAGTGCAGTGGCGCGATCTCGGCTCATTGCAAGCGCTGCCTCCCGGGTTCACGCCATTCTCCTACCTCAGCCTCCCGAGTAGCTGGGACTACAGGCGCGTGCCACTACGCCTGGCTAATTTTTTGTATTTTTAGTAGAGACGGGGTTTCACCGCGTTAGCTAGGATGGTCTCGATCTCCTGACCTGATCTGCCTGCCTCGGCCTCCCAAAGTGCTGGGATTACAGGCGTGAGCCACCGCGCCTGGCTTTTTCTTTTTTTAATTTTTTGTAGAGAAAGGGATCTCCCTATGTTGCCAAGGCTGGTCTTGAAGTCCTGGGCTCAAGCAATCCTCCTGCCTCAGCACCCCTCTCCAAGTAGCTGTAACTACAGGCATGCACCACCATGCCCAGCTAATTTTTAAATTTTTTGTAGAGACGAGGTCTCGTTAAGTTGCCCGGGCTGCCACCTTGGCCTCCCACAGTGCTAGGATCACAGGTGTGAGCCACCGGGCCTGATTTTTGTTTTTTTATTTTTTGTGGGTTTTTTTTTTTTTTGAGATTCTATCGCCCAGGCTGGAGTGCCATGGTGCGATCTTGGCTCACTGCAACCTCCACATCCCAGTTTCAAGTGATTCTCCTGCCTCAGTCTCCCAAGTAGCTGGGATTACAGGCGCCCACCATGCCCAGCTAATTTGTTTTTATTTTTACTAGAGATGGGGTTTTGCCATGTTGGCCAGGCTGGTCTTGAACTCCTGACCTCAGGTGATCCGACTGCCTTGGCCTCCCGAAGTGCTGGGGTTTCAGGCGTGATCCACCATGCCTGGCTTGATTTTTTTTTTTTGTAAGGTCTCTGACTGTTGCTGTGTGAAGCACAGGCTGTGCGATGTAGAGGTGGAGACAGAGAGGCCAGCAGGGAACACATAGTGACCCCTAGGTATGTATGAAGCAGGTATGTATGGGGCAGGTATGTATGAGGCAGGTATGTACGGGGCAGGTATGTACGGGGCAGGTATGTACGGGGCAGGTATGTACGGGGCAGGTATGTATGGGGCAGGTATGTACGGGGCAGGTATGTACGGGGTACGTATGTATGGGGCAGGTATGTACGGGGCAGGTATGTACGGGGCAGGTATGTACGGGGTAGGTATGTACGGGGTACGTATGTATGCGGTAGATATGTACAGGGCAGATATGTACGGGGCAGGTATGTACGGGGCAGGTATGTATGGGGCAGGTATTTACAGAGCACCTCCTGCATACCAGGCTCTTGGTGGCAGCTGTGGCCCCGCCTAGGGCCTCTGCCTGTCTGGAGTCTATCCGGGGAGATGAACATGCACCAATGACTGGCCCTGGCATGGCGTGCAAGTGTGTGAGCAGCTGGGGGCAGTGTGGGGGCTGCAGGAAGCTCAGGGTCGGGGTCACTGTTCTAGGGCCTCGGGAAGCCTTCCCTGAGGACAAAGATGCCAAAGAGTGTTCCAGAATAAGCTGGAGGGCGCCGCCTGGCTGTCAGCCTACAGCAAGCCAGACCCATGTACAAACACGGATTCCTGTGCACACTTACGCTGGAAACCGAAGGGAGGTGACCAGCCCTCCACACAGCACACTTGGCTGGGGACCCGGCTCTTCAGGGCGTGCCAGGGTCTTAGTTGACTAGCCGGCGTGGCTGATGCCCCTGGCACCCCAGAAGGCACCGAGGCCTTTCAGCAGCCATGCCTGGGGCCGCACGTGGCCAGCCAGGCTGGTCAGCCGCTCCTCTGGGCCTGTGCCGAGGCTCAGGTATTTTTAGGCTGACATTTGCCATAGCTCCTGGAAGCTGGGGTGAGGGAGCGTGGGCCTAGGGACTGAACGACAGCAGAGGGCCGGGGGCTGACCTGAGTGTGGACAATGACGCGAATGACCTTGCAGTACTTCTTCATGGCGGCGAAGTCTTTCTGCAGCTGCTTTTTGCCGTCTGGGTCCCGCCACCTCTTACAGGCCTTGCTGAAGGCTTTCTTCTTGCTCTTGTGCCTGAGCCACGCACAGGAGGGTGCTCAGAAGCCCCCAACCGGGGCAGCTCCCCAGGCCTATCCTGCCCCCACCTCACCCCCAGCCCACCAAGCAGGGGTCCTACCGCTGGGACCGCCCCCCACCCGGAGGCCTCTGAGCTGGTTCCAGCCACCGTCTTTGAACATAGACCGTCTCTCCCTCTCTAGGCCCTGGTTTCCTCCTCTGTAAAGTGGGTACCCTCCCTGTCTCCCGGGGCCTGAGAGCGAGTGCAGAGGTGCAGAAGCTCAGAGAAGGGGGCTGGCCAGCCCTGCAGTCCAGGCACCTAGAGACGCCCCCGCCTGCCACATGGCTCAGACTGCTGGTCCCACTTCTCAAGGGTGCAGTGGGTGCCGTGGCCAGGCACCTCGGGCTTGGGAGCCACCCTTTCTTTTTTGTTTTTGGAGATAGGGTCTCACTTTCTCTCCCAGGCTGGAGTGCAGTGGCACGAACACAGCCCACTGCAGCCTGGAGCTCCCAGGCTCAAACAATCCCCCCACCTCAGCCCGCCATGTAGCTGAGACCACAGGCATGCGCCACCATGCCCAGCTAATTTTTTGTATTTTTTTGTAGAGACGGGTTTTGTCATGTTGCCCAGGCTGGTCTCGAAGCCCTGAGCTCAAACGGTCTGCCTGCCTTAGCCTCCCAAAGTGCTGGGATTATAGGCATGAACCAGTGTGCCCAGCCAGAAGCCACAGTTTCTAACCCTCACCTGAGTTCTGGGAGGTGGACATTATCATTATTATTATTACTATTATTCCCATTCTGTAGGTGAAGAAACCAAGGTCTCTTTCAGGACTTACTGCCAGGGAAGATTTGAGACCCGAGAATACCTTTCTTTCTATGTGTAAGAGCTTCTCAGCCGGCTATTTCACTTTTCACCATAGCTGCTAGGAAACTCAGAGCCAATGCTAACATTCCAACAAATTAGCCTTTTGGTTTTTTGTTTGTTTGTTTGTTTTTTGACAGGGTCTCACTCTGTCACTCAGACTGGAGTGCAGCAGCACAATCTCAGCTCACTGCAATCTCCACCTCCCAGGCTCAAGCAATTCTCCTGCCTCAGCCTCCCAAGCAGCTGGGATTACAGGTGCCTGCCACCACGCCTGGCTCATTTTTTTTTTTTTTTTTTTTTTTTTTGTATTTTTAGTAGAGATGGGTTTTCACCGTGTTGGCCAGGCTGGTCTCAAACTCCTGACCTCAAATGAGCCACCCGCCTCGGCTTCCCAAAGTGCTGGGACTACTACAGGCGTAAGCCACCACAAGCCGCCCAAATTAGCCTTTTAATTAACCCTGAGGATTAGAATATTTGTTTCCTCTTTTTCCTCCATCCTGATTTCATCTCCAGTCTTCTAGTACTCATGTTTTTTGTTTTTTGTGGTTTTTTTAGATTGAGACAGGGTTTCACTCTGCCACCCAGGCTGCAGTGCAGTGGCACGATCTCAGCTCACTGCAACCTTCGCCTCCCGGGTTCAAGTGATTCTCCCACCTCAGCCTCCTGAGTAGCTGGACTACAGGTGCGCACCACCACAGCCAGCTAATTTTTGTATTTGTTGGTAGAGACGGGGTTTCACCATGTTGGCCAGGCTGGTCTCAAATTCCTGACCTCAAGTGATCCACCCACCTCGGCCTCCCAAAGTGCTGGGATTACAGGCGTGAGCCACCGCGCCAGCCTACTCATCTTTTATTGAAATGAAGACAACCACACAAACACACACACACACAGACACTCCTACCTCCCACACACCGTTGAGACTTCTCTTCCTACTCACCCACACCTATCATTTCAGCAAGAGCTAGAGCCTCAGGCACCCAACTCCTGTGGTCCCAGCAGCCCTTGGACGGCCCAGCCAAGGGCGGTGCTCACCAGTCCTTGTAGAATCGGCGCCGGCACTCATCACTGAGGTGTTCTGCAAAGATGGTCTTGAAGCTCCGGAGACCTCGAGGGGTGGCCACATAGCCCACCACGCCCACCACCACTAGGGGCGGCGTTTCTACAATTGTCACCGCCTCCACCTCCTCCCGTTTGGAAATTTCTGGATGAGACACAGGGATGGGGCATGAAGGGGGACCTCCTGAGGCATGTCGGGGAGGGAGTGGAGAGCCGCCCACACAGGGGCAGGCCAGGAGAGTGTGGGGCCAGCCAGGACAGCGTCCCCCAGAGGGTGGGGCTGAGCCCAAATGAGCATTTGTTGTTCTAATAATTACAATGGATTTCTTTTTCTGTTTTTGAGACAGGGTCTCACTCTGTCGCCTGGGCTGCAATGCAGTGGTGCAATCATAGCTCACTGCAGCCTTGACTTCCCAAGCTCAAGTGATCCTCCCACCTCAGCCTCCCAAGTAGCTGGGACTACAGGCACTCGCCACAACGCCCAGCTAATTTTTGTATTTTTTGTAGAGACGGGGTTTCACGATGCTGCGCAGGTTGGTCTACAACTCCTGGCCTCAAACGATCCTCCTGCCTCGGCCTCCCAAAGTGCTGGGATGACAGGTGTGAGCCACCGCGCCCGGCCTGCATTATTTCTTACAACTACTTGTGAATCTACGATTAAAACAACAAAAACTAAACTATATACATAGGCGTACATACGAAATAATGGTACATGAAATAGACCCAAAATGGCCAAAAAGTGCAGATGTCCTGGCAAGTGGTTTGAACCGAGGGCTTGGGGCGCCGGCCTTTGAATCCTAGCTCCTGCGCTTACCGCCCCGGTGCCTGGACCAGGTTCCTCACTGCTTTGTGCCTCAATGTCCTCATCCGCGAGCTGGGGCCATGACAGAACCCGCCCGGAAGCCCCGCCTGTGCTCAGCGTCCACCACAATTCCCGGGGTGGGACCTGGTGCTCCCTGGGACTGTGGCCCCGCCTGGACCAAGAGCATGAGTTCTGGCTCCAAGCATCTGGAAGGTTCAGCCCTCCCGTCCCCCGAGGGTCCCAACTGTGACTCACTGAGCCCCGGCCGGTGCACCTCCCGCAGGGTGTGGGTCATGCCCGCCTTGTAGCCCAGGAAGGCTGTGAGGTGGACGGGCTGGCTGGGGTCATCCCGCGGCCACGTCTTCACCTTGCCCCGGTGCCGGCGGCTCCTCTTATGGGGCAGAAAGCCCAGGTGTCCGTGCCGAGGGGCGGAAAACTTCCGGTGGGACTGGGGGACAGGAAGGAAGAAGGTCAGACGTGGGGTGTCCCTGGTGGTAGAGCTGGATGGTCCCAGAACCCATAGCTGGAGAAATGGACTAGAGGCCTCAGACTGAGGCCGGTGCTCAGCACCTCCCCTGTCTGCCTACAGGAGGGGAGAGGAAGGTTCGCCAAGGCGCAGCGTCTTTGGGATGGGGTCTCCATAGCCACAGGCTTCCTGCCTCTGTGGGCTCAGCCTGGGGCCCAGGAGGGTCGCACCCATACTGCGGCCAAGGGCTCCTGGGGCGGGTGGCCGCTGCCATCTGTTCATCTCCAGGGCCCTCCCAGACCCAGGAGCCCAGCCCTCCTCCCCTTGTTTCCCCCTCCAGCCTCCCATCCCCTCACAGGCTGGGAGACTGTCCCTCTGAGGGAGCATCCAGAAACCCAGCTGTCCCATCCCCCCAGAGTTCCAGCTCCAACCCCAGCCCACCCTCACCCTGGTCCCACCAACCATGGTGGCCGATCCCTGAAGGTCAGGAAGGGGCCTCCCCGTTAGCCGCCAGAGGTCGAGTGGCAGGGCCAAGACTCACAGCTGCCAGCTCCCAGATTAGCCCCTGGCACAGTCAGCAGGGTCTCCGGTGCCAGGAGCAGGCAGGGGCGGGGCAGTGTTGGGGGCATCAGATGGACAGCCTGAGTGGGGCACCCGGAGCCAGGGCTGGCACTCCTTTCCTCGATGGCCCTGGGACTGGGTCATTACCCTTCCAGGACAGGACTGGCCAGGCAAGGTGGGAGCCAAGGTAGCCTGGTGGGGGCCTTCTCCCAGGCAGCGGCCAAGAAGAGGGGTCTGGAGCAGTTTGCTGACTTGGAGACAGAGGGGATTCCTGTCCTGAGGGCTGGGAGACAGCTGGATAAACAGTGGGGAGCAGGGCTGGGGACGGGAGAGACAAGGGGGAGGGCTGACTGCACCTTGAGGATCACCAGAGCTGTGCTTCCAGATTGAGATCCCTGGCTGAGTGCGGTGGCTCACGCCTGTAATCCCAGCACTTTGGGAGGCTGAGGCAGGAGGATCACTTGAGCCCAGGATGTCAGGCTTCACTGCATCACTGCACTACAGCCTGGGCGACTGAGCGAGACACTGTCTTAAAAAAAAAAAAAGCCAGCCTGGCCAACATGGTGAAACCTCATCTCTACTAAAAATATAAAAATTAGCCGGGCATGGTGGTGTGGGCCTGTAATTCCAGCTACTTGGGAGGCTGAGGCAGGAGAATCACTTGAACCTGGGAGGCAGAGTTTCCAGGTTGCAGTGAGCCGACATCGTGCCACTGCACTCCAGCCTGGGCAATAGGGTAAGACTCCGTCTCAAAAAAAAAAAAAAAAAAAAATCAAGATCTGACTCCTGTCATTCACAAGCATTGAAATACTTTTATTAATTTATCTTTATTTATTTTATTTTATTTTATTTTTTGAGACAGAGTCGCTCTGTTGCCCAGGCTGGAGTTCAGAGGCATAATCTCGGCTCACTGCAAGCTCCGCCTCCCAGGTTCACGCCATTCTCCTGCCTCAGCCTCCCAAGTAGCTTGGACTACAGGCGCCCGCCACCACGCCTGGCTAATTTTTTGTATTTTTAGTAGAGACGAGGTTTCACTGTGTTAGCCAGAATGTTCTCGATCTCCTGACCTTGTGATCTGCCCACCTCAGCCTCCCAAAGTGCTGGGATTACAGGCATGAGCCACCACGCCTGGCCTTATTTTTAAGAGACAAAGTCTCATTCCATTTTTCAGGCTGGAATGCAGCGGTGTGATCATAGCTCACTTGCAGCCTCATCCTTCTGGGCTTAAGTGGTCCTTCTGCCTCAGCAGGACCTAATTTTTAAATGTATTTTGTTGTAGAGGTGGGCGTCTCACCATGTTGCCTAAGCTGGTCTGAAACTCCTGGCCTCAAGTGGTTCTCCTGCCTCAGCCTCTCAAAGTGCTGAGATTACAGGCATAAGCCACAGCACCTGGCCAAATTTAAATTTTGAACTTAAGTTTTGAATGAAAAGGGGCTTGAAATCTATTTTTCTTATTTTATTTTATTTTTTTTTTTGAGACAGGGTTTCTCTCTGGTGCCCAGGCTAAAGTATAGTGGCACAGTAATAGCTCACTGCAGCCTCAATCTCCTGGGTTTAAGCAATCCTCCTGCCTCATCCCCCAGAGTAGCTGGGACCACAGGCTCTTACCATCATGCCTCACTATTTTTTGTATTGTTTATAGAGACAGGGATCTCATTATGTTGCCTAGGCTGGTCTCAAACTCCTGAGCTCAAGCAATCTGCCTGCCTTGGCCTCCTAGAGTGCTGGGATTACAGATGTGAGCCACTGCGCCCCTCAAAATCTCTTTCAATTCAAAGATTCTACGGTTGTAAAGTTCTTTTTTTTTTTTTTTTTTTTTTGAGACGGAGTCTCACTCTGTTGCCCAGGCTGGAGTTCAGTGGCACAATCTCGGCTCACTGCAACCTCCGCTTCCTGCGTTCAAGCGATCCTCCTGCCTCAGCCCCCCTAGTAGCTGGGATTACAGGTGCACACCACCATGCTGGGCTGATTTTTGTATTTTTAGTAGAGATAGGGTTTCGCCATGTTGGCCAGGCTGGTCTCAAACTCCTGACCTCAGGTGATCCACCTGCCTCGGCCTCCCAAAGTGCTGAGATTACAGGCGTGAGCCACCCTGCCCAGCCGGTTGTAAAGTTCTATAGCAGTGGAATTCTAGAGTTTTTCAGGCCTACGACATCTCTAAGATCTGTGGCTCTTACATCAATAGATACTAAGATTCTAGGCTACTAAAATGTCAAGATTGTTCGGGTCTCATGGTTCATTATTTCTTTCCAAGACTTTGGCCGGGCGCGGTGGCTCACGTCTGTAATCCCAGAACTTTGGGAGGCCGAGGTGGGCAGATCATCTAAGGTCAGGAGTTTGAGACCAGAAACATGGCGAAACCCTGTCTCTACTAAAAATACAAAAAATTAGCCAGGCATAGTGGCGGATGCTTGTAGTCTCAGCTACTCAGGACGCTGAGGCAGTGTGGGCGGCAAGCCACCCAGGCACTGAGGCAACAGACCGAGGATACGAGCTGTTCCAGTATAATAAAATATAAAACAAAAATAGTTACACCAGATGTAGATCTTAGATATGATTATATATGAATATCATTAATCGTTAGTTGGTAGCAATTACTCTTTATTCCAATATTATAATAATCCTTGCTCTACAATCATAACCTAGGAAAAACCAGGCCATACAGAGAGATAGGAGCTGAAGGGACACAGTGAGGTGTGACCAGAAGACAAGAGTCCTAGCTTCTGTTATGCCCAGACAGGGCCACCAGAAGGGCTCCTTGGTGTAGCGGTGACGCCAGCGTCTGGGAAGACGGCCGTTGCCAGGCAGACCATGGTCTAGCGGTAGCGAAAAGTGTCAAGGAACAACACCCGCTACTTAGCAGACCGGGAAAGGGAGTCTCCTTTTCCCCGGGGGAATTTAGAGAAGACTCTGCTCCACCTCTTGTGGAGGGCCTGACATCAGTCAGGCTCGCCCGCAGTTATCCGGAGGCCTAACCGTCTCCCTGTGATGCTGTGCTTCAGTGGTCACGCTCCTAGTCCGCCTTCATGTTCCATCCTGTACACCTGGCTCTACCTTCTAGATAGCAGTAGAAAATTAGTGAAAGTACTAAAAGTCTCTGATATGCAGAAATCATGGTGTAAGCTGTCTTTCTCTGTCTCCTCTCTCTCTCTGCCTCGGCTGCCAGGCAGGGAAGGGCCCCCTGTCCAGTGGACACGTGACCCATGTGACCTTACCTATCATTGGAGATGACTCACACTCTTTACCCTGCCTCTTCTGCCTTGTATCCAATAAATAACAGCGCAGCCAGACATTTGGGGCCACTACCGGTCTCCGCGCATTGGTTGGAGTGGTCCCCCGGGCCCAGCTGTGTTTTATCTCTTTGTCTTGTGTCTTTATTTCTACACTCTCTCGTCTCCGCACACGGGGAGAGACCCACCGACCCTCTGGGGCTGGTCCCTACAAGGCAGGAGAATCACTTGAACCTGGGAGGCGGAGCTTGCAGTGAGCCCAGATCACGCGCTGCACTCCAACCTGGGCAACAGAGCGAGACTCTGTCTCAAAATAAATAAATAAATAAAAGTTCATAATGTGAAGATCGAACGTTTCTGTGACTGTAGATCCTGTTGTGTCCGGAATTGGTGGGTTCTTGGTCTCACTGACTTCAAGAATGAAGCCGCTGACCCTCGCGGTGAGTGTTGCAGCTCTTAAAGGCGGCGTGTCCGGAGGTTGTTCCTTCTGATGTTCGCTTGTGTTCGGAGTTTCTTCCTTCTGGTGGGTTCGTAGTCTCGCTGGCTCAGGAGTGAAGCTGCAGACCTTCGCGGTGAGTGTTACAGCTCTTAAGGCGGCACGTCTGGAGTTGTTCGTTCCTCCCGGTGGGCTCGTGGTCTTGCTGGCTTCAGGAGTGAAGCTACAGACCTTCGCGGTGAGTGTTACAGTTCTTATAGGCAGTGTGGACCCAAAGAGTGAGCAGCAGCAAGATTTATTACAAAGAGAGAAAAAAACAAAACTGCTACAGTGTCCAACGGACCCGAGCGGGTTGCCCCTGCTGGCTGGGACAGCCTGCTTTTATTCTCTTATCTGGCCCCACCCACATCCTGCTGATTAGTAGAGCCCAGTGGTCTGTTTTGACAGGGCGCTGATGGGTGCGTTTACAATCCCTGAGCTAGACACAAAGGTTCTCCAAGGCCCCACCAGAGTAGCTAGATACAGAGTGTCCATTGGTGCATTCACAAACCCTGAGCTAGACACAAGGTGCTGATTGGTGTGTTTACAAACCTTGAACTAGATACAGAGTGCTGATTGGTGTATTTACAATCCCTTAGCTAGACATAAAGGTTCTCCACGTCCCCATCAGACTCAGGAGCCCAGATGGCTACACCCAGTGGATCCCGCACAGGGGCTACAGGTGGAGCTGCCTGCTAGTTCCGCACCCTGCGCCCGAACTTCTCAGCCCTTGGGTGGTCCATGGGACTGGGAGCCCTGGAGCAGGGGGCGGCGCTCGTCTGGGAGGCTCGGGCCGCACAGGAGCCCACAGAGTGGGGAAGGCTCAGGCATGGCGGGCTGCAGGTCCCGAGCCCTGCCCCGCAGGGAGGCAGCTAAGGCCTGGCGAGAAATCGAGCGCAGCGCCGGTGGGCCGGCCTGCTGGGGGACCCAGTACACCCTCCGCAGCCGCTGGCCTGGGTGCTAAGCCCTTCCTTGCCCGGGGCCGGCAGGGCCGGCCAGCTGCTCCGAGTGCGGGGCCCGCCGAGCCCACACCTACCCGGAACTCCAGCTGGCCCGCAAGCACCGCGCACAGCCCCGGTTCCCGCCTGCGCCTCTCCTTCCACACCTCCCCGCAAGCTGAGGGAGCCGGCTCCGGCCTTGGCCAGCCCAGAAAGGGGCTCCCACAGTGCAGCGGCGGGCTGAAGGGCTCCTCAAGTGCCGCCAAAGTGGGAGCCCAGGCAGAGGAGGCGCCGAGAGCGAGCGAGGGCTGTAAGGACTGCCAGCACGCTGTCACCTCTCACTGTTTGTCTGTAGGGTTGATGGTTCTGTGTCGCTGGCCTCAGCCTCAGGACAGGACATGACCAGTGTCCCCCCTGGATACCAGCCAGGGGCCGTGCCAGGTGTGGAGATTGAAGATGGGGCCAGCAGGGCCCTGCTCAGTGGAGCTGCCTATAAGCACCAGAGTGCCCAGGGCCAGGATGGAACCATCAAAGCCGGCCACAGGGCCCTGTGCCCAGGGTAGGTGCCTTCTCCCTATGAGCCGCCTAACGGCAAGCCCTGCCTCCTGGCCTGCTCCCTGCCCTCCCCCAGACAGTCTCCCAAGTTCACTGGCACCAGCCAGTCCATGAGGGGCCCTGGTAGAGAGCGGGGCCCAGAGAAGTCTGTAGGGGCTAGGCAATCCAGGAAAGCTTCCTGGAGGAGTAGGGCGTTTGGAATCGCGTGTTATTTGTTCACTTTGTTGTGTGTGCTCTAACGTCCTGTGTTCTCCATCACAGTTTATCTTATTCCCTGCTGCCCTCAGCACAGTGCCTGGCGCGCAGTGGGAACCGAATGACCCCCTCCTATTCCTTACGTCAGTTGCCTACTGTCTGTTTCTTTCACCGTAAGCGGGAATCTGTCCGGTTCGCGACTGCTTCCCAGGCGCCCAGACCAGCGACCAGCACCGCGCAGGCGCTAGGCACAGACCGAGAACGGACGCCCCACACAGGGGCGCCCTGCGGCGAGGCGGGTCCCGGCCGCGCCCGGCGGAGCCGGGGAACTACAAGTCCCATGGTGCATCGCGGGCGCCAGCGCGCAGACGCAGCCGCCCTCGGCGTCCTCTGTAGCGGGCGACCTAGGCCGCGGGACCGGGACCGAGGTAGAGGCCAGGGCAGCGCGTCTGGGAGCGGAGTCTGCGCCCCCCGCCGCCATGCCGGACAGCTGGGACAAGGATGTGTACCCTGAGCCCCCGCGCCGCACGCCGGTGCTGCCCAATCCCATCGTCTACATGATGAAGGCGTTCGACCTCATCGTGGACCGACCCGTGACCCTCGCGAGAGGTACGAGGCCCCAGCCCCGGGCTCCCTCTCCGGCCTCTGGGGACCCCTGGATCCCACACCCTGCCTGGATCCTCCAATGCCCCCGGGGTCCCGTTTCCCTGAGACCGCCCCCCGCTGCACCCCGGGGACAATCCCCCACCCCCGGAGACCCCCGAGCTCCGTCGCCTCCTTTGGCCTCCCACTGCACCCCGGACCTCACCTCCCAGGATCCCTTACTCTCCCCTGCACCCCGGGACGCCTCGCTTCTTCCCAGGACTCTTCCCTCCCTGCCGCACCCAGCGCCCATTGCCCCAGGACCCCGCATTACTCTACGCCCCCGCCGCCCCGGGAACCCCTTCACTGCACCGCTGGCCTCAGGCCTCTCTCACATGTCTCTCTGCCGGATGACCAAGTGTCGGGGTGATGGCCGAGATGCCCAAATTCACCATCTCTGGAACGAACCAGGAAAATGCCTAGTTCAGTTTTTTTTTTTTTTTTTTTTTTCCTGAGACAGTCTTGCTCTGTTGCCCAGGCTGGAGTGCAGAGGTGCGATCTCGGCTCACTACAACCTCTGCTCCACCCCGGGTTCAAGCGATTCTCCTGCCTCAGCCTCCCCAGTAGCTAGGATTACAGGCGCACCACCACCGTGCCCAGCTAATTTTTATATTAGCTGGTAGTATACACGGGGTTTCCCCATGTTGGCCAGGCCGGTCTCGAACTCCTGACCTCAGGTGATCCTCCCACCTTGGCCCCCCAAAGTGCTGGGATTACAGGCCTGAGCCACCGCGTCCAGCCAGGTTCAGTTCTTTTTGAACACTTGGGGTGCATAGCATGCTCTGGTGGTTCTTCCGTAAGAGGATGAAGTCTCCAAATCAAACCCCCAAAGATCTGGAAACGGTGCAACAGCGGACCCAGCTCCCTGTCTTTTGTAGCAGTCGTAGAGTATGTCTGTCCTATGTGTCTGGATGTTCAAGCTCTCTTTTTAGTTTGTTCATTTCCCAGTGAGGAAGCTGAGGCAGTAAGGTGGTTAAGTTCTCCTTGCTGGAGGCTCCCTGTTGGAGCCTTTTTGCGCACCCAGCGGGGTCCCTGTGCAGCTGGGGGAGATGCACTGGCAGAGCTGTGTCCCAGTCAGTGCCATCTGTGAGAAGCAGCTGCCTGTAGGCTTGTGTGGGGGACGGAGTAAGGTAATGCATGTGGAACTCTGATGATGATGCCTGGTACGCGGGAGCTCTCCATCAGCTGCAGCGTAGGCCTTCACAGGCCTGCCTGGCTGGCCACATCTCTTAGAGAGACGAATTGGGTGTTTTCTAAACGCTGGAACACTCAGGAAGTTCTCCTCCCTCCCCTCCAAAGGGCTCATGAGAAATAAGAAAGCTAAAAGCCTGTCGAAACCGATGAGGCCTTTTGAGTGTGTGGTTTTGTCTTTGCAGAATTTGTAGAGCGGCAGCATGCAAAGAACAGGTATTACTACTACCACCGGCAGTACCGCCGCGTGCCGGACATCACTGAGTGCAAGGAGGAGGACATCATGTGCATGTATGAGGCCGAAATGCAGTGGAGGAGGGACTAGTACGTGAGCCATGCTGGGAGTGTGGAGATCTGCACTGTGTGCTGCTGGGCCACCAGTCCCTGGGATGCCACAGGGTGGCATGCCCAGATCTTAGGGGTGGCATGGGAGGAGCCAGACCCCAGGGCTCTTGCTTTCAATTGTTCTCACGGGGTACAGGGAAAGGATTCCTTGTGATTAGCTTCTCTCGCTCCTTTTCTCCCCCAGCAAAGTCGACCAAGAAATTATCAACATCATGCAGGATCGGCTCAAGGCCTGTCAGGTGAGGGAAGGAGAGAACTACCAGCAGAACTGTGCCAAGGAAGTGGAGCAGTTCACCCAGGTGGCCAAGGCCTACCAGGACCGCTGTGCGTACCCCACCCCCTACCCTCGAAACCCCCCCATCCTTCTGAGGCCTGGGGGTCAGAACCATTGCGAATCTTCCCTCCCCTCCCTTCTGCTCACTTGACTTTGCCTCCTTTGCATGTAGCAGAGGCCTCGGTTCCCAGCTTGTTTCCATTGCTTCCCCAGATCAGGACCTGGGGGTCTACTATTCTGCCAGGAAGTGCCTGGCCAAACAGAAGCAGAGGATGCTGCAAGAGAGAAAAGCTGCAAGAGAGGCCGCCGCTGCCACCTCCTGAGGCTGTGTAGCTCTGTGTTGCTGAAATATAAAGCCCTGCAACCTGCCCGTGTGTCTGGTGTGATGTATTGGCCCCACACCCCAGATTCAAACCACCACTAACCATGCAGGACACAGGGAAAAAACAGTAACACACTTAATTCACTTTATTTTTTCTTGTATAAAAATCCTATGTTGTAGCCACAGCTGGAGCCTGAGTCCGCTGCACAGAGACTCTGGTGTGGGTCTTGACGAGGTGGTCAGTGAATTCCTGATAGGGAGACTTGGTAAATACAGTCTCCTTCCAGAGGTCAGGGGTCAGGTAGCTGTAGGTCTTAGAAATGGCATCAAAGGTGGCCTTGGCTGCACAACAAAAGAACCCCAGGGGGGTCAGTGGTGTGCTTGAGGCAAGTCCCCCAACCCAAAAATTGTCGCACTCCTAGGAACAGAGAGGCCATTCTGGGCAGGTCTGTCGTGCATTAGGAGAGCCTTTCTCTGCCTCCCTGAAAACACGCCAAGCACACACTAGGCCCGTGTGGTTAAGCGGAGCTGAGAGACCATGGCTATGCCCCATGTGTGGACCACCTACCGAAGTTACCCAGGGTGGCAGTGCAGCCCCGGGCTGAGGTGTAGCAGTCGTCGATACCAGCCATCATGAGCAGCTTCTTAGGCACAGGTGCGGAGACGATGCCAGTGCCCCTGGGTGCAGGGATGAGGCGCACCAGCACAGAGCCGCAGCGGCCTGTCACCTGGTGAGGGAAGGAGTCAGGAGACGGGGGCCCGAAGGAGCCTGCCCCACGGCAGGCCCATCACCTGCCACCCGCCTACCTTGCAAGGGACGGTGTGGGGCTTGCCGATCTTGTTCCCCCAGTAGCCTCTGCGCACGGGGACAATGGAGAGCTTGGCCAGGATGATGGCTCCACGGATGGCGGTGGCCACCTCCTTGGAGCACTTAACACCCAGACCGACGTGGCCATTGTAGTCCCCAATAGCAACAAACGCCTGTGAAGAGATGTGCGTGAGGCAGCTGGTGGCCCTACACCCAATCACTGCCCACCGCCCAAGGCCTGTTGCGCCCCTCAAGGAAAGAGAGGCCACGATAAGGCCCATCCGAGGTCCTGAGGAGATCTTTTCTCTCTCTCCCGGTTACGAAAGTCACACGGGTGAAGCCAAGTGCAACTATGCAGAGCTGAGAGAGTCCCGGCAAGCCCAGCCCAGGACAGCCCCCTCCAGGACAGGGTACCTTGAACCTGGTGCGCTGGCCGGCACGGGTCTGCTTCTGCACTGGCATAATCTTCAAAACCTCATCCTTGAGAGAGGCCCCCAGGAAGAAGTCAATGATCTCTGATTCCTGAAACAAACAAGAGAATTATAGGGAGAAACAATACCATTATGCTATTCAAGAACCAAAGTCATGGCCGCGGGCGGTGGCTCACGCCTGTAATCCCAGCACTTTGGGAGGCTGAGGTGGGCGGATCACAAGATCAGGAGTTCGAGATCAGCCTGGCCCACATGGTGAAACCCCACCTCTATTAGAGACACAAAAAATTAGCCGGGCATGGTGGAGTGTGCCTGTAACCCCAGCTATTCAGGAGGCTGAGGCAGGAGAATCGCTTGAACCTGGGAGGCGGAGGTTGCAGTGAGCCGAGATCGCGCCAGCCTAGGCGACAGGGCTGGCCCCGTACACCCAAAAAACCAAAAAAACACCGAAGTCATGAACCCCCTCACCTGGCTTCCCCATCTGTCACTTTCGTTTTTGGAGACTTGTATGTAAGGTTACCATATTTCTGCATCTCAATCGTTTCTTCCTATTTGCCCTTTTTCTCGTTTGGTGAGATGTGGCTTTCCACTCAGATTTGCTTTGTCCAGCTTTGGCCTTGCTTTGTCCAGCTTTGGCCTAGCCACGACCACCGTACCTTGCTAAGGCGAACGCTCACATGACAAATATGCCATTAGCCTTTCCCCACTGTACCCGCTGGACGCAGATGACAGCTGTCGCGTACACGCGGACTAGGACAGTTTGCTAACCCTTACAGTGTCCTCCCACAACCTGAACTTCATCATCCTCTCGGATGGCATGAACCAAGCGCTGCTTCTCTTCCAGTACTTTGCGGATGAATTCGCTGCGAAAGCGGTAAGACACGCTGAAATGCCTTTTGTGGCTCTTACTTCGCTCAGGTATCCATCCAACCTCCAAGTGGAATCCTCTCCTCAACCAGCCCTCAACACAACCTCAACCTCTCAAACGAGACGCTGGGCCCTTTAATGTGGGTCAATGGCAGACGCTAACCCTCCAACCCCAGCCCAAATGACTCCGGGGTCGCACTTGCTCAACGCCCCAACGACCGACGCATACCTTAATGGGCAGGGAGAAGAGATAGATCTCCTCCAGAGACTTGATCTTCATGTCCTTGACCAAGCGGCCCAACTTGGTGACGGGCATCCACTACAGGGAGAAAAGGCGCGAGTGACCAGGGCCGCTCTCCGGCGCCCCCCACGGGTCCGACCCCGAGCGTGGCTGATACCTACCTCCTTATCCTCGGCCTTGCCTCCGCGAGCTCCGCGACCTCGGCCCCGGCCCCGTCCCCGGCCGCGACCCCGGCCCCGGATGCCACTGCCGAAACCTCCGCGGAAGCCACCGCGGTTCCCCATCCCAGGGCCACCAGGGCCTCCGGGCCCCCCCGCTGCACCGGCGTCATCCGCCATTTGCTGGAAAGAGCAACAAGGAACCAGTCAGTGAGACCTACGCATCTGGCAGACCCCCGCGAGACCCAGACAAGGGCTCCCGCCCAGAAGCGCGGACTCGGGAGCCTAGACCCGACCCGATGTCCGCGGATTCCCGCCGCCCACGCCGAGGCCCGCTACAGCGACCAGCAGCACTCACGTGTTTTTTTGGAAAAGAAGAGCGAGGCCTGCTGGGAAGCAGCTTTTATAGCACACCAAGCGCCGCGAGATCTCCGCAGCCCCGCCCCAGGCGGGAGCTTGCCGAGCTTCTATAAGACAACTTGTGATTGGCTCCGCGGTGCCCCGCCCTCACCGGGCTCTGAGTGCTCTTGCCTGTCCTGCCGCAGCCGCGGCCCGGGAATCTACGTCACCCGAAAAGCGACTATAAACGCCGGCGCCTCCATCCCCAGCCGCGGCTCGGGAATCTACGTCACCCGAAGAGCGGCTATAAACGCCCGCGCCTCCACTGTGCTCTCCTCTTCACTTAGGTAGGTCCTGCCGCGTTGACCGTTGGCATCCCGCTGGTGGTCTTCGAGACCGGCGTTGTTTGAAAATCACCCCCGGCTTTGGCCGTGGCCGCGGGTGAGATTCGGCGCCCAGAGCCTCCGGGGGCCTCAGCTCACCGCGCGCTACCCCATGTGCGGCGGTGAAACCCAGGCCCCGACAGGCGCCGCGGCCTCCCCCCGGGTGCGGCCGCTCGCGAGGTCTGGCCCCTGACTCCTGGCCTCGACTGCAGACCCCTAACCCTGTTTTTTCTCCGCAGGACACTCGTCCTCCCACGCGTGACACCGACGTCGCCAGGACCGCGGGGTCGGGG